>NW_026623133.1:15000-1507204 GCF_028827265.1 Penicillium atrosanguineum | reverse complement strand
GGGTCTGGTACGTATTCAATTGCTTTTTCTCGATCTGAGTCGTCACATTAACAGATCGTTCAGTGGTGGGGTACCGATTTCTGCTATCCCAGTCCCGAAAACACCGACAACCAGTGCTCCGAGTCTCAAGAGTCTGGATTCGACTGGTCTGACCTTGCCAACGGTGATAACTGGACTTTTGAAGGCTTCAACTTTGTGGGAGTTTCGGCCCAGGATAACTGTGGTGGATCCGGAGTAAGTCTATTCATCAAATCCCATGGCCTGATCGAATCTAATCATGAATAGGGCAAATGCATTCAAGGAAAGCTTTCACGAGATGATGGATATGCCATCAGTGTGGACTCCGTGGACGCTCCGTTCTCCGTCCGTACTTTCCACCTTTCGACATCCCGGGACACCACTATCCTTGTCAACTACGAGCTGGCAGATGGTTCCCACTGTCGCCAGGTGGCTTTCAGTTCTCCCGAGGGCGTTGATGTCACCAACGAGCAGTGTGGTGGCGCGGTCTCCGTTCAGTTTGCTCTCCCCGAAGACAGCAAGTTCGGCGAGTGTGATCTGAACATCCATTCCATGGACTTTGACTGTTCTTCTGGACCCAAGCCTCCCCCTACGGCTACTCCATCTCACACCATGGAGCCTAGTACGTCTATGACTGTGCCCACTACGCACACTCACTGGTCCAGCAGCATGACCCCGGCGACTACTGAGACGCCAATGACTACCAAGACTATAATGACCACCGAGGAACCAATGACTACTGAGACACCAATGATTACTTCCACTGTTTATACGACCCACGTCTTCACAGTGACTCAGTGCCCTGCCTCTGTGACCGATTGCCCTAGTCACTCTACCCAGGTGAAGACCTCTACCTGGAGCTTGTCGACTACTGTGTGCCCGTCTCCCACTGAGACTGTAACTATTACTACAAGCCCGGTCATTTCAACCACTGCCAAGCCCACTGCATCCGTCGTGCCTGCTCCCTGTCCCGAGGTGGTCCCTAAGTGCCTGAACACATGGCTCTCCATTCCCAAGTGTGACTCCAACAGCGACACTGCCTGCTTCTGCCCATCCTCCGAGTTCGCAGACAAGGTCAAGTCCTGCATCCACTCCTGGAGCTCTTCTGAGGAGGAGGAGGAGTCTTCCCTCGCTTACTTCGCTGGAATTTGCGCCTCTTATGTTCCCAAGAACCCTGCTATCGTTGACTTGCCCCCAACCACTTCACCCGCGGTCTCTGTGCCCATGTCCACTCCCACACCCACTCCCACTCCCACCAAGGGTACTGTCACGCTGGCTCCCGAGACTACTCCTTGCACCACCATCACATGGTCCTCTCACACCGTGACTGTCCCGCAGGTCGCTTTCAGCACGGTCACTGTTAGCTCCACCACCAGCGTGTGCCTGATTCCTGGCACCACTGCCCCTGCTACTACCACCAGCCCTCACACTACCCACATCTCCACGATGACCACTTCCTGCAAGCCTACCACTTCAACTTCCACAACCACTGTTCCCATGCCTACCACTCCTACGCCTACCACGGTTCTTTCTAACGCTGGATCCAAGACTTTCGTCTCCAGCATGTGGGCGGGTATGGCCATGTTGGTTCTTGGATTCCTTTGAACCTGTTAATTCTCTATACATATCTTCATTTCTATAACGGTCGAACACGTCTACCATGTACTTTAATATATTTCTCACTTCATTTAATGAATACGAAGAGTAGCAAGATACTTCGCACGATGATATCCCTCATCAGCCCTGTACAGCTCGAAACTCTTCCGCCCAAGGCCAATTCTCACACCTCTCTCCATCCTCCCCAGACCAAACTGTAGGCGGTGCAAAAACCCCATTCAGCAACCAAGGCGTATCCCCAACCTCAAAGCCCTTCTTCCGATACCGCATCGGCGAAAGCCCATACGTAGCAACTTGTAACCTCCCCGTAGCCCTATACATCTCCATAGCCTGTACAATGAAGCCCTGAACCCCTGCATACCACTTCTCGCCTCTCAAAAAGTCCACCCACTGTTCTAACGGCATTGGACTATGAATCCCCGCACTTAGAACCTCACACACTTTTGCCTCCATCGGGAATCCATACTTAGTACAGAACTCCCTAGACACCGTATCTGCCATATGCTGTCTAAAATGCCAGACGAGTGAAAACTCAGTTGCCAGGAACTTCTGATCAGGGCGGAGTCTCGAAAGTGCATAATCGAGCATCGATTTGTGGCCTGCTAGTCCCTGGATATGAAGATGGAGATCCACACCGTCAAGCTCAGGCTTCGAGGCTAAATATTGCAGGAAGCGCTCGGTTGCCGGCGTGCGTTTTGCGGGCAGGTCAAGTCTATTGAGAGCGCCCATGTAGAGTCTTGTATTTTTGGGACCTGGTGAGGATTTGCGGTAGGAGATTACTACCTCCGCGAGGCTCTCGTAGAACATGTTTATTCTAGAATCGGTTTGATCTGCCTTTGCCTCGATAAACGGTTCGTTTCCGATGACGATGATATCAACGTGGTTCATGACGATGTCCAGGAGGCGGGATAGAGTCTCAAGTTCAGTTTTGTGTTGTGGACTTCCGGGTTTAGGGAAGTCTAGGTTGGTGTAGTTCCATTTGAAGCTTAGGATGGTATTGTAGCCCGCGTCAATGGCGTTGAATAGGCATTTGATGTTTGCGTTTTCGCGAGCTTGCTGGATGTTTATTTGGTGCATGTCGATGAAGCCGCGGACCCATTTTGTGTTTATGCGTTTGAGTTCAGATTGGTTGAGCCAGTTCAAATTCTCGTTGAAGTTTGCGCCTAGGGCGCCGAGGGCTGGCATCTTGGGTTCGATGTTGGATATATGTTATGATATCGGATCTTGGTTCGCGGGAATGTTTGAGACTTGGCTGGCCCCACCACGGCACACGGTCGTCGTCATCGCTTATGGTGGCGTATATAGCAAGGATGGATACTGTTTTTGCAGCTCGCTATCGCACGAATGGTTCTATATAGCGGGCGTAACTTGCCCCCTTCCAAGTTGTCCGAAATCTCTCAACAGGATAGTCTGGAAAAAGGAACATAAAGAGGGGTTTAAGAGCTCCGCGAAGAGTTCGATAAACAATTGAAGAATGAAGTGTCTAGGCCCATATGGATTGTCTGTTCGATCAGGCTGTATACATGCATGGTTAGTTACCAACTAGTTGCTGTGGATACCACAAGTGTCAAATGGAGGCAAACTCCTCTAGCGTACTTTAGTATTTAAAAGTAGAATTCAAAGCTCTCCCGAGCCTGTAATGTCCAGTATTAAAGTGCGTATGTACCCTAATGTCAGTATAAAACTGTAAAATCAACTCCATGCTTAAGTTACAAGGTATCGCTATGCATCCAAAAAGCCGCCAACGAGGATCGATCAAACCAACTCAAAGAGACACCCTCAAAATGAAGCAGCTGTCGAAGGGGTATCTAAAAGGTACGAAAAAGACGAGAAAGTCAAGAAACATAGGAAAACAAGTGGAGATAAGCAACACCATTAACATAAGAACAGCCTCGCGTCAAGAATAAACACATACGCACCAAATACCCGCCCATGCTGACCATCATTTCAGTCACATGCCATCCCGGCTTTTTTTACAAGCTCAGTCTTCAATCTTCATCCTCCGAGAGGGACGAAAGCAGACCGGATGTCAGAGGCTGGTTCCTGAGGTTCATGACACGGTGCCGATCCTCTATCAAGCCAGACCTGTCACCACGACTCATCGGGTGCACGGTGCGTAGCATACCCTCCCGTACATTCTCGTAGCTCTTGAGGCCGATGTCCGCGTTGAGTAAGGGTGATGACCATTCAGGATTCCCCTCGGCACCGTCGTCATAGAGCCACCAACCCACATCCGTCGACGAGCTGTTGGCATGTGCATGTCTTGAGCTGTAATTCTCAGCCCTAGCTTTACACGCGCTGGTCATTTGATATGGCGCTTCCGTGCCATACACTCGATTCTGGTGAGTTGATGGGCTCGCGTGAAGGGTGGCAAGTTGCTGGATCAAGGTTGGGTCAAGCCCCAGACGCACGTTGTACGTGTTTGTGGTGCTCTGTGCGCTCGGAATCGAAATGGGTACCGCCATGGTACCCACCAAAGCAGTGTTTGCCGATGCGGAAACGGGCGCAGAGGCAGCTGGCTCTTGATTTCCGCTGTTGGTGCTGAGCTGACGCAGTTGGTTCTGCAGCAGGGTGTTCGTTAAACTGGTCCCTTGCTGTTGCGAAGAACCCAAATTGCCATATTGACCAGGGTATCCCTGCTGGCCGCTGCTGAAATGCGGGAGTTGGGTTTCTGCCGGAAGTTCTAACTGTGAGTGTGTTAGTTCTCTTTTCTTCTCTTTTATCTTTTCCTCCGCCCAGGTCGCTCCGGTGAACTTACTCGGCGCGTGTATTTTCGACCAGGCATTGCAATATAGTGGTCAAATGCGCTCTCCAAGACTGCAAAGTTGAAACCGCGCTGCGGGTCTGCTGGTTGAAAGTGCTGACCAACCTCACGACGAAAGTCGACACTACGGCGCTCCAAGGGTTGGTATGGAGACAGCCGGATCATCCATCCGGGGAAACTACCCCAGAAGGCTTGGATGACGGGATCAATCTCGAGGGACAGCTTGATCTTACTGTTGGCGGCAGGCTTCTGAATGAGCATGACGAAGGTGAACTCGCGGGGGAGACCAGACCGCTGCAGGCTATTTTCCTCAAGAGACCACACTACTTCACCGGCCTCCACATCAAAGTCAGGGCCCTTGGGGCTCTTCATGGTACGAGACGAGCCTTGAATGCGCATCATCTCATACCGACGATACTGTCCGTTCAGGCTGCCGGACGGGATAATACTGGCGCTGACCGGGGTTTCAGAGACACCCAGTGAGCCGGCCAAGCTAAAGGACCACTCCATTGTCTCCGGAGAGACGGCACCGTAGATGAGATGCGGTGCGTGCATCAGAAAGCACGGGTTCCCAGAGGGACATCCATTGATCGATGTGGGCTTTGAATTCTCAGAGCTGGACTCAACGGAAACGCGGACAGTGGCAGACTTGAAGCGATGCGACAGCGTATGCGCCGAGTGGAAGACAAAGCTCAAAGCTAGGAAATCAACATGCTCCGCGTATGTGTCGGATACTGCTGGGCTGTCCCAGAAGCCATGCTGGAGACGGGATACATGCGCTGTAATATATGTATCCCCGGGTAGCTGCCGCTCGTAAATACATGCCCGATTGACAAGCAATCGAGGATTGTCCATATTTGGATCGTGGGATTTCTTATGCTTGTGTGTGTCGTCGCTGTTGGGCGCTTTGGCGGACGGGCTCGAATGAGGTGAGGATGGGTTAGCGCCATTGTTGGCTGGAGGTGGTACACCCATAGTGAACAGGCAACTTTTGAACAACACCGCTTGTCCCCTGCTATACTCCGTCGTCGTTTGCTCTCCATCTGGATATTCTGTAATAGTCGCGGTCCTTAGATTTGCAGCCGCATTTCCGTGTAACTAGATATAAGCTAAGGAGTTAACAAATCGGCGAGAAATCCATGACTATAGCCAGCCAAGCTGATGATGCCAGCTATCAGGCGGATCGTCATGTGTATGCGGCTGTCAGGTGAATGGGGGTTGGTGGACAACCAAAGTGACTCATTTTAAGATGCCAAGCTGTATTTGTAGTTAGTTGAGCCAGTCTTGGTTTCAGAATAGAGAAGTCATTTTTTATTTTTATTTTTCATAGACAGAGATGTTGATAGAGAAGTTGGATAATGTTGATCGGCGATGTGGCACGTCCGGGGGCGGAATGGATTAACGATTAATCCGCGGCCATGAAATCATCCGCGCCTCAACTTCTCACGAGACCATCTCGGGCTCGGCTTTACCATTACTCGCGGTCTCCGGCTTTGGTCTTGGTCGGAAGGTTTGACTGCACTTATCCTGATCTACCAAGGAATCCTGCTAATGGCCGGTCGCAGCGCCCTCTGTATTATATAAGATATTGTTGTTGATTGCGGTCTTGTTTCGAGGTATCAGAACCGACTGATTGTATGACTTGCTTTCTCCGCAACTGCCAAGTCTAAACGGAAGCCTCACACATCATTTGTGGTGGCTGTGTTGTCTGCTGAGTTGGGCTTCAAGGCTTCCAACCGGGCATGTGTTGATGTGCCGTCATTGATTTGACCCGAGCCACTCGTTTTCACACCAACTCTGTGTCATATTACAACTGACCGATACCTGTACTCTATTTTCCTTCTGTGCCACCATGCTTGCAATTCGACTGTTGCCATTTCGGGCAACCCAGGGATCTCAAGTCCTCCGGGGCAATGCACGGCTCCCGCTCCAACAGCGCGGAGCCCTGTGCACCCGTGACACGTCTCGCCCTCGATGCATCTCCAGTCTGACTCAATCGTCAGGTCTGGCCCGGTTACCTACCAGGTACGTTGTCGAGTGTTTATCTAATCGTCCCGGTCTGACCTTCTTGCTCCAGTCAATTACGAATCCGGGGATGTCAGGATCCATCCTACAGGACGTCCCTGCTCATTAAGAGATGGTCAACATCAAAAACACCGGAAGATCCAAAAGATCCCAAAGAGTCGGGCTCCAAAACGTGAGTAGTGGATGCGTCCCATGAGAGAACCGAAACTAAAGGCAACAGGCTGCGCTCGGCCACAAAACGCATTCTTTCCAAAATTCCCCTTCAATCAAGCCATGAGAACATCTACACAGTCCCTAACATCCTCACATTCTCTCGACTGGTCGCCGCGCCCGTGGTGGGGTATCTGCTCGTGAACAACTACCATGCAGCCGCACTATCCCTGTTCGCATATGCGGGCATCACCGACTTGGTCGATGGCTGGATCGCCCGAAAGTACCATCTGCAGACGGTAGTGGGCACCATCATCGACCCAATGGCCGATAAGCTGCTGATGACAATTGGAGTGGCTTGCCTGGCAGTTAACGGATCTCTTCCCGGTAAGTGCCCAATTGATGCCTAGACGGGATCCATGCTTTTTACCCAAATGTCTGACGCGAGTTTAGTGTGGCTCGCCGTTATCATCCTCGGTCGAGACGTCGGTCTGGCCATCTCGGCTATCTATTACCGCTGGATCTCGCTTCCGCCGCCTAAAACTATGGCTCGGTACTGGGACTTCTCTCTGCCCTCAGCTGAAGTCAAGCCCACTGAGATCTCCAAGATCAACACGGCTCTCCAGCTGGTGTTAGTTGGCAGTGCGATTGCCCTCCCCGTTGTTCCCGAGGCGGTCATTAGTGCCTGGCATCTGAGTGAGGCCATGACTGCATTCCAGTAAGTGATACCCTATTTCTATTCTGCGATTGTTTTTTTCTATGCTTTTTGCATGGCATGTACTATGTCAACTGGGGCCACCTTGAGTCATTTCAATGGTGTTTCCAGTACATACGACCATAGGGTGTGGAGAACAGGGCTTCCCGTCCGCTCAGCCGTACTTA
This sequence comes from Penicillium atrosanguineum, assembly GCF_028827265.1. Classification (NCBI taxonomy): domain Eukaryota; kingdom Fungi; phylum Ascomycota; class Eurotiomycetes; order Eurotiales; family Aspergillaceae; genus Penicillium; species Penicillium atrosanguineum. The sequence goes on along the minus strand of NW_026623133.1, from coordinate 1,499,748 downwards.
AGCCACACGCCGGCAGGTTAGTAGTTGGGTGGGTGACCACCAGCGAATCCCTGCTGTTGTATGTTTTTTTGTTTTGTTTTCCTTTTTTTCTTCTTCTTTTCCGATGCGTTTTTCTTGCGTTTACCTTTGTCCTGCAATGGCTGACTCGTCCAGGTACCTTGTGGCGGGCACAACCATCTGGTCCGGCCTGAGCTACGTCTTCTCCAACAACGCAGTGAAGATCCTCTCCCACGAGGAAGTCCAAAAGCGAATCGCACAGGCCGCGGCGAAGAGAAAGCCCTAGAGCGGTACTTGAACTGCGAATCGCAGGGCCATCGGGGTAATAATTGAAGTAAGTATTCAATTTTCAAATAACCTACTTTAGAGTACAAACTATTAGATGCATAGTCGATTTTCCATTTCTTGTTGTTAAAGAACCAGCTTCTATATACATTCATCTTTTTCACACGAAATATAACGGGATAAAATGTGAAATTCCGGCTTAGCCATCAGCATTACCATGGTGTCTTCAAGTAGACGCTTCAGTGCAAGCTTTCGCGTAGTCTGGCAACGCCAACTACACCATCCACTCGCACTTGAATGAAGTGCCTTCATAGCTAGAAGCAGCACATGAGAGACAGACGACACACAATATGTTTGAAAAGGGAAGCATGACAGCCCTTTTGGCTCTCCGGGAATTTCCGAAATTTGAGCTCTCATCATCGAGTATATAATGAACTATATAATGAACCACTGAGGACTTACGCTGTGAAAACAAAAATATTGAACGTGATGTCACAGGCAAGTATGGAGAAGGTCCATGTGCATTTTCGAAATGTCCTAAGTGGAGAGAAAAGGAAAGCGAGAGCGGGCGGATGATTAAGAAACTCGTGTCATAGCCATAATTAAAAAGGAGGAGAACATGTCCCAGAGCCTTGGCGATGAGTATGTCTATGGATGTATAAACGCGAGTACTTCTTCAGGTATGACAAGAAATCTTGGAATGTGCATCAAGAACTCGGAGCCAGCCTCACCAAACATGATCATGGAAAGAGGGCTATGACCATCTAGACGCTTGATGTAGAGATAGATAAGTGATTTAGATATAGAACAATAAGTATGGGTGTGTTTATAAGAAACAAAGCGTTAGACGGAAAAGAGAATGGGTAATTTGAGGTCTCAGGCTGTACAGGGAGCACCAAACCGTAAGGAATACACCTAATACACTGTTCGAAGAACTATTAACAAAATTGATGGTACTGATAAATCCGGAAAACCAGAAACCAGCAACTTATGGTCCTACCGGTCGGCACCGTGATAAGTCCGAAACTAGACCCGTAAACCCGCGTCAAAATGCTTAAATTGTTGCCCTTGGTGGGTTTCTCCGTAAAAAGGGTGCGCTATCTATAGCATCATCATGACCAAACCATCCAGGCTCTTTCATCCAAGGTCGGTTCACTTGTCCCACTCATCCTCTTACTCTTCATCCGTATACACTTCACCTGAGTCTTCCTCGCAAAGGCCCGAGTCTTTTAATGCCGACAGTCTTTTGAGAGTTGACTGATCTAAGCCCTGCTTCCAAGAGGAGCTGAGGATCCTCGGATCGCCTAGAGCACGCGCCTCCAAGAAGTAGATCGTACTCATGATCCAGTTCCTCAAACAGCGCGAGTAACGTGTTTTCTGGTAGGTATCACTTCCCGAGGCGGTAGTTTTACGTCACCAAGATTGCAAGTTCTTCCTTTGGAACGTTATTTAGAGAGAAGTGATGCAGGGATTTTAGAATTAGACTTTCAGCATGGAACAAGCTCTTCTTAAAAACTTTCTCGTAACAATTCAGTATGGGGAAGGTCTATCCCGAGTCGATCTCATGTGGGTGAGCTAGAAGCCACCGAGAGCTAGGGAGGGGCGTTTCCCGCGACCAGTATGTAAACGAAGGCGTAAAGCTTAGCTCGGCTCGGCATCTGGATGTTCTGGATTCTCATAGACCAAACACCTTGGGCATTGAATTCTTGTATTCTTTGTACCATTTGACTTTGGTATATACGTATTTATTCCGCGGCGACTGACTCACGTAAATACCTCATGCAGAGAGCATACACGTCTAGCCCGACCGGAGCAACGTCTCAAAGTCGCAGTGAAGACCCACTCCAGATTAGATTTGCAGAAGCGGATCGTAGACGGCAGCGAAGCGAAGCCCTAGAACAGCGCTCGGACTGCAATCTGGGGCCTTTGGGTATCGAGTTCTCTGTATAGCATATTAACCTCGTTGCACCTTGGGCGATATTGCCTGCTTGTGCAAGTACATACGTAGGCAATTCAGAGCTGCTTCGGCTAGATGTCCGCTGCAACCTGCAACCTGCAAGGGAGCCATGTGATACGGAAGATTGATAAAAGGCCCAAAGACGTGCGCTTCGAGACCCGATCGACCGGGGTCATCCCGGACTGCGAGGGTGGATGGGACCCATCGGGTTCGAAGCGTCACGAACGGTTCGGCATTTTGCACGGAGCGGGCCTGTACTTTCGTTTGTTTTCTAGATTTGGGCTAACTTAAATGGATAAGGGCGGTGGGTGGCTCCCCGAGCCTAATAGAGATCTTACGTTCTATGATAGACTTATCGCCTAGCCTATACTACTGTAAAAGTCAATAGTAGTTAAAATGAGCTAATTTGGTCCGGTTGTCTCAGGGTGACTTGGGATCATATTTCTAAGCAAGCACGAATCATTTCCAAGCATAATACCGAGGTTGAGCTCATGGAAATAGAACATGCTAGGACGGTGGGTCACCATGAGCAATAATTAGCAATCGGATGTGTTTCAAGTGCCGAGAGGGATTAGGCACAGGCTGCTGACGGGGACAACAGTACGGGAAACTCGCCGAGGGCGCTGGGAACATGAATCAGGCAGGCCCTGGGTGGGGCCCGGACATAGATGGAGTCTAATTCAAGGACCTCGTTTCTGCATGCGGAATATAGATTCCTTGCCCATTTTTGGGTTCCACATCCATCGCCAATGTCCAATCAGAGCGCATTCGGTCGAATTATGAATAAGCATGGCGCTTTCGGGGAGGGCCAAGATTGCTGACGGTCGATAGGAATCCAATATTCCGCTGACTGTGGATCGGCTAAACCCCGGTGGATATCTCCGTGCACGAAATCTCTGAAGCGGTATGACCCGCAATGAATCAACCTGACTCATGGGACCCACCAAAGCTGTCCTTCTTTTGACGAATACGCTCCCCGATAATTGGAACATGACAAGCCTTACAAATCCAGCTATGGGTCTCGGACTTAAGCGTTTGCATGGACCTGGACATGGCTAATGGTTTAAATGGTTAAACACCGCCCCTCTTTATCGGAGAATCGTTGAACGCTCTTTTTTTTTCCTTTTGTCCTCCTGTACTTACCCTCCTAATACATTAACTTCTCTGCATTTTGCTGAGTAGACCTTCCTGTCCGAGATGGACGCCGACCATCGCGCATTGGAAGCGCAGGCCGAGAACATGACTTCCCGTCCAGAATTCTCGACCTATACCACAACTACTAGTCACAACGAATCCCGCACCGAGAACTCCAATATTCAGTCAAACGGTTCTGGCCAAGAAGCCAACGGAATCACACATACCGAAGGGTCTGCCGATAATCATAATGACGTCGCGACGGAAGAGATCAATGGCCAGACCGAGGCCCTAGACCCGACCTTCACCGGCTCCTCTAACGATAGCTCTCATGATAGCGTTGAGGGCCGCTGGGGCGAGAAGGAGGCGGGTGAGCCCGTCTCCCGCCACCGTGCTATGGACGATTTGGAGGAGATGCGCCGGGAATTGACCCGTCTGAGCTTGCACCGCACCCGATCGACCACCGCTAAGCGTTTGAAGTCCCGCGCCAGTCGCAAGGATGAAGAGAAGGCCCTGGATGAAGAGTCAACTGATACCGAGGACACTGGCTTCGACCTAGGCGAGTTCCTTGTCGGCGGCCACCTTGAGCGCCGTACGACCGCTGGCGAGCCCGCAAAGAAGGTTGGTGTCGTCTTCAAGAATCTCACTGTTCAGGGTATTGAGACTGGCGCTTCGTTTGTGCGTACTTTGCCGCATGCTGTGGTTGGCACTTTCGGCCCAGATCTATATAACATCATTTGTCGATTCGTGCCCCAGGCGCGGGTGGGCAAGAAGCCTCCGATTCGCAATCTCATCAACGATTTCAGCGGTGCTGTCCGTGAGGGTGAGATGATGCTGGTGCTCGGTCGTCCCGGTGCCGGATGTACTACTTTCCTCAAGGCAATCGCCAATGACCGTGGTGCTTTTGCGGCTGTCCATGGCGATATTAGCTATGGTGGTCTCTCTGCGAAGGATCAGAACAAGCACTTCCGTGGCGAAGTCAACTACAACCCTGAGGATGACCAACATTTCCCGACGCTCACGGTCTGGCAGACGCTCAAGTTCTCGCTGATCAACAAAACTCGCAAGCACGACCGCGACAGCATCCCTATCATTATTGATGCGCTGCTGAAGATGTTCGGTATCAGCCACACCAAGAACACTATGGTGGGTAACGAGTACGTTCGTGGTGTTTCTGGTGGTGAGCGGAAGCGTGTCAGTATCGCCGAGACTCTGGCCACCAAGTCTTCCGTTGTCTGCTGGGACAACTCTACTCGTGGTCTAGATGCAAGCACTGCTCTCGACTACGCCAAGTCGCTGCGTATTATGACTGATGTCAGCAAGCGCACCACTCTGGTCACCCTATACCAGGCTGGTGAGAGTATCTACGAACTCATGGATAAGGTTATGGTCATCGACGAAGGCCGTATGCTTTACCAGGGCCCCGCCAATAAAGCTCGCCAGTACTTCATCAATCTCGGATTCCACTGCTCCGAGCAGTCGACCACCGCCGATTTCCTGACTTCGCTCTGTGACCCCAATGCTCGTGAATTCCAGTCCGGTCGCGAGGCTTCGACCCCCAAGACCGCCGAGGAGCTTGAGCGCGTCTTCAGAGAAAGCGAGACCTACAAGTATATCTCCAATGATGTCAGCAGCTACGAGAATCGTCTCCAGGAAACTGAGTTGGAGGATACCCGCCGTTTCCAAAAGACCGTCGCGGACTCTAAGAGTAAGAATGTCTCCAAGAAGTCTCCTTACACCGTTTCCCTGGCGCGCCAGGTTTTGGCTTGCGTTCAGCGCGAGTTCTGGCTGCTGTGGGGTGACAAGACCTCTCTCTACACTAAGTACTTCATTATCATCTCCAACGGTCTCATTGTCGCTTCTCTGTTCTACGGAGAGGCTCTGGATACCAGCGGTGCATTCTCGCGTGGTGGTGCTCTGTTCTTCTCTATTCTGTTCCTTGGCTGGTTGCAATTGACCGAGCTGATGCCCGCTGTCTCCGGCAGAGGCATCGTTGCCCGTCACAAGGATTATGCTTTCTATCGTCCCTCCGCTGTTTCGATCGCTCGTGTGGTCGTTGATTTCCCGGCTATCTTCTGCATGGTTGTTCCCTTTACGATTATCGTCTACTTCATGACTGGGTTGGATGTGACTGCTTCTAAGTTCTTCATCTACTTCCTGTTCGTGTATACGACGACGTTCTGTATCACCTCGATGTACCGCATGTTTGCCGCTTTGTCGCCGACTATCGATGACGCGGTGCGATTTGCTGGTATCGCTCTGAACCTGCTGATTCTCTTCGTCGGCTATGTTATCCCTAAGCAGACTTTGATCGGCGACTCTATCTGGTTTGGATGGTTGTTCTATGTCAACCCGCTCTCATACAGTTATGAGGCTGTCTTGACTAATGAATTCGCCGGCCGTGTTATGCAGTGTGCTCCCTCGCAGCTTGTTCCCCAGGGCCCCGGGGTTGATCCTAACTACCAGGGCTGTGCCTTGACTGGTTCCTCTGTGGGCGCGACTGAAGTCACTGGCGTTCAGTATCTGTCGACAAACTTCCAGTTCACTCGTCACCACCTCTGGCGCAACTTTGGTGTCGTCATTGCTTTCACTGTCTTGTACATTCTGGTCACTGTGTGGGCTGCCGAGTTCCTCTCATTTGTTGGCGGCGGCGGCGGCGCCTTGGTCTTCAAGAAGTCCAAGCGTGCCAAGAAGATTGCTGCTCAGACTGGCAAGGAGAATGATGAGGAGAAGGTTGCCGACCTGAACGCTGATGCTGCTAACGCTCGCGGCCAATCTCCTTCTTCTGGGGAGGATGCTGCTTTCAACCGACTGTCTTCGAGCGAGCGCTGTTTCACCTGGTCTGACGTCGAGTACACTGTCCCCTATGGCAATGGAACTCGCAAGCTGCTCAACAGTGTCAATGGCTACGCTAAGCCCGGTGTTATGATTGCTCTTATGGGTGCCTCTGGTGCTGGTAAGACTACTCTGCTCAACACTCTGGCTCAGCGCCAGAAGATGGGTGTCGTTAAGGGTGACATGCTTGTTGACGGTCACCCTCTTGGAGCTGACTTCCAACGCGGTACTGGTTTCTGTGAGCAAATGGATCTGCACGATAACACCTCTACCATTCGCGAGGCTTTGGAATTCTCGGCTATCCTTCGTCAAGACCGCCATGTTCCCCGCCAGGAGAAGATCGACTACGTCAACCGAATTATCGACCTTTTGGAACTCGAAGAGATTCAGGACGCCATCGTCGGCTCTCTCAATGTCGAGCAGAAGAAGCGCGTCACTATTGGTGTCGAATTGGCCGCCAAGCCTTCCCTTCTTCTCTTCCTTGACGAGCCCACCAGTGGTCTCGACAGTCAAGCCGCTTTCTCCATTGTTCGATTCCTGAAGAAGCTGTCCCAGGCCGGGCAGGCTATCGTCTGCACCATCCACCAGCCGTCATCCATGCTGATTCAGCAGTTCGACATGATCCTGGCCCTCAACCCCGGCGGTAACACCTTTTATTTCGGCCCCGTCGGCAAAGGGGGGTGCTTCCGTGGTCAAGTACTTCGCCGACCGCGGCTTCGCTTGTCCCCCTAACAAGAACGTCGCCGAGTTCATCCTAGAAACTGCCGCCAAGTCCACTGAGCGCGACGGCAAGAAGGTCGACTGGAACGAGGAATGGCGTTCTTCTGAACAGAATCGCGAAATGCTCGAAGAGATCGAACGCATCAGGACGGAGCGTAGCAAGCTTCCCATCGAGGACAGCGGCAGCACGACATACGAGTTCGCCGCGCCCACAGGTGTCCAAATTGAGCTTCTCACCAAGCGTCTGTTCACCCAGTACTGGCGTGATTCCTCTTACTACTACGGCAAGCTCTTCGTCAGTGTGATCATCGGTATCTTCAACGGTTTCACCTTCTGGATGCTTCCGAACACAGTCGCCAGCATGCAAGACCGCATGTTCTCATGCTTCGTGATCATCCTGATTCCCCCGATCGTCCTTAACTCCGTCGTGCCCAAGTTCTACATCAACCGCGCCCTCTGGGAAGCCCGCGAATATCCATCCCGCATCTACGGCTGGGTCGCCTTCTGCACAGCAAATGTCGTCTGCGAAATTCCCGCCGCTATCATCACCGGTCTCGTCTACTGGCTTTTCTGGTACTACCCCGTTGGCCTGCCCACCGACTCCTCATCAGCAGGCTACGTCTTCCTGATGTCGATACTTTTCTTCCTCTTCCAAGCCTCTTGGGGTCAATGGATCTGCGCCTTCGCTCCTTCTTTCACCGTCATCTCGAACGTCCTCCCCTTCTTCTTCGTCATGGTCAACCTGTTCAACGGTATCGTCCGCCCTTACGCCGATTACCCCGTCTTCTGGAAATACTGGATGTACTACGTCAACCCTGTGACCTGGTGGCTGCGCGGTGTTCTCTCCTCCATTCTTCCGGCAGTGCAGATTGAGTGTGCTTCTGAGGAATTCACACGCTTCAACCCGCCTCCTGGTCAGACTTGTGAGCAGTACGCTGGGAACTACGTGAAGAACCTCGCCGGTGTCGGATACTTGAATGATCCCAACGCGACGAAAAACTGCGAGTACTGTCCCTATTCCACTGGCTCGGAGTACATGGCCAACCTCAATGTGCACGCCGGTGATAAGTGGCGCTGCTTCGGTATTTTCTTGGCTTTCGTCATTATCAACTGGGCTCTTGTCTACTTCTTCATTTACACTGTTCGTGTCCGTGGCTGGAGCTTCGGTCTTGGATATGTGTTTGGTCTTGGTGGTCTTCTCATTGAAGCTATCAAGAAGCCGTTCCAGAAGAAGGAGGCGTCTGAGTGATTTGTCTCATTCTTACCCTCTTTCCTTTCTCTCTCTCTTTCTCTTTCCTATTTCTTTTCCACTTCTTCTGTCTGGCCATCTTTCCGGTCATCTCGGTGACATGGTCTATTTAATGTGCATTTACATGGAGCATTTGTGTGGCGCGCAATGCGCTTGGTCTTTGATTTCCTCATTAGAAGGCGCCCAGAACATTGAAATAGATACTCTAGATCTGCGGATCAGAGCACCTCTAAAAGTTTATAGCGAAACATTACCTAGATCTCAAAATATTCATGATCGTACACGTGTTTTCTATTTTTCGTTATTCTTAGTTACTATGAGTTGAGAATCAAGTATCGTCCATTCCATGGTGATATGCAAAGCGTAGAAAACATAGAAAACCCACGTATCTAGCACCTAGACCACGCTGCAAAACTCATTGGAGAGATCATCAAGCCTGCAATGTTGTATCTGTTTCATGTGCTACTAACCCATGAAGAACCACGGCTCAAGCGGTTTGTTGTTTGTGGGTTTGCTACTGGGGCCAGCAACGGATGTGTTAGATGAACCCATGAGCCTGCCGAAGGGATTGTCAACTGTCACCGACTTCTCCTTGTAAGCCTTGGCAGGAACCTTCATAGGAACAGGGACAAAGGCGTTGATTTCGGAAATGGGAAACTTCTTCTCCTGCCCGTCCTGGTCGATTGCGGCGAACTGTTCCTGGACGGACAGTTCGGATGAAATTTTGGGCTGGGGAATGCCTTCATAGGGGTTAGTGATGGGCACGATGACGCCGCATTCCCAGTTGCGGCAATTCAGGCGGGCTTCTTTGGTAGTTCGGTCCTTGACGAGACGTCCCCTTTCATGGGTTAGTTACGCTTGGAAGGTTATGAGTAGGTGCTGGCTTACCATGCACTCTCGGAGAAATTGGCACTCCCGACGTAGACCCAGGCGGTGCACTTGGTGTTATCTCGGATAATGTCTTTTTGAGGCCAAACGAAGATGAGCTTTAGGGGGTTAGTAATACGTCAAAAGAGCTTGAATAAAAATTCTCAAGATACTTGAACATACTTTATTATGCATCAATATTCTCTTATCCCTGGCGCCCTCGCAGTCCCGGAGGATACCCCGAGGGAAAGAGGAGCCGAACCACCACTTCCTTTGGAAGCAGATTGTCCCTGCGGTATTCTGGGGATGAGCATGAGCATTTCGCACCGTCAAGTCGGACGGGAAGTAGACGCGAACATGCTCCTTCCACTCGTCACGAGCGTGGGCCTCAAGCATGGGTCGTCGGGTGTCGTCATCCGTCTGGGCCATGAAGGGGTTCTTCTGGGTCCGAAGTATGTACTCGCTGAGACCGTCGTCGCCTATCAATTGAGTTAGGTTTGGTGTGCGAGGTTCAAAAGTAAAAACTTACCCTTGCAGGCATAGTGCATGGCACGTACAAAGTTGTCGTTCAATGAGCCGATAGAGGATGTCTGTCTATATTAGAAGGGCCAGTTACATGTTCCTTGATATATGTACGTACCACATAATCCATATCCACAGGCTCAGTAGTCTGGAGACCGAGGTCTGTCACAGCACGACCAAGGCCAGGGTAGCCAGTGCGTCGCCATGCCTGCTCACTGCTGTGGGTTCCGCCACTGTGGATTGTGAGACCAGTGAGTATGTCTTGAGACTAAGGGACACTTACATGGTGTGAACGAATGCATAGCGAGCAGTCTTGCTGAAGTCGAAGTTTTCCAGCTTTTTGATAATGTTATCATGCAGTGTGCTTGCCTTCAAAAAATAAACTAGTTCCTTGTAGAATGGGGGTTTCATGTCTTCGTCGGAGCCGGATTCGGTGCCTTTCTTCGGTAGATCAATCGCGAAAACGGTCTATTATCATGTCAACAAGTGAAACATTACAACAGAATACGTTCGAGTGTCCGGGGTACGTTCAAGCGCCCACACTCTTTACTCACGTTCTCCATCAGGTTGTTCTCACCCCAATCAGTTGACGTTAGGTTGGCAGTCGGGATCGCGATTCGCATGTAAGTGGGGTGGAAAAGCAACATGAGCTTCGAGTGCATGCAGTTAATTTGACCATCCATGGGAGGGAAGCACAGGCGCAGGTTCGACATTGAGGCAGTCTCTTCCTGATACTGAATTCTCTGATATTCCATAGGTTGTCAGAATCCTCAGGCTAATACACATTCCCATAGAGGGTTCTCATGGTTCTTACTGTGCTTTCTTCTTTCGCATGCATCATGAGGATAAATCGCGTATTGAAAGTATCCATCTTCGTGAAGAGCCATTCCATATCCCACAGGAACGAGCTGAGGACCGCTAGCTCAAGGTCCCCGCGCTGTAGCACCTCTTCAATGGTGAATTCGTCACCGGAACGAGCTTTGTGACCAATCGAAGTTCTCTTTATAGCCCCGAGGGGGAACTGCGGGATGGATCGCGCGAGTGGCTTGACTTTGCAGTCAGGGTGGTTGGAATCTGGTCGATCGCAGATATCAGGCGTTGGAAGAGCCGACGAAGCGGAGTCCGCGAAGGGCGACGAGTCACCACTCTCAGGTCCAGCAACCGAGTTGATCTTACGCGCCTTTGTCGGAAATCCACGACTTTCATAATCAGATGCAGGGACGGAGTCTTCAGCCTTGCGTTTAAGTTGACGGGCGAGACGCTCTTCCTCCATATGTTTCCGGTCCATGCCGAGAATGCCAAAAGACTGCTTTGGGGTTTCACCTGGCTTTTCGATGGACTTCTGAGAATCGGTAGGAACCGGAGTATCAGTCGCGCGTCCAGGGTCGGCTGCTCCCAGGGATAAGGCGATTGCAAGTTTGAGCTCTTCATCTGAGGAATCCTCGTCCTCGGCGTCGACATTAATGGCACGACTGGGGATGGACTCTCTGGCAGCCTCGTAAGGGACCTTGGTTTGAGCCGCATCAGCCTCGTCATCGGTATCAGAACCTACGACAGACTTTGATTTGGGAAAGACTTCCTGAAGGTCGGGTTCCTCGTCAGAATCCTGTGTCAGGTCAACAAGCTGGGTCTCTGCAGCATGAGACGCTGCGTCTGTATTTCGATCCTGTTGGCCGCGATCTCGGTTCGCGTTGGCTTGGGCGTCACGCAGTGATGCTGCGATACCCGCCCTCAGCATGGCGTCGTCGTCGTCGGGCAAATCCATAGTGAGGGGTCCGATTGGAAATAGAATTTGAGCAGTTACGAAAGGTTTGGGGACGAGTTGGGGTGATCGTTACGATGAGGAGGTCAGAAATGATCATGGGAAAGTGCACCCTCATCTCACGTTGCGCGACGCGACTTAATCGGGAAAGCGGGGCGCATAACCAGCTGACCTGTGGATTGGACACAGTTTAACAGATCGGAATGATTCTCCGGATTGATATTTACGCTGTTGTCGATAAATATACGATGTGAAGTTGATGATCCACCCCTATCAAGTTGACATCAGTTCACGTGACTTCGAACTATACGTGCCTAATCTAGCAAATGCGTCGGAAATTTCCTCACATGAAATGAAACTTAGGGCGCAGAGGGTTGGGGGATTGAGTTTTGATCCCTCTTCGCAGAGGTGTCTTTTCTATGAAGCGGGTAGAGGTTGCGCAGTGATAGTGGCAGAAAATGCTTCATTGTTATGCGTGATCTATTGATCCAATGCAATCGCAAATCTAATAATCAAAGCCCACTATAAGAAAACCATAAAATATTTGAATCAGAACAAATATATGAGCGTTTTGCTTTAGTTTCAAAGCTTTGATTCTCTTGTTCGATCTGCTGATCGGTTTGAGAAGTCCCAGCGTCAGTTTGGTCGTTACTGTGCTTTCGCTCACGCGATAGGATGTTTGATGATATCTTGGCCCCAGCGGCGGACAGAAAACGTTCCTTCGGAATGGTATTGGTCTTAAAACCAGGGTAAAAATCGCTGGGTGCAAGATACTGCATCATGGTGCCAACACTTCAGCGGTGGTCTGCCTCTAAATCTTGCACGCCGCAAGTATTCATCCTTGAACACGATGACGCCTACTTAGTACTCTCCCATTCGGAAGTTCTATACCAATCAACTTAGACCTCAACTCATTCGAAACAGCGGTTTTTCATTCCGCTTTGCCCGCCACCGATTCGTAGAATGGGCCAAATCATAACAATTCATGAGGACCCAGCCCCAAGAACGAGCGAAAGCCTCCGTGACCTCCCACCCCGCCGGATCCCAAGGATCGCTCCAAACAATAATACCTCCTCTCCCCGATCGCATGCTCCCACTACCCTTCATATCCAGACAGAGCTGTGTCTCTTCCTCGATTTCTCCAGCAAGGATCAAATTGTCCCTCATTTGGGGAACAGGTAGCAAGTCCAACCACGGGTGATGCGGGATAGAGCGCTGGATCACAGTAGGCTGGAGACTTATTGGAAGGTTATAAAGAGTGACATCTTGCCATGGGCCAGCGGTGTTGAATTGTGAGATTGCATCGTCGTGAAGCTGATCGGATTTGAGGCCCAAAATTCTTATATTTTCGATCAGGGCTCTAGTGAAATTGAGTTGGACTAGGTTGAGTAATAGATCGTTTCGCGGGGAACCCGTAGTGTAGTATTGAAGGGCCATTCTTTCTAATCGGGCCATACGTGCTTTTGTCGCTGGGGAATTGGATTCCAGTATGTGCACGTCCTCGATCTCCGAGAGAGAGGTGACGTCAATGGTAGCAGGCGTTGCCAGTGTTAGATCATTATTTTGAGGAGCAATAACAAGTGCGGCCGGGTCATGTTGTGCATTAAAAGGAGAACCATGGCACTCTTTTGTGTTTCTTTCTCCAGAATGGGTTAGCTGGTTTTTATTATGTAGACCTATTTGTATAAACGGTTAAAATGTTACTCGCTAGTTGGTAGCTGGCGAACAGCGGACTTACGTCGAGCCCGTTGATTCAGGCGATTTTGTAGCCGCCGGCGTGTTTTCTGATCGGTAATACCCGACCAATCCTCGTCTGGCCATGCACTGCGCTGCTGCGAGGACAATCTCAAAGCGATTCGCCTTTCAGATAGGCCCTCTGCTGATGGATCCATGTTTGTGGTCAGCTGAGGTACCAAATTCGCTTCCAGGCTGTATGCAATTTGATGACAGGAAGGGGTAGGTGCCTAGTGGATCGTGGGTTTGGCTGGCACACACTGGGGATAAAAAAGGTGAGAGGAAAGGCAGGCTCACGTCGTGGTGCCAGTCCTGAGTATTAAGTTCGGGTCTAACCTTGGGAACCAAGCTTGCGTCATTTCCAAGTGTTCCAATGGTTAATTTGACCCACTATGTCATCCGCTTGCATGACGCTAATCTATTGTGGTAGATTTTCTAGATAGTGGGTCTTGGTTCTATAGATTCAATTCTTGCAATATTGACTTGGTACATAGTTTTCTATGACAAGAATTTTCATCATACTACTGCGCTCGACATGGTATTCATTGGATGTTGAGATCACTGAAATAGTCTGCATCTTAAGTTGCCGTTGGAAAATTTGTATTGAGGTCTTAAAGCGATGTACGAAAGCTTTATTGATGGCTAAGCACCTTCTTGGGCTCATATAGGTCATCAATGCTCTTCAACTCAGTGGGACTGAGCTCGAAGGAGATAGCCTCAACTGCCTCATCAACTCTCTCCTTCTTGCTCATTCCTAGAATCGGCGCCGTAATAAATGGCTTGGAAAGAGACCAAGCAATTGCCACAATTGCCATTGACACACCACGCTGCTCCGCAATCTTCTGGATTTGCTCGTTGATTTTTCTATCCGTCTCTGTAGTTGGCCATCCATGGAAACCAGGACCCTGGACCTCTCCACGTGTAGTTTTCGAAAAGTCACGCCAGGGTCGAGCCAAGAAGCCCATTGCAACGGGGCTCCAAGGAATCCCACCAGTTCCAAATTTGACACATGCAGGGTACATCTCCCTCTCTTCCTCACGGTAGATAGCGTTATGAAGATTCTGCATCGAGATAAACTCCGTCCAGCCGTGGATGCGAGCCGTGTATTGGTACTCAAGGAACTGATGAGCCCACATGGATGAAGCACCGATGTAGCGCACTTTGCCGGACTTGACAATATCATGAAGCGCCTCCATTGTTTCCTTCACGGGGGTTCGGGGGTCGAAACGATGGATCTGCAGCAAATCGACGTAGGGTAGGTCGAGTCTTTGTAGGCTGGCCTCGACACTCTCGAAGATATGCTTCCGGCTCAGCCCGTATTGGTTCACATAGCCGGCATTGTCTTTTTCATGGTCTGTCATAGCCATTGGCTGTTCGGAACCGCGGCCAACAGGTGCCCATAGTTTGGTTGCGATGACAATGTTTCCCCGGCGCCATCCGTATTTCTTGATTGCTTTGCCAATAATCTCTTCAGACAGGCCACTGGAATAGGCGTTTGCGGTGTCGAAGAAGTTGAGGCCGGATTCGTAGCAATGATTCAGTACCGGCAGTGCTTCGTCTGCCGGGATTGACCACTTGTAACGGCCCTCGGGGCTTCCAAAACTCATGCACCCTACACCAATTGGGGCGATGCGTAGACCGCTACTTCCGAGTTGCACATATCTCATTTTGCTCGAAGTGTTGAGTAGAGAGATAGGCAAAGGCAAAAGTTTTTGAGTTTTAGAATCTGGAATTTAGAAAATTCAAGTGACGAGTAGACCTCTTCTTATACCCTTCAATGTTTCCATATCCCCGACAGCTTCGAATATTGAAGAAGCCGGCGTTCCAAGCGTTCCAATACTCTCATGCGAGATGATGACAAAATACATACGATTGGTTGATCCAATACTTTGGTATCCACCACAATCCCAGATAGGCTTAGTCATGTTCTGGGAAATAAGATGCTCCTGGCGAAAGATTTTGCAAACTATAGGATAAACGGGTAAATGAGAGTTGGCGCATGTTTCTGGCAGGAAACCCGGGCGCTCTAGAACTTATTTAACAGCAGCTTGACCGTTTTACTGGGGCATTGCCAGTTTGATGCCGCACAGGCCATGATATTAAAGACAGCGCTTTCGAAGCCACTGTTTGCTGAGCTGAGCCCATTCAATATATTTGAGTACAACTGTTGATTCAGCCTAGAGGTTGTGAAGCCAGCGGTATTTACGTTCAAATGAAATGCAATTTCTGATGTCATCATACGGACCAACAATACAGGTTACATCCAGTAGAGTGACGGTCTTTTTTTCATGTTTCATCTTGGACCCTCTCTCAAAGTACAGTTTAAGCATATATCAACCCACCTGTCATTCGTTCATTCAGGGTCTTTTGTCATCGGAACATTGAGGTAACGTGCGTAGGTGATTCCCGCGCCCCAACGCTAACCCCGACGAGGCAATATCCCGACCGGACAGCAGCCGGGATATGGTGTCGATATTAGTTCAAGGGAGTTCTTCAAACGACAATCGGCAATACAAGATGCGAAAAAGAATCTACTGAACTTCTATTTTTCCAAGAATGACCTAGGTACCTAGTATGTTAACTCGACAACTTAATCTTCGAATACTTGCTTTTTGGAGGCCACAGCCCGGCAATCGTGAACTCCCCTTCCTTCCCCCATCAACGTGAAACAATACTATCCCCACTCACTGATGGGTGCTGATCATTTGTGCATTTTGGCAGTTACCTCGCTGCTCCTAGCTCACCGTCGAAGTGAAGTACGGTTTTTAACTCTCGTGTGGGGTCCCGTCCAAGCTATAAAGCTCTATAGGATGCCCCTTTAAGTGCTCACAACTATACTTCAAGTCACTCCTTTTGTATGCAAGCCATGCCTACGCTCGCTTATTTCCTCGCCTTCTTCCTCACCTTCTCAGTCTCTACCGCTGCCTTTGTTCACCCCGGAGCACTTCATACCATTCAAGATTTCGAGCGCATCAATACCCATGTCACCAATGGCGACGAGCCATGGAATATTGTTTGGACCTTGCTGACTGAAAGCCCTTACGCGCAGTCTTCTTACCTACCAACTCCTCGGCAGACCGTGTACCGAGGCTATAACGGGGTCAACAGCGAGAATTACCCAGATCTCTACAGAGATACTGCAGCTGCATACCAACTCGCCATTCGCTGGAGAATTTCCAATGACACGACCTACGCCGAGGCCGCGGTCAACATCCTCAATTCCTGGGCCGTGACCTTGACGACCATCGACGGCACCAGCGACAAGTTCCTCGCTTCTGGACTCTATGGGTACCAGATGGCCAATGCCGCCGAGCTCATGACCGACTATGCTGGCTGGGACAGCACTAATAAGACGGCTACTGGAACCATGTTGACCAATGTGTTCGCCTACATGAACAACTTCTTTTTGGAGGACCACAATGGACAGGATTTTTACCACTATTGGGCTAACTGGGATCAGTGTAATCTCGCCTCGCTCATTGCTATTGGTATCTTCACCGACAATCAGACTATGAATGACAATGCTGTCAACTACTTCCGCACTGGGCCTTCAAATCGCGCTCTGCCGGTTTTTGCTGTTGCCAACTACACCGAGCCTGAAAGTGGAAAGGCCCTCACACAAAGCCAAGAATCTGGCCGGGATCAGGGCCACTCCACGCTTGATATGATGCTTGTGGGTGTTATCGCACAACAAGTTTATAACCAAGGCGATGACATGTTTACCGCTTACAGCAATGAAATCCTGAATGCGTAAGTGCCGGACTCTCACACACCGTCCAAAAATATACTACTTCAAGTCGTCAGTACGGGGTATACTTCAAAGTACAACGTCGGCTATCACGTTCCCTATATTGCTTACGACAGTTACATGGGCACCCAGACAGTCATCTCCAACAGCTCGCGCGGTGATGTCCGCCCTGGCGCCGAGTTGCTGTCGGCTCACTATGGTCAACTGAGGGGTCTCAACTCGTCGTGGACCGATGCCTACCGTGACTGGGTAAATGGTAACTCGACCGACGGCGTCGAGGGAGGTGGTAGCAACTATGGTTTTACTTCAGGCGGATTTGATGGCCTTGGCTTTGGCACATTGTTGTATCGCCTCATTTGAAGACTCAGGTACACTTTAAAGGGAAAAAATGGACTTCACGATATGTGGTGGATACCGTTCCACCGTGGCATCAAAGATAAACAGAAAGAGATTAGAAAGTGAAACTCTAATCTCCTTAACACATCATCATGTCAAGATAGTCAGAGGCGATTTTGTATATATCACTGAATAGAAATGTGTCAAACCTTCTGCTTCTTGAGGATCCAGGCAATGCGATCCTACGTGCCTATTTAATGAATCGGCTAATTCCTCTTATTACGTATGATGTAAGGGCTAGCGGCTGCCTCGGGCCTTAGAAGATACTTAACTCCCCCGTTTCTAGCGGAGGTATGGGGACTGCGTTTTGGGTCGGGCACGGAGTTAGCTAAAGCCCGAGGCGGGACGTACAAGATATTACTTCTTCACCCACTTATAAAAGCAACCCCTCATTCAAGAAACTTTCATCTTTTTTTACGATCAGAGGCTTTACGAATCAATTCCACATTTAACATCATGTCGACCGTTATTGTATTTGGGCCGACCGGCAACATCGGTTCCGTCGCAGCCCGTACTGCCCAAGAGCATGGAGCTAAGGTTGTCCTAGCCATGCGCGACCCGAAGAAGGCCATCCCGGGTCTGAGTGTGCAGCAAGAGCAAGACGGTGGTTTCACAAAAGTCCAAGCCGACATGACGGACGCCGATTCCGTCGCTGCAGCCGTCAAGAAATCCGGAGCCAAGCGCGCCTTCATCTACGCCGCCTTTGGCTCTCCAGATCACATGAAGTCCACTCTTGAAGCTCTGAAATCCGCTGGCATCGAGTTTGTCGTCTTTCTGAGCAGTTACACCATCTCGGGTGAGCCCAAGGACGTCGACTCCGGTGATCTCATCCCTTACATCCACGCGCAGGTGGAACTCAACCTCGATGACGTCTTCGGTCCGGAGAACTACGTCGCCGTGCGCCCTGGAGGTTTCGCCACAAATATGTTGCGTAACAAGAGCGATATCGCGGCTGGAGAGGTGAAGCTTTACACACCGAACTTTGAGCTTGATTGTGTCACGCCTATTGATATGGGTCGGGTCAGTGGAACTATTCTTGCACAGGGACCGAAGAATGGACAGCGAAAGGTCTATGTCTATGGCCCTCAGGTCATCTCGATGTCAGAAGCCATTCACACTATTGCTAAGGTTTTGGGCAAGACTGTTAAGATCACTACTATCAATGCGGAAGAGGCCATGGAGCAACACCTCAGCCATGGTCTACCTAAGCCGCTGGCGGAGTATATGATTCGGAGATTCGGAACTGATGAGGATGCCAATGTTCCGCGTGCTCATTATGAGGAGGGGGTTCAAAATGTGCAGCTTTACACCGGAGCACCTTCTACCGGGTTCCAGGAATGGGTGACTGCGAACAAGGATCTGTTCAGTGCGTGATATGATTAAAGTCGAGGTGTGACTCGAGGGTTTGAGGCCTTTACTATCTTGAAAATAAAACCACCGGCATTGAGGATATACATAATCATAAGTCATCAAAGGCATTGATTCGTTTGAAATAAAAAGGTATCACTAGACATAAGCAGATTTCTTCAGCACAATCCGCCTGTTCAATGCCATACAAGATCCAATAGTGTTCGATCCGGTTATTGGCTTGACATGGCAGGTCTCAGTTCCCTGCGGGAAATAGCACGTAGTTGGTCTACTCTGTGCACGTTCCGACTTCAAAGCCATGGGTACAGTAGTGTCTCTGTATTGGAAAGAGCCATTTGAATCATGACAATACTGTCGACTGCCTCGCTATTATGCTGATAAATCGGCACGATTTCGAGGTCGCGCCCTTGCGCTTGCAGTGAAAAGCTGGCGTCTCTTCATAATTCATCATTGGCCGTCTCGTACAACCCCGACGAACGGAGCGTGAAGTGTCTGATCAAGTATCTCGGTCAAGACACACTTTCTGATGTCCAAATCATATGCATTGCAAGGCAAGATCATTGATAGCAAAGAAAGTATCTCGGTCAGCACCAATGGGTCGAAGTCCCAGACCAACAACAAGCAGCCTTTTCTCATTCGGCGATTTGATAGCAATGGAGTTGGCAATTTGTCTAGCAAGTAGCTGACCAACTGTATCTTGGCCAGAAGCGTAACCACCCAAAAGAGAGGTCGCTGTCAGGCCGCTGAGGGGTAGAAGACTGTCTTCTCCGCCTTCGGAGAAAGTGTGCGTGCCCTCGGTGCCTGGATTCTGGTTCACCATTGGTACATGCAACTATCACACCGTTAGTGGTTGTACAAATGAAGCCAACAGTCTTGACAAACCCAGTGAGCAAGTCGTCCTTCTTGCGAGATGGTCACCATGATCTTGTCGGAGAATTTCATGACCATGACGTCCGTTTTGACTCCATTGACTATTCCAGCCACCTGTTTTGTAGCATTTGGGTACGGAAGGTCCAGCGTGCCATTCAGAATAGTATCGAGAGTGTCCATGATGTCTGATGGTGTTTGGAGTTCGGTTTGACGCGGGCGGTTGTTGATGCCTCCCCAAAAGGCGGTCGGCTGTTCCCCACTGCTGATGCGGGCAGTATCTCACCGCCCTTGTAGTTTCCTCGATTTTTTTTCCCGCGTGAACGAACTGCGACAGCACAAGTACAGTTTACTTGATTTGTGTATCTTGTCCTGAGCTGGGATCGGTCGAGATGAAGAAGTTTGTCCCCCGTCAGCGAAAGCAAAAGCACCGGCAGCAAGAGAATGCTGCTTCCGTTGACACCAATGTCGCGGAGCTAGCGCCCGTCTCCAAAGATGAGAAAGAAGCCAAGAGACAGAAGCTGCGTGCGGAGCTTCGAGATCAGCATTCCAATGTATCCGGAAAGAAGCAGAAGCGTCTCGATAAATACATTGTGCGTGAGAAATTTCGCTTTGGCCCAAGACCGGTATCTAACAGACTTTGCAGGAGAACAAATTGCGGAAAGAAGAAAATGTCGAGCTGCTGAAGAAGCTCGCCGAAGCCAAAGTCGACACCTCGTATTTACACAGTTCAAGAGATTTGGGTAAACGCAGGAGGGAGAACGAAGGCATTCCTGTCCCGATCGTCGACCGAACACAGGCGAAGACAACCTCAAAAAGGGACCTCGAAGACGACAGTGACGATTCTGATGCCGACCTCAAGGCCTCCGATCCTGCTACAGACCCTATCCCTGAACCGAAGCCCCAGGCTGCTGTTGGAAGTGGTCTGAAGCGCCCGCTCGAACTCGGTCCGGACGGATTCCCCATAATCAAAAAGCGGAAGCGTGGTAATAAGCCGGCTCCGGCGCCGGCGCCAGTGAAGGAGGTTGCTTGGGAAGGCTTTGACTCCGGCGAAGAGGAATCGAGAGATAAAGACGAGGAAATGGATTCGGATAGGTCAGAGGACGAGGCCAAGGACGGTTCTGAAGATGAAGAAGATGATGATGATGATTCCGAAGGCACTTCCTCTGATGGTTCTTCCGATGAGGACGATGAAGACGACGAAGAAGAATCCGACGAGGAAGAAGGTCCCACTAAGATCAAGCCCAGAGAGTCTGCATTCAAGTCCTGGGCTAGACAGCAGATTAATGAAGCTGTGGACTTCAATTCGACAAATGGGCCGATGTCCATGGAACATCAGCCAGATGCCTTTGCGCCTCCCCGCAAAGAACCCAAGAATGAAGTCTATGAAGAGGAACCTCTCCCTCGCGAGCTCGAAGTCACTACAGGAAACCCCTTCCGCAAGGCTTTCAGCGTGAATGTCGACCGTTCAGAAGATATTCAAACTGCCCGAATGGGTCTCCCTGTCGTCGGCGAGGAGCAGAAGATTATGGAAGCAATCTACAACAACGATACTGTCGTCATCTGGGGTGCAACTGGTAGCGGAAAGACAACCCAGCTCCCACAGTTCTTGTTCGAAGCTGGGTTTGGTAACCCGGACAGCCCGAACCCTGGTCTGATCGGTGTCACTCAGCCTCGCCGAGTCGCAGCGGTCAGTATGGCCAACCGTGTCTCTCAGGAACTGGGTCAGTTCTCGGATAAGGTGTCGTACCAAATTCGGTTCGAATCGACCGCGTCCAAGAAGACTGCCATCAAGTTCATGACAGATGGTATTCTTCTACGTGAGATTGCGGACGACTTTTCTCTCCTGAAGTACTCGATCATCATTATCGATGAAGCCCACGAACGCAGTGTGAACACCGACATCCTCATTGGAATGGTCAGCCGTATTGTGGGCTTGCGCAAGTCGATGAGCAAAGAAGACCCTACTGTCCAACCCTTGAAGGTTGTCATCATGTCAGCTACTCTCCGTATCTCAGACTTTACTGAGAATGCAAGCTTGTTCCGCCAGGGACCGCCACCGCTGGTGCAAGCAGAGGGTCGTCAGTATCCTGTCACAGTCCACTTCGCCCGCAAGACACAGCGCGATTACGTTGAAGAGGCTTTCCGCAAAGTTTCTCGTGGCCACCGCAAGCTGCCTCCCGGTGGAATGCTTGTGTTCTTGACTGGACAGAACGAGATCCGTCAACTTGCTAAGAAATTGAAGGGGGCTTTCAAGCCCACTGAACGGGGAGACACTGCCAGCGCAAAGGTGGAAATTTCCGCCAACGATGCGCCCCTGGAAGTGGAGGATATGGAGCTCGGAGGTACGGAGGTGAACGATAATGCCGACGACTATGACGACGACTTTGAGATTACTGGCTTGGACGAACAAGATGATGAAGATGATGGTTTCGACCTCGGCGAAGATGCCGTGGATGCCTCCACTCGTGTCCATGTCTTGCCTTTATACTCGCAACTGCCCACAAAAGAGCAGATGAAGGTCTTCGAGCCGCCGCCTGAAAACTCACGGTTGATCATTTTGGCTACCAACGTTGCCGAAACCTCGCTCACCATTCCCGGTATCAAGTACGTCTTTGACTGCGGACGAGCGAAAGAGAAGCAATTCGATCTGTTCACAGGTGTGCAAAGCTTCCAGATTGGCTGGATCAGCAAGGCCAGTGCGAGCCAGCGAGCTGGTCGTGCCGGTCGTACGGGCCCTGGTCACTGCTATCGTCTATACTCTTCTGCGGTCTACGAAGGTGATTTCGCCGAGTACACCGATCCAGAGATTCTGCGCACTCCCATTGAGGGAGTCGTCCTCCAGATGAAGAGCATGGGCCTGCACAATGTCATCAACTTCCCCTTCCCAACACCTCCCAGTCGTCACGGTCTTGCCAAAGCTGAGAAGCTCCTGAAGAACCTGGGTGCCCTCTCCGGCGAAGGCCAAGTCACCCAGATCGGTCGCCGTCTTTCCACATACCCTCTCTCGCCCCGTTTCGGCAAGATGCTCTACATTGGCCACCAGCACGGCTGCATGCCCTACGTCATTGCCCTTGTCGCAGCCCTAGCCGTGGGTGATCTCTTCGTCAACCAGCTCGAATTCAACCCGCCACGTCCCAAGGCTTCGGAAAAGAAGAACGACGACTCAGACTCCAGCGACGACGAACGACCAGTCTACACCAACGCAGACAGACTAGAGGACACAGAGCGCGAGCAACGCGCCAAAGACTACGCTCGCGTGCACCGCCTTTTAAGCAAGCACGATGACAATTCCGACGCCCTCAAATACCTCTCCGCAATCTGCGCCTACGCCTACGCTCCAGACGGCGATGCCTTCAGCGAGCAAATGTTCCTGCGCGCCAAGGCCTTCAAAGAAGCATCCCAGCTCCGCCGCCAACTCACCGACATCGTCCGCTCCAACAACCCAGGTCTCCTAGCTCCCTACGAAGCCAAACTGCCTGAACCAACTCCCAAACAAGTCAAAGCTCTCAAGCAAATCGTCACAGCAGGCTTCATCGACCACGTCGCTATCCGTGCGGACCTGGCCCCTATTCCACCGGAACAAGAACGGGCTCCCCGTCGCGCAATCGACGTCCCCTACTTGACGCTCTTCCGCTCGCGCGAGGGTAACAACCAAGAACTCTCAGAGCGCGCAGTCTACGTGCACCCGACCTCCATTCTCTCCAAGCTCTCGCCGAAGGAGATGCCGCAGTATATCATCTATTCGCACCTCCAACAATCTGCAACTGTAGTCGAGGGCCAGACGCCCAAGATCAGAATGTTCCCGCTTGTCACACCTAGCGGATTGCAACTTGCTGCTATTGCGCATGACACACCGCTTATCGAGTATGGAAAGCCGATTGGCAAGACGGAGGTGCTGGAAGGGATTCCGCAGCGGAGGTCTTGTTGGGTTATTCCTAGTCTTGTGGGAGATGCTGGTGGAACTGGGTGGCCTTTGCCTGCGAAGAAGGTTGTGCAGACGAAGGATCCTAGAGAAGGGTGGCTTATTGAGAAGTTCGTTGCATGAGTTGTTTAAGTATAGATCAGATTATGATATCCTCCATTTCAAGTTCGAATTCAGTCCTTTTTTTTTTGGCATGGAATAGTCATAGACCAAGAAAAGAGAACATACATTACCATTGTTCTATGGTTTAATGAATCTCTCTTTATTCCTTTTCGAATGTAGAAATTAGAACTCCAAAGCCAAAGGATAATCCCATCCGAAAACGCCATCCAACACCCTATCCGCCTTTGTGAAGAAACCCAACTCAGCTCAAGAGCATAGAACCAAGAGTTAAAAAGGAAAAACAGAAAGAAAAAAACACTCAATCCCGTCTCCTCTCCCACTTCTTACTACTGATCTCCCCCGTATCCTTATCTTCCTTGATACCCAAAGCCTTCCTCAACCTCTCACTCTCCTCAATCTTGGCCTCCGCAAGCTCATGGACCTGATACCTCTTCAACGCCTTCCCCTTAACCTGCCCATTCCCACCCCTACTCTCCCCCTCCTTCAACAACCTCTGCCGTAAAAGCTCACACCGCTCATCAATCTCCTCCTCCGTCAAAACCCTCTCCTCATCCTCCTCCCCCTCCTCCTTATCATTCTTCTTCTTTTTCTTCGACACCTCCTCTTCGATACGCTCGTTCTCTTCTTCCAGTCGCTCCCGCTCTTCCATTACTTGGACTTCGATCGCGCGCAGACGGTCGTGTTCGAGAATTTGTTTGTCCGGGAGGCGCTGTTTAAAGCCGCCGGAGGACGGTGGTGGGTAGGGCGCGCCGTAGCCTGCGGCTCGGGGTTTTATGAATGCGCTGTTTCGTTGAACGTAGCCTGATGTGCCGCTGCCGCGCGGAGTGGTGAGGCCTACGTTTGAAGACATGATGTGGCTGTGAGGGGATCGAGGTTTCGTGTTCTTTCTCTGTCTGGGAAATGGAGAGCTTGGTAGGTAGAGTCGGTGCTAGAGTGTGTGAGCTTTGGAAGCTCGAGTCCCTTTGCAGTGCTGGGAGTGGCTAGCAGGTGTTCTTGGAGGTTGGAGTGAAGAAGTCGGGTTCGCCTTTCATCAGTCTTATCAGTCACGTGATATTATTGTGAAAGAGCATAGCTCCAGTGAGCTACCTAGTCAAGTGCTAGCCTACGCCACGGTCAGGGTTGATAATAGGAGTATCGATTATTGGCTGTCATAGTATGGAGTCGGGAATACAGCCATAGACAAGGCATCAACACAATTTAGACCAGACACAAGCAACACGTTGCATTGCAAATTGAATAGCTCTGAGCAAGATAAGAAAATCACAGCATCGATCGATATGCGCATCTTTTCTTTTAAAAATGGACATAAAAAAGGAACAAAATAAGAAAAACAACCAACAGGCCGTGCGATGCAAGATAAAATATTCTCTCCCGTATTTCCATATCCGAATCTCCCATGTCGTATGCCTCAGATCGTGAGCGAGTATCCCGATATCGATAACCCTCCCTAGCAGCTCCAGCACCAGCACCAGTAAAATAAGGACAAAAAATAGAAGAAA
This sequence comes from Penicillium atrosanguineum, assembly GCF_028827265.1. Lineage (NCBI taxonomy): Eukaryota > Fungi > Ascomycota > Eurotiomycetes > Eurotiales > Aspergillaceae > Penicillium > Penicillium atrosanguineum. The sequence goes on along the minus strand of NW_026623133.1, from coordinate 1,474,760 downwards.
AAAAAAAGCACACAAGACGCCGAATCCACAAGTTGATAATATTCCTCGGACCGGTAGCAACAGGATTGACAATGGTGAGGGGTGTAGGGGGGTGACATAGATAGGAACACACCATCGTAAGAATAAAATGAACAATCAGAAAAGAAAAAGAACAGGTCCGAGATCAAACACATGAGCAGGAAAAGTAAAGAAAAATTTCAAGTTCACCCCCTTATTTCTTGCGCCGAGCCATGGATGAAAAAATGGGAGAGAGACGACGTGATAAGTTCATATATCCCACCGGAGCCCCCGTGGTCCCCTGTATGTATACGCCCGTATTAGATAAAGCGGAATTGTCCGGTGGAAATCAGCATTAGAACAGATTATGTGGGCAAACAAGTAAGTAGTGTGCATCGAATTAGTGAGCACTGGTGACGTCGACCGGGACGGTGTTGGCGGTCTCGGGACTGGAAACCGAGGTCACAGTGCTCTTGGCAAGATCCTTGGACTCCAGGGATCCGTCGACAGTGCCCTGGTTGTCTGTCGGGGGAGGAGTAGGCGGTGCCGCGCCGACAAAGGCCCGAGGTGGCTCCATGGTGCGCTTCGAGGGCTGAGGAGAAGACTTGTGGGAGTTCGGGGGGTGGTGGAGGTTACGTGCTGCAGAGGACCAGTGGCGGGAGAGTTGGGATCGAAGATAAGCTTCTCGATTGCCACAATCTGCTTCCCATAGCTGAACTTCTTCAACTGGCTCAAGAGAGGCTTGATCTGCTCGATGAGGGCCTCACGCTCGGCGCCCTTCAGTTGACCAAGGACCTTCTCTGCACAGGTATTAGTATGATTTGACACCGGAAGGCTGAGAAGACACTTACGGATGACATAGTTTCCATACTGGTCACGCATGAGGCCGAGCAGAGGGCTCTCGCCTCGATCGTTGGAGGAAGTGAGAGTAGAAATGATGTGATTGCGCTGGCCCTCATCGCCAAACTCAATGCTCTTCTCAACAACGTTGCTGGCAAATTTGTGCTTCGAGTAAGCAAGGAGCTGCGAGTTGACGATCACGATCATGCGGTCACGGTCCTTCTCATCACCATTCTCAATGACGTGTTGAATCACGTAATTGCCGAACTGATCGGGGATGAGATTGGCGGTGCAAGCATGGAGTTCGCCCAGGATGGATTCGCGGTCAACTTCCTCGCAGTGCTCTAGCATGCGTTGAATGACACGGCAGCCATAGGGGTGAGCAGCGAGACGGTTGACTTGGCCTCGGAAAGCGTTGATGATGAATTGGACATATTCTGAGGGCACACGCTCGATGGCCTTCTGGATGACGTGATTTCCATTCTGGTCACGAACACACTTGAGAACATGATTCTCCAATTCCTTGACCATGACGGCCTGCTGATCCGTGAGGATGTGCTCGAGGGCTTTTTGAACCACACGACATCCATACATCTGAGTAGAAAGAGCGAGAACGTGTCCGCGCATCTGGTTTGCAAGGATCTTCTTCTGAGTCTGGTTGCCGTGCTCAAAGAGCTTTTGGACGACGTAGTTTCCGAAGACGTCCGTCATAAGCTGCAAGCAGTTGGGCTGGATCTCTCGGAAGACCTGCTCCTTCTCATCGCTGTTGGCAGTCTCCAGCTTTTGCTGAATAAAGCGCGATCCATGCTGATCGCCAGAGAACTCTACGACATGGTTGTAGATGTCCTTGAGCTCGTAGCGCTTGTTGCCCTTGCTGTTGGCTCGGAATTCTTCCAGGAGAGGGCTGCGGACAACCTGCGTGGGGTCATGCTCGCGGTGAGGTCGACTGACGAGAGCAGCTGCGCCTAGTCCGCCCGAAAGTGCCATAGGGTAGAAGCCTTGGAGCGCGCTCATACGGGCTTGCTGGTAGCCCTGGTAGTCGTAGGATTGGGGCATCTGCATGCGCTGGGGCTGGACAAATTCTTGTTCTTGGAAGTTTCGCAGCCTGCGCTCGAAAGCCGCAGCCTGGTTGTCAGACATGCGACCAGTAGAGTTGCGGTACTGGGCATCAACTCCGGCATAGAGCGGGCTTTCCATGCGAGCGTACTCAGACGGAGAGATAGAACCAGTATCACCGCCACGCGAACGAGGCTGGTATGCCAGCTGCATATCTTGCGCACTTTCAGCTCCATAGCCAGAAAGGGCCTGGTAGCTGGCGTCGTCGTTGTTCTGGAACTTGCCGCGCGGGGAGAGAGCTATCGAACGATGTATGAGGAACATAAGGCGGGCGCTGAGCAGCCTGACCAGAGAATCCGTTGTCTAGTTGCATCTTGTTGAGGCCCGCGCTGAGATCCATCGAATTGTTGCCATAACGGCTGTCGATGCTGTGGTTGTCAGAGTAGTAGGAGGGGTGGGCGGAGTGAACGGGTCGTTGAGAATAGGAAGCCGAGTTGTGGGACATGTGAGAGAGGGTGTTGCGAGTCTGGGGAGGGGACATGCCCTCAGGAATGCCAGACGCCAGGGATGAGATGCCCATCGCAGCCATGTCTTCCGGTCGCGAACCATCGAGAGATCCGTTGAACCCAGACTTGACGGGGAAGTTCTTTCCCACAGGGCTAGTGCCCAGACCGGTGGAGCTCACCTGTCGTCGACCATCACCGTTGCGGAGGGCAGGGAAACCACCGAAGGACATGCCATCTCCGGACGGAGAAACCCCCTCAGATCCATTGAAGTAAGGACGGTGACTGGCTGTGCCAGCGGAGGTACCGATTCCAGTAGTGCGAGGCAAAGCGAAGTAGGAGGAGTCAGCCGCATCGTTCAATGCCGGAGCGCTCCGATCATTGGCACGGGTCTGAATTGGAGAGGCTGTCATGTTGCGGTTCTGGCCCATGGGCAGGGCGGATGTGTTGACAGTACTCCAGGGAAGGTTGGGACGTCCAGCCCAGCCATCGGATTCCGAGGAGGAAAGCAGCGACCCCGAACCCGACTTTCCTTCAAATGCAGTTTCACTAATGTGTTGTTCTGGACCTTGTAAGTTCGAATCCACCATCAACCCTTGCAAGCACGTACCATCGAAACCACCTCCCAGGTTGGAGTCACCCCAGATGTTACTGTTCCAGCTCGATTTTCCGAATCCCTTCCCAACACCGTTGTTCGAACCGCGAGAGCGATCACCGTTCATGCCAGATGAACCCATATTGGCTCGGTTGGATCGTACCTGGGATTGTGTTAATACCGGACCTGCGAGCAGATCATCACGCCCACTCACGTTGTGTACGTTGTTTGCATTGGCGGCCATGGTGGAAGCCATTCCAGGACAGCGATCGGGGGCGAGGATATTCAGATTATGTACTCGAACGGCGGGCGATTATTTGCAGGAAGGTCGAGAATTGTCGACACTTTAACCACACAAGACCGAGCGTGTTTGCGGCCAGTATTTGCAGCGGGCACCAGGCACCAGGAACGGCGTACACGAAGGAATATAAGACTGGTCGAATAGGCCCTTGTTAGCGGTCTGATCAGAGTCGTGTGCCCAAGGTAGTACCACCCCCCAGCGAAGGTATACAGGGCCGGGAGGAGAGAAGAGCGAACTCACCAAAGGAGGGGACAAGGGATCACAGAGCCCACAGAAGTTGAATGATTCCTTTTCTCTTCAGAAGCCACGAACCCAGGACATGTACAGAATATGAGGGAGAACGAAGGGGGAGGAGGGATGGAGGAGGGGGAGGTTCAAGACTGAGAAATGCGGAATAAAAGTCCAGGAAGGCGATGCAAGGCGACAAAGAATTGAAAGGCCTGAAAATCTCCCTTCGTTTGTCGATGCAGTTGCAGTGTGTAGCCGGGAGCGCAGTAAAAGGTCGACGTTACTGTGCTCCGTGCATGCTCCAGGAATCTCCCAGCTTGCCGATCGTCCTCATGTGCGTGGAGAGGCGATCCCCGAGAATGGAAGAGCGTTTGGGACCCTGGGATTGCGCGCAAGGGGGGGGAGGTGGTTGAAGGACGGAGGGGATAATATCGCGGGAAAAATAGTTGGAATGCGGATTTGTTGCGCAGTTTCAGTGGGTCGTAGGGGAATGTGGAAGAGAGACAAAGCACGGCATTAATGTAGTCCAGCTGTCACACAGGCGCCAGCATGACAACCAAGTCCTGGAATAATTTTTTTTCTTGGGTGGCGTAGGGTTGAAGAGTGGAGGTGAAGAAGGAAAAAGAAGGATTAGAAGGAGGGGGAGGATTGTCACACGAAACGGAGAAAATAAAAAGGTAATAAGAAAAAACAAATGGCGAAAAAGAAAGGTGAAGTCCAGAAAATGATAGATAAGGTGCGAAGAAAAACGATTGCCAGAGTTGAGGAGATCAGCCGCTTGTTACAGGTTTCTGTATTTGGCAAACCACGATGACGCTTCGAGCAGGGTCGATCCCAGTGGGTACCTGTGAATATATGGTGGTTTGCCTGGATGGGGATGTACCGCCGAGCCCAGACTGATATTTGGCTTGCGCATACCCAATGTACGGTACTGTCACGGACAATCGATCTGTCTTCTTTTTAGGCTCCGTATTTAGGTAGCTCCTCTCGATTTATTAAACTTAATAACTCTAGTGTTCTAAGACGACAGCAATAGAAGGACTCCCAATTCATCAACTCCCTCATATACTACCACCCGAACAAGCATCGGCGGTGCACCAACACGTTCACCGCTACATCATCCACGGTCTGCATCAAAGCCAACCGTCCCGATTTCCTTGGACAGCCCTTCTTCTTCAAGACGTTGGACTCGACAGTCTGAAATCATCTATCCGTGCGCTTCGGTCAAAACTTCCTATCAAGTGGATCGATAGGAAACTAGGGAACATGCCAGGAGCCACGGTCATCTATCCCCAGGGTCAGAGCATACCGGCAACTCAGGCTTAGGCTCAGGATCAGGCTCAGGATCAGGCTTGCCCTACCCGTGCCTGACAGATCAACAAGAAAACCTTGGCAAAGGGCCACTGCAGTTCCCAGTCCGAAAGGAAACAAAAAAAAATTAAAAGCAAAAAGTGACTGCTCTAACTAGACAAATTAAAAAATTAACAAGTGGCCCCCAGCGGCGCCATCGAAGCCCCAAGACCCACACCAGACCCTAGTTCTGACTCGGAGCAAGGTACATACAAATCAGGCTTGTTCCCGTAAACAGAGAGCCATAGCCAGAGCTAGAACACCACACCACACCAGAAACCAGAACACGGAATCCATTCACGGAACGGGGCATTCTTGACCAACATTGGAGCTGGAGCCCTGGGCCCGCCACCTTTCCGACTGTGGATTCACCATTCACCATTCACCATTCACCATTCACCATTCACCATTCACCATTCACCATTCACCATTCCAGGCCTCTTGTTCTCCGGTCGAGAGGGTACAGACAGGCGATCGACTCTCCAGGTTCCAGGCTTCTTCTACTCTATCCCCCTTGAGCCAGATGATAATGGAAAATAGTTCCATCCTAAAGACCGCTGCGAGTCTCACAATAGCGTGCTCGGTTGGCAATACTGCGCTTGGGGCCCATCTGGTAGATGTTCGACTCAACCAGCCCCTTGCTTTGCTTCTCGTCACACTGATCCTTGGGTCCTAGGATTGGGATCCCTCGGAGTGAAGACCGCGACTGGCACCGTAATCTCTTCCACTTCCTAGGGTAAACCAGCGAATAATGAATAATACAATACAATAAAACAAAACAAAATAAACTCAACCACTGCGGTCCGCCCACTGACCACTCGCGGGACCTCCTCTCCAAGGTTCGCCCCGGCGAGATTGGAAAGAGGCCGAGACATCGCAGCGGAGACTCATACAGGGTGATGCGAGCAAGGATCCGCGCCTCCGCATCCTTGAACAGGGGTCGTACAGCTCGGTGTCAGGCCATCACTCGCAGGAAAAATCTTCGATCTTTCTTTCCCCGGATCTGAGGGACTTCGCCTTGCATCCGATTGCCGCCAGTCTTGGGGCCCGCCTGGCTCCACCAGGCCGCCTGTTTGAAGTGTGGCTGCAAACTAGTTGTCTAGTGAGTTCGACCTCTGACCTGATCGGGGTCCCGATTTCCTGGAATTGAAGGCCGGTGTCTTCACGCTCGGAGTTATTCTGCTCCACTGATGTGATGTATCACCTTTGTGTTGTGACAATGATTTATAAGAGATGGAGGCACTGTTCTTTGGGATCTTTGGGACGGGGTTCTCCTCGGTGTTTTCGTTTTTACTAGGCGGGGACGTGCTTTGTTGTGTTTGCGATCTCGACTGGAGGGTCCCGGCGGGGCCGGTCTGACGGTTAAGATGGTTGGAGCATGTCACGAATGTGAGCTGTAATTGGTGACGCTGTGTTGCCTTGTTTCATCGTGGCTGTCGTGTGGTAGACTCGTGGAGTGTCCAGGTGGATGAGACTGATCTGTCGGAGGTCTCGATCAAAACTAGCATGGAGGTTCGGCTATGGTGTGCTCTATGCATGTGTCGGTGTAGCCCAGAGGTACTTCATGCAGTGCCCCCCTCGTGTCAGACAATTCTGGGATGCTCAGCTGTCCAGCTGTCCAGGTATCCAGATGGTATTCCTACTGTGAAAATACTGCTATGGAAAGGCACTGCTCATTCCTTGGTGAGGATGTATTGAACTTGGAAGTCTCTGCCAGCTCCCCGCTCCCAGCTCCCCGCTCTGGTGTTAGGCCCTACCACCTAAGTCCGTGGGCATGGCTGCTCCCAGTAGAAGTAATAAATACTCAAAGGCTCACTCAGTATTCATTCAGATGCATCTGTTGCCAGATAGTATTGCTTTTGAGTTGAGAACATCCAAATAAGAAACTCGGCTCTCATCGGGATACGCTCTCCGCTGCGGGTACTGAAACGATTCCCAGCTCCCTCGTATCTATTACACTAAATTTAGATGAGTATGGTCAGGCACTTGCTTTCGATATGAATTTCTTGAGAACAAATGCTATTAATAAATGTACTCATGTGCTTTGGTATCGCACAAAGTGTGGGACAACGCCCGGACCAAGATCACGATATATAAGTATACATCGCTGGCACAGCCAGCACAATTTTACCTTGTAGACACGTATTTTGTTCACGATCCTGCTAATCAACCTTATATTTTATCTGAATACCTGGGCAAGCCAGGTCTGATTCCTAGGTTCCTTGTAATAACGATCCGAGATGAGGGAGATGGCCGGAGGCAGCAGTGTTGTGCTACCGGCGATAAAGTCTTCCAGCACAACCGAGCCTGGACCCTTCAGCTCCCCATAGACTACGCTATAGGAGAGTTTGATTGTCCGCTCATGAAATGTATGGTTAGTTGCGCTGGATGCTGAGCAGAAAATGCGTCTAAGAGTAAACTGGGGCCGCCCGAGGTATCCGGGCACGATGTTTATTTACTTCCCTAAAGGGTTGATATACTTCCTGCAAGTTGATGCATGAGAAACATCCAATCTTAATCCCATCACGAGGGTCTGCACAGGTTAAATTAGACTCTGTTGACACCACCTCCAATTGCATCATCCGTGTCGCAGATATTGTGTGACCCACAGACCCTTATTTGACTGATTTGACTTGATACTATGGCGACTCCGTGGCAAACCGGGGCCATAAGTGGGGGAACGGGGCATGTTATGTTCCTCTGTGTTATGTGATGTGAGCATACCGTGATGGTCTTCAGAGAAGACGCGCATGCCACGGGTTTCCCAATCGGGGGATCAGGGGGCCAGCAATAAACCGGGCATAGAACGGTGGAGTAGCGAGGACGCCACGGACGAGTCAGGGCGCGTAGACACCGTAATCGGGGCGGGGTCCGATGCCAGGAACCACACCTTGCTGATTGGTTATGTCTGGAGCCAAGAAAAGGCAAGGCAGGCATAAACACCGCCCGTTGGTAAACAGACAGTTAAGCTAACCCCTGAAGGGACTAGAGGGGCCAAAAATAAAAAGGGAGGGCAACGAACGGTCGTTCTGGACTGTCCCGGGCCCCGTGGTCGAACGCTACCCTCTTTTTCCCCTTCTTCCCCTGTTTTCCCTTCATTCTCTAACCCTCCTCCCTCAAACCTCCACGCTTCCATTCTTTCTCCTCTTTCCCAGCAGGTGTCGGCTTCACTCTTTCAGCTGCGCTGCGATCCATTCTTTCTCGACTTTGATCCTTCATTCGACCCAACTCTCGAACTCGACGTCCGCGACCTTGAATTCGACCTCTCATTCCACGTTTCGACCGTGTTTACTCGACTTCCCCGGATGATATCCGTGACACTCTTTGGAATTTAACTTCGTCGATCGCTGTCTCCCCTGAGACTTCACCTAGCAAACCCGACAACTCCGACATCGACCACAATCCTTCGCGTTCGGCAAAATGATCAACTACGTCTCCAAGTTCGTTGCTCGCAATGACACCAAATCCCAAGATGGCCTTTCCACTCCCATGGTCGACCTGTTGATTACCCTATTGGTTCTCATCCTACTTGCTCTCGGTCTCGTCGGCGGTCTGCTCCTCCTCAAGCGCAAGCGTCAGGCCCAGAAGGACTCCCTGCTCCCCGTTCACAACGGCCAAGTGCCCACCTCCGGACGCCGATTAACTATTCACGCCGGAAAGACCGACTCCATTTTTGTCTACGATGAAAAGCGCTCCCTGATGGAGAACTCCGACAGCCCGCCCTCCAGTCCCGTCCCGGAAATTCGTATCACCTTCCCCGAGGAGGAGGACGCATCTGGCAAGCGCAGATCTGGTCGTATGGTGGTTGTCCGCATCAGCGAGGCCGGTAGTGTTGGCCTCGAGCCTTGCCATGAAGACCTCCCACCGTACCAAACCACCGACACCGGTCGCTTCCACTCTCTCGACATCGAGCGTATGGGTGGCTTGAAGGAGAAGGGAGAAGTCAATCACTACTCCTAATGCGAACCCGGGAGACGTCGCGACCAATTGTCCTGCTGTTGACATGTGTCCGCCCCGACCCTACGCACTTCTCCTTCTCTTCAACGACCCAAAAGCATGACGAGCACCTTGGCGAACATCTCACATTTTTCTTCACATACCTCTTACTTCTCGACCCTGCCTGCGCGGCTTGCACATATGTTGTTTGTGCCATTTCGTTGTCCGGCTACGCCTGTACAAGGAACTCCAGGGCTCACCTTGGCTCTGGAGATCTGCCGAGGCTGGATTGTGTATAGCGAGGGCCTGCCGATTACTATTTGACTGTTACTTATGGCGTTTTCTCTTTCGCGGTCTCTTGTTGCTTTCGGCCCTGCCACGTTCCTAGGGCCTGAAAGACGTGGGACACTTTTTCTCTTCACCCCCTTTCTTCCTATTCTTCAACCCTCTTGATGGGCAGCGTCTTTTTACGTTTTACTTTCAACGCTGCCCTATCCTTTTTCACCTTCTTATGTGCCTTTCTATGTTTGGTACACCCGGCAGCTGGATAATGTATTTATTGAGTCCTCCTATCATTTGACTCTCTCGAATGTTTCCTACTTTCATATTCATGCATCAATGTGTAAATTTTTTGTTTTATAAGGTGTCCAGCAAGATGTAAATGATCATAACTATTTGTCCTCTTGAAATATCTGGAAGTGGTGGGGGTTTGAAGACTATCTTGAGACCTACTCTCACAGCAGATATCTTGGTCAGTGTTTAGTAGAGCTGGACAGATCCCTATGCCCACGTTAATCCTCATTGTAAAAGTGAAGAAGTTGTGTGCAGCACCCGAGCCCCCCTGCCAGGAACCAATCAGACGAGCTTCCCGAGCTCTCTCCAACCCGCCGAGTTCCGCGACATTGAAATTTAGCCAGCGCTCTCTCATTATTTTCAACACTCTCTTTCACTCCTTTCTTAATATTCGGCCTCCTCCGAAGCCATGTACCACCTCTAAACACCGTCCACCGAAGGGAAGCCGTCAGAGGAGCACAGACAGGGGCACCCACTTCAACCGCACCAGATTTCCCGCGCTTTCTCATTCTCTCCTTTTTAATACGCACCCTATAGGCGGGTCAACTGGCTCAATCCGCGCCTGAAATCGGCTTCCCTGCCCTTGCAAGACTTTCGACGTTTGTTCGTGACCCGCTCCGCACGTACCACCTGTCCCTTCGTGGCCACCGCAACTATCGAACGCCAGACGCGATACTGCTCTGTATATAGCACAACTATTGGAAATGGCGTCTATTGGGTCTGGTGGCATTCTGCCCCCCGCTGGCTCGCGGGCTCGGAGCTCGGAGCAGGCTGGGAAGACTAAGGCGCCCGGATTTCAGGATGCGAAGGCTTTGGAGCTCGAGGGGCAGTTTAAGACTAAACATCTTGGTGTGTTGGGGGTGTTAACTTGGATACTGTGAGTTTATGGGCATGGGAGAGGTTTTTATAGCTTGCGGCTGGGGAATTGATCCCAGACAGGAGGGCGTGAACTGACTTTGATCTCAATCGTGCAGGTTCCTACACGCTGCTGGCATTTACTTCTTCACCAAGGGTTTCCTTCTCACGCGCATGGTCTTGGAGGACAAATCTTCCTGCAATGTCCTGCCTTTCGACGACACAATTGTTTCGCAATCAAAAGGCAAAGGTTGCTGGCATGAGAAATCCTTCGACCAGGCCGTTGTCATTATCATTGACGCTCTTCGCTACGACTTTACTGTGCCGTTTGTCCCATGGGCAGAGAGCGAAGAAGCAACCCTCTTCCACGATAATATCCCAGTCTTCTACGAGACCGCCGTCAAGAACCCCGCCAATGCCTTCCTGCTCCCCTTCATCGCCGACCCGCCGACAACCACTCTGCAGCGTCTGAAGGGATTGACTACTGGAACTCTGCCCACTTTCATCGATGCGGGATCCAACTTCGCCGGTACTGCTATCGACGAGGATAACCTAGTTGCGCAGCTTCACCATGCTGGGAAGACACTTGTCCAGCTTGGTGATGATACCTGGCAGGCTCTGTTCCCAGGCTACTTCCACGAGAACATGACCCACCCATTCGACTCTTTCAACGTGTGGGATTTGCACACCGTTGATAACGGCGTCAACGAGCACCTGTTTCCTCTCCTTAAGCCCGAGAACCGCTCCAAGTGGGATGTGATATTCGGCCACTACCTTGGTGTAGACCACGCCGGACACCGATATGGTCCCAACCACGCTGCCATGGCCGCCAAGCTGCAGCAAATGGACCAAGTAATCCGCGACATCATTGCCGCTCTTGACGACGATACCCTGCTCGTCGTAATGGGCGACCACGGAATGGACACCAAGGGCGACCACGGCGGCGAATCAGACGACGAAGTCGAAGCCGCCCTGTGGATGTACTCCAAGCGTGGCATCTTCGGCCGAACTAGCAAGGACACAGTGCTCCCGCCTAAGCACGCGCGCGAACGCCCCGTTCCCCAAATCGACCTTGTCCCGACACTGTCACTCCTCCTTGGAATGCCCATTCCGTTCAATAACCTGGGTTCTCCTATCGAGGAAGCATTTGTCGGAGCTAAAGGAAACGATTGGGCTAATTTGGTGGCTGTGAACCATCTCACCTCGGCGCAGATCAAGAGATACCAGCATCAGTATGCGAAGGTGCGGGGTGCTGGTGATGACGAGGAGTCGTTTAAGCTCTGGGATGCTGCGGAACAGGCATTCAAAGCTACTTCGAAGGGTTTCTCGTCGAAGTCGAATGCCGCGAGAGCTAGTTATGATCTTTATCGCAAGTATCAGCGTCACACTCTAGATGTTTGCCGTGGTCTTTGGGCGCGTTTCGATGTGCCTAGTATGATTGAGGGTGTGGCGCTCTTGATTTCCGGTATTGTGTTGCTGGTGTTGTATGCCCGTGGTATGAACTCGGATCGCACGGAGCTTACGCCTGACCTCCTCTCTCGAGCTGCTGTTGGTGCTGGTTTTGGTGCCGTAGCAGGCGCCGCCTTGGCTTTGACTGGAATCACTGGGATGACGGTCATCGACTTCGCCGTGCTCCTTGCCGCGGCTGGAAGCATGGTTGGTGGCTTCTTCGCCATGGTGACGAAGTCGGCCAATTTGACCATTCCTGTTCCTATCGGCATATGGGGATGGCTCGCCTTCTTCTTCACGGTCTCTCAGTCCGTCGGCTTCGCATCCAACTCCTACACCATCTGGGAGGACAATATCCTGCTCTTCTTCCTTACCACTTTCGGTGTCTGCGCCGGTGTTTCTTCAATGCGCCAGAAGCTAACCACAGACCGGGTCTTGGGCGTGTACCATTCAGTCCTCTTCGTCATCCTTGGCCGTGTGGCATCATTCTCCCGTCTCTGCCGCGAGGAGCAAATGCCCTTCTGCCGCTCCACATACTACGCCTCGTCCACCTCCTCAATCTCTGCCCCCTGGCAACTTGCGATTCCCTTCCTAGTCACTCTCTTCCTTCCCAGCGTCGTGCGCTCCTTCTACGTCGGCTCGAAATCCTACGAAGGCGCCGCAACCCTCTGGATCGGCTTCGCCTTCCGCCTAGGTCTCCTCATCACCTCCATCTTCTGGATGCTTGAAGGTGCCGACGACGGCGAATGGCTGCCCATTCGCAAAGAAACCCTCAAATCCGTGCGCACCTTCCTCGCTCAATTAGTCCTCGCCCTCGCGTTCGGCGCCGGCACAGCGGCCTACTTCTACTCGAAACCCTGTGTCAGTATCAGCGTCAGCGCACCCCAAGTCACCAAACCCCAAGAGGATCCATCCGCGCCCCCCGCGCCCCTAATTTTCGGCCAACCCGAACCAACACCACGCAAAACAGTCACAATTCTCGGCTTTGGCAACCTCCACGGCACACGCTTCTTCTTCCTAGTCCTCAATTTTGCACTCGCTATCATCCTTATGCAGAAACCCATGGGCCAGGGCGCAATCGCCCTCCTCCTCTGGCAAATCCTCTCCCTTCTCGAAATCCTCGACACAAACGCCCTAACCCTCTCCAACTCTCCTATCGGCCCTGTTGTCCTCGGCCTCCTAGGCTCATTCTACTTCTTCAAAACAGGCCACCAGGCCGTTTTAAGTAGCATCCAATGGGAAACAGCCTTCATCCCCCTCTCAACCATCAAATACCCCTGGTCCCCCCTCCTCGTCATCCTCAACACATTTGGCGCACAAATCCTAGTCGCTCTCGCCGTCCCACTTACAGTCCTCTGGAAACGGCCCTTGCAAACCCACGACGGCAAGACACAAGGCTCTAAATCGGCTAATCCGGCGACGAAGTTGCTTTCGGATGTCATGCAGGCTGTTGCTACGCATATTCTGTATCTAGCGACTATTAATCTCGCTACGACGATGTGGGCAGGTCACCTGAGGCGCCATCTTATGTTGTATCGGATCTTCAGTCCGAGATTCATGATGGGGGCGATAGTGCTGGGTGTTGTTGATGTCGTCATGATGATCTTTGCTGTTGCCGGTGTCAGGTGGAGTACAGTTAGTGTTGGGGAGATTTTTGGATGGTAGATCAGTTGTGACGTGTTGAATTGCCTTGGTGGGTTTGATCTAGTACTTGAGGGAGAGACTGGCTGTTGATCTTGTCATTCTTTGGACTTACACATCTACTCCTATTTTGGAAAGACCAGCCGGTGCTGTCTTGTGTACCACATCCCTTTTCTATTTTGTCTGCCTTGTTAGCTTTATCTTATAATCAATGAAGAAATCAAAATCATCAAATAGGAGTTCCCCTTTCAGACTAGTCGTAGCTTGAGCTAGGAGGGGTGAGTAGGTGGTGCTGCGTTTATCGGTGCCGTTTCACTGGATGATGTATCCGGGTCGTTGCACGTGTGATAACAGCCCAGTCCGCTGGCATAGTGCCGTATCCTCACGACACGGCCAAGCTCGAGGAAAGATGATTGCCAAAATTCTATACGGTGGGGTGTGCGATAATCGCAGCAAGCGGAGGACCCATTCGAAGTCTGAGAATGTTATGATATCATGAACCGAGTTGTATATCTAGGCCACCAAGGCACCCGAAAGCATGATAACAACCAACATAAAGAAATTTGAAGAATCAGAAACCAATGCCCAAGCAGCTTCATATCTTTCTTATCTTGAGCACCTACCATTCCAGTTATACGAATCCACATCACCTTGCACCACCCTCCGTCGGGTTCCGTAACCGAGACATCCATCAAGACCCCAGGATGTGGTCTGGAGCTGGGGGTGTAACGGGTCAATAAACATCATCTGACGATATCCGCCAATTTTAATTGGCTGTCACTAGCTCGATACCCAAACAGATCAAAAGAAGTATAAAGTGGCAATACTATCCTGGGGGCGTGGGGAGCTATACGGGTTCCAACCCGAGGATACCTCGGGTCAGCCGAGACTTACGGTGTGTAACATGACGATAGACCAGGTAATAGCAGTTCTAAGTATCATAAAGCTTAGCTGGTGTGTTCCGTGACTGGTCTGGGTTAACGGGTGCGACTAGTGTTGGGTTCTGATACCGAATCGGGAAGCCGGGGCCCCGTGCAACTGTGGAACATGACCCGTTTTGGCGATATCAAACATGGGATCAATGGGTATAAGAGGATTGTTATAACTCGCTGATATCTTCTGAGATTCTCTACAAATCCTCCTTATTATTGAATGCTATTGTGACTGAACCGATCATGGCGACCTCGATGATGCATTACTTCCGCTTCGGCAGCTCGAAAGAATCTACTCCAGTTGCCAAAGATAAACCTGTTCGTGCATTGCCGGCTTCCTGGTACACCTCGCCGGAGATGTACGAGCTGGAGCGTCGAGCAATCTTCTCCAAAAGATGGCTGCTTATCACCCACAGCTCGCGAGTCAAGAATACAGGCGACTGGCTGCGGTTTGAGATCGCCGGCTTCGACTTCATCATTACCCGTGACCGACAAGGTGGAATCAATGCCTTCCACAATGTCTGCCGTCATCGCGCATACCCCGTCATCGAACAAGAAGGATCAGGAAACGCCAAGATCCTAGCATGTCGGTATCACGGCTGGTCCTACGGACTGAACGGCAAAATGGCCAAAGCACCCGGGTATCAAGACCTGGACGGCTTCGACAAAGAGCAGAACGGCCTCTTCCGGATCCATGTCAAGGTTGACATCAACGGGTTCATCTGGGTTAATATGGATGCGAAGAAAACGCCCGAGGTGTCGTGGGAAGAACACTTCGCCAACGTCGATAAGCAGGACCGGTACAAGGCATACGACTTTGACAACTACGATCTCAGCCATACCTATGAGTTGGACGGTCATTACAACTGGAAGATCCTGGCGGATAACTTCAACGAATGCTACCACTGCCCAACGACACACGCCGATATCCCTGAATTCCTGAATCTCGAATCCTTTGACAGCGATCTCAAAGACGGCCACATCCAACACCACTGCGTCTCTACACCCGAACAACTAGCCAAAGGTCTCTACACGGCAAGTACCTACTACTTCCCGGCAACAGCCATGGTCGTCTCGTAAGTCCCAATCCCGTCCCCGATTCACAACATATTCAAACCCTAACATACTACCAAAAGACCACACTTCATCATGGTCCAGAAATTCGTACCCAAAGGCCCCAAGTCCTCAACCATGTCCTACGAAATCTACCGAAATCGCAACTCCACCGAAGCAGACTTCCGTCTGATAAGCGATATGTACGAGCGCGTCATGCGCGAAGATAAAGTCCTCTGTACGAATGCGCAACGAAACCTCGAGCGCGGTGTCTTTGTAAACGGTCAACTTCATCCGAAGTATGAAAAGGCGCCGTTGTTTTTCCAGGAGACGTGTCGGGAAGTTGTTACAGAGCATTACAAGAGGGAACTTGAAGAGGCGAGGGAGATTGCGCCAGCGAGGCAGAATGTTGTTGGGGGTGGTGAGGATGTTAGCGCTAGTGATGAGGGTATTTGTGCTGGACTTGCTTGTGGGAGTCAGAGGGAGGTTTTGGCTTGGTAGGTTATAGGTTATAGGTTATAGGTTATAGGTTGGGTTTGAATAGTGGATATTGGAATGTCAGGTAGATAGCATAGCGTGCTCCGATTTAGAAATTGAATTGAATTAACCCTGACCTTCACTGGATGTAGACTAACAAGCTATGCGTATGCGACAAATCTGTCAAACCAACACGATTGACCACCCAGATATAACAAACTCCTTACTTCATTCAAGGAGATCCTTCAAAACTTCATCAACATGATTGAAAGACATACTCATATGCCCATCAACCTCCCCAAAGCTCGTCCTGCACCCAATAAGTACGGCCGCCTCCTCCGCCATCCCAACAGGCGTATTGTGATCCAACCTCCCATGCCAAAGCTTCACATCCCTACCATCAATATCCTCAAGCCTAAAGCCCCAGTCCCCAAGCAACATCAACTCCATCGCAACCCCAGCCCCAGCCCCAGCCCCACCCTGTCTAAATGCACCCCTTGTAGACTCCAGCGCAGCAGCACGCACATTTCCATCCGTCCAAACACCCCTCTCCGTCTCCGGCCTGCTGGCCATGACTTGATCCATACGATCTTCCAAAACCTTAGGATCAACATTCCTCGCCGCCCGCCCTATTAGGAAATCCAAAAGAGCCCCCGTGGCGAACCGTGGCAACCAAGCGCCAAAGAAGAGGAGCGTGCGCAGCTCAGGCAGCATCCCGGCCATGCTAAGCGTTGTCGGATAGATCCCGCTGACTACTGCCACGCCGCGTAATCGGCCAGTAGTGCCGTCGGCGCGAGGGATGGAGTTTGCGCATGCTAGGGCGTAGGGTGCACCGCCTGAAATGCCGAGGATGTAGAATTGGGGAAGATTGAGGTGGTCTGCGACGGCGAGAACGTCGGATGGCCAGTCTGTTATTGTCCGTTCATAGTATGTTGAGTTGCCCATGCCTGGTCTGTCGATTGCTATGCAGCGTGCATTGTGTTTTTGGAGATAGCTGCGTAGGTAGCTGGCTTCGAGGGCGCAGCCTGGGAAGCCGTGAAAGTAGAAGATTGCTTTTCGGGCTGGGGTGTGTTCTGAGGCCTCGTAGGTTTTCCATGCTAGGACACGCCCTGATGGGAGAGTGAGGTGCTCCATATCGAGGTGTTTGTCTGTGATGAGGGATTGAAGATTGGAAAGGTTCCGAGGGTAGGGGTATTTCTATAAACTTTGTCGTGAGAATAACAGAGGCCTGTGCTGTGTGGTTGGTTGATCTGATATGTCTAGTGGAGTTGATGGAGATAGATCTATGGCTTGCGTAATACTAGTTTTTGGTGGCCCCCGGGGCGAAGGGCCTGGGGGCGAACGGGGAGTCTACATTTAGAACTGATGCCGGGTTAATATTCAGGTGAAGGCAAGAGAAGCGACACGGAGTCAATGCTCAAAAGTCTAGGATGATTCCCGAGATAGGAACAGAAACAGATACGGAAAGGGATCAATGATCCTTACACGAACACTATCGATCGTAATTGCGGAAGCTATTCGATCTGAAGACCAGAAAATAGAAACAAGCGCCCAGTCTCCGTTTTGCCGAAAAAGAGCAGAGAGCAAGACATAAAACACAGAACTTTTGGGGATGGGGTATTCACAAATGCCGCAGTGCTGCATTACAAAAAAGCAAGGTGATGTACATGAATTCGTGCCGGGGGTCGTTCATTGCTCGTGGCAAGGTCTGTCGTTTCTTTTTGGGGGTGTATATTTGGTGAGTTGAGAATCAAAGGTTCAGAGAAGAAAGGTGAGTGGAGGGTAAAGGAGTGCCCCATCTGGGAAGGGAAGTAAAGTAGGTGGGTAGAAGGAACACTAACGGCTCCAGCGGGAGAAATCGAGATTCTGGAGAATGTTTGTATCCGAGGCTGCGGTCCATTCCGAGATAGAGTCGGTCTTGGCTGGAGGAGTGCGGATAGGTGTTTCTTCGGAGAAGATACTGGCTTTCGTGTTGCGGCGCAGGCCTGGGTAGGCTCCCTCTGAAGCCTCGGAGCCTTGGGCTTGGGCGGCCAATGCTCGTTCGCGAACCTTTTTGATCTCGCGGAGACGGGTGCGCCAGGAAGATGCATGCTCGCCGCCCTCAGTGTTGTAGACGAGAGAGAACACAGACGCGTTGAGGGCGAGAATTCGCACAAACGGCGCCAAGTTTCTGCCTGAGATGACTTTGGGGGTTGCAGCAGGTGAGACGTCAGGGAAGCCCGGTTTGCTCATCACTTGCACACTGTAGTAAAGCTGATCTGGATCGGTCTCTCCCTTGACAGAGCCAGACTCATCATACGCGACATTACTCGAGGGTGTGATGAGGATGTTGATGGAGTTGAACTGGGACGGGATCGTGTCGAAGTTGAAGGGGAGGTTGGAACGGTTGAACACGATGGTAACAAAGTTGTTGCCGATATTCCGCTTCTTGTTGATGCAGGTAGGATCGCGGTCGAAGTCAGTAGGCATCATGGTCGCGACATGATACACAATCTCGGTCACTCGATCACGCCACGCATAGGTGGCCTCTCCATCAGTGTCGGCGTATAGACCCTGGGTATTGAATTGGGCGTTCCGAAGCGACACCTTGAATCCGAGCCCCGAGAGGAAGTGCTCATAGTCTGCAGAGCCTCCAGTGTTGGCCAGAATTTCGGCTTCTTTGTTCTGACCATTATCAACATAGACAACACCGATCTTGTGACCGTCGACAATATCGATACGATCAAAGCTGCTGATTGCTCGTCGAGTAATGTCATCCTCGGGGATTGGAATGGGCTGCATCACAGTCGGGGTTGGGAAGGCAGTCGCGGTCATCTGCAGCATGATGTGGCTCGGTAGAATTGCTGTGCGCGTAGAATCAGAGTGCAGGTGAGCATCTACAGTTGCAGGCACCTGATGTGGAAGTACAGGGGCTGTCCGCTGCTGATACACTGAGTATGTTGTGCCAGATGCCTGGCGCTTCGTGATCTGCGTCAGTCCAGATGCACCGGCGGTTTCAACGGTGACGAGACTCATGCCCACAGCCCAGGATTTCTTTAACACAGGTCCATCCTCTGGAGTGGGAGGAAATGTTTCGAATGGAATAGTCTCGCCAAGATCTGAGAATGCAACACGTTGCATCAGGTCGATGAAAACCTGGCTTTGTTCCTCGACCACCTCCTTTTCATTGTCATCACGGAAGATGAGACGGCTAGTAATCCAGTTGACGTGTCTTGCGCGATCCTGCAGCTTCAGAGACAGGAACCAGAAGACCATAACATTATATGTCAAGGTCATGACGTAGCTTGACATGACATCTTGTGTAGGGGGCTCGGTGGCTTCGGCATGTTCCCGTGAACCAACACTAGATCTTGCTGATGGGTTCTGAGCAGGCCGAACCGAATGTGAGTCAGAGCTTCTGTAACGCTGTTCTCGGGTTGTCTGCAGGAATCGAATGCAGATTCCAAACACGGTGCGAATTTCCTCTTCTCGCAAGTTGACATAGACCTCCGGAAGTCGTGCAAGCAGAGCCAAGAACTCCAAGATATGAACGGCAATGTTCGACATGGTAATTACTTTAGCCATCCTGTCGAGAATGCTCATAAGTGACTTGGTGACCGACATGGGGATCTCGTGACAGCATAGCGAGAGTGCCTGAATGCATCCACGAGAAGTCGCACCCCAGGAACCGATGATACCAGACATGAAGGCCCGGACAAGGTCATCCTCCTCACTTTTAGCAAAATGCTCGTGATAGCTGACCAGCATACACAACGCATCGAAGATGCAAGCGGCCACATCGCTCTTTTTCAAGCCAGTCGTTACCGGGGGCTCATGGAATGTCTCATTCTTGACCTGATCGCACAAGATGCTACGCAGCAGCTTGACCTGAGGAATCGAGTTATTGAAGAAGTCCTTGTTGGCAAGCTGGGGCCCAAGATGCGTAAGGAGATAGCTGTAGACATCCCAGTCGGTCTCTCGTTGAAGTAACGCGATCACAATTTCAAGCCACATGTTCACCTTCAAAACGCCAACCTGAGCCGGCATGGACTCGGGCGGGTCCAATGCGCCGTCCATTGTATAGGCAAAGACAAGACGGCTGGACTCTCCGGGAGGCTGCTCCGGAAGAACCTGTGGCAAGGAATGTGTCCATACCGGAGCTGTCAACTTTGAAGAACGGGCAGAAATGGAGCCTCGAGGGGCGGACTTAGACGAAAGGCTGGATGATGGCTCCTTCGAAGGGATCTTCGCGTTAGCTAGAGGCGGCAAAGCATCATGCGGCACGTCCTTCGTAGGACTGTCGACAGATGTATGCACCATACCGGCGACATCGACATTCCGGCCCAAAACATTCATCAAGAAATCACCTTCTGATGTTGACACTACCGTCACAGATCCTGCTGAGTCACAACGAAGCCGGAAAAGTAGCTTCAAGACAGTCAGGCGGGAGTCGGTTGGACGATCCGAGGATTGAGCGATCTGCAAAAGAGCTTCGAAAATGATGACAGACTTGGTACCAGAATGATTCAAAGCACGAAGCATCATCTTCACGAGGCTCACAGCACACACATTGGACAAAGTCAGTTCCAAGAGGCTGGTGGTTGATGTGCGACGAGAGGAGTTGTAGTTGGGAGAAATCTCGCGATGTTCGCCGGTGTGCAAGTCATTCGCCATAGGAGAGCTAATGGTGTCCACCAAGCGTTTGAATACGGAATCGTTGACTTGAGTTGCCGGTTCCGTGATAAACGAGACCAACGATTCCAAAAATAGAAGGTCGTGTTCTGCGGAGAAGTCCTGAAGGAGCCGATCCAACAAGCCATGCTCTTCCGCAAAAAGGAGCTGATCATTGCCAGAAAGAGCCTCTTTCAGCGTATCCAAAGCCATGATACGAATATCGGAGCTCTGTTTTCGAGGCTGAATGAAACGCTCAATCAATTCCTGGCAGTGCTGCACCCAAGACGAATCTTCGGATGGATAGCAGATCTTGTCGTGTCGCATATGGTTGATGATCAGCTCAGCCTGAGATGGCTCGATGTGCGCGTATCCTCTCATCAAGAACTGAGTAGATTGTTGTTTTTGTTCGTTGGTGAGCTGTTCCCACAGTGCTTCAATGGCGGATGCTATCCGTGTTGTGTTGGCAACAATGTGCGATCTGGTATCATCAGGTGTGTTCTTAACAGGGTGCTGCGGTGGACTAGTCGGAGATGAGACGGAGTCCTCGGGTTCGTCAAAGACCCGCCGAGAACATAGGAGCAGAAGCTCGACAAAGCTCGACCAATCACACGCCAACGCAACTCGGACGAAGTTGCCCTCCAATATGCTTAGACAGAGGTCCAATACATCAGCGTCAACCTTGCCCTCGTCTTTCTGAGCAATAGCCAAAAGCGAATCAACCAATTCACCAAAACTAATTTGGGGCATTCCATTCTGACCGTAGTCACGAACGAGATCAGAGAAGACGTAAATCGTGCCTCGAAGAACATTTAAATTCCGTGACTGGTCTTTGGCGCATGATTCCCTCATGAATGTATGCAAGGTGTTTACCATTTCTTCCTGTCGTCGAGACTTTGCCAAACTGCGAACTGTCCGAGAAGTAGGTCCAGAGAGGGATTTAACAGAGGCATGAATACTGCAAAGCACTTCCAGGAGAGGAATGAAGCTGGCATCTGGCACATTTGCATAGTCAATGATAGCCTCAAACACTGCCAGTGAGTTCTTGATATCACTCGCCACACTTGTCTTCTTGCAAACAGTGATGGTTTCTGTAAGGAGCAGTGAAATTTCCTCCTGGGTTGGTGGCTTGCGTTGGAGAGTGATCAAGTCCTCCGCAAATTGGAAGAGCTCTTCCAAAACCGCTTCATAGTGGCTAAGCTCGTTGGGCTTGGCAGCTTTCACCCTCTTCGCTTTGTTGCGTGCAGCGGCCAGAGTGTCATAGAGAGGCATAACCCACGAAGCAATGATGTGGAGAATAGAGGTACTGGTGAAGTCCAACTTTCTGCCGTGATCCGATAAGGCGACCAACGACTGTACCCGCGAAGCAACCAGCTCAGGGTCGGTGGGGCAGGCGATGGCCTCAAAAATGACACGCCTCGAAGATGGTGATAGATCCTGACGGGCTGCGATCGCTTCCAGTAACCTGCCCCCGCTCCTCTGGGCCTCCCCGGAATGTTCATGATGTAAAAGATACTCCGCTGCCTCCCATAGTACCATTGACTGTTCTGCACTAAACCAGGGAATAGTTCTTGACAGCGCCTCTGCTTCTTCTACCGCCTGGGCCAAATTTTGCTTGTTGGACAAGATCCGGAGAGAAGCATCGAAATCCGGGCCACTAGGGGTATCCGACGAGCTTGACACAACGCTGCCACGATGCATTGATTCGAATCCGAGCACAAGCCGGCTGTTTCCTCGACTATCTGTTGTTTGGTCGTTATTGCTCTCTTGCAGAGAAACCGGAGAATGCGATTTCGGACGGCCGACTCCTAGAGTCTTGAAGACATCGACGAAGCTGGTAGAAGAGAGTTTGTGTTGGGGTGCTGAAGGAGCATCATCGGAAGACATCCGCCTGAAAATGGCAGGGTGGGGTCCGAATGAAGACTTGGTCTATCTGTATATTCCAGGGCATCTAGTCAGTATGATGTGTCATAACCCCCAGGGCTGGGCAATGCAGCCTCACCGTTAATCAAGGATCGAAAACAAGCTTTTCAGAGCATCAGGAGATTTTGATGAATATCCTGTGCAGTCAGGGGCAAAGTCGGTACTCTCGGAGGCGCTGCAGCAAAAGTACAATCTGGCGCCGGGTGTCAAAGCGGGACCCGCGCAGGCAAATGGACCGAACGGATGCGCAAGAGCTACAAGTTCAACAATGAACAGCTCGTAGTGCTCTGAGTGGTTCGATAGATGTGAGGATGAGCGACGAAACAACAGGCGGAAGGGGTGTAGAGGAGTCACTTGAAATCACGGGGAATGAGGTTATTCCAGCCCAAGTCACGGGATAGGGCCGTCATTGTGTAGTCACCGCCCTGGTGGAGCAGCAGAAAATGAAGCAGAAAAAAGTCAAAGTGGGGGGCGGTGAGCCGTGAAAAGTAAGTGCAGCTTCAATTCTGCAGTGTTTTTCTCTTCCTCCCCTCCTGGCAGAAGCCAGGAAGGACACCCTACATTTGATATACTCGACAAAGGGCCTTTTCCTCGTTATTCATTCTCTTCAAATATTTGGATTCTTTTGAACTTTCACTCTTTTCGACACCGTCATCATGAAGTACGTCGTCGTCTCTGGAGGTGTCATCTCTGGCATCGGTAAGGGCGTAATTGCCTCGAGTGCCGGTTTGTTGCTCAAGACCCTCGGAGCTCGTGTGACTTCCATTAAGATTGACCCCTATCTCAATGTTGATGCCGGAACCATGGCACCGACTGAGCATGGAGAGGTTTTCGTGCTGAACGACGGCGGAGAGGCAGATCTTGACCTCGGAAACTACGAGCGGTGAGTCACCCTCCAAAAAAATTAAAATTAAAACCCTTGCAGAAAGCTGATGATCGGTCTTGTAGTTATCTTGGAGTTACTCTCGGAAGAGATAACAATATCACCACCGGCAAGATCTATTCGCACTGCATCACCAAAGAGAGACGTGGTGATTACCTCGGCCGTACCGTCCAAATCGTGCCACACTTGACCGACGCAATCCAGGACTGGATTGAGCGCGTCGCTCGGACCCCCGTTGACGAATCCAACGAGCAGCCCGACGTCTGTGTCATCGAACTTGGCGGTACTCTGGGTGACATTGAGAGCGCTCCTTTCGTCGAGGGTCTGCGTCAGCTCCGTCGCCGAGCTGGCAAGGATAACTTTGTCCAAATTCATGTCAGCCTTGTCCCCGTAATTGGGGATGAGCTCAAGACCAAGCCCACGCAACAGGCTATTCGTGACGCTCGCTCAGCTGGTATGAGCCCTGATCTGATTGCCTGTCGCTGTGAACGGCCTCTGGATCGAGCTACCACCGATAAGATCGCTATGTTCTGCCAGGTGGAACCCGAGCAGGTCATTGGCGTGCACAACGTCAGCTCCACTTACCATGTCCCGCTGCTCCTTGAGAAGCAAGGATTCTTGCACGTGCTCAGTGATCTTCTCAAGATCCAGAATGTTGAACTTCCTCAGTCTCTGGTGATCAAGGGCCAGTCCACTTGGAAACAGTGGAAGACTCTGACCACTTCCCAAGAGCACGTTTTCGACACCGTCGAGATTGCCTTGGTCGGAAAGTATGTCAGTCTCCATGACTCTTATCTTTCTGTGATCAAGTCACTTGAGCATGCTGCCATGGCTTCTCGCAAGAAGCTCAACATCATCTGGGTTGATGCCTCGCACCTCGAGCACAGCGCGAGGGCAGAAAACCCCCAAGAATATCATGCCGCGTGGCACGCCCTTACCACCGCCAACGGAATCCTTGTTCCTGGCGGCTTTGGTACCAGAGGTACCGAGGGTATGATGCTCGCTGCTCAATGGGCCCGTACCAAGAAGGTGCCCTACCTGGGTATTTGCCTGGGTATGCAGATTGCCGTGATCGAGTATGCTCGTCACGTCTGCGGTCTCGAGGGAGCCAACTCCGTCGAATTGGATGAACGTACCTCTCACCCCATGATCGTCTTCATGCCTGAGATTGACAAGGTCAACCTCGGAGGCACAATGAGACTTGGCTCGCGCCCAACCATCTTCCAGGAGAACTCGGAGTGGTCTAAACTCCGTGCTCTTTACGGTCTTAACCGCACATCCGTTGACGAACGTCACCGTCACCGTTATGAAGTGAACCCCGAATACATTGACCAGCTGCAGAAGGCCGGTCTGCACTTCATTGGCAAGGACGACAAGGGAGAGCGCATGGAAATTGTTGAGCTGGAGGACCACCCCTGGTTCGTCGGTGTTCAGTTCCACCCTGAGTATCTCTCCCGTGTTCTGGCACCTAGCAAGCCTTTCCTTGGATTTGTTTCTGCTGCCGCTGGTGTCTTCGATGAGGTTATGAAGGCGTCTCAGGCGAATGAGGCGGACAAGTTGGCCAATGGCGTTGACAACATTATCATCTAAGCATATGTACAGGATCTGGCGGAGTTCATCATTAGGCATGGATTAAAAAAACAAACATATAATTTATATAGAGCATTCAATCCATCACTGCATCACTACATTTTAATCAAGAATTGCAAATAAATATGTATCCTCGTGCAAAATTCGAAATCAGCACTCGAAAGCTTGAGTAGACAAGTAGTGAACAAATTACCTGTCTACGCATCCTCAGACAGACTTTTACACAAACCCATAGATTGAAAGAATCAATAAATGTCTCAAATTATGCCTAAAGAAGATTTGAATTCCAGAGCAACTCACCAGAAACAGAGTGTTCAGGGCCGTTTGCAATGTCCCAGGCGATCAAAGAAATATACATCTTGGCCTGAGGCTCTTAAGCCGCCAGAAGCAGAATAGCGCACATGTGACGCACCAACCATATAGGGATTAGCGTGTTGTTGCGGTGGGCTGCCCGTATATCGTCGGCCCTCATTATTTATTATGATCTTTGAGCTCTGCTTTTACCCGCGCATTCTGTCACCGACTTCGTTCACCCGTTGTTCTTAAAGGGCTCTGACGTCGCAGAAAAAACTCTCTCCGCATCTACCATTGCGCATTGCTCTTCTTCAGACCGGCCCCTCCCTCTGTTGATACCCCACGTCCGGTGAAAATGGCGGAGGCTCTTGGAGCTCTGTTGGAGGCAAGCTTGGATCCGAGACGGAACAAGGAAGGTGAGCGGGCAATGTCCTCTCAATGGTACTTTTGATAATCACTGACCTATTCTCCTCTGTCTGCAGCCGAAAATGCCCTACGCCAGGAAGAACAAAAGCCTGGCTTCTCGCTACAACTCCTTCACATCACGGCGTCCCCATCCTCCCCGAACCACATCCGCCTCGCTAGCGCCCTTTGCTTTAAGAACTTCATTAAGCGCAACTGGACGAACGAGGATGGAAACTACAAGCTCCCGCTGGAGGAGGTTACAACCATCAAGCGCGAGTTGATCAGCTTGATGATTTCTATGCCCCCCGGTATCCAGTCTCAACTTGGTGATGCCGTCAGTGTGATCGCCGACAGTGATTTCTGGGAGCGCTGGGATACCCTTGTGGATGTAAGTAGAAAGTACACTTAAGCGTGCTCGGTCGCCTCTGCTAACGTTTCTGTCTCCCTTCCAGGATCTCGTCTCTAAGCTGTCGAATGACCCTACCACCAACATTGGCGTGCTGCAGGTTGCACACTCCATTTTCAAGCGGTGGCGCCCGCTCTTCCAATCCAACGATCTGTATGTGGAGATCAACCATGTGTTGGGCAAGTTTGGCACTCCGTTCCTCGGTCTCTTGGAGGTAAGATCGGCTCTCTCCCTTTTGGCGAAGACTGCACGTTGAGTATGCATTCTAATTTTCTGTCTCATTTTCTAGAGCCTGGACGCCTATCTTGAGGAAAACAAGGGCAACAAGGAGAATTTGACAAAGGGCTTCACTCAATTGAACCTGATGATCAAACTATTCTACGATCTATCCTGCCACGATCTCCCTCCCATGTTTGAAGACAACATCTCCGGCATTGCTCAGATGTTGCTCAAGTACCTCACTTATGACAACCAACTTCTCTACACCGATGACGATACCGAGGCTGGCTTGCTCGAATATGTGCGTGCTGGAATTTTCGAAGTTCTGACTCTGTACGTGCAGAAATACCTGGATGCATTCGGTGGCCTTGTTGGGCAGTTTATCCAGAGCTCGTGGAGCTTCTTGACCACCATTGGCCAGGAGACCAAGTACGACCTTCTGGTGAGCCGAGCTCTGCACTTCTTGACCTCGGTCGCCAGCATGCCCGAGCATGCCGCTTCTTTCCAGGCCGATGAAACTTTGGGTCAACTTATTGAGAAGGTCATTCTACCCAACGTCAGCCTGCGCGAGTCGGACGAGGAACTGTTCGAGGATGAGCCGATTGAATTCATCCGACGAGACCTGGAAGGATCCGATAGCGAGACCAGGCGGCGGGCTGCTACCGACTTCCTCCGACGACTGGCGGAGAAATTCGAGGAATCCGTGACCAAGGTTACTCTCAAGTACACCGAGCACTACTTGGCTGAATTTGCTAAGGACCCGGCCTCAAACTGGAAGGCTAAGGATACGGCCACTTATCTCTTCTCTGCGATTGCGGCCAAGGGCGTTGCCACTTCGACACACGGTGTCACTGCTACCAACAACCTGGTCAGCATCACCGATTTCTTTTCGCAAAACCTTGCTTCGGATCTGGTCACCGATGCTGGCATCCACCCCATCCTCAAGGTTGATGCTATCAAGTATCTCTACAACTTCCGTAGCATCATCACAAAAGACCAATGGCAAGGTGTTCTCCCCATTCTGGTGAACCACCTGGCTTCCTCCAACTATGTTGTCTACACATATGCTGCAATTGCTCTTGAGCGGGTTCTCGTCCTTACTGATGCCCAAGGACAACCCGTCATTGCCCCGACTCAGATCACTCCTCTGGCTAAGGATTTGCTGGAACACATCTTCAAGCTGATCCAGAGCGACCCTGCCCCTCAGAAGGTGCAAGAGAACGAGTTCCTTATGCGATGCGTGATGCGTGTTCTGGTTGTTATTAAGGAGGGTGTGGTTCCATTCGCGGATACTGTTCTGGAGCGTCTGATTACTATCACTCAGGTCATTTCCAGCAATCCTAGCAACCCGCGATTCTACTACTTCCACTTCGAAGCCATGGGCGCTTTCATCCGGTGAGTCTTTTATAGTCTTTTTTTTGGCACAAATTTCAACCGATGCTAATATGTCGTAGTTATGCCGCTCCTGCCAACCCCGACAAGCTTGAGCAAGCTCTGTACACACCCTTCGCCGCCATTTTGCAAGGTGATGTGCAAGGTCGGTCATACACCACCACTATATTTTGACTTCAGCTGATATTTTCCCAGAATTCATGCCCTATGTTTTCCAACTGTTTGCGGCTCTTCTGGAGGCCAACTCCTCCGCAACTCTTCCTGGATACTACCAGGAACTTATTGCACCCATTCTGATGCCCGTCATGTGGGAGTCGCGTGGAAACACCCCTGCCCTTGTTCGTCTGCTGTCCTCCATCATTTCTAGAGGTTCCCAGTACATCCTCGAGCACAATCAGCTTGAGCCCATTCTGGGTATTTTCCAAAAGTTGGTCTCGACCAAGGCTAACGAGGGCTATGCCTTTGATCTTTTGGAGACGGTTGTGTCGAACTTCCCTCCGTAAGTCTTCAGTCCCCGAATATCATAATCATCTACTAACAGTCTCGATTAGCGCCGCGTTGGAGCCGTACTTCGTCATGATCATGCAAATTATCATGCAGCGTCTGCAGGGCTCTAAGACCGAGAACCTATCGCTCCGCTTTGTCCGCTTCTACCACTGCGTGACTGCCCACGACGATAAGGGATACAACCCCGACTTCGTCATGCAGGCGACAGAGAAGATCCAAGAGAAGTGAGTTGCATCAATGAGTCGACATGCCCCAACATGCTAACATCTTCGCAGACTTTTCACTCAAGTCTATCTCGGAGTCATCATCGAGGATACCCAGAAGCTCGCACGTCCCCTGGACCGCAAGACAGCCGTGATCTCCTTCACCAAGACCCTGGCCAACTCTGATGCCTTCGCAAACAAGTACGCTAAAGGTTGGGGCATTACCTGCAACAGACTGCTTAGGCTCCTCGAGCTTCCCCCGGCGGTCGCCCTCAAGGACGACGTCGATGTGGACGTTGAGGAGATGTCATTTGGCGTTGGCTTCACTCCTCTGAACACCATCCGTCCCGTGGTCAAGGACCCGTGGCCTGAAACTGGCAATGATTATAAGTCCTGGGTGGGTGCTTATCTCAAAGAAGCGGACAAGCGCTACAACGGCCGCATTTCGCAGTTTGCGCAAACGCGTCTGGACGACAATGACAGGACTTTGCTCGGCAGCTATATCTCCTGAGTTCGGTCTTGAAGGGACCTAGCTGGTCAATTCGATGAAAAGTAAAAATGGTTGAAAAACAATTTCACTACGCAGTCGTCTCTTCTTCGAGGCAAAATCTGCGCGAGGGGCGGCATGTATGCATGCAATGAATGAATCTCTTAGATCCAGTCTTGAGGGTGTTTGGCCTCAACTATCTAGTTAGATATTGGCAGCTGCCTAATGGATATTTCCAATAAAAGGGCTCGGCAAGTAGGTTCATTGTTTAGTATTGAATTCTCCGAAATTGTGCACAACATCGCGCTTGATGCCATGTCTATATTGGAAGAAATGTGCCCAGAAACAACCTCCGAATAATTGGCTGGTCTGTATTGATATTGAAGACCAGCTCTGTGCTACGGGGTAAACAACACGAATCTCAATGGATCCAAACGCCAAACCAATGCATCATGTACTGTACAGATGGTGCGAAGCATCTTCAAGATGTTGCCGAGTAGTTAAGCCCCAGACGAGCCCTGAGACACCTCACCAACCTTCTTCACTTCTTCCTTGCCACCTTCGCCTTCCAATTCATCCTCAACTCCATCTTCATATCCATCCTCGAGATCCTCAGCCACACCTTCCTCCCCGTTCTCCAGAGCCCGATACTTCCTCTTCGCCTTCTTAACCTTACTAGCCTTCTTCTTCTTCGCCGCCGCCGCCTTCAGCGCAACGCGACTCTTATCCCCCTTCTCACGCGCCTCGACCCGGTCTGCTAATAGCGAGCGCGCTATCTTTTCGTTCTGCGAGCGCGAGCGCGTGGCCTGACACTTGATGACAATGCCAGAGGGTTTATGGCTGATCTGGACGGCGGAATTGGTTTTGTTCTTTCTGTGTTAGCAGTGCCAGGAACTTGTGTCTATTGAAGCCATGGAGTGAACTCACAATCTTCTGCCCGCCGGGGCCGGTGCCCTTGAGGTAGGATACTGTCAGGTCGGCATCGTTGAGCTTGAGGCGCGCGGGGAGCGGCTTTTCTGGGAGGAGGGGGGTTTGAGTAAATGCGCGTGATGCTATTAATGTCGATAGCGGTATTGTGGGCTTGACGAGCCCTAACCAGGGCCGCAGGCGTAGCATTGCGCTTTTGCGGCGGAGTTGGAGATGCGACGCTTTGTGAATGGCTTCGATAAGATAACGGTGCTTTGCGTCCGAGGTCTTCTGTCGAGAGGGACTTTCATAAATAATTGTCATTACATAAGAAAAGGGATTCTTGCAATTAAGGGAATGACTATGGAATATGCTACCTAAGTAGCGTATTTCCGATTTCCTTTGCTATTTCCTGGTGTGTCGTTTCCGTTCCGGTGCTCATCTCACGCCGCTTTTTGCTCTCAGCTCTCACGGAGAAAGATCTATAAAGCACCAGTTGACTTAACAGAGTTTAGGACAGAAGAAGACCAAATAATCAATTCCGTTCTGCTTGTATACAGATTGGTTCGCTCCTGGGTAGATGGGACCGATGATCACAATCCATTTCATAATTTCATAGTCGGTGATGAATAATGAAGAGCCTGAAACGGGCCGCCGAAATTGTGCAGTCTGTGGCGACAGGGGGCGCCCGTCACGTCCCTTTTCCTTTCTGATTTCTCCGGATCTTAATTTCGCTCCTTGAACATTATCCTTCACCCCATTACGGTCATTGCTTGTTTCAATTCTCATTTATTCTTATCCCTACGCCCCAAGGGCCCTTCCGTCTTCGCCCCCTTGAAGTTACACCGAGCTCCGGCAGCCACTGTCCACGCACGCCTCGACCTCCGGCCCACCTCAAATCCATCCCCAATCAGTATGATTGTGTAAGGACTTGGCAACATCGCACTTTGTCTTCATATCTCCTCCACATCACCGGCGTCCCCTACTCAGCGGGCGTATTCAACCAGGCACCAGCGTTGCCAAGCCGTCCTGACAACTTGCGTCTGCGGACAAAGAAGCCAATCTCACCTCGGGATTCTAAACGACCGAACGCCGACCATAAGAGTCTCGAGCAATTCATCCTACCCACCCACGCGACTACACGAACCCACAGCAATGGCACTCTTCCTCTGGATTCTGACCAGCCTTGTCCGCTGGGTGCGGTTGAAGATCTATCAGTATGAGGTGACCTTCGCCATCTACATGCTCACCCCGACGGAAAAATTCATCTTCAGTATGTTTCTTCTGAACCATTACACTCCCAATTCTCGATGTCTCCGGACCATGCGACTAACGCTTATTTCCTAGACTCTCTGCTCCTCACCCTCATCACCATGATCGCGGCTGGAATCTACATTTACCTCCCCGACCACCTCCGCTCCATCTACGCACACATGTACTACTACGCCGTCGGCGAGCGCCCCTTCATCTCCTCCCGCCTATCCTCCATGAGCTCCGTGTTCGGCGAAAGTGCCACACGATCCCTGGGAGTAGTTTACGAGACAGCCAAGAACACAGCCGTGACAACGACGCAACGACTCGCCGAGCTCTAAGCACGCCATATGAAAGCTCATTAGGAAGTTGAGGTGTGGGGAAGAATTGGGGCGCGGGGCCGAGACGTTTTCTAATTTCTCACGTTCGGTGTACTCGGCCCCTTCCATGTACATGCTGGCGTATCAGGGCGTTTTTCAATTTGTTTTGAGAACGAGTGTTGGGCAGCTCATCTTGGGGAGTATACAAAGTGCCAAGTGCTACCCCTTGTTCGATCCTTTTTGTGGCGCGGCGTTCCCTGTCCCCATCCGTGGCTTGCAGGGTTCGATTCGTTCGGTGTTTCTGTTCGCAGATTGTATCGTGAATTGATACTCTGCTGTGTCCATGACTGCGATTGGTAGAGATGGTGTTTGCCCTATTTGCATATAATTTTAATCAACGGGGAATGTATAATGCACAGGTCCGGTAATGATAGACAAGAAATAATAATATCCAGTTCATAAGAATCCCATCCAAAACTCCAAATATGCCCAGAGCAGAGTGTTGTACAATTGACCCTCCAACGTGTAAACCTATATCAATGGAGAGATCATGCTCAAGGAGGCAGGCTGGAGAAAATCGAGCCAGCCTTGGAAGCATGACTCGTTCTCCGCGCCAGGCCCTCGTAGCAATCCTCCATCCTCATGCTTTTGTCTCGCTCCTCAAGAAATCATACATTGCAGACGACCTTCATTGCTCAGTGCTCGCAGCCTGGGCCTGCTGAGCCTGGATTTGAGCCTGAGACGCGGCCTGGCGCTCCCGTCGCATAGTGTCAGCCATACGCATGCGCGCCAACTCCTGATCGATTTCCTCCTTGTCGAGAGGGATCTTGTGCGATTGTTCTTCGGTGGGCCAGAAGCCCTTCACTTTAAAGCGGTCGTCAAGATTCGTGCCGAAGTAGTACATCCAGCCGATGGGGAAGAGGATGTACATGCCGAACTGTTATTTCGGTTAGCGGCGGATCCAACGGACTGATATACGGCCATTGCAACCCATATTTCCATGGAAACAGCCATCTGGAAAGGCTTGGGTTGGGGAGGCAACTTTGTTTGGCGTACCTTGAAGACTTCCAGGTTTCCGCCCTGGAGTCTGCGGAGGATGTTGGACATGATGGTAGGTTTGTATATCCCAGCAGATAATAACGGGATTCAGTACTCAATTGGGCTGCACTCTTGAGATCGAGATCTGTCTGTGTACAGAATAACTGGTCATGCAACTGGAATGATCGAATTGTCTAATATCCAGTCACGGGGTTGATTATTCATTCGGACAAACAGTGCAAACGATATAGGTCACCTGATCTACCGCGGGCCTCGGCTCCCCGCAAAAACAGGCGGCCTGAGGTGAGTATATGTTCGGCTTGGCCGGCCTGAGGTCCTAGACTGATCATCCTGTCAATTGACCCCAAAATTTCCCATTCCCAATATCAAAATGTCGAACGAAGAACTTGTCACCCTCACTTTCCAAGATCGTGTTGCGATCGTTACTCTCAACCGACCCGATAAGTTGAATGCCCTTAATCAGGATCTTTACTACCTCCTCAGCCAGCGGCTGCGCGAGATTGAGCGCCGTGATGATATCTTCATCACCGTTCTCACCGGAACAGGTCGATTCTTCTCTGCGTACGTTCACAAATATAACAGTCCATCTTCCGGATCCCCAATTCCACAATACTAACATTATCAACAGCGGCGCAGATGTGACCAGTTCTCGTCCTAGTGGAGACCTCAACTCCAGCGTCCGCCGCGATCTAGTCCGCAGCTTTGTCTCCAACAATGTCGACGTAACCCGCACCTTCTATAACCACAGCAAGATCCTAGTCGTCGCCCTAAATGGCCCAGCTGTAGGCCTTTCTGCAGCCCTAATCGCGCACGCAGACTTCATCTATGCCGCGCCCCACGCATTCCTGCTGACTCCATTCTCGTCTCTCGGCCTCGTTGCCGAAGGCGGTGCCAGTCGCGCATTCGTCGAGCGTCTTGGAATTGCCAAGGCCAATGAGGCGCTTATCATGAGCAAGCGGATTACCTGTGACGAGCTCGTATCAACCGGGTTCGTCAATAAGGTTATTACTGCGGCTTCGGGGGATAAGAATGATTCGGCCGGTTTCTTGAAGAATGTTTTGCTTGAGGTTGACGAGCGTCTTGGAACGCATCTTAACCAGACGAGTTTGCTCGGTATTAAGGAGCTTGTTCGGAGACCCGAGAGGGAGATTCTGGACCGTCAGAATGGGATCGAGGCATTTGCCGGCCTTGAGCGCTTCCTTTTGGGGATTCCGCAGGAGGAGTTCCGGAAGCTGGCTTCTGGTGAGAAGAAGCATAAGCTGTGAGTTGATGGCTGTGAGCCTCCCGACTTTGATGGCAAGGCAGATGTCTACTTAGGGGCTTTAGACTCTCAATTATCCCTTTGAATCTGCATCTACGTCCTACAGTAATATTCGAAATCATGTTTACCTCTCCACTCTTAGGCTTTCGTACCCGACCCCTAGCATAAAACACGCAAGTCTAAATTTAGCCACCTTCAAGTAATCCTTGTCAGATTGTACTGCATTACCTGGTAAATATGAATGATTTATTGTCATAATGTTAGAGTGTTTTAAGTTAGGGTTCGGAAATTAGAGTCAAAGAGTGTGGAGGTAAACTGATTCCGAATATTACTATAACGAGGACAATACCATGGAACTTTGAAGTCCAAGGCTTTTCGGGTACATGTAGATTGAAATAGTCGATTCCCCGGAAATGTACTTTTATATTTTTTATACATGATCTCGTAACACCAAGCAAGGTAGCGCCACAATGTCAATGAGCTCTACTCAGAGTCGCTGCTAGCTTGCTGATCCTCGCGCTCCTGCTGCGCCAGGATATCCTGCCACTTGCCCATAAATTCACTCATTCCAGCAGGTCCAGCCAGCGAAGCATCAACCAGTTCCCTGGGAACCTTATGGGCCGAGTACTGCGGGGTACTAAAAGAATATGCCTCGGGATCATTCTTCTTAATGAGACGGAACTCAGGCAAAAATGGGGCCATGTCATCATCACCCTCTTCTAAAGCGTCCTCAGCCTCATCTTCCGAAGATCCCGAGTCTTCATCGCTGTTGCCATCAGCTGCAGAACCAGAAGTCATAATGCTTCCATCCCGCAATGAAATCCGCACAAACCCTTCATTCAAATCATCACCCTCTTCCTCAAACCCAATAGGACCCTTCATACGGAGTATCTCGAGCCAGCTAAACAGCAACGGATCCGTCCGCTGCGCCCACGGGTTGATATCAACCAACCAAACCCGCTGATGCGGCTGGGGAATGTAAACATCAAATGTAAAGTTAGGATCCGGGAATGAATCCCGCAACTTCTCGTCGAAGAACGACTGGATGCGCGAACGCAGCATATCGCGCATCTCGAATAGGAAATCGAAATGGTTCTGGTCGCGCTGACACATACACAGAAGCTTGCGGTTGCGGACGAAACATCTAAACTCAAGCGAGGGGTTGAAGTTGGCGTATTTGCGGAGGACTAGGTGGTAGGGAACTTCGGGGAGAACGCTCTCGACTTCAGAGTGGCCGTTTGTACCTTCCGCGGAGTCAGGAACGCAATCGTCGAAGGGGTGGTCTAGGTCATGGGTAATGAAATCGCTGCTTTTGAGGAGGAGGTAGATGTCGTTAGGTGTTTGGCACTTTGTGTCGTTTGTGGCAGACATGAATGTTGCGTCTTTCGGGGCGCTCCAGTTGAGTTTTGGAGTTACTTTGCCGAATTCGGTGATTGTTTCTTTGACCCGAGTGTGAATCTCTGGCCAATCCTTCGAGGGATCCTCTTCTTCTTCGCCATCGTCGGAGAAAGTATCGTAATCGTCGTCGTCACTTGGACGTACCACTTCGGGTGGGAGAACTATGCCGTCGGCGCGGAGATAGTTGACAAACGAAGATGGGACGGGGATGACGCGGGATTTTGGGGCAAGTGTGCGATAGCTGGTAGCAAATATTAGAACGTTTTGGGGAAATATATTCTCAAATATGTATGACATACCGAGGATGCCAGTCATGGTATGAGCAGTGCAAGATGTGAGAATATGTGACGGGCGGGAAAGGGAGCCGGTCCGGCAGATCATTGGAAGATGATTCCACCGGAGAAGTTTCTGAGTCCATCATCGGCATCTTGAAGAGTTCTTCAACAAGAAAGTAGGAGCTGAATAATGGAGGGGATCGCGGGGGACGATTTTCTTTTGAGTCACCTGCCGATAACGATAGCTGAATCAGCGTACCGCCTCAGGCACCGATGCTGATTTGGTCTCAACGCGGCCTCGAGCTTCTCCCCAGTATCGCCCATTCAGCATGGCCCCTGAGGCCCCGGATCCCCAGAGCCTGACATCATGGCACGATGCATTCCAGTACCCGATTCCCACGGTCCGCCGCGTGGAGCAGGAATTGCGCCGGGATATCGCGAGCAATAAGGAGAAGCTCCGAGCTCTCGTGGGGTAAATACTCCGCGCCGCATAACGTTGGAGAGTTGCTGACGTTGTTTATGCCTTTAGGACCCGATATCGAGAACTCGTTGGAACTGCCGAGACCATTGTTTCTATGAATCAGGAGATACAGGACGTGGAGTCTATCTTAACGGATGTTGGACGACGATGCAACCCGCGACTTGTTGAGAAGAAGCACCAACATGCGCGGTTGGTGAAGAGTGATGCTGCTGAGAAGGGTATGGACCCCCAGAGCGTTGGTTATGGTCATTGCTAACATTGGGATAGACGGCGAGAAGCACGCATTTGGCGCGCAACTTGCGCTTCTCCACCGTTGCACTACCTCTATCGCAAGACTGCTACGCAAACGGGCATCGCTGCTACTCGTAGCAAAGATTATGGTTGTTTCCCGGCTATTGCACACCACTCTTTCAAAACACGAGAGCACCTTGCCCTTCCTCGATGACCTCCGCAATCAATTGGCATCTCTCCGCCGAGCCTTGTTGAAACGGATTGACAAGCGCCTCACCTCTATAAACGTCCCAGAGGATAACATCATTGAGTCTCTGGCGGCATACTGTCTCGCTACCAGTTCTTCTTCGGACGATGCCATTCACCATTTCCACCAGGTCCGCCTGGATGTTATTGTCAACCAGCTGGCCGTGTCGCGCGAAAACATTCCTAAGAGTCTTCGACTATTCGTTCGCACACTGCAGACTTCCAAAGTGCTGCGGTCACGCCAATTCTCCGATATTCTCTCCAAGCTAAAGACAAGACCTATTCTCTCTGACCCGGAGATTCGCAGCTTGGACGGCCTGGATATTGAGGTTCTCGGTCGTTGGGCTGCTCCCGATGTCAAGAACTTTACGCCGTGGATTAAGCTGAGTGAACTGAGCCGCCTTGAGGGTGTGGAATCAATCAAAGAGTGGTCTCTGCAAGCCTTTGATAAGTTTGCCGAGAGCTGCCAGAAGAGCCTTGCCCACAGTAACAACTTCACCGAACTTTTATCTCTCCGCGCTGATACCGTGGAGCTATGGCTGTCATCTTGGGGTTCAACCATCACACATGGCTCTGTCGACGTCCTCGAGCGCCTGCGTAAAACCTTCAATGACCACCTCAAACGAGTACTGGCAGGACAAGTGCAATCAATCGACGAAGTCGCAGGTCAAATATCATCTACTATCTCTGCCTGGGAAACTACAGAGCATGAGACCTTTGGCTCCCTCTGGGACCCGGATATTATCAATGCAGATTTCTCGAACGGTGCTGTGTCTTTCAAACAGACTGTCGCGGACCGACTCCTTGGTCGTGATGAACATGTGTCTACAGTTCTTCGGAAATATAAATCATGGCTTGCATCCATTCAGGAGGTTGACGAGTCTATTGACTCCCTACGTCGCCTAAAATGGACTGACATCCTCGTTGGCAGCGAAGTCGACGACGAAGACATCGACGTTAACCCACAACTCAACGAAGAAGACCCCAAGGTTCTATCAGATGCCCTCCACTCGGCTGTGCAAGAGGCTCTTGATAGTCTCAAACTATCAGTTGGCGATGTCTTCAAGGGACTTGGACCCTCCCACGCAAGCGAAAAGGCTGTATTCCTTCTCAGAGTTATCCGCCTTGTGCGGAGGGACGTTCCAACAGACTTCCTTGCCAAAGACTTTACGTTCTCCAGCAACGTCGTACCCGAGCTGCAGAAGCTACTCGCCGCCGATATTGTTGCTCAAAATGGCTCGCTATCGCTCGTCCCGTCATCGAAGTGTCACCCCGAGACCGGCAAGGCCAAGGTCGTTCCTGGCAGATCGCTCTGGGAAGGTGCACCGCCTGTCCCTGTGCAGCCGTCACCAGGTACATTCAAATACCTGCGCCGTCTGACAGCCACCATGGATGAAAATGGTTCAGATCTCTGGGACCCATCAACCGTGAAAGTATTAAAGGAATCGCTACAGAAGCATCTGGAGACTGCACTTGGCTCCACCCTCGAGGAACTCGAAGCCTGGAAACCTGAGATCAAAGAGCCCAAGACCCAAGGTGACAAGGATGCACAAAACGGCGACGAAGAGGAGAACGCGGAAAATTCTCCAGAGACCGAGACGGAGACCACAGAACTTCCCAACTCGCCATCCCACACTGAAGTTCTCCACGACTGGAAAGTCCAACTCTTCTTCGATGCAATGTATCTAGCCAACATGCTAGGCGACGCGACCCAGCTGGCTGGCGTCGCAGAACGCGTGCAGAAGAGCGCGGGCCCAGGCGCGGAGGCAGTGAAGGCAATGCGGAAACTCGCACAGGAATATTGGAAGCGTACAGAGATGCTTTTTGGATTGTTGGCTGAGCGATAAGGTTGCGCATAGATTAGTGTAGCGTTATGTGCATAGCATAGAGCGAAACCAAACTTGACTTTCATTCCAACCTTGGAAAAACCTGTTGTATTTCTTTTGACCTTCAATGTGACTCAGTCATAGGCTTTAGATGTAGATGCAGTTGTGACTACGTGCCTAAAGAGGCATCGGACAGAAACCTTGAACAGCCACCCTGGGAACTCCAGTATTTCATGGGCGCGCACCTGCCTTTCTCTTCATCCTCTCTTCTCTCTGAGTCCAAGGAAGATGACGTGAAGGTCTAGGTAGTGAGGTCGCAGAAGTTACGGGCATGAGTATCTAACTTCAAATTATCATCTGTGAGCAAATTCAACTACCTGGCCTAGGCCTTTCAAGCCACAGGGCTACAAAACAAACCTGACGACTCGATATAGATGTAGACGTAAACACCAAAAATCCACGAACAGTACATGACTCGACCTTGTCTTTAAGAAGGGATCCATTCTTGGTCGGAAAATGTGTGAATCCCGGATATCTGCTGTTTGTATTTGTCTATCCAATATTTGGATTGCATATTGCCAGAGTTCTCGAACTGAGTACCCCCATTACTGTATTCAGCAGAGGGGACATATGTTCTACATCTGTCACAACGAGATGGGGTTCATGCCTTCTCAAAGCTTAGGTGCGAAATAGTAAGCGCTAGCCCCAGAGGGCGCACTAATCCTGCTTTGCAGGCACTGTCAGTACATAAGAGGGAGTGTAGTCCGATCTACCCGACTTTGGAATGAGAGATCCATTTGAAGTCTGCAAAAAATCCCGATGTGCTATGTAGTTATGATCTTTAGACATTGGGCATCTTCGGTAAGCTTCATCTACAAAATGTTCTTCCTAATTGGTCCGCTCCAAGCGGCTCTTTTGGCCGGAATCCGGGCCTGTCCAATAGCCGATCCACTAGCCATATAAGAGTTCACTCGCCTCGCCTATCCTCGCCCAAGACAGAAACGCGTGGAGCGCGCTCCACACACGTGGTTCCCGGTCGGATCTAGAACCTACAATCCCATACACGAAGAGAATTGGACCAAATTGGCCGAGCCACGTTCCTCACCGGCCATATGATTGCTCCCAAAACAGACCAGCACTAGCCTAAGGGGGTAGCGTTCGCCTAGACCCTTATCTTTTTTTTTTTCTCTATGGTACCGGGTCACTCCGGTCAAGATTGGATTGATCGCGTGCCTCTTGTGGGCTCAGGGGCCACTCAAAGAGGCAAAATGTTATTTTCTAATGGGCGACAGCCTCCCTTAAGATCGTTCATCTATTGACCTTCTTCTTCATTTACTTCGTATTTTCCTCTCTTTTCGTATTCTCCTTTCTTTTCGTATTCTCCGCTCTCTTGGTCCTAATGACATCTCCTTGAGGCCGATCGTTCGCTCAGCGTCTCACAGGTCACAACGGAATGTTTTCCTTTTTCCTTGCCTCTTTCCTTTTCATTTCTGGCGCTACAGCAAAAAAACATCCATTTCAATTTGAGGATGATGATTACATCCAATATCGCACCGTGAGTCTCTGAACTTAGGGGGGTCAGTTTGCAAGCTTATGCTATCTTTCTACCCTAGTTACCAGATCATCGCATAGTAAAATGGAACATCACCCACTACGATCGTTCTGCCATAGCTCCCGGTTATTTGTTCACGGCGCCTTACTGGACACATGACGGCGATGCAGAAACAGACCAGTGGGTCCCGTACCAAATGGGACCTCACATCTTTGATCAGGATGGTGTTCGTGTTTATTCCCGTGCTTCTTCTATCGTTTCACATACTGACTATAGTATTCAGGTCCTAGTGTGGGCTGGCTCGGCAGAGAGCGACAACAGACCTTCTTTTGATTTTCGAGTGATTGATCTAGCGACTCCAGGTAGTCCTGGTTCCGAGCCACAGCAAGCTCTAGCTTGGATGCTGTTTCACGAGCACTTTGCCCCGGAAACCAATGGCTCCGTTATAATATTTGACAGCAACTACAACCACGAGCGCACTATCTCTATCCCGTCTGGGGAAATTGACACCCATGATTTTAACGTGATTGATAACGGGTCGAAAGCCCTTATGATCCGAGTAAGTCGTGATGTACAACCTCTGATTGATTTTGGCCAGCCAGAAAAGGGCGCGCGAATCGATGTCAATGGCTTCATCGAGATCGACCTCCTGGCCGGAGGGAACACAACAGCCGAGGCACGAACAGTGGACTGGCAAAGTCCGGGCAGAGTAGGCTTGGATGAAAGCTTCGTCACGAATCTAACATATCTCCACCCGGACTTCATGCACGCCAATGCTATCGATAAAAACCAATACGGTGACTATTTGCTCTCGGCACGACATACAAGCACGATCTATCTTATCTCTGGCCAAGATGGTCATATCATATGGCGTCTTGGCGGCAAGAAGAATAATTTTGCCAAGGACTTTGACTTTTTCGGTCAACATGACGCAAGGTTCATCGCTGTGAATGAAACACATTACGTTATTTCGTTCCTACAGAACGGGGCTATTGACGCCAACGTGCAAGAACCAGTTTCGTCCGCCCTGTATGTTGAATTGGACATTGTGGCTATGAAAGCGACCATCCTTCGTCGGTACATGCGCCCAGACGGAGGAAGCACAGAACGCCGTGGGAATATGCAGACGCTTCCCAACACCAATGTCTTCGTCGGTTGGTCTTGGGATAGCTATATTTCCGAGTTCTCGGCCGATGGCCGGTTACTTATGGAGGCAAAATTCAGTTCTGACAGACATGATACCTATCGATCATACAAATTCCCTTGGGTTGGCCGTCCTTCATATCCACCGACGCTGTTGTCAGAATCCTATGGTGTCAATGGGTCCGAACTCTCCACTGTCTTCCACGTCAGCTGGAACGGAGCCACTGATATCGAATATTGGCGATTCTTTGCTCAAGCAAATTCGACCAGCAACCGGACAGAAATCGGCATTGTTCAAAAGGAAGGATTCGAGACTTCATTCATTGCTCGAGGTTTCATGGACTGGGTTTCTGTCGAAGCACTGGATTCCAGCATGGAGGTACTAGGTGCATCTTCTAGCTTGCGTACCCCTCGTCCAAAGTACTGGACTGGCGAAACTCTGCCCAAGCCTGATGATCCCGAAACCTTCTTGGTGGCCTACTCGATCAAGGCTGCAGCTCCTAGAGATACTGAACGACTCGTTGGGATTTTCATTGCCGGACTCTTTTCAAGTGCAGTAGTTTGGACCTTTTTTTGGTACAGACACACGCTTAAACGGTATGGCCTCCGCTGCTATTCCAATGCGGTTTTGGCGTCGGCAGGTTATTTGCCGGTTTCGACAACGGGATTGAACAGCCCAAATCTAGAGGGAGAGATGCCTTTTCTGGTGGAAAAAGTTGAATGACCAGCCCTTACACAGATCTTGTACCAGTCTCTAGCATTTGTATCTCTATGCATAACATAATCGTCTTCTTAGCGATCCTTAAGAGTCACTTACAAGCCTAGCTATCTACCGTTTTAGAATCACTCCCGCCATCTAACAGCTGTGCTGATGACCAAGTGTATTCTAGCCCCTCTACCCGTTGGTGAACTTAACGAACAGCCAAAATCTCAAAAATAAGTGAGATATTGTGGAATAGAGCATGGGAGTCTGAAAATTTGGAAACATAAAGTCAAATGAGATCAAGTGAATGAATGTCTCCATGCTCATTTCCGCTAAGAACCCTGGCCTTGGGAATGTACTCATTATTTTGAGTAAACCCTATTCACCTACAAATCTGGATACAC
Source organism: Penicillium atrosanguineum (assembly GCF_028827265.1). Taxonomy (NCBI): domain Eukaryota; kingdom Fungi; phylum Ascomycota; class Eurotiomycetes; order Eurotiales; family Aspergillaceae; genus Penicillium; species Penicillium atrosanguineum. The sequence goes on along the minus strand of NW_026623133.1, from coordinate 1,432,959 downwards.
TCTCCGAGGTCACCAATCTACGTGTTCCGGGATATACATTGAATCTTAAATTACTAAAAACACTGATCATACAGGACGTGATTCTTGTGGTCGCCGTAAATCATACACTCGTACCAGCAGACATATGCACACCGCGGCCGGGCTTTCCTTCCCTCTTTTTTTCTCTTCCTTTTCAACTTTCCTGATAACTATAACTCCCCACAGGCCTAGTGCTTGGAAACCACCTCTAGTTGGCTCCGCAAAACCTCAATTTCTTGTTTGACAGTCCAGATGGTCCGTTGGGCCTCGCGAGCCTTCTCACCATGGGACTTCGCAGTGACCATGATGATACTGGTACTCAGACCCTTCAGCGACCAGATCAGGGCGATTTGATCGAGCTTGACCTCGATGGGACCGATTTGTCCGTGCAAGGTATCCAATCCTTCGATCTCTTCTGCGGTGATGCGAGGATTCTCGAGACAAGATTTCCAGTACTCCTTCAGTTGACGGAGACTGAAGTACAGGCTGTCAACTTCAACTATGATGTTGACACCATCAGTGAAGATTAACTTGCGAATGCGGATCTTTTCCTTCGCTGATACGCGGGCTGAGCCAGGAAGAATATTGAATCTTTGCTGGCAAAGGGCAAAGAGCTGGAGGAAAGTTTGCCCTTCGTGGGATCTTTTCAGGTAGCGAGCGTCTGCGAGGATCTTTATGACGCGTCGCCAGCGGCCTTGGAGACTGATGATTAATTCCAGCTCATGACGGGTGTATTCATCGGCGTCGGCGGCGTCTTTCCCGAGAGTTGTCTGGGCACGCTTATCCTCGGCCGATGAGCTTTCAAGAAGTGTGCTGAGCTTCACCTGCGGGTTTGCTGTTGTAACAAACTCGCGCAAAAATGCTGGGCATTTGCTATTGTCGTCGAGACAGATCACTTGCAGTTTGTCTTTGTCATTGTAGCCAGCATACTGCCGTATGACTTCGTCACGAAGTTTCGAAATGGCAGTCGGACAAACGAATGAAGGCGGTGCAGATTTGAGGATGACCTATTAGGCAGCAGAGTTAGAAATCACTGAGTATCAGGATTGATGACGCCGGGAAAAGAGTCACGAGTGACGTAGAAACAGACTCCTACTCGCGAAGAAGGGCCCGGAAGGAGTCTCTTTTTATATCGTTACACACCTGTCGTGATTTTTCCCACATCTCTGTAAATCCTCGGGGCAGAGGCGTGTAAGCTTGCAGATTCAGAATGATTGTTGTGAGGTAGTCGAAAATGCGCTTCCTGTAGACCACGGGGGAGGATTTGCGGCCCAGCGCTTCGAACGCAAAATCATGCTGGGATATGGAATGCTCCAGACTATCGGTGATCTTGCAGAATGATCCGATGAGTGCCTTGAGGAGTCCAAGTTGCATATTGCGATCCGAATCTTGGAAAAAATGGTTCCAATTCAGTGCAGCTTTGAAAATACCTGGGAGATGTTGTATGGCCCATGACGATGGCACCATGATGGCGTTGTTGTAATTCACAATACACAGCTGTAAAACGTCAGTCAATCAATCTGATGCTAGTTATGAGATTGACACACAATGTAAGTCGCCACAAGTTCGAAAACTGCCATTACGCTGTGGAAGTTTCTGAGATTAGAAACTTCAGCGCGCTCCACGCAGATGAGAAATTCTCTGACTCGAGAGTACTGCAAAGTTAGAGTCTAATAGATGTATATGCAAGTGAGAGGATAATTTACGAAGTCTGTGATGTTTCCCTCGTAAATAGCCCATCGAATCTGGTCTACTGCCTGCACAGCGCTGAATGTGTTTTTCAATGATATCGCTTCGTTTCGGCGACAGCCCAGACTGTAGCTCTTTTTCTTCGCCAATGCGCGGGTGTAGCTGAGAGCAACCCACGGGCCTATATTAGGGTTAGAATTCGGCGATTCCCGGTTATGAACAACAGATGAGAATTACTGACCAAGAAAATGGGCCACCTGGAGCTGCTCAAAGATTCCACTGAAGGTGTAGATCTCATGCCACTCTTCCTGCATGCGATAGAAGAGAAGACTCTCAATGCTGGATTTGGTGGCAAAAAACATCGGGTTATGCAGCATAATGCGTACCTTTGAAATAGCTCCGGCGGAATGCTCGAAAGGAGTGACGAAGATCAACTCATCGAGCAGTAGGTGCAACCAGCGTCTCCGCATGCCAAGGTATTGTACGCGGAAATATTCTGGCATGAGTCGATGATAATACAAGATGCGGAGTCTACTCAAGACCTCACTCACGTTCAGAAGGCAAGTTAACTTCAAACAGCAGTCGTTGTAGCTTGGCTTTGCATGGTAGAAATGGCATTCTCCCGCGCGGGCCTTGAGGCAAGTCCCTAAAATGAGTTAGCTACAAATCCTTCTGATAATTCATCAATAACTTGAATGAGCAGAAGAGGAAATGCGAGAGAATCCAGACGATGGATTCAGCCCATCGACTTACCCTTGTAAAGGAAATGTTTGCAGCGCCGAGGAAAAAGATCTCTGAAGAGATTGAAAGCAACACTTTGGAAAGTGTCCACGGTACTGAAGAACCTCTCCCGAATCCACAATCTCGCTTGGCTGAGTAGAGCTTCTGGGGACATATTCTCTGGCAATTGCACCCTGTCGGTTTTCAGAGGGGACCAAGGAAGTACAGTCATCTGTGTAGGAGTCTTTGGTGAGCTCCATAGACCGCAGATGAGCATTAGAACTTCCGAATCCTTGGCCTCTCCAGATGCCGTGACTTGAATGAGTCGACTGGCATGATTGAGAATGTCCATGGGCAGGTCCATGAGGTTGTTTCTTTCGAGAAGCTTGATCTCAGACTGGTAGACAACAGAAAAGAGACAGAAGAAGTCTATCAGAATCGGACTTGCCACCAGCGACTTAAATGAAGCCTGCGTGCTCTTTTCCCCATACTCATCGATTGAGTTGAAGACGTTCAGCCACTGAAGAGCAGTTTTTTCTAAGGGCGTCGATCGAGATGACTGTAACAGGTCCTTATCCAGCTCGGGTCGGCTTCCAACCAAGTCGCGGTGGTGAAGAAGAGTCTCAGCCATGGAGTAGTGCAGAATTGACTCGGCCATTTTCTTGTCAATCACAGGCAACAGCTTCTGGGTTAGAAGAGTGTCCATCGCCGCAGGCAGATCTCCAACAGCGACCGAGAGTTCGTAGTATTCAAACCACCTGTGACGCTCTTTGTAGAGCGATCGCATCTGGTCAAACATCTCAAACTCCTTGAAAAATGATAGTTTTTCAATATCGGATCCTAGAAGATTGATAGTTGTCGCTCTCAGTTCAGTCGAGACGCGACCTTGCCTGAGCAGGATGTTGCAGAGTCGAGAATAGCGTGTCAAAGTATGAGAAATAAGCCTATGTCCGTGTCGCTTGATGTATTGGATAAGTTCATCGAATTCGTCGCCTCGGCGCAAGACCTCTATCGCCTGCTCATAATCTCCGTTTGAGTGGAAACAATCAGAAGCTTGAAGCAAGTGGCCGCCTCTCTCGTAAAATGCTGCAGCTTTGGGGAGCTGGCCTTGGCTCTTCCAGATTTCTGTGAGTCGGGTTAGTTTTCGATCAACCGCAAATATAATGCATGAGGCCAGTACCTGCAGCTTTGTCGTATCTTTCGAGTGCCTGGTAGCAGTCTGCAGCATCGGAGAACAAATCGAGTTCCAGAAAACACGCAATTGCTTTCTCATAACTGGACGTGGAGCCTTCAAGATCACTGAGTGCTCGGAGAGATCGGCCCTCTTGCTCATGGAGCCAGGCTTGGGAGTGTGAAATACCGCGAGGATCATTTGCTTTTTTGTAACAGAACAAAGCATCAGCAAAGTTCTTTTGGTGCAGCAGATGTGCTGCCCGCTTCAGCCATCTCTCTGGGTCCACCGAGCCACCTGCGCGGAGGACTTGGACCTTTGCGGCAACATCTAGATCTTGCGTCCTCACCAGCTCAGCAAGGTTAACCTGTCCATCAACCGAAAGTGCTTGAAGAATTGGATTGATGCTGCTCTCAATGGCCTCCATGAACCACAAATGCTTGCGCGCTCTTGTTACTGCAACGTAAAGATGCTATAATATCTCGTCAGTTTGGTCCATAGATAAGAAATCGGATATAGATATTCATGTACCTTCAGTTCAGAGCACAGGGCCTATTCAAAAGTTAGTGAAGCTCCATGTTGTTCGCTCCGGGTAAATGCTTGCCGCATGTTTTTGAGAGTCAAACTTTGCACGTTGCCCGTGAGCAAGCAAATGCAAGCATCGATAGCTACTCCCAAGACCACTGCTACCAAAGAAGTCATAGACAAGGACATCATCAAATTCCATGCCTTTGCTCTCGAGGATGGTAAGAACAAGGGAGATTTCACCGATCTGTGCCTGCAATTCGAATTTGGATGCATCATCCCGAACAAGAATCACTTGTTCAGCACCGAAGTTGGCTATCTGGTCGTTCAGTTTGACTAAACCAATCATCTTGGCCGACAGAATTGAAGAGTCAAATCCGGCAAAAATGACTGGCTTGGGACCTCCGGTCTGACCAATTTCAGGATCCAGCTTGTCGATGGTCTCTGGGAAGCCATTCCACAGCATTGCCATTACCCAAGATGCAAAGCTTAGAATACCTTGATGAGAGCGGTAGTTCTTGGCCAGCATGAATTGAACAGGCTTGGCAATGGAAGGTTGATTCAGTTCTTTGGAGATCAACTCATAGTAGTCATAGAACAGCGCTTTGATTTCGGGAAATCGGAAAGCAGAGTCCTTCGAAATACACTGTGCCGTGTCCCCAGCTTAAGAATGTTAAGGTTGTTTCAAAGCCATCCCGTGCAAAGACTTACCCAGATGAATCCCACGAGCATCACACAGGCAGCTCAAAAGTAAAACGATGTCAAGACAACGCAAGTCTTGGATTTCTGAGCACAGTATTAGCCGTAGTAAAATTTCGGAATGGGAGGAGAGGGGGAGCTCATATGGATACCATCGACATAGATTTCTTCAAAACATTGACGAATCAGAGATTCCAACGATGAATTCCCTTTCAGCAACTTCAACAAATCTATGACTCGATCCAGCTCATCAATTTGGTATCGCTGTTTCTTCTGTCGTTCGTATCGTTCAAATGCCCGGTAGACAACTTCGCGTTCCACCTCCGAGGCAAACGCTGGGGAGACCTTGGAGATCTTGGAGAGATATTCGACACGTTTGAGGGGCATCAAAGTACTCGCGGTTATTGCCGAACCCTTGATGATTCCCATTATCTCCGCAAACAGAAGCTCCGGGGAACATCCAGATGGCACAATCCCGGATAGGCAGCTCCAATACTCCGTTTTGAAAATATTGAAGTCTATCACCTTAGGCTTGTCGAGTGCTTGCAGCTCTGCACTTGTACTCTTTGCCCTAGATACAGTGCTTTCAAGAAAGTCTTGGCGATTTGCTCGCCTAGAGAATGTCAAATGTCAGTAAAAAATAACAGTCATATAGCCCTATATAACGGAGTTTAATCGGAGGAACAAACCTGAAAGTACTCTCAAGGAGATCCAAAAAGTCGTCATACGTGCAGACGAACGGGAAGTCTTCGTCCTTCAAAGCGAAGATAGACTCCGCCTTCTCAGTACGGGAGGATGTCCCGTATACACCTTGTTCAGACTGCGTATCGATCAGGCTTCTGACGTAAGTCTGAAGCTTTGCGGCCAAAAATGGCGAACGGGTCAGGAGAAGCTAATTTCTTAGCATTACAGGACAAATATTCAATGCGCTGGACACTTACCTGGCGAATGGTTTTCCCATCGGGCATAGTCTGTCTCGCTCTGTATTTGGCGAGTATCTTGAAAAGAAGGCACGTGGTTTTCCCCGTACCGCTTCTTCCAAGAATCAGGCTAGAGGTTTTAAAATGCCCGATAATCTCTGCCTCCTCAGGCGATAGGTCAAATGGAAATTCTTCAAGGCCTGTGTTGCTGACAATCGACTTGAGGAAAGGCTCAGTCACGTTGAAGAACTTGTCTAGATGGGATTAATCTCATAACTTGATTTCCGCAGTGCCACGAGAATCGATGGTTTACTTACTTGACATTTCGATCAAAGCAGGATCATTCCTGGCTGCGCCTACTGGCCTCACCCTGGCGTAGGCTTCCTGAGCAAAGCCCATCTTGTTTGGGAAAAATATGCCATTGGGTTGCTGTCTAGGGCGCGTCTGACATAGACGGATGGCCTCTGGGGGGGCATAGCTCTGCAGCTCGATAATTTGATCGATGGCAGCGTCAACCTCGTCGTCCGAGCTTGTTATTTGCCAAACTTTGACTATCTGCTGCTGAATGCTCGGGGATTGAGGTTCAAATCCCACATCAAGCTGCCAGAGAATTGACACGGTGCGGGAGACCCGAGCTTGCAGGATTGGAATAACCATATCCTGCTTTTGCTTCTTGGAGCCAATACGCCGGGAAATGTCTTTCCCTTTCCATGCACCGCTTGCCAGCTCCCTGAGCTTCTGTTCAATGCGAGGAAAGCCACCTGCGCGGGCCAGCTTCTTCGCATTCTTGGTCGCCGCGTCGGACAGTAAAACTTTCCACATGCCGACTTTTTTCCCGAATATGTCGATTGAGTAGCTTGTACTTGAGGTCAAACAATCGAGGTGGTTTGGAAGGCCCACGAACGTGGTCGTAATTCCCGCCAATCTCTCTAGGCAGAGTCTGCATGGAAAACTATCCAGCACTTTGTGTAGGAGCTCGGGTAACTTTTCATTCTGAATAAACCCCAGGGCATGAAAAAGCTGGCCAGCAGAGCTTATCCTGGGCCCACTAAGTGATTCCAGGTCGTCAAAGACAGATTGAGGTATCTTGAATGAGCTCTTCTGGCTTTTCACCATTAGTGTTTGATTGGTTTTCTTGTCATCGGGGTTGAGAGCCCGCATTTTCTCAACGGGAGGCAGATTTTCTTTTTGGCAGGTTTTCTGGTTTTCTTCACGGTGAGACTGAATCAAGCTCTTCAAGGAAGACATCAAAGTCCTAGCGCTGTACCAGCTTTCGGAAACGTCGCTGACACCATGTCCGGAGCAGTTGTTACACATAACAATGAGTCTTTCCGTTACTTCGGTGAGGATTTGAAAGTTCAGGTATGTCTTGTTCGAAAGCAACAATGATTTCAAGGCGGAGCAACGCTTCTCTTCTGCAATCAAGTACTCAAACATTCCTTCGTATGCTAGAAAAAGGTCTGCGACAAGTCGCAAGTAGGCTCCAGGGTAGCGAATAACGACCGGGAGGTAGGATCCGACCAGCTGGAAGGCTTGCTCTGAGGTAAGAAGGTGGTCTGGCGAGTTGACGAGGGTTTCAACGACGCTTTTGAATATCTCCTCTGCAACTGGAGCTGACAATTTCTGGACTCTCAGGATGCTGAAGGCTTTCTGGAGACGTAAGGTTGTTCGCCCGGGGTTGAACAAGATTTGATCTCGGAGGGCTTCATCTTGCATTCCAACCTGTAGACGAGCATAGTACTTGTCAATGCTTGATAGTAGATGATTGTAATCATGCAGACTCGGCTCAGAGGCCTGCAGCAGCAATGTGCACAGAGGAGGTCGTGGTGCCTCCATTATGGAAGAGACCATCGCTGGTAAAGCGGGCATCAGGTCTGGGAGGGAATCGAAACGAACTTCCCCAGACGTGTCAATGACACAGAATGAGGAGCTGTGCGACAAGAAATGATGTTTGCAATGGGAAGTGGAAATGAATGGGTGGTATGAGAAGTGGGTTGTCATGGAGTTGCGAGAGGAAGTAAGAGCAGAGGATGGCTTCGCGGCTGCCACAACAACCAGAATTGAGATCAAGATTACCAAGCTCAACCTCCCATGTATCACACAATGTTTAACTTGATCTTTTTTTCTTTGTGAAAGAGCATTTCTGTTTGCTCGTGCGTGAACACCCAACATTGACATGCACTTTGTATGGCTTCCTTCAAAGGGCTTAGCCGTGGCAAACGATCATGGTCTGTCATGTCTGGGCCGAGAAATACCTCTCTACGATGTATTAGTGGCCTCTTTGTGCATATACTCTTAATACCGTCCTAAATCAGAAACATCAAAATTTATATACCGATCGTGTCGGAATTGCTGCTACCCACCTGAATATGTTTCAGCACAGCTGAACCCAGTGCGCGTGACGCCACTTAGGGGCCATTTAACTTAAATCTTGTTGTTTCAGTATGATGCGTGACATTTGATGCACAGCATGGCAGCGAGATAGAAAGAGTCCAACATTTTGGTTTCAATTTGTATATTCTAGTTCAGCAAAGGACAGAAGCTTGTAGAAGGACTAGCACTGGGGCGTATCAATTAGGGCTATCATTGAATTGGTGGTCAATAACTCGAATTTAAGCTCAAAGAGCACCCCGTAAAGATCTTTCTAGAAATTCATCGGAAGAAAGGTAAGAAGGATCGGAGAATAAGTGATTAAGGCGTGTGCATGGTGAGTATACGTCGACCAATTAAAACGCACGTGATCAAGATGAGGCAGCGCGATTACATAAGGCAGTTTCCGCGGGGGACAACGTCACTCAGAGTTCCCCGACGGGAAATGATTGTAACTTCTTCAAATCCCACCATGGCCACTCCTAGGCTTCCTTTCTTATATCCAAACTGGATACGTGCCGTTCGTTCATGCCAGCCAACCACATACCGCTCTTTTCGACCCCTCGCCCCGCGCCAGAGATTCCATACTAGCTGCCGCCGCAACCAGCAGTCCTACCATCGCCGCTATGGACCGGCCGTTGAACCAAGTATCCCTCCTCCGACACGACCCGGAGAAGCACCAGTAGAGCAGGTTGGGGAGGATGTACCTGTTATCCCTGATGTGACAGACCAACCCGAAGAGGGGGCTTCGGCTTCACCGCCAGAGCAGGCGGAGTCGCAAGCGCAGGCGCAAGAGCCACAGCCACAGCCAGATGTTCAAGAAGACACTGTCGCGGATGATGCTGCTGCCTCCCTTTCAGAACAAGCCGCCGCTGAATCTACGAAGACTAGTCATGCCACATTGGAGCCGGAATTGCCAGAGGAGGAGACTGATCGTGCAGAGGCCTCCGCTGCATCTTCCATGTCATCGGCAAAGGACGTCGGAGAGGAGATGTCACAAATACCTCCATACATGAACCAGAGCGCCTTTGAAGAAGTTTTTCACATGCCATCTCCTTCGAATTACCTCGCCCCAACGGGGCCCTTTGAGTCGGAAAGCAAAGCGCCACATCTGTCTCCTGCCCCGTATGTGCACCATTTCGACACTTACTCGCTGGTTCTCGATCTTTCAAAGGGTGGATACACCAACGAGCAGTCCATTACGATTATGAAAGCTGTACGAACTATTCTGCAGGGTAACCTCGACTACGCCAAGCGAAGCCTGACTTCCAAGTCGGATGTCGAAAACGAGTCATACCTGTTCCAGGCTGCTTGCTCAGAGCTCCAGCAGTCATTGCAAAGTGCACGTAACTCTGAGGTGCAGAGGCAGCGTGCTTCACGGACGCAGTTGGAGCATGAAACAGACATCTTGTCTCAACGTCTCAACCAAGAGCTTGCTGGAATGAAGGATGAAATCAAGGGCATGTTCAACGACCATAAGATGTCCACGCGAGAGCAACAGCGAACAATCGACACTTCAGTTCAGGAATTGAACTACAAGATCACAGTGTCACTCAACAGTGACGGCAAGAGCGAGATTGAGAGCCTGCGGTGGATCTTGACCAGACGGGCTGCTTTGACCCTCGCCACTTGTGCTCGTGAGTATTTCCTTTTTCGCTTGGCCCAAAGTTCCCTAACTGACCAAATTTTCAGTCATGATAATACTCTTCCTCAAATACTCCTCCACCCGCAAGGTCCCTGACCCTCCCAAGGTCGAGACGGTCGAGAAGCCTGTCGACAAACAAGTCACCAAGGAGACTCACGTCGTCCACGACATCGGAAGCCAGACGGAGATCTCACCTGCAGCCCACCTCGGTGAATCCCTCGGCTGATCACTCTTTTGCAACCCCATTCTGTCCTTTCTAAGCCTGTTTATAACTCCTATTTCTTGACATTTTTACTTGCGTCCATGAGCCCTATCTCAAAATCGAGAAGGGTTGTACCATTACCAATAGACCCTTATACCCCACATACAAACTACACTAGACGCGCCAGTCCATGTCAAAACATAGAAACTACAATGCACAAACATATAGAATCAAATTCACCGCTTCAGCCACGGAATCTCCTCCGGAGTATACTTATAAGCCCTGAAAACCGCATTACTCTGGTTGGAGAATCCAATCCTCTCCATCTCCTCCAGCTCGTCGGCCGCCATAACCATCTTATAGTCCTGCAATTGCGGCACAACAAACTCCCACACAAGAGTTCCACCCTCAGTAACCTCGAAAATTCGTCCCGTGGCAGCCTCACAAATCAAAACATTCCCATTCCCGAGCCTTTGAGCTGATCCCATGAAGGGCGTAAAGAAGCCCAACCCTCCAGTCGATGTATCCTTATATTCCCACTTCACCTCCTTTTCCTTTGAAACGATGATAGCTCGTGAGAAAGGCACTGAAATCTCAGGTCTGAAGACTCCATTGTCCAGGATGAGGATGTCGCCTGATGGCGTGATCTGGTGCGCACAGTGCTGCTGAGAGACCGTAGGAGCAGCGAGATGCCAAAGCACCTCGCCGGTCTTCCGACTAATGGTGAAGACCGACGAAGCATTGCGCGACGAAGCGATGATGTTCCCATCGCCATCAAATGCAACGCTATTGATAAGCGGCCAGTGCTCACGCGGATAATGCGAGTGCGCAGCAAATGCTTCGGAATCAAGATGATCAATGGCCCGCCACGACCAGAGTAGCTTTGCGCCACCCTTTCCCTCGCCCTCGAAATCGGCCGATGACGAGATATTGGATGTTGCCCAGGGCCGGACGAGCTTAATGCAGTCGGCGTAGATAATGCCGCCCGGTGCCTCGCTGCCGGGGATTCCACCCTGCACGCGCGATGCCTCGTCGGGGGTGAGAGGCTCGAGGGTAGCGTAGAGGATACTTCCGTCGTCGAGGTGGTTCTGGTCATGGTGCGCATAGGGATCGGAGTATTGGCGAAGGAGCTTGCCGTTTAAATCGAGCTGCATCATCATCCCACCACGGTATTTCGCCCACATGGGAAACAATCTGGGAGCATCGGGGTGCACGCCATTGTAGGCTAGGGAGCCATCGGGGAGGATGCGGGCATGACGTCCGGCGCGGTGCGGAAGGGTCCAGCGGTGTACTTCTTCGCCGGTTGTTGAGACGAGGTGCGCAGTGTTCGATGTCAATGGGGAGTAAAGGACGTAGCCTGGTGAGACTTGTTGTTCGTCGACGCCTTGGAGGCCTAGGCCGCGGCGGCGGAAGGTTTGCTGTTCCATTTCGATGGTTCAGGGAAGAGAAAGAAAGAAATTGGATCTGAATATTTACTTACAAGTTGCAGAGAAGCAGCATTATATGTTGTAGAAGAGAGGGAAAGCGTGGTGTCCATAGATTGACTTAGGGCTCAATGGACCGGCATGCCGCGGCATGCCGCGGCATGCCGCGGCGAGATAAGTGGGCCAAGGAGATGGTCGTGATGGCGTCAGATAAGCCCCAAATATGCTTATCGGTAAGCTGTGATGGGCAATAAGAAGACAGCTTTGCTATGAGAGTAATCAGGAGATGGACAACTATAGAAAGGGGTTGATTCTCGCCGGTGGGATAGAATCGATGTGGATGTTTTTACTACAATTCCAGCGATCATACATTTCATTCGGTCTTCAATATGAGCCACGAACACTGTGATAAGGCTGAAGATCCAGAGGCCTCTCAGAAGAATCAACCATGGTTCCATGGGAAATTCGACATTGAGGAAGGTGGTATTGAACGTGTTACCGACGACCAGCGACAGCAGAATACGACCAAGTTTTGGAACGCTGCTACTTTCTGGTATGATTGAGTCTTTTCTATACCCATGTTACTCAACGAGACCAAGGAAATATGGCAAATGGGCCCCAACACATTCTGCCCCGAGCCCTTCTGGTTATATCTTCGGGGAGTTTTTTTTTAAGTCTAAAAAGGCATCTTTGATCTCATTTTCGAAAGATCTCGCTAGTTGAATCTCTCCTCGATAATGCCCGAGGAGATTTTAACCATGACCATCTATTGAGATCCATTTATGATGGAATTTTAGCCCATCTATGCACCGGAGCTAACGGGCTGGAAACAGGTTCAGTGCAAACATGGCCGTTGCCACGCTCAACATCGGGTCCTTGGGCGGCTCTCTAGGTCTCGGGTTTTGGGATTCGTTTATCGTCATCCTGATCGTCAATCTATTGAGTGATCTACTTCCAGCGTGGACAGCCACAGTGGGACTGTCAGGTCTACGAATGACGACCTTTTCGTGCGTGATCGTTTCAAATCTTCCCAATTTCGTTATCATCACAACCTAAGCTAACAATCTCATATTTATAGACGATACTCGTTCGGATACTGGGGCAACATGCTCGTCGTCGTCTTCTCAATGGTCGCAACCACAGGTTGGAACGCAATCAACTCCATCTCAGGGGCATCAGTGCTCAACGCTTTGTCTAATGGGAAGTTCCCAACCTGGGCGGGAGTCATCGTGATTTGCACTTCGGTATGGATAATTTGTGCTCTGGGGATCAGCTGGATCCATCGTTTGGATACCTATGTCTGGATACCGCCTTTGATTGTGTGGTGCGTGGCTGCTGGCACAGGCGCGTCTTCGTTTACTAGTGAACCTAGCAAGCACCTTGATGGTGCGAACAAGGCAGCTGCGGTCCTCACATACATGGCAAGCATCTTTTCTTTCTCTGTGTCTTGGGTGAATTGCGCGGCCGACTATAATGTGCGCATGCCGGCCGATACTCCACGGTGGAAGATCTTCAGTGCCACTTATATTGGGATCTTTGTTCCCACTGTTCTGGTCCAGACACTTGGAGCTGCGATGTACAGCGGTGTGGTGACGAACCCTGAGTGGAAGGATGCTTACACGTCTTCCTCCATTGGGGGTTTATTGAAAATGTCGCTTGAGCCTGCAGGTGGATTCGGTAAGTTCCTCATGGTCCTTGCAGCGTTGAGTGCGATTCCGGTAAGCCCCAACTGTCCCATCGCAATTTGCATTCGTAATATATGCTCACCATGGGCACAGAACAATATTCCAAACAATTATTCCTTTGCACTCCATGCGCAGAACCTCGGCCCATGGGCGATGCGTATTCCCCGAATCATTCTCGTCACATTCGGTTTCGTGGTGTCTATCATTGTCGGCTGTTTCGCAGCTATGTATTTCGATAGCACACTGTCGACGCTGTTGAGCGTCATTGGATACTGGACGGTCATTCACATAACAGTCGTGATGGAAGAGCACTTCATCTTCCGCCGTGGATGGAAAACATATGATTGGGATGCCTGGAACAGCCCGGCTGGGCTGCCATTTGGATGGGCAGCAATCGGAGCTTTCGCGTTCGGATTTCTTGGGGCCGCTCTTGGGATGAAGGTGACATGGTACGCTGGGCCAATTGCGTCGCTCATCGGAAAGAGCGGTGGAAACATTGGCCATGAGTTGACATTTGCCTTTTCTGGCATTGTGTTTCCGGCCTTCCGTTGGATCGAAAAGCGAGTTGGAGGCCGCTGAAAATGCAAAGCGACAGTCTCGAAAGGTCTGTGGTGTATTCCGGTTGAAGCCGGTATAGATATTCAAGGCTTGCTATGATTTAGATCATGAATTGGCAGGGCTTTGCGGGAAGAAGCTCATATCCGAGAGCAAGTCCCAGTTTCCATCAGCCGAGGCTCCCAGTCCCAGAAATTCAGGGAAGTAGTAATTAGTAAAACTCTCCTCGGGCACGTCATCGATAGGCGCAATCAATGGGGTCTTCTCCACACGTGGACGTAGCTTTTGATGGACCTTGGCGATGATATTTCCCAGTGTATGTGCGGCATGGCATGGCAGGCCAATGGAATGAAGCCACTGGACAAGGTCTTGGATTAAGCCATCAAGCTCATCGACGTTGAAGTTCACATTTAACTGTTCCTCGTAGTTATTGAGCAAGCGACAGATAATGATCGCTGCGAAAGTAATCATGTGATAAATATGGTCACTCAAGTGGCGGGTGCGCTCATCCACTGTGTCCATGGCGACATGGACAATGGCTGTAGAATGGCGAATCATTTCTAAAACAACAGACTCGCGGGCTCGAGCAGTCTTTGTCTTTAAGGCATGCTCATACAGGAGCAAGTTGGAGAAATGGAATCCCATCAATAGAAATTGGGATCTCGGTTGCTCTGTAAACTAAGTGTTAGCCAAAAGCAAAAAAAAAATAAAAAATTTATGGAATGGGGATGTTTACCGAGAACAAACTCCCATGTTTTCCTCCACGTTTGCAAAGCCGCCACTGACTTGAGCAGATCAACAGACTCCTCAATCAGATGTTCATAAACAGTCCAATATAGATAAATCTCCGCCACCATGCGTACCTCGAAATTAATCGCATGGTCCGAAGCAAGAATAACTCGACAGCGCTCGATCTGCCAGGCCTGCAACATAGACCTGCGACTAGTCCCAACACAATAGTGCAGATGTGCTAAACACAAGTGGTTCCACAAGCAGCAACGATCCAGTGTTGTCTCATTCATTCTCATAGGTTGCTGAGATTGTGATGAAATTGCAGTGAATAAGGGACTCGATTGACAATGCTGCAAAGCAAAGCCACTCAGAAGCCAGCTGTCAATACCCAAGGGCACCTGTCCTACGGTCGTTGACCACATACATAGGATCAGGGTCGCTTGGAAGAATTCGATAGACTGTGGCGCTACTATGAGTGCGCTTGAGACCAGGGATTGAGCACATTCGTATAGTTTCGGTGCAAGACTTGCTGCTAGCCCCTCGGAAGTATGCCGCACTGCGATCAGGCAGCATGCGCAGAATAATAACGGTGATCTCCTTACGCGGGGTAAGAGAACAGCAGGGTCGCTTTCCGGGTCGAGTGTAATCCAACGGCCATAATACTCAAGAAATCTAAATTAACGGTTAATCGACCTGTTAGATGCAAAAATAACCATGGACATACATGGTGATAAGGGTCAATGCCAGCTCAGGCGCAATGAGATCATCCAGGGCCCTGCCCAGAGATCTCATATCTGGAGAAGGCCTAAACCCAGAGTCGGTGGCTAAATTGCGGATGACCATGATTGGAGCCGCGGGAGATTCCGTCTCGTGTAAAGTTTGCTCGCCGGGATCCGGGGTCGTCAGTGCGCTTGCAGGTCTGCTCGAGTCATGTTCAACACTGCTCGGGGTCTCCCCCAGTCTGTCAAGCAGTGCTGCCACAGTTCGTTCAAGACGCTCCAAGCTATTCAAGATGTCAGTATTTCAAGATGCTCATTTGGAGGGGTAGCACATGAGCCCAACCATACCGAGCATCTGCACCCGAAATTGGCGGCGCTGGGTCCTCCTCAGGGGCCACACTCTCAATTTGAACCAGCGAGCATCCCTGATGAAGCCTTTCACATCGCAGACAGGCTTTACCGGGTATCCCAGGCTCATAGCAGCGAGTCTTTTGCTTTCTGCATGAGGCGCAAGCTCGAGAGGCGCGGCCTCGATCCGGCGGCATCGTGGACCAAACAAGAACCCCAGAAGCGTATCCTCCCCGCGAACAATGTTATTGAAATTGAATCATAGACTAGGATGCTGAAACGTGGAATTCGAGTTAGGTTTCTAGTGAAAGGGTAGATGGCGTCACCTGATTTGGATAAGATAAGCGCGCCCCGAGCTTCCTAAAACGGAACAGAAGCAGATGTCTGTAGAAGGCGCTTTGTTTACAAGATAGATTTTACGTTTCCATCCATGGATCGATGATTATGGGAGATAAAGAAAAAAGATTACCATGGTCGGCCGTAAGGCGGTCTATACATTCACTGTCTCACTATGCATCACGTCGTATCACATTCATCTGCCCAGTTAATGGCACTGTCGTTTTCTATAGCCAAATCGAAACGAAACAAGCGCCACGTCTAGAAGTCCATGCGCAGGGCAATACTAGGCGCAGCTTGTGGTGTGTTATCGGCTGTTTCGCCTACCTTAGCGGCCCCCGCACCGACACCCGCGCTGCGGAGGACCTCTTCCAGAAGCGATTTTTGGTCCGCGTTCATGTTCGCAACCAAGGTTCGGAAGATGAATTGATCAGCCTTGGCAAGTTCAAGGAGATTACCGGCTGATTCTTGGTGAACGGCCTGTCCTTCCCTCTTGGCGCGTGCCAGCAGGGCAGACATGACGAGTGAAGCGGCAGTGGGCATCTCGGCAGGAGAGAAGGTAGCATTGCTAACACACGACACGAGGGTCCGGGCGATAACGGTGCGCGAGTTCTCGGGGTCGCTGGGGATGTCGCCGCCGTCGATCGGGCATCCGACAAGGAAGGCGATGAGTCGAGGAATGAGGTACCGAGAAACCACGTCGTCGGTCATGTAGCGAGGACTAGGCTTGAGTAGGATCGAGCGGAGGCAGCTTGCAGCGACTGTGGCAAGGCCAACGTCGTGAAGACAATCAAGGAGCTCATCGAGAACGCGGTTGATGACCGGATCCTGAGGAGGGAGGACATGTCCACCTGCTGTCAAGAGGAAGGTTATGGCCAGGAGGGTGTTCTTGGCACATGCCATAGAGGAATCTGCCTCTCGTCGTTGAGCAATGGTCAGGATATTCAAGAACCGGGTGAGACAGCCACGCAGCTGGAAAGCAACCACGTCGATATCCTCTGAAGCTTCAGGGGTATGAGTGATGCCGTAGACGAACTGTCGGAAGATCGGCAGAGCCTGGGGTACAACTTCGGTCTGGCAGATTCCAGTCGCAAGAATCGTGGTGAAAATGTGCAGGATACAGGCATGGAGATCATTTCGAATAATGGATGGGAACACCGATGCAACATCAACCAGAGAGCGGAGAGCCAGCCGAATAAGTGTCAAAGAATCATCAGATGAGACGTTAAATCGCGCCAGAGGGGTCGATTCACGCAGATTAGGAAGCATCCCAGCAAGGACAAGAATGATGCTTCGGGTCAATTCGAAGAGTTGCTCAATGTCATCCGACAGATGATCACCTCGCTCCTGGTCGCTCTTAGCAGCTGGATGGTCCAGTGACAAATTTTGGGCGATCTCGACAATGACAGTCTGGATGGGAGTGCTCTCAGTCAGAACAAGCCGATCGAAAGTATCCATGGTCTCCGAGAAGATGGCATCCTGGTAAATGGCGTTACCAGAGATGATGGGTCTCAGAATTCGCTTAAGGGCCTGCAGAATCTCCAGCCGCTGGGAGGTTGTAGTAGCTTGATCAACCAGGGATTCAAAAGCAAGTCCGAACAAGACGAAAAAGAAGGCGACGGGTTCCTCGCGATAATTGATGTCGTCGCCCTTCCCTGCCGTTTCGCTCTTTGCAACCTCTTTGCTGGACTCTTCTTTCTCTGTCTCCTTTTCAGCGTCATCAGATTCTTCAACTGGTTGGAGCTTGCCATCCAAAGCGTCGAAGACAAAGTCAATATCCTTCTCAACCAGGCCGGCAATTGCATCGACAAGGCTGAGCCAGGTATCTTGGTAAAACTTCAAGAGCGTCTCGCGGTTCAAAGCAGCATAAACTTCGTCTAGGTCATTGCTCTGTGTGCTCGTACCTAGAGCACCCGAGATGTCCGGCTCAAAGCGCAGCCGGGCATACTCTTGCAAAGAGGAAAGCCAGAGCGGTGTCAGCTTGGCAAGATACGGCTGAACCACCCGGTTAAGATATTCGTGTTCAATGCTAGCAATCTGCAGTCTAGCCCACGCCGAGAAAAGCGCAAGTTTGACCATTACTCGAGCATTGGAATTCAAGCCCTTTAGATCGCCAATCTCGGTGGTGGCAGAGTTCTTCGCGAAGTTTTCAAGTCCAAGAACTAGCAATTTGAGGATTCTGCCCATGCGATCCACATTCGTCACAATGCCCGTGGCAATGAAGGTCGCGGACACGTTGATTGCTTCAGAAGCCAGCTCTGCTGAGGAGTCAGCTGCGAAGGCAGGAGTGAGAGCAGATCCGATTTGAGCCTGGTACTGCTCCAGCAGAGAAGCTTCCGCGAAATCGGGATCCGGGGTTTTGCCAAACATAGTCAAGACTTGATCAATGATCTTAAGACCCCAAATGCGCAGCTCAATGACATTTGCAGTTGAGGCGGAGAAAGCCATTCTGACAATGTCTCCAACCTTAGACTGAAGAGCAAGCTCTGCTGGAATGCTTGTGTCCGGCAAGATAGCTTCCTGGACTGTTGCCAGAAGTTCGGAAAGGCACCTCATGGCAAAGTTGCGTGTCTGCCATTTTAGCAATTCCTGACCAGCTACGCCATCGCCGGTAGAATCGCCTTGACCTTCTCCAGCCGCAGCGGATGCGAATCCAGCAACTTCGTCATCTGGGATATCCGCCGCAGTAGCTTGAACTGCCGTAGAAGGTGGAAGCTCCACCTTATTGCGAGTCTTGGTCATAATCTTCTGACAACGCTGGATCCAGAGCTCAGTCTCCGTGAGCGCAGTTTGCTGTAGCCACTCTTGAATCATTTTCTTGAGCGGCTTGTTGTCCGGGGCATCATCGAACGCAAGCCAGATATCGTCTTCAAGTGTCTCACTGGCCGTGCGCACCACTGATGCGGCATCTCTCTTCATCAGATTGCTGAGACCGCGGACAGCGACGTCCCGCATCAAAGAGTTGCTCGCGCGAAGCTCCGTCTGAAGTCGTTTCACGTATCCCGAGAAGTCCACAAAGTTCGAGGCGTAAAGGGAGAAATGATCCAAGCACTTGGAGCTTTCTGTCACTAGCGCAGGGTTCTCCTCCAACTGGAACTGGCGGAGAAGGGTCAGAATAAGGTTGCGTGTTTTAGCAACATCCTGCAAATCCGGTCCAAGGACGTTGATGAGCGAATCCACGCAACGACTGATGACAACGGGTGTCAAAAAGGTCATTTCGATGTTCGAGGTAGCCAATGCTGCCGCCTCCACATTGTGTGTGTCGGCGTTGTAGAGCTGTGCCAGCATTCCAAGTGAACTGGAGGCAAATGGAGAGAACGTCAAACCGGCAGAGTTGGCCACTCTCTCCAGTCCACCAAGAGCCCAAAAATGAACGACAGGATGGGGATCATTGCAGAGAGACATGAGCACACCGACGATTGTTTTTAGGTGCAGACCAGCTGCCATACCACCAATTTGCGAGTGGATACAGCCCAAAGCAGCGGCACAGCCAGCGCGAGCATTTGGCTCTCGGTTTTCAACAATGGTATCGACCAGCCAGTTGACCTGCGTGTTGGTACAGGCGTTTCCAGCGCTGTCACAAAGGCGTCCTAATGACTCTACGCCAATAGTGCGGACGATAGGGTCAGTGTCAATCACGAATTTCTATACCACAGATCAGAATTGTCTCAAAATGATATCATCTCTAGGCATGTCTTACCTGAACAAGCTCCTGCAAAATCTTGTCTGTGGACGTGCTCAGTTTTCCGGCCACAAAGTCGGTCTCCTTGACCGCAACCTTAAGAGCATGCAAAAGTGCCACAGAAATGTTTACAGCCAAGGCTGCTTTTCTTCCGGGGTTCCTTTGGAGGCTCGGGGAAGCAAGGAATGAGGCGACCTGTTCCACACTGCTCTCCTGGATTTTGGACGAGTGAAGAGCAATGGCAACAGCAAAAAGCTCGATTGCAGAGTTCACAACTCCGGTGTTAGGTGGATCAACAGCGAGGTGATGATCAGCTCGCAGGCTGTACAGCAAAACTGCATCGTGCTCACTGGCCTCACAAACAGGGAATGTCAACTAGAATAGTTAGCTTCAAGCCACGTATATTTGAATTGTGCTACTCACAGCATCATCAACATCCTTGTCTGCATGTTCAAGTGCAGACCAAGCAGGACTGTCATTCCCGTGCGAACCAGAATGTGCAGCGCGGATATATTCCCTGGCAAGTCCAGTGACGCCAAATCCGTAGTTATCGCAAAGCTCCCATAGGCCGTCAAATTGTCCAGCTGAACCAGCAATCGAGCTCTCCAGTGGGCGGTACTGCGCATCAGGGTCGGCAAAAGAAGAGACAGCAAGACTTAGAAGGCTGGATTGGGAGATGATGTCTCCATGACTGGGGTGGTGAACATGCACGAGCTTCGAAAAGCACTGTAAGACCCGTCGGCGGACCATAGTGGTGAAATCATGGAGTTGCAAGGAAGGATGAAGACGTTGAGAGATGTCCTCAATTGACTTGGGTCGCGGCAGATCGTCCAGGAATTCAACGGTGTTCTGTAGCATGGCTGCGATTCTCTTGGCCCCATCTGCTGTGATGAGCTTGCTGTTGAATTCCATAAACACCAACAAAGCGCCGAGAGCACACTCTCTAACATGAGTAAGGAAGCTTGTTTCGAGAGTACCAGGCGCCGCAGAGTTCTCCTTGCTCAGATGTTTTGGCAAAGCATTCTTCCATAGCAACATCAATTGAGAAAGATGGATCTTGACGAAACTAGGCCCGAGAGGCATCAATCCGCCAATCAGGATCCATGCGACTTGAATTTGTGTACTAGCAACACGTAGCTCGGAAGTGCTGCTAGTCTTCAGAAGGTCGGTTGCTTGCGTGAAGATGCGAGCGAACACGTCGACGGCACCGTAAAGCGGTTGCAGACGAGACGTACTGAGCATCGCGGACAGGCCATTGGCGTAGCCGACACATCGGCGAGATGAATGGCGCGGCGTAGCAAGCTGGCCGATTTCACGGTTCAGGCTGTTCATGCAGATTGTCACACCAGACAGAAGCTGGTGAGGACAGGCAAGTACGAAGCTGCGCAGACAGTGCGCGGCGTGGACTTGAACAGTATAGCTCGGGTGAGGGAGCACCTGAAGCAAAGCGTCTCTGCAGCTGTCTGCGTGGACACCGAAAGCAGATCCAAGCGACGAAATCAAAGAGGACAGAGCGCTGACTGCGCATGTCAAAGTATACTTGGTTGGCTCGCGGCGCTCCTGAATGACTTGCGGGTAGTCCTTGAGGATTTCGTTGATGATCCATCGGGCGGCGTTTAGCTGGCTGTTTTCGTGTAGCAATTCACGGCCAATAGTATCCTCAAGGATAGATTTTACAAACTTCCGAGTCATCAAAAGGCGGAACCGGTTGTATGTAACAGTTGGGTGGTTCATCAGTTCCACGAGCAGATTAGTCGCAATCTGCCCATAGCGTTCGTCGACAACTTTATCCCCCAAGTTGCGCAGAACATATTTGTAACACACGCAGATTCCGGCTCGCGAGCGGTTGGAAGTTGTGCTCTTGAGGTATTGCGAGGACAATTGACGCAGAAGGTCCGGAAGGGAAAAAAACAATCGAGATTCAGTCTTCCTAGCAGCTCCCGGGGCGTTCGCAGCAGAAGACTCCGACATCTCATCCTCATCCTCTTCTCCGGGGCGAGCAGATGGCTTCTTAGACATCCTCTTGTTCTTTTTGGACTTGGGCTTCGGGGCCGCCATAATGGGCGTATCTGACGCGTGCAGCTTGACCAAAGCCCGGCCAAGACAAGCTGCTGCTGCATGCCTAACCGGCGCAATGGGGCTGTCAATGACCTTCCACATGACAGTCTTGAGGTTTTCAAAGTCATTTGCATTATCGAAGAAAGGCGTCATGTTTACCAGCTGCTCGATACAGCGACAAGAGTGAACCTGCACGAAAGTAGACTTGTCGCTAGTCGCCGCATTGCGCGCTTGTTTCCAAATATCCCGAGCAGTAGCTTCGTCAATCGGTACGCCAATGCCCACGATGATCTTCCGTAAAATGGCATATATAACTCCGCGGAAGCCCGTATGGCTGCTGGCCGACTTGAGAAGCTTAATTGTGCTAGACACTGCAATGTTGGACTGCATGAACGCACTGTCGCCAGCTGTCGCAAACACTTCGCCTAGACAATGCGCCGCTGCGAACTTGGTCTTGATATCCGCCTCGCTCTTACTCGCGTTTACTATTCCAAGAAGATCGGTAATCGTCTCGAAGAGAATCCCGCGATCCCCTTTCGTCAGAATAGCGCCGAAACATCGTCCCAGGTTATTGCGGAGGACTCGCGTGATGGTGGGGGAGGTAAGGGTCAGGATCTTGAACAATTCCTTCTTAAGAGCTTTTTGTTGCGCCGAGACCTGCTGTGCATCGAGACTGGAAATAAATTGCACTAGATCGGAAGTGAAGGTGAGCAGGTAGAGGTCCTGTTGTTCGGAGGGGAGTGCATGGAGCTTGGGGACATCCAGCTCTGGAGTCGCATTTTCGGGGGTCGATGATACTGGGGCAGGTTCGGAGGAAGACATTGAATAAAGGATGCGAGGACAACAAGTATCCCCATCAGTGTGGAAGGAGTGTATAGGTAATGAGGTGTTGACAGCATCATCTCTCCTTATCGTGTCCGTCCGCGGAGACGGAGAAACTGTCGGCCCGTGTGGAATGTATACATTGCGGAGCGCAACTTTTGCACTTGAACGAAATATGGCACTTCAATTAAGCAGGCTGTTACGGCAGCCCCGTGGGGGGGTTTGTCTGCAATTCTTGTCGCTGTTTCAGTACGGCATCCGTCTTATTCTCTGGTCACAACAAATGGTCGACAATCAAGCATGACAAAGCCAAGAAGGACAAGGGAAAGAGCAAAGAGCGCGCAATGGTGAGCAAGGAAATCAGCAGCGCTACACAATGTACTTACCGGCCCAGCACTAATGCAAGGAGACTACTAACATTCGTCTTTCTAGTATGGGGCGCCGATCCGAAGTACAACCCACGCCTGACTCTCGCGCTGTCTAATGCGAAACGAGCCTCCATCCCTAAAACCGTGATCGAAGCCGCCATTCTCCGAGGCCAAGGACTCAGTGTCACAGGACAAGCCTTAGAAAATGTGACAATTGAAGCGATGTTCCCCGGATCAGTGGCCGCGGTGGTGGAGTGTCAGACTGATCAGAAGGCGCGTGTGCTGCAAGACATCCGATACATGATCAAGAATGGCGGCGGCACAGTAACACCCACGACTTTCCTATTTGAGAAGAAAGGTCGAGTCGCTATGGAAAACAAGGAGGGAGTAAATGCGGATGACTACTTGGATCAGGCCATCGAGGCCGGTGCCATAGACATCATCATGGACGAGAAGAAGCGCCTGGTCGTGTTCACTGACCCGTCTGAGACTAAAAGTGTTGGCGAGGCGTTCTCTAAACTGTCGGGTCTTACATTGGAAGAGCTGGAGATCTTCTGGGATCCGAACCCAGATACCTTGGTCGATGTGCAGGATGAGGAGCAGCTCAAGGGTCTTGAAGATCTAGTGAGTACATTACGGGAGGATCACACTGTTCAGGATATCTATATGAACTCGATCCAGAAGTTCTAGAGGCCATCAGGTATTCACACGATTTGGGACCAAGCCTACGTCACCTTATACAGAGCAGGCTCGTGTACGATATTTGTACAGACTACAACACTGCTGCATTTCAGCGTCGTTTTCAATAACTATCTATAGAGCGAATGTAAGGTAGACAATTGATGATCGATATTCTCCTCTACCTCTCATCCTATAATTTTAGATGTCTACGAGTCCCTCCCCTCACTCCTTCCGCAAAGCCTTCATGGTACTCCTCATCAAGTTACTCGTTCCCCTGCTCCCAATCGCCTCTAACCATTCTAGCATATGAACACGATACTCCTGCCACGTAATCGTGGCACCACCATCTTTCTCAAGTGCCTGCAGAGCTTTCTGAGTAACAGGCTTCCTCAACTTCGGCGCATGCTTCGGAATCCTCTGGTTCTCCTCTAGATCCGCAAAACACGCTGCAGACAAATTGCAGAATGCCGCATGATGGCTGAGGGAGAATGTCGAGGGCAAATTGGAATTAAAAGCGCTTTCTCGATCATAGTGTTTGTTGGCCTCGTTCACATTGCGAATGTATTCTGTGAAGGCTGCAACGCTTGCTTGCGGGATGAGACAACCAAGTGCATTCGGGTCGTCGGCATTCAGGGCGCGGTTCCGCCATATGAGGTTGCACATGTCCATCACATAGCCGTTGAATTGGCTGACTACTGCAGTTTTGTAGAGCGGTTCTGGTGGGTTGGATGGTGTTATGACTTCTGATGTGAGAGATGCCTCGAAGGAGGATTTGTAGCCCGCCAGGATGGAATTAAGGATGGATATGATGGCGATGCTTGGGGTGAAGGCTATTGTGTAGACAGTCGGGGCGAGAGGCACTGTCAATCGGATTCTAGCGTTTCGGGATGCGTGAGAGAAGAGGTTTGCAAGAGATCTGTAGAATTCGAGGAAAGAGAGAACCATTGGCCTGTTGTCTTGGTCGTCCTCGGTGATAGCTGCGAACTCCTGGATGGAAGATGCGAGGAGTTCCGCGTGTTTAATGACCTCGCTCAAAGAAGTCGATTCTTCCGAAACGGATGGTTGGTTTCGCAATTTGGTACCCCATTCGCTAATCAATGAGGAGTAAAAGTCGAGCAGGTCAAGGAGGGCTGTTTGGGAACTGGAGGAACTATTCATCATAGCTGACTCCAATGGGGAGAAGGTTTCCTCACGGAGGGATTCGAGAGACTCAATAGGGAGGTACCGCAGCAATCGAAGTATTTGCTTGCGGTTATCTTGGCCATTCCATGTGGCGATATAAGAGCGCAAGAATGACCGAACCGAGGGGAGAAGTTGCTGTGATCGATTAGAAACTGAACCAAAAAGTTTGATTAGGAGAAGGCTTACCTTGGTATAAGCCGCATAGCCTTCAACAAAACTCAGAACATATGACAATACCTCCGGCTCGTCCTCGTCGCCTTCCCCAATTTGCTCCAGTTTGTCCTCCAAAAAGCAGCGCAGCCACTCGTCCAGGCGGTGACTCGCAGCTTCAGATTGGGTCAAATGAAGATATTTCTGGGCCATAGCATCACCAAGTGTCGAGATGATCTGGTTCGGAAGTTCGATCTTCTCGATCTTCTCCACGAAGTGGGAGACGTCCCGAATCTCCTCCAGAGACGTGTGCTTGCTCGATACGTGTGAAGTTTGCAAGACAGGGATGACCACCTCAATCTTAACCCTCTTCACCGTACCCCGATGAGTGACTTGGTAGCTAGACTGCTGTGTCGAGTCCATCTTCTGGTCCTGCAGCAGTTTTGCATGATTCGACCATTCAGGATCGGGATGTTTAAAGAATAGAGCGTTTCTCCTCGAACCACCGAGATCCCCCAGAATGATTTCGGGATAGTAATTCTTGAAGATCCGAAGCAGGCTGAGAAGTTCTTTCTCATCACCGCCGGAATTCCGTATCAGTTCCATAAGAGCCTGGATCCGAAAGGGTTTGACATGTTTGCGCCTCGTGATCAACGTTAGCAGATGGCACAGCGATTTGCGCAGACTGATCATATCAAGGTGATTAAAGAGCACTGCGTACAACTTTCCAAGGTGAGTTTTGTCATCGAGGAGGTCGTATGCGAGGATCAGCCAGCGCACGAGTAGAGCTTGCGTTGCTGGGCTGGGCTTGGATTTGCTAGGTCCCAGACAGCAGACAACCTGGGTGATATGTTTGGAAGCGACTCGCTCCTGTGGATAGAGGTTCTTGACGAGTGCTGTCACGGTCCCCTGGTCAAGGTTGTTTTTCGTGGTCAAAACTTTCAGCAGGCGGCCCAGAGCGATGTGCGGAATGCCGCTCTCATACGCGTCCGATGCAATGGTGTTTGCTAACTCGCCTGCATCGGTATATCTTTGCTTGGGCGGCACATTGGCGACTGTGGTTTGATCAGCGCGTTTTTTTTTGTATATTTAGAAATTGGGCATTTGCATACCTGCCTCCAGATGCTCGAGAGCATCAAGCAAGCCGCTTGGCCGACTTTGTTCTGTAACATCATTAGCAAATTCCTAGCAAGGGGTCAATTTTAGGAAGAACAATCAAGACATACTCTTGTTGGTATCCATCTGAATATGGACTCTTGCGGCGCAGCTGTCTACTAGAGGTGGGGGGCGAAGTGCTTATCTCGGGCGTTGACGCGCAGGTGGCAAACGTCAACCACCTCTCGGAGCCGATATACCGGGCACAAGAGCGAGAAATGCTTCAGAGCAATTGGACAAAGTCCCGGTGGGGGAGTTATTGACCTGAGGCTGAGATACAATCGCGGGGGAACAAAGAGGGCAGAACGTTGGCGCGAACCGCGGAAGATCAGCTTAAGCCCAACGCGGCAGTCAACAACAACGGGTCGCAACAACGGAAGTATGAAACAACCTCTCCGTCTCAGTAGTACTACTCTTGATGATATAAATATTACGGGCTTCAAAGGATAAAAATTTTTTCAGGAATCCTTAAATTCAATTAAATAGCGTCTTCCAACACCAATGCGATGAAACGGTACGAGTGTTGGTAAGTCGCGCTATATCTAATCCAAAGAATGCTCAAAGCAAACTCAATTGTGCAAGCACAAGCATCCACGGGCAAATCAATGTCGTAGTGTCTAGAAAGCTAACACTACTTCCTCTTGCGAGTCGAGGCCTTGCCGGAGTTGTCCTTGCTAGAAGTCTTAGCAGTAGCCTCCTGATTCTTCTCGCTTTCAATGGCAGGTGTCTCCTCTTCTTCCTCCTTCTCCTCATCACTGTCACCTCCCTGGCCGAACTCATTGACACGTTTGTAGTCAACCTTGTACTTATAGCTCTGGTATAGCCAGATGAAGAAGATGACGTCGTCGCGGAGAGTGGCCAACCGGTGGAGCCAGGGCATCTTGACCGTGAAAGCGAAGAGGTCGTCGATGAAGGTGTTCAGGAACTTGTATCCCATGGCCTTGCCGGGCATGTGGGCGACGGACTGTTATTTTGTTAGCGTACTGCTTCTGAAATTGAATGCGACATGACTGACCTTCAGGCGATAGTTGATATACAAGCTGGGAACCATCATGAGGAATCCGTAGGCGTAAACACTGCCGACAAGAGTCTGGATAATGTACGAGTACCACGACTTGTGAGTGTTGTACATCAAGCTGTATCCGGCGTAGGCGAGGAGCAGAGGCACGGCAACGATGTACAAGTAGCGGAACGCAATCTCATCGTACTCCTTGGTCTGCTGCTCGGTCTCAGAGAGCTTGTGCTTATCCTCGAACACAATGACATAAGGCAGGAACCAGAACCAGGAGCCTGCGGGCGGAGGACGCAGGCGAACATCAACAGCCTTGGTAATCTTCCAGAATTCCAAAAGGATACCGAAACCCTGGCTAGCAAGAATCATCCATGAGGTGTTGTCACTGTTATCCATGAGGTAGAGGAAGATGACAAGCTGCATGAAAACGTTTGCCAGAATTGTGCGGACCGAAGTACCAACGATATCCTTCTTCTTGCGCCAGTGGGACTAGAGGTGGGGTTAGCATACTAGTCAATATGAATGCAGCCGTAAAACTAGACACTTACAATATCGCTCTTGAATGCCAGGGTCTCGAAGATCATGTGCAGAATGGTGACAATACCAGTGGTGCCAAGGAGGTAAATGTTAGTGTCCAACAGAATCTCCTTGACCATTTCCCACTCATTGCCATCACCACCACCAGGGGCGGAGCCGCCATACGCAGCCTGGCGAGAGCTTGTCTTGGAGCCCTCGTCAACGCTGGTAATGATGCTGAACTTCCAGTTTGCCATGTTGTTGAGGGTGATGCGAAGGGGCACGGTCTCAACAGTGGAGTTGAGCACGATCATGTGGCTCTTGAGCTGCCAGAAAGTATTCAAGAAGGCAATGGGATAGTACCATCCGTTCTTGCCGGAGATATCACGAGCACCGGTGCGTTCCAGCTGAACGTACTGGCGAACGGCTGGGTGCATCTGGCTGAACCGCTGAGAGCCGGAGTCGGGGATCATGGAGAGAGTGAAGTTAGGGTGGTAGTGAGAAGCAGTCCACACGTCCGGGGTGTTGTCCTCTTCCTCCTCTAAGTCTTCCTCGGAGGCAGTCAAGAGGTTCTTGAGCTTCTTAGCCTTCTTGTGGGGAAGATACTGGTTCAGAGGGCGCAAGAAGTGCACGGCATCAGCGGTATCATAGTCCTTTGCGACCGGGTCGAGCGGGTGTCCAGTTCGAGCGAGGAAGAAGTGCGCGAAGAGAGTTCCATTGTTCTGAACCTGCTTCGGGACCTTGATGATGGTGTCGATTTCACGGGTGTCGCTGTAATTGCCGATGGTAAAATTCTTCTCCTGCAGCACAAGAACATTTTCCGGCGACTTGAACGAGGGAACAACAATCGAGGGAGTCACATAAATACTGATATCGATGGAGGTATCAGACGGCCAGATAGGAGCGATGAGTTCGGGGAGGGCGCTGTAATCAGCCACTTCGCTGGGGTGGGGACGATCTGCGAAGGAGGGCATGCCACCCACTGCAGGACTGGGAGTACTAGCTTCCTTCTTGTTGAACCATTGATTCATCACAAACTGCATGAGCAGGAAGACTCCGAGTCCCTGGAGGGCGCCCTTGAAGCCAGAGCCAGACTAGAGATCATTAGCCCAGCACAACAAATAGTCCCTTCCACTAATTCTAAGATACTAACGCTAGGCTCGACATCTTGTCTGCGCTGCCTTTGTTCCGGCATGATAAAAATAAGGGTGGCGACAAGGGAAAGAAGAGAAAAGAGGCCACAGCGGCCAAAGGTGTTAGCTCTTGGTCCAGGCCGCTTGGACTAACGTTGCTTTGGGGGGACCGCCTTGGCAAGTTCCCCTCCAACTCCGCAATCGCAATCGCAATCGATCTATTCTTCAGCGCGTTTCCGAACTGTCGCCAACTCCTTTTTAGCGCGCGATGGGTATCGCGTTCACTCTCTGGCGCTGATTCCGACTTCATGGACAACCACCCTTCCCCCGATTTCCGCTCGCACTTCCCGTCCCATACTGAACCGAGAGTATGGCTCATCACCGCCGGGGATTCGCCTATTGGCATCTCGGTCGCTCGGCAGGTCCTAGCGCACGGTGACTGTGCGCTGCTTGGGCTAGCGCATTCGATTTTGGAACGCGATGAGCGCCGCCGGACTGGGTTCGATGCTTTCCTCGCTGAGATCGAGGAGCACCGTGACGAGGGATGGAAGCAAAGGACGAAGACCGTTCCCTTGGATATCAGGTGCGCGCGTTCATTTTCACGCCTATTTGGATATACAAAACCGTTCAGTTGAAATATTTGGAGGCGATTTTAGGCGCAGAAGCTAATTGATCTCCGCAATACAGGATGATGGGCGAATGTCAGGCAGTGGTTGCTGAGGCAGTTGCGGTATTTGGCCGAGTTGATATCCTCCTATGCTGTACCAGTCAAAGTAAGCCAGCCCAAGAACTTCGTTATAATTGGTCACGTTGTTGACATCTTCCTCAGCTCTGGTCGGGACCGTCGAAGAGCTATCTGCTTCGCAACAGACCCTGAACCTCGTCCGCGACCAATTCGAGGTCAACTACTTCGGACCTCTCAATATCATTAAAGCCGCCCTACCTCACATGCGCAGAGAAAGCACCGGTCATATAATGATAATATCTGGAATCAGTAAGCCTGGCCCATCACCTTCAATGCAATATCTAATATGTTATAGCGGCGCACATCGGCACGCCCGGACTGGGAATGTACTGCGCAGCCGGCTGGGCCCTCGAAGGCTTCTGCGACGTGAGCTACCCTCAAACAACCTATCTCAGCTATAACCGCTAACGCTTTTAACCAGAGTCTGGCCTACGAAATCGCTCCCTTCAACATAAAACTCACCATCATCCAATGCAGCATCGAAATCGGAATCCTCACAAACCTTGTCACTAGCGTCCCTCCCATATTCCCCGCCTACTCACCCGCAAACAATCACGCACCTCTCTTCCGCGGTATACTAAACCACCTTGTACCGCGACTCCCGGACGCCGCGTCAGAAGGAGTGAGCACCGCAAACCACCCGAAGGACCAAAATGAGAATTCCCGCGTCAGCTCAATTGAAAACGGCCCCTTCTCAGTCCCGGAGATAGTCTCCATGCACCCGCCTCTAAGTTCCGCACATCTTGAGGTCCTGGTCTCAGAAACAGTATACGCGATTACTTCGATTGGAGGGCATGAAAACCCCCCCTCTCGGCATATCGTTGGACAAGAGGGCGTTGCAAGCGTGAAGGAAAAATTGAAGACTGTTAGTGAGGAACTAGAGGACTTTATTCAGGCTAGTTTCGCTGTTGATGTGGCCGCGGACTCGGATCCTATGCCGCCCATGGGAACGAATGATAGACTGTTCTGAGATCTAGATCCAAAGTCACGAAGTATCACATCTGCATAGACGATCATGTGAAAGCTTAAAAGCTTCAATTTGTGTAGAGCTGGATTACTTCTCATATCTGGATTGTCCGCCTCGTCTCAATCATCATGAGTGACCGGACTAGATTATCCCTTTGGCTGTCTTAAACCCCGGCATTGGTATAAATGCTTCCCGGTAAGAATAGATCCTAGCTGTTGGAGAGTCCGAAATGAATGGTACGTTATCAGAGTACTATCTGAGGCGAAGCTGAGGCGAAGCTGAGGCGAAAGATTCTAGTCTTTCCAATCCGAGTCCGAGTCCGAATCCTGCTCTTGCTCCTGTTCTTGCTCCTGGACATTTCCATTTCTCTTTTGCTTGAAGTACCAGGTCTGTCGTACCTCGAAAAGACTACCCATATCTTGGTTCTTTCGATAGCAGCGGATCTCCTTCCATGCATTTGCCGTGCGTGCGCCTTCTTTGGGTCGGCCATCGATTTGGAGGAGGTATGTGACTAGATTTGCAGGGGTCCTGATGCCAGAGACAACGACCTCGTTCGGTCCGTAAGGTGTGACTGGAACCATAGGTTTGGGCTTGGAAGCTGATTGAGGCTCCTGTTCGGATGTAGGGGGTGATAGGTCCTCTGGTGCTTCGAATCCAGGGGTTTCGGTAGGCTTGTCTTGAATGGTTGCTTTCTTGGTATTTGGGAAGTCTACCGGTCTCTGAGCTTCCTTGGGAGGTGTGGGCGTGGAGAAATTAGTGAGCTTTGTGGGTGTAAGTATTTTCTTTGGCGAAGATATAATGAGGTCAGGTTTAGCCCGTTCAGATTCCGTTAGCTGTGTTGCAGGCCCTGGCTGGCTTGAACTTTCGGTTTGAAGTTCAGCTTCAGCTTCTTTTTCAGGCTCAGGCTTCGGTTGTATTGGATGCTCGCGGGGTCGGCATCGCTTGCGCTTCGCAGGAGGCTCTGGCGCAGGAGAAGGCACTGTTCGTTTGGCCTTCCCCCCTGCTGAATTTGCGTTTTTTCTTGGGCTCACAATCAAGACCTGCAGGCTACTTTTTCTATCCCTGGGAGAGTCGTGGGGAGAAATACTCGACTTTCGTGGGCTGTTCTCGCCGCTCTCTTTCATCTCAATCTCCTCAGTTGTTGTGATTGTAATTGAAGGCTTCTCGTTCACAATATGATTTGGGACTTTTGAGCCATTTCCACTGTTCTGCTCGGAGGGCGTTACGGTAACTTGGGCTGTCTTTTCATTCAAGTCCAAATTACTTGTCTGGAAAGTAGGCTCGGCACTTTCAAGGGGGCTGGCGTTTTCTGGAAGGTCAGTTTTGACATCTTCTTGCTTTGCCTCCGTGCTCTGGTTTGGTTCCGTAGTCTCTTGTGCTGCGCCGTCTAGTATTTCACCATGGACACTGGTAAGGATAGTACGCGGGCCAGTAGCAACCACGAATGACAACAGAGTACCGTTGATCTCGTGGACCTGCACTAGTCAGCAATCTGTAATATCGTATGTCATGAACCTAGACGATCCATACCCGAGCTTCCTTATCGATAACCAGTCGATTTTCCCCCCTGCCGAAGACAAAGTTGAATCGCCACACATCACCAAGCTGAATGACGCCGGCCGCAACGAGCTCACGCAGCCGTATGCGACCATGTTCGCCAGCGGCGGCCGTCATGTCCATCCTTTGTTTCTGTCCCCAAAATTCCTCAAACTCCCTTTCTTTAAATTTGTCGAAATCGCCATTCTCGCGCTCGCGCCTGGCATTTTCGGCCTGGCGCAGCCATTGGGGATCGTAGCGACCGTTTTCCAGATCGAGTTGGAAGACACGGAGACCCTCCCGCCAATTAGTCGAGTATCGAATGAATTGCTGTGGGAGTGGTGGGATTCGATATTCTGAATCTGTCAGTGACAGGTCCGCATCCGGGTGGATATCTGCGGGGAGAAGAGCTAGGATCTCGCGCTTCTCATCTTCATCGAGCAAGTTCCATGCTTCGGGTTTCGATAAGAGCTTCTAAAAAGTGAAATCCGCTTCGTTAGCTGTAGTCCATTGTACTGGAAATTTGGGGTACCAAAGTATACCACGAGGTCTTCATAAATGAGAACAGACTTGTCGCTCGTCAACAGCTTCTCCTCACTCCACTTGCCACGAGCTGCAGGTTTCCTTGGTGTCCGTTTGGCCGGAGAAGCCTTTTTTTCAGATGGGGGCGGCGACATTTCAGGGCCCGTAGGTTGAAGCTTCTCTGCTACATTTGCAGGACGAGTAGGAGGTCGTCTAAAGCATTATTGAGGAGAAACAAAGCATCAATCAACAGCGCGCGTAACTCACCCGCAGCGACCCTTTTTTGCCATATGTGACCGCTTTCTTGCGGGCCATTCTGGCCGATTGCGCGCGGTCTTCAGGACAAAACAAGAGCAATTCCAAGCTTTCAAACCCTTCAAAAGTCGTCAGAATGGTCAAATCTACACAGATTGCAAGGCTTGATGGTAAGAAAGTTTTCTGGAAGAGAGAAAATGACGTCGATGCTAACTCAGGAGCAAACAGGCCTTATGTTGGCCGCTTCAGTCGACGATGAACAGGTGAGAGAAGGAAGTGACACAGACCGAAAGAGTAGAAGCTGACAAGGAGATTCAGGCTGAGTCTGAGCTGGCTGAGATCAAGGGTCAGGCGAAGATGATCTTCCGCCGACTGAATCGCAACGCTGCGCCGCAGGCAAGCATTGAATCCGGTCAATACAATCTCCAGTGAGTGAGAAAGAAATAAGGCAATATGTGACACTACTAACTCAACAATAGCTACACTATCAAAGATGATATCTGCTTTCTCTGCATCTGCGACCGCTCCTATCCCCGCAAACTCGCATTCACTTATCTTGATGATCTGGCTTCTGAATTCACGACCACCTACTCCGCCTCACAATACCTCTCTCCCACTCTTCGCCCTTATGCCTTCGTCGAGTTCGATACCTTCATCCAGCGCACAAAGAAGCTGTACCAGGATAGCCGTGCCTCGGGCAACTTGGACAAGTTGAACGACGAGCTGCGTGATGTCACCAAGGTCATGACCAAGAATATCGAGGACCTCCTGTACCGTGGAGACAGTCTGGAGCGCATGGGTGAACTTTCCGGTCGCCTGCGCGAGGACAGCAAGAAATATCGTCGGGCAGCAGTGCGCATCAACTGGGAATTGTTGGTGAAACAGGTGAGATTTTTATGACCCATGCTCTTGAGATGGAAATACTAATATTGTCGCAGTACGGGCCTTTCGCTGGCGTTGGTTTATTCGTGCTCCTCCTTCTTTGGTGGCGCTTCTTCTGATCCGTCTGCACCCGATGACTGGGCATAAAGACCCCTTGTATGAATGTATGCATATTAATAACTCCTGGTGGTTGCAGGATACAATCCACCAATCTAGAATGCAGAAACATGTGCAAACTGCAGACAAGATACTTTCCGCCGTACATTCGGGCCAAGTAGAGAGCAAACGGGCATTGATAGACGGTCATGGCATAAAAAGAGCCTTAAACCCATCCCCAAAAGGAACCTGTGGAAGAATGAGCCGAAATAACTTTATAAAAAACAACATAAAGTAATAACATTCATTCAAAACGTTTACATTATTTCCTTGGTATGTTTGTAGACATGCCTAAATCTCATCTTCCTCTTCGTCGAAATCGTCTTCCTCGCCCATGTCGTAGAGGATTCGGCCACCTTCGCCAGGACCATTGCCCTGCTGCGCATCGAAGTATGGCAAAACGACACCCTCCCTCTCGCGTCTCTGTCTCTCCGTGAGACCCAGCTCGAATGTCGACTTGGGTTCTTCATCACCAGCATTCGTGTCCAGCTCCATGGGTGGGTTATAAAGAACATTATCATCGAGTAGAGTGACGATCACTTTCACCTGTTGTGGCGAATACCGCGAGGCAGGCGGGAGAAGGTACCACTCCAAAACGCCGCGTCCGCTCTTGCGTCTGTGCTCCAGTTCAAGAACAATACCCTCGGCTGCATTAGTGCCGCGCAATTTATCGAGCCGACCAAGAAGAACACCCTCTTGTTCTTCCTTGAGGCCGAAGACGGGTGCAACGAGACTTCGGTCGCGAGCAGCCTTTTGCGCCAGAATGTGAGAGAAGGAGTGGAGAGTAATAATGCTAGTCGCAAGATAGGTGAGCATAGTTAATGGCGATGGCGAGTAGGGATTCTGCTGAGGAAGGCCCGGGACATCTTGGTGATATGTTACCACTAGCGATGTATCGGCCTTGGCTGTCGGGCTAGCCGGGGCGATGAAAGAGCCGAGGAAGGTCGGCAAATGGAATCCAGCATCGAGTCTTCTTGAGCTTAGTAAAGGATTGATGGCATCGATGATGATGAGGCGTCCTATAGGATTCATGAGCTGCAGCACTGATGCAATGGAAGGCAATGAGACTCACGTTTTGACGGGGCGGCTGATGTAGAGGGCTGGTAGGCTGCAGCTACTTCTTTAACAATATTTTCCGGGCTCTTGTGGCGGGCAGACACGAAAGCATCGACTCCATCGGGTGCCTTCAGGGTTTCAAATGCAATCAGAGTGACATGGACTTTGGAGAGCTACGCGGGCAGTCAGCATTATCATTCCAACATCGAAGTGCCGTACAACCCGACGGTCACGACCCTTCAATCTTAACAGTTACATGAACTTACCTTCGCGCGTCGGATGTATTCTTTGATGAGGGGTGTGGCGGGCTGCTCCAGCGAGTCCTGCAGGAGCGTGAGTGGGGACGCCGTGTCCCGCAGACTCAACAATTTGGAAATCAAGAGTAGGTTATGCGTTCGCCGGTGGGATAAATTCAGGGGAGCCATGGCGCTAGGATCTGGGGTGCGTGTGGCAGCAAGATAGCTGAGGTGGGGTCGAAGGCCACGGCTGCAAAAATTTCGCGGTCAGATTTACAGTTGAGGCTCGACGGCTCGGCCCGTGAGGCTGCATTGCTCCGCGAGTTTTCCATCGGCTACTCATCTTCATTGATAGTTGATATAGGAAATTGCTATAACCCAGTCATTGAGGTACGTCCTGGGCTTTATTGGTGAGTCTACTATCTTGGATAAGTTTGAACAAGAATTGATTTAGCTTAAGAGAAGGTTAATGAAGCGGTAAAACATTCAAAATTCTGAAGAAATTGCAACCTTCACACTGTAGCTAGTGAGCGGAAATTTCGTGTGAGAGCTCAAATCTACGAAGAACTGAACACTTGAATCAAAAAGCCGACTCCATGTATCGAATGACCAATGCAGTGCTTAATAACTCCCTCTATGTGGTTTCCATCAAGTAGTTTTCCCTTAGTCGAAAAAAATAGAGTAAAGAACCATGGAAAGCACGCGGACGCATCTATATGTAGCACCAACCCTTTGACCAACCCTTTGATTCATAATTCCGGGGCAGGTAAGATCCCCCGCTCAGCATCTTGCTTTGTCAATAAAGATTCGTTTTACCAGATTCCTTTAATCAAATTGTGGCCTCAGTTCCATGTATCCGCACGTCTCTTCCTTTGCTCTGGCAAAATGGAAATAATACCTTGATACCACTACCCTAAATTTAGCTATTTGATACGGGCGGCGAAAAAAAACCGGTATCAACCGTGAGCTACTCTTTCTGATTTCCCATTGAAGCATGCCGAAGCCTACAAACCCCGAATCGAGTAACAAACGAGGTAGGAACCTGTTTCCCAGTTGATTGAACTGGAAATGACATATTCTCTCATCTAAATTTCGGCTCAGACACAAGGTCCATGCCTTCTCCTGAACATAAGAACGCAGTTGTGGCGCTCTAGATCTTGGGTTCACAGTCTTCAGCTCGAGATCGGCCCGGTTCAGATTGAACTCTTAAACTGATTTCTGGTTCCCCTATTGCTTGAATCTGGGAGGGCATCGTTCTGTATATACTGGACAAACATGGTGGGTCGAGGTTCTATCTATCTTCGCATAGCGGCAATTGACAAGGGTCCCGCTTGCTATGATTAGATTTGAAAGGCTGTCTATGTTTGTATTCACTCTTTCGAAACGGTAGATGTCCTGGAGAGCGAGGTCGAATGGGAAGTTTAGCTATGAGTGTCTTGTCTAATGCTCATGGACTGCCGCCATTGAGATGTACAATAAAGTGGTACCTGAAACCCGCATGAAGTGATGGTTGAAAGATCTTCATTAGCGATTTTATGAGAGGATTTTTTTATCTATAGAGCGGGGTGTTCAGGCAACTCATGAAAGCGCGAAAAAATAGTGGGTACTCCTCTAGTAGCTTTGTCTTCTCGTTCCGGGTTAAAATAGTACAAATGATATGAACGCCGTCTACTTTGTCCCATACACAAAATCAGACAAAGACCCTTGTGGCATTTACAATCCCTGAATACATTTACAATCCCTGAATAAATTTACAATCCCTGAATAAATTTACAATCCCTGAATAAATTTACAATCCCTGAATAAATTTAACGAACAACATTAGAACATTTCAAATGCCCATTTATTACTGCAACATCTGGCTCCTGTGTAATGACGCCGACCTGTGCGATATTGGTCTACTCCAGAAGGCCCTGGGCCTCGTTAAAAGCTGCCTAGGTACTATTATGGCTTCACCCGGCCGTAATGGAGACCGCCACTGTCTAGCGATACCTCTTGAGATAACATGCGCCATTTTAGGGCCTATGATTGGAGGTATTGCGGATAGCCTATTCAGGATGTCAGAAGAAAAGGTCGAACAGTGGATTCGGGACTATCGTCAGACCAGTAATCTATCCTTTTGCCGCTGGAATCTCTTCCACTCCATCGATTCGAAAACCCATTAGAAGCATCGCTGGCCGAGGCGTTCTGGGAAAGCTTGCTTTTTATCTTTCTGTCGATTTATCTCATGTTCCTTTTGCTTTCTTGTTCTATTGGGATTTTCCTCGCCATCTATCTCCAGCTTACATCTCTTCCAATGTTTTTTAGAATATTGGTACCCTTATCTGCTTTAGACTTGGTTTTCGTCTTTTAATATCGTCCGTCCAGATGTCTTGATTCTAAAAATTTTGAAATATTTGCTTCCACTGCGTCGATCAGATTGCGATATATTTTGGCTGTAAATGTGGATACCCAAATGGATGAGTCGCGGATTTTTCCCCAACAATTCGAGCTTAGCCAAGTATGAAAAACCCATCATAAGGAAGAAGATAAAAAATCTCCAAATTGTTCAATTCAATTTACCCAGATTGGTAGGATAGACAAGCAGCAGCCCAAAGCGCGGCATGGGGCGATATAAAACTGCGCAAATGGGTTTCCCCGACCGCCGGAATAAACTTCTCTTCCAGCAGCGCTGGCCGGTTCCCAGTTGCGACAACTTAATACTCCTCACCTCAATTTCTATTGATAATGCGCCTTTGAAATCTTCTTTAGTCCGACTGAGATCATTCATTCAAGAAATAAGTGAACGGACTACCCCTATTTCCTCGCCTCAGCACATCTTACCACCCGCGCGAAACGAGCTTTCGTCTTGGGCAATCACAATGGCGGAGCCTCCAGCCAAGCGTGCTCGGCGTGTTGATAGCAGCGCAATGTGGGATACGAATGACTCAAACCCTCGCTCTGCAGAGCCAGAGTCAGACCTCGACCGCAGACGCCCAACCCCCAGAGACGACAGACGCGACACCCCCCGCGACGATCGACGATATCGCTCGCGCTCTCGTGACCGAAAAGACACAAAACGCGAAAGGAGCTGGTCTCGAGATCGTCGTGATAACGGGAGAGCCCGAGATGGCCGCGGGCCCAGAGACCGGAAAAGGAGCACAAGCAGAGACCGTGGCAATGAAAGGCGAGGTAAGATAGACCCAAAGGCAATTCGCAGTTGAAGAGCATGTCTGACCAGTGTTGCATCTACAGGGTACCCAGCTAAAGGCGACAAATTCCGCGATCGCTCACGTTCGCGATCCCCCCGCGAAACGGTACCAAGACTGCCCGATCTCGATCACCACCTCCGCGAGGAGGATACAAAGGCGAGCGCCGTTCTGAACGCAGAGACACTCGAGCTCGAGATGACGGACGAGATACCAATGGCTCATCGGGTCCTGGCTATTCAAGCCAAGAGATGGAAGTGGACTTCAAAGAAGATGCGGACGAAGACGAAATGGACGCGATGATGCGGAGGAGCATGGGATTCAGTCGATTCCGAACCACCAAGAACAGCAAGGTACCCGGAAACGAGATCTACGGCGTGCGGAAGGAGAAGAAGAGCGAGTACCGCCAGTACATGAACCGTACAGGTGGTTTCAACAGACCACTCAGTCCGTCGCGGGCTTGATTCTTAAGTTTCCCAGCTTTCCTTGGCTTACCCAGCTTTCCCATTTCTGTTCATCAGGAGAAATCTCTTCTTTTTTATCTGCTTTTATTCCCAGCACAACTTGCATTCGTGGAGCATGGTATCCCCGGTTTTTTGAAGATCCAAAATTATGACCAAGGCTTTGTTATTTTATTGCCACCTGTTCCTTGGAAGCCCGAGCAATTTAGATACATTATATTTCATCTAAAGTCACGATCAGTAAGCTATAGGAATGTTGCGGTAAATTTCAAGCGTAGCGCATGACTGGACATACGCCAACGGCTGTGACGTAGCCTGCTTTGGACTAACACCGGTTCTCTCAGCTGCTCTTGTCAACACCCCTCAGCGTGGCTTTATTGAGATCACTCGCTCCCAAAATCGCGCCGAGTAGAAAGATGTCGGTCGCAGGAGATCGTCGCGAGATTGTTGTTATTGGTACGCGCAGACCGCTGCGACTTCCATACCCCGCGCCCACTCTAGCAACCTACTAACTAAGACTTTAGGTGGTGGCATCATTGGATGTTGCTCCGCATACTATCTTACCAGACACCCCTCTTTTGACCCATCTCGCCATAAGATCACACTTCTCGAAGCCTCTGAAATTGCAGGCGGGGCATCAGGCAAGGCGGGCGGACTTCTTGCGCAATGGGCTTATCCGAGCAATATCGTGGATTTGAGCTTTGCACTACATGCGGAACTTGCCAAAGAACACGATGGGAAGAACCGTTGGGGATACAGAGAGACGAATTGTGGTCAGGTCGTTGTCAAAGGTCGTGCCATGACTGAAAAGACCGAGAAGAAAGAGGGTGGAGAATCGCTGCAGAAGCGCAGCACAGCTGCGACTTCGAAGCTGAAGTCTGCTAAGATCCCACAGGATCTGGATTGGATTCAGCCTGACCTTATGCGAGCCTACGAGAGCATGAGCGGGCCCGGAGAAACCGCCCAAGTCCACCCTTATCTTTTCACTTCGTCGATGGCCCAGCTGGCTCAAGAAAAGGGCGCCGAGATCATTCTCGGTCATGTCACAGGTATTTCTCGTCCTAATGGCCGGGTTGAGTCCGTTACATACACCGACAAAGAATCTGGAGAATCGCGCACGATTCCGACTACCGATGTGATCGTTGCCGCTGGTCCTTGGACGCAGGCTGTCCTTCCTGAGGCTCCCATTTCAGGAATGCGTGCACACAGCGTCGTCATCAAACCAACTAGGCCAGTCAGCGCTTATGCTCTGTTCACGAACATCGAGATTCCGGCCAATTTCGACCCGGCGAAGAAGTCACGGCCAACTGTGGCCGCGCCGGAGATCTATGCTCGGCCAGATGACACTATATATGCATGTGGTGAAGGAGACAAAGAAGTCCCGCTGCCCAAGACATCTGCTGAAGTTGAGGTGGATCCTGAGCGCATCCAGGATATCATTGATCAGGTGGGCAGTGTCTCGGATGAACTGCGTGATGGCCAAATTACCGCCCGTCAGGCCTGCTACCTTCCCAACTGCACTGGACCCGGAGGACCCCTCATCGGTCTGACTCACGATAAAGGGCTCTATCTCGCTTCTGGCCACACCTGCTGGGGCATTCAAAACGGTCCGGGAACCGGAAAGGTCATGAGCGAGTTCGTATTTGATGGCCAGGCAAAGAGTGCGAAGATAGGATCCCTCGATCCCCGTAACCAGCTGTAAAATTAGACCAAATATACATGACAACATGGTAGTTGAAAATTAACAAACAAGGTTGCAATTTGTATAGTTTGTCTTTCCTAGTTAACGCCACTCGGCGGAATCTTAAGCCAGGAGCTCGGGCCACGTAATTGCGGAGTGAACAGCAAGCTCCGCCCTGAAATTGAACACCTTTCCAATGACCACAATTGAGTGATGCCAGCATGATGCATCAGCTCAGGATCTCCGTTCTTATCACATCGCTGCTCTATGCGATTGGGGTCATTGCAAGCCAAGATCCCAACGATGTATCCATCTTGATCAAAGAGGCCGCGCGCGCCAACAACGAGTCGCTGCTATGGGGTCCCTACAAGCCCAATCTCTACTTCGGTGTTCGTCCTCGTATCGCCAACAGCTTGGCTGCTGGCTTGATGTGGGGCAAGGTCGATGATTATGCGACCGCGCAGCAGAGTATGCTCTAGTTTCATTTGGTTCCTTGGAGTAAGATGGTTGCTGATACCGGGATAAGACTTTAGGCACACCTGCGAACAGAATGAAGGTATGGCCGGGTATGGCTGGGACGAATACGATGTTCGAAAGGGTGGAAGGCAGACTATCCACGATGCCGGAAACACACTTGACCTTACGATTGATTTCGTCAAGGTGCCTGGCGGCCAGCATGGTGGAAGCTGGGGATTCCGTGTGAAGGGTACCCCTCGTGAAGATGGTACCCCTGACCAGCCGATCTCGATGGTCTTCTATACAACTCTCG
Source organism: Penicillium atrosanguineum (assembly GCF_028827265.1). NCBI lineage: Eukaryota > Fungi > Ascomycota > Eurotiomycetes > Eurotiales > Aspergillaceae > Penicillium > Penicillium atrosanguineum. Next base: position 1,391,988 of record NW_026623133.1, on the reverse strand, counting down.
AGGGATTGGGCCAGTTGGGTGTTGACCCTAACACCGTGTCCGAAGACTCGCCCCTCGAAGGAGATGTCAGATTCACAGGCTACACATCTGAGCTCGGGGATTTCTCCATTGATGTCACCGACGGCCCGGACAGCAACGAGTACTACACGCACGATCACCACAGTCATGATGACAAGCCACTGGGTCACGGTATCGTGTCTAGTGGCATGATGCCACAGGAGCAGCTTTGGCAGGCAAAGGGCATTTTGTTCTCCCAGATGAAGACTGAGGTTGAGGAAATCATTAAGGAAGTCGGTACTGAGAACCCGCCGCCCCCTGCACAGCTGTTCACACTTAAGCATGCTCCCGGCGGTGGCAATGTTCACCTTGTTCAGAAAGTCTTTACAGGTGCTTTTGAATTCGATGTCCTGTTTTCCTCTGGCTCGGCACCCGAGCTGGTGACGTCGGAGAAACTGACCAAGCAGCTGGAGGCCTCGACACTCTCTTTCTCTGAGCGTTTCAACCAGGTTCTAGCGCCCCAGGCTCCGTTTGATTCCGCCAAGTACCTGAAGTTCTCGAAGGCCATGCTATCTAACCTCATTGGTGGCATTGGTTACTTCCATGGTGACGATGTTATTGACCGGTCCGCCCATCCTGCATATGAAGAGGATAACGAAGGGTTCTGGGAAGAAACGGCCGAGGCTCGCGCTGCGGCGAAGCCCGTTATTGGGTCTCCTAAAGATCTTTTCACCTGTGTTCCTTCGCGCCCATTCTTCCCCCGAGGTTTCCTCTGGGATGAGGGGTTCCACCTGATGCCCGTCATGGAGTATGACTCTGATCTTGCGTATGTTCCCTACAACCTCCTTCATAGTGCTCCTGTATACTGACTGCCCCAGTCTCGAAATTATTAAGAGCTGGTTCCACTTGATGGACGAAGATGGCTGGATCGCTCGTGAGCAAATCCTCGGAATGGAAGCTCGCAGCAAGGTCCCTCCCGAGTTCACCGTCCAGTACCCGCACTACGCCAACCCGCCTACCTTGTTCATGGCATTGGAAGCCTTCATGGACAAGGCTAAGAGCAACAAGAGTACTCAATTCGAATCCCTCGACAGCCAAGATGTGGCCGAGAGTCTTCGCTCTGCTACCCTGCGTAATCCTGAACTCTCCGACGCCTATCTCCGTTCATTCTACCCGCTCATGAAAAGACACTACTTCTGGTACCGCAACACCCAGCGTGGAGATATCAAGTCCTACGACCGCGAAGCATTTTCTACCAAGGAAGGCTACCGCTGGCGTGGTCGCTCTGTCCAGCACATTCTGACTTCCGGTATTGACGACTACCCTCGAGCCCAGCCTCCGCACCCCGGTGAACTGCATGTCGATCTCATTAGCTGGATGGGTATGATGAGCCGCACCATGCGTCGTATTGCGCAGTACCTAGGTGAGGAAGAGGACATGGAGGAGTTCGCATACTATGAGACTGCCATTACTCGCAACATCGATGATCTCCACTGGAGCGAGAAAGAGCAAACTTTCTGCGACGCTACCATTGATGCGTTCGAGGAAAGCGTGCATGTTTGCCACAAGGGCTACATCTCCCTCTTCCCCTTCCTGACCGGCATGCTTGGACCCGATAGCCCCCATCTCAAGCCCGTTCTGGATTTGATCAATGACCCTGAGGAGCTGTGGTCTGACTACGGTATCCGTAGCTTGAGCAAGAAGGATGAATTCTACGGTACCGATGAGAACTACTGGCGTAGCCCCGTTTGGATGAATATCAACTACTTGGTGCTGAAGAATCTTTATGTAAGACTTTTCCAGGTTTCTTTCATTTCTCAAGCTAACTTTTTTCTCTAGGACATTGCCGTCGTTCCCGGTTCTCACCAGGAGCAAGCTCGTGAAATGTACTCCAAGCTTCGTAAGAACTTGGTCGAGAATGTCTACAGGGAATGGAAGAAGACTGGCTTCGCTTGGGAGCAGTACAACCCTGATACCGGCAACGGACAGCGCACGCAGCACTTTACCGGCTGGACCAGTATGGTGGTGAACATGATGTCGATGCCCGATCTTGCTGAGGGTGCTAGCACCGGTCATGACGAGCTATAGGTCCAGTTGGTTGGAATGTAAATTAAACCTTTCAATTGATTCGAAATGTGGTATTTGTGTGAATTTGTGTGCAGATTATTCACGAATTGTTTGTGTGTAGATTCGTAGGGACGTCGTAAATCAAAGCCAGGGGTTGTCGTCAGGTTCAGAGCCTCGCCGACGTTTGCAAAAGGCGAAGTGGTAAGTTAGTGCCGACGATAGTTGTTATCTCGATTCGCACGACGCTCAGCATCTCGCCGAGGTTCACGCTGTCGTGATTCAGGTCGTCTGGTCTCATCGTCCACTCGGTATCTGCGACGTTCGGAGTCTCGCCGGCGCTCATGTGAAGAGTTCCGAGGGCGGTCTTCACGGCGACTACCCTCGCCGTGCCTGCGCTCATCGTTACGGCCCCGCTCATGGCGCCTGCGCTCGCCATCGTGCTTCCGCGCATCGCCGTGCCTCCGCTCATTGCTTTGATCCAGCTCATCGCGTCCCCTACGCCCTTCATCAAGCTCATGCGAGATAGGTGGTCTTCGTGGTTCATCTCGGTCTCGTGAGCCATGGCGGTGTCTTCGGTGATGGCGGTCCCTTTCCCCGTCATGGATTCGTTGATTCCTATGTTCCCTTTCTCGGCGTGGACTGCGACTACGATCACGTCTGTGTCGTCGGCTTGAGCGCCCATCCTTCTCCGGATCCCTGGCACTGGCCACATCGCCATCGGCTTCCTCGGCATTCTTGCTTCCTAAGGGAATCAAATTGGCATTCGTCTCGGCCTTCGCAGGGAGAGGAAGGCCTAAGGCGATTGCCATGGCTTCTTCTTCGGCATCCTTGACTCGCTGGAGCTCTTCGCGTTGTTTGCGAGCTTGCGCTTCTTCATCTCCTTCATCGCCCTTGGCATACCACGAAAGATCTTTACCCTGCTGCCATCGTCCGACTGGGGCCATCAGCGAATGGCCCAAATAGTTCTCGCGATGCGACGAGTCCTTGACATCGGACCATTTGAACTCGGTCCGGCCGCCGCTGAGAGAGAACGTCAGTTAAGGTATATCGAACGGAATAGCAAAAAAGAAGACCCACCGGCTGCCCTCTTTGCGTACACCCGCAACAAGATCCATGATGTTGATCTGGTATAAACGTTAAAAGATAAAAGCCGGGGAGATAGCGGCGCCAAAGGCGGTGAGGGGCATTTCATCATGGCTCCACGCCCCCCGCTGTCACAGATTATGTCTCTTGTCTCGGTCTGATGATGTCCTGCTCAGTTGCTTTTGCATTTCTATTCTCTGCTACCCCGCGCTCCCCGGAAATGAGAATAATAACTACACCCTCCCTTTGCTCCTACTCTCCCTACCACCCATAACCCGAACTCACACTCTACTCCCACCAGTGACAAGCTACCCTAGCTTGAGGATGGCGTCCGAAAGTGATGGGGCTGATGTCTGGAGCCTCAGTGCTTCGGCTGATGACTATATCTCGTCTCGGCCCCAAATTCAAGTTTTGAATGTTGAAACGCCCAAAGAAAGAGTGAGTTCGTGTATTACCATATCTCACGTGAGCATTAGGAGCTAATCTTGACAGTTCCCTAAGTATACGACGCGTGAATCAAAAGTACAAGTCGGGCGATACTGATTAATTCTACAGTTCTGAAGACATCAGACCCCCTGACGTTGCAACATGGAGGTGCAATCTGGTGCGAAGTCTTGAGGCCTCAATTGAATGTACTTTTTAGCTGACCAGTCTTCAGACTGCCCTTTCCCAGAGGCGCAATCTTCTTTTTGTGGCATCTGGAAGCAGCATCCACGTCTGGGTGCCATCTGGGCCATTCCAAATGCTGGGCTCTCGACCGGAAATGATCATCGACCCCGTGATGAAGATGCCACGCGCGGAAGGCTATATTGACCGTAACAACCCACACACGATCAACGCAATACTTGTGGACGACTTAGGACGTGACGAGGTCCTCCTTTTGGTGACAGACTCCGGCAATGTATGTGGCTACCGCGTGGAGGCGATCTATTCATGCCTGGCCCGTTGCAAGGAAGAAGGCATCAAACGACCCTTTGATGGTGCTCAGGTGAGCCCTTTCTTCACAGAGGAAGTAGGCATGAGCGCGTGGGGTCTAGCAACTCATAAGTTTGCTCGCTTGATTGCTGTCAGCTCAAACACCGGCCAGATCACAGTGTATGCATTCGCACTCGTGAATCAGACTCCGGATGGAGATGACATGCAAGGTTGCAGCCTGACGTCAGATCAGACTTGGGTCTCTATCAACAATCGAAAGCAATTGCGAGAGCTTCAGAAGCTCATGCCCTATAATCACCGGTCCCGCAATCTACGGTTGACCTATCGAGGTCATTTTGACAACATCCCGTGTGTCTCATTTGCTAATTTTGATCTTGATGCCAATGGAATCTGGATGGTCAGCACAGACATCAGCAACAGGGTTATTATATGGCGTGTGTGGGATGACCTGTGGCCCTGTCGAGTGTACTTCCCTGGTCACACCTCGAATAACCCACCACAAAGAGGCTGGACAGTGCTACCTCTTGACCCACGCACATTCAAGCATTACCAAACAAGAGAAGAAGCATGTGGAACTAAACCAAGATTTGAACTTGATGGGTTACGGACAATACTAGATGTTTCAAAGGCCATTCGAGAAGTCAAGGATGCGTCCCAGCTTATTGATGAGACGGAAAACCGAAACCAAACCAAACCTATCAACAATCACTGTCTCCCAGATGATATCTTCTCTTCTGAATGCTGCATAGATGAGGACCGCTTTTCCTCACCGGCAGGCTTGGGACACGATTTTCGACCAGCCTCCGAGCACGACCAAGAGAATGACTCTGGAGGCCGCCTCTCGCCTGATTTATCAACACGTTCAGAGTCTGCAGAATTTTGGTCATCTGCACCTCCAAGGATCCAATCGAGGCCACGAACGAAGCCCCTTCTGGCCAGCCTTTTCGAAGAAGACAACCCACATTCCCGTGTTGAGCCACGGTTGGTTTACAAGCCATCCAGGGAAGATCTGACGGACAGTTTCGACAACTTTCACGTAACGCCTGTCCACCGTAAGCTATATCCTGGGTTTCATTTGGAAAGATTCCAGTTTTATTACCGTAGTATCCAGACTAACATCCAAGGAATCAGCTCCCTCTTCCGGTTTTTACCCTGTCATCCATTTCTCCGAGACCACTATCGCCCTTGCTCCTTACCCGATGCACTCCGAATATCATCTAATATGCAAATCACCTCTACTCCAGAAATTTCAGAGCTGGGACATCAGTCGCCATTGTGATCGGTTCAACATGGTCAAGTACATCCCTGAGCTCGGAATTGTGGTGGCTGCTTCTCAGAAAGGTCGCTTAGCCATCATCACACTCACCTGGCAAAGGGAAATCGGCTTCGCGTTCCGACTTGACTGGATCGTCCCATTTTATACTCAAGAGCTGAACGACGAACGCCCCGAGAGCCCTCTTCTCGGCATCGCCGTCAGCCCCATGGCGGGTTCCGAGATTCCGCAGGATGTCCCTTGTATCCCCCAGGGTGTTGACCCCAATGACTGGCTCAAATTCCACTACCGCATTCTCAACCCAGACGATAACGAGGACTCGTCCTCTGCCTCTCCATCGAGGTCTTCTAGCCCCGCTCATAATGAAACCACTCACTCTGCATCCACCCCACGTGCATATTTCGACACAACCTCACAATTCACAAGCTATGCAGAGGGGAATGAGTTTGAAAAGCCCGAAACACACACACAAAACCTCCCTAGTATCTCAGACGCAACACTGAGAGAACATAATACGCTCCCTGAAATCCATGCCGAGGCATTCCGCGCCTACCGCCCCCACGAGAATTGGCACGGCTCGCACCCATCTCGCCATTACCGTTTGCTCTTAATGTTTTATGACCACACGGTCATGAGCTACGAGTTCTGGCATGACTGGGAGATTAAAGCTCCTGCCGAGGAGTAAATATCTTCGGCCTGGCAAGTCAGATACATGCAGGCACGCTGGCGTGCAAACCTGGAGTCTTGGGATTTTGCGACGTTTTCACAGGCGGTGTTTTGTATCAATATGGCATTTGCGTTTGCATTTTCCGAATCTTTGTATTTGATTGAAAATTAGGGTCGAGACTTGAACTAAGCATTTACTCATTCCTGTCATCATAACAAATTAAGAATTAAGCCACCACAAGTCTACAAGGATGAGCTCACTTAAACCTGTCAGAGCTATCAAGGCCTAGTCAATCAACGTCTCCACCTTCTCCTTTTCCTGCACCTCAGATAGTGGGGCGGGGGATGGGCAAAGGACATCAGAACTGGAGGAAGAAGGAGCGGAAGAAGGATATAATCATTCAATTGTAGTCGTCTGACTATTGTCTGCTTACCACTATTCCTCAAAGGGGCAGTGTTTAGTGGCTTCACCGGACAAAGATTACATGGGCATCACTCCCCGAAGATTGGATTGGACTTTCAAATTAACTAGAAGTCTTTTTGAGGTGTATTTCCAAATATGTCTTTATCAACATCCCCTAGGTACGATACAGGATGAGAAAGAAAATTTTCACGAATCAAAGGCAGTGTTGCATAAGTCTAAGTATGATGGAAAACAGAAATCGCTCAATAAATGCAAAAACAAAACCAGAACTAAAAACAGGTGTCAAAAAGCCACAAAAAAAATAAAATAAGAGGCTTCCATATGAAGCAAACGTCAACCTCGTGGGGAATCATTTTTCGTAAACGTCAGAGAGTATGAGATCAACGGGCTTTTCATGCAAACCAGGTCTAAAAGTCATCATCCAACTCGTCGCTGTCCCATTCATCTTCCATGTCATTCTGGGCCATATACAAGAACCGCTGTAATGCGGCATGTCGGTCTCGCGCGGCATCTGGTGCCTCTCGGTTGCGGACTTCCGCCATGGCGCGTGCTTGGGCCTGGCGTTCTGCTGCTGCTGCGCGAGCGGCAGCGTCCCGGCCGGGGTTGTTTGCGCCGCCGCCTCGTGCTGCGTCGGGGACACGGGGTGGAACTGGTGCGGGTGGAGGAGGGTGGTTGAATGGGTGGTCTTCTTCATCTTCGCTGAATTGGAGATCCCACTCAATATTGCCGTCAATATTGTCGTCGCTGTCACCGTCGCTTTCTGCGTCTGGAATTTCCTCGTCGTCGAAAACCAGTAAAGCTTCCGGGATCCTGTGCAAGGCTTCTGCACCTTCAGGCTCGATACCGTCACCGCCTTCCATATCCCAGAGGCGGTTGTAGCACTTGCTGCTGCCGTTATTGAAGTGTTGGTATGGGTTATCTGCAGAAAGCCACGAAGAGCAGAGGTAGCAAAAGTGGGTTTCACATTTGGTGCAGCGCATGTGGTTGCAGCCCATACGCTTCTGGCAGCGGACATTGCAAGTCGGGCAAGGGGACGTATATTGCTGCAGATATGCCTCGGTTGCTTTCTCTTCTGCTGTCTGCTCGGCTTGGCGCCGGGGGGAGCAGTAAACAAGCTCGCCGTGCCAGCCCTTCTTGCAGACGCAGCAGAAAGCGTAGTTGCAGTCTTCGCAGATGGCTACCCGTTCAGCCATAGGTGGTAGTTGGCCCTCCTCACCAAGAGGATCAAATGCAATGACCTCTTCATCGTCAGAGGTATCAGCGTCATCGGTCATTCCCATTGGGTCCGTAGGTTTCGGGTGTCGTTTTGATCGGGCTGCACCTTGGCACCATTCTCGTGGACAGTAAACTGTGGTCTTATCGGACTCGATCTTCTTCTTGCGTTTGAGAAAGACATATCTCTGTACTGTCTCCGGCTCCAAGGGAATTTGCAGAAGCTCGCTGGGTCCCAGGGTTCGATCACGTTTCTTGCGGCGCGGTGTATCAGTATCAGCACCAGGGGCACGCTTTGGGCTCTGATCATTTTCGCAGTCCGGGGCAAGACACTTGACGCTCATGACGTCGCCCTCAGCAATGCAAGTGTTGTAGAAGTCTTGCAGACAGGGAATACAAAAGACATGGGAACATCGTAGTAGACGGTAGCAGTTGACGCCTTTCTTCGGCTCCAGGCACACACCGCACTCAAAAGTCTCGTGTTCGAACTTCTCCCGCTCTGCCTTGCTATTGAAGTCCAGCAAGGCGACTTTCAGATCTCGTGACAGACATAGCTCTCCGTCCGAAGTGTCCTGAATCCCGAATGCAGATTCGGCGAGTTGTTGAAGATGGTCGATGTATGTGTACACAACCATATCCTTCCCGCATTCCTCCCACAGTCGTCGACAATCATCTGAGAGTTTTACGAGAACAGGAGCTGGCAGCCACGGCGGAGTGATGCTCAGATTAACAACTGGGGGCTTCTCGGATGGATATCCACCTGGTAATTCGATCACTAGACTGAGAGGGGGCAGATGCGATACTACATGAACATCTCTGGCGGCAGGTGGGCCGAGATCGGCCTTGGATCCATCCACAGAGGTGGGAGGTGTCAACGCAACTGCAGCAGGTAGCCCAACATCGAGAGTTTGTTGGAAGTTGATATGAGTAGGCGACGGAAGAGCAACAGGGAGGTCTAGCGCGGCTTTAAATGGAGTGTCGGGCTCGAGTCTGATCTCCGGATAAATGGCGGCGATGGAAGACAGTTCGACGGAGCGGTCGTCTTCGGGCTCAAGGTCGGCCATCTCGAGGTATAGCGTTTGCGATGGCAGGCACGGTTGCCTGCTTCCCTGTTCGCGATATATCGGTCTCCGCACGTCTTAGCATGCGGCCACGGCCATCGCAGAAGGGTCGCGCACAGGTTATAGGGGGTAAATATATCGAGTCGGGCACGAATGTATGCAGGAGTTCAGTGCGATGCCCTGGTTTCCTGGAAGCCAGGGATCACGATACTGGTGCGTGGACTATTCGTGGCCAGGTGAACCGAATCTGCGTTGGAGAGGGGTCTATCAAATGATGTAACAAGAGGGGAGTATATGAAGACAGGGACTGCGTCATGGTTTGGGGCAAAGGGAAACTGTAGTGATCAAAGGGTCATAAGAGCATAAAGAGTAGAGAAGGAGGAAAAAGGGGAAAAGGTAGAAAAGAAAGTGGGAGACACTTTTGGTGCCTGATGAATTTTTTGTGTCATCGAGTTTCGCTTTCCCCCTCCACAACTTTCTCCTATCTCTTATCGTTCCGCCTCCCTTCTCTCATCGGAGTTGACAGCTGAGTACCGTCCCAGCTTCAACCAGCTTCAACAGCTTCAAAGAGCTTCAAATATCATGGGCGACACTCCATTAGCCTCGTTGTCTCTCACACACGTTCACTATGTGAGTCTTTTTCTTGTTTCATTCTTGACCCCCAAAGATTCAACCCAAACTAACATGCTGCCCAGAATCCCGAGGATCCCCTGTCACTGGTGTCGGCGTGGCTGGCCCTGCTGCCACAAGCACTATGCGTCTCTTATGTGACCCTAGTGTGGGCCTCGAGGGAGATGGAGGTCGTCTTGATGTTTGGAGGACAGCTGGCCTGTGAGGCGTTGAATTTTGTGCTCAAGCGCATCATCAAGGAAGAGCGACCGAGAGGTGAGTTTTGACCACGTCAAGCATATCCCAACGAGTACATGGTTTCTAACCGAGTTCTATCTGCAGAAATGTTTGGCAAAGGCTACGGCATGCCATCCTCGCATGCCCAGTTCATGACCTTCTTCTCTGTTTACCTTACCCTTTTCCTGGCCTTTCGACACACTCCGGCCTACGCTGGGCCCTATCCCTACTGCGGCTTCCTGCTTCGCGTGGCCGTCACAGGGGGCCTGTGGGCTGCTGCTGTCGGTGTCGCTGCCAGTCGAATTTACTTGAATTACCACACTCCCAAACAGGTGCTGGCAGGCTGTGGGGCCGGTTTCGTGTTCGCCTGCGGTTGGTTCATATTCACCAGCCTGCTACGAAACTCGGGCTGGATCGATTGGGCTGCGGGTCTCAGGGTGTCGCGTTTGCTGCGCGTCCGTGATTTGGTTGTCCGTGAAGATCTGGCCGAGGCCGGCTGGCAACGATGGGAAGCACAGAAACTGAAGCAGCGCCTTGATGAGGCACGTAAGTCGGATTGAAAGATCTCCAAATAGCTACCAGGTGTACAGAATGTAGAGCAGATAATCATATAAAGGCGTTTTTGACACTTTCGACGCCATTTCCGGTTTCTCCAAGACGTGACTTGTCATTCAATCTCTCGTAGTGAGCGGCATATAATCACGTGACCGATATCACGATATCACCGCAACTCCGTACCGCTGCGTTAACTCGACAAAACTCGGCGATGTTGCTGGCTGGGACTTGATTCGTTTGCCAGAGGCCAACATCAGTTTATGATCTCCGCCAACCTCAATTATCTCACCTCGCCGCCCCCTGATGTCACCATATTGAACCATCGGCGACAACCCCTCTTCCGCTCAACACTCCCGTGTTTTTTGTACGAACGAAGACCTTGCGAAAGGCCAACGGGATGGAAACTACATCTGCAGCTGCTGATGCCGCCATTCCGGATCAGCACATTGTCAAGGCCGACGAAGTTGACCAGACCGGAACCGATATCTCGCCCGTTCCTGACGAGCAATTAATGGAGGAGGTTGCGGAGGGCCTACGCCAAGAGCAGGCCTCCTCCGCAGCACCCATACAGGAATCGGCCGTTGACAGCCAGCCTGGAAATGCGACCAAACGACCCGAACTTCGCCGAGACATATCAGCACCTCCTCCACCGTTACAACCCCCTCCACCTGCTCCCGTCCAGCAGAATGCGGACCGACCCCCCGACTCGCTAAGCTTGGCGCAGCTCAGAAGATTGGTACAAGAGATGCCGAAGGTCGAGCAGCCGGCATATGCTTTTGAGTATGCGGATGCGCAGCCATTTTCAGAGGAGATTGAAGAGTGGTTCCAATATAATGAATTCGATCGTGTGATGTTGATGGGAATGAAGGCGACTTTTGATCGCCAATGGGCCGCATTTGCTGAACAAAACGGCTTTATCCCCGATGATATTTCCTGGATAGACTCATCAGATGAACTGCGTCGGACTTTTATCACCGAGTCTCTGGACAAGGTACAGCATGCTGAAGCCTCTATGCGCCTGGAGGCATTGGAGAATATCTGCTATACTATTACAGGTGTGTGGGGTCTTACGGCAGGACGTGCCACAGAGGGTCATTCTACGGATTCAGACCCTGGAACGAGAACAGAAACCCCTCGGTCTAAGTCGCTGCAGATCGCGTGGATTGAACAAAACGTCTTTCTGCTCCAGCAATGCTCCGGAATACCTCTTATGGTCAAGAAGCTGTCCCAGTTATTTGACAAAACCCGCTCTTCGCTTGGCCTCGACTCAGATGGAAGTGACATCGAAAAAGTAAACTCGGGTGACATCGCAGCCCCGGAGCGTGAAGCCAATTTGGTCCTTACTGTGCTCTACTTTTCCATCGAGGTTGGTCGAAGACAAGAGGCTCAAGATCCTCAGTGCAATTTGATTCGTGATGCGCTGGCTGAGGCGGATCCGTGCCTGTTAGTCACTATCGTCGAAATAATTGCGCGATTAAGATGGGACGAGTCTGCCAATATTCCACTTACCAGAATCATTCTTTTGCTCTGGAAATCACTCCTCCTCGTGTTTGGCGGCAGTGCGGACCTGAAGAGGGCCAAGGAAGCTCTCGAGCCAACCCTCCCCCCTCAGGAAGATTCTGCCACCCGTCGCACGCCATTCTTGACTGCCTCTCCTCTAGACTATCACCTATTCCGACAGGAGATTACCTCAAAATATCCCGCCTACAACCCTCCTGTCCCTATTGTTCCACTTGAACTAGAGAATAACTCGATTCTGCCTCCTCTTCCGCAACACCCTGCGAGGTCAAATTCATCTAGTGGCCTCTTCTCTGGAGTTGGACCCCCTATCACTGGTCCAAATGGCTCTATCCTCCAGCAGGCTGTTCACATTGCGACTCCAGCTCCATCGCCTCCTCCTTCTCCCATCGGACCTGGAGGTAAAGCTGGCAAGAAGCAAAATTACCAGACCAACCAAAACTTCCCTCTCATGTATCCTCCTCTAGACGATTCTAGCAACCGGATTGGCGGAAAGGGTACTACTGAACGCCAGGATGTGCTGGTCGGAAAGCGTTGGGAGGGCAGTGATGTGCCTGCATCAATCATCGAGGCCGGCAAGCTCTTCTCAACCCATGTCAAGATGACTCGTGCGATGCAACAACTCTGGGGCGAGCGCGAGAATTTCATGAAATACGACCGAGGCTGGAACTTTGAACATCCCTATCGCGTACCTGGCTCAATGGTACCCGATGACGTGTCCCTCGAGATGGACCAGCTGGACTTGTCCAATACCACACCCTCACCCCCACCTAAGCCAGCGCAGAAGGAAACAAATGACCCAGATGTCCAGAGAAGACTGGATGCAGTTGAAGGCTTCTACGTGGGTACTTCCCGGCTCACTGGATGCAGCATAACTGATTATTTTATATGTAGGCCCACACTCTGTCCCACCTTCAATCCATCACGATCGTCTTTTTGAAGATCATCCTGACCAATGTCAGTGCTGTGGTCAATCAAGCGAATGCTTCCGGTTCTCAAAGCATGAGGTACGGTTCCCCCTGGATTTTTCTCAAAACGAGCCCTATTTCTTATGCCCATATAGTAATGGCCACGGTGTGAACGGCTCAGCCGACTTCTTTCCCGATACATCTATTGATGAACTTGATAACATCCGGTTGCGTGAGATCACCGGGAAGGCTGTCTCTGGAACTTTATTGCTGATGTTGAAGTGGTTCAAACGTTCCCGTCAGTCTTGACCCATATCTAGTCATATTAAGCGCGTCTTGCTAACCTGCCGAAGATATTTTGAAATTCGAGTATATGACACAGCTCTTGCTTGACTCGAACTATCTCCCCCTCATCCTCAAGATGTTTGCTCATCAAGATGTCGACCAGGCGGTGGCGCAGAAGAACGACCGTGAAGATTTATCGTGAGTATTCTTACATTCTTTCTTTTACCAAGGTAAAGTCTCTAATCTCAGACAGGTTCTTCTACTTCTGCGCCGAGAATTCAGATCATCACTCTCAATTTGAGGACCCAGCCGATGGGGACACCGAGAGTGAAGACGAGGCTGTCCCACCTCCAATCTCCCGACAACGCCCCAATCTAACCCGAGGCAACACCTCCGTGCGATTTTCACCTGAAGAGTCCGTGACTGACGGTCCAACACGTCCCGAAGTTGACGAACTTGGCTATCCCACCGCACCTCTACCCAAGGAGCCAATTACAGTCTTTTCATTCCGAAATTTCTTCTCCGCCATCAACTACCTCCACATCATGCAGAAGATCACCCGTGATAAAGCGCACCGCTGCCTTCTTCTCGTCCAATACAAGTCGAGTACGATTCTCCGCAAGGGTCTGAAGATTCCCGATCCTCACCTCCGGTTCTACACCCTGAAACTATTCAAGTCGCAGGTGCCCTACTGCGGGCGGAAGTGGCGCCAGAGTAATATGCGCGTGATAACCGCTATTTACTTATATTGCCGACCGGAGCTGCGCGACGATTGGCTCGCGGGCTCAGACGTCGATGCTGAAGTGGAAGAGGCCCTTCCCCTGGAGCAAGCCCTTCGCGGATTGACGCATTGGTGGCATCTACGCCAATACAAAGATGTGATGGGCGGACCCGATGGCCCGTCTATAATGGAAGAAGAGCGAGACTTCTTCGTCCGAGAATTAGAGTCCATGGGATGGGGATGGGCCGAAGAGATTGGTGAGGACTCCGACCTGGGACACAGTCACATGATGAATGGGACGGAGTGGGAAGGGGCCCCGATGCAGATGGAGGGCTGGACATGATGACAAGCTAGTCTAGGTCAACAAGAGAAACGAAATGAATAATACCCTTTCCATTCAATACATCAAAAGGCAGCATCGTAACTAAAGGTGGAGCGTATAGATCGATGGGGTCACGGGCCACTTACGGCGCGCCTATCGATAAGCAATTCACGTGACCATCACTTTTTTTTTCATCAATCAACACCTGGGCAACGGTTCTCCAGCACCGAACATCACCTCCCAAACTTGCCCATAATGTCGGACGAAATTGTCTGGCAGGTTATTAACCAGCAATTCTGCTCCTACAAACTCAAGTGAGTCCCATAATTCTATCTTTCAGCGCCCCCGTTGTCTCTAGTCTGCATATCGAAAACTTCGAAGCCCGCGCCGGAATCTGCAACTTTGAGAACCCCAGACGCTGACGAAAAATTTTCCTTTTCCAGAACTACCAAGGGTCAAAATTTCTGTCGCAATGAATACAACGTCAGCGGCCTCTGCAACCGGCAGTCCTGCCCGCTCGCCAACTCTCGGTATGCGACTGTACGCTCAGACCCAGAGACAGGCGCAATGTACCTGTACATGAAGACCATCGAACGAGCCCACATGCCGAGCAAGTGGTGGGAGCGGATACGCTTGCCGTCGAACTACGCTAAGGCACTTGAGATGCTGGACGATAAGTTGATCTATTGGCCGAAATTCTTGATTCACAAGTGCAAGCAGCGCATGACGCGGCTGACACAGGTGAATATTCGCATGAAGAACATTTCCAAAGAGGAGGATCGGCTGGGCGAGACCATTGTTCCTAAGCTGGCGCCTAAGATTCGTCGTCGCGAGGCAACTCGTGAGCGGAAGGCCGAGTCTGCGGCCAAGGTTGAGCGCGCTATTGAGCGTGAGCTCATTGAGCGTCTGCGCAGTGGTGCTTATGGCGATCGGCCGCTTAATGTTGAGGAGGGGATCTGGAAGAAGGTCATGCGTGGTCTGGAGCGTGCTGGTGATGGTGAGCGCGATGAGGATCTGGATGACGGGGAAGAGATCCTCGATGAGGAGGAAGAGGGTGTTGGTGAGGTTGAATATGTGTCTGATCTTGATGATGAGGAGGATCTCGAGGACATTGAGGACTGGCTTGGTGGCGAGTCTGCCGACTCCAGCGACTACGACGAGGAGAGCGACGATGAGAGCGACAGTGACTCGGATGATGAGCCTAGCGAGAGTGAGAAGCCCAAACCTGGTACCAAGCGGAAGCTTGCTGCGCCGCCCGTCAAGCCTCGCAAGAAGGGTCCCACGAAAGGCAAGGGTCCTCACACCGAGATCGAATACGAGCAGGAGGACACTGGTCGGGACTTTGTCATGGCATAGACTCGTGGAGTCTGCGAAAAGTTTATCTGATCTTGCACGTGGGCATGGCGTTGGGTCGGTTCTATATTTTCTGTGTAATCGGGCATCATACCCTGCTGTTGCATCGACTGCCGCATGTATCTGTCAATACGGGTCTAGGATACCATTCAATATTTTTGGCCTTTTTAATTTGTTTATGACTTCGTAGTTCGGATTTTTTTTTTTGGAATGTTTAATTGCGCTTGTCGCAGCTCAATTGCCTAATTCTTCTGAAACCAAGTATAGGGTCACGTGGTTGCGGTCTCCGCCTCCTGTTTCACTCCGTCACCGTCACCACCGCCACTCTTTCAACATCCACAAAGAGCCGGCTCTTTTGTTGGAAGCTTCTTTAATCACCTCTAATTGCAAACTCACCGCCAAGCCCAAGCTCGATCATCGCCGATCTACGATTTACAAATACCTGCGTTGGGTTCCTGCAGGAAAGCAGCTCCGCATAACCCCACCCCACACCACATCGAAGCTGTCCTTTACAGCTTGCGCGTTAGACATTCATACCCATCAAACGCACCCAGTGACTCAAGATGAGCTCCTACTTCTCATCATTCACTGGATCCTCCTCCTCGCTCTCCAGTGCCCTGGGCTCGCGGCTCACCAGCCTTCGCCGCGCTATTACCCTGGGCGACGAAGGAGACGATCCGGAAAATGAAGACGGCTCGCACATCTCCAATGCCCTCCGAGCATACTACACAGAAAAGGGACGCCCATTCCCTTCCTGGTTGCCTCCGGACCCGAAGGCCCCCCAAGCCGCATCAAACCGTGTCGTGGCAACCTCACAGCTTCCCCAAGGTCAAGGCCCCGCCACCGTATCCTACAGCCGGGGCGGAGGTCTAGGTGATCTCTGGGGGGACTCAGGAGCATCCCAACCAGCAGGCGCACAGACAGCCAGTCTCCGCCGTGGCCGTGTTGGCAACGCTCCCCCACTTCTCCCCATGAACAGCGCGCCGCCCGGCCCGGTGTCTACGCCTTCACCGCCGCTCCAGCATGCTCATTCGCACTCTCCTGGCCCACCGGGGGGTATGCATCCGCAAGGAGCACGGCCACTACCTAGTCAGCGACTTGGATCGAACCAGTCAACCGGGTCCTCGCGCGTGTCGCAAGACCGGGCGGGGTCGGCACAAGAGCGACTGCGGGCACGGCTTCAGGGGGGCCGGTCTCCGAGCCCTCATGTCGATCCGAGTGTGAGGAAGCCAGTGGGATCGTCGGGGAGACAGTGGTGAGAAAGAGAAAGAAGGAATAGAAGGAGGAACACATTGCATTTCGCAATTGTCGTCAGCATGGCGTCGGGAGTTTTTTTTTTTTTTTTTGTGCATCCTTATCCTCATATTGCCTTGGAAGCGTACATATCCAAAAAACTCATGACCATGACAATAACAATGATTTGAGACAAAGCCACCAAAGCCTACGTATAGTGTCATGTGATGAATGCCCGGTGGGCGAGCCCAGATCTGGGTTCTCTCTTTCCTTGTTTGTATACTTCGACCCGGCACTAACCTGCCCGAACACGCCAGAACCCGCCAGAGAAGTGGACCAACCTCCCCATCATCACCAATGGCGCTCAGCGACTCGTACCCCCACGGTTGAGCCACCGCCGTGGGATGTCCCAGATTCCGTATAGTGGTCTCGAACAGAAATTTCGGGAGACTGTGGAAGTTTCGACCCTGACTTGGCCAAGCGCCCAGACTTCATCCGGCGAATGGCGCCCTCGGCTTGCAGGTCCGGGGCCCAAAGGTCCCGCGTCCGTGTCATCCATTGCAAGCGAAAAATCGGGAGCTGATCTCTCGGCACGAGACTGTGAAAACTAGGGTTCCGCGATCCCGCCCGAGGCATTGTTCCTAGGCCCGGATAGCTTAATTTCACGGTGCTTCAAGGCCTCGTCCGGGCAACGTCTTTTCGCACAACTTTCTGATTATACGTTTCCATCTTCCTCTCTAAGACGGATTCATCGTGATTCTGAATACGCTCGGACAGAAAGTCATGACGCCTGGAAGCACAATCCCGACCCACTGACATTTCGCCGAAGACTCTCCGACAACGTTCCTCACTCCACGGGGAACCCCAATCCCCCCCCGGTTCTCTGTCGCGTAATATGCCTGGCCCGTACCCCTCCTGACTACGGACTCTCGCCGAAGCCGCAGACCTCATGATCCCGACTTATTTTTCGGCTTGTGGACTCGGCATTGTACTCTGCCGCAGTTGAGATATGTATGTCTACTCCACTTAGGCCGACACGCCGAGTCTCGCAGGATTCGGCCAGAGCAGCCCGCGAAGCCGATTGTCCTTCTAGAAGGACACTTCGGTGGTTCAGGGGGTTCAAGCCAACGACGGGTGTAAGCCTTCCAGAGGGATACTCGGGCGCAAAATGTGCAAACCTTGGAAACTCGCGGGTTAAGCTTTGCGGACTGCGATTCGCTCAGACGCCCGATTAATGCCCCATCCCCCTCAAATTCCCCGGCCTCCTCCACATTCTGGGATCCCTGCCTACATATTCACATACTTCTTCTGGTAGCTAGTAGACTTTTGGCCACCGGTGAGACCGCTTCTCCTCATTCTGGGGTTTCCTGGGGCGTCCTGTTTCGCCGTGGTTGGCCCGACTGGCGGGATGGGTCCTTCTCCGACCTTCTCCACAACCTTCTGGGCGATGTACCTCTCCAGATCAAACTTGGGAGAAACATGGGGCGGGTGTCTATCCCTAACCTTAGACAGTTAGACCTTTTCGTTTTCGGCGTTTCCCCACTGCCTTCGGTTTTCTTTTTCTTTGCGTCAGAGGTAAAGCGTATTCCCGGGCGTCATCGCGGTGGTCTGGGATCGGCCTCAAATAGTCCCTTTCCCCTCCTTTCTGTCCTACATTCCCCAGACATTTTCGACTTCTTCTTTCTCCCCTTCCACGAAGTTCCCCCCACACTGGGATCCGGTCTTGAGACCCATAGTTATATCATTTTCTAGTCTCATCTATCCATCCTTACCCTAGAAGGGGTTCATCCATCATGGCTGATGAAAAGAGCGTCAAGGATGTCGAGGCTCCCCAGAGCACCTACCACAAGGAGGGGATCGCGGAGGAGTTCGATGAGGTTGCCGATCAGAAGCTGTCCAACCGGACAGAGGCTGCTATGAACGCCGAGATTGCACAACTTGAAGAGCAACTGCCGTCGCTGAAGAAGCCTCGCACCGAGATTGAAGTCACATTCAAGAATCCCAGCCATTTCACATGGGTTCTTGTCGCTTTTGCCTCTATGGGTGGTATGCTTTCTGGTCTCGACCAGTCGCTGATTTCCGGTGCCAACCTCTATCTTCCCGATGATCTACATCTCAACAGCGGACAGGCCAGTCTGGTGGATTCCGGTATGCCTCTTGGTGCTGTTGCTGGTGCTTTTATCCTTTCTCCGTCGAACGAGTATCTCGGTCGTCGCATGTCCATCATTGTTTCTTGTATCTTGTACACCATCGGTGCTGGCCTGGAGGCTGGTGCTATCAACTTCGGTATGATCTTCGCTGGTCGTTTCATCCTCGGTATGGGTGTCGGTCTGGAGGGTGGTACCGTGCCTGTCTACGTCGCCGAGTGTGGTAAGTTTCCCTCCTATACATACTATCGAGCATCAGACATCAAACTAACACCCAACACAGTTCCCCGCAGACTTCGAGGTAACCTCGTTTCACTTTACCAACTCAACATCGCCCTCGGCGAGGTCCTTGGCTACGCCGTCGCTGCCATGTTCCTCGACGTTGCTGGAAACTGGCGCTACATCCTTGGCTCATCCCTCGTCTTCTCCACCATCCTCCTCGTAGGAATGTTCTTCCTCCCTGAATCCCCCCGTTACCTCATGCACAAGGGTCATGAAGTCGCCGCCTACTCCGTCTGGAAGAAAATCCGCGGCTTCGGTGACTTCGAGTCCAAAGACGAATTCCTCGGCATGCGCCAGGCCGTCACCGCCGAATCGGAAGAACAAGCCCGCACCAAGAAGTACGCCTGGATGGACTTCTTCACCCAGCCCCGCGCCCGCCGCGCCATCGTCTACGCGAATATCATGATCTTCCTCGGCCAGTTCACCGGTGTCAACGCTATCATGTACTACATGTCCACTCTGATGGGCGCCATCGGCTTCGACACGCGCACTTCTGTCTTCATGTCCCTCGTCGGCGGTGGCTCTCTTCTCCTCGGCTGTATCCCCGCCGTCCTGTACATGGAGCGCTTCGGTCGCAGATACTGGGCTAACACCATGCTTCCTGGCTTCTTTATCGGCCTCGTTCTCGTCGGCGCTGGATACACTATCGACTACAAGAAGTACCCCGCCGCCGCACAAGGCCTCTACCTCACCGGTATCATCCTGTACATGGGCTTCTTTGGCTCCTACGCTTGCCTGACATGGGTCATTCCCTCCGAGGTTTTCCCTACTTATCTCCGTCACTACGGTATGACCACAGCCGATGCAAACTTGTTCCTGTGCTCCTTCATCGTGACCTATAACTTCACTCGCATGAGGGATACCATGACGAATACTGGTCTGACGCTCGGTTTCTACGGTGGTATTGCCGTTTTGGGATGGGTCTACCAGATTATCTTCATGCCCGAGACTAAGAACATGTCTCTTGAGGATATCGATGAGTTGTTCTCGCAGCCTACTTCTGTCATTGTGAAGAAGAATATGAAACAGACCGCCGAGGTGATTCGGGATCTGTCGCACTTCCGTATCAAGAAGGTGTTTTCGCCAGAGCCTTATTCTCATTAGATGGACGTTAAAATTGTTAGGGAATGATGGCTATATTTTTTTTCCTTATGATGCCTTATGAGCATGTTATGTGGTGATGTGATTATGTGATTCGCTGCAATTATACCCCCAATCTAATGTATAAAATTGCAACTACAATTTTCTACACGTAGAATAGCCGTTTGGACTTGATTGTATTCGCGGGTTCAGCGTGGGTATCCATGTGTACAAGAGAGGTAACTTGGACGGTGAGCTAGAGCTCAACGTGATCAACGAAGGCAGGAGAAAGGAAAAGGCAAGAGGAATAATACCCTCGGAGGCGGGATTCCGTCGACGTTCTCCCGTCATATCCTCCCAATGGTTGTAGTAAAAGCCAATGTTCAAGCGCAAACCGACTTCCCTGCCCAATTCACATAGTGACCTCTGTTTAAAGCGAATTTATCCTCAAAACTCTAGATATATCTCGATGTGGTGTCATCTAATCCCCGAGCACTAAACCCGGCTAACTCCGGCCATCTCTGGATGATAAAGGCTCTGAGCTCCAAGTAAGCCATTCTTCTCTAAATCGAGAGTGATCGCCAATATCTGCGAATTCAACTGAAGCTATGGCTCCCACAAATGTCCTTATTACAGGTATTGTGCACAATAAGTACTGCAATCTGAAGAGCCCGGCGCTGACGAGTTTCCACAGGTGCCAACTCCGGGTTGGGTCTTGCAATAGCAAAAGTTCTAGTACGCGTGTCAGAGAATTTTCATGTCATCTTAGCCAGTCGGTCTCGTGATAAAGCCCAAGCTGCGTTGGACGAAATCGAAGCTGGTGGTCCAAAAGGATCAGTATCTATTTTGCAACTGGATGTCACGAACGAGGAATCAATCAACGAAGCTACCGGATACGTTCAGGAACATTTTGGGTATTTAGATGTGCTTGTTAACAATGCCGCCGTCGGTTGTTTGGATGTTGATGATGTCAAGACTCGCTTCCAATGTTGTCTAGAGACTAATGTGCTTGGACCAGCCATGGTCTCTGCAGCTTTCAGGCACTTGCTGCTCAAGTCTGCGAACCCATACTCAATTTTTGTGGGCACTGGCGCGAGATCGTTACCACGAAACGCTATACAGCAGCCTCCAAGCCACTTCAACCACATTCGGAACGGTGATGCATACCAGGTCAGCAAAGCTGCCCTAAATATGCTTGCTGTACTGGAGGCGCGGGATTATGGTCCTCAAGGCATTAAAGTATTCGTGCTGAGCCCGGGTCTGTTTCGATCGAACCTTCGTGGGACCAGCGAGGAGGCAAAGAGCGGATGGGGCAAAGCTGAAGACCCAGAGGGTGCTGCAGAGGTTGTCCTGTCTATTCTGCAAGGAAACCGCGATTCTGAAGTAGGACAACTGATCCACAAAGACGGTGTGTACGAGTGGTAATCGATCTAAATTATACTCTGTCATTTTAACTGTGTAAGTACGAGCATACATCGTGAGGAAGACAAATTTAGTATACTGCTCAAAGTTGCGGCTCAATTCTTGCTCTCGGGTGCAATACAAACACCGTCTACTAAGTCCGGAGCTATGCTAAGAAATCCTATTAGGTGATCCTTTCCAAGTGGATATCTTTTCTTCCAACCACAACCACATAGTATACGGCCATTTACTAAGCACGTCTTAATAGCTATGCAGACGTAGGAAAATTCTACAGAGAAAAACAAGAAAGGGCGTGGGTGTAAATCAAGCCTACATGGGAAAAGATCAATTTACAAAGACATACTAGACACCACAGTTCAACATGTTCTTTCCTAGGATGCGGTTAACCCGGTGTTGTTATTGAAGTAACCTTGCACAGGTAGCGTGGGTTTGGGTACGGGCTGAGAAACAAAACGTGATTGTCTTTGGGGTAATTTGGTTTCAAACCCTACTATATCCTGGCTATCTTGATGTCCTTTCCCGAGAATCCTCTTTGATATCCTCCTGAGCAGAATAAAGCTGTCCAAAATCCCCGGGCAACTCCGCCTGAGGCGTGTCGGCGCTCTTCCTCGCAGGCAACTCAGCCTGTGCATAAGTCTGCACCGTCGGCAACTCAGCAGGGGCACTAGGGCCAACCTCTTGACCTGTATCAAGCTCTGGCTTTCCCGTATACGGCTCACCAACGGCAGGCGGCACCACTTCGGAAGCCCTCGCTCGAGCTCTGCGCCGACGATGCCACCAGATAAATACTATAGCAGCAAGAACGAGCACGCCAGCCGGAATGCCTATTCCGATTCCTATTTTCGCGCCTGTTGATAAACCCGTAGAGGAATCGGTATTGACGAGGATTACGGGGTATGCTTGGAATATCGCTGCGCCCTTAGAAGCACTCGTGCCGCCGATTTTTCCGGTAAAAGGACCGACAGTTTGCGTATGGCATTTACCATTTGACGTTGTGATGAGTGGCAGGGATTCGGTAATGTTGATAGTTTGACTGTAGCAGAGGACTTCCTTTAAAACGTAGCCACTGCGGAAGGAATTATAAACTAGGGCTAGACTCTGGCTTGAATATGTACTCACGACGGACAACAGAGGGTAGCGATCTCGTCATCTGCAATACTCGTAATATAGGAATTGAGAGGATTCCACCCTTGGTCCCGATGAATACTGCTGGCACTTGTGACTGGTCTCCATCCATATGGACATGCAAGGCCAGGCGAGAACCCTTTATATGCGAGAGCGGTATTGTTATTAGCGCCTGACCATCCCGGAGGATAGCAAGACGACGCATAAGCAATAGTATTACTCGTACACTCCACGCCCCAGCGAAGACTGGTCGCGTTCGAGTTATGCTGGACCCATTTCTCAACTGAGCAATCGGTCGGAGCGGAGAAGGTGGTTGTTAGAGCCCCGAAATTTGAGACGGAGGTCATGGCTGGCGTTCTCAATGCAATCCGAGAAGTAAAGAAAAAGAATACGTCAAGGGAAGAAGTTTGGTTCGGGATATGAATACGATTTAGGGTATTGGGCTCGATTGTGGCTGCGCCATGCTGGCTCCCCGCAACGATCAGCGTAAAATGGAACCAGACACGTCCACTTCGCATTAGCGTGCCAGTTAACGAGGCAATCAGGCCCTCCGCGGTCTGTGCTGCGTTACTTTGCAGGGTGTTTTGGCCCCTTCTGCGTCATTGGCGGCCGCGTTCGGGGTCTCTCATATGGAGGCTCTGCGGCGTGCACTGACCCTATCTTCTTCAATTTGAGTATTTTCAACGCCCAAAGCCTCGTGTAGTGAAACTAACCGCTTCTGTGTAGCATGTTTTTCTTTCACGCCCATTTTGTGACCAGGTCACTTGGATCTCTCGGGGCCGTAGTCAGTTGCCGGAGGATCCTCGGTTTTCGTGTTTCGTTTGGTTGACGTTGATATTTGAAGAATGCTTCCTTTGGAGTGATTTTGCCCGGAAGAATTCTGTTGGTAACAGGAAGAGGTAAAAAGACTTCCTGTCCCTGAACTACATAAGGAAACAAGCCATTCAGCTACTTTCTACCCGGTCGAGATAGCCACGGCTGTCCCGCCAGCCGACGAACAGGGATCTGTGCAAGACGATCTTCGCCTATATGATTATGTCAAAGAGCGGTTCATGGTAGAGATAGGCTACCTGAATTTAGAGAAAATGAAACAGATTGAGATCATTTGATGGCACATTACAGAACTGGAAAGAATATTTCCTATAGTCCAAAGGGAAGAGCAGTCGGACCCAAGTTCATTCCTCTGGAGCAATCTGTGCAGAGGCTAACCTTTTAAACCCACCGCGAATGTTCTTCAGAGGGCGAGAGCGACTGCATTGATTTTAAAAAATTGGAAACACCTGGACTACTATTGTCGGTTGATTTTTCTATTGATATTTGATCTTAGCGATTGGAAATAAGATCCTAGATTACATTGCCTCTCGGTGGGTCCTTTCATTGATGATCCACTGTGGACCCACACTTTGCATCTACATCTTGCTCATCAGCGATGTCAGCATTTACATGATTTGTTCAATAGTCATAGAGAGTTGAGCAGTAATACTTGAAAGCTATCGACTCACCAGGTAGTGAGAAAGCACCGAATACGATTAATTCAGGGTGAGCCTCATGAGCGGACCTAGCGGATCTTTTTCTAAATGATCCTAGACATGTATTCATGCAATCTTGAGTAAACGCTAATCCCGTTCCACACCTCTCTGCCATGTTCACCTTTGATCTCCGGTATACCCACTTGCTCTATGGCGAACGATGCCCCAACTGAGCCGTAGCAAGCTGCATCAATGACGTTGCCCGTCTTGACATACCCTATAGCGTACGCCCCCAGGAAGGTATTTCCCGCCCCAGTCGGATCAACTACCTTCGAGACATTCAGTTCCCCTGAGCCAGGTCCATAATACGGAGGGAGCCATTTGGGAGAAAGACCACGTGCACTGACATAGCACCCATGCTCACCAGCCCGAATGATCACAACGCCTTGGCTGTCTGGTCCAACTCCTCGCTCTAGGACCCGCGCTGCAAGATCTTCCATGTTTCTTCGGACTGATTCAGCAGAAAGCGACACTGAGAATAATCTGGCCAGCTCTATGTGATTTGGAGAGAACACATCAACGATTGATGCAGCCTCTAGGCATTCCTGGAGATCGTTCGGGTTGCAAAACAGAGGAGACGGTTCCCATATTATCAAAGGACGATCAGATATAGCCTCCTTCTGTCTCATAGCGTAGAGATTTGCTATCCGTGTTTTGATGTCCTGGGGCGAGGCTAAATAGTGGTATGCCTTTGACCTCAGAAGTGCTGTTCCCTCTAAACTGCTATCTTGGACTCCGAGGACCGGGGTTGTGTACTTGAAGTCCTTTGCTAGAAACCCGATTAACATTTGGAAGGTAACCGCAAATTGACAAGGAAGGTATAATGATGGAGAAGGGGATAAGCGTCAAGGGATCCTTACGTCCAAAGGTAGTATCTCGATACTCAAGTAAGCCCCTCGTGGAGGCGCTACCCGGCTCTTTTTGAATAACCAAAGTTGGATTCCAGCTCCACAGAGCTTCTTCGACAGGTATCGGAAAGTCATTTCCAACGCGGATCATCCAACCCAAGTTGGGACTGAGTGACCCGGGAAGAAACAATCGCGCACCGAGCGTTGCTAAAATGGAGTTTAGTGCATATTAATGCCAGAAAGAACCATTTGAAGCCTTAGAGATAAAGCGGAGCTTTCACTCACCATATGTCCCTGAGCCACCTAGTATGTTTCTCAGCGGTTCCTGGCCGGGGACCCGAATCTCATCGAGGACGGCCAAGCCGAGGCTAGTAAAGAAAATATCCTGTTCGTGCTCGGGCACAATGTCGCGCCCAGTTAATGAAGTACTTAAAGTTGGGATGCGCATGATTGAGCTGTGGGTAACGCGTTTTGTACAATCGTCAAGGGATTTGAGGACGCGTGGTGCCCCGGTGGGGGTCGGCTGCAAGAAGTCCCAAGGTTCTCGTCCAGATATCGGATCCACCTTTCCCCGCTAATTATAATCATTTAGAGTGCGTTGCCAGACAGCCATCGAGCCATCCCCATTTCAATATATATTCGTCGGACGCCTCTTTTTCTCGTGGGAGTTTTGACCTCATTCCTTTTAACCTAAATTCTTACTGTGCTACAAACTCATTATAAAAAAAAAAGGTAAGTGGCCTTTGGACTTGCTATCTTCGCTAGAAACCTTGGAAGGCAGCTAAGATACGCTGGAGCAGTTCACAATGGCGCAAGAAACCCCCCTCCGTGTGCTTGTCATTGTCTCAAACTACAGTCCGTTTTGGGCACAGGCCTGCGACAAGGTAGAAAGCCTTATTCTAATCGCTATTGAAGTTTTGAATGATCATAAACTGTACGATGCGCAAGAAAACATTACACCAGATTCGAGGCTGTTAGCGATACAGAAATACCGAGTCCGCATACTTTTTGCATTCGATATCTCCAATCAGGATTATGATGCCGCACTGGGACATCTAGCCGGACAGAACAAACTTCCAGTCATCGTTGTCCATCTCAGTAGCAGTCGAATTGCTTACGAGCCTCATTCTGGAACACGCGAAAGAATCAACAAAGATATTGCATTTCTTCATGATGCAAATGGTCATGGAGCCACTCCGCCGTTTCTTGAAGATCACACTTTGGAGAGTCCGCCTACGTATCCAAATTCACGCAGTCTGAGGAAAGTAAATTCATGAGGCAGATTCCCGTATTCTCTAATTAGACATTAGCGTGAATTTGTCTTGGTGGGGTACGTGTACGTAGATGCAACTTGCGCGAATGTTCCAGTTATCGATGAAGTTCATTTATCTACTATTCTATTTGAATTGCAAAATGAAATGGCGGAAGAAGCTTTTTAATGAAATTGGAGAACGTGGCCAGAACAAGAAAAAGATGATGCTTCCAAGGTTCCAACACCTTATGCGCTCTGCAATGACAAGATGCTAGGGTTTATATACAAGAGTACACCAGCCAGCTGGCTGTGACTAGGGAAGGCGAAAAAAGAAGAAAACCGAAGTAAAAGATCATTGCCAAAGATAACAAGAGATCCCAACGCAGATCAACCGCGCACCTTGCGGTAGCTCGGAGGTTTCCACGACTGCTTGATCATCTTGCCAGCCCAGACCGGGAGAAGAGAAACGGCCAGCACGGCGGCGACACGCCAGAGCCAGTCGACGGTGATGACGTAGCGGAGGTTGAAGTAATCGCCGAGGAAAGGGACGCTGCCGGCGTAGAGGAGAAGAGTGCCGATGAGGCAGAAAATCATTATCGGGTGCCAAGTGGTGATTGCGATTGCGACCATACCCAGCTCGTTCAAAACGAGGGCCGTGAAGGACACGCTGATCAGACGGTAGCCAGTGATCGAGTTCAAGAGGATCTGTGACAGGCCTTGAATGACGGCTCCTTGATAGACAGAGATGAGCACCCAGGTGAAGAATGAGCGGTAGCTCAGACTCTTGCCTGTTTTGAGTTCCTTGTACAATTCCGGATACATATTGGCAAGGCGCTCATCCACATCTTTATCAAACACAAGAGAGAAGACCGGGGCGTTGGTATAGACTGTGGCATATCCGACCATGAGCCAATTGATGAAGAGGCCTTTGGGTTCGAAGTGGCTAGCGATGCTGTACATGGTCTGACAGATACTGATGATGAGACCGCGATGCATGATGAACTGTGCCAGTTTGGCGGACCGCTTGTAGGAGTTGCGGCCGTGCCAAACCAGAAGCTTGGTAAGATGGTGAAACTGGGTGATACTGAAGTCGGCGGCCAGTGAGGCTTGCTTGCCTTCTTTGCCCACAATACCAATGCCGACATCGGCGGCCTGGATCATGGATACGTCGTTACCACCATCGCCAATGCAACAGACACGCTTCTTCGTGTACTGACGGATCAATTCGGCAATCTCCGCCTTCTGGGTTGGAGAGCATCGGCACGCGATGACAGCCGGGAGGAGCACCGCAACGGAGATGAAGGCAGTCCGGAACTGACCAAGCATCAAGTTCAATGATTCGCCATCTATCAGCAGGCAGCAGTCGGTCTTATTTCGCAAGAAGTCCAACGCTTCCTGCGCAGTCTGTTTGTCTGTGCATTTTTGAACGGTGTGAATATACTGCCCTCGGGCGACCAGCTTGGCAGAAATGGCAACACATCGTGCTGTTTCGACTTTGTCGCCCGTCAGCATCCAGATCTTGATCCCCGCGTTGCGCATCAGCTCCAGAGAAGATTTAACATCACGTTGCAAACGATCCTCGACACCAGTCACTCCGAGAAGTTCCAGGTCTCGTTCAAGATATTCGCTCAAAACCTTGGCCATGCCATCATCGCGTCCCTGGAATGACATGGAGGCCTGCTTATACAAGGAGGAAAATTCCTGGTACTGTGACAGAGAAAGTCGCTTGCGACCAACCACTAGAGTACGCAAGCCTTCGCGCGCCATGTTTGCAGTCTCTTCATCAAGCCAATCATTTGCCGCGACAATAGATGACATGACAGTGTCTGCACCCTTTTGATAGAACCAGATCTCAGGCTCCTGCTTGCCGTCAATGTCAAGGGCATTCTCACTCTGCTGGAACTGGACAATAATACCCATTCGCTTGCTGTCGGAGGTAAAGGGAAAAATATCGAGAATACGAACACGAACAACAACCTGTTTGGAGTGTGTGGATTCGAGCACAACATTCTGACGATCGCGATACGACAGCTTCAACCCAACTTCTTCGGTGTATCGAACGATAGCAATCTCATCGGGAGAGGACGCTTGGTAGGCTGTGACCTTCTGTCCGTCCTCCTCCTCGGTGGTCGGCGTAACATTGTGGCACAGACCAAGGGCCAGGATAATGTCTCGGACACGAGAACCAATCTCTCTCCTGGTTCGCGGGGCGGCGCCTTGGCCTGCTTGGGTTCCAAATACAGTCGATGGCGTCGTCAAGGCGTTGCCAGCAAAGCCTTGGCGAATGAACGATGCGACTTCATCCATTGCTTCGTTCGCATATGAAACTGTGCCAACATGGATCTTCTTGAGTTCCATCTCATTCTGAGTCAACGTCCCTGTTTTGTCGGAAAGAAGATATTCAATTCTTCCCAGATCCTCCGGAATGGTACTCGTCCGAACCACAGTTCCCGGGATGTCTTTGTCTCTCTGGATGAATCGGCCATAGACAGTCTTGGCCATGTCGAGATTGACTCGAAGACTCATCGGAATGATCGTGGAGAATAGAATGAGATAGATCATCATTGCGACGTACCACTTCTTATTGTTCGTCGGTTCAAATCCTTCCAAAGCCACAAGCACAACCGACATCAGAATGCACAGAAGGCACAGAATTTTGGTAAGATTGTTGATTTCATATTCCAACAAGCCCACTTTAGATCGAGAGGGAGATGTTGAAAGGGCGGCCCGAGTTTGTGAGCCAGTGTAGATAATAGCGGCATAGGTGATAGTGTTGGACGCAAGAACAGTATTGGCCCATGCAGTGTTATCGATGGTCAGTGGCGCTGAATTGGATTCACTGTCATTTCTCTGGGTTGCAAGCTTTCGTGCCGGTGGAGTGTTCTTATCAACAGGGGCATCGTAGAAACCCGTGGGGGGAGCTAGCTCGATAGTGCCCATAAACTCATTGACCCGCTTGTCTGGAGGGCTTGCAGTGACCTTAAGACGGGTAAAGTCGGCGAGAGAAAGGGCTTGTGATAACGCAGAGGGAAGTCGAAGTTTCCAGTCAGTTTCACCATCCAGTTGATCGGTTCGAATGAAGGTATCACTAGCAGATGATACTGCAGCATTTGCTGGCTCGGGACTCGATGCGGAATCCGCGGCAGAGCCCGCCGATCCCTGGCCTGTCTCGAGGAGATCGGTCACCTGCCCGGGAGCCTCCTCTTCGAATGAGTTCTGTCGGCTTGAGCCCGAATCATTGGAAATACTCTTGAGTATCACCACATCGGCGGGTAAACGCTGATTCTTCCGAACCTTAAGTACATCTCCTACTTTCAAATCACGGGACTTCTTGTTCATCTCCACCAAGTTGGATCTCTCTAGAGACACCACAGTAAATTCCTCAGCGTTAGCTTCAGCATCCCGCCGTCGGCGCACAATATCGTCGAGGGCCTCTTTGCCCAAGGAAATGGAAACAACGAAAGCCAGCGGCGCAATGTATGAAGACATATATCCAATGCGTAGAATGGGAATAATTTGTGAAAGGGCAACGAGGAGGAAATAAATGTTGAAGAAGAATGAGAACTCGTTGTACAGGGTGCGGGGGAGGAAGCTCCAGGGGGTGTATTTCGCGTTCGAAACCACGTTGGCTGGATATTTGGTCGCCTGGTGTTGTCCGACAAGTACCTCTCGGGGAGGATGGTTCGAAGGATCATCGGGTTTTGAGCGCAGGCGATTGGTGATACTCTGTATAAAGCTCGGGCCTTGGAGCCTGGGTAAGCGGAACCGGCCACCATTGTTGGATGGCTCATCGTCGTTGAATAAGCGTGTCGACCCGCGACGATCAAGAAGGGGTGCGTCGTCGTCAGTCAAGTTGTGAGAGCTGGCTTGTGACCGCCGCAACCCATCTTCGCCTCCATCCTGGAGTAACGCATCCGTGTCTTCTTCTCGTTCTGTACGCCCGGAGGCACTTCGTTTCCACCGGCTTCCCACCCCAACGCGTAAATTCCGGAGTGCGATACCTGGCCCATAGTTCCGCGAGCGGCCTGTATAGTCTCGGGAGACTCGAGTGGGTTGCGACAGGTCGGTACTAGGATCAAGCTCCTCGAGGTCTAAGTCGGAGTCGGAGTCGGAGAGGTCTGGATCTTCAGCCTGGTGAGGAGGATGTGCGTATTCCGGTGAGTTAGGCATGATGAATGATGTTATCAGCTTTCCACAATTGCTTGATCATGAGCTGCGAGGCAACACGGTGCTTTCCAGCCGTATCAGCAAATAAAGGATCATGTCAGATAACATCAAGTGGAATTGAAGATCCGAGCAAACATCAGGAATGTGAATGTGGAGATTGCGGGATAGAGTGTGATCGCGTAGCTGTAGCTGCAGCTGTAGCAGAGCTTGACCTTGCAGCTGGTATCTTGAAGCGCAAGTTTAAAGGTATAACTGTTATCAGGACGAGTCGTGACTGCCTACCGCCCGTGATGCGTAATCACCTGACGTACCCCCGGGGCACAAATTACGTTGCTTACCTCAATATGCACAGATGACTAATTATGCTTGGAACGGAAGAATGTTTGTCCTTGATGTCATCACGAATCGGGTCAAGTCAACCCAGTCGCGATTCAGGGTAAACCGCTTCTTTTTGCCTCCGGTGACTGGATGCTATTCATGATTAATTTTTTTCTCTAATTCGTGTTATTTCGCCTTCCTCATTACTCTATTTAATGGATTACTGATTTTGTCCCGATCGCGAGTTTTATTTGTTGGGATTGTTGTTCCCGGTCACTGGAGACGTGTCAGGTTGACTTCCGAACCTCCGAGTCGACTCGATACTCGAGGGCCACACGCTCGCCATGGCCCAAGAACCTACAGCTGATGAGATAGACGCGTGGAACGTATCGTCTCAGCCAGATGATTCTACGACCACTGACACGGCGACTTCTACGAAAGGCGGCTTGTCGGGTCTCCTGGCGGCCGCCGACGATACCAAAGAAACCCCTACAACGGACATGAAGTCACCTCTCAGCGAGGAGGACTTCTCCGCGTGGGAAATGCCTCAGAATGCGGATGCCACTTCTCCTCAGGACGCGACAACGAGCACGAACGCCCTAACCGAAAACGCGCCGACCTCCTTGGATGCCGCTATACTTGATTCTCAGAAGCTGAAACAAACGACGGGATCAGCTTCCGTATATGTGCCTACGTTGATGAACAAGCCGAAGACTCCAGCTCAGGAGCTGATCAATGGTACCGAGTCAGCACAACCGGAACCAGCTCAGTCTTCGGCAACCCCTGTTGAAGCAGCCGTACAATACATCGAGACTGCGCATGAGCTTTCTGGCCCAGCTTCATCAGAAGAGCTGCCAGCCCAAGTTCAACTCGACGCGCAACAAGAGGATATCCCCATGCAAGGCGACGAGACGGATGATATCGAGGAGCGGATCGCACAGCAACCTGTTTTACCTCAAGTAGAGGAGCTGCCAGTGGCGGAAACCACCCCAGCCACTACCATGTCTGCCGAAGACACTTCATCTCACGAGCAGCCAGGTGTCGGGTTTGCTTCTGCGCATATCGAACAAGCATCAGAGGCCGAGCCAGAGGCGTTGCCCATTGATCCTGAGCATAAGGAATATTCCAAAGAACCTGCCATCGAAGAGGCCGTTCAGCCGATCGACACGCATACTCCTTTAGAGTTCGAGACAACTTCAACGCTGCCTAAAGTCAACGGGGAACCGACCACTGTATTCGAGGCGGCTGGCCAGGAATCTGGCATAGAATCCACAATCGAAGAGCCTTTGCAGCCCACAGCGGCGCAAGATTCTTGGGCCATCGACTCAACCCCGACACAGCCCGAAGTGACTGAGCTAAAGGCTCCCTCAATGGATTTGACGCTTCAGGATGATCTGACAGATCCTGTCATTGAAGAGGCTGTACGGGAAGCGGCAGCTCAAGATCCCTGGGCTATCGAGCCGAGCCCGACACAGCCTGAGACTGTTGAGAAGCTGACCCCCCAACCTGAAATCGCAGACCATGACAATCTCCAAGAAAGCTCATTGGAAGAATCCTCGAAGATGAATGTTCCTGAACAATCGACTTCCCCAGAGCCTTTTGTGGAACCCATGCAAGCCGCCCCAGAAGAGCATGTGGCACCCACTGAAACACAGGAGATCGACTTGGGGGGCCCCTGTAACCCAGAATTTTTCCGACCGGGTCGACCCGCTCCAAGCTGCACAGGCAGAGTTGAGCGCCTCGGTTGATACCCAGGAGTCTCAAAGTCAGAATGCCGTCCAAGAAGATGACACAGAGCAATCGGTTCTCAATATTTCGCCTGTGGAGGCAAAGGCCGACGTTGATAATTTGTGGAGCAATGAACCAGCAGCCGATGTTGACTCCGATGGAGATGACTTTTTCAACCAATTGAAAACTCAAACCAAGCCTATCTTTGCGCCACCAGAGTCTGAGTCTCGGTATGAGGAAGGCGTCCCGTTGTTGGATGATACATGCCCAACTTCTCCCCCGCTGGCCATTCCTCAGAGGAAATCTGTTGAAAACCCCTTCGGCGATGAGGATGATGGAGCCGATTTCTTCACTTCCATACAAAACCCCCACGCGAGCAAGGAACTTCCAATCCGTCACCTTACTCGCAAAAGTACGACACAAGTGGTGGAATCAATGGGATTCGGTATTGACTCTCCGACAAGCGATATCTCCGCAGCTGCTCAGCTTGAGGAAGTTTTGAAATCTGCGGCTTCTGGCTCTGAGACACCACACGCGATTGAAGAACCAGAAGATTCTCAGCCCTCCCAGGCCCAACAAGAAGCCTCAGAGCCTACAGAAGAGGAATTGGCAGCTCGATGGGAGGCAGAACTTAGTGACGCTGGGGAGGACGATCTTGCGGCACAATGGGAGGCTGCGCTTGATGATGATGACATGCTGCTTGAAGATGATTCTGTCCCAGCGCAGCTTAATGCCCAGAATCCTATCCAGCCTGCTTCTAATGCTCCTTTGGGTGGCCTGAACAGCCCATTCCAGACCCCACAGAGCTATGTTCCGGCAAGGGCAACACCTGGTGTATACGCACCGCATCAACCATCTACCGCGGATTTAATGGCCGGGGTCTCTATGCCAGGAGTTGCTCCACCGGCAAATGGAGTCATTCCGCCTTATTTCTCTCAGCAGCCGCAGAACCTTGTGGCTTCCCGGGGAGAGAGCTTTGCTGAGGCCTCAAAGCAAGGATATAAATCCCCTTACGATTTGCCAGATGATTTATCTCGACCCCGGCGACCTTTGGCTACCTCTAAGCCGGCTCCCCCACCGGTAGCTATGATGCCACCGCCCCCTTCATCAGCTATGCCTCCTCCGGCACAGCCCGTGAAAGCTACAGTCGCGACTACAGCAGCTCCGCCGCCCGCCCCTAAGAACTTCTTCGAAGAACTTCCTTTGCCAGCACCCAGGTCGAGACCTGCCAGCTCCGGGCGATATACCCCTAATCCCAGCTCGACAGGACCCACTCCTTCACATATGCCTCTGCCCCAAGTTCCATATGCAGTTGTTCCTGCTCCTGCTCTTGCTTCGGGGCCTGGGTCGGCTCCTATCCCTGGGCCTGTTTCTCCTACTGCTGTGGCAGCTCCGCCTCTAGCAAGCAATGGAGTTCCGGTACAGTCTGCCCTGCAGCCGCCTGAGCGTCTGGAACCGTCTGAGCGTCTGGAACCGTCTGAGCGTCTGGAACCTTATGGATCTATATTGGCGACGAGTGCACCTGCCGGACCCCCCGCTGCATCTAGATATTCTCCGCAGCCGCCGGGTGCGCAAGGTCCCGGAAAGCCGCCTCAGTCATCGCGTTATTCGCCTGCGCCACCGCCGGCAGCCTCCTCTGCCCGTAATCGCTATACCTCCCAGCCTTTGTCTGTCCCTGGCCAAAACTTGCCGTTCCAGCCTCGGACATCGAGCCCTCTTGCGTACCACGAAAAAGTCTCTTATCAACCTGAAGATACTCGGCAACATCAACCACCTTCGCTGCAACCATCAGTTGATCTCTCCCCGCCCCGAGCTCAACGAGTGAGCATCGATCAGGGATCGCCCTATGCCCCTCAAATTTCAACTGGACTTCATGATGCTATGGGGCAACCAGTCGGCCCACCTGCTGCTCAGCGACAGACTCCTCCACCTGCCGGGAATCGGTATGCCCCTCAGGACTACATCAACGAGTTTGCGAAGCGCGTAACACCGACCACGGCTCATACTTCACCGGCCCCTCAGATACCTGCTCCAGGCCCCCCTCAAGCTACCGACCCGCAGATGCCCCCTCTTCGATCCCAGACCCAGTCTCCAGGCCAGCACATGATAAGCCCACGAGCATCTGTCCCTCCGATTTCCACCCTTCCACGTCCGGCTTCGGTACATGGCTCGAGCTCGCCCACCAAAACCTCGAACCCATATGCGCCGTCCCAGCCTTCTGTGCAAAGTCGTGCTCGGGCACTTTCTCAGCGCGGTCTCGGTTTCATCACCCCTACTGACGGCCAGGAACATGATGTCCTTGAGCGGTGGAAAGGTGCTCCGATCTTCAAGTTTGGCTTTGGTGGAGCTGTGCTGTCATGCTTCCCCAAGCACATCCCTCGTTATTCTGCCGGTCAGACAGCCCCTATGCTGATGCCCAGTCCTGGCGAGATCAAAACCGCCCCGCTCAACCAATGGCTACCCGCAGCGGAAACCATCGTTCAACACCCTGGGCCTCTCAAGACCAAGTCTAAGAAGAAGGATCTAGTGTCCTGGCTGTCAAGCAAGATCATCGCATTGGAAAATGAGCCGACCCCCGACTTTGATCTCTCCCATCCCGAATGCCAAAGGCGCCACGAAGAAAGGATCCTGCTTTGGAAGGTCATGAAGATTCTGGTCGAGAACGATGGCACCTTGGAAGGTTCACCTACTATTGAAAAGTCTCTCCGCCAGGCTATATTCCCGCAACTTCCGGAAGTTGTACCTGATGGTTCTTATGCGAGTGGTTACCCCACATCTGGTGTTCACCTTAACGCTCCTTCTCATCCTGATGCCGTTGACTCTGAATCGGTTGAAAAGTTACGGAACAGTTTGTTGCAAGGAAATAGAGAAGAGGCGGTCTGGGCCGCGGTCGACCGTCGTCTTTGGGGACATGCGATGATTGTTGCATCCACAATGGACAAATCTATTTGGAAGCAGGTCGTCCAGGAGTTCATCAGACGTGAAGTTAGGTCCTCTGGGGGCAACACCGAGTCACTGGCAGCGCTTTACGAGATTTTCGCTGGCAATATCGAGGAGAGCATCGATGAACTCGTTCCTCCGTCTGCGAGGGCCGGTTATCAATTGATTAGCAAGGCAGATGGTCAGGGAACGACTAAGAATGCGCTTGACGGTCTGAACAGTTGGAGAGATACGCTCGGCTTGGTGTTGAGCAACCGTAGCTCTGAGGATCATCGAGCATTGCTGGCTCTTGGCCGCCTTTTGGCATCATATGGGCGCACCGAGGCTGCGCATATTTGCTTCATCTTCTCTGGGGCTGCTGTCTTTGGTGGTGCTGATGATCCCCAGGCAAACATCGTGCTCCTTGGCGTTGACAACCAACAGTTCCATTCAGGTCTGCTCAGTGAAGATGCTTTCCTCCTAACCGAGGTTTATGAATATGCCGCTTCTGTTTTGGGCAACTCTCCCATGGCCAATCTGCCTTACCTGTTGGCCTTCAAGCTTCTGCACGCCAGGCAGCTGGCTGACCGAGGTCGCATTTCTGAGGCGCAGAACTACTGCGATGCCGTGGGGGTATCTCTCAAAGCAACCACTCGGCCTTCCCCTTATCACCACCAGCATTTGTTCATTGAAGCGGATGAACTTTCTGCGCGTCTCCGTCAAACCACCACTGATGGCGGTTCTTCGTGGATTTCCAAGCCGAGCATGGAGAAGGTATCTGGATCTATGTGGGCTCGATTCAACAACTTTGTCGCCGGTGATGACGCCGACCCTGCATCCGCCGGCGCACCAAAAGCGGGTGAGACTGCAGAATTTGGTCCTTTCGCCAATGTGGCAGGAACCCCAACTGTTAGCCGCTCTCCTTCCGTGTCTGATCTGTATGGCTCTTATCCCGGACATGGGGCACAGTCGGTTCCTCCCGGTGGTTCTTCCCGTTACATGCCTTCGACCCAATACGCTCCCAACGCGTCGCCTGAACAATTCCGAGGCCGATCATCACTTGATTCCCAGAGATCTGCTTCATACGGTGGGATGCCGGTCGGGCAGCGTCGAAGCTCGGCGGATTACCCATCGCCCCCGGTTGACTCCCATTCGTTCCAGGGTGGCCCCATCTATGGCTCGCCTGGTAACACTGGGTACCAACCTACTCCGCCTCAGACGTCTTACATGCCTCTCGCCCCTGTCAAAGAGGATGCGTCTCTCCACGCCCAGTCGCCGGCTGAAGCAGCCCCGTCAATGCAGCCTCCTGTGAACGGCCTCTTCTATCAACCTTCCGGACAGGATGCTTCGCAGGCCGTCCAGTCACCCTATTATCAGGGACCGCCCGGTATGCCCCAATCGGACAGCCCGTACATGGCGCAGTCTGAGAATCCCTACATGCCTCCGGCCACTGGCAATGCTTATGATCCACCATCGTATACTCCGCATTTCCCGCCCACGGAAGAGCCAGGGCAATATACGGAAGAGGAGGCGCCGCCCAGGAAGAAGTCATTTATGGACGATGACGAGGACGATCTGGCTACACGGTCCGCTGCCCTCAAAAAGACAGAGAATGACCGTAGGGCCGATGAGGCGTTCCGAAAGGCTGCTGAGGAAGATGGTAGGTCACTTGAATTCCTAATAGTGGAAGATTCCTATGCTAACCCGCACTATAGCCAAGAAAGACGCCCAGCAGCAGAAGAAGGGTTGGTTCGGTGGTTGGTTCGGAGGCCCTAAGAAGGAAACAGAGCACACTGGTGGTGGTCCTATCAGAGCCAAGCTTGGCGAGGAGAATTCATTCTATTACGATAAGGAACTGAAAAAATGGGTCAACAAGAAGGACCCTGGCAGCGCCGAACCTGCTCGTGCCACGCCTCCTCCTCCTCGAGGCTCTGCTCCTCCCAGTCGCGCCAGCTCTGGTAGCATGCCTCCGCCTCCTCCTCCCGGACCCCCAATGTCCGCTTCGGGTAGCCGCCCTCAATCTTCCTCTAGCGACATGCCCCCATCTCTATCATCAAGCCCTGCGTTTTCCAATCTTGGTGTTCCGCCACCAACCCTGGGCAGTTTGCCCCGATCTGTCTCCACTGGCGCGACAGTTTCAGTGCCGCCTGGTGGATCGTCCGCCCCTGGTCCGCCCCGACCTACATCTTCTTTGACTCACGCTCAGTCTATTGACGACCTTCTCGGTGCTCCCATGGCACGGAAGGGTAACACTGTCCGCGGCAAGAAGAAGGGCCGTTACGTTGATGTTATGGCAAAGTGAACGGCATTGCTGTTTTACGGACCAGTACTGTAGTCCCAACGACGTCACTTTGACTAGTTGAGACGAATTTCTTTTGTTTCATTATGTCTGATATGCCTCGTGTTTTAGTTTGCTTGTTTCTCACCCCATGAAAACCCCACCCGCTTATAATAGATCCCCTCCCCAGCATCTTGCATGTGTCTGGCCTTTCGCAAGACACCCCATTCCCGGCGTTCTCGCACTGAGCTCATCATCGTGAAGCCTTGCACATAGCTAGCTTCTTGCTGTTCTTTGTTGCGACTCGTTTCGTCTGCGAAGCGAGGGAGACGATTCTCCTTGCATCATGTATATCATCCCCCACTTGCCTTGCAGGTATACACTGTGGCTGTTTGAATTTTGCGTTGCACGCTGTATCTGATGGTTTCTTTCCGCATCGGCTCTGGTCGTGCGCCTGTCTTAATAATGATTTCTGATAATCATGACCTCGGGTCTGCTCTCAATTACTTGATTGATCATATTTCCAACCGTACAGCCTCAGGAGGTATCAAATGGGTCTATGTCGGGATATGACTTGTCCATCTGGGCTATTGAAGAATCGTCTAAAAAAGAATCCGACCAATTTTTGGTGAAGAAGTCAAGGAATGGATGAATAATTGATCGGGCCTATTTGTATTATTTTCTCCTTGGTCCGGATGTAAGCCGTAGAATATTGCAAGATATAGCTGCAAGGGGTATCAAGTTGTGAAGGAATTAATGTAGTACTACAAATGATTAGCGTCAATAGATCTGGCCATCGTGGGTCCAAATCAACTTACGGTGAGGCATGATTCTTCGCCATTCCAGCTACCCGGGAGATAGACGTAGAGAACAAGAGCCATCTCGTTAATGAAACCTGAAATCGATACCTGGTCAGTAAAGCAGCACGCCCTCGAACGGGTATTCCCGAATCCAACTCACAAGCAACAACCTTGGGACTAAGCCTCCCCACACTCAAAACCCGACTCCAATCCTTCCCATCAATCCGTACCTTGGCCCACCCGGACTCATCATTATCCCCGACTCCCCGCATCCTTTCACTCGGCAACTGCGAATACTGCTCCTGAGTGATATGGGCCGGATCCAGCGGCGGATTCACAAGACCCGACCAGACACTTGCAATCCGCAACTCATCTGTCGCAATCGCCAGCCTCAGCTTCCCATGCATATTCGCCGACAACTCCAGCTTCGGCGCCGAGTTCGTCGATAACGCCGTAGCCCCCGCCCCAGCCGACGCACTCGGCGCATCATTAGCCACAACTCCAGCTTG
The DNA here is from genome assembly GCF_028827265.1 of Penicillium atrosanguineum. NCBI lineage: Eukaryota > Fungi > Ascomycota > Eurotiomycetes > Eurotiales > Aspergillaceae > Penicillium > Penicillium atrosanguineum. Next base: position 1,353,124 of record NW_026623133.1, on the reverse strand, counting down.
CCGACCCTTCTCCGTAGAAGCAAGCTTCGTAAACCGATCAGAGATACTCTTCAACTGCGCCAACCCAGGCAGAATAATATGCACGTCCGGATCTGGACAGTGCGGTTCATGTAGACCTTCCACGGCTGATTCGTGTAAAATTTTGATAGGGATTTCTTGCGTGATCCAGGTCTCACGCTCACGCGCACGTCGGTCGCCTACGACATCGCTTTGGCCGGACTGCTCCTCATCTGTGGCAAGGGCCATGTTGCCTTCTGTCCATTCCGTGGTGAGAACGGTGAGTGCCAGAAGAGGCATTTTGTCTTTCTTGGTTAGACGGAGTTGTGATGATGAGGCGCCAAATGTGGAGCGCAAGGCGCGGTTCAAGACGGCAACGTTGATTTCGATGTTGATTGCGTCGGAGTTGGATTCTATTTGGTATGATTCTTCGTCGAAGATTGTACTCTTTGTCATGTGTCAGTCAGACATTCTTTTATTTTTCTCCCTTTTTTGATTTAGAAGGGAATATCGGGTGTTTGACACTTACAACTGGGATTTGAGCCCATACTTGCGTGCCTTGGTCTGGGATTATGGTGAAGCGGACCACATCGTACTCCAGGCGCATCCAGCATACCTTGCCCAGGGACGAGAGGGATGCAGTCAATTCTGGATTTGTTAGGCTCTGTTGAGTATATGCGGATGCTTGACTCACTGGAGAAGGTTCTCGTATTCTTTAAATGAGTGCGGAAGCGCATTTTGACTACGGGTGGGATGTTGGAGAAGAGATGAGTGTTGATGGTGGAGAATCCGGTTATTAATTCCTTATCGCTCTAGTCTATCGCCGACACGTCCGAGCCTCAACTACACTTTTCTATACTTTCGCGCTCTAACATTTAATCTTCCATCACTTGGCTCGGGTGCTCTTTCGTTTCTCTATTAAGAACCAGAGATGCTGCTAGAGCAGCACCTAAACTCGACCCATCCTCTGATGGATTCAACACGATCAAGTCCAGCTCGTGAGATGGCCAGTCGAAGATGTCACGCAGTCCCTGCGCAGCTCGTTGCTTAAATCCACTATACTTGTTGAAGACAGAGCCATCCACACCGACATGACACTTTTTAATACCCTTCTTCTTGCAAATTGCCGCGATTCCGCACGCGTACAGACGCGCCGCGCGGGTCGCGATCAGACCGATAAGGTACCGGCAAACTTTAAGCTCGATCAGCACGGGGCTTAGGCTCAGACTGCTCTCGAACTCATATCGCATGTCTTCCAGATCCTCTGAAATATCCAGCTCGGCGATAGATAGGAATGTCGCGTCAAGTGCGTTCTCGGATCGCAGACGCGTGATGTCTTGGCCTTTGAAGAGCTTGTTTTCCTCGTGCAGGGTGACCATGATAAGGCGCAGCATTTCTCCCACATAAAGACCTGCGACCATTTTCTCAAAGCGCTGGGTTCCGGGGCGCAAGGACTCGCGGTCGATTTGGTGGTCCCATGGGGTCAGGGGTAATATTACGGAATCGTTGTCGAACGCGCCGTATTCAGTGTTGATGATTACCTGCGCGTCTTCTGGGAGGTTCAGATGCTTCAGCTTGGGGATCAGTCGACATTCTTCCATGTATGCCGCGTTGCATCCGGTGCTGAAGACGCAGCCGACTTTGACGTGCGGATCGCCGTAGTTCGAGGCAATGAGTGTGCCGGTCGTATCATTGATCAGGGCGACGATCTTCACTGGAACTTTCTGGATGAATGAGTCGTTGAAGTACTCTCTATGTTAGAGAGCACACACCTTCCTATTAATCGCAGCTTCCAATTGTGCCACTATGTCCTCGCCCTCTGCCCCGGACACATTAAAGCTCTTAGTCCAGTGCTGCAGGACACCCGATGAAATGGACTTCTGGTCCACTGGAAAAGAGAATGTGAAGGCCAACGGTAACTGTCTGTCTTTTTGGCCACCACTGTCGTGATCATTGAGGAAGTCCTGCACACGATCCGCAACCCAGTCCCACAGTTCGTCGGCCGTGCCTGCTTTGATCGGCTTCGGCAGTTCGTATTTCTTCTGAATCTGATCGGAGTCTCTCTTTGTTGATGATAAGTGAATATCGCAGACACGGAGATTAGTGCCGCCCATATCTATTGTCAGGATTCTTCCCTGTTCGTGACCGGTGGGATAGCTCATAACCCAGGTGATGTTCATCGGCTTAGCCATTTTGCGTTACTAACTTCTTCCTGGGGGATTCTTGGACTCCGGCTTACTATATTACCACCCTCTACCGTAAGCCCCCTTTCGAGCTCTTTAATAAAATGATCGGTGATCTCCTTCAGCTGGGATGGTTCGAGAGTAAACCAGTCCTCATATTCCTTCAAGTCGCAATCGATGTGATCTGCGACCCCTTCCAGGATCTCAGGGCGGTAGCGGAAACTCGACATGATGCTTTGGAAAATGCTGACTATTAGGGGCCCATTGACAGGTTTTGGTGGATCTTGCGATGTGGGACTTTTTGCAGATGCATCGAAAAGTATAGATTTGTATAGATTTGCCCCAAGAACGCCATCATGACGGTACTATGACAACCCTGGAACTGGTTCGCTATTTTGCGATAGCTTCTATCGAGCGCGGGACGTGCTGTCGAGCTGAAGAAACTGCCATTCTATGCACTGACGCTGTCAAGTCCACACGGTCGAGCCAATGCCTACGTGTACACCGTGCGTGTTTCGGATGTAGTGAATAGGCCCGCGTTACAAAAGGACCGCTCTCAGCCATGAAGTCCAAACTAGCTATCCCTGTATTTGTATATATTCAAAAAACTATTAAAAAAAGGAAATAAAGGGAAAAAAGGAATAAATCGACAGCTCCCCAGACCTCAAAAAACAAATAGCGTCGCGGATCGGCGGAAGCAAAAGGTCCACATCAACCGTGCCCCCTTTTGACTCCACCTGCAATGAACCTCGATCAGCATTTATTTTTATTCCCCGGTTGAACTCCACGGAGCCAGGAGCTTGGAGTATTTTTTATTTTCCCGTCTTTGTTTTCTTCGACTTCCTCGTCATCAGATATCTCGCCCAACCTCCCTATCCTCACATCCCGATCTGTCTCACTTGCCGCCAACCTCGTGTTTTCACGCGTTTAGCTTCAATTAGGGGAACCCGATCCCTTATTCACAGCGCTGGCTCCTGGATTTTGATTTTTTTTTCGGTTGGAAGGCATCTCAGCATGCAGGTTCGACAGTGCCACCGTCCGCCTGCAGCCCCATTCCGACCTCCGTCATTCATATGCCACTCCGAACTAACCGAAGCTCCCTGTGTCTCTCTGTGAAGCTTGACTCGGGCCGCGCCTGTCATTCGGAATGGCTACCATTCGAAAAAGCCCTCTTCGTCCCTCAATTCGCCTCTCCCCTGCGCACTCCCGCGATAATTCCCGCTCGACCTCCCCGGAACGAAACCCGGGCTCAGCATACTCCAAAATCGACCCTCTCCTCAGCAACCTGTCTCCCGAGTCAACCTTACAAGCCCTTACCTCCACCGAAGCTGTCCCCTCGAGCCAATCTTTCTCCTTTGATAGCCTATCACGAAGTATCTCACAGGTCTCACCCGCCGAACGGGCACTGGGCATCCGTGCTGCTATAGCTGCCCAGGATTTGAACGTTTGGTATAAGGAGGTCCAGTCGTGGATATGGCCGAAACACAACGAAGCGAAAGATGGAAAGGGGTTCCTTCCGCCGACCCAACCGTATGTCGCAGGTACGGTCTCCGTCCCGAGCTTACTGTTGCCCCTTGGTAGCGGTGAGTTCGAGTACTATGGGAGTCTGCCAGCAGGCGTGGTCGAAGAGTATGAGAAGAGGATTGAGGAGATACGCGATGGAATGGACAATTTAAATGTGGAGGAATTAAAGGAACACGTTCTCAACGCTCACATTCCATCCCGATCTCGCCCTTCCTCCTCGACCAGCACTATTTCTGTGCCACCGCCGCTCAGCTATGTACAGCTTAGCGACTTCACAGCCGTCGTCACTGCTACGATTCTCCGCGCCCTTCCGTTCTTGTCACGATTGAGCGCTCTCCTAACCACCTGGGACGTCCGTCTTCTTGTTCTGCGCCAGGTCCCGGGCCTTCTACGAGAACTAAGACTCATTCGATCTGCTCTAGACTCCTCTTTTCACGCATTGCGCGCTTCAAATTCCTCACAGCCCAGCAATGATCTTTTTTCCAAGTCCTATCTACGCGAGGAACATGCTAAACTCGAGTCTGCGGTTGTTGCTGTGGGCAGGCGCATGGACCGTGCCTTGGACGCGTTGGAAGGCCGCCAGGATTCTTTGCCTGAGAGTTGGATCGACGATTTGGAGAAGGTTGAGTCGGACTTTGCGGAGTGGGTAGTTGAGGCTGAGAAATATCAGCTTCGTGCGGATTGGTTACGTGCAAAAGAAGAAGCCAAAGCTGCGGCTGCCGATGCGAGTAAGGCTCAGCTGGAGCAGACCTCGCAAGAGCCGGAACTGGACTCAGCTCAAGCTAAGAACATAACAGAATCTTCAAGTATTCAACAACCTGCCCATGCGGAGACTATTCAAAAGGAGCCTAAGCCTGAAGTTGGGGCACCCGCGGTCTCAGATGTCGAGCAGCCTCAACCAGACATCAAGGTCTCTACACCGAGTTCCACAGAGGACCCAGCTCTACCTACTCTATCTAAACTGCAAATATCTCTCAACATTCCTAAGGCCTGTGAAAAATCAGGCGTGGATGACGCTGAACAAAAACCCGCAAGTCGGTCCAATGTCATCGTTGCCGAGGACCTGGAAACACCAACACAAGCCAGCTTCTTCGCGGAAGCATCTATGGCCCCTTCAATTGAAACTCCACAGGTATCGCCATCTCGGGTACCATTACCAGAAACACCAAACATCGAGGATAAGGAGAACATCCCTCCCGGGCTCTTGGAGCCACTAGTCTCATCTTCCCCAACTCGAGAGGTGTCTAAACCCCAGGCCTTGAAAGAGCATGATGTTGATGAAGACCCCTTCATGCAAAGGCCTACTTCCTCCCGTACGGTCGAGGTGAACGTCGACCCTGTTCAATCCACAAAATCTAGCCCCAAAATAAAAGACCAAACTGCCAGTTATGATGGTGCCTCGGATAGCCACTCCGAAGAGCATGAGAGAGATATGAAGGCCCTCGATGCACTCTATTCTCCCGATCCATTACAGGCAAAGGTTACCTCAACTATCCCAACTGACTCGATGGCCAGGCTCATCAGCAAGTCTGAACCTCGAGTGTCATTCAGTGTTCCAAAGGAGATGGTTGCGTCGGAGCCAAGGACACTGCCGGTTGAAGCTTCCAGGAACCATGGGCGGAGCTCTGTTTCTGGCCCTGGGCTTTTTGCGCAGCACCAGACTGTTCAGTCAGAAGCCCCAAAGCCTACCTCCTCCAATACAGAGCCCACCAATGTCAAGTCTCAGCCGCCGAAGAAGAATATCCCACAGCAACCAAGTTCTGCTCGGAAGCCGCTTCAAAGCCCTATCAAGCTTGGGAAACCTCGGCCAGGAAAACTCAATCTCGACAAGAATTCCCAAATACCGCGCCCTCGTCGACCATCTACTGGGTCTGTGGGCTCTCTGCTTTCCGACAACTCCTCCTTGCTTTCCAGCACCGATGCTCCTGAGCCTCAAACTGGGTCATCGGGCGACCAGTTGACCCCTTCTCGCCCTGATTTCCCAACATCCCAACCTCTCAAGTCACATGGTGCTTATCTGCTGCGAAAGGAACGTCTCCTTCATCTGGAGAATCGAAACGACTCTTCTCACTCTGCCTTCCAGCCAAATCGCTCGGTCAGTCTTCCTTTGGAGCGCTTCATCAACGAAGAAATAGCTTTCGAGCTGGAAAATGGAGGAGCCCCAGACATGGTCCAGCTTGGGTCGAATACTAAGGGGCCAGTTTCTACCAAATTCCCTCTCAACGGGCCTTCTACACCAACTACCCAAGTGCCTCTTCGTTCCTCCAGTCGCCGTCCAGCTCTCAGTCGGGGTAGATCTTCGTCTGATTTGAAGGCTGTTGCTCAGAATTCAAGAACTATAACCCCGGATCTTAAACCTTTCGGCCAGAACACCGCCCAAAGAGCCGTGCAACACCAAGAGCAGCCAAAGTCTGCTCGACTACGCAAGCGTCTGACCGCTCATCCCAGCCTGGAGAGCCTCGGTGTGAGAAAGCACGAGCTGTCATATGTCGAGGAAGATGATTCAGAGATGACGGATATTGGCTCTCGTGCCTCATCGCCAAATAGGCTGTCTGGAAAACCGAGGGATCGTCTTGATGAGAAGATCAACTCCATCCTGAACACCATTCCTGGTCGCATCCACCTTGTGGATCCCAACAACGAGGCGGAAACTTCTTCCTCGTCGTCTTCCATGGACCGAAAAATGCGAGAGCGCTGTCTGTCCGAGTCTCCACATGGACCACCATCTCGCAGTATGACCCCTGCTCCTGGTCTTACCCTCATGCCCGCTTCTAGGAGGCGCTCTTCGTACGCCCATAAGACCGAGGATAGCTGCGTCAAGCTGTACCATCTCCACCACGGAGGTCAGTCAGCACCTACGAGGCTTTTCGTTCGCACTGTGGGTGAAGAAGGCCAGCGAGTCATGGTCCGTGTCGGTGGTGGCTGGGCTGATCTTGGAGAATACCTTCGCGAGTATGTCATCCACCATGGCCGCCGTAAGGTTTCTGAGACACCTCGGGTGGAGGTTCAAGGCTTCGGACCTCGTACATCACCAGGTTATTCACCCGGCAATAGGCTCCAACCCGGGGCGCCAACCCATATCACACCCGGTCGAGCTACCCCCTCTCGACCCCCTTCTGCTCTTAGCGCCCGCCCGCCCTCGTCACTCACCGTCCGCAAAGCCCGACGAAGTTCCAACGCATCCGAAATATCAACAATGGCTCCTCGCGCGGTGACAACTGGAACATTGAATTCTTTCACCTCTCCGCCTACCGCATCCGCGGGCAACCGTCGCCTCTCTATGTCATCTAGCTACTCGATTGGAGATATCCACGTACACTCCCCCGCAAACACCACCTCTGGCCACTCCGACTCCCAGGCCACGCCTCTAGGTCTAGCAGGCCCCAAGCCTCGCTCACGGCAGATCTCAATGAGCCCCGAGGGTGAAGCCTGGGTTGAAGATGTTCTCCAGCAAACCCGGCGCTCCAGCTCCGTCAACCCCCCGCCTGTTCCATTGAATATGGCACTAGAACACGGCGTATCTGAAGGGCAAGATGCGCATGAGCAAGCGCATGAGCAATCGCATTCTCTCCCCAAAATTCGCAGCTTCGGTGACATCGGCTCAGCCGGTACAAGCCGACGCATCGTCCTAAAAGGACTCAACGGTCGCCGATAAACGAGAGACCTCCCACCTTCCCGGTTCCCACATAGACTGTTTTCGATTCTTCAAAGCCCGAGCCCGGCTGTACATTTGTTCAACATCCGACTCCATGCATTTTGATCATATTTGCTTCATTGTCTCAAATTTTCTGCTACTTTTTTTCTCTACATTTGCATCAGCGCGGCGAACCTGAGATTGGATTTGTGTTACTTTCTACTGTTTATTTTGGTTTTTGCGCACTGATATCCCGATATTCTTTGATATTCGCATTGTATACATACTCCCTGACCTTGCTCGATACCTCCCTCGAGACTAATTTACTTTCGGACATTGCTTTCTATCATGTAGATCGTGGCTTGTAATACTCAGGGTATGACTCTTTGTACCCCAAGATATACTTTCCCAGAATCAAACCGCCAAAGAAATTCAATAGAACGCCCAATGGTCTAGCGATGACTATTGGTCCTGGTAAAGCAAGTACTACTCCACCGAAATAGTTGAACAGAAGAACTTGCGGAAAACTCCTGCCCACACCGGCCTTCCGACAATCATCGCGATAGGACTGCACATTCCCTATAATCCCATTGCGAACGTAAATATGCATAAGACCGGGCTAAAAGAAGATGAATGACTCACGAAAAAAGGCCTCATCTCCTAACCCCCTCGGCTCCAGCGTAAACTCAACAACTAACCCCTCCGTCGAACTCGCATTACAGAATGTGTGAATCGCGCGTGGAGGGATCGTTATGGACTCGCCAACATATTTAGTATTCTTCGCTCCATCCCAGGTAAATTCCGCTGAACCTTCTAGGACGTGGAATGTCTCGGATTGGTATCGGTGCCAGTGTAAAGGTGGTTTGAGAGCGATGTTTTGATTTCGGGGGGTTGAGGCTGGTGGCCAGCGGTTTATTACTAGGTAGCGGTCTGTCGGGGGTTTGAATTCAATTGATGAGAGGCCCGAGTCGAATGTTATTGGGTTCAGGTGGGCAGTCGTCGTCCGCGGGGTTCTTTTAGCGAGAAAAGAGAGCATTTGAGCTCGTCTGCCCGGATTCTTGTGGTCAAAGAGGACGGGAGTTCCGGAGTCTGGGGAAGTTCATTGTTCCAGGTTGGGCGGTGGGTCCTGATTATCGCCTGTCTTTATGAATTCATTCTTGCTTTGGATGCGATTCCCCACCAGAATAAGATTCTACCCTTACAATCTGTATCTCCAATGCTTGCACTTTCGTCTGCTCTGTCATGCAGTACCAAGCGATGGAGGAGAATACGAAGTAGAAAGGCGACTAGCCAACCTAACTGACAGCTCCATTTCACGGTTTCATCTTCCTCAAAACCCTCACAGAGCACACCGCAGCCTGACGTGCTGACTACCTGTTCTCTATTCTGAACCAATATGCTCTCGGCCTTTCCGATAAAGCCTTGCGTGCACAGCGCTGTCCAGGTGCTTTAAACTAATCTTTCATTTCGCCCTGCTACAAGCCCGAATATGAAACTACCTCTAAAATCACTGTAGCCTTCGCGTTTTTCTCTGAATCTTGCACATTCACTATGGCCCCCAACAACACCCGGAACAATTAGAGAAAGCAGTGCCATTCAGAAGCCTAGCTCGCAAGATATGGTCGAGCGTATAAACAACAGCATAAAAGACATGATCGATTCAGTATCCTCTCCGCACGGTACAGCGAACAAGATGCGATGATGAAGACTTTTATCGCCGTTGTAGAACCTGATGATACTAAGGGTGACGCCAAGCAGAACGGCCCCCAAAGCCTCATAATACCTGGCCTAATTGAGAAATGCCACACGAGATGCTTCAGAAGATGAATTTGCAATGCAAGACGATATCCTAGCCTAATCTTAGCCTAATCTGAACCAATTCAACCCTGGCCGAGTCCGAAAAAAAAACAAAATAAACGATTGGATCATATACAGTAGTAATCATAATGTCATGAATCAACGAGTGCCATGGTATCATAGCTAACATACTCTTCACCTAGCAATAAAACTCCGGGGCGGATGACAACAAACTAAGATGCCTGCTGTCCTTTCCATGGGATATCCTTACGGAGCAACTCGCGTAGCTCGGGGGATATGACCTTTGGTTTGTCCTTGTCTATTGCCTGCTGTAGAGTTGAAGGGGCAACACTGCTGCTGGACCCCACGGTTGGACGCTGTGGAGATTTCCCTTTGCCTGCGGCGGTGGGATCCGGAGTGCTGGTTCCTGGTCGGCGCTGGTGGGCTGTTGGAGCGGCGGGGAAATTGTCCTTTTTGTCGATGGCTTGGACAGAGCGCTCAAAGCGGTGGAAGAGTGACTCAGCACGAGTCAGAAGGGGCACGAGTTCCATGGTGTTAGAGAGCTCGTTGACTAGAATGAGTTAGTACGAGGAAAATTTGGAGGTGAGTTTGGTTGACATACTGTACTTCAGCACTTCATCGAAGTGCTTGAGATGGTCCATAATCACATCACGATGCTTCTCAAGAATGGCAAGGGCAATGAAGAGATGGAAGCTGCTAGAGAAATAGTCTGTCCAGAGGGTCTCCCACAGACGTAGAGTATTACTCCAGTCGAACTCTCGCTTGTACCAAACCAACAGCATGCGGAAGAAGAAAAAGAAGTTTGTGCTGTCAGCAGACTGCAGATGGAGGTACAGCTGGGGATCCATCAGCTGCACAAGTTGGTCGAGCGCCAGCAATTGAGAACGCATTCCAGACTGGTCCCTGAGGAAGTTTCGTTCCTGTGTTTTTTGTTAAAAGCCGAATTCTACCGGGGAAAGTGTCTACTCACCATGCGGTCCATAAAGCCCACGAATGCCCAAAAGGCGACAGCGTCATCCTGCATGACAGCATAAAGCGGAGCTAGAAGATCGCTCATTCCCTGCACATAACCGAGATCCGGATTGTATTCATTGTAAGTAAGAAGCATGTCTTTCATCTGCTCTAGATGCACGTTGGTGCCCACATCGGCGAATGGTGAGTCGGGGTCGGGATGAGGGGTATCCTCTCCAGCAAAGAGGGGAATGGTACGATCGGTCCGGTGGACATCCTTCTCTGGGGGGTTGTTAGCGGCTAGAAGGGCGTCCAAGTAGATATAGTATTCCTGACCTATGCGATTGCGCTGTTCTTTCCAATGGTCGGATTCTTCTGAGGTCGAGTTACCCTCAACCATGCGCTCCCACCATCCGGCCTTCAATCGGATGTACTCGTCGCGTTTGGAGTTCATTATTGCTTGGCGTTCCTCGTGGCTGCTGTCCCATGGAAATACGCCGAGAAGATAGAGCCAGGCTTCTTTTCGGGCACCATCGTTCGGGTCAAGGCCGCCATGGAAGATGCGCTCTTTCACTTCTTCGACTGTGACATGCAGTCTCCCGGAGGTAGGGTCAAAGAAGCCTTCCCACTCTGGAAGAGTAAGAATCTTGCGTCGCTCTTGCAGGGCGAGGTTTCCAGTCTCGAGCTCTAGGATCTCGAAGTCACCAACAGAGCTATTCTCGGACTCCAACACATCCTGGGCAGTCCAGATGCGCTGTTGTCGCTCTCTCTCGCTCTGCTCGGCAATGCTCATCGCCCACCTAGCAAGGTAGAGCCTGGCACTGTCGAATTCATCCTGTAATGTCTGGATCTCGGGATTCTGAATCAACCGTCGCACCTGCTGCGGAATGCCCGGGTTGGATGCAATGTCGTTGGCTGTTCGCCGTGTAAAGGTTGTAATTTTGCTCAACGACTCTAGCACCTTCCAACGTGTCTCTTTGAGGGTCTTCATGAAGGGATCCATGGTCGCATCTCGCTGTGGACCCCCACTAGCCCCGGCGGAAAGAACTTCGGGCTGCGCTTTGGACACTGAACCGTCAGCGGGCACGGCCACCCGTCCAAATGATAGCTGATCTTCCGTAGACGGGTTGATCAAGTAGACATTCCGGTCGACGGATGAGCGCTCCACTTCCACGTATCTCCGCAGCCACCGAAGGACTTCGTCGCCTCCCCAGAACAGACCGCCCTCGCTATCAAAGGGGTCGAATGTATCCTTGACTCGCTTCTTTTTTTGAAGTATTGTCGACTCGCACTCGCTGTCGTGGAAGAACAATGCGGGGAAGCTGTCGCCCGAGCGTGTATTGATGACAACGCTACCAAACCACCATCCCAGACTCGGCGGTCGCACTAGGAGAGAGTATATCTCGGATACTGGAACAGCGAAGGAGTATAGCCCGATCGGATCTCTATGGGTAGTTGTCGTCGGAAGCGGGGGGACGAGGTATCTCTGACGGGGCGGAGAATCACCATCGGCAAGATCGACTTGGACGTATGTGCTATATGCATCCCCTAGAGATGACTCCGGGACCCAGGCGAGAAGGTATGAGGTTGAATCATTGCGGTTTGTAGAAGTGGCTGTGGTGGAGTTCGGCGGGGCAGGCTTTTGCTGGATGAGGGCGATGAAGCCAGGAATGTTGTCTTTGGCAGATGGTGATGGGTGAACGTAGACCTGGATAGCATGTCAGCTGGTCAGTCACTGAAGCTCGGGTGGCGCGCATACCTTGCTTTTGGAGTAGAGCAGCTTCACACCTTTGCCGGAGCTGGCGTGGGCGATGGTGTTGTACTCACCCTCGTCGTCATCACTCATATCATAGAATGACGCCGTCGGCGAGGGAGGTGAGGGAGGAGGCGTGTACTGAACTGGGCCCGCCATGATGTGATGTGATGTGAGGGTGAAGAAAGGCGTTGAAGGTGAAGACGTAATGATCCCCGATAAGATAAGGATCCCCTCTTGCTCCGCGTTGCTCTGCTCTGTTCGGTTCGTCCTTCGTTGACTTCTTTCTATTTCCCTTTCTCGTCCTTGGGTTGGCTCTGCTTCACTTCAGCTTCTCTTGATGGAGTTGTCTCTGTCAGCATGAGACTGTCCCTTGCTTCTTCTTTTATCGCATCTTATGACATTCGCCACGTCCCGGGTCCGCAGCTCCAGGCAACAGCAAACCCCCTTGTGAATGAATAGCTTCACAATTTGAGCACACTTTACGCATTAGCACGAGGGGGGTGAAGTTTTCTGCATGGAATACGCCATTTTTATTTGGGTGTTCCTCTCAGGGATCATCTGCAGTGGTCAGCTGCTCCTTCTCGCCGTCATGTCCATAGCCTTGGTCGTTTGCAACCATAGATAGACACTTGCAGCAACAGCTATAGAGAATACGCTGAATCAAGGAATGTGTGAAATGATCTCCAAATAGATGACATCGTGATGTCCCTCGGATTTGTCTTCTTCGTGCTGATGTCATTTCTGGCATTAAGATCCGCAAGGCACGACCTTCCTGGATCCTGGATAAAACACACTATGATCTATCAGGCCCAGTCGCAAGAACGTTCCGATGATTCAACTGCCCCGTGTAGAAGAGGCCTCGAGTCTGGATCATTGGGGTTGACGTCCAGAACCAGCGGGTGCACATCGTGCCCCGCGGGATACGATAACTACTTCAGGAAACGATAAACCGCACTCCTCAGGATGACAAGGTTCAGCCTTGTGCCAATAGACAATGCAATCAACCATTCCTTATGAGATAACCAGATAGGACTGTGCCTATAAATTTCTACCATCATTACTCTGTGATAACGAGTTTCAACCCCCAATTTACTACACTCGGATTACACACTACAACAATCATGACTGAACTCAGCCGCACTCTACCAGCTTCATGGTATACCAATGAATCGCTTTATCAGATGGAGCGAAAGGCAGTTTTCAATAAAGTATGCAGGATTCATGATGAAGAATGGCCGGAAGGACTAACATTGGAATGATTATACAGTCTTGGTATCTGCTTGGTCCAGTGACCAAGTTCCAGACTGTGGGCGAGCATTACGAGTATGAACACGCGCAGCAACCCATATATGTTGTTCGTACTTCTGGTGATGCTTTGAACCCAACAGCCGAGGAGCTGAAGGTGTTCCACTCGAAAACAGTACGTGATGACAACAATTCTGCTATAGCTTGCTCCTAATGTGCATGAATTACAGGGCAAGGAACTGCGTAGCCACCTCACTCCTACCGGTCTGCTGTTTTCGACCATTTCCGATGAAGCTCCTAGCTTCCACGAGTTTTTCCCTGAAATTGAGGAGCTACTCGCAAAGGTCGACTTCACCAAACTGCCTTTCAGGCACAGCATCAAATATGAAGGCCGCTTCAACTGGAAGACTATGTATGAACCTTGGGGAGATTCCTTCTATCAAGCCCATCTGACTTTAATTTTAGGGTTGATGGGTATCAGGAGTGTTTGCACTGTCAATACACTCATCCATCATTCTCCATATATTATCCACCCACTTTCTATACCGTGAAGAACTCCCACAATTTCAGTCAACACATCGCCGATCCCAAGAAGCCGGATGACGGACTATTCCTGTATACCTTCCCTAATTCCACGATCAACGTGTATGGAGGCGGAATGGTAAGAGACTCACGACCCAATTCATTGCCCCTTAATAATAGGACCATAGTCTTCTTTCCGAGTCTGTCCTACTTCTGATCCCAACGTGACTCGCATGGAGTTTGACTACTATCATTTGGAGTCTGGCAAGAAGTTTGACGAGTACTACAAATTTGTGCGGCAGGTATGTTTTTTTGGCACAAGATCTCTCAGTTCCAATCATGGATCTGACTACAAATTCATTTCTGACGGCACAGGTCGCGCATGAGGACTTCGAGCTCTGTGAGAAAGCCCAGTTCAATCTCACACAGGGTGTTTACCATGAGGGGATCCTGAACCCCGAGAAGGAAAATGGTGTCTCTTGTAAGCTCATACTTCCGACTCTTTCCAATAGAAAATTAACCTTTCCCAGATTACCAGCAACGAGTATTCGACATGGTCTGCGAACAACACAAACTGGACCGTGCAGCCAAAGAGAACGCCGAGAAAGGATTGGAAGAACGAGCTGCGCCAGCGATGGTGCCGATGGAAGCGTAGTACGAGTTTAGTCATAGTCACATTGTACCTTTGCTACCTCCATAACTCGGATCATTTGTCGGATCGCATTGCGACTCGGATCTAGGATCAGAAATTGGATGAAATTTACCGTCAATCGTCAGTGTGGAGTAATATGTACCATCAGTACGGACTTAGAAACAAGGACGCAGCATGATAAGCTCAGCGGCCAGTCCCCACGGCCCGATATCCAAGACGTGGCTGGAGGAAGGTGGCACATAGTAGCCCGAGACCTGGAAATTCTAACTTAATCGGGAAGTAACGTGCAAAGAGGGGGCGCGCACTGTTGGGTGCATGCGATATGCTCGCTGAAGTGTATAATGTGGGGTCCTCTGGCCTAACTCGGGCCTCTGTGTGCGTGGTATAACTGTCGAAGTATCCTGCGATAAAGCGCAAAATCATCTGAATCTCACTGTCAATTCAATCGTCATCTCGTGATGGACTTGGTCAATGCTTATTTCTTTTCGTCGCCGGCTTCAGTCTTCGTGGCTGTGGTGACTTTCGCGTTCCTGGCTGTCCAAGCCTGGCCGCGGAAGCAGACCGATAAGATCAGCTATCTGTCTACCACGGACGAAGGGGCTTCAGATTTCTCGGTTTCTAAAGAGCCAGAGGTTCCGGAGGGATGGTGGTCCAAACGAGAAGTATTCGAACTTGAGCGACGAGGTCTCTTCAGCAAAGTAAGAAATTTTTGTTTTCTTTTTATAATGGCCAATCTATGTCATTTGCAGTCTAACAGAAGTCCAGTCTTGGCTGTACCTTGCCCACATCAGCCAGTTCTCAAAGGCAGGCGCCTATCAATCCTTCGACATCTCTGGATTCCCGGTATTTTTGATTCGCGGTAAAGACAGCAAGATCCGCGCGGTAAAACTAATCCATCTCACGGCCGTCCAAGAACCCAGCTGACATTCGCTATTAGTTTCATAATGTATGCCGACACCGTGCGTATACCATTACTAGGAAGGAGACCGGTAATTCTACAGTTCTGGGTTGCCGTTATCATGGATGGAGCTACGATACCACGGGACGATTGGTGAAAGCCCCGCAGTTTGATGACGTTCCTGGATTTGATAAGTCTGAAAACAGCCTTTTTGAGATTCACACGCTCACTACTGGAAGTGGTTATGTGTTTGTGAATCTGGATGCTGAAGAGCCGGCGGCTTTTGATGATTCTGCTCATCTGGCGTTAGAGGAATTCGGTCGCACTGCTGGAGCCGGATTGATTTCTAGATTTATTATTGGGCAGACACTGCCCGGAGAATTTAACTGGAAGCTTGGAGGTTGGTTGACAGCTGAAAGCTTTTTGAGAATGGTCCTAACTCATGAGCAGCAAACGGGCGACAATTCAATGCCGTTCTCGAACAGCTAGAGCAGCGCGTCTCCGAGGCAATGCCACCTTCTCTAGCAGCAAAATTCATCCGAATGATTACCCCAAAAAACGGCCAAGCAGACTCCTCCTTCTTTCCAAGTTCATTCTTCTACTCATTTGAGAACTCGGATCTTTGGCTTTCATTGACCTTCCTACCATCATCTGAGACAACCACCCAAGTCCGCTATGACCTCTTCAGCTCTTCGTCCAAGGTCAACGATAAGGAAAGTGACTTGGTCAATGTCGTTGAGGACGTAATAAGGAACCTTCTTCAGGCCATTGAAGCTGAATATCGGTCAATCAATGATCGACCGGTCGAAAACTCCCCGTCTACTCGGCAGATTCTACGGATGATAAAGGAACATTCAAGGATGGAGAGAGCTATTGGTGGACAGATCCTTCCTGCTATGCACAAGCCAAAGGGAAGTACTCTTTTCCAGCAAGCTGAGCAGTGTAAGTTTTCCTTCAAGTTTTCTGACATGACGTAAACTAAATGGAAAATAGTATGCAAAGAGATCGATTGCTCGGGTCCCGGCTCGAATGGGCCTACTTCAAGTAGGCTGGATTGGTAGAATACCTCTAACTGGATAGCTGTAATCTAGTCGCTATGCAATTTAGACGAATAGGAGAAGGAGGCGAGGATTGTTGTGCAGATTTTGAAGCTAATACGGGATCGGATGCAGCCATTTGGGCAAGGGAGCTGGAGTTGATATCCCGCTAGTTGTCTTAAATCCCTTCAAGTCAAAGTTTGCTTCTGAAAATAGTTATTTCTTGTGCTTTTTTCATAACCCCCAACATACGATCACATGATATCTTTGAAACAAAAGGACATGTGAAGGTCGGCTAGGGCACATCCTTGATGGTGCGGCTTACTTCCGACCCGAGAGCATTTATTTGAATCGGTGTCAGTCTAATCTTCATTGCTCATCAAATGAATGCAGACTTCATGGAGAATCGGAAACTGTCATCATGAAATTTTCCTCCCATTCGGGCACTCTATCCAATGAGGCTTTATCTTTCTGCTAGCCAGCCTTCATACTGCACAATTGCAAGGCCGGACATAAGAATTAAAGCTCGGTTATCCTCAGTCTGAAGTTCGGCCATCTTCGGCCCCACCCCATTCAAGAAGACAAATCCGTCCCGATTCATCACGGCAACAGGTCCTCCAGCCATAAGTGGGTTGGATACTGAGCCAAATTCTCTGACACGACAGATTCGAGTATCTCGATTTAGAGCAAATGGCAAGTCTGCTGGGACTCCATTAGAAGCCTCCAAGCTGCTTCCGAACTGCCATATCAATGCCCTCCATGGGACATTCTGATTTCGGCTGTCATCTTCGGGCTTGAATTGATAGTATTCGCGGTCAATTTCAGTCCAATTCCAGCGCTCGCCGTTCGGCAAGAACACGTATCCTCGGTGGCAGTTGCACACCCTACATCCATACCAGGGGGGTGGGTGGACGTTGATACCGGCCACTAAGCCTTCTGTGCTAAAGGGAATGGCATCTGTGTTGCTTGTCTTGCAAGCCTCCATGTCATCTTCGCGTCCAGTCACAATGAAGTCGTTCTTCCTTTTGAACTTGACGGGGTCAGATCCTAGCTCTGGAAGAGAGATACCAAAATATCCAGGACGCCATATGTTGAAAATTGGAAAGACAGAGTTCTTGTTCCAGAAGGTACATTGATTGATCTGAAAGGATAGCTTCGGCTGTAAGGAGACAAATGGTAGACAGAAACTGTCATTGGCGATCGCACGGCCCTCTGGTTGGGCTATCTCATAATATTCAGCGCATCTGGGCTCCGATGGGGTCGAAGAATGACCTAGCTTGGCTCTGGAATCGAGAGTTAGCTTGTAGGTATGTATGGACTGGGCGTTGAAGTGGGGTAGCTCTACTCAGGGATCGTCTGCTCACCAAGGGTGCTAGACATTGTTTCCAAAAATGACGATGTTGGCAGGGGACAAGAATTGATCGATAAGTCGGAATCCACAAGAAAATGGCAAGCTCTTATATGACAGGATCTTCTTCCGGGGTAATGTAAAGTCCAAAGAACAGATAACCCTTACCACGGAGCCGCAGGGTCTTGTACTGTGGGGACAGATCATTGAAAAGAACCTAAGCTTTTCCCCCAGGCACCAGTCTTGGGACTTCAGGGAGAGGGCTGGAGCTAGTCCCCAAGCAAAACCTTCTATTTTAAGCAATGCGGTCATAGCGCGCGAAGGCAGAGCAGGATCTTGAGAATTTCGAGTCAGTCTTTCGGTTGTTTGAACAATAATTGTTATGCACTCCCATCTTGTTGGGCTATCTACGCATTCGCGGTGGCTTAAGACTACATCCCATCTTTCACTTACGTTTGCTTTGCTATTTTCCAGGCAGTCTTCAGTTTCCTTCCTCTGAAGCGATTTCTAAGTTCACATCCTAACCTCTGAATTGACTTCTTCATTTTTATTCCGCTCGTCTTATGAAGTATGATATCTAAAGGACGCATTATCAAAAATTAGACCGTGTTCCTACGGGATAAGTCAGTCGGCCGCATCAGCCCCGCATCTTCTACATGCGCCCAACGCCAATCTCGCTCCGCCCTATTTATTTTCTTCACAGCCGGCTAACTACCTTCGAAAAGAAAAATCGGGAACTTTGTCTCACTACAGGCCATAAGCCACTCTTTGGTATCTATTTTCAGTCGAAGCAAAACCGCCTAGCCTCAGATACTCACTCCACTTTGACACCTTTCTTAATAGCAGAGCAATCAATGGACAAATATGCGCAAATGGTTGTCGACAGCCAATAGACCGTAAATCTAGCTAGAACCATTATTATCTTATCAGGCACCCCTTCTCGTCTATCTGGAGAAGGCAAACTTGACGTAGGAATTGAAGGAAAGGCTCGGTGAGTGGATGGACGAAACAAATGACAATGGCCCGTGACTACGACCTATTCACCAAAGCAGAGCCTTCTAGGATCACCTAATCCATAATAATAGGCTATTTTCAGGCCAGCGGATGCTGCAAGTCATCATTTGCTTAGGCGTAGCTACTTTTCGCTCTTACTGTTCGACTAGGATGTGGCATTATAGCTTGAAGACGACCGCCGAGGGGTATCAATCCTTTGTGTCTTGTTATATCTCACTGCTGGTAGATGAATGAATTATGTACCATATTCACAACCTCTATCGCCTCTATGATGATGCCGCTCCAAATGATGTTTCTTATGATATTATGCAGCCAAGATCATCTCCGGCGTACCGTCTTGATGCAAAGAATCATTGTAAGTTTCCTCTTGGTTATTTGTCACGTCATAAGCCTGGTAATAATTGCTACGTTTGAGCCTAGCACAGATGTTGATCTCTCATCGCGGGTAAAGAGCTTGATCAAGAACGCTAAAAGGTCGTGGCTCTTAAAGGTCGTGGCTCTTCGAGCTCTCTGGGATGATCTCGGAGGCCAGGGTAATACTGAATATCACAAGCGTTCTAAACAACGCCCTGGTAATTATGCTAGAGCTTGAAATGAGAAGTGGCCTTAGGCATGAGACCTGTGAAGTCAAAGGTCAATAGTTATTTGGTCTTGAAAACCTTTCCCATAACATTTCTAAGAGCAAGCTATTATCAATTAGTAGATTGGAAAGTTATCACGAGCAATACGGCCTCTGCAATACGGCCCGAACCTTTAGCTCGGAAATACCATCTGTAGAGTAGCTACGCTCCAGGTTCTCGCAGTTCCAGGCGGGCAATGTTGATAGCTTTTCCCGGGGTATGTAGCTCATCAGGTCGTCAGGTCAACCACTGACCTGATGACCCGATGAGCTATACGCCTCTTTTCCCGTCAACTTAAACATAGAAACATTGTACACGTCGATCCTGATAATAATGCATGGTTCAAGATGGGATGCCTCGCCTTGCTCTAGAATACCTAGAAACCTTCGGAATCTGTCCAACTTCCGGTATATGGTCCGGGCCGAAATTAATGAATGCGTAGCCGTGCTGTGACATACACTCGGAAAGATATAGGGTCGGCATAAATATCCGAGGATTATCAATTTTTGACGAGCCCAAGTGGAAGATACATTCCTTTTCGACTCCCATCATTGCACCTGTGGAGTACTGTCCCAGCCTAACATTGCAGAAACATTAGCAGGTCCCACTGTACGGGAAGTTTACCAATTTCGGTGCGTCCCGCCGCTTTCATGATGTACACATTTCATACTCGAAACGATCTGAACACCTCCAGTTTTGAGCAGACTGCTGGTGCTCCGTTTCCAGCTGAGGTAAGGGCCTTTCATTTGGCGAGTGAAATGAAAATTTCAATTTTTTTCAAGTTTAACGGTTTCATGGAGACTAAGCGATCTGCCACAAAAATCTGCTATAGACGACGTTTTCCGAAATCAATTTGGCTGAGAGATGTTCAAAAGTATCCAGAAAGAAAGTTGAAAAGATAAAAAGGAGGGCAGGATAATCAAAGAGAAGAACATAATGCTACTATATGGCTTTCCTCCATAACAACATTAGGTGACGAGCAGTTTCCTAGCTTTACCCTTGTGATTCGGGATTCATGCTCGGCCTTGTCTGATGCACAAGTCAATCCTGAATTATTGACCCAGCTCTAGATCGCGCCATTGCTACGAATGAATAGGTGATATCTTTCTGAATAACCAGACCATTTTCGTATAATTGGAAGGACACGAATTACATTGCCTATTTGACATGGCGGACAATTACCGTCATTTGTTGAGAGATACCGGAAACTTTAGCTTTCGAATGTTGGGGTCGTGGAAGCGGTCTCGACCCCGCAGGAGACCTAGATTTCAATGGCATTCTTTGCCAAGATAATGGAGGGTATTATATTAGGTCTGGGAAAACCTCGGAGTGAAAGTCAAAAATTCGACCTAAATACGTAACTTTTTCCAAAAATCGAGTTCATACACTTACAGCATCCGGTGAGCCGAGCATCAACGGACCAATCAGACACGGACTTTGTTGACACCTCCAAACGATCCAGAACGTCTTCTCGGTTATGACCGAAGACCAAATCAACTGCTTCAGAAGTTGAAGAATGTCGAATGGCGATTCGCAAGAGTAGGAAGTTTCTGCTCTAATCAATCTCCTTTCACCAGTCTGTTCATTGATGAGACACCTAGGCACATGTAGATGTATAGCGCACTTAACGGACACATGCACGGTGCTTTTTTCAATGCCGTTGTCTTTCACACGCCAAATACAGCTTACGAAATTTGAGTATCTACTCGGCATTGGCTGGACGCCAAAAAGCAAGCTTTTCAAGATCGCCTCACACAGCTCAATCTAAGACATTGCTTATTTCGAGAGAAACTTTATCTTTTTCTAGCAAGATTTATTTGATAGAGTTTGTCAATAAAGCGTGTTCAGTTCGTTTTGACTTGCCTTCTTCGTTCTAAGCGCACGGGCGCCAAGGACGCCTGAGTGGATGGAACCAACCCAATTTTAGAAGGTAGAAGGGTCCTCTATTGCCCAATGATTGTGATTCTCTTTTTCATGTAAATAACAACACTAAAACGCTAGGCGAAATATTCAATTTAACGATATTGCGGTCAGGTGTCTTAAGGATATCGATCATTCGACTCGTCGTAGATGGCACCCTTTTTTCAGGGAATTGACTTTATTACAATGCAACGCAAACAGAGCTCGCCTCTAACCTTTTACGTCGGAGAGGGCATCTAGTCCTCATAATTCAATAAAGTGAGGCTTAGAGCTAGGTCCTCATTATCGGCGACGGAATTGCGTCTACGATCGATCATATTTATGTTTTTTCTACGATCTATCTGATCCAGGCGCCTTTGGTGGCTAATACGCCAATGTCTACTTTGTCTCAAACCTTCGTATGCAAATGGTAGCAAAGATGCACAAAAAAAACAATAAAACATACAACAGCAGGGATTCGCTGGTGGTCACCCACCCAACTACTAACCTGCCGGCGTGTGGCTTAAGTACGGCTGAGCGGACGGGAAGCCCTGTTCTCCACACCCTATGGTCGTATGTACTATATTGATTGAGATATAAAATTATATAGAACTCCGTATATGCAGAAAACTGAGAATACTAAAGGTCAAAAAGTATCCTTTAATCGATCAGACTTTACGTGGTGAATTATTCCGGTGACAACGGATCTATAGGGATCGTACTTTTTGCTTTGAGGTGTTTTTTTACAAACAGTGAGCCTTTCAAAGTGGAGCTTGATGGTAATAGAGTATATCATACGGATGACTGAACGCAAAATCACAGCTTAGAGATGTCCATGACTTATACTATCCAAACAGGTATAGCGGATCTCGGGATGCGCCCGGAAGTTACTTGCTCTTCGCTTGTCTCCATTTATGGGTAAGAGGTTCTGAACAATGTATATTGAATCCACAAGTCAGGTCATGGTTCCAGGATTCTAAAGGTTCATGGCGGTCTTGGCGACCTAGGTACTCTCAACAGAGTTTTCCGGAACTTTATAGCCGGCTAGAGATCCGATCTCAGCCACAATCAAGATTTGACAAGTCCTTAGTAGAAAAGAGATAATCAGATTGATTATGGGTCAACTGCTGTTTCAATTCTTATCTATACCTGGAAGATCTTACGATATTCTTTGAAACAGTTGATCGATCTGCATGGCCATTGCTCCTTTTTCGAATAAACGCCACAGCATAGCACCCCAAGAGCCTCATACTCAAAGTGGGGTGTCATTAGCACTATCAATGCTAGCTTCAAATAAAAGGGGGAGACCTTGTATTCAAGTAATAGGCCATGCGATCGGGGTAGCCCCAAAAAGGCAGGTGGGAGCTGAAGCGATCTCCAGACCTGAAAGAATAAATTCGATGCCTTGGAGTTCAGGTGCTCATGAAGTGAATCTAAACAAGGAAAACTTAGGGTTCAATAATCAACGCCTTCGATCGTTCCACTTGACCGGGATGGAGAACCCTTTTTACGCAGAACATCCGAGGCAGATGACGCGAGACACAGAGGAAGTAAATAGCAAATAATCATCGGATTGGATACAAACCAGCGCCCCGCTGGACCGATCTAGACTGAATACGGATCATTTTCCCGATCCAGCAGATCAGACCGGCAGCTCTTACCTCGGGAGATTGGGGCAGGTCTCAGCTGACCCAGAAAGTAGGCTCCAATGCACTGGTTCTAGTTTTTCAGAGAAACGCCATCGTGTGAAATAGATAACCTTAACCCTGGATTCCACGTGTTTTGGGCCTTTTTCCGCGACACCAGACTCCACTGTAGCCATCTGGATCATCTATCCTGACTCAGAATGAAAACCAACCGTTCCCCACGCGAGATGCTCTCCATTTCAAAGATCCCTGATAGCCGTTTCGAACTGATCGATCGCCATCATGAGACTTCACCTGTGCTTGCTCAGTGTCCTAGGCATGCTGGTGGTGGGGTTGCACGCTACAGACTTAACCGCTTTCCCATCCTGTGCTGTACGTTCAGGATTTTTAAAGAAGAAGCTCAGGACACTACTGACTATCGCTAGATAACCTGCGATGAGAATTTATTTTCAACTTGCTCACTCAGCACGAATACGACTTGCTTCTGTGCTAGCGACTCACGCGTCACTACTTACCTTGACGCAGTCGAGAGCAACTGCACAGTGAAAGAATTTTTTAGTGAGTTTCAAGTCCGTTTGATCGAAACTACCCCAGTTTGGGCTAATTGTTTCAGCTACAAAACGGCTCTATCAAAAAGAATGTGACATCACTCCGCTCCAGAGGCCTCCGGTGGTCAACCCCTCGACGTTGATCCCTTTCATTCTTGCCACAGTTTTCTTCGCCGCCAGAATCTTTGCCAAGAGCAGTGGGCTTGCAGGTGGATGGGGATTGGACGATTATACTATTATCATTGCATATGTAAGCGCACCTGCTTTAGTTTCCGTGCCGAGGCATTAACAGGCGTCAGGTCCTCGGTACCGCAATCTATTTCATCGGCATGCAGAGTGAGTATTCCTCAAAATATTCCCTTCCATATGAAGCTAACAAGACAGTGATTCGTTTTGGCTTTGGCGCCAATATCTGGGATATCACACCGCAAAATGACATAACTCTCATTTACAAGGTGCGACCTCTTATCACGTGAACCTATGTCCTCATATTGACGGAAGCAGTTGTTTCAAGGTCTCGCCGTGATGTATAAGATACAAATATCTCTGGCGAAGATCAGCGTTATTTTGTTCTTATTGCGCATTTTCCAGGCACCCAACTTCCGCTATCTTTCATACGCCCTGATCGCCATTAATACCGCCATTGGAATCACTTGGGCATGTGTCGATTCATTCCGTTGTCTTCCTATCCATTTGACATGGGACGGCTGGACGGGAGAGGAAAGTGGGAAGTGCATTAACTTCATCGACTCAATCCTCGTGAACTGCCTTGTTAACATCTTCGTCGACTCTGTATGTACAATCTGCGAGGACTCTACCATTATATTCAACTAACGAGCCCTGCAGGTGCTGATCATGATGCCTGTCTATGAAGTGAGCAAGCTGCAGATGCCTCTGCGGAAGAAACTCACCGTGGCGTTGATGTTTATCGTTGGTTCAGTGTAAGCATTCACTCGCTGCGTTCCTTCTCATTTTCTAAGTCTACCAAATACTGACCGAAACTTCAAGCCTTACCATCATTGCCATTATCCGAGTCGTCGTCTTCTGGAACAATCGCTGGGGCTACAACCAAACCAAAGGTCTCTACCCGCTCATCTATTGGTCTGTCATCGAATGCCAGATCTCCGTCATGTGTGCTTGCTTGCCTGCATCCAGGGCTCTTCTTGGCCGCTGGTTCCCCGAAATCATGGGTGGCTCCTCTCGACGAACATATGCCTCTGGGCCGGAGTATTTTAACACAGACGGATATGCACGTCAGGACAGCAAGATTAACAAGTCTGTCAGCTACACCGTGAACTATGGAGATAGGTCGGAGCACGGTGACTCCAACAGTGATGTGGAGTTGGTAGTAACTAACGGAAAAGTGACTCGCCGGTAGTCCTTTACATTTTCTTTCTTCTACTTCATTGTAAAATTTATCAAATACAACTTTAGCAATATCAGCTTTACAATATCAGCTTTACAATACATGACGCATTATTTTATCCGTCCTTCACTTACCTTGCTTCTTTGTTGTTTCTCGAGTCCAGGAACATTAAAGCCAAGGAGTAACAAAGCTGTCATGGTGAAAATTCCTCTGGCTCTTATGTCAAGGTCAGCTAACCGCCGGCCCAGTTGATAGTCCAGGATTTTTTTTCACTTTTCTTTTTGTTATTCTAAATAATCCTCATCTGTCGCATGCGATATGTTTGGACTGCCAGACAATTCGAAATGAAGGTATCCAGCCCTGAAGTGGAACGGGACCCCTTCTTACACGTTTGGTGCGATTCACACTATAACTCGCATGTCAAAGTGACACCGATCAAAACTCTGCAAGTGAGATTCAGCGGCACCCAACAGCACGATAGCGAAGAGGAATCGCGCCGGGCTCATAACCCGGAGGTAAGATATGCCATGAACTTTTTCACCCAAACAAGATAACTAACTCTCAGATAGATCCCAGGATCGAAACCTGGTCGTGCTAATTGTTTTTCATCTTTTACTTCTTGATCCCTCCATTTTCTGCTTCGTCATAAATAGATTTGCAAGTGTCTGTCTGTGTGAATCATGACATTGGGCCATGCGGCCAATAATATTGGTGGGCAGAATTCTCATTGTTTTTGCAGCACAAGGAGAATCGCGGTTCGTGGCCAGGTAATATCAGGCCACGGCCAGGTCCATACGCATGTAAGTCAATGAGATGATTGCAATTGTACTCAATAAGATATCTCCACCATCATAGCATATACCGAAGTATGCCATTGACGGCAGAAGCAATTTAATTGTTCACTTCAAGTCTTCAAACCCTGATCATTCAACTTACCCAGCTGTGCATCTTCTTTCTTTGGTTCCGAGTTTCTACATATATCATTCGTAGTGCCTGACATTCAGACTTTACATCTGGTTAACTATGATTGCCAGTCCAGTGCTTGATTCTGGGAAATTGCGCAGCATCTTGCTCCAATGTATTACTCACCGACACGTTGCAGGGCTCGCTCTAATGCTGCGATGCGATGTTAAGACACAGCTCATTAACGAGACTGTCGAGGAGGGTCACTCTAAAGGAAGGTAAAAGGAGCGAGCCAATCTATGACACCAGAAGGGGCGAAAGGAATGAAGGTACTGTATCTAGAGCTGAACGGACACACCGGAATGCCTAGATCACTACGCTGTGGCTTCTTTCTCCCAAGGCCTATTGGCGGACATACCCTCCATTCGCCAAATTCAATTTACATAACATTACCGTCATCTACGTATCTCTATGTATGAGCCCGCCGGCGCATATGCGTAGGTTGCTTGACGGGCGCTCAGGGTGGCTGACACTTAGCCCCGAGCGGCCTGGCCTGCCGGTGTTATTGAGACAGAGCCTAGAGTATCGGATAGGTGCAATGGCACCTGGGATCAGGTTCCAGGACACCGATGCCCTCTTGACTATGAGCCTGTATGGTCAAAGGAGGGCCTCGTGGTTCCATGCCCACGGCTCTTTATAAGGGGGTGGGACCGAAGACAGCTTATTGATCATTCCTCCAGTGTAGTGGCTGATAATCCGAGCCTTTGATTCGTGAGCTGCGATCTAACCTCTTGCACCCCATCCAGGAGCTCGTGCCTGATTGAAGAATTGAGCATGGCTTCGCCCTAAGCTTCTCATTATCGGCGTAGACAGTGCCTTCAGCACCACCAATCTCGACAGCATCGACAATGCTTGTGGGTTCGGAGCACCCCAATGAGACCGAGAATCGATCAATTCACATTCGACAGAAGCCCAAAGGAACTCAGTAAGATGCCTATCGGAACCGACGAGTGGTTATAGAGCAGTGTTTACTACTGTGACAACTTTAGCCGACGTTTGGTACGGTCGGCTGTCACGGCCTGGAACGTGTTTTCAGCTCTAAAACATGCGCACTCGGAACTCTGTAAAAAATACCGGTTGATAGCGAACACGAACGAACATAGATAAACATGATCTGTGTGATAAGGATGTGAGGGTTGGCCAATCAAAGCGCCCTGCGTATGGCTGGTGGCTCCGTGCTGAGAACAAAGGCATCAGCTGGTCGGATAAGCGGGCTTGCAGGCATCTGAGCCCACATCATCATCTGTGGTCAGGATTCCTTATCTTGCTATCTAAGTACCCCACGCAGCATTGTAGATACGGACGCCACAAATCCACGGCAGCCTCCGAGTACTCTCTCAGCGGCCCTTCATTCGAGCAAGGTGCCCGTAACGCACGAGGAGCCAAGCTCCAATAGGTCACGGTTTCCCATCTGTTCTTGCTCTCTTCTTGCTCCTTTAATCCTGTCATATATATGTGAATATTGCACCTACCGATATATAGATTCCATTTTCGATCAACGCATCCCTTTTGCATGTATCCACATTGACACCTGTCATGGTATCCGAAGATAACAAGGAAATACTCGAGAAGAGCTCCGCCCAACGCTGCTCCGACAATGAGACTTTCGAGACCGGTCGCGTGGGCAACTTCAAACGACGCCTGCCTGGCTTCAGGTGGGAAGTTCGTCAGGAGGAGAGCAGCTTCGCTGCCACGCCGGGAGCCTCTAATGCTGACTTCGACCCAATTCCCCCGTCGAAACGCACCTGGAATTGGGGCGCATACGTCGCCTACTGGATGGCCGATGCCTGGGCCGTCTCCAACTGGGAAGTAGCTTCTTCCATGATTGCAGTCGGCCTCGACTGGAGAATGGCCATTGGTGCTTGTGTGCTTGGCAACACCATCATGGGTCTCGTGATCACGTCCAATGGCAGGATCGGTGCCATTCTTCATACCCCGTTCCCCGTCCTCGCGCGAATGCCATTCGGTTACTACTTCAGCTACTTTGTCGTCCTATCCCGTTGCGTCCTCGCCATTGTTTGGCTTGGTGTCCAAACAACCACAGGTGGTCAATGCATGGCTGTCTTGCTCACAGCCATCTGGCCAAGTTTCACCAACATTCCCAATCATATTCCTGAAGATCAGGGCATCACTACGTCGGGAATGGTTGCATTTTTGCTCTATTTTCTCCTCCAGCTGCCCTTCCTTTGCATACCATACACGAAGGTACTATCTATGCAGCCAATAGCGCCTTCCATCTTCCCCCCCCCCCTTCTTCAATTGCTTCCGGGGAACCTTGCCCGGTTCACTCGCCTGGTAGACTTTTACTAATGCTGCCAAGGTCCAATACTTTTTTGCCTTCAAGTCAGTCATCGCACCGATTATCTTCTTGGCTGTTTTCGGAGACACGCTGCACAAGGCTGGTGGTACCATCAGCAAGAGTACGGTCATCACTGAAAGTCCCACCGTGAGCGGCTCAGTCCTCGTCTGGGCTTTTTTCGGAAGTCAGTAAATGCTCGTTGCCATCGTAGTACCTTTAACCCCTTGGCTGACCTGTACTTTTCTTATAGATCTCAATGGAGTTTTGGGTAACTACTCCACCTTGGGTTTAAACATTGCCGACTTCTCGAGATACGCCAATAAGCCCAGCGCACAGAACGTCCAGGCTGTCGTCATCCCGTGCATCTTCAGTATGTACACTACCGGACGTGCCGACATCCATTATCTCTAGTTATCTAACAAATTGGTCGTCTAGCAATTGTTGGCCTGTTAGGCATCTTCACTGCCGCTGCTGCTCAGACAGCATATGGTAAAGTTATTTGGAATCCCATTGAAATCATCAGCTTGTGGATGGAGTCCGGTTCCAGCGCTGGACGTGCTTCTGCTGCATTTGGCGCTATCGGCCTGCTCATCGTCACTCTCGGTATCAACATTTCCGCAAACTCTATCAGTGCTGCTAACGACCTCATGGCGTTCGCCCCCAAATATATCGACATTCGCCGAGGCCAACTGCTTGCTGCCTTTATTGGTAGCTGGGCCTTTGTCCCGTGGAAGATTCTCGCATCAGCCGCGACATTTATTGCTTTCCTCGGAGGCTACACCATCTTCTTGGGACCCATGACATCCATTCTCATGTGCGACTACTTCATTGTCAGACGCGGTAATGTTTCTGTGCCTGATATGTACAACTTTCACGGCATATACCGATACTCTCCAAAATTTGCAAGCAACTGGCGCGCCGTTGCTGCTTTCTTCATTGGCTGCGCTCCACCCCTGCCTGGTTTTGTCAACAACATCGTTGACTCTGGGGGAGACACCACCAGTGTCTCTATTGGCGGCCAACATCTGTAGGTCACTTTCCACAACTCCGCACGATGTGCTTTGGGAAGGGGCTGGAGAAACACTGCGCAGATTGAACCCACGCTGATTCATTTCTGTACAGTTTCGCCATCGGGTACATCTACTCATTTATTGCCGCCGGTGTCTTCTATTGGGTATTTAATCGATTCTTCCCACATACAGAATCCCAGATGGACCACCCCGAAACTGGGGAGGAAATCATTGCAGAGCAAGATGCCAAGAATACTGAGAAACGTCGTGTGGAATTGGCTGGACAGAAGCCAAACATTACCCGTCGGGTCTTTCAGGTGTAGCGCTTTTGTAAATACAGCGTACTGTGACGCGACCATCATCCAGCGCGGCGCTGCTGGCTTATATCAATGGGCCGCGAGAACCACTTTGCACCTTGTTGTCCCTCACTAAGCGCCGCCATTTTTAGTGACCCAACATGCCTCTCTTACTCCTTTGTGAAATACCTTATTGTGTAAGGAGCTTCTCCACCCAAAATACCAGCTTGTTGCACGGCCTTGTTACTATTTCATCGCACTTGGTGATCTGTACGGTGATAGGAGCAACAATCACCAACGACTGAATGATAACCGTATATTACCGTAAAGCTATATCTGTCCCCGTAAAGTTCCATGCAATCAGAACAAGATGATTCCCCAAGAGATCCAAGACAGGGCCATGAACAAAGCAAAACGAAAATGACAAACGTCTCCACTAGTGCAGCAATAATAAATAAAAAGACTTGCAACCAAGGACCATGTTTCATCGCGGAAATTTCCATGACGCATGCGCCAATACGAAGTAGAGCACCCAAAGGTATAGGCATTAGATATCGATGATAAGATAGAAATCCGCTCGTTGATGTGTTTATAGCTACGACATGAGGAAATAACACAGATCAGCGGCTGACAAGGAGTCAGCACCGCCAGACACCTTTATTGGACACCAAATTGGGCAACAGAGTGCTGGTCGAGCTGGCTGATCGAACCTTTGATTCAACTAGGAGTGTGTCATTGCCACTGAAACTCCAAATTTCTTTCAGCTAGAAAAAAGCCAGCAAGGAGTCAGGGAATGCGCCATCGACTGATGTGCAGGCAGGAACACCCCATGCCGACCAAAACAGTCGAGTGAGGCTCAACGTGCAGGCTAGCAAGCTCCATCATTATTCAGATGTCCCGAGTGGCCCGCCGCGATGCATACTCTGTACTCTACGGCATAAATTCTCGAGCATAAGTCACTCTTTTTATGGTGATATAGCGGGTCAGACATTTTTAAATCGGTCTCCAAATTTTGACATGCCTTATCGTAGACGATACACGCATCAAATGCATTTCTCGGTCCACTTTTCACAATCAGGGTACCGACTTTCGCAGGCTTCTTCATTGCCGTCTTTAATCCCAAATTCGTCGAGAAACGCAACAAAAGAAAATCTCGTAGCGTGGCAAACGAGAGTTCAAGAATCGTTTATGTTTCGAACTCTATCAGGCCAAGTCTTCAGAGATAATCCCTCTGAAACGTAAACACCGAGTTGAGAAGGCTGCAATAAACCTCAACCCCTGCTTGAGATACCAAAGAAGCACAAATAACCCAGATATGCACTTCGGGTCGAATTATCCGCCGGAGAACAAGCGTGATTGACTTGAGAAACCATTTCTTACACGACGCCTTCGACGAAATCGAAAGGGTATATTTGAATGCCAAAGTACCCGTGCCTTCGTCACATACCAGTCTTCGAACGCATCAGCTACTGCACTGAGGAAATAACATTACTCTGTTCGGGGTGTATTTACATTGCCAGTCAAACGATCGCTGCGCGGAGTTCGGGTCCGCAGCAGCGGGTATAGTTGCTCGAGTCCAAGGGTCAGCGAATGACCTTGCTACATCCGGTATATACAATGTCGAAGTATCGATGCCTAGGTACGATGAAGTAATTATACGGATATGTACATGATCAAGTTTATAGATTTTGATATAAGAATTGAAGCGAGGAGCACTATCCTGATGGATCATCCTATTTGATCCCTATAGTATTTCCGTTATCACACATCGAATATATCGACGAAACTTTGACCTTATCTTCAAAATCACTCCCTTTCTCTCGACCTTCTGGGTACCTATTCACCTCTCACACACTACTCTTATGAAGAGGTCGTATCTATTGCGTGTTCTATTTCACTGGTGATTCCAGCCTTCAAGATCGACAAACATCGACATTGATATCGCTGCCTCCCATTCCACCAGATAGCGAATTTGGTCCAAGATCCCAGACTACCGCCGGAACATCTCCGTTCAATTTCATCTCGGCAAGTAGCTTACCAGGTGCTCCGAGCCTCTTATTCCACTGGGTCACGCCCACCTTCTGGCTTTTTTCCAAAGCCAGAGCAAACATTTCCGGAGAGCCGCTATTGTCAAAACCTCGAGCAGAGGAGCCATAGGCTGGGAAGAGATCGACAAAGTTAACGCCATTGAAGAATCTTCCACTTTTATCCGCACAAGAGAAGATGGCGATTGAATCGTTGTTTGGGCCAAAAGTATTGTCAAGGCGATTACTGATTACGAGATGATTGTTTTCAGGCTGTGTTGTCCCATATTGCCAGTCAGAATTATGGTTTGGAAGTTTAGATGTAGGGAGGCCACAATACTAACCGATATTGTTATCTCTGCGGCCTTTGAGCCTGCAGGAGCAGTGCCGTTGCCGAACGTGCTTCCCTCAAACACCTTGGAGAAAGACATCCCATCGTCCGTGTACGATACCCGCCAGCCACTCAGGCTATTGCTCAGCTCGTGCACAATATAGAAGTATACCTCCGGAGTAGTGTTTTCTGATGCCTTGGGGGTCCAAAAAATGCCGTGTCGTGGACCCGAGCCTGGGGTTGCGACAAAGGGCTCCATTGGCTCGAGGTGACCAGTCTCCGGGTGAATATGAAAGATGCGGACAAGGTCGGCTCCAAGATCCGGAATAAGAACAAACCTTCCAGAGGGGTCAATGATGACTCCGTGGGGGTGAGGAGCGTCCTGGCGGGCAGCATTAGGCCCAGGGCTACACATGGCGTAGGTGAAGGTTTGCAGATGTTGAAAGTGACCGCGAACGCGATCTACAGAGTAGGTTGTCACAGTCGACGTCTCGCTAAAATAGAAGCTCGAGATTAGCATGATCTGCTAAGGAACTGTCAGAAGGGCCGTCATAAGCATACTAGTGAGCAACTGCAAAGAATTCATGGTCGCGGACTGCGGGTGCAGCGTACATTGCTGACATGACCAGGCCCCCAGGCGTAACCAGGCGCTCTATGACTGGTAGTGAGCCATCTTGATGGGTCTTGAAGGAGGTTATACTGCCATTGGAAGATCCAATAGCTTCATTCAGGCAATAAAGAACACTATTGTCTCTATCCAACATAAGCCATGAAGGACTGTCTCCACACTCAGTGGACTCAGACAGTATGGATAGTTCATGAGATCCATTGGAGTTGGTGAGGGCCAGGGAATAAACCGAACCTCCGTAGGACGCCGCGTAGAGCTTTGAAGCAGAAGAGAAATTCCCGAACAGGATCGCCGCAAAGGCAAAGAGAATCGTCTTCATGCTGTAATGATTTGTCGGGGTTGAACGAAAGTGCAGGATGTATCAATCCTTAAGGATTCGCGCTGTTCAAGAGAGCTCAAGAAAGATTCTGCCCAGACAATTCATTCGTTCACCGAAGGTGGGAAAATAAATTCCAGTAACTCGTATCATTCCCGCGATTGCGATCTAGGCATTTTCTATTTCAGGCCTAGCCATCTGCTTGTTCTTGCTCACCAAGCAGTTCATGCACGTTTCTTGCCACTTTCTCTCACCGCTCGTGGCCTCGAGAGACCGGGCTTCCGGGCTTGGCGCGAACGAATCGTCACGTCAACCGACAGCAGTATCAGATTCACTTCAGCATCCCGAAGACCGGAATTGGGGTCGCTCTTGGCGTCGGTTTGTCACCCGAGCGACCCAGACCCTGGGAACCTTTCGGGCACTCAAACAACCAAAGACTCGTGCTCCTATGACCGGCGTCATTGGTGAATATCCCGCCAAGACCAGTTATGGAGACGCTGCAAAGCCCCGATCCGCTAATTCCAGGAAAACCAGCGCTTCAAGACCGGTTGAACACACTTGGCTAGATACCACTTCTTGCAATGCATGGAAATACAATAAACCCCCCAATCATTATGATTTAATTCTACTGTATCCAAATTTGGTCAAGATAGGCTTGAATCTTCCATGCGTTTTTACCCATCACATATACGGAGCGAAATCAAACTTTTGAAATAAATGGGAGTTGGGAGATGGAGTTCGAAGTACTTCTAGTTACCTATTAGGTGGATTCTCTACCACATGTGCAGACACGTTCGATCCCACTCTAGAAACACGAACTCAAATTCCATAGCGGTCTTTAGCACTATCCCGTGCTAGCACTGTAGCGTGGCTACTAAAGTTTGCCGGGAAGAGTATCTGAATACCTGCAGGATCTGTCTAGTGGGGATTCTTTGCAGAAATACAATCTCTATAAAAAGCAGGAACATGGAACAGAAAGAAAAATTCAAGTGTGAGATTGAAGATATAATTCACACACAAAATGAGTATTGAGGCTCAATAGCATATTGATGATCTCCAAGGATGGCCTCAGTGATCTTTACAAAAATCCCATGGCATCGAGGATGCGGTACCAAAAGTACGATCCGCTTGTCCTCGACGGATGTCCGACATGTTCCATTTCGTCAAACACGGATCCTCGGTGTGCCCCGAGGGTGGCTCAGTAAGATAGAGGGCTCGGCGCCAAGATGAAGTTTAACAATCCGAAGGCTAAATGGCATCCATTGGCGATGATCTGCAGCTACACGGCGGTGTCGGTGAGCAGACGAATTCACCGAACACCAGGAAAGAAGGCAACAATCTCACATCTATTTGAGTTCATCTCAACATGCAGTAACCTATCCTTACCATAAGCGTACCCCGTGGCGTAGCACAACATTGATCAGCAGCTCGGTCTAGCCTGGGACGTCCTAATTTCAGATCAGATAGACTGAACGCGACCTCTCTCATATTTATATCATCATAATGTCTATCGGTTGTCATTAAATCTCAAAATCATTGTTGCTCATTCTTTGATACTGCTCCGTCCAGACCTTGTCATCAATATGAAATCCGCCATTTGGGAACTCTTCATCTTCCTTGCTACCGCTACGGCCCAGCCCTATACCCCGGCTGAGCAGGTAGATGTGCAGGCTCATCTGATCTCCGATCCCAAAGATGTTTCCGAACAGGAATATGACTATATCGTCGCCGGCGGGGGCTTGACCGGCCTCACTGTTGCCGCCAAGCTCACAGAAAATCCCAAAATCTCTGTTCTGGTTATCGAGAAGGGATTCTACGCGTCCAATGACGGCCCCATCATCGAGGATCCGAACAACTATGGCCAGATTTTTGACACCTCCGTTGACCAACAATATGCCACCGTCAACATGGCAATCAACAACCAAAGCATGATCATTCGGTCCGGCAAAGGTCTTGGAGGTTCGACTTTAATCAATGGAAACTCTTGGACAAGACCAGATAAAGTCCAGGTCGACTCGTGGGAGAAGGTGTTTGGTATGAAGGGCTGGAATTGGGACAACTTGGTCGAATATATGAACGAGGCTGAGCGTGCTCGTCCTCCAACTGCTGCTCAGATTGCTGCTGGCCATGCTTTCAATGCATCTTGTCACGGGTTCAATGGAACTATCCATTCCGGTCCCCGTGATAATGGCAAAAGTTATAACCCAGTCGTACGCGCTCTTATGAACACCACTTCTGCACTTGGCGTACCAACCCAAGAAGACTTCCTTTGCGGCCACCCCCGTGGAGTTTCAATGATTTATAACAACCTCCTAGACGATCAGACTCGCGCCGACGCTGCTCGTGAATGGCTTCTTCCTAATTACAAGCGTCAAAACCTACACGTCTTGACTGGTCAAATGGTTGGGACAGTACTATTTGATAATTCTAGTCTCAAGGCAATCGGCGTGAACTTTGGAACAGACAAGGCTGTGAATTTTGATGTTTACGCCAGGCAGGAAGTTCTATTGGCTGCCGGTTCTGCAATCTCCCCTCTTATCCTTGAATATTCCGGCATTGGTATAAAGTCAGTTCTCGACCGTGCCGGTATTGAGCAGCGCCTTGAGCTACCAGTCGGTGTCAACATGCAAGACCAAACCACCACTACTGTTCATTCTAGGGCCAAGGTTTCGGGACAAGGCCAGGCTGTCTACTTTGCCAACTTTACAGAAACATTCGGCGACCACGCTACACAAGCTATTGAATTGCTCAATACCAAGCTTGAACAATGGGCCGAGGAGACCGTTGCCCGTGGCGGGTTCCAAAATGCGACTGCACTTGTGGTTCAATACGAGAATTACCGTGACTGGCTTCTTAACGAGGATGTCGCCTTTGCCGAGCTATTCATGGATACCGAGGGAAACATCAACTTCGATATCTGGGACTTGATTCCTTTCACCCGCGGGTCCACGCACATTCTGAGTGCCGACCCCTACCTCTTGCAGCACGCCAATGATCCCCAATTCTTCTTGAACGAACTAGATCTCCTGGGACAAGCCGCTGCTACCAAGCTTGCACGGGATCTTTCCTCGGCTGGTGCAATGCAAGAGTATTTCGATGGAGAGACTGTTCCTGGGTACAACCTGGACCAAGATGCCAGCCTCGATCAGTGGGTTACCTATATCCAGGATAACTTCCGCCCAAACTACCATGCCATTGGAACATGCTCCATGATGACTAGGGAGCTTGGTGGGGTTGTGGATGCCACTGCCAAGGTGTATGGCACTCAGGGTCTCCGCGTGATTGACGGCTCCATCCCTCCCACTCAGGTCTCTGCTCATGTAATGAATGTTTTCTACGGCATGGCCCTGAAGATTACCGAGGCTGTCCTGGCTGATTACCAGGGCGACTTCTGATGATCTCAATATTTCGATCGACAGTCACATTCGCTTTTCTTTTGAAGGGATTTTCTCAGATTTTATACACTGGTGCAAACTGAAATTCGTATAGTGCGAAGACTAGACAGAAATACTACAACATAGCTATCCAGCGGGCTTGTGAAGAAGAATGAATTAGTACGGAGAGGCATCATCTAGATAGCTGACCTGTAGAGTAACATGAAGTTCATGCAGCCAATTTATAAAATAAGAATTCTTCTGTGCCAATGCATAAGCTGTTATCTACGAATGTACTGAAATACTGCCAAGAATGGGGTTCAGAGGCCGAGTAATCATGATAGGTATAATGCGTTTCAAAAGAGGGTTCGAGAAGGTATTTCCATGTGCAGGTGGTGAAACTGCTTTCGTTCCATCCTGTATGATGGGTGTGAAAGTTGAACTGCTACTCTGTTGAAAACTTTGCTTTTTTACATGAGCGTAGAATGCCACTCATTGGTCATTTTCACCAGCTGAATTGCCTGCGTAAGGTAGCAAGGGATAGGTACTATTGAAAATGGCCTGTCCTCACAAGTTCTAAAGGCATCTTCACGCCCAAGGGCAAGGTCTACACCGCCACAAGGTCAAGCCTTTGGTCGTGACACTACGAGCGACAACAGAGTAGTCACTACTGGACAGCTAAGCCACCTTGGCAGTACATCGCGACACAGCTTCTTCTCCAAGCAATCGGGCAAGCCGACGTGGTTGATGAAAGAGCAGGTTCGCATCGATCGAGAGTAGTGTAAGCTCGATGACACTATGCGACGAGGCATGCGCATGCGCAGAGGCCAAGTCACGAAATCCAAAAATGAGAATAATCAAAGTGATGTCCATTGGACATCTTTCAGAGATTAAACTGAAAAGAACAGATACTACACTTGATCTAAGCCAATTGGCAAAGAGAGCTAAAGAAGAAAGAAAAAGAGAAGGAAGGATTGGAAAGGAAGGGGGTATTTATACGGCGCCCAAGGGGTCTGTGCGATGACGGTCATGTGATTACTGAGTCACAAACAGTGGGTCATGTGGGTCATGTGTTGATCTGTTGCCTAAAATGGAGGCCGAGCTGTTTAGGTGCGTTCAGCCTCGCCCTGACTTCATTCAATTGCCTTGTTCTCCAAGTCTCTATACAGACCTGGGCATGTTTCAAGAAGACTCCTACTCCGTTTCCCCAAGGAGATCCCGTAGGACCCACATTTTGAAGGTAGAGGATGCTATCTTTTGGTATGCCTTGGGACTTGTATACTCTGCATTTGTAAATATATCTCGGCCTCCTCACATTGGTACCAATAGAAATTTAAAAAATCTGAACATGGAACCTCTCACCACTTCTTCCAGCGGCGTACTCATCCAGCGCCTCATTCACCTCTGTTTCCTCCAGACCATCAATAACTTTGTACGCCAATGCCCTGATCTGTCCTGTTTCCAACCAACTAGGCAGTTTCTCCCAGAGAAGCTTGCCAAACTCAGGAATGAGATGTGAAAAGCCAAGCATCCGCTTATCCTCAAGCCCTGCTCTTTTGGTCTTGAGCACAGCCTCCGAAATCTGACCAGTGCCGTTATGGGCGAAGACGCCCTTCTTGGAAGTAGATAGTAGGGAAGCCCCGAGACTCAGATCGCCGTAGTTGAAAGTGTCGTATACGTAGAGCAGATCATCGCCCACGATAGCTTGTACTTGTTCTTTGATGTTCGAGTCTTGACGTGCGATAACATGCGTCGCACCGAAAGATTTCAGAAGCCCAGCGTTAGAGAGCGAAGCAACAGCGATGATAGTTCCAAAGCCTGCAAGCTTGGCCAACTGCACGGATAATTTGCCGATGTTGCTACCTGCGCCGATGATAACCACATTTTGCAAAGTATAGTCAAATCCTTCAGCATCATGTGTCTCAGGCAGAGGTAGACCAAAGCCAGTAGATGAGAATAAACTTAGAGCTGCGGTGACGATGTTGATTGGATACAGCGCTGCTTCGGTATCTTGAATTCCGCCTGGAACGATGCCCGCATATTCGCCGTTTAGAATAGTGTATTCCTGGAGACCGCCGCCTTTGGGAAGACTGAAGAGACCCTGAGAAAACACGTGTGCGCCAACTGGGATATTGCTGTCGGGACCTCTTTCGATGACTGTTCCGACGATATCCGCAGATATGACGGCCGGAAGGCGGGAGCCGATATTCAGATGGCCGTAGTCACGGAATTTCTGATCCAGCGGTGCCACTATTCATAGTCAGGATCAAGAGCTGTGTTTGATTTGAGAGATACTCACGCCCTGCGGTAGTAATTTTGACCAAGATTTCATAATCCTTAAGCTGAGATGCATCAGGGATGGGCAGCTGCATCTTAGTCAAGGGCTTTCCGATCTCCGTGAGTACAAGAGCGGTTTGAGTCGACATATTGGAAAGGAAAATTCTTTGCCTGAGTAATCTCGAAATTCAAGATATTCAATTGTGTGAGTATAGTAGATTGAATCCTGAGCATTCCAGGCCTTTTTATATCTTTCCATAGCCCAGGACCTCGGAGACCCTCGGACTTAAAGGCGATAATGACTGGATACTCCGTAACGGGTCATTCGGTTTGCTTATACCAGTCTCACGTGTAACTTCAGAGAACGTACAATTCTGAGCTATGTACAGGACCCGCACCAGCTCTATCGCGCAACGCTAACCGAATCGGGACATCTCGGAGATTAACCCTGGCAATGCCGAACTTGGTCGGGAAATCATGGTTCTCGGTGTAGGCTTTGTTAAAAATGGCGCGTGGGCGCGCAAGACTAGCCGCATCCAGATGTTGTGGATTCTGCGACTTCTGAAGCTTTCCTCACGGATTATATGCGTGGTGTTTTTATAGGTGACACGTGCCGTTGGAGATGAAGTCCAATTGATGATAAAATAGCTCAAACAGGAGCTGGGCTAATGTAAGCGTAGGCATCTGGATTCTGCTTCAACGACGCTTACTTGATTACCATCGCGAGTTGGCCGTGCACGCCAGAGACTTTTGTCTGTAGCAAATAGAAATGCCAAGTCTCCCCCGTCTTTCCAAACCAGCACGTTTTCTCCTGTTCTTTCCAATAGTAGCTCACCCTACTTATTTTTCAACGCTCACTATAGTTAGAAGAAGTGAAAAGATGCACTGAACGTAGTGATTTCTCTTTGGGTCATTTGAGACATCTCTTTCAGGCTGTCGGCGGCTCTCAGGTTTGCCTACACTCCCCCCCCCCCCTCCCAAACCGTTCTTCGTTTGTTTCTGCCAAGCACCTTTTGGTAAGTTCCTATGCTAATAGCTATACTTATGGTGGCTATCGCTTTCGTTCTGTCCTGCGTCCTCCCGCTCCATCGACTCGCCTTTGAAAACTTGTCTGATCCTCTGTCTCTGTCACAGGTCTTTGAATGAGCCCAGGTAGAAATTTCATGGCCGCGTACGTAGACCGATCTATAACATCTTCTTGATACAGCTCCACATTATTCCAAAATGCTGCATTGATATATTCAGAGTCAAGTGGAGTTGGTCATTGTTCATAGTTCACATTAAATATCAGAGTCACATGACTCAACGCATTTATCTCTGGGCCGCTTTGGCAGGCGAGTAAGACTCTTGGCAGATAGGACAACGATACCGCCTATATTCGAACCACGAAGTGAGACAAGCCAAGTGAAATGCATGATGACACCGATTCAAAACAAGAATTCCACTGTCGCGCCGGGAGTCTGTAGCCCCGCATGAGCACGATCCATTCGAATGAGCGGGAGAACGACCCCGTTGTCCAGCCAGATGGGTGGGTTCAGGGTTGGTGAGATATGGGTTTGATAACAGGGATGATAGGCAGATGGGGCTGGAACTGGTTAGCAATGGGTCGATGAGGTCAAAAACTTCGCAATAATAATAGAATGCAGGCCAAAACTGTGAAATCGGCCCAGGAACGAAGTCTTGGGGATGAGACTATCGGTAATTGGGGAGACGTCGGCACAGGGCAAAACAGTGGGTCTCCGCATATGGTAAGAAGATCCATGGCCCAGCCTGGGCATTCCCCGCATCACACCATCGAGCCCCATGGGCCAAGAAAAGTGTTGGGGTAGGGGTTTGAGGGGAGGAAGGGAAACCTACCAAGTGTCTTGGGCGTATTGCTCAGGATCGCTTTCAATATGTTGCTCTGCTAGCCACCTTTCCACGGAGGGCTCCTGCATGGATTCAGTCACATTCAAAGCCCCCGAGGTAGTACGACGCGGTGCACTTCGACGATGGCACCACATGAGAACTCTGTAAGATAGGAGAATTAGCAAGCTATGCTTCCAGACGCTTCGACTGCATGATGCGGGATTGAGCCAAGATGCGTCCGTGCCCGAGAACTCACATCGGAACGATGCTGATAATGGAAAACAACACGATAGCCCCAATCACGATCCCGATCACCTCGCCCTGGGGCAAAGGATCATCATTCATAGGTGGAGGATCATGGGACCCAGATCTGGGTCCACGTAGGGAAGGAGAAGTCGGAGTGTGAGGAGGGGATAAGGTAGTATATCGTCCAATAACAGTTGATTACAGTTCATGCGTCGGGTAAGGCGAAGGTGTAAGATCTATCGGATCAGTCGGATTATCCCAGGCCAAATACCTTCTTTTATGAAATCAGATCAAAGTAATCATCGTTTGTGGGGAAACAGTCCACGGGTATCCACGGTTGCCACCGTAAAGTCAGTCTTGGAGACTAGAAAGGGGTGATAGGAACGGGAGAAAGGGGGAGATTTAATCGCTCTAAAAACCCATAGGCCTCGTAAAGACACGGATGCCAAGGTGAAACCAAGGCTAGCCAAGAAAGACACATCGCTGCTGAGCGTTGGAGAGGTCGAGCGGAGGGTGCCTAGACCCGCCAAGATTCCGCTCTTGGCATTCCGCGCCGTTTCAACCAATCAACATTCGGTGGCGGCTCGTAGCCGAGCCAACGCCGAGACCAGTCGTGTGCGTCATCCACGCCTTGGCAACAGAGACTGGGGCTTTGCCAAGCCCATCCGCTCGATACCGAAATTTGGTACGCAGTGGTGATTGGAGAGCGGGGGAGACCCTAGTCCCCATTCATCCATGATATCCGAGATTCGGAACAGATAACCAGTGAACCCGTGTTCCGTCAAGGCGGAATTCGCCATCGGCTTCAGCCAAAGGGTTATTTATAGGAGACGAATGCCCCGTTGGGAAAGGAAAAGGAATAGAACATTAGAACTTGTACTTAAGGTTCCAAACCGAGAATCGGAGCTCAATAGATCCGATTAAGCCTAGTCACTGGATATACTTTCTTTACTCCAGTGTATGGACTCTCACTCTCTTGAGGATACTTTCTACATGACCCCTCCCTAAGGTCTCATACAAGTATATTCACTATTGCTCAGCCTTATACGACTACCTACACACTGCTTGCGACACTACGCTACTGTCTCAGACTCGCGATGGCCCAGGACCTCGAGAAAGCCCAACACAAAGGCTCCAAGTCTTCCATTGACGTTACCTCATA
Organism: Penicillium atrosanguineum; assembly: GCF_028827265.1. Taxonomy (NCBI): domain Eukaryota; kingdom Fungi; phylum Ascomycota; class Eurotiomycetes; order Eurotiales; family Aspergillaceae; genus Penicillium; species Penicillium atrosanguineum. The sequence goes on along the minus strand of NW_026623133.1, from coordinate 1,311,692 downwards.
CCTCTCACAGCCTGCGCATAGCCTTACCTTTGACGATGCCATTCGCGAATTGGGCACCAACTCAGACGATGGTCTCACCTCCGGAGAAGCGAGGTTGCGCATTGAGAAGTATGGCGAGAACATCTTGCAGGGGGACGACGGAGTCTCCTTTGCAAAGATTGTCATTCGACAAATTGCCAATGCCATGATGCTTGTAAGTACCCAACATGTTTCAGACAAGAGAAAGACGCTGCTAACACTTATTTCATAGGTCCTTATCATTGCCATGGCAGTCAGTTTTGGCATAGCGTCCTGGATTGAAGGTGGCTTCGTTGCAGCCGTCATTGCTCTCAATATTGTTGTTGGAGTTTACCAGGACTTTGCTGCCGAAAAAACCATGGACTCATTGCGGTCTCTGAGCTCCCCGACAGGTGTTGTTACCCGCGATGGTAAAACCGTTACCGTGCCTGCCAACGAGATTGTTCCGGGTGACATGGTTGAGCTCAAAGTTGGAGACACTGTGCCTGCAGATATAAGATTGGTGGAAGCTTTCAACTTCGACACCGATGAGGCTCTTCTGACAGGCGAATCACTCCCAGTCACTAAAGAGGCCGATGCCACATTCGACACTGATACCGGGCCCGGAGACCGGTTGAATATCGCCTATAGCTCATCTACCGTCACCCGTGGACGTGCGAGAGGAGTTGTCGTGGGCACTGGCATGGGAACCGAGATTGGTGCCATCGCCGCGGCTCTTCGCGGTGGTGATTCTAAGCGCCGTCAGGTGAAGCGAGGCCCAGAGGGCGAAACCAAGAAGCGCTGGTACATTCAGGCTTGGACTTTGACCACCACCGATGCGATCGGTCGCTTCCTGGGTACCAATGTCGGAACTCCTCTGCAGCGCAAGCTATCCAAATTGGCCCTGCTTCTCTTTGGTATCGCTGTCATTTTTGCAATCGTTGTTGCCGCAGCCAACGATTTCCGTGGTGATGCCGAAGTGATTATCTATGCTGTTGCTACTGGACTGGCCATGATTCCAGCTTGTCTTGTCGTTGTTCTGACGATAACTATGGCCGTCGGAACTAAGCAGATGGTGCAGCGAAATGTCATTGTCCGCAAACTTGACTCCCTCGAAGCCCTCGGTGCAGTCACTAATATCTGCTCTGATAAGACTGGTACTCTTACCCAGGGTCGTATGCTCGCTAAGCGCGCTTGGATTCCTTCGGTCGGAACCTATTCGGTTGGACCCTCAAATGATCCGTTGAATCCAACCGAGGGAGACCTGAGCCTTATATCTGAAAGGCCCGTCAACCTTGGCGTGGATTTAAAGTCCGATCCCGCTTCGCCCGACGATTTGCTGGATAATGAGCTGCTCAAGTCTTTCCTTAATGTTGCCGCGATGGCCAATCTTGCTCACGTTCATAAATCGGCCAATGATGAATGGCAGGCTCGCGGCGAGCCAACCGACGTTGCCATCCAGGTGTTCGCATCGCGATTTGACTGGGGACTTGATCGCTGGACAAAGGGTGATAACCCAGTCTGGCAACAGAAAGCCGAGTATCCATTTGACTCCAGCGTGAAAAAGATGTCTGTTATTTTCGCCAAATCTGACGCAGACTCAGAATCTCAAATGATTTTTAGCAAGGGCGCCGTTGAGCGTGTCCTTGAGGCCTGCACGACTATCACCTGGCAGGAAGGTTCCGAGCCAGTTCCTCTGAATGATGAAATTCGTGATGAGATTCTGCAGAACATGGAAGCGCTAGCAAAGGAGGGACTGCGTGTGCTTGCCCTCGCCGGTCGGGAGCATACCTCGAACAAGGAAAGCGACGAGCCTCTTCCTCGCGAGGAGATCGAGAAAAACCTTGTTTTCTATGGTCTTATCGGACTTTACGACCCACCTCGCCCCGAAACCGCCGGTGCGATTGCTCAATGCTATAAGGCCGGTATTTCCGTGCACATGGTGACCGGTGATCACCCCGGCACTGCTCGTGCAATTGCAGTCCAGGTGGGAATCATCCCCGACAACATGAACACCCTTGCCAAGGAAGTCGCCGATGCGATGGTTATGACCGCTAGCGAATTCGACAAGCTCTCCGAAGATGAAATTGATAATCTGCCTACTCTGCCTCTCGTCATCGCCCGATGTGCGCCTAACACCAAAGTTCGCATGATTGATGCTCTGCACCGAAGGGGTAAATATGTGGCTATGACTGGCGATGGAGTGAATGACTCACCGTCTCTGAAACGTGCTGATGTCGGCATTGCCATGGGTCAAAATGGCTCTGATGTTGCCAAGGATGCTTCGGAATTGGTTTTAACCGATGACAACTTTGCTTCTATTATCAATGGTATCGAAGAAGGGAGGAGAATCTTCGACAATATTCAGAAATTTGTCCTGCATCTTTTGGCTGAGAACGTGGCCCTTGCATTGACTCTGCTCATTGGTCTTGTGTTCAAGGACGATACCAATCAATCCGTGTTTCCTATTGCGCCGGTTGAGATCATCTGGATCATCATGGTCACTTCCGGTCTTCCTGATATGGGTCTGGGAATGGAAAGGGCCTCCCCAGATGTTATGGACCGACCTCCGCAAAGCGTATGTATACACACTCTCCTACTCACCCTGCCAAATATTAACAACATCATAGAAACAAGGAATATTCACCTGGGAAATCATCATCGACATGCTTGTCTACGGCTTCTGGATGGCTGCACTCTGCCTATCTGCCTTCACTCTAGTATTATTCGGCTGGGGCGACGGAAACCTCGCACAAAGCTGCAACACCCAATACAATGACGCCTCGAAACCTTACGACTGTGACACTGTCTTCCGTGCCCGCGCTACAACATTCACCTGCATGACCTGGTTCGCGCTCTTCCTCGCCTGGGAAATGATGGACCTTCGCAAAAGCTTCTTCCGCATGCAACCTGACTCTAAGCGCTATTTCACGCAGTGGATGCATGATATCTGGCGCAATCAGTTCCTGTTTTGGGGCATCATGGCTGGATTCGTACTTGCGTTCCCGATTCTTTATATTCCTGTTATCAACCACCAGGTATTTAAGCATTCGAGCATTTCATGGGAGTGGGGTATTGTCTTTGTTGAGACAGTGCTGTTCTTTGTTGGCATTGAGGCTTGGAAGTGGTGTAAGCGCTGCTATTTCAGGCGTCAGGAAAGGAAGACGAAGAAGGCGGGTGATGCGCCGAGAGATGAGCATCGCCGCTTGAAGGATTTCAGTCGGCATACTACTATGAGTCGCTCGGAGACCCAAGCAACTGGCGACATGAAGGTTGAACAGTCAATTGTTTGAAGTGGAACTAAAGATTCCTTTGAGAAAGGATGCATTTTTCTGGTTGTTTAGTGTTTTATTTAGAGATGTCAACACTTCATTATTGAAAATTGGACCTCCCAAGAAAGATTTATATAGACATATACCACCGTTAATTTCCAAGGTTGCTTTGTAATTTTTGCTTAGATTTGAATTGCTTCCATGTCATGTATTTAGCTTGACCAACTATATGCACTGATACTTGTCTCCAGCTCATACACGGAACATTCCAACCCACTTAGGTTTGTGCATAAAACAAGCTGTATATATCCATTGAAATCAATCCTGTTCGATCAACCGTCAACCATTTTAGTCACATAAAGATGTTCTGCGCATCAGAAGTCAGTACATAATCTCGCAAAGCCCTCTTGAAGCATAAACAAAGCTATGCGTCCAAGCAAACATTAATATTATAATCACGGAAGTACAGTCGTTCTCAGAGTCGGCTTGACAAATACACTCTTGGACATTCTTTTCTGGCCCCACCGCCAAGGTCTTAGCGTTAATCGACCATTAGACGAGCCATATCAAACTGACGGATGTCGTAAAAAGCATCTAGTATAGTACGGTAACTTACTCCGTAATTTATAAGACTATTACGAGAGGTTAATAGAATCCCGTGGAAACCTAAGTTAGGTCTTTGTAAGATACACTAATACCTAGCAATCTCCGACGACACCCGCCTCCTCGTCCTCGTTAAGCTATATATATATCGACCCTAAATCCCCTATTAATCACGCCTATCCGTAAGAAAATGCTTTGTAATATAATAGCCTCCCGCGACTTTAATTCGGCGATTAGGAGGAAGGTCGGAAATACGATAAGGATCCACCGACCTATATCTACTACTTAATTAAGTAGAATGTTACCCTTAAAAATAGGATAGTTACCAAAGATGCAGAATAAGTTCTTACCTAGCCCCTATATTCTACTAGAGGCTTTTATTATAGCTAAAGCTAAAAGAGCTACTTTCTCGAAAGTATCCATGACGGAAACTCGAATCAGATAATACGTCTGTTATCGTTTCAGCCATATGGCAGAAAGACCTCACTCAGAGATTTGATCGGACCGATATCGGTTGGTCTTCAATTAAGAGATAGTTCTTTGATTAGGGAGGCCTTTTTCTTACTGGTAAGACGCCTCGGCTTAGTATCTCATTCAATTATACAGAGAACACCCAAGGCCCCACTGTCAATTGTAGGAAAGCCGATCAACGAGGTGCTTCCTCTGCTACTCAGTGCATGCTTCAAGAGCGAGAACAGCAGCTTTGTGCTGAAAGAAGCAGTACCTGGAGAATCTTCTGCTTGGAAAATGGTACATGCTCTGATACGCTGCCCTGGATCTTGTTAGGTTTCCGTAGAATACCATGGAACAAAGGCGGGTCTCAACAAACCACCTCTAACCCTGTTTGTGGAAGATCTGCTTGGAGGTTTGTATTTAAGCCCCTCTCGACCCCGCCCTAATCCTTTGAACTCGGGGTTCTTTTCCATAACCTGTCCTCTATGACATCTTCGTTCCTATCAGACAACCCCACAACTTGGTAACTCAGCCTTTTCATGCCAACAACCTCATTGTTACATAGCCTATTATGGAAGCCAGAGCCCCTCTATCGCATGATGATTACACGGTCAGTTGGATATGCGCCTTGCCTGTGGAGACGGCAGCCGCAAAGCTCATGTTGGACGAAATACACCCCTCGTTGCCTCGCCTGCCGATGGATCAAAATACGTATATCCTAGGAAGCATCGGGGAACACAACGTCGTTGTTGCTACTTTACCGGGTGGCGCATATGGCAACACATCAGCTGCAACGGTTGGGGTGCAATTGCTATCCAGTTTTCACTCCATCCGTATTGGATTTATGGTTGGCATTGGCGGCGGAATACCAAGCAGCAATACAGATATTCGGCTCGGTGATATTGTAGTGAGCCAGCCGACGGACACTTCTGGTGGGGTCATCCAGTATGATCTAGGTAAAGCATTAAGCGCCGGCCAATTCAAGCGAACCGGAATACTCAATCGACCTCCTAAGGTTCTGTTAACCGCTCTCGCAACGCTCCAAGCCTATCACTTCACTGAAGATAGCCGGACCGTCGAATTTATCTCCAACATGCACGCTAAAATGGCGCCCGACAAAGCTACCAAATTCACACGACCAACGCAAGAGGATTGTCTATTCCAAGCACATTATGATCATATCGCATGCGACACGTGTATTTATTGCGACCGCACTAAACTGTTTCCACGACCCCCGCGAGAGCATCAACAACCTGTTATTCACTACGGACTTATCGGATCTGCAAACCAGGTTATAAAGGATGGCAGGCGGCGAGATCAGCTAGCTCGGGACTTAGGCATATGTTGTGTCGAGATGGAAGCCGCGGGACTAATGAATGACTTTCCATGTCTGGTCATTCGCGGTATCTGTGACTACGCCGATTCACATAAGAATAAGGAATGGCAAGGATATGCGGCCGCTGTGGCAGCAGCCTATGCGAAAGAGCTTCTTTTAATGGTTTCAATCGATCAGATTAACAGTAGTCCAACCACAAGGGACACACTAGCAGACTTTGGTGAGAGAATGTCTTCAGTACTCTTTAAGTACTTCGAATTGATTGCTAATCTGTCGTTTATATAAATAGTTCACCGCTTTAACATCCCACTAGACCTAGCGGGTGTGCCAGTGATTGAAAATTTCTTGGGTCGGCAAGGCGAGCTAGATCAATTCTGGCAATATTTACGGCCTACGGGCCTCCCGTCACGAAAGGTTGCAGTTCTTCATGGGCTTGGGGGAATGGGAAAGACGCAACTAGCGATTCGTTTCGCACGAGACCACAGACATGATTTCACTGCTATCTTCTGGCTGAGTGGTAAGAATCGAGGCACGCTATTGCAATCTTTAAGCTCTACCTTGCCCCGATTACCAGGACAGTCACAGAACACCAAGGCTGTTAATGACGAGGAGGTAGAGCAACGAGCTAAAGATGTATTAAAGTGGCTAGCAATAGAGGGAAACTCCCGGTGGCTGATCATTTTTGACAACATCGACCAATACTCTCCTTTCAATGGCCCCATTAGTGATGCATTTGATATTGCTGAATTCTTTCCTAGAGCCGACCACGGCTCTATTCTCATTACCTCTCGGCTACAAGGCTTGACAGAGCTAGGAATGTCATTTCCAATTCAGAGACTTGACTTAAAGGATGCAATTCAGCTACTACTACTAAGTAGCCGTCTATCAGTGAATAGTGCAGTCAAGGAGCTTGAGGGTAACCCAGGTATTAACTGAAAACACAAATCATATTTATCATACTAACATGTATAGATACCGTTGCTCTTGCGAACCGTCTAGATGGACTTCCATTGGCAATCGTCGTCGCCGGGGCATTTATGCGTGAAACTGGAACCAGTATCACTGAGTACTTACAGTTTTACCAAGCATCTTGGTCCGACCTACAGCTGCAATCCAACCCTGAACGCCAGTACCAGCAAGGGAACATGCTACAAACGTGGATGATCTCATATCGTGAGATTCAGAAGCGAGACGCGAATGCAGCGAAACTGCTACTATTTCTTGCTCGTTTCGATAATCGGGACATCTGGTTTGAAGTAATTCAGAGCAGCTGTCATAGCTCAAATGTCCCAGAGTGGCTCGAAACGTCTATATCAAGCGGACTGGCGTTCAAAATCGGTGTCAAAGCTCTTATTGGGTTCTCTTTACTTGAGATCATGGAACGAGAGGGAGGTTATGCTATGCACCCAGTAGTACAAGACTGGTGCATTCACCTAGCCAGCACAAACAGAAGTGTGCATTCAATTCAGCTCAATGAGCTTGCTCTTATATCTGTTGGGTACACAGTCCCTAGTTCAAGTATAAGAGATTATTCCGAGCTTCAGCAACGGCTTATTCCACACGCGAATTATGTACGTCAGCTAGATTGGTCAGGCGATAATTTTGCGGTATGGGGGGCATTCCATGGTTTAGGAAACCTCTTTAAAGATCAGGGGAGACTGAAGGAGGCAGAGGAAATTTACCAGCGAGCACTGATAGGCAAGGAGAAGGTCCTCGGCCCAGATCATACGTCTATTCTAAATACAGTTCACAACCTTGGCGATCTCTACTCTGATCAGTGGAAACTAAAGGAGGCAGAAGAGATATACCAACGAGCACTGGCAGGCTACGAGAAAGCCCTCGGTCCTCATCATACATCCACACTCATCACAGTTAACAACCTTGGTAATCTCTACTCTAATCAGGGGAACCTGAAGGAGGCAGAAGAGATGTACCAGCGAGCACTGGTAGGCTACGAGAAAGCCCTCGGTTCTCATCATACGTCCACACTTGATACAGTTAACAACCTTGGGAATCTCTACTCCAATCAGGGGAAGCTGGAGGAGGCAGAAAAAATGTACCAGCGAGCACTGATAGGCTACGAGAAAGCCCTCGGTCCTCATCATACGTCCACACTCATCACAGTTAACAACCTTGGTCTCTTCTACAAAGATCAGGGGAAGCTGGAGGAGGCAGAAGAGATATACCAGCGAGCACTGACAGGCTATGAGGAGGCCTTTGGTCCTGATCATAAGCCCACTCTCACCACACTTGATAGCCTTGGGAATCTCTACTTTGATTAGGGAAAAAATGAAGGAGGTAGAGGAGATGTCCCAGCGAGCACTAGCAGACTATGAGAAAGCCCTTAGTCCAGATCACAGTAGGACTAGCGACCGACAGAGAGGTTAAACGCCTTGAGCATTGCAGATGTCAAGTAGTGCCTTGCAGTATCCTCCCTATAGGTTATCGCTTTTGGTACACAGCAAAGAGCGATTTGATTACTGATCATGCGGAGATTATTTGAAAGATGTTTATTTTGTATTTCCTATTCTTTATCGACATTGAAGTTGATAGTCAGAGGTTGAGGAAGATTCAGAATTGCTGAATGACGTGATCGAGTGATCAGTAAAGGAGTTGTGTCTAACTATCGTGCGCCTGAAATGAAGCTGGTGTTACGAGGCAGATCTCCCGGTAACAAGACATTATTGGGTGGCACTTGCTACTGTAGGTCCGATTTGCAGACGGTCCACTATGGGATTTATGAAATTCCACGGACTTTTCGTACGTATCATGTAATATTACACAGCACCTTACTGTACCACACAAGCTGCATTTTGAGATGTCCCTCCAGTTAAAGCGGCCCCTTCAATAGATGATCTGCGCTAGTGGCTTGGCAGTGGGGCTCGGAAAGAGTTCTCAGTGTGTATTGGTCAAGGCAATTTCGAGAATGACTGCAGCTAGACATGATATAGTGTCGCCCAGAGACTTTTACTCCAATTGAGGGGTCAAATTTTCCTCCTTTTCAGAGTCCCCTTTGTTGATCACTCGCTCCGGGTACTCTGTCTCAGTCCAGTGTTCAAAGAAACATGCGTTCTTCATGAGAGAACCATAGGTCTCCCACAACAAGCAGAACACAAAAAGTGCCATGATAATAGAGAGCACTTCGGTGGCATTCAGGTGATGGGCCAAAGGGATCAAAATCGTGATAATCCCTGTAATGGGCCGCATGATCAAACGAAGATGCTTGTCCATGATCAAAGTTCCACGATCATCCTTGGTGCCATGGAGGAGCGCAAATCCGTATAGACAAATCATGCCCGTGCCAAGGCCTCCACAGAGAAGCCACCGCTCGGCATCCTCAAAGTCCTTTTCAGCCACAGAGGCAGCTGCGACGTGTCCACCAGCCAGGAGACTAGCCACGAGCGGAAGATGAATCAGCGCGAACAAAAAGGCAGTATATATACTATGTCGCAGTGGGTGTTCATGCGTGACGGAGCCGTCGGCGTGCACGTATATCCAGTTCAGACAGAACGCGATGACTAGCGTCCAGATGGCACGGATCGTGCGCTCGTTCAAACCAATAGCAGCATGCGATCCAACAACAATGAGGTAAAGAAACTCGCCCAGCACGATGATATAGAACGCCGCGTACCGATCAATTTCATGGTTGATGTCGACAGCAGTGGTGTATGTAGCATGAAGCAGTTTCTTGGCAGCGGGGCAATAGCAGAATATCCAGGTCGCCTCCTCAACGCAGATGGCAATAGCAGCAACAGCAATCTTAGCCCGTGTAGAAACCGATTCGAAATAGAGGGGAATGTACAAGCAGATGAATAGGGTTGATAGAACGACCCATAAGCGCTGCTGGCGTCGGTGGTGGTAGCTCGAGAAGGAGTACAGCAGATGCGCGAGGTTGCAGCTTATCCGTGCGACCATGTACGCGCCAACGGTCGCGCGCATAGCACCTATCTCTTCGTCCACCAGTGGCGCGTTGTTTCCGTAGATAACCAGTATGGCCATTACCCAAAGGATGAGGACTCGCTGTAACAAGTCATCGTTGTAGAAGGAGTTCATTATCTCGCGAAGATCGCTCCAGACGTGCCATGACGGTGCGAGGATGAGCTATAGAAATAGGCGCAGTTAGAACGTGTTTTCTCCGAAACCATTGTCAAGCTCGCGCTCTGGTTGTGCGTCTTACAATGTATTTGACGAGCTTTGCGCCCGAAATGTCCTCCACGAGTGTATCGGCAAAGTTCGAAAGGATCGCGACGTATAGCAGATCCAGAAAGAGTTCGAATCGGCCTGGGACGGTGAAAAGTCAGTTTGTAGCCCGACTCTACGAGGGAAGGAGCAATCTGACCCGCGGCTCTTTCGCAGTCATGACGCTTGACCAGCCGCCCGTTGTGAAACCACTGCAGCGCGCGCGGTTGCCTGAAGAGATAGCGTGGGTTTGAGCTGTGCTCAGGTGTCTGTATTCCAAGCGGGCTGTTCATCTTAAAGGCTCGATGCGTGAGGAGCTGGCACACGAGGATGTCGCAGAGGGGAAGTTTGAGAGGTTTGCGATCGCCGGGCCCGGATCCACTTTTCGCGATCTTACATCTCCACATCTTTAATACGACCTGGGTACTAGTTACCTGGCCTAGGGAAGCCATTTTTCGAATTCATATGGTGATTTTGTCTCTTTGGGTCATCTAAGTACTTGTCAAATGCTTCGATGGTATGCTACTGTAGAGTAATTGAAAGTTACGAAGTTGTACACCTCTTTTGCGGGCTAGCGGTTTAAGTCAACGCCGACCATTTTAAGCCAGTCACCTATATTCTTGAACCGTGTCGGAGAAGTGGCTACGTCAGTCGCATTGGCTGTCGAGCGCAGTGACCTGACCAGTTTCCAAAGTTTTCATTGAAATGCTAAAATTTGGAATTTATGGTGTAAGGGGTGATTCCATATCTGGTACCGAGCCATCCTGTAAAATACTCAAGGTACATGTTTGGCACGTTATGGTGGTTGGGGTAAAGATAGACACCCTGAGTAGGGAGTTTTACAAGTCCACATACATACCAGATCGGAAATTCTCAAGGTCCAAAGAAAATAACTCAGATTCTACGGTAGTTAGCGCCATAGTACAACTATGTATCTCGAATAGTTCATTGTGAGTATGAACAGTGTACATGCTATTCGCGTACCATGGGAGCTAAACAACCCGTTAAAAATTGATGAACGACGAAACAATGTTGAACAAGTAACTAGCAGAGCCTTACCTCCTCGATGGCGCTGATTATAGCTTCATAGATGCGCCGAGGCAACTGCCCACTAAATGCACATTATACAGTGGTATTTGTTAATTTGATAGCGAATGAAGGGAAGCTCTGGCATTGTTGCGGACACAAATCCACCTCGCATCCGCGGCGGTGGGGTACGTGCGCGCGCGTACCTCGGTAGCTAGCGCTATACTGCACTTGACAAAAATGAATGTTGTACAATCTACTAGCTGAGATAGAAGGCATTAATAAGGTGTTTATACTTAGGTATTGGTCAGTCCTTAGATTTAGTAGGGCGGAGAAAGCCGTGGTGAAGAGGGTGAAACCCCGCTTATATCAGTATTAGCGCACCATTGCGCTAATCACCGCGGTACTCAAAGCTAGACGGTAATATCTCATAAAGGCTTCCGCCGTGGAGATATGTAGACGGATCCACATGCAAGAGACGATCGAGATGCGAGACAAATAATCGGACCTATTAATTGATCAATTGAAGACGATCGCTACGCCCAGACCGCGATGACTCAGCATCCCCATGCCGCTTACATCATCGAACCCGCGCAGTTTCCAGCTTCGTCCTTGGTTCAGTTTCTTGTTTCTGCAACCTGATCCCATTCCTATCTTGCGCTCGCTTTATCTATTCTTCAATCATTTCGTTGTGCAAACCTCGTCGCGGATTCGTGCAGTTTCTGGTTGCTGGAAGCTCGCACACGACCCCAGCATCGCGGGTGCGCTCGGTCTGCTCCAACCTCCCCCAATTGCATGGTGGGATCTGAAGGTGTCACACCATTTCCTCGATCCCTTCGCGCTGCAAAAATGACAGTCACAGACCGTACTCCGATCGGTCGTCGCTCGTCAACCCAGCACTACCAGACCTTCGATACCCCTCCACCCAAGTCGCGTGGTCGTCCCAATTCCGGCCAGTCGGAGTCTTCTGGCGAGGCATCGCATGATCACCACAATGACCTCACCGAGCACCACACACAGTCCCCATTGCCGATGAAGCAGATGGCAGTGCTGGCAATGATTGCCTTAGCCGAGCAGACGGCGCTCAACTCGATCAGTCCGTATCTGCCGGATATGGCATCTACTTTCCCCGAGGTGGAGCCGAGCCAAGTGGGCGTCTACGTGGGAAGCATTGCCTCGGCATTTGCTCTGGCACAATTCGTCACAAATTATTTCTGGGGGTGGCTTTCCGACCGCATTGGCCGCAAGCCGGTTATTCTTCTCGGAACCCTGTTGACCGCACTCTGCTTCGTCGCCTTTGGGTTCTGCAAAACTCTCTGGCAAGCCATTGCCGTACAAGCGTTGATGGGTGTGGTCAATGGTAACCAGGGTCTTGTGTCGACCTGTCTGGGCGAAATTACAGATCGGAGCAATCAGTCTCAGGCCTTTACTTGGCTTCCTGTCCTCTACGGCATTGGAGGCATTACGGGCCCACTCCTGGGTGGTCTTCTGGTCTTCGAGCGCAACCCCTTCACGGGCAAGAAGAGCACATACCCATACCTGGCGCCTAACCTCCTGTCCGCATTCATTCTCCTGATTGACTTCGTCTTGACTGCACTACTCATGGAAGAAAGTCTGGAAGATGCGGACACCATTCCCAAGTTTGGCAAGAAGTTCCGCAGTCTCTTCTCATGGATATGGCAGTTCACAGGTCTTTCCAGTCACCCAACCTATCTTCGGGTTCCAAATGGCCCCGTTCGCCGCAACACTGGCGACAGTCAAGAACATGACAGTGATCTGGACTCCGCTTCGGAGGTGTCAAGCCAATCACATCAACATGCCGAGGAGCTTACATGGGACGAAATCTACACAAGGGACACCATGCTACTACTCATTACCTACTTGATCTTTGCTTTCTGCAACGTTTCCTTCAACTCGCTGTTCCCAATCTTTGCCCAAGCCAAGGCGCCCATGGGACGCCATCTTACACCCTCTGAGATCGGTCTGTCTCAAGGATTCGCTGGCATTGTCACAATCATTTTCCAAATTTGCATTTTTAACCGTCTGCGCGACAAGATGGGCAACCGATGGTCTTACCGTGCAGGACTATTCGGTTTTGTTATCTCTTTCCTTCTTATGCCTTTCATTGGATACAAGAGCGAGGACAGCAAGGACCTGACTAGCAAGTCTGCTCTCATGGCCGTCGAGCTGTGCTTCGTTCTCCTGGTCAAGACCATCGCCTCCGTCGGTGGCCTGACCAGTGCTTTGCTATTGATCACCAATTCAGCCCCGAATCACGCAGTCCTTGGCGCTGTGAACGGGCTGGCACAAACCCTCAGCGCCGCTGGCCGCTCGGTTGGCCCATTCCTATCTGGTGGTCTTTTCTCCCTAACAGCGAAGATTCAGCCCAAGGGAGAAGCCCTTGCATTCGGAGTCTTCGGTGCTGTCTCTTTCATCGGGTTCATCCTGAGCTTCGGCATCCGGGGCCGTTCACTCGAGGCAGAGGGCTGGGGCGAAGACAGCGACGATGGTAATTATAAATCAGACGAAGATGAGCCCAACGGTGCTTAAATTTATTCGAAATCTGCGACATGATGTGACGACGATTTTCTGCTTCTTTTAAGCCTCTGCATTTGATATTATTATTTTTCAATGCCTTTGTCTAATTGGCAATGCATTCTTAGCTGAGCATCCCTTGGTTTGGTGTTTTTTTCCCCACTCTTCACATTGAACATAGATTGAGTTTTATCCATTGCTGTTTCAACACACTGTACTATCTCTTTGTGAGATGCTGAGACTTTGCTACTCTGCTAGATAAATACAAATAAAAGTGCGTAAGCTATGTTTCTGGATAAGCTAGGATTCATACTGTGTTAGCCTCCCACTGGAGATGATCCAGCTCACAATATCAGGAAATTGTGGATGCCTGAGGCGTGAGTGCAATATATGGAAACCCCACCAAGGTAAGGCTTCCCCATCGTCCCAGTGTGAATCATAGGTTTGGAACATGCAATTCCCCATTGAGTACTTCCGGAAATTGGTATCACCACCTACACTCTTTTATTTTATCTTTGTTCGCAGTGAATGGGATTCTGCCCCTATTCACCGCATCCCTTGCCTCAGCCTCCATGATAGATCTAGTTCCATAGCTTCCATCTCCAGAATCTACATCTCTCTCTTTTCCTCCTTCCTTCTTCATAATCTTGAACCACAACGTCAAGACACACTAGTCTGGATTATAAAATGAACCGATCCATCAATATTCCCGTAATTGATGAATACGACTCGTTACAGAAAAGTTATATACCTGACGTCTATTCAGCGTATGGGTGATGCATGGTTGCAAGAGCTTTTCTACGGACATGCAAACAGTTCAAACAAATCCGGTGGCAGTGCAAATTCATGGTTTGGCTAGTTACCTGTCATCTTTCTTGTATCACGCCGCTGTTCCAGTGGCAACCTAGTGCATACTTGAGGGCTTGGAACCACACCGCATACACTATGCTCTGGAGAATCCGTTCCCAGTACATTACTCGCATTACCCGTTCACTTCTCCTAATTAATTTGAACAAAAAGAAAATGTAAAAGATATAGTCAGTTCATGCGGATGATCATTGCATCTGAAAAGACAGGAATGAAACCCCTCCTGATGCGTGCCCGAGAGCAATGGTACTACCTGTCACCGCTGAGCAGACAGGCCGGTACGCAGGAGGAAGCCACAAAACTCTCTTGCCTTGAAGTATTATCCACTCATCATCTTGTACGCAAATATTCATCTCTGGGACTTTATCCTGGACATGGTTGTCATAGGCAGACTGAAAATTGAGACGCCCAAGATTAGTAACTAGGTATGAACAGTCGCTGGAGAATTCTAGGGCAGTAACTCTTCCTTCAATGCAGAACGTCTGCTGCAGCGCACCAGTGGTCACATTCCAAAGCCGCACGGTTCTATCCCAGGACCCGGACACTAGTGCGCCTCTAGCGGGATCGTGAAGCCACAAGGTTGTTCCCCGCGCGTTTGTGCTCCGAGGTCCAGGGCCAGAAGCCAGCCACTGCCCGTCAGGAGAGAATATCACTGTTGTAACCCAGTTCGTATGGCCCTCAAAAATTTGCTTCGTCAGGCCCGTGGCGACATGCCAAATCCGTATAGTTGAATCTCGGGACCCGGATGCTAGAAGCCGGCCGTCGCGAGAGAACGCCACGGAATCCACTGAGTTCAAATGGCCCTTAAGAGTCTGATGTAACGCGCCCGTGAAGGTATCCCAGAGCCGCACTGTCATATCCCAGGAGCCAGAAGCTAACCGTCGGCTGTCAGGAGAGAACATGACCGTCGTCACCCAATTCGAATGACCCTCTAGGGTCTGCTGCAATGCACCTGTAACGGTATTCCAGAGTCTTATGGTGCCACCCCAGGAGCCAGAAGCTAGCTGTTGTCCGTCGGGAGAGAACGCTATCGCCTCAACCGGGTGTAAGTGCCCCTCGAGAATCAGCTTAAGTGTCCCTGTAGCCACATCCCAGAGCCTCACTGTGTGATCCCAGGAGCTGGAAGCTAGCAATCGGCCATCAGTAGAGAAAACTACCGTCGTGACCTGGCTTGAATGGCCCCCAAGAATTTGCTGACATGGGCTCGTGGCGGTATCCCAAAATCGTATAATTCTATCTCGGGAGCCGGACGCCAGTAATCGGCCGTCTGGATGAAACGTTACCGACTCAACTATGCCCGAATGGCCCTCAAATGTTTGTTGCAACGCGCCCGTAGCGATATTCCAGAGTCGTGTTGTGTCATCCCAGGAGCTAGATGCTAGCAGCTGCCCGTTAGGTGAAAATGTCACTGACGTTACTCTGCCCAAATGCCCCTTAAATATCTGCAGTAGCGCACCTGTAGTGGCATCCCAGAGCCGTATAGTGCTATCCCTGGAGCCGGACACCATTAATCGGCCATCTGGATGAAACGCTACTGACTCAACTATACCCGTATGGCCTTCAAGAGTGTCTTGCAATGCACCTGTCTTGACATCCCAAAGTCTTACTTTTTTGTTTTGGGAGCCTGATGCCAGATACAGGCTATCAGGAGAGAATGCCACTGACCTAACCGGATCTCCATAGCCATAAATTATTTGCTGAAGTGCGCCGGAATCAGCATGCCAAAGCCGTATAGTGGAGTCTTGGGAACCAGATGCTAATAGCCTCCCGTCGAAAGAGAAGACTACAGACCTAACCCTGTCTTTGTGGCCTTCGAGGTTATGCTGTAACGCGCCCGTGGAGGTATCCCAAACTCGTATAGTGAAGTCTCGAGAGCCAGATGCTAGAAGCTGCCCGTCTGGGGAAAATGCCACTGAATAAACCCGATCCCCATGACCCTGTAGAGTGAGCTGCAGCGTGCCCGTTGCAGCCTCCCAGAGCCGTACGGTATTATCGGAAGAGCCTGACGCTAGTCGGCGACCATCAGGCGAGAATGCTACAGATATAACGAGACCCAAATGACCCTCGAGGACCTGCAACTCTGCGCTCCACCTTTCATCAACTTGTGGTAGCTGGCATATCCAAGAAGGAAGCTGTGTTTTGAACTCTCTGCGAATTATTGTCGCTCTGGGCGCAAATACCAGCCCTGAGCAATAGAGCTGGAGAGGCATATCATCAGCTATCTGGCGATTTTTAAGCATAAAGCGCTTAGCGTCGTATAGGAAATCAGACAGCGCAGATCCGTGGTCGCCCTTCATATATTAGTGTGAGCCATACATAACTTCTCCCCGGAACTTACAGAAGCCATCTGAAGGAGATCCAGAATCCCCACCACTTCAGATGTAAGACCTAGTAGGCTCATTGCTTCCACCCAGTGCAGAAAGCACTTTCGAAGAAATATATAAGCATCATGCATCGTATCTTTCAGACCCATGCATTGCACGGCATGATGTGCCCAATACCGGCAGGCGTACTGCAATTCTGGAGGGATATATTGATAGATAGTCTGGCGATTAATCTCAGCACGTTGGGTACCGTGACTTGCTAGTCCACATATGTTTTTCCGCAGTTTTTGACACATAAAAAGGCACCGTATGGTCATATCATAGTGCATTTCTTTCTTATTAACTCCAAAAAGAGTTTTCTTGTTTGTTTCCGGGTCGAGAAGAAAGTCTCGAAATGACAGGTGAAAGGGTCGTACCGGCAAAACTCTATCATCTGGCACACTTAGAATTGATCTAAGCGGGTTCAGTCTCAGATGAATAAGGCTCTCGGGAATGCCTAGAAGTTTTGAGAGTGATACGACTGAGAGTGGGCTCTCTATGATCACAATTGCACCAACTATCTGGTGAAATTCCCGAAGAAGTTGCTCCCTCTGTTTCTCGCTTTGCCTTTTAACAAGCCGGTGGAGTATAGGAAGATACATTCCATCCAGTTTGGATTGATCATTTCGCTGTGCAAGAATGTCAGTAAGACTATCCTTAGGGTCCCAGTTAGGATCCTCAAAGATACGGCAAATAGTAGCCGCGAAAATGAATAACGGAACGGATAATGACACAAGATTTTGAAGATTTATGACCCCGGGCCAATCTTTAGGCAGAAGCCGCTCTGTCCTGATCTCGGAAAGTCGGTGATTCAAGAACAATGATATATCATGCGTAATAACCTCCCTAGGAATTTCATGGAGAATAAAATCTTTGTGGTCATCGTTTGCAAGCTTTAAGAATTCTAAACGGATCGACAGTTCAGGTCTGCTAGTCAAAAATACTCGTAGACGCAGATTATATGACTGCGACAGCTGTGGCAGAATTTGCAGTATAAGTCGCAGATCATTATCCCTTTCACATTCATCCAATGCGTCAATAACTATCAGCAGAGTCTGTATCGGGTGATCGGATTGTTGTAAACTCAGAAGTGGATGAAGGAGTAATTTATCGAACTGTTCTTTCATCGTCCTCGCTGCAATGCCTGGGTCATCGTGGACCGCCTTCTGGATTTTGGGCATTAATTGGGGAACCCTCATCGCTAACTGCCTTGCGATTGAAGGAAAAAGCTTTATAGCATTTCCTCGGTCCCCTTCACCCCTTTTGAAAAAAAAACTTGCCCCTAAAGATTTAGCCTGGTGGAAGAATTTTGCCACTGTTCGGGAAATGGTCGATTTCCCTGTCCCGGCCATTCCGCTTAGCCAAAAGATGCATCTCTCCTGCGGGGATAAAGCCCACTCTCTAATTTGATGGAGAATATCGGTTCGCGTGCCTGGGAGACATTCATCTTCATGCTGATCCATAAATGAGTTGAACTCAGCCCCATACACCGTGGGCAACTTCTCGTCGAGATCCATGTCACAGTCAGTACGATCTAGTTTAAATATAATCGCTCGTGACTCACTCAAAGGAAGACAAAACTCGTTCGAGATCGAACCGTAGTTAATCCCTATCTGCGACCCAGAATTCGGTCCACCAAATGATATCTTGGAATCCATGGTCATAGCAGCAGATGGTTTGACTGGAATCTAAGAGGAACGTGCGGGGTACGTGTCGCTCAAGTTTCACCGTGTCCGCCTACCCTGCCATCATGTGACCTCTTATTCGCTATTTGATAACTGGATATTCTAGCGGCGGACGTTAGGTAATAATGTTCTTTATCTCATTGTTATACAACTTATTTTAGGGAGTAAAAGTTCATTATAGGGCCATGTCCATGTTGAAATTTTTGGCGTCGCATTTCCAGCATTGTATTAGAGTACGGGTCTTGAGAGATTCATTGAAATCGGAATTCGACTTGCCTCGCTGTTGGCTCCATCATCGACAAGACTGTCGGCCCGAACTGACAGAAACCTAACCCTTACCCCAGAAATTCTAGCCAATCCCATCAGCATCTTTGGCCGACGACAGGAACCTTGAGTGGGCGGTACTCACACGCTACCTCACGTCCGTATATATGAAGAGATTTTCTGGATGGACCTGTTGCAGCCGACAGCCTGTGCCATCTGCGATGCAGATAGTTCTCAACTCCACATTATATCATAAATAAACCTATTCATTTCTCTGAAGAAGCTTGGTTTTGCGCCATGCTGGGCCACTTCTGATTGATTGTTCAAACCTCCTGCACCGTATCATTGTGATTTTCGAGAGGGTATAGATGCCATTTGTATTAAATTTACGAGCTAATACCCCCATCACGTGTTATCTGTGAAAAATGATAAACCATTACCGACAGGGATACTCCGGAAAATTCCCAATACATACTGGGGCATTTTTGTAATTAGGGTTCGAGAAATAATCGAAGAGTGTAGGTGGTGACACCAATTTCCGAATGGACTGTAACACAAGCATCAAACATGCAATTTTTCAATGTAGGCTCAATTCCACTACTGGTTTCCCGTTCCTCGGTTCATACCAAATGAAGATCGATAGGTTGCGGTGGCTTTCACCGCGGATCAGTTTCGTGGCATTTAACGCGGCAAGGCATACCATGAATCTGACTACGCGGAGCTTCTGTAAAGAGCCAAAGATTACGGATGTGACAAGACTATGTTCACGACAAAGACGCTGAGCGGCACTGCGTATAATTCTAATTGGTTCATGGGGCTATTGCCGAGTTTCCGTAATGCCAAAAATGCTACTTGATTGATTTCAAGGTATGCGATAATTTGTTTGAGACATAATATAGAATATTGTAGGCTATTTGCTTATTTCGCCTGTCGCTTCCTTTGCTCTTTAACAGTTTTGCTCATGAGTGAAGGCTGTTTTTAACTGGTGTAAAAAACTTAGCAAGAAGCATTACGAGCGCGCTCTAAGTGCTTGCCTTGGTGAATATCTGATTGCAGGCTCAAGTCTTGTTAAAAATACAATACATATCCGTTTCGGAGCATCAAATGAAGTGCTCTCGCAAACTACTGTTCAGCTTTACTTCTCTAAAACTAGGAAGCTGCAAGCAGTTCGCCTGCATCGGGGCTTTAGGGAAACGTCTAGAAACATTGATACTTCAACCAAAGCATGAATTCAGAAAGCTGGAAGGAGGCCGCTTTGGAAGCTATCAATATAACGTTTAGATTGACCAAGACCCATTCTCGACGACTGACAGCTGACATTCCAAATGCAAGTGGCCCGCTACGTGGTGCCTCACTTGACGGTTGATTCACCCGGCCAATGTTACAAGGCATAAAGTAAGGGATATACGATTGTCACTTGGTCTGAGCACCCGGCTGTCACTTCCTGTTATTATCGACCTATTAGACATGTCATATGCCCGCGGCTGTTTCGTCCGACCAATGCAGGATTCCAAACTTTTATGCGTTATTCAAATCCCGAGTGAACTTACCCACAACAATATACCTTCAAGGCGCTTTTTCACGTCCTATTAGTCGCTCATACAAGGCGTTGGTGGTTCACACCCGGAGCGGTGTGGGTACGCGACACGGAACTATTACTGCTCATTAAATTTGTACTACACCGGTTTCCATTGCAGTTGAGTAGCCATATATTTGCTAATTTTTGTTCACGAAGATTCGTCTTTGTCTTTGTCTAAATCTATTTTTGGGCCATGACTGTCGAGGAGATCCACGCAGATAGACCAAGCTCGCTTGGAAGGAGGATGTCTAGCCGACGTAAATTTGAGCCACCGGATGGCCTTCTCCAGACTTTTAACTATACCAGCAGTCTCTTCATCCTCTACTCTATTTCTTGCAAGTAGCCGCATAAGAAGCACAGAAACTGACTGCATCAGATAATGAAGTACATATGACCATGGTGGAAGGCTTTCCATGTACTTCAGCTCTGGTGAATCAGGAAGAACGTCAATCATGAGAATGCCCATTCTAACGCATATAGCGGCCATACTTTCGCACAAATTGCCAAGAGAGCTCGCTTCAGACGGCATCTTCAGAGGGCCAAGACAAGGTTGACAGATCACGAGCTTGAGGGAGAAAAAGTGAAAGGCCAGATGGGTGCGTTGACGCGTGAAAGGTCCATCTGTACGGATATCGTTAAATTGCAACTCAGATGGGAGATGTGAGTGCCATTTGTCGGCATTATTGTTGAGCAATGTAAGCGCGATTTCGATACCGCGCCATGATCGTTGTACAGAGGTCGGAGCGTACAGCGTGGCAATCGTTTCCCGCATGATGAGCGTCAGATTAACCGCGTGTAGCAGGTATAGTGGATGGTCGGCATTTAAAGAATTGCTTTTCCTGCGCAGCTTCATTTCTTCCTTCTTTTGTGACTCCAATTGTGGTGGCCGTGCGTCATCGTCCTGTGAGGGCGTCAAGTCGTTGGACAAATGTAACATCTCCGCAATGCTTCTAGCTTTCCGGTCTTTGAAGAACTGGGCAACGCGCTGGTCCCCAAAGTCTTCCTCGCCAAATGGCACTGGAAGAGGAGTTGTGCAGAAATTGGCACTTGTACTAGGTGGACGTCCCGTCATCACGCACAGTACCGTCTCCAACATAACCAAGGCCCACCATAACCTGTATCTAGTCTCTTTTGACAATGGCGTGACATTTCTTGTATCGCTCCGAAGATGGATGCCCATTGCGAGGGCCGAGCGGATTGCAATACCGATGAGTCGCCATGACCTATTATCAAATTATATCATGAGTCAGGTATTCTGATATCAATGATCAGGTTGGGAGAGACTTACCGATTGAGATGACCGGTCGAAAACATGTAAAATGCCAGCAATCCTTCAATCTGTACCTGCTGGAGGTCTGGATGCTCTAGCGATTGTGAACTGGCCCCATTCAGCTGCCATGCCCTTAAAAAGTATACCAAATGCCCATCAGAGTCGGTTAAGGACTGATTTTGCTCCAGGCTTTCATCTATTTGAGCAACAGCGAAAATCAAATTCAAGACAGTGCGCCATCTCCTTCTCGGGCGGGCATTCCAGATAGAATAGAATCGTGTGTATTGCTCCAGAAAGCCCATTCTTCCAATGACGGGAAACAGTGGATGTATGGCATTGAAAAATCGATGAACTAGACGATCAGCTATCAACCGCGGAGGCCAATGCATCAGATCGACTTTGTCAAGAACTGGAAGGTCAGCGTCGTCGAGAAAGTAGTTCATTGATGTGATTGATGGCAATTCGTCATGGGCAACAGGAGCACGCGAAGGATCTTGGACTAGCCGGCATCCTAGTCGATGGAAACTGGCCATTTCTGACAGTTGTCCTGTAAGCCCCATGGACTGAAGCCTTGAATCATTATTCAGATCTTCGTTCGTGTGATCCATAGCCCCGATTGGAAAGATTGCCCCGTATGTAAGCCGCGGTGAAATTTGTGTTTTCTGGGCGTTGCTAGAGAGCTTGATTCAGTCAGCACCCATTCAGGCTTTTTGGTCATAGAAATGTTCTCACTTCGTTCAACGTCCGTTCAACAAGTTGTGCTGACGGGGTGTCGAGTCGTGGGTGAATTGCGCGAAGGACTTTCTCGTACGCCTCAGCGCGTGAGGTTAGATCCGCTACTTGCCTATACAGGATTAAACGAAATCCAAAAATGTATGTACTTGTTGCACGTACTTCAACATTCTCTCTCGCTTCCGATCCCCGTAGGAGCACTGCACATTTGCTTGTTGACATCGATCGCATGTGGGCCGTTGTCCGCTGCACTTCGCTTTTTGCTCATGGCAGTTTTCGCATGCTCGGCTGACTCGACCTCTGGTCCAATTTCTTGGCTTCGAATCTCGGGGAATGGGAACTTTCGGGTGAGGCAGCTCAGTGTCGAGGTCATCGGCAAGTGTGGCAGTATCATTTTGAGGCGTAACAGAGAAGTGTCCGCCATCGGAAAAGTCCCAGGCCGGGTCTATGTGGAATGACTCACGCCCGCTCAGCCCCAGAATTTCATCTATCCAGGTGTAAGACGAACCCTCCATGACTGGTAGTGTTTATTACGGGACAAGTCAATACGAACTCAAGATATAACAAGATCCGTACTTTAGTGGAAACGCTAGGAAGTTCCAATGTGGGTCTCTCTGACAGCCCAGCTGGAATCATCCCTGTTGCAGGGATCTAACATGGAGGGCTAAAGTTCCCGACAGCTAGGGGTCTTCAGACCGAATCTTGCTGACTGGAGATCGCCCAGGGCAGTTTCGTCTGTGCGCAACAATCCAATACCTGGCACCGGCTGTGAGCGAATGCACTGATGAGCTCACAAACTTATTGATAAGAGAGATTTGTAGAGGCTGCTGGAACAATGTCAGCCCTCGCACCTATGTCTTTCAGCTCCCTTTGGCGCCGAACTAATGAAGATCTATTCATGTAAACCAACTTGAAGGCCGAAACTGGTTTTAGGATCAATTCAATGAGGTTGTTTCCAACCTATACATCATCAGGTAGGCTGGTCGGGCTATATAAAATCAAAAGGTTTAATATAGAGTAATTAAAGCAATGTATGGATGTACATTGATTCTATCTAGCCCTTCTCCAGTGCTGGTCATGATAAGATGAAAATCGGAAGACATTTGTTTCGAATGTCGCGGCGGGTCTTCCATGTATTCAGGCTCTTGAATAAACAATCTCAGGCCTTTTCTACATCTTGTTCTAGGCACACATGGGAGGCTTAGCCAGACTTGCTGGCCGATGAATGTACTCGGCATGACTGATAAGCCCTGGAGCGGGGAGAAACGCTTGACTTCTGGACCTCGGGGAGGCCAACAAATCCCACAGTCTCTAAACACTCAAATATATATCCACACCTGTGGAGGTGGGGATGTCTTCGAATACAAATTTATGATTCAGCCCTGGAGACCCTAATCATATAATAGGAGTCCCAATGTTTCAATTCGGGCCTTACAGATCTGATGCTGACTATCCCACCGTAACATATACTGTATTGCTCATAATTTTCTAACCGGATTGGGATCTGTACATATGCAAGTGGTTACCAGGGTATGTATTGTGGTCCGTTGGGAGTGGAGAAAGGGTAAACGGCACCGGGTTCATCTTTTGGTTGCAATCGAATCTTAGAAGCCAGATCGATATACACGAAAGATAGCCTATCGATTATTGGTCGGTAATTTTCTTCCCAAGGCACATGTCCCAGAGCTTTGCTAACACAGACAACCGGATGATCAAGGTAGGCTCCTGGTATACCACGCCACCCTGGTTGGGTCCAAGACTAACTCTCCCAGGTAGTTCGAGTTAGATAATGGAGCTTACTTAAATCATTTTGTTTTTGAACTTCATTTCATATACTGAGAGTACAATCTTGATTGCGCGTACCGAAGTCATTCCTAAGCGCCTCAACATTCATATATTAGGCCATCGTAAATTGCAAAATTGTAAAACTGCAAAATTGTAAAACTGCAAAATTGCAAAATTGCAAAATTGGAATAATATGCTTTTTCTACATCATGTTTTAACAGTAATGCTATCTTTTTTAATGCGGAGCAAACCCAGCAAGGAGATGATCGGTAGCGCTTGGCGATAAGCCACCTCATGAAGTCACATTTCAAGAAACCAGGAAATGATTGGTTGGAATATTTAACCGGATACGGTCTTTTACGTAGTAGTCACCCTTCATAGTACAGGTTGACTGAGTTGAATGAATTCTATGAAACTTGTATGACAGAGCAATGTAGGTAGAAACTCCGTTTTTGCCTAGAGTAAACTGATCACTCGAGGGAGCTTTTTCTTGTGACTGGGAGGGAATGCATAAATTATTGCAAGAGTCGCTGATATCTCACCGAGGTGAAACGTCAAAAATCCCCATCGGCGACGGACACTTCTGAGTAGTAGACTCGTATCGCTGAGTCTGGTGGTTGATATGGACTACAGTACATGTAGTTAAGAAGCTTGGCGATGAAGACATCAGTTGGTTTCAGGATCAAGTTCACTCGCTAAATTTACCAGGCGCTCCAAAAGGCAACAAGCAAGGAAACATTTGAGACTGTAAGCCCATGCATGGAATACTTATTAATCAGTCAGTTACTTGTTTTAATTTTGTTTTCTTTGAATAATATTACTATTTCCCGTGTTCAAACTTTTCATAACTAAGTTTGTCCGTGGGTAGAGCATAGGTATAGAAAGCTGATGGCCAGTGCCATACTTCCCTGACAGTCTAAGCAAGTGAAGTACTCAAACTCTAGTCCGTCGGGTTTCAAGAGGCATCATTTGACCTCTAAGCTTTCATTTCCCTTTCACATTTGGAGCGCGTGCTCAAGCGATATCAATCTTGATTGTAACGAGGCTTTGCCCAGTTGAACAAGACAGGGACAGGATGACAGAGACTCCGCCCAAAGTCCAAGATGCCGGCCTTTACCACCCCGGGCTTGATGGATCTGCAGCTCAAATCGTTTCAGACCGACAAAAAGTCATCCCATTTGATTGTGTCCCAACACCAAGAGCCACAGCTGCGATGACTGTCCCGCAGCCTCCAACATGGACCACCATGCAAGCCCAACAGCCAACTCAATTCTGAATTCAATTGTCAGTCCAACTTTCAATACAACCTGAGACCCAGCTCCAACTTCTCCCGTAAGTTACCGCAGAGCAGCCACTCCCAAAAATCGGTGTTGTGAACTTATTTTCGGCTTTCACCACAGAACCAGCATCTCCTTCTATTGCTGTAAGAAGCCATCAAGTGGCTCCATCAGTCTTTTACCTATCGATATGATATCAACCAAGCAGCTCCATAAGTCAAAAATGTCACCCATATATCCATTATTGACTGTTCCGCTCGTCATTCTATCGATGGCAATTACCATTCTCTTTTGGCTGCGCATAAGAATGAAAGAGAGAAAACAACTTCTCCACTCAAAATTGAATATTTTAGAGTCTGAACTCTTAATTTCCAACTCTAAAAATTCCCCAGAGCTTGAAATGGCTATCAAAGAAGCTTTGAGCTGTACTCACGATACCATTTCCCCCTCATCTAAAAGCGTTATAGCCGAAACCATTGGATCACGCTCATCCGGTATTCTAGCATCTACGACAGATCGCACAAAGTAGAGGATGGTAGATACCACCAGAAAGCACAGGGCCTTGATTTTTGAGACCAGAGTTACGACCGTGATTGCCATCATCTTGCATCTTTTGAAATGGCATAAAAAGGCGGACACTATCGTTCACTCACCCAGGTCTTGCTATAGCGAAGAATGGTCAGTCACTACGCATAGTATTTTCAGGGACCCATCACTCGAGAATTCCAACGATAGAATGTCATCTCGATCTCTCAACCGGGTGCATCCTAAGATTCAAACTCCGCCAGCTGACACCAGGCCACCTCGCAAATTCTTCTCAGAAGATATTGTACTCCAGGGAAATCTTTCTGGCAAAGCCTTGAGTATCATATCACCATCTCCTACGGGTGTTGGGTCCTGCACATCCAGTCGGGCTTCCAGTGTGTCCAGCTTTAAAAAAGATCAGCTACGACGATCTTCAGGCCGCTCCCAGCTGGTCTTAGCGTAGCGGGCGTAGCGGGAGTAGGCTTGTTCAGGAATAATGTCCATCGTGTGGAACTGGATTTCAAGTCTCTGAATAAAACTCAATTGCAACTGCATGTGGGTGACCTGGCGGTGATAATACAGATATTTGACGACGGCTGGGTATGCCAACTGTCATAAATCCGATGCTCATACATCACTTTAACAACATTGAAAAGGCTTTTTGTGAGCACGTCGGAAGCAAAAAAATGAGCCTTGTAGCGCGGGCTTGTCTATCTGCCTGGTCCGTCAAGCGTGTAGTCACACCACCTGGTGGCTCGGCGGCAAGCAAACGGCCAGGAGCATGCTTGCCTCTTGAGACACCTTCCTCACCATAGCCGAAGTTCACTCGGTTCAATAGCTCGGGGTCATCAAAAGAAAGCCTCTTTGATGAGAATGGTAATTCTTGAATAGCCTATCATTTATTGAAAAGAGCTGATACTTCTATGTACACTTGAACGTGTTATCATCCCATAGAATGTATATGTATTGATTTTATGCGAACGGGGTGCGCGAGGTCTTCAAAATCACAGCTTTTGATTAATTAATGACACTAAATCGCTGCACAAGTTTGTTATTGCGAATCGGTGTACATTTTTGATATACATGGGAAGAAACCAAACAAAGGCGTATAGAGGAGTTCAGGTCTCAGACCCTACACATACTAAGTAGTCTGGGATTGAGATGTCGTTGGTGATAGCCACGGCCCCTGCCAACACCAGAAGAGCCGAGAGCTCGCTACATGCCTTTTGGCCCCAAATGGGACGATCGCAATGTGGCGTTTTGAGAGCTTTCAAGTGGAAGAAAAAACAACATGATCCCTTGCGGCCCCCAATTTCGCCCATAGCTTGTGGGTCAGCGGGCTGATGAAATTCGAATGTGGTCAGCATAGAAGACAGTGCTTACAGCGCCCGTGCATGGAAGAACCTGTGGACTCCTTTTGACGACCCATAAACCGTTGAACCGCTTGGGTTGTCCTCAACTCGAGTGAATTATATGGAAATCAATCGTTTGTCTACTTGAGAAGTCATATAGAACCCCCTGCGGCGATTGATGGGTGATCGGCAATCACCCATGGAATGGCCACTCACATGGCCCGGCCTGACCAAGTACAGAAGAATATACACTATTGGGGCCAGATTGATCCTGCTTAGGTATGCAATGTTCCACACCATGTCATTGTGTAGGTATAAGTGGCAAAATGTGCACTCGGCCGCTTATGTAGGTACGTACGCCTTGGGGGCGGTCGGGCGATCGGCCATTCTTTGATTTCGTGTGTAGGCAAGGAATCAATGAACGGTTTTCGGGTTACAGACGCAATACTTAACATGATCAATAAGCGCAGCGAGCGGCTGCGTTGGATTCATGCATAGTGGCATTCGTCTGACTCAGGATAGGGGGAATGTACGCTTGGGTAGGTCATACGCCGACCTAGAGGGTTTCTATTTGGCGATAAGAGTGTGACAGACCCACTCGTGTGCCATTTCCATTTAAAGTCATTTGCCCAGTTTCATCTCCCCCACTGAAATCAGAAGACAATGCTGTGCGTTCAGTGGCGAACGATCTCATCTCAAGGGACCATTTATGCAGGGGCCACGAATGGATATTGCTCATGGTGTGTAAGATGCCAATATCTATGAAACTGCATAACTGGTTTGATTAATTGGACTCACATCCGCTAGATAGTGAATATGGAAAGGATCATCTGTCGTACCTGAGAAAACACACATCAGCGCTAATGGGATAGCAGGGTATTCCACTTTGGTGCTTCGGGCGTAGCACAAAGACACAAAGAGCATAGCCTAGATATGCATGGAACCTCGTGGCACTGCAGTCAGCCTTCGGCCATAATTCTCTCATCTTCCTCGGCTTTTGTGTCGTTCGTGTTGACGATCGATCTCTTCCTCGAACAGCAATAAAGATCTGCAAACACGAGAATAAGACTAGCTACCTCCGCCTTTCCAAGCACGGGGCTGAGATAGAGAATTTCAATATATTGAGAAAGTTATTCAGAAAGAAAGGATTCCCATTGTCAAGATTGCAGCTCCTTCTCGATCGGGAATTGGGGGATAAACCGTTTTGGCCCCGGCGATCACTATTTAGCGCAACCACATTGTTACGGGGACCCACCGCAGAGACCAACTGCTTATTTCGGGGGCCTGGGTGAAATCGACGATCTATGAGATATGGGCCGCGTTTCTCGGCCCTGAAACGGAGGTTCGCTGAGCTTCTTTAACATCCAGGCTGTCTTTGATCCTCGCCTATACTTGACTCGCTTTTCTTAGCGCCTGAATCATCTGTCTTTGTTCATATTCATATATTAATACAATTCAAAGCAACTCCAACTATACTTGAACTTACCAGATCGAGTTGGGTCTCTTCTTACATGTAAGCTGTGAAAGAACACGTTGCCGGGCGGGGTATAGCACGGTGATCTTGAAAGACAAAGAAAACTAACAAGGCAATAGAGAAGCCATACCTGGGCAATTTGCTATCACTAAGTCTTCGAATGCTCTGCAATTAACCAGGATTTTACCATGGTATCGGCTTTTGGCTTTCTAATCCATCGGGCTCGTCACGGCTCAGCCAGTTCCAATAAGAAACAACGAAAGCGACCCCCTCCTCTCCACTTGGAAGACAGCTTTGTGAAGGGAAACAATAAAAGGAACGCTGGAATGCAAGCAATGAAATTAGCTACGTCCGCACAAGAGGATAAAGGATCAGAGACGGTCCCGGTGAAGATGAGGATGGAAATCAAGATACCGGGTTCTCACTCAGTCAGTCCCGAGAGTATCCAGGGCACAGAATTTCCGGATACTGTCAAGCCATCTGAAACCCTGGCTGAAGAGCATAGAGAGCTACTGACTTGTCGGAAATTGGAGAGGAAGTCAGAGAGCGGATCGACTTCAGAACATGCCTCGTTACGCACATTCTATCAACTTGGCAATCACGAGTTCGACTCCGATCCCAACATCTCTCCAATCTCGGATGGTCGACCCCCTGCTCGCTCTACCTCTGTACTGGCCCGTTTCTTCCCCGAGCTATCATCTAACTTGCATATCGTGTCCCCGACAACCCCTGATCTGGTGGATCAAAACATGAGATCGCTGGACTATGCCTCAATCTTCGAGAATGAACGTGAAGACCGACTCGAAACTCTCTATAAAGGCCCACAGAAGAGTAAAGACGGCCAAGAGGCAGAAATTGTTGATCGAAGTAGTCCGGAAAGCGGCAAGAGCCTTTATTCTGGACAAGACAACCTTTTTGACTGTGCTTCCTCTAGCTACAGTCACCGCACATCCCTCACCAGTATCAACACTGACTGTCTCGGCGAGAGAATCGCGTATAAGTCAGCAGATGCATATTCCATGTGCAACCCTGTTTCAGCAGGTGTCTTTGACGATACATCATCAATATACTCGCAAGCCCTATCCATTGCGTTACCTGTCGCCCGATTGGAGGCAAGAAGCGCAAACAATATCCATCCCCCGCGAATGGGTCGCCTGGCTCCGGAAATTTCGATGGAAGAACTGAAGAATAAACCTTTGCCGCTGGAGCCGATTCAAGAGCCCAGTCCACTAGCGATCCGCCGCCCCAGTCCGTCGTGGAATATCTCGCCGCAATCGTGTTCGCAGTCTTCAACCACACACCAATCGAGCCGAAATCATTTGGTCACGATACGGCGGCAGCGATATAAAGAATTCTGTCATGAGTGTGGAAGCCACCGCGAGCACCGGTCGCGCCTTGGAGCCGGTCAAGAATGGCACGGGCAATCGCAGAATCAACAAATGCGTCGCGGACCGACGATGTCGCAAGCTACAAAGGAGCTGGAATGTGCCCTGGCCGATTTGACCGAGGGGTCAGCGAGTCAGCAACGAACCTTACTCATTCTGGATGGACCCCTCCAAGTTAGCCGACACAATGGTGACCTGGTAGCCACACGCCCAGCTCCTCGGCCCCCACCTATAGCGCCTCATTCACAGTCGCATCCAGATGGACCACTGGAGGTTCTGCGGCCAGCCAAGGGTAAGAACAGCTGGTCTAACAAATCGCCTAAAAGTGAAAGCACAAGAAAAGAGCAGCGGCCGAGCAATTTGCAGTCCATTATTGAGACTACGCCCAAAGAAAAGATTTCCAAGGCGACGAAATCGAAAGATTCTTCAACAAAGAAGAGCATAAAGGTCCCCAAAGCGAGCGAAGAGCTCAAAGGACGGCGCCAACCCACGTCGCAACCCAGCGTCGAGAAAATCGGAAAACCAAAGCTCAAAAAATCCTTCACATTGTCGATACCGTCGTTCAGTCGCAAAACTTCCAACACCCACCTGCAGAACCCGGAAGAAGATTATCGCCTCGGGGCTTACAGCTCGAGGTCGGAAAACTCGTCGAACGTAGCTTACAATCGTGAGTGCCATTCGCCTCACCGAGCCTCCAGCACAAGCTTGGCTGAACGCAAGCGAGGTGAACTCCTCTTACAGCTTCCGCGCCTTCAGACCCAGGACTTGGAGACAAGTAGCGTTATCGACAGCCAGACTCGCGATCAGGAACAGGGCCCCACCCGCCCCGCAGGCTTAGGCTTGGCTAACACAGCAGGTGATGCTGCACTGCACCCTCTGCTACGTGCGTCGCCCCCCGACGAGGAGAAAATTCTCATCGGCAGCAGGATGTGGAACCCTCGAGCCTTTGTCTCGACAGCCCAAGCCAGCAGCGTACATATTACGCCCGAACAAATCTACGAACTTGACGCAACTCCGCCCTCCCCGTCAGCGCGGCCCAAGCCCGCAAGGGAAAATAAGCATGTGCCGATCAACGTTGACTTTCCGGTGGACATGCCGAAAAGTCTCATCTTAGCAATAATGGAAAGAATTGAGTCTCTCGACGACCTTTTCAACTTCGTGCTTGTCAACCGGCGTTTCTATTCTATTTTCAAGGACCGCGAGCTGTATATGATCAAAAGCGCTCTATTCAAAATGTCGCCGCCGGCATGGGAACTGCGTGAGATGAGTCCGCCATGGGAAAATGAGTGGGCACCTCTTCGGCATTCTGATTCGCGCGCTCCGGAATACACACCTACTACATACTTGGATCGTTATGCGTCCGACATTTATACTCTGGCCCGACTGAAGTCTATGATTCTCGTTCGATGTTCTTCATTTCTCCGCCGCGACACAATACACGGCCTGTCCGGCGCCGACCCAATTCGCCTTGAAGAAGTTGACGACGCATTTTGGCGTATCTGGACCTTCTGTCGTATCTTTGGTAGCGGAAAGGATCGTGAAAATGACCTGGAGGGCCAAGTGGATTGGTTGAAGGGTGGTGCAAAGGCCAGAAATTATACGGGCGCGATTTCATCTATGACAGAGCCTTTCGAGATGAACAACCTTCTGTTTGAACCACCCGAGGGCTTTGCTCGTGGAAATTGCGGTGGCTTATCGCAAAAACAGATGTATTATATGACCGAAATCTGGACTTGTTTGGGCGTGTTGTTGCAGGATATGCACGGAAAGGTCACCGATGCGAGAGCTGTCGGCATTTTGGATGTTATTTATCCTACAGAAGATGATACTGTACAAGAAGACAGTACAATCGGTGAGTGATGGTCAGGCGCCGTTGGGGAAGATGCTAATGCATATTGACAGAGGAATGGACATCCTACATCCTTACATTGGGTCTCTCGGCTGTCTTGACTCTCAGCTCACAATGTCCTGCCAAAGCTACAGCCGAGACTTATGAACTAGCCAAGTCGCTCGGCCTCACCAAATGGGAATTGACCGAAACCAAAGTTAGTCGATCATCATTCCTCAAAGAGGCAATCTCGCGCGCCTACGAAGAACAGGAGCGAGCTCTCAGCACACAACCTGACAGCCCCCGGGGCCTCAACTCTCGCGAGCTAGACTTGGCAAATGCTGAGGCAGAACGCGCGCGAGAGCAGCGAAATCACACATTCAAAAACGAGCTCCGCGCCCTTCGTCTAATAAACGTTCAGTCGAACAACGAGCTGGCCTCTTCGTTCTCCAACGAACGTCCCATGTCCGAATACAGCATCAGTGTCCGCGACCTTGATGGAAGTATAAGCCGCCCATCAGTGCCAGCACAGGAAGATGTACCCCCAGTCCCTCCCGTCCCTCCTCTTTTCCGCGATGGCTCGTCTACATCAACATCAAGCACCACCCCTACCACTCCGAGCTACATCCACCCACCGGAGAATACGTCTAACCCATACTTTTCTCTATTCCCACGCGCCTCTTCTAATCACCCTCCCTTGACTCCAACTCCACTCAGACCCCAAGTCCAAGACCCTGTCGACCGTGCCATGAGCCGAATGGTACACGAACTAGGCTTCAACGAAGATGACGTCAAATGGGCTCTCAAGATCACAGACAGGGGTGAAGGCATCGATGGTCTCGCCGCCGAGCACCTCCTCCAGAAAGAAAGGAGGAAGCAGCAAAATAACCCTTTTGCGCCTCGCAGCAAAAACAGTCTCCTTCATTCTGTGCTGGGGCGACAAGAATCCCAGGATTCGGGCTGGCGATGGGCATAAACATGATGGCCCCGGGCATGTGACGGCGAACCTAGGTCGTACTTCAATTCTGTATTATGTTTATCAGTGCGCTTGTGTTTGCTCTGCATGTCAGATTTTCCAATCTCATTCACTACTTGTGCTATATAAGCTCGTCAATAGAATCTTATTCAAAGGTCGTGTTCACAATTCTATCACCAATCGTTAGGCGTATTTTAAGTATCATTATAACGAACTGGGGGGAAAGAGCAAGTCTCTCCTTGTTTCCTTCGTGAAATAGCAATTCAATGGCCCGGACCGCTTGCAACCTTGGGAGCTCCGAAGATGTTTCCCACCTGTTGATAAATGCTCCTTGCGACCTAGTCTCCCCAGCTCCTTTTACATTGCTATTAAATTTCGACCTAAGCTCTCCCAGATGGACATGTCACGGCAAAGATCATTACAAATGGCAACCTGGGCCGAGGTGCCGATTTAACGCTCGATGTTGCCTTGATATCAATCCTCGTTCAGTCGCTGTGCAGAAGGCTTCCTTCGACAATGTGAAGCTTCATTGTGATCAAATAGGATCTGCTGACTATATACAACTACTGCATTATGCTGCTCGGAGGTCTAAAGAAGATTTTCTTGAAGTCTCGGGTTTTATCCTGCAAAGATCGTCGCTTATCAACGAAGTTGTGTTAGAAAATTCTCCACCGTTTTATGAGCTGCAAAGGGATTTGGAAGCTGGGACTCCTCTTCTCGAGGCAGTTGCAATGGGTAATCATGCATTAATTGATGCTAGTCTCGGCAGGGGTGCCGAAACAAATGTCAAAGATTATAGCGTGGAACCAGATATTAAAGAAGCTGAGCGTAGCGGCAAGTTAGCGATTGTGAAACGTCTACGCAATATGCACTTTGTTGTTCGACGATCCTCGCTTGGAGATACTAGTTCCTTCGCTACTAGAAGAATAAAGTGTTTCGGCCCATTGAATTGTCTCCTAGGTCCATTTATACAAGCCCTTACCCTGAAGCCCCAGAAGTACAAGAAACTCCAAGACCTTCCGGAGTATTCGCACAGAGAACCTCATTCTTCCCATCCGGTGCCACAACCGTATAGCTACTGATAGTAATCCCGCAAGACCCATCCTTCCCACAATCCAAATTTCCCGTAACATCATCATACTTCCCACTCGTCGTTCCACTAAATCCATCAAAAACAATATCCGTCAGCACCGCATCCCCAGGATATTCCTCACAGTAATCCGCATCCTCTCCATAGCAGCTTTGGATCTGAATCGCGTAATCACATCCTTCGACGTGGACATTTGTCCATGTCACATTCGTCACAGTTGATAACCCATGACTCCCGCCAGAGGGATACGTCTTGATCCCAACCGCCTTGGTCGAATTGATCATCGTTGCACCGGAGATGTAGACATTCTTCACCGTATCATCTGAACTTTTCCCGAGGGATCCGACAGAGAGTCCATGGCTGCCAGTGCAGGTGATATCGGTCACAGTAACCCCGTCCGCGCCGGGTTTAAACGCGACACAGTCGTCATCATTGGTGACGGAAACATTTGTGATAGTTACATCTGTACTCTCACCGATGTCGAATCCGTCGGTGTTTTTCGCTGCGTTGGTGCTTTTGGATGTTGCGTCCATTGTCAGATCCGAGAATGCCACGGTGCTGCTTCCGCCTTTGACAGAGTTGAAGACATTTGGAGGATTCTTTTGTCGCAGATTTGAGATTTCGATGTCCGAGCCGCCGGTTATGTACAGGAGTGTCGGGCGCTCATAGCTGCTGTCTGAAGCAAAGAGGTCGTACCTAATAATTGATATTTATTAGCATTCACTTGCTTCAATGACTGCATGTAGTAAGCAGTTCTAAAGACGTACGCATCCTGTCCATTGCCATCAATGACCCCATCTCCTGATACAGAGCGAATTTTGATCCCATCGATATTGTTGACGTTGATCATTGCCGTTCGACCCTCCCAGTAGTCTGTATCCGAGGAAAATTTCAATAAGCCCTCGATTTGAAACTCACAGCCAGTGCATCCGGCGAAATCGAGCACGCTGTTGAGGTAGTATGTCGAGCCTGAGGGAATGACGATCGTGCCTCCGTTGCCGCAGGAGGCGATTGCTGATGTTATGGCTGGTATATCATCGGTTGAAGATGATCCTCCGGCTTTGGGAGTGCAAGTTGAGGCGCGGGCGTTTAGGGTGTTACTTGTGTCTGGCAGAGATAGAGATAGGACAAGGGGGAAAGTTGTGAGGAGGGCTAAGGAATGGAGGAGTTTGGACATTGTGAATGAATCGAGAATTAAATGCTCCTGGTCATTCTACGGCATCAATGATAAAGGTTTATAAAATTGAATGGCGAGAAATATTTGGTTTGATCTATACGCCGATCCTTTCTCAAATAATCGCGGAGGCTGAGCGGCCTCTCAACATGAAACTTAAAACTACGCTATCCTATGATTCGAGGAAGTTCTTGGCCGAGAACTGCTACTGTTGTATATGGTCCCGGAGTTCCCGGAGAATTTATGCGAGATGTGAGGTAACTTTCAAGGGAACAAAAATCTATGGCTGGGCCAAGAGGGATTTTGAAGCTTATAAGTTTGTTTCACTAGGCGCTCGTGTCAATTGCAGGAAAGGTAGTTAAGAAGACAATAAGATAATCTCCTTGGTCTAATTTGGTGCATCATCACAAACAACGTTCGGAGTTTAGCCTAGTGTCCCGTACATCGCCCCGGAACAATGACAGCTGACAACCCCTGGCAACGGACTTGTCTCTGATCATGGTGCTATTCATGGAAATTTTTTTAAGTGTGGAGAATGTCGCGTCTCCCTGGCCGTCCCTGATTCGAGGCTTTGGTGCTAGTTGATACGCTGAAACGAGATATTCCGGGAAAGGGCCGAGAGACATGTCTTGGCGTCATTTGCATTGTACAAGGTGCATATAATAGTTGACGATAGCTTCTGGTTTCCATTAGTGAAGATCTGGTTTATTCGGATAAAATTCATCCCTCGTGTAATGTTATCCAAATCCTTCCTATCATCCCTATGCCTCGTCTCAGCTGTGCTTGGCGCTCCGGCGGATCTGCGCCGGCGGACAAGTAGAGCCAGTGCCCCCCCAGGATGCCTCACTGTTGGTTCGGGTGGAACATATTCGACTATTGGTGATGCAATTAATGCACTAACTTCGTCTACTTCCTCGGCTTGCATCTACGTTGCTAGTGGCACCTACGAGGAGCAACTCACTATCGACTTCACCGGTACTTTGACAATTTACGGTGAGACCTCGGATACTGGAACGTATAAAGACAACACGGTGACTATCACGAACACTCTTTCCTCGCCCGATGCTGGGTCCTTGGATCTGAGTGCGACAGTCAATGTTGTCTCCGATGGGTTCAAGATGTATAATATCAACGTTGTGAACGGGTATGGTAAAGGGGCGCAGGCGGTGGCGTAAGTGACAATGTTCAATTTTTTTGGAATCTATCAAAGCTAACAATAAAAGTCTCGTCGGAAATGCTGACCAACTTGGTTTCTACGGCTGCCAGTTCTCTGGTTATCAAGACACCCTCTACGCCAAAGCCGGAACGCAGTATTACTCCAACTGCATGATTGAGGGTAAGCCTGCATATGTCTCGAGCCTCCAAATCCTATATTTACATGTCCAATCTAGGAGCCGTCGACTACATTTTCGGCGATGCCTCAGCTTGGTTCGGCGAATGCGACATCGTCTCCAACGGCGCTGGTGCCATAACCGCAAGCTCACGCGAAGAGAGCACAGACACAGCATGGTACGCCATCGACAATAGTAGCATCAAAGCTGCCTCTGGAACTTCCCTCGACGGAGAGGTATACCTTGGTCGCCCGTGGCGGGTGCTTGCGCGCGTTATTTACCAGAGCTCGGACTTGGGTAGTCTGGTTAATGCGAAGGGGTGGACTACTATGGCGGATGGCGCGACACCGTTGTATTACGAGTATAATAACTCCGGTGATGGGTCAAGTACTTCGGAAAGGAAGTATGAAAGCTCTATCTCGGCGGGTGTTACGAAAAAGACGGTCTTGGGGAGCGATTATGGGGATTGGATCGATGAAAGTTATTAAGATCTTGACAACGGCTCCATCAATGAATGAGCGGTCTTGGGCGAGATTTTGAATAATCAAGTAATTGCTTTGTTCAAGCAATTGTTCTTTGTGTGCTTAATGGCCTCGCTATGGCTATAGTTACGGCAGACGGTTGAGACAAAAAGCGTCATATTATGTAAGGTCCTGCTGAATATGGGATCCTAACAAGGGTCTTGCTAGGAGTCGACGAGCCCCGTCATTTTATCTCTTGGTATTTCCAATGAAGCCACTCACCCCATTGCCCATTTTCATTTTCGCTCTTAACAGTCAAGTTATGCAGCCAAGGTTTCGCGACCAGAATATTCCCAACGCCATTTCTCAGGTGGAAGGGGACTGTGGATATTGATCGGTTGAATTGGGGCTTTTTAAGTGACTTTTGCGGAGATCCTGAGGGTTTTTTTTCTATCATCACTGTCTACTAGGCTCACTTACATCAACTTCATATCAACTCTTACGATAAAAGGCATTGAGATAAGTGAAATCGTCTATATAAAATTTTGCAATATAATTCAATATATCCATCATACACGCATCTAAGCCGAGGCAACCATCTTATCCTTAACATAGAGGTCGACATACTTATCAACATCATAGTTCTCAAGAGCCTCGCGGTCCCAGCCCACCTGAAGCAACTCATCGATACGAGCCTGGTCAAAGTGTGCCTGCAAGTGACGCTTGTACTTAGCGAGGATCTCAGGCTTGGCCTCCTCGCGACGGAGACGGTGACCGAGAGGAGCCTCAATGACGACCTCGTCGAGAACGGTGCCGTCGTTCAGGGTGACGGTCAGGGCGTTGGGGATGGTGCGCTTGGAGGGGTCGTGGTAGTCTGTGGTGAACTGGGGGTCTTCGACACACTTGATGCGCTTGCGGAGGTCCTCGACAAGGGGAGAGGTAGCGGCTTCGCCGCCATCGGCGTAGTCGGTCGCGGTGAGGCGGTTGAAAGCTAGCATGGTGGCGACCATGTATTGGACGCAGTGATCGCGGTCAGCGAAGTTGTCCATGGCTTTGAACTGTTTGTCGATGATGCGGATGCAGGCTTCGTGGGTGCGGTTGGTGATCTCCTTGATGTCCGCGGCGGTCTTGCCCATCTCGGCGAGCTTCTTGTTAATGACTTCAGCAGCCTCGATGGCAGTCTGGGAGTGGAACTCGGCTAGCCTTGGTTAGTTTCCTTCTCTTTTTTATCTAGGTCTGAATTGAATGGGATACTCACCAGGGTAGGAAACCTTGAAGAGAACGTTCTCCATGACGTAGCTGCCGTAGGGGCGCTGGAACTTGAACTTGTTGCCCTTGAACAGGACATCATAGAAGCCCCAGACGGGAGCAGATAGGACGGAGTGCATGCCACCCTCGCCCTTTTGGACCTTCAGAACCAGGTTGACGGCGCGCTGGCAAGCATCACCGGCGGCCCATGACTTGCGAGACATGGTGTTGGGCGTGTGACGGTAAGTACGGAGACTCTGGCCATCGACCCAAGCCTGAGTAATAGCATCGGCAGTCTGTTTCTCAGAAAGACCCATCATCTTGGAGACGACGGCAGTAGTAGCGACCTTGACCAGAACGACGTGGTCCAGACCGACCTTGTTGTAGGAGTTCTCAAGGGCCAGAACACCCTGGATCTCGTGAGCCTTGATCATGGCCTCGAGAATGTCACGAATCTTCAGGATCTTGCCGTTGCCAAGGTTTCCACCAGCACGGTTGGTACGGGAGATCCAGTCGGCGACAGCAAGGATACCACCGAGGTTGTCGGAGGGGTGGCCCCACTCAGCGGCAAGCCAGCAGTCGTTGAAGTCGAGCCAGCGGATCATGGAACCGATGTTGAAAGCACCGTTCACGGGGTCCAGTTGGTAGGGAGTACCGGGCACACGGGTACCGTTGGGGACAACAGTGCCGTCGACAACAGGACCGAGCAGCTTGGCGCACTCCTTGAACTTCAAGGCCTCCAGACCGCAGCCAAGAGTATCCAGTAAGACCAGGCGGGCAGTGTCGTACTGTATCGATCAAAAGGTCAGATTAGGCGGTCTTCACGAATCAAGTAAAAAAGTCAACGTACAGCCAGGTCGGAGTCCACCTTGTACTCGTGGATATAGCTAGCCATGTCCTGAATCTCAGGATCATAGGCCTTGTCGCCCGAGACCGGGGGAGCGGCGGATTGACGAGCAGCCATAGTGGAAAATTGGGGGGTTCGCGAAACTCTCGAGATGGAGGGGATGCGGGAGGAGAAAGTGGACAATCTGGAGATGCGGGCTAAAGTGCGGGGAGACGAGTGGGTCAGCCGTCTGACTGCGGGAAGGGACATGTTTGTGTAGAGAAGGAATTGAGCAGGATCGAGGGGATCCAGGTGAGTACTGAGGAGTTGAAAGGGAGAAAAGAAGAAGAAAAGAAAAGGACGATCGACAAGAATGTGGAGTGGTTGGGGTTTAGTTGGGGAAAGGGTGTCAAGCTGACTTCATCCTTGCCGAGGTGTTGCGGTTAGTGTCGGTTATCGGTGTGAAAAGCCACCCTATACTACGGTACACATGGAGGATCTGATCCGATTCTATTCATTTTTCTATGATCATTGGCCGTTGCCAATGTCTAAAGTAAGTCTAGGAACTGCTGCCCGAGCTGAAGCTCGGTCGCAAGGGTACCGAGGATCGGAGGATCGGAAGAGAGCTCCTGGAAGGAGCAAAACATGCACGAGAAAGAGAGAACAGCGATAATCGGAGCTCAACGAGAGTTTCAGGGTACCGGTTTCAGTGCCAGCGCCAGTACCAGGATGCAAAGATGCAAAGATGCACAAGAAAAGAGTCAAGTCTCTGAACGTCGCTCCCTCGGAGCTCGGCCCATCGCATCACATGCCGACCCAACGCGCTTCCCTCTGCTGCAACTCCTCCTCGTCGGTTTCACGCAGTGATCGACGAATCTGCCGAAACACGGCATCGGCAAATTTAGGAGGTACGGCATTTCCAATCTGCTTGCGGACATTCGACTTGGAAAATTGGAAATCGATTGGGAAAGTCTGCAGAGACGCCAATTCGCGACAGGTGAAGGTCCGCTTTCCACTGGGGTGGTAGTTGGACTCGCCGCCATTGCAAGTTAAGGTTCTTGCGGGCTGGTGTCCATTGTACGGCCGACGCCATCCGAGCAATGCCCAACGCCGAAGGCCTTCCTCCACATCGTGATTTGCCGCGTCGCAGGGGATGTCATTGATCGCACGATGGATGGTCTCAATTGGCTTCAATCCGCCTCCCGGGAGGGAGTGGGTGGGCTGGGGAAATTCGGGGAGAGTCTCACCAGGGCTATAAACAAGTCAGTCGAGGAAGGGACGAAAGCAGCAAAATCAAGTCCACTTACCCTGCAGCAATCATCATCAGGCGTTTGCGGAACTGCGGGACTCCGTAATAGGAGCATTCAAGTACCGACCAGCGAACAGAGTATCCGTCTTGGATGAAGTTCAGAATGATCCGGTTGAATTCCGGCTTGAATCTCTCGTGTAAACCGTTCGTTTCCTCCATGGTCAAAACGCGTGGGCGAACTCGCTTGATCAGATCGCTACCCGTGAACACACAAGCCGAGTTCCGCTCATCGTTAGTCTGGTTATTGACGGTGTGAGCAGGTGAGAATGGTTGACATGGTGGGGAACAATGAGCGATATCGACTCGCAATTCAGACTCCGGAATCGTCATCAGTTGGAAGAACTCAGCATGATAAATGTCCGTATCTTCGAAGTTGCGGCGGTAAGTATCAACTGCATGAATGTTGACATCTGAGGCCCACGCGTTGACCAACCCTGCTTGTCTGGCTCCGTATGAAGCACCGCCAGCGCCAGAGTATGCATCGCCGAATGTGTATGTCCGGTCACGCAAGCCTGTGAGATCAAAGCGAAGGGGAGGCGTGTCCTCCAGATCAATGACCTCAGGCCCATCTATCTGCATTCGCATGTCATATGGCACATCCGCTGCACCGAAGGGAACAGTCGCGCAAGTCCGTCGACGCCCACCCTTCACCGGCATCGCTTTCCTCAAAGGAGAGGTATTCGACGATGCGCTCATCCGCATTTAGTGGATCCCGACGACGAACAGGCGGCTCGTCGCGAAGTCGAACAGTGACTCTGAGTCGGCAAACCAGATCTTCATGATCCTGCCAGTCAGTGCGTTCATTGGTGAATCGTATATCCTGATGAACTGCAACTTCATTCACAGATACTGGCCTAACTACCTTCGTGATCCAGACCAGTTCTCCTTTGACCCTGGGCAAATAGTCGTCCGCTCGGCGATCTGTCATATCTAGGAGATGGCGACCATAGAGGACGTATTCTCCATTTTGGCGGCGAATTGTCTCTATTCGAAGGTAGGAGTCATCAAGGAGCTTCAATGACATTGAAGGTCGGTACACGATACCATCGACAATGGCCTCATGTATATCGTGGGTGGGTCGGTCCCTTGGGGAACAGGGAAGCCATCCTTCGAATTGGTCATCGGTCATGCAATCAGCAGGGTCAATGTCGAAGGTTTCGCCGACTCTATCCAGCTGTTCTGTCAAATCGACAAATTCAGGCTTAATGCAAGCCAGCTCATCGTCGGTTAAGTCAACTGGCCGTTGGGAAGAGAAGCTTTGGGGATTTTTGAGGCAGCATTGGGGTCCTTCACCTCCTTGATACCCGTGAAAGAAGCTTTGTGAATCTTGGGCATTTTGTGAACTCATTGGGGTAATTGGGGTCGACGAAGAATCGTCATATCGAGAAGGCGAGGAGGTCATTTTCGAAGGGTCATCAATTGTGATTCGAGACGAACCTTTGCGAAAGTGATAAAAATTATTTTCACGTGTTTCTTCACCCGAAGGCCATCCGAAGTCCTCTTCAGAGCTCGAATCACGAGTAGCGAGCGAAGATTGAGATCGAGGATCTCGTCCCAGATGTCCCTGAGGCATGATTTCAATCCCATCAGGGGGGCAATCCTCGTCGGCCATGCTTTCCATGCGAAGACGTCGAAGCTTTTGTGATGGGAAGCTATGAGGCATGGTTGTTGAGGAGCTAGAGAAAGAATGGCCTTCTGGATGGTGGGGGACCGTTTGAAACTCGGGGGACGAGCGACCTTCAGTGATCGAGGAGCTTTGACTTCTGGGCATGGTTGAGAGATACGGAACTGAGGTCAATTCTGTGATAGGTGAGCTTCTGGCTATGCACCTCGGTATGTTGGAGGTCAGGTTTACCTTTATGTGAGTGGGATATCGAGCTATGAGGAAGAGATAAGTGAGCATATGATTGAGACGGATAGTGTCTCGCCAGGGTCGGGTCTGTCTTTAGGCCTGCCTCTAGATCGATGGTCTCAATACCCATGGTGTGCTCAAGATGAGGAGTTTGTAAAAGTGGTCGTAGCAAGGAATTAAGTGAAGGTTAGTGCAGGAAAACGTATGCTCTGGGTGTGGTGGCTCCGTATGTGTGTAGAGGTAAATCAGGAACAACGAACGATAGCGAAACGAGAAGGCTAAAGACGTCGGCTTAAAGTTACGCGACCCGCGGGGTCTACATGGGAGAGTATTTCTACTTTTTGAAAATGGGATATTCCTCCTGAGGTCGTAATCTCAGTAATCAAGTCATTGTCTGGTCGGAAACCTGCGTATACAAAGGCTATGGCTACAAGATAGTAGATCAAACCAAGTCCTAGGGCCATATTCATGCATGCCTGAAACACACATTCACACAGCATCGTGAGAATGTGAGAACGTGAAGCTATTCAAGCTTGTGAGCATTAAATACGCGGGGCATAGGGCACGCTGACTAATCGCTAAGTCAGCCGGAGTCGGCGCGAAAAAAAAAATCTCGGTGGAGACGAACCACGGCAGAAGGAAAGGCCACTATGGAGATTTTCTTCCTTTCCCCTCCGTGTTTTTGGGCTCCTGGATGAGCTTTGCTCCCTAACTCCCTGTCAGGTTTCTGTGAGTTGTATCTTTTGTCTTGTGTCTTGCGTTCCTTTCCTCGTCTTTATGATGAACTCGGTTTTTTTATAGATGTTAGACTTCCTAACTTCATTGCGGAGAAACATCCCTTTCTGATTGAGACATTTTTCACCCCGCGGTTGACGATTGAGTGGCAAAAGGACACTGTGCTAATCTTGTCTTGCTCGGTCTAGGTACCCTCTAACCCGCCATCAAGATGTGTGGAATCATCGCTCTGATCCTGGCGAACCCCTCCGCCGCCGCCGCGGTGGACCTTCACGAAGCCCTGTACCTCCTGCAACGTGAGTGGTGCCCGACAGCTCTGCAAGGATAATTGCTAAGTCTGCTGTGTGACATAGATCGTGGTCAGGATGCAGCCGGTATCGCGACCTGTGCGTCCGGGGGCCGTATCTACCAGCTCAAGGCCAACGGTATGGCCGCCAAGGTCTTCCAAGACGGTGCTAAGATTACCAACCTGCCCGGCTCAATGGGTATCGCTCACTTGAGATACCCGACTGCTGGTAGCAGTGCGAACGCTGAGGCTCAGCCGTTCTATGTGAACAGCCCGTACGGTATCACCTTCGCTCACAACGGTAACCTCATCAACGCGCCGGAGCTGAAGAAATACCTGGACCTGGAGGCGCACCGTCACATCAACACTGATAGTGACAGTGAGCTCATGCTTAACATCTTTGCCGATGAGCTGAGCGAGACAAAGAAGGCCCGTGTGAACAAAGAGGATATCTTTGCCAGCTTGAGCCGTATGTACAAGCGCTGTGAGGGTGGTTGGGCATGCACTGCCCTGCTAGCCGGTAAGTTTTTTACCTATTCCGTTGCATCCGACAATGATGACTGACTTTTTTTAGGCTTCGGTGTGTTGGGTTTCCGTGATTCCTACGGTATCCGCCCGCTGGTCCTTGGCTCCCGTCCCTCTCTGGATGGTCCTGGAATGGACTACATGATGGCCTCCGAGTCGGTTGCGTTGGATCAGCTTGGTTTCTCTAACCACCGCGACATCCAGCCCGGTGAAGCTGTCGTCATCCAGAAGGGTTGCGAGCCGGTCTTCCAGCAGGTGGCACCGAAGAAGGACTACGCTCCGGATATCTTCGAATTTGTCTACTTCGCCCGCCCTGATTCCGTCATCGATGGCATCAGTGTGTACCGCAGTCGCCAGCGCATGGGTGACCGTCTCGGTGCCCGTATCCTTGAGGTCCTTGGCCCCGATGTTGTCAAGGACATCGACGTGGTTATTCCCATTCCTGAGACCTCCACCACCTCTGCCACTCACGTTGCTCAGTTCTTGAACAAGCCTTACTGCCATGGCTTCGTCAAGAACCGCTACGTGTTCCGTACCTTCATCATGCCTGAGCAGAAGACCCGCCAAAAGGGTGTCCGCCGCAAGCTGAACGCCATGAAGGCTGAGTTCAAGGACCGCAACGTCCTGCTTGTCGATGACTCTATCGTGCGTGGCACCACTAGTCGTGAGATTGTCAACATGGCGCGGGAAGCCGGCGCCAAGAAGGTGTACTTGGCCAGCTGTGCTCCCGAGATCACCCACGCCCACATCTACGGTATCGACCTTGCTTCTCCCCAAGAGCTGGTCGCCCACAACCGTGACACCACCGCGATTGCCAAGCACATCGGCGCCGAGAGCGTTGTCTTCCAGACCCTGGACGACCTCAAGGGATCCTGCGCTGAGATCGCCCGGGAGAACGGCCAGACCGAGCCCGTCAACTTCGAGGTCGGTGTCTTCTGTGGTAGCTACGTCACCCCCGTCAGCAAAGGCTACTTCGACCATCTGGAGCAAGTCCGTGGCGAAGGCCGCAAGATCAAGGCACTGGACAAGGCCAAGGAGGCTGTTGCCAACGGCATCGCCAGCATAACCGACTTCGAGATCGCCGCCAACGGCGTCACTATGGACACCAACGGCAAGATCATTCCTGCTGCCCACACTGTGCAGAATAC
The DNA here is from genome assembly GCF_028827265.1 of Penicillium atrosanguineum. Taxonomy (NCBI): domain Eukaryota; kingdom Fungi; phylum Ascomycota; class Eurotiomycetes; order Eurotiales; family Aspergillaceae; genus Penicillium; species Penicillium atrosanguineum. The sequence continues at coordinate 1,266,944 of NW_026623133.1, read as the reverse complement.
TGAGTATTCATCCGAGAAGGAGGATCACCCGAAGGTCGATGACCGCATGGACATCAGCATCCACAACATTGCTGACCACCATGAATGATGAACCATGCCTTTTTTTTCCTTTTTAGAGCCACTGGGTTGATTTGCATATGGAGTTTGGGAGTTCGTTTCGTGGAATCATAGAAGGTGGAACGATTTATGTTGAAGATGTGAAAACGCATATCACAGAAATGTCGATATTATATTATTTTATCTCCTACTATTTAGGTTGAGAGCTGATACCATTTGAACCAAAAATTATTCATTTGAGCCATTAACTATATTGCAACACCTTACCCTATCGCAAACTAACACCGCCTCCCGGTCGAACGACCATTTCAAGGTTCCTCGAAGGGTCCGTCGGTCCGTCTCGAACCAATTTCGAGGTAAGACCAATGTACAGCATGCCGCACGAAGTTGCTCAAGTGAATCGCGAGAGGCAGTGGTATTTTCAGGAATCATTAATTACCCTCAGCCACGATTCACTATTCTAGGGGTCTTTCTTGATACTTTCCAACATTGTTCTCATCATTCTCCACAAGAACACTTCGGCAGTGATCAACTATCCCCCGTCCTCAACCTGCCTCTGTCATTGGCCTCCTGTCGTGACCGTCATCCTCTCGCTCTTATTATCTCTCGTCACCATCTCTCTGTATCTTGAGGCCTTTCTGTACTCAACTGTGGCAAAAATCGGCTATCAAAGAACGGGTCACGTGCCTCCACTATACTTCGAGATTGGCCATTCAGCATCCACGATGGATCTTACATCACGCACCCCAGACTCGCCCTCACATCGATCTTCTGCATTCCAGACCTGCGACCGGCCCAACCCCGATCAGGCGGTCCAGATTCCCAGGGGAATCGAGATCGCGATTCTGCAGTCGCCCAAGCTTGACGTCATTCGCGCCCACCATTCCTGATCCAACATCTACCAGTCATCTATCATTATTCAGGTCTCCAGGGCTCACTTCATCTCTTTATATTTTCCATCATTCATCTCACCTCACTCCTCACTCTTCTCATCGAAGGTTGAAACAATGGGGGATCTCGAATCTCCGGCAGGGCCCAAGGGCTCTGCGATCCCGTCTGACGACTTTACTCCTGTGACCACACCCGCAGACTTTGAGCGGCGCCGATCGGCTCGCATTCCTACAGCGAAATTCCCGAATTCTGATTCCAAGGAATTGCTTTCATCCAATGCGATGTCTCCGGGAAAACAATCATCGGAACTCCCAAGCGCAACTTCAGGAGACAGCATTGAGACAACTGCTAAGCCCGAGGCTCCGGCTGATGCTCGGGATTCTCTGTCTCCCTTGGTTCATGAGCCTGTGGTCTCGTCCCTGAAGAGGGGGAGATCTACGCCCGCTGCTAAGAAAATACATGCACCCAAAGCTCGTACCAAATCCACCGCAAAGTCTACCAAAGCGAAGAAGGCTGTCACACCCAAAAAGCCTTCCAAGGCAAAGGAAACCATTCGGAGAGCGGCAGTTAGAAACTCTCCAAATGAGGTCGCACAGAAAAGCATAAAATCTGAGGCTTCTGATGAGCTTCCCCATAACCTGGGCAAATTTTCAGGCACCCTTCCAGCAGACAATGTTCCTGGAGGACCACCTGACGGTTTTAATAAAGAGAACCAAGGGGTTGATGCCACCATCTCCAACAATCCACCAGCGGATCTTCAATCAGTTGACGCTGACGCGCCTACTGCTCCTGTTAAGCAGGATCCCGAGGAAGCGGGAGAAGACGACAGTACACCAGTTAAGAAGCCGCGTACCTCGTATGGCTTGACGACTGGCAAGACACCCTTCCCCACTTTTAAGCAACCAACTGTTGCGCAGTGTGAGGAAGTCAATCGGCTATTGACTGTGGCTCATGGTCAAGTGACTGTACCTAAAACTATCCCGGAGCCTTCACTTACTGTTACTGGTTGCGGTGAAGTTCCATCAGTTCTTGACGCCCTCATCCGTACGATTCTCAGTGCAAATACGACAAGCAGAAACTCTAGTCTGGCTTTTGAGGGACTCGTGACACGTTTCGGAATTCTTTCAGAAGGCATCGGCAAAGGCAGTGTGAACTGGAACGCTGTTCGACAAGCTTCTTTAGATGACATTTTCAAAGCCATCGAAAGGGGTGGAATGGGCAAAATTAAAAGCAAGACTTTGAAGAAACTTCTCGATCAAGTCTACGAAGAGAATCAGGAACGGATGAAGGACTTGGATACCAAGGAACGGTCAACAGACGTGAAAGAACCAAATATGTTGCCTCAAAAGACGGAACAGGAGAAGGAGTATCGACACGCCTGTGCCGACCAGCATTTCCTTTCTTTGGACCACGTCCACAAACTCTCCACGCCGGAAGCCATCGCTGCACTGGTCAAGTACCATGGAATTGGACCAAAGACAGCGGCATGTGTATGTCTCTTTTGTCTCCAGCGGCCGTGCTTTGCAGTTGACACCCACATCTTCCGCCTCTGCAAGTGGCTGGGTTGGCTTCCCCCAAATGCTAACGAGGTCACCGCGTTCAGCCACTTGGAAGTTCGTATCCCAAATCATCTGAAATATTCCCTCCATAAGCTGCTCATCACACATGGAAAGACTTGCCCCAGATGCCGTGCCGGCACTGGTGAAAGTAATGTCAACTGGCATCATGGCTGTGAGATCGAGCATCTGGTAGAGCGAACCGGGGCCCGCAAAGGCAATCCTGCTTCCATAAAAGGTTCTGATGCCCTTTCGAAGGCTGGTGACAAGAGGAAGAGGTCCACAGCAACTTCAAGCGCTACAAAGAGCAAGAAACGCGAGATTTCTGTCTCTATCGCCCCAACGACCTCGTCGAGAAAGAACCCCGCTCGCAATGCCTCGGCGCAGTCTAAGGATATGAAGGAGTCACCTGCCTCGGATTCGTGATGAATCGTCAACTCCTGTTCCACCAACTACAGTAGAGTCTTCGATCGTCAAAACCGCTACCCCCATCTCGTCTCTCGGGCAACTTTCAAGCTCTTCGTCTCCCTCTACGCCAGTTCCAAAGGAAAGACCCTCCCGCACCGCTCAGGCCAAGAAAGAGACTCAAGCCAGGAAGCCGGCCACTCGCAACACTCAACCCAAAAAGAGGGCTACTGCGAATTGAGCTCGTTCTTATACCCCTGCATCACCAGCCTCGGTATTTTCCATTTATTCCATAATTTATAGTTAGATAAAATGCAAGTCAAGACTTGAATCATGAGCATTCCATTCCACTCGGAAGGTAGAATCCCCACATACTTAAGGGGGTCCGTGTTATCGCCTATCGGGAAAAAAGATCACCTCCAAGCTCCAGGGGCTGCGCCAACTTCGCCAACTCCGCCCACAGCATGGACTGTCTACTCTCACGTCTCCCGTGCGTTCGCGCTGCCGTGGAGCCCTATAGCTCCTCCGTCTCCTCCGAACACGCTCAATTGGCTGGAGTCGCGCTCGCCTCCCTACTCGCCGTCTACGTGGGGTACCTCTACATTCTAAGCCGGAGGGAGGCTGCCGTCACATTCAATGTTCCCTTGCCGCAGGAAGTGCGCAAGAGTGGAGATGGAAAGAAATGGGATGATATTCAAGGGCAGGAAAAGCGCATCCTGGAGGATCAAGCTCGCGGGGTGAGTCGCGTTCGGGCTGTTTGGCAGACTGCTTCTGTCGTCGAGATTGAATGTTTGCTAATGGCTGGATTCTTCATAGAAATGGAACGACAAGCTGATCATGAGCTACTGCCCGGCTGATGGACGTGTCTTGGGCAACGGAATCAAACCTGCCACGGTCGAGGATGTCAACACCGCTGTGCGCGCAGCCAAGGACGCGCAGCGCGAGTTTGCGAAGACTACGTTCGCCGAGCGCAGACAGATCATTCGCACTCTGCTTAAGTACGTCCTCGATCACCAAGACGACATCGTGACTGCCTGCTGCCTCGACTCTGGAAAGACCAAAGTGGACGCCTCCTTCGGCGAAATCCTAGTGACGGCCGAGAAGCTCAAGTGGACAATCGACCATGGCGAGAAGGCCCTGCTGCCCTCGCGCCGCCCTACCAACTTCCTTATGATGTACAAGAAGAACATGGTCACCTACGAGCCTCTCGGCGTAGTCGCCGCCTGCGTGTCTTGGAACTACCCATTCCACAACTTCATCGGCCCAGTCATTAGCGCCCTCTTCACCGGAAACGCAGTCGTCGTCAAGCCCTCTGAACAAACAGCCTGGTGCACATCGTTCTTCCTAGACATCGTCCGTGGCGCCCTCTCCAGCTGCGGCTACTCACGCGACCTAGTCCAAACAGTCGTCTGCCTCCCATCTGTCGCAGACACCCTGACCTCCCACCCCGACATCGCCCATATCACATTCATCGGCTCCCGCCCAGTCGCCCACCATGTCTGCGCATCCGCCGCCAAAGCCCTGATCCCCGTCTGCGTCGAACTAGGCGGCAAAGACCCCTCCGTGATCCTAGATGACTCCCGCACCGTCCGCAACCTACCCACCATCGCCTCAATCCTAATGCGCGGCGTCTTCCAATCCGCCGGCCAAAACTGCATCGGGGTAGAACGCATCATCGCCCTCCCAGACTCCTACGACAAACTAATCTCACTCGTCGAACCGCGCATCAAATCTCTCCGTCTCGGCTCCATCCTGCTGGACGCTACTACCCCAGACATGGGCGCCATGATCTCCCCAGCCTCTTTCGATAAATTGGAATCCCTCATCGCCGAGGCAGTCAAGCAAGGCGCTCGTCTCCTCGCTGGTGGTAAACGCATCCAACACCCCGTCCACTCTCACGGCCACTACTTCGCTCCAACCCTCCTCGTCGACGTTACTCGCAACATGCGAATCGCCCAAGAAGAACTCTTCGCTCCGGTCTTCCTCGTCCTCCGCGCTGACTCCGTCCCCGACGCAATCTCAATTGCAAACTCAACCATCTACGCCCTCGGCGCCAGTGTCTTCGGCCACAATGCCTCCGACGTGCAAGCGTGCGTATCTGGTATCGAAGCGGGTATGGTCTCCGTCAATGATTTCGGTGCGTACTACGCTGTGCAGCTACCTTTCGGCGGTGTGAAGGGATCTGGCTATGGGCGGTTTGCGGGCGATGAGGGACTAAGGGGATTGTGTAATTTGAAGGCTGTTTGTGTGGATCGGTTCCCGACGTTGGTTGGGACTGCGATTCCGCCCCGAGTGGATTATCCCATTCACAAGGGAGGTGAGAAGGATGGTGTCAAGGCTTGGGAGATGTGCAAGGGAGTGGTTGAGACGGGGTATCAGATTACGATTGGAGGATGGATTGCTGGTCTTTTCCGGTTGTTGGGGAACATGTGATTTGAGTCTTTTTTCTTAAAGATCGATCTTTGCAACTTGTAAAATATTTACATGGTATTTAATTCATTTCTAGCTTGGACATAGCAGTCCGTTCTAATGCTCTAATAAAACGTGGGTATCATAAACATCCTCTAAGCTAAGCTTAAGCTCAAGGCCCAGTCTGCGGAGGACTTCTCACAAAGTGAGGAGGCACTTCCGACCCAGCCTGCTTCAACCACCAATGCTTCGCGTCGAACGAAGTCTCATCAATATATCTCTTAGGCGGTTTCGCACCAGGGCCATATACTGCATCAATGTATTTTCTTCCCTTCTCCTCATTTGGATCCAACAGGCCCTGATAAAACAGCGCGCCACTAGGATGTTGCCTCGCCCATTCAATATGGTTCTCAATTTCAATATAGAAATCCATTAACCAATGCACAAACTTGCTAATTTGGCCATATTGCGCGGGATCCTGTTCTGCCATGGAGACGAGATTGAACATCCACTGAGTAAGTTCCGTTGATTTGATCGGCATCGACTCCGCCGAGGCACGAAGGAGAGTTTGAAATAATCGGACGTTCTGGATCGGATCACAGCGTAAACGGATCACGGTGAGGTAGTGCTCGGACGGGATGGTGTAAAAAACCGATTCTTCAGTTCTATGGCCATGGAAGCGGCAGAAGAGTTCATCGATCTTGAGCAGTGTTTCGAGTGCCACGAAATTCTGCGTTACTATTGCCTTGTTCACGCCTGTGTGTAGTGCCCTCCGGTCGACAGTCGTAAATGTACAGGGTCCCAGCTCGTTAAAGGGCGGAAGGGTGTTGCCCGAGGTGATACGTAGCATTTCGAGGAATTCGACGTCGGCGGCGCTGAAGCCCTTCGGTCCCCCGCGGAGGAGATTGGGTGGGAAGATTTTTAGATTGAGAGCGGGCCAAGTCACAGTTGTACCTAATGTTTTTGAGCGGTATTCGATGAGGGTCATCGGATTCACGCATAGCTCGTACTCGTGCAGACCGGGCTGCTGGGCTCGGCGCAGCAACTCGGGATTGGCCCTAATCTGGGGTACTATCTGGACTGGCGGTCCCTTTCCTTGGAAGGTGGCGACTTTGTTGTCTTTGCGCTCCATGAACTGTTCCAGGGCTTCCTGTTGATCTGGCTCCATGACGATATCGTTGTTGATCCACTGGCGGCGGATGGTTAAAAGCATCATGGTGGGAATCTGGTCTCGGACGCGGTCCAGTGTACAGAATCGACAGCGGAAGACATCCTCTTGCAGCTTGGCGCGTTGAGGGATTCCTAATGGTATGTAATCAAGCGGCGCCAGGATGGGGCCAATGCCTTTGTATGAGGAACTGGCGTCCGGTGGGTCATCCCAACAGGCGAGGATGATGAGAAGCTTGTAGATGTGTTCTCTAGAGAGCGCGGCAGCGAGGGCGGGTGAAGCACGTGGGAGGTTGAGGTTCAATGAATAGAGGAAGATCTGCTCAATGAGCTCCCTGGGTAGGGCCTCTAGCATTGACAGCGTCCTGCGCGGTGGAGTTGGGGCGACGCTCGGGGAGGCAGAGGGACGGCCCGAGCGACCAGATCGGGATGATGATGTGCTTGCACTTGTACTCCGGGGCAGCTTGAAGGGGCGTCCGGGGGGCCGTTTGGGTCTGGACGTAGATCGTGCAGATTTGGAGATTCTAGGCGGTAGGCTTCCTGTGCGCGTCACAGGAATGTGATTGCCCTGACGCGCCATTGTGATGGATCACAAAGGATTCACCCCACCTTTCCTTCGGAGTTGATCACTCAGCTCCATCCAAATGCTCACATCTCTGAAATGCTTAGATGTCAGGTGAAGTTAGCTTGGCTACGCTTTTCCATATCTGGTCGCGGCTCTGATTGGTGGATGAGGCTCCGATGCAGGGTTGTTTCTGGTCACATGACAAGCGACCGTTACCCCACAACGAGTCAGGTGACTGTCTCTTTTGGGAGGGGTGCAGGGTGATGTCATCGACATAAAATATTCGAGGGTCCAGCCAGGTACCAAGCTGGACCCAGCTGTCATCCTAGCGTTCGCAGCAGAGGTGGATATTAATATAGAGCATATTAAGGCACCAGGGAGAGCTACCTTACCCCTTTAGAAGCTATGAACCACTAATAGACTCCCGGTGGGAGCACATGGGCGTTGGACCTGGTGAAAAACAAGGAAATCAAGGAATCCAACCCGGGCCACAGTCGAAATGACGGAGGGGTCAAGCCACATGCAGCACCGGACATCGTAACTGAACCTTTTCTTTTCTTCATTCTTCATCGCAAACCTGTTAAACAACCTTGCAGGCCGCCACTTTCTTCCTTTATCTGCACATCCATACGTCAGTGCTGTCTCAGCCCTACTTGGTACATTCCACCTATTTCAGCAGAGACCAGCCGATCCGGCCGTTATATAATTAGGATCGTCTATAATTCCATCCGCTTTGAGACGCAGCTACGTTATCATCGACGATCCCCAGCTGGTCATCCTTGATTCACTCCGAGCAGGAACGGTGTGGCTGTTCTTGCCTTCCATAAATACCTTCCCACGACCCTTCACTTCCTTTCAACATGCGCCCTTTCAGTGACACCTCTACCCACACATCAGCCTCTTCAAGCTACGGCTCAGTTTCTCCAAAGCCTAAACCTTAAAAAAACAAACACTACTCTATCAACATGGGTGCCGTCGTCTCTTGCGTACGTCCCCCCCCCCTCACCTCCCTCTACTGAACCATCCTAACAACAAATAGATCCAAAGCGTCTTCCACGCCATCGGCTCGTGTCTCATGGGCATCGTGAACGCCATCGGCTCCGTTCTCCACGCCATCATCAGCGGTATCGTCACCGTCATCGACGTGCTCATCTCCTGTTTGACATGCGGCTACTGCGGGAACCGTAAACGCAGAGGCACTAGGTCTGCCGTCTAACGCCAGCCGCGAAATTACGATGGACACACGCTGGCTTATGAATCATGACTTGTGATTATTTTGCTTCGCGAATGGGTTTCACTATTTGTATTTCTTACTTCTGCGGGGATGCACCATGACATGGTTGTCATCCCCATACATGCTACATACCCAGGCGCAATGGAATCCGAAATTTCTTAAATTCATAATCACGCTATGCTCTAGTATGCTCGGTTGTATCTTCGTACAAAGTAGTCCCCAAGTCCACCGGCCCTTTCCGTGCTCAGCATGCAGCCCTTATACAGTGTAGTCCAGGTTTGCCAGCCCCATGTCAGTACTCAGCACTCAACCCCTTACATCCATTCTCAGCCTCAATATACTGTACCAACTCCACCTTCTCACTCACAGGAATCTCATCCCACCGTTTATCAAGAATAAAGCTCACAAACTCATCCCCAGCCCCACTCCCATACCTCCTAACCTGTGTATAGTGCTTATCCTGTAACGGCCAACGAACCGGAACCCTACAATTCGCAGCACGGAAATACATCCCCAACAGCCTCTTAAACGGCCCAATACTCCGTCGTCGAATCAATCGCGTCGTAATCCTCGCTGAGCGATCCGTAGAGAACTCGTCATCCAGATAGAAATCTCCAGCCAGCAGTTGCAGAAACTCGAATTGGGATTCCGACCACGGTGCGCGAAATACTTTATCGGGGATCCGGCCTGGACCGATGACCACGGAGCTCGGGAGACGGAAGAGGTCTGCTTCGAAGTAGATGTCATTTTGTTCGCGGATCTGGATGGCGCCGAAATGAAACCATATTGCGAGTTTGCGGGGTTTGGAGTTTGGGAGGGTGGCGGGTATGACGAGGTCGCCTTTTCCACGGCGGCCGTCGATGGCTTGGTCACATTGATTGAGATCGGAGAAGTATTTGTCTAGATTGTTGAGACGGGCTTGGTCTTCTGGGGTGAAGACTAATTCGGAGCATTTGCGTTTTATGGCGTGATTCACGTATTCGCGTTGACACCGGCGGAGGAGTGGTAATGTACACCATTTGCAGGCTAGGATGGTGGTTTGAAGGTGTTGGCGCTGTTGCCAGGGTAGGGACCAGAAGTCTAGAGGTGGAGGCAGGAAGTCTGGCGTGAAGAACCCTTCTCGGGAGCCCGGGTTGGTGCTGCTGAATGCTAGGCGGATCAACCATGTGTATAGGAGTGGATTGGAGAGGGCGCGGCTGAGGTATGGTGAGGCGCGGGGAAGGTTGATCTCCAGGCTGTATAGGAAGATCAACTGGAGGATTTCGACGGGGAGGCACTCTAGGCGCGAGCATGGATGGCCGGCCAGTGGGTGGGAGTCTCCCATTTGCGACAAAATTGTACGTGGTATTTGGGTGCCTTGAGTGTGAGGTTACTCGTGTTTACCACCGCTGACACAGGTTGTTATGTGGGAGATGCGAAGCCAGCAGGGCGGACGGGTTTTGTTGGGCGGAGCTCGTTCATTTCAATGGCATTGGGATCCCCGAAATAAAAACAAATCAATGGTCTTGTTGAGTTGCAGCTGAGCTCTGAAACTGGGAGCTGCATGGGAGGGGGAGGTGGGTAACTCGAAGCAGATTGACATGTCTTGGCGTGATCGTGACACGCCCTGGTCGCATTAGGGACGAGGAATGTGGCTACATCACCTGCGCCTGAGTCATCTGAAGATCTACAGGTCACGTCTTTGCCCAATTTTCGTGGTGGCTTATTGATCTCGAGCTCTGGAGCCCTCAGGTACATGTCGCTGACCGGGAGACCCCGGTCGTTGTATGGATCCCGATACAATAGAAAATTGAGCGGTGAATGCGACCATTTTGAATGTAACCGGACGGTGAGATTTTCTCTGTGATCAATCGATCTCATATCCATGATTATCTGGGTTTTTATTCGTTTTATTCCTTGCCTAGGCCCAGGCTGCAAATGGCCACAGAGGTTCCGCCGATTTCGGATCCGCTTGGATGCGGTCACACGAGCGATGAAAGCATAGGGAGAGATGAGAGTATGTTTGATGGCTTATTCGCATACTATTGGAAAGTAAAGATCTTGAAGCTACTACTCGTAAGGATCCCAGCACAATTCCCTTTCCTCCATAAGTTTCATTTTTATCTGCACCAGAGCCTCCATAGACTCCAAATCTTTCTCATCCAGTAGCTTCAGTCTTTCACTCCAAGCCTCATCTGGCGATCCAGTGGGACCAAAGAAGCGAGGATCAAGCTTTTGCCAATAGATAGCATCAAAAGCAAATTCTTCCTCGCCGCATAGTTGACCCAAAAATCTCCGCTCCGCCAACTTTCCAACATCCGTCTAGAAAGCGTTTGGTCTTCTTTCAGCCGGTCGGATTTCAAAAGGGCATCTTCCCTGTTCACCAAGGACCTTCAAAAATGTTTGAAGACGATCCTCGTAGACTCCAGCCCAAGCTTCCGTTCCATCAGGCCAATACTCAGGCATTTCGAGTAGCAACCACCATGGTGGTGCAGATGAGAATTCGGCCGGTGCAGCGTAAGTGTACTCCCAGTCTATCACTCTCACGACTTGCAAATCCGCCTTTAGAAGTAAGTTACATGGTCGAAGATCATCGCACCAAATCTTGAAAGGTCCATCGTTATGATTCGAGGAAGATGCGAGCCGTCAATCTTTGGCAAGTCTGCGAAATAAGTGTCGGGCAATGTACTTGCGCCGGCAATCGTCTTCTGAGTCTACCGCATCATTGCGCTGACTTTCAAGATGTTCGACATGTAGCTCAGCGAGGGTGTCAAAGTAGGAGGAGGAAAATTCAAAGGTACTACTCGGCAGCTCCGAACGAGGTACTGTCCCCAGAAGCACTAATAAATTCATATCCATGGTCCAAGGCCGGCGTTTGATATTTCATATATCGATTCATCAGCCTGTTCCAGGGATCCAATACATGGAAGCGACGCCTTATTAAGCTAGAGAAGGATATCCGCGAACTGCCCATACAGAAATTCCAACTTGCTGATAGAGATATTTAGATCTAGGCGCTAGCGCTCTCCGGAACCACGCCGATGTATGTTCAGCGCATCGCTCAAGTCCATTTCATGCTCAATATATTCCAATATAATAAAAAATAATCCAATAGGACTTTCCTCCTTGGTACCCCAATGGAAGATAGATGGCACCGGAATCGAGGTATGGTCTTGGATGAATCGCATCGCCGCAACCTCGTTGCGAACTTTCTCCTCGGGGAACATGACCGCTCCAGGCTTGGGAAATCGAATGATTGCAGAGCCCCCGTCCTCAAATTTCATGCGGAATATGATGTTGTAGGACCCGGCTTTGGATCACATAATTCACCGGCAACACCTTGTCGGTGCTTCATGATCCACTCGCCAACTGCACGTAGCTTGCTTTGATCGGTCAGGAGTTCGTCTACCCAGCTATCGTCGACTTTCTCACTCGTCAAAGTGCATACGTGGTTTCATATTTGGGGATTGGTAGACGAGAAGAAAGAGATAGGAAGGGGGAAAAGACATTGAGTGCAGATCAAAATAGCTATTGGGCTTGTGTAGATTTGACCTATCGGTATTTACAGAAATAAGATTATTATATTATAGCCTCTAAATAAGCTAGATCGACGACCAGGGGCAAAGTACATGCCCAGGTGGGTCAAGCGGCAAATGGCACGAACCTTCTGTAGAAATGCTAAACCTGAGCCGCAACGGTTCTGGCGGTTGGAGCCCCATAATTATTATATCAGCTAGAAGCAATGTTTCCATCTTTTCTCGGATTCTCAAATCTCATAGCCTTCAAGCTCAATAATCTCTCCTTCGGTGACCGAGTTTGCTGACATGGGGACCCCGGTCATTGCATGAAGCCCAGGAAGTCCACTCCTCTGCAATTGAGCGGTGAATGTAAAAGTCGGTAGGTGAGATTCGAGAATTGCATTGCTTTTTTCTGAGGCTTGAGATGATGATTAATATATTTGATTCCCAACAAGTCCTATAGACCTATCCACTTGGGCATGCGGGTTGCCGCACTCAATATATATCCCGCCCTCGTGAGGTATAACCCGATAATGCAATTTGGTCCGGTCTTTTTTAGCCCTTCACAATACTCGAACCCTCTTACCTATCCTCCTTCCAAGGAGTCAACCCTTCAAGTGCACCCGGACAGCCAAGTCATGCTGGCCTAGAAGGACCATTCGCTATATTCCCTTGGTCCGGCTGTAGTGCCCGATTATTTACTTGTCATTCCCGGAGCTCGCGACAAGCCACATCCAAGCCCTGGAGCTCCGCAATCTACGTACATATCCGGCTGAACATATTCACGGGACGTTAAGTCTTTCAATCATTAAGTACCACAATAGGCGAGTGCACTGATTGACTACTTTTGGAATATGATTAATGCGAACGCAGAAACCAAATTGAATTGTTTCTATACACATCCCAACCGCCCCACCACACCATGAAGGAAGGCGTCGGAGACTACCCTGGCGAAAGCGCCATATGCTTGACATCGAACAAATACATCTTGCAGTGTGATGAGTCGGGGGATAACAAAAGGAATTTGAACCGGGCCCAAAGTTTAGACGGCGGAAAGATCGCCGAAACGCTCCTGTTAACTGCATTAGCACGCGGTAGATATCGGAAAACAGATTTATGCATACCTTGTAGCCCGGGGGCATCCACTTGCCCTTGGAAACGAGAGAGGCGGTCTTCTCGTCGATCTCGGGCTGGGCAGCGGCAACCTCGTCCTATACGCAAGATGGAATCAGTATCTGGTCCAATATCTTTCGCCCAGCATAGTATACGTACGACAGTGAGGTCCTCGAAGGGACGGGCAGTCTCGATGTTCTCCAGGGTCTTCTGCAAGTTGGCGAGCTCAGCCTCGACCTTGCCCTTGGTGGCCTCGGCGTTCTGAACAGCCTGGGCCTCGAAGGCGTCAATGGCCTTGACCTGGCGGGAAACGTCGTAGGAAGCGGGCTTGAAGGTCTTGAAGTGGTTCTCGATCTCGTCAACGATGGCCTGGTTCTTCAGGACACCGCGGTAGTGGGAGAAGTCGACGGTCTGGGGCTGCTCGGACAGGACCTGGACCTTGCGGCGGGCGTCATCATTGCGCTTCTTGAAGGACTGAAGAGAAGCGGCGGTTTGGCCGCGAAGGCCGAGCGAGGTCGAGACCTTGGCCCAGTCGATCTTGAGAGCGGCGCTGCGCTGTAGGGGGGCTGCGTTAGCGGGTCTGGTCATTGCCTCCGGTGGCTTTTGTTGCGCGGGACGGTCGGTACGGGAACACCTACAGCTGCCATTGTGTCGGGAGGGAAGATGGTTTGTGGAGGTGGAGAGAAGAGGGGGGAGGTCGATGTGCAGGGAGGTGCCGGACAGGCGAGTTTGACTCGGAAAGGTTTGGATGCGGGAAACACGTGACCATCCGGCATCCGAGCACCGGCTCACTATAACATTGGCATGATTGTATGTTTCGCAGGTATCTAAATAGGTATTCCTTGATTTGATTTATTTTTGGAAGCGTTATTTTAAATTTACGGAGATATTGAGTTGGGCAATTCTTTTTGATTTGAATTGTATACACTCGTGGGCGCCATGACGGACCGCCATCATTTGCAAAACCCAAGTCGCTCAGAGAACCGTAACTCGGCTAGCTTATTATATGCTGAGAGCCATGATGGAGTTGACGATATCGTTATCGTTCTCCCGCAGGGCCTTGACGGCCTTCTTGCGGGAAACGTTGGCCTGGGCAACGACCAGGTCAATGTCCTTGGCCTCAAGGCCACTCTCGTCAACCTCCTCACCATCGTCCTCCTCCTCATCCTTCTTGGGCTCAACAGCCTCGCCAAGGTCAGAGTGGTCGTGACCGGCGTGGTCGTGGCCAGCGTGGTCACCGGCAGCCTCAGCAGCAGCGAGCTGCTGGGCGGCGGAAGCCTGGGCCTGGGCGTTCAGGTCCTCGATCTTGGCCTCACCGAAGATGCTAAAAGAATCAGTCAGTAAGTTGACGGAAGTTGAGATCGGGTCGGGTGAGGCGGCACGTACATCCAGGTGTTGCTGTTGGGGGACTTGTAGACATCGGGCTGGTTGACGACGAAGAGGATCTATACATCGAGATCAGCTTTGAACGGGATTTTGACGAGGCGAAGCATGGAATTGAGACGGAAATTTCCAAACATTACAACAATTGCAATGCGCTGGTCCATGATCTCATTCCACGGTCGGAGCTTGACGTACGTTCTTGGGGCGGCGGAGGGTGACACGGGTGATGCCGGGGACGTGCTTCAGGCCGAGCTTGGCAATGGCCTTGCGAGCCTTCTTCTCGTTGCGAGAGTGGATGGTGACGGCGGCGCCGGCGGGAATGCTGGCATCACCGGCCTCGGACTCGGAGTCGCTGACCTCCTCAACGTTCTGGGGGACCTCATCATCGGGAAGCTCTTCAACACGGGGGTCGGCCATTGTGAATATGTGGGCGAATCTAAAGGACTCAAAAATAAAGGATCAGTGGTCTGGTGGTGAGGTTGCGCAGGTTGGAAAGCTTGGTGGGTGGGAGGTGGGAGGGCGGGCGTATAGTGGAAGAACCACCTTACCCCCCACGAATCGCACAAACATCGGGAAACAGCGGTTCTGGAGGGTAAAAATGGCAGAAGATGGATATTCGAGCAATCGAACGCACCTGGAATTCAGATATCGAGCTGTGGTGGTAGCAGGGGGATTTTGATGGTCGTGAAGTCAAAGGTTCAACAGCTGTGCGCTGGCCAATCCCGAAAATCGTTAGCGAGCGGTTGCGCCCACCCCGGACTCCCACATTGCCCTATACCTAAGGCCATCTAACATTTGAAGTTCTGCCATCAGGATGATATTCTCATCTATAATTTATATTTTACTTTTGTTTTTAAGATAGAATAGTTGGAAATTCAAGGCTTTGATCATTGTCTACTTAATTCGCTTTTCCTTAGTCAAAGGAAACGGAATTTCCCGGTTCTATAAAATAGACAGACTGGGCCTAAGACGCATAAGAGAAACAATGATACAAGTCCCTGCCGGGATATCAAGGATTTTGAATCATTTTTGCTGTAGTATATCAATAATGCATACAGCACTTTTGCTGGGGGAAATGCCAGCTTTGGAAACCCGTCCCAGGACACCTCCGTCATCCTATGCACCGAACCCTCGTAATCATTTATGACTTAGCAGCGGTAGCGCGGACCTTGGCGAAAGACTTCTGGACCTCGTAGCGGGCCTAGATTATTGTTAGATTGTTGTCTTGATTGTAATTTGGGGGGTTGCAATCGGAGCGAGTCGCGCACACTGCGCACTCGGTACCCTCGATTTCCATCAATCACGTACCTGCTTGCGCAGACGCAGGACCTTGAAGCGCTCGAAGTCGCTCAGGTTCTTGCGGCGGTCGGCCTTCTCAGTCTTCTGGGCGAAGCTGGACTTGGCCCACTTGCCATCAATCTCGTTCTTGGCCCAGAGCTTCTTGACGGGGCCGGTACCGGCAGCACGGGGAAGAGCGGGGATGGTGAAGGGAGTGAGGGTGGCGTGGGCGAGGGGAAGAACGTGACGGGGCACGGTCTTCTGCTCCTCACCAGAGGGACCGTCGACCAGGACCTGCAAGCAACCGCGAGTCAATACACATATTCTCCAAATTTCTCGATTTCCGAGTGCGGAGTTCCTTTGTCTTCCGGGAAAATCGAGGAGTGCGGGTTTAACGTACACGGCGGTGGTCGACAATCTCAACAATGGCGGCGAGCTTGCCAGCGAAGGGGCCGCGGCGGATCAGGACGAGGCGGCCAACCTCGACCAGCTTCCACGAAGCGAGCTTGACATCGATATCGGCCATGGCGAAATTCTGTAGACAATAGATCTCAGCGCTTGTTCAGATGCAGCGGTTCAGGAGCGAATGCACTCACGGTCGACAACCGGGGGTTGGAGATAAGTCGGGAGGGTTGTTGTCGAAAGAGTCGGATTGTCCAAGTCTGCGCTGTCGAATTTCGGGATGTGCCCACACAGTTCTCGCTTAGCGGGCCACTCATCTGCGGGTCTAGGGTTGGCTTATGTCAGCCGATCCCGGTCTCGGGTTCTCTTTCTTCCGATCACCTGCTTTTCTTCACTTTTTTTGTTTCTTGTTCTTTGCTTTGTTACCATCACTGTTTTTGCCACAGTCTTGCCATGAGCTTAATGTTGCTCTTCACTAACCTTCCAGCCTTGAGTCCTACTCTACTACGAGCTGCCTCATGGTATGTGCCACTCCCAATTCCGCTCTTTCCCTCTCACATGATGCCGTAATTTGCGATTGACCCAGTGTCTGTGAGGCCCTCGCCGGGGTCTCGATACAGCTCTGTCGGATGATATTCAATTTTCTTACATATTCTGAAATTGAGACGCTACCCACTACTTGCTATGATTGCACCAGCTGGACCACTTTGCTGATTGCTCGAAGATTTCTAGGCCTTGTCACAGCTTGAGATACCTTGGGCCGGACCAAGTTTTGCTTGTCCGGTCTCTCGTCTTGAATGGTATGTTTCTAGTGCTTTTTTTTTTTTTTTTTTTTTCTCTTCACCTTGTCCCACTACTTCCTCCCCCCGGTCCGATGATTACAAAATTTTATCACGCCTAGATAGTAATTGATGCCTTCGGGCAGCTGAAATTTCTCTTCTACCAAGATCTCTGAGAACCATCACACATTACACATTGTTTTTTGATGCTTTTGTTGGAATCATTTTCTAACATTGAACAGAATTTTTATCAGTCTATCTCACAGGCTTGCCTGTCTCCACACTTAGCTATAACAATGCAAAATCTTCTTATGAACCTTCGTTCTTCTGTAAATCTTTTCCACGCCGACGTAGATAGGTCATGTCAAGGTCCCCTAAACAAAAGTCTATCTCGCGGTGACTTGTGGTTGGCAATGAAGCTTGGTTCGGCTGCGGGATTAAGGTTGATCGTATTTCCATGACAAGCCGATCTTATTTATTATTGCCAGATCTGCCATGGGCCATCTAGAAATTCTCATAGACTGCTGCCGGCCAACAATATCCCTGTCCAGTTCAAGCCATATTCAGTCTAGGTATCAGCAGCCTTGCAATCCTGACTAAGAAGTCTGGAACAATTGCGATTGAAAATGTGATATTTTGATTACAATAAGTCGTGCTATATCGTGACTGTTAAGGCCTGGCCCTTGCGTCCAAGACCTCAAGCAATGCGATGGGTCGCTCCTCCAATCCGCGCATGCCGTTCCTTCCACCAACTCGGTCTATACCATACAGTTCATTGCTCCGTTTTACAACTCCATCATGAACTTGCGTTCGCAGAAAATGCGGAGGGACCCTCACGACTGAGCACCCACATGAACACAAATTGAATGATGTACGAGTAGACAAAGAGGAACTGAGTGCGGCGGTTGCGCTGGCCGCGAGCCACAGTGTGCATGGCACCTACGCGCATGGATGAGTCGGCCGAGTCGGGAAGCAAGACGTACTTTAGGGAGCGGAGCTAAGTCAAAGAGGTTAATGAAAGTATCAACCCAAGAAAAGAATTGATAACTCACCAGGAAGAACGCGTTGGCCAGGTAAGTGTAGATAAAGACCGACCAGCCAACCCAGCCTCCAGTTCCCCGCCCTGGGGTGAGGATTTCAGATGTAACCAAGGTAGCAATGATGCCCACAAACTTATATCCGGAGTAAGCCACGAGGTCCAACAGCTGCGAGTCATTGTTGATGCTGAGGATGTACATGGCCATCTTCAAGCACAGGATCTCAAAGATGATCACCGCGATGGATGTGGTGGTGACCGAGCCTAGGAGCTCCGGGTGGAAGTCTCCACGGAATCCAGCCAGCAGTACTGATAGGAGAATGTATGTGACCAAGGCCATGACGGGGATATACATATCGGGCGAGTTGAGATCGTCACGAGGAGGGAGGAACATGGAAGAGTATTGCTGCTGCACGATCTGGCCGTCCGGTCCGGTAGCATTGGTCGCCATTCTGGCTTGTTGGCGGGACCAAGGTTTGTGTCGCCATGGGAAGAGCACGATTCCGACTTTGTTCAGGACGTAAAAGTTCGAGACGTTAAAGTAGTGCTTCAGGGCGGGTATGGACACATAGCGATTGAACTGCAACTTATGATTAGAGACGTCTTAAAAAAGCACGGTATGCGACGTTTCATACGTTTTGTTCCATATATTCCTGTCCAGCTGCCATCGCGCTCTTTCCAACCTGGAAACCCATCTGTGCCGTAGGATCGCTTATGAACCCGGGGAAACCGGGGCCATAGTTGCCAGCAGCACCAGCAGCGCCAGCAGCGCCAGCAGCGCCAGCAGCGCCAGCAGCGCCAGCAGCACCTCCCTGAGTGGGGGATGGCTGGTATGGGTTTCCTCCGCCGCCATATCCGGCATTCGGTGTCTGTTGAGAAGGAGGGGGGAGAGCGCATCATGGGGACAGTCGACACATGTTGCGGGACGGGGTGGTGAAGAGGCGGCGACTGCGCGGGCGGTGGTGCGAAGGAGCCCCGATACATGGTGTTCCTGAAATGACAGAGAAAATCGGAAGAGGGACCACTGAATAGTTGGAGGGTGGGAGGAGGTGTAGTTGGGGGATGAGAGATGTGTAGGTGGAAGTGTTTATACGTGGCTGAAGATCCGCTCTGCCTCCGAGCTCGAACATCGCTTTTTGGCCGAGCCGCCACCACGACTTTCCATCTTCTTTCTGTCCCCCTTTTCGCTCGCAAGATACCCTTTTTACGTCTTCTATAACATCCCAGCGTCTATCTTAACATGCTGGAAGCTTTCGAAATCCTTACCACCTCCGGTGTGGTGCTGTGGTCCAAGTCCTACGCACCAGTGGGGTCTCATGTCATTAACAGCCTGATCAACGACGTTTTTATCGAGGAGAAGGTCGTGCCCCCGGGCGGCTCAGCTGGTGGCTCGCCAATCTTCAAGAAGGAGAAATATACCCTTAAGTGGAAGAGGGTGAAGGAGTTCAACTTGATCTTTGTGGTACGTTCGCCGCCCGTCGCATCTCCAGACAACCCCGTTACTGTGTCGCAAACCTAAACATGACCTCTACAGGCTGTCTACCAATCACTACTTCACCTCGGCTGGATCGACAAACTTCTGGAGAACATCTCCACGATCTTTATCGATCTCTACAAGGACCAGCTCATGGGAAACCGCACGAGAATTACTGCGTACAAATTCGACCCGTACTTCGAACAGCAGGTGCGCGAGCTGGAGGACAATACCGGCAGTGTCGCAGAGACATATCCTGTAAAGGCCGAAAAGAAAGACCCGCTTGTCTCGTCGGACAATGGCGGCCCGCCGCCTCCCCCAGTCCCTGGCCTCATGAGAGCGCAGCCTCAAGCTGCGCTGGCCGGGGCGACCTCTGACGAGGGCACGCCACCAGCAACTCCTGATACTTCTAGGTCTTCTACCCCTGCCGGTCATATCCTCACTGGAAAGGCTGGCCCCGGTGGTCGACTCTCTCGCCGCGCGAAGAAATTCCAAAATGCGAGTGCCAATGCCTCCTCTGGCGATGAAACTCCCCGTAAAGGCAAAGCTACCAAGGGCTCCGCGAAGAAAGGCCGCAAGTGGGATGCAGACGGATATGCAGATGAAGATGACGGTGAGATATTGGACTACTCTGCTCCTGCGGATGAAACCGAATCCGCTGCTCCTGCTGTTGAAGCCATTTCCCAGGATGATTGGGGACGTCGAACTGGCAAGGGTCAGTTTGTTCTGAAAGAGCTGGGTGACGAGGTACACGATATCCTGGATAATGCCGATGCTGAGAAGAGCAAGGGCAATGCTTCTTCGGGTATTGTTGGCTCTGGTTTCAACGCCGTTGGTGGCTTCTTCCGCAACATTGTCGGCGGTAAGACTTTGACCGAGGCCGACCTTCAGAAGCCCCTCAAGGCGATGGAGGAGCATCTCTTGAAGAAGAACGTCGCCCGCGAGGCTGCTGTCCGTCTTTGCGAGGGTGTTGAGCGCGAGTTGGTTGGTAAGAAGACCGCCAACTTCCAGAGTGTTGACGCTGCTCTGCACATTGCCATGGAGGCATCTCTACGAAAGATTCTGACTCCCACCTCGTCCTTGGATCTACTGCGCGAGATTAACGCCGTGACTGCCCCGACCACCAAGCAGCATGCTCCTCGTCCCTATGTTATGTCCATCGTTGGTGTCAATGGTGTCGGCAAGTCTACCAACTTGAGCAAGATCTGCTTCTTCCTTCTGCAGAACAAGTACAAGGTCCTCATTGCGGCTTGTGATACCTTCCGTTCTGGCGCCGTGGAGCAACTTCGTGTCCATGCTCGCAACCTGAAGGAGCTCAGTATCCGTGATGGTGCTGGCGATATCGAGCTCTACGAAAAAGGCTACGGCAAAGACGCTGCCAACGTTGCCAAGGATGCAGTTGGATACGCCGCTGCCAACAAGTTTGACGTTGTCTTGATCGACACTGCCGGTCGTCGTCACAATGACCAGCGTCTCATGTCTTCCCTTGACAAATTCGCCAAGTTCGCTAACCCCGACAAGATCTTCATGGTTGGTGAGGCGTTGGTTGGAACAGACAGTGTCATGCAGGCACGTAATTTTAATCAGGCGTTTGGAACTGGTCGGAACTTGGACGGCTTTATTATTAGCAAGTGTGATACCGTGGGCGACATGGTTGGGACACTGGTTAGCATGGTCCACGCCACGGGCATTCCTATTGTGTTCTTGGGTGTTGGACAGCACTATGGAGATTTGCGTGGACTGAGTGTTCCCTGGGCTGTCAGTCTTCTGATGAAGTGATGATTCGCCATACTCCCCCTGATTTGCTTTTCTTTTCTCTGCATCCTGTCGGGTATATTTTATGAAATGCCTTATTTCTTCTGCATAATGGGCTGAAAGCCACTTGATGATGAGCGTTTATGTCACCTTGTAATCCGGTCTGTATGCACGAATGCCTGCTAGAAACAAATCAATAACGTCCTCGTCATGCCAGAATAATGGAGTGACCGGTTACTAGTAAAGCAAAAACAAGACCCTGCTCGCATACAGCTCCCCCTGCTCCCTTACTCTTATGACAACCGTCTCGTCAGGTGAATTCTCCTAGCCTTCGGCTCCTGTACGGGTTGGTGACCCCATTCTCGTTGTCCATGGTCAGTCCAATTGCCATGTTCTCGCTTTTAAGCGGATTGATGTAGTTTAATGTAGACATCCTGTTTCCTTTCCACTTCGATTGAGACAAAAGCGGGAACAGTTTCATCTACTTTGAATCACTTTCCATGGTGGTGTCACTGCGATGTGAGAGAAGATGATCACAGTCGGTCGAAAAGATGGGATTGGAATGTCGAACTATCAAGTAGAGGACTTCTCTCGTGCCATTTGTCAGACTTTGGCCGCGACCGCAGAGGAAAAAGATGCGAGGAAATTTGCCTCTGGACGTGAAGACGTGCAAGTCAGTGAGCAGTAAAGGATAAACCTGCAAATTGATACAGTCATTCTCGAAATCGGCTCGACCAATACACCCTGCGTAACTCTTTCCTGGCCCTCACTGCCAAGACCTAAGCGCGGATAGATTATTGAGCTGCCCGCGTGAAATCGAGGAAGATCTGCCTGGAGGCTCATCTCCAGCCTCTGTTCTCGACCCCGCTCCCGCTCACTTCTCACCAAACTCTGGCATTCATTCCAATAAACCTGCCCTCCTCCGCATTGTCATCCAAATCCTTCGTATCCATCTCACCATCTCTTAGACCTTCTTACTCGGTTTCTCGACTATAGTAAGTTCTCGACTATAGTAAGGATACGCTACATGATCAACAAGTCACGGCTTCACCCAAGATTAACTCGTAACCAGACTTCATGGCCATCGATTTCCAGTCAGTCGTCCCGATACTCCGCATTTTTGACATTACCAAGGCGGACGAGTTCTATCTCGAATATCTCGGCTTCAAGGTTGACTGGGATCATCGGTTCGATGACAACGCGCCGCTATATCGGCAGATTTCTAGGGCAAATCTGATCCTTCACCTAAGTGAGCATCACGGGGATGGCAGCCCGGGTGTGCAGGTCCGAATAATGATGAGGGGAATCGCCGAGTATCATCGCGAGCTAAGTGCCAAAAATTATCGATACATGAGGCCAGGAATTGAAGAGGGTCCGGCGGCGGGATCGCAGGAAATGGGCGTCATCGACCCGTTTGGAAACCAGATCAGGTTCTGTCAGGACAATGATGAGAAAACGCAAACCTAGACACGAACAGTAGGCAGAGCAGTGTCGGTGGAGGCTAGCTCGGGTCGGAATGGGCCACCCTCAGGGAACTGCAATTACCTAAAATATGGTAATTGCCAGTGGAAAAATAAGTAGAGCGAAGGACAGCGGGCAGCGAAAGGAGCGCCTCTTTGCCTCTAAACGTAGAGTGACCATGTACTTAGCCCACTGCTAAGAATGTAACAAGATTCATACCACTTCCCTACTGATCATGTGGAAAGTATCTCAAAAATATTCATATCCCATTGTTTCCAATCTCTATTGAACATGACGGCTCGGATGTAGTAGGTAAAAAGAGCAAAAAGCTGTCCATGATACTCTCTAAAAAGACCAAAAAATTGACCGACGCAGGGGTCGAACCTGCAATCTCTTGATTCGTAGTCAAGCGCCTTGCCATTGGGCCAGCCGGCCTTGCTGAAGATCGTTGGCGGATTGTGTAATAGGATCCAGAAAGCTTTTCTCGCCATCAAGACCCACATTCCTATTTCAGCAGGTAACCCTAACATACAATCTCCACACTCCTAGGCAGAGCAGCAGGCTTAAGAAAAAGTTTCATGAGGATTAAAGAGATACACACTGCTTGAATGTTATTTGGCATGCAAAAAATATGACAATTGACATCCGTCATAGGTGTACAGATTGAAATTGTAAAAATACAAAAAAGGAACTCTCCCTCGGGGAATCGAACCCCGGTCTCCCGCGCTTATCGGTGTTAATGACAAGCGGAAATCATGACCACTAGACCAAGGAAGATGAGATGACTGAGTTTACTGCTCGGCCACTTGGGTGGTTGATATAAGAACCAGCTGGCTTTGACTACATAGGCACTACACATACAGGATGGAAATTTTGTTCTTACCTGAGCGCCCCAAGCTTTTTTATTTCGTCGAGATGGGGGTGCAGATTATTGGGGGCCTTATTTTTGAAAAACAAGGGTATTTCTCTTGTTTCAATAATTCTGTTAGATACTACGAAAAAGAGCATTCGAAAATCGGATGAGCGTTTGGTTTGGGTCATGTACGGCTATATATTGTGCTGGTTTCTAATTTATACATATGGCCGGAGGGGAAGGGTATTTTTGAACGAACTGACCCGAACACGCACTGGGCATTCTTTGAAGATTCCTCTAGACATTCCTTCAATCAACCCATTCTAATATGATTCGTTGAATTGCCCCCGAAAATGGCCTAGACAGCCCTGGAAGTAACTACGATCGCCTATTAAGACGGATTGGTAAAAACCCATTTGACACCTAGGCCTGGCTGTCCACGGGTATCATGCCCAGATATTATTCACAAAAGTTTACTCCTATGGGTTCAAATTTTTACTCCTGAATTTGCTTCATCTACCATAAACCTTGGCCGACATGATGCTGTTAAGTGGTCGCTATGGTAGCTGATATATTTTATACTCGCATTTGACCACAGAGGACCACATCTTCTCCAAAGGGGTACCATTTGACATCTGTCAACCTCGCCGCGGAGATCGCTTTGCCTTCAACATCGAAGCGTCGGGCTGGAGAAACAACCACTCCTCCTTGGCCCAGCCAAGTAGGAGCAATCGTGATAATGACTCGATCGATCAGAGACATATTCGATGGCTCAAGCAGTGAGTTGATAACCTGTGCACCCCCTTCAATCATAACGCTCCGAAGACCATTCGATTGGAGCGTAACAAGCAAATCACTCCAATCAATCTTGTCCAATGTAATGAACATTCCTCCATATTTTTCCAGCAAAGCCTTCTTCTCGGCCGGCGGCTCCTGGAGCGTAGTCACGATCCAAGGCGCCCGACCACGCCCCTGAGTGCAAAGCTGAAATAGCTTGCTATCATCTGAGAAATCCCATCGAGCAGAAGGATCTATTACAATCGGCCGCGGCTGACCCTCTAGACCCTCACCGCCATACCCGCCCACCCCCGCGATGCGGCAGTTGAGGCCAGGGTCGTCCGCCACGGCGGTTCCAACCCCGATGAGAATGCCATCATGGCGGGAGCGCAGGTAGTGCGTCATGGCTTTGGATTGGGGTCCTGAGAGGACTGTACGTGCGCCTGGTGATAGAGCGAGTGATGAATCAAGAGATGTTGCGAATGTGAGTGTCGTGAATGGCATATCTGGACGTGGGGTCGAGCCATCATGTGGCGGGAGTTGAGGTTCTAAAAACCCCCTGTCTGAGTCTGGGAACTCCAGTGCGTCCCGTGTTGAATCCATTGTGGAAATAGTCTCTTGGTTCTTTTGTTTGGTAGAAACTTGGAGTTCATATGCGATCGGCAGATGTTTCCTTTATATGCCTGATATTCAAGGCACCAACAAACCTAATTCTTGCATGAATTTACAGTATTTGAGAAGAGGAATGTATTCTACTAAGTAAGCTAGATAATGCAGCGATATAGCTTGCAATTATACATTCAACCCACGCTAAGCACGTTATTCGAAGCGCTAATATCGGCGACATACATTGCACGTCCGTTGTCCAGGTTCTGGCCATTCTCGAAGGCATGGAACACAATCTTCGAACCATCGGCATTGAAATCAGCGCCACCAGGGCCACCCAGATTACCAGCGTCACTTGCGTCCCCAGAGACGAGAAGAGGAGCGCCGGGGGCCTGAGCCTTGGTATAGGGTCCCGCGATTGCGGACGCGGTCGCATAACTCACATCGTAGTTGAGCGTGTTGTACATGTTGGAAGAGAAGCTGAGGTAGTAAGTTCCTCCAACATTTGCAAGGCTAGGGGCCTCAATCAAGGGACCGTCATTGCTGTCGCGGTCAAGGAGCTGTGTGGCATCACCGTTTGGCGTCACGGCATCAGAGTTAAGACCCTGAAGCATAATGGGTGTAGCATGAGTAGTGCCATCACCATCGAGGCTGTTTCCGTCAATTTTGTAGACCACGTAATAAGTGTCTCCATCCTTGTACCCATCGGCATCAATTGCGCCTCCCTGGTCGAGAGGGCAGGCCAATGGATCATTCTCCGGGGTATAAGGACCGGTAATGCTTGAGGAGGTAGCAGCCCCGACACAATGCTTGCTACTATCTTGGCTTGTAGCAGCAGAGAAATACATGACAAAAGTTCCGTCATCCTGAAGCTGATTAGTCTTTGGATTGTGAAGCAGTTTTTGTATCACTCACTCTTTGATTCACATCGGGGGCCCAGATTGCCGGAGAGCTAGCCACCCAGGAGGGAAATGGACCAGGCATGGCATCTGTACCGGATAGAAGATCCCACGTTGAGAAATCAGAGGATGATGCAACTTGGACATTCACTCCGTTGCCGGCAGTAGCAAAGGCGTAATAGCCATCGCCGACCTGGATGACACAGGGGTCGGCAAAATCCGAATTGATTGCACGGGTTGGCTGTGCAGCGGCAAATCCACTAATGAAAGCCGCGGACACAAATGTGAATAAAGTGATAGAGCCCATTGTGGTTGGTAGTTTGCCAAATGGCACAAATTGGAAAGATGGAATGATTGGAATGCTCAAAACAATATTCGATTCAAGGGGCTTCAGGGGCCTTTTATGGGCTCCATCTCAGGGGACAAGGCATATTCGCATGCATTCCCAGAACATGCTGCTACTCCCGACCTATTCCCTGGCGCTGACAATTGTCCTGCTGGAGACTAAGCCCCGGCTTCCCCACACCGGCGATCAGCAGGCACACTAATCCCGGTCCAGAAAATGGTTCTCTTCTTCAAAGGCATTTACCTATAGGAGAGGAGAATTAGTTGGAAAAGCATAATTTGCATGAGATCGACTCGCAGTCCCATTCCGTATCTAGAAAGTCCCCCGTCGCGCTCGGTCGCATAAACTTGCCTGGCACTGCCTGGCACTGCCTCGCTGTTTCCACGCTGACAAGATGCGCCCGGAGCCTGTAGACTGAATAAAGACCTATGCCCCAGGCTTTTTTGTACATTGTTCCATTGAGATATATCACTATTTCCAGTGTTTATGTCAATCAAAAGGGAATTGCCCCTGTAAAAGCCACGCCCAGGGGTAGCCGGATTTGAAACCGTCTCAGGTCCCGATGACATTCCTTCGGAGTTTAGCGGGCAATTTCTAGACACCTTAGCAGGCGGCGTATGTACAAGTTCACCTAAACTTCGCTAGGTGGCCTTGACGGGACGTCCCGCCAGCTACAAACTTGCGGCTATGCAGAATCTCCATGCTCAGCTTATTGAAGAAAATTCTCCGCGAACATTTATTTATGCCTGGGAAAGGTACCAGTGAGCCTTTGATTTCAACAAACATGTTCTACTACGTCAGAAAGTGAGTTTCACATGGAGGTGTCGCCTATCTCATCTATTGACAGTGGATCCATGTGGATGAAGATCATTTATAGTGAGGCTGTTTCTGTTCATGTGGTCTCTTGAGAATGGATTCATGAATAATATAGTATGAACGATGCTTTGTCCCGGAAACCATATCAAGATAGCTTTGACTCATCCCAGCTTGTGCTATCCGATGCAAGATACTCCTGCCCCTTTTCAAGGACTTGGCTATTTTCCTTGCCCAGCCAACTCGGTTCTAGCTTCTGGATGCCATCTTCGATTTCGTAACTCTCCCCACCCGATACATATACAATCTTTCCAGCGAACGGAAGACGAGCTCCCTTATGAGTCAATCCATTCGCGCCCCGGTTCGCAGTAGCACAAACTAGAATAGCTCTACCGACATCGTCGGGCTCGTTAACGGGTAAGGCCCGCTCATACCAACCCTTTTCGATCCCGAGAACCAGCCGCGTTCCTATACATCAATCATTAGCTTTAGTCAGACAATAGACAGTGAAAACTTACTCGTCATCCAGGGACAAATCACATTCACCCTGATATTCTCCGGGGTAGCGGTCAAATGAAGGCCCCGCATAAGCCCAATAACGCCGTGCTTGCTGGCCGTGTAGGTGGCCAGACCCCCACATTCCTTAAACCCGGCAATGCTGCTCACAAGTACCAGGTCTCCACCCCCAGCTTGTCGCAAGTAATACATACCGATGCGCGCACTGAAGATAGCACCTTTGGTGTTGATATCGATTTCCTTCATAGACGGTTCCTGCGTGATATCCTCGGAGGGGTCAAATATGTCCTTTCGAATCGAGATTCCGGCATTCGCAACTACAATATCCACTTTGCCAAACTTCTCATGGGCAGATTTGAATAGGGCAAGCTGATCCGAGTAGCTTGAGGCGTCGCATTTGACGAAGTGGACATTTGGACTGAGTTCGGATTCCAATTCTCGCGACGGTCCCTCGAGGACGTCTCCGAAAGCTACCTTCGCACCGTGCTCTGATCATAATTAGGGTATGGTCTGGTCATGTTGACTAGCTTGAACTCACTGCATAGTTGCTGGATGGTTGAGCGCCCGATACCAGTTGCACCGCCAGTCAACACGGCCACTTTCCCAGCAAGGCTGTCGAGAAGAGAAGGCTCAAGAAGGAGATGTGTCATTTTTCTGGTCAAGCTGATAGAACTAAATTGGGTACAAAGAGTTGAATGGGGACATTGTAATGATTCAACGTCCCTCTTTAAACGAATCTCCTCCCCGGGCTGGCACCTGACCCCACATCAATCCTCCCCCGGAATATCGCTTTCATATGAGGTTCGGATCATCACCCACAAGAATTAGTGTTTAGGCAGAAATACTAGATACAATTGGTTATTTGCTTGTTTGATTTACCTATACTTACCTATACAAGGATTCCATGGTGAAAAAACAACGGTGTTGCAGCCGCATCGATCGGGGTTCTTCATTGCGGGGCGGCGGAATTTACACCACGCCCACAGGCGGGGTAGGATGAGTGGCGATTGAGGTCAGCTTGGCTCCGATATGCATGATTACTTACTTCAGATTATATTTTCTGACATTCAAATATTGCAAATTCAATAAAATCGTACCTTCAAACGGCCAATGCCTTGCTGTCTACCGATCGAATCTATATTTGCAATGGGTAAATACAATGGGGGAACCGGAACGAAGAAAATTGCGTGAGTGTGTCGAATCAGCGAGTGGTGGCGGAAGAAAACAATGCCTTGAGCAGACGAGTTGGAATCTAAATGTTTAGATCAGGATCAGGGAGACCGTGAACAACGGAACTAAACATCTTCCGCATCTTTCTTCGAACCTTGCTTAGAACTTTTCGGATTGTCCATCTGGGACGTGCAGCTGGGTATAAAAAAGAGCAGTGAAGATTTGGATCTCTACTTAGATCCAAATGCTGGGCATCGGTAGATGGGATCTGGCTTGGAGGAGTGGGGAGCCTGACTCGTTCCTCTGAAGCAGGCGTTACCTGATACTGAGGGAGCTCGGGAAGGGGCTTCCGAATTATATCTGGCTTTGCATCTGATACAAGCCATACCTGACTCAGTGGAGATGGACAATAAGTACGGTGGCGTCTTCGCGGGGGGCGGGGCTTGGAGCGAACTGTGAAGATGTCTTGACGAGTCTTGGCCCATCCTGATGCAGTCCGGATACGCCCACGAGTAAATCCGTTTGCAATTGCCAGGTTAGACATAAGGTAGTGAGCACTGTTACTGGTATCTAAGTCAAGGTCATGGTCTTCTCGACTTTCAACGAGCCACCATCCGTGAGTGGAGGGGCATCTGACGTATCCTGTAGCTGCATGTTGAAGCTGTGGGCCGCGGAGACTCAAGAGGCCCTCGTCAGTATTAGCTAGATTCACAACAACGGAGTCAATGAATTTGGATGCGCGGCGAAGGACTGATGGGATACGGAGGCCTTTATTGGGGTCAAGTGCTTTAGGGTTGGAAAGAATGATAGCGAGGAACTCGGCTGGCAAAGTTGCGCTGCGAGTAGAGGCTGGCTCACCAGACCAGTTGAAATGGCGAAAGTCTGGATTAGAACGGCAGTAGTGTGTTCGGAAGTGGAAGACATCATCGACAGTCCTGCACGTTGTGTCTAGTTCATGGTCTTCCAGGGGCTTTTGGTTCGAGTGAGACCTATCCAGGACGGAGGATCCGTCACTATTGCTCCGGGAGGTCATAGCTGTGGAGGGCTCAGAATGGGATTGTGAATAGGAGTGACTTTCCTGGTGCTCATCTATGCGGGCTGAATGTAGGGTTGGCCAGCAAAAGCTGTCAGTTTCGTCGTTGATTTCATTCTCAGCATCTTCAGCCCAGTCAAAGCTTTCGCGCCGCCGATATTGAATTAAATCTTTCATACTACAAATTTTGGGCTTGCATGTCAATAGATATAATATGGAGGCTTTTTAAAAAGAAATTCAGGGATACTTGCTATTGAAGTGATATCTCTTTTGTATCTCAATGTGCTAAGCATATACCGTTATCTCCCGGTGAAATACTTCGAAAATCGAAGAAGAGACAACTTACGTCAGGTGTGTCTAGGGGAAAGTTCGAGAACAATGCCAGGGGAATTACCTTGCCTTTTAAGCCCTGAAGATAGACATGTCTTCTCTTGTTAAAACATAATATAATAGAGAAGCCCTGGGAACTATTTGTCTGATGAAAGCGAGTCCTAACAATGAGCTGCTGCACAACAAAAGAGAGGTATTGCAAATGACGCCTTTACTTTTCACACGAAAGGAAAAAAAAGAATGATTATTGTCAAGTAAACTGCACAAGAGAGATTAAACTGCTTTCAATGTTGAACCAAAGTGTGTCATGTGTTGTTCTTCCCGTCTCTTGCCACCAGACAATACTTTTACTTCAAATGGGATCTGAGCGATTCTCGGCCGAGCAATGGATCCTTTACAGACCTCGCCGGTGTATCGCCGGAATTTCTAAACAGTGAAAATGAACTCGGCACGAAGACCGACACCGCGCCGCAATGATTAGCCGATTACATAACCCGATATGACGCCAACGCGATCCCCGCACGCCATAAGGCCGTTCTTTTATTTTCTTTGCAATTCGCCGGAGAGATACGAGCACTCTTAATGAACCATATCAGAGCCTGTGGTAGATCAATCCAGCTCCTCCACCGACTTTCCGCACCCCCACCCGCCGCTTCGCTCTCTGCAAAGCCCAACCCTTTCTCTCTAGCCGTCCAACCCACCCTTATCCGACGCACCATGGCCTCTGCAATGGCAAAGCGCCTCGAGGGCAAGACTGTTGTTGTTACCGGTGCTTCTTCCGGTATTGGAAAGGCCACTGCTCTGGAGTTTGCGCGTACCTCGCCTAAGAACCTGAAACTTATTGTGACCGCGCGCCGTATCGACGCATTGAACCAGCTCGCTGCCGAGATTAAGGCCGAAGTTGGCGATGGTGTCAAAGTGCTGCCGGTCAAGCTGGATGTTAGCAGCCCGGAGGAGATCAAGAACTTTGTTCCTTCTCTGCCGGAGGAGTTCAAGGAGATTGACGTCCTTGTCAACAATGCGTGAGTCATCAATCATCAAAGAAGACCGATACTGGACAAAGACATAGCGGGGCACTAACAATGAATTAAAGGGGTCTCGTCAAGGGTGTTGCCCATGCTGGTGATATCGCCACCGAAGATATGAATGTCATGTTCAACACCAACGTTAACGGCCTCATCCACATGACCCAGGCCGTTCTCGCTATCTTCAAGAAGCGCCCCGAAGGTGGCCGCGGTGATATTATCAACATTGGCAGCATTGCCGGCCGTGAGCCTTACCCCGGTGGTGGTATTTACTGCGCTACTAAGGCGGCTGTCCGCTCCTTCACTGAGTCGATGCGCAAGGAGCTCATTGCTACCCGCATTCGTATTATCGAGATTGACCCCGGTCAGGTTGAGACTGTACGAATATTTACCTTTATTCACTACAAGACACAAGCTAACATGTGGGTAGGAGTTCTCTGTTGTCCGATTCTACGGTGACAAGTCCAAGGCTGATGCCGTGTATAAGTAAGTGGAATTGATCAACTCCATCTTCTACTCTGAACCCAATCTTACCATTTCTTAGGGGCGTTGAGCCTTTGACTGGTGAGGATATTGCCGAGGTTGTTGTCTTCGCTGCCGGACGACGGGAGAATGTCGTCATTGCGGACACGCTGATCTTCCCCAACCACCAGGTATGTAACTATGCGTTCTCTCGAATTGCTAGTGAATTTCTCTTACTTACCATTGAATAGGCTGGCGCCGGCACTATGCACCGCAAGTCATAGATTAATGTATGTGATAATTTGAAGCATGGGAGGTACATAGATAGAGTCCGTCGTACATGGTTCCACAATTTGAGAGTCAAACACAGAGTCTTAGAAGATCAGGCCACACCTACCGGCACTTGTGTCGCGTAAGCTGCATTAGAGATCAGTCATGTGAATTAATCCTTGTAACATCTTGGCTTTCTCAGATTGTCGACAATACAGAGATGAAGTAGATGATCGTGCAGGAACACATCGGCAATTGAAGAGAAATTGACTCGGTGGTATCCCCAGGACTGGAGACATGGGTGCATGGCAGGCCGTACAGCTAGGCCATTCTATTTGACAAGATACTTGTCTCGTTTGTCCGGTGGAAGCAAAGGGTCCATTGGAAGTTACTCGGCTGCCGCGATTCGTTCCTGGTTAACTATGTGATGTCTCTTTGGTTTAAGCCCCGGCAAGATTGTGTATCAGATAGATGCTGAAAGTTTGGATGTGTTCTCGACAGTATCCGAGATAGTGAGATGATGCTGCAAAGCAGGATGCTTAAATGCAGACGCCGCCTGTTTCAGGTCGTGATGTTCCACTCATCCTCAATCCAGGATAGAATCGACCGTGACTCCTTGACTTCCAAATTGCCCAGGGTGCCAGAGTATCCGTGCATCTCTATACTGATCTATACTGACGAGCAGCCCTATGCAGCAGTTGGGCCCATCGCCTGAACCGCCCACCTGCCGGATTCCGACACCTGCAGCCAGCCCGTGATCCATCACCGACCGTGCGTCCACTACACGAATCGGGGAGTTTGACCGATCATATCAAGACCGCATCTGCAAGACCGCATCTGCAAATTCTTGACCGGGACGCAGACTGCAGCTACACCCTCCAATCTACAATATAAATTTCAACCGCTGAGTTGGGCGTCTCCAGCAAAAACTCTGCAACTCGAAGCTTCCCGAAGGCAGAAGAACGAATTGAATTCTGACGTCCACGGGTGCCACGGATTGCCGGTCGCACAGTCCCCTCGCCTAGAATGAGAGGGGCATCGCGCCCGCGTCAGGAACCTTGGAATCCTTGAAACTGTTGGAGCACATGCGATGTCCGAATCCCACAGCCGGGCCAGAAAAGGAGGGGTCTGGATGAGACCTAGGCGATCGTTGCCTGGAGAGTGGGATTGATGGAGACTCCAATGTGACACTGAACGCGAGGATCCTGACTGTGGGTGGATGCGCGGGGCACTCCCGAATTCTACAGGACCTAAATCTTCCTGTTGCTCCAGGGTTCTATACCAGGATCTACAGATGTCAACCACGGGGTAGCTCGTTAGGCGAGGACCGGACAACGCGTGTATGGACAGGGATCTGGCTACGGACGTGGACATTGACGGAGGTCTCCATGAACACGGATTCCGGAAAGATGATGAAGCCGCGAAGTTGATACAGAGAGACCGGGGGCGGTCGGGATGATGCAATCGACATGCAAGGCGGTCATCTCCTGCAAGCCATCCAGTTGTAAAAAGAAAGCCAAGATTGATACACGACTTGTTGGTGCCCGACAAGCTACGGCCCTTACAAGTTGTCCATCACCCATCAGCATCACGCTAAGTTGGTGCGAACTAACCCGATACCCTAAAGCGCCCTGGACCCATCCCCACCACGATCCACTTGGGTCTGGAAGTGACTCGATGTGGGCTCTGCAGTTTGATCAGGGAAACGGAGTTTTTCAATTTTTTACTTTTGATGTTTGGGTCCGAGAACTGGGGACTATGTGCCGGAAGATGTTCTATCTGTCCTATGGAAGTTCCGAACAGGGTCAACACATCCTTCCTAAGGGGCTGGCGGGATGGCCAATCAATGGAGGATTTCGATAGTAGCGTACCAAAGCTCGATATTATTTTAGCACAATCTGAGAGCGACACGTTTATCCTGCACTGGCGACCACGTTAGGAGGCTCTGTTTGAGGAATCAAAACCGATCAATACAATCCTTTCTAGGTAGTTAGTTACTACAATCCTAGATACATAGGGTGTGAGTAGAAGAATCCAGAGACCAACAGCGAGTAACAGAGTAGTACATACCATCAAACTCCAGAATCTCCCCTTTTTCTCGCCCAATCATCGCCCCCCCCACTCTTCGATCTCCTGAATTTCCTCTTTTCCCCCCCCCTTTCCCCTGCTTTAACTCATTTTCTTTTCGGTTTTAACCGGTTAGTCTTAATCTCCGTAATCATCCATGATCATTTCCGTCCGTATTATTAGTTAATCGTATAGGTGCCAGAATAAGCCTGGGGTGTAGGGGCTCCACAAGGCAAAGAAGCTCACAACAGTGGTTCTCCATTTTCTTCCCGTCGACACTCCGAACCTCTCTTCTTTACTAACTCCCCCCCCTAATCACTTCCCTTCTCGTCCCGTGTTTTGCATTTCCCTTTTGGACCCTTTTTGCCCACTCGTCTGATTGTGTCTCGACCTTCTTTTCTTTCTCCCTCTCTGTTCGGGAAAGATTTCCTAGATTCACCATGGCTTCAAAGGTGAGCTCCATCCTAAAAAAACACCTCCTATCGATCTCCACAGATCTCCCTGGCTCGCAGTCGAGCTTCGCATCGACCTCGCCGTCGCGCCTCCATTCCCAATCGCACCAATCTCAATCTCAAAAATGTACCCAATTGCTGACCATGGCTCTTTTCATCGCAGTTCCTACGAGAGTATAAGCTGGTGGTCGTCGGTGGTGGTGGTGTCGGAAAGTCGTGCTTGACGATCCAGCTGATCCAGAGCCACTTCGTGGATGAATACGATCCAACGATTGAAGGTGAGCCGAATATACCCGCCCTCGGGCATCAGGAGGTCCGACCGAACCGAATCGAATCGAATTGCTCACGACCTGTTTTCTTTCGCAGATTCCTACCGCAAGCAGTGTGTCATCGACGATGAGGTCGCTCTTTTGGACGTCCTGGATACAGCAGGCCAGGAGGAGTACTCGGCGATGCGGGAACAGTACATGCGGACCGGCGAGGGCTTCCTGCTCATCTACTCCATTACGTCGCGCCAATCCTTCGAAGAAATCATGACCTTCCAACAGCAGATCCTGCGCGTCAAGGACAAGGATTATTTCCCCATCATCGTTGTCGCCAACAAGTGCGATTTGGAAAAGGAGCGCGTAGTCTCCGAGCAAGGTACATACCCACCTTGGTTTCCATTTCCCACCTCCCTTTCTCCAGTTTCCCCATATCCCCATATCCCCATATCTCCACATGATGTTTCATCTAAAATTATACCTTTCTAACACTTTTCTGCAGAGGGTCAAGCCTTGGCTCGTCAGTTCGGCTGCAAGTTCATCGAAACCTCCGCCAAGTCCCGCATCCACGTTGAGGACGCCTTCTACGACCTCGTCCGCGAGATCCGCCGCTACAACAAGGAGATGTCATCCTACCCCGCCGGCTCCGGTGCCTATGGAGCCCGCGCACCAGAGGGCAAGATGGACGTGGCTGAGCCCGGCGAGAGCGCCGGCTGTTGCAGCAAGTGCGTCATTATGTAAAGCGCCCCCCGGTCTCAACATACAAAGTCCGAGACGGCTGTCGGAGCGCTAAGAGAGCGAGAATGAGAACGAGTTCATACGAACGGCTAATACCTCGGTGGGATATATGGAAAAGTGAGAGTGCTCAAATACGGTTATAATCGCCCCCAGGCTGGGAGGAAAGGGAAAGGATACAACAAGAGGAAAAGAACTGAAAGAGGCTTTGTGTTTTGCGAATTCGTGGGTTTGCCAGCCCTCCCATGGAGGCTTGCTCTGCTACTGCAACGCAAAACGACGACTGCCTGACGCCCAACCCTCGTCTCATGAAACATTTTGATTCCCCTTTTGTTCCTCTGCGTCTATTTTTATTTTTATTATTGGTTCGCGAAAGATTTGTCCTGGTTACTTGTTTTGTCTATCATCAGGTGTCTGTCTCAGGCGAGACGACTCGGCTGTCAATATTTGTTCCTCATCGGGTTCTTTGCTTCCTATCATGGCGTGTGCTGTGGACCTAGCTCGTATGTTCCAGGTAAGGTGAAGGTGAAGGTAAAGGTACCGGTAAAGGTGAACAGGTTCGGGATGCATCTGTCCCTGATCTAGTCCAGTCTTCTGCCCAATTGATCCCTCGCAGGTGGGTGTGCATGGTTGATTGCTCCTAGCTAGCCCTGGAGTGCACGTTCTGCAGAGCTGTCATGCCCCGGTGCCCAAGTGGTGATGTGATGGTGACTCGTCATGCAGCATAAGTACTCCGCTTTTCTCGAGGGTAGCGCGGGAAGCCATTGTCATTTATAGCTTGCAATTACGTCCACTATCTCGGTGTAGACTCGGTCCCGATGTCGGCCAACCCTGAGACAGCGCTGGAGGTATCTGGCCATCGATTGATTCCAGCCTTTGCTGGCCAGATTACGAACCTTTCAATACGTTGGATACTCCAAAAACAAGTAGTAGTCAATGATCTAACTGACCTCCCTAGAGCCAGTCGAAGGCTTTATTGGTATCACAACTTCTATCAACCCCGGATATGATACAAATCATCTACTGACTATAAACAGTCTCCCCCTCCTCCTTCGGATCCAGCTCATCCTCCTTTGAGACCCTCTTCCCCTGTACATTCTCCTCAACCTCTTTAACAAGCGACTCGAGGTACTCCTTGTCTGCCCCAACCAACGTAACCGTATTCCTCTTCTTCCCCCATCTCGGATAACTCCCAACCTTAACACCCCTCGGCTCAACCTTCGCCGCCAGCTCTGTCAAATAAGGCGCAACCGCACTCTCCGGCAACGGCGTGCTAATCATCACCCGCTCAGTCGCCTTACCCTCCAAATGAGACAATCTAGGTTTGATGCTAGGTTGCAGGTTCACGAGAAGCCGTTCGAAGAGACGCGGGACGCCGGGGAGGATGTGGACGTTTCCGTTTACGACGGCGATGGGAACCCACATGTCTTCTGCGACGAAGATGGCTTGGTCTGCGGCCGGGATGGTTGGGTCATAGGGGAGCTCGACCATGCGGAGCTTGGCGGTTAGGCCGGGGGAGGGGGTGTCCCAGTTGAAGTTGGGTTGCATGGGGTGGGGTTTTGAGAGTTTCTTCATGCGGGCAAAGGCTGGTTCGTGGAGCTGGAGCTTGAGGTTGAAGGCTTTCGCGATTGATTGGTAGGTTATGTCGTCGTGACTGGGTTGGGTTAGGATCGTGCTCTGGAGGATGTAGGAATGTGTAGATGGGGGTTGAAAGGGGTGTACAGACGTTGGGCCAATGCCTCCGCTGGTGACGACGAAGTCGTAGCGGGCGCTCATGCGGCGCACGGCTTCCATGATATCCTCTTCATCGTCGGGAATGACTTCCACGCGCTTCAGCTGGATGCCGAGGCCAAAGCAGAACTTGGCTAGGAAGGACGAATTGGTGTCGATTGTCTGGATTGGTCAATTGCTGTAGGACTCTTCTTGGGTATGGTACGCACCTTTCCGCCGAGGACCTCATCTCCGATGATCAGGCAGGCTGCCGTGTGGATGGGTTTGGTGAAGTTCGGGTGGGCTGATGTCATTGCGGGCGGAGCTGGGCGGAGGGGTGAGAGCGTCTGGGTGGTAGGATGGGAGCTGAAAGGAC
Source organism: Penicillium atrosanguineum (assembly GCF_028827265.1). Lineage (NCBI taxonomy): Eukaryota > Fungi > Ascomycota > Eurotiomycetes > Eurotiales > Aspergillaceae > Penicillium > Penicillium atrosanguineum. Next base: position 1,229,779 of record NW_026623133.1, on the reverse strand, counting down.
GGGGGAAATGGCGGCTTAATAAGTTGAGTCGGTTGAGCATGAAGTGGTATAGAGCGTCTGCGCTGGTCGTTTGGGGGATGAGAGTTGAAGGGGAGCTGCAAGTGGTGGGGGGGGTATCCCCGCCCGCATTTCGTTGGCGATTGCGAGCTTCCCACATTCCTCGTGTGCTCATCTTTTTTGACCAGCTACGAGTGTGTCGGTTCAGGGCCTCATTTTAGAGACATTCTTTTGAAACAACGGATTCTCCTATTCACATATAATCAACATGGTGAGTCGTTAAATACCGCTTGAGTGACGTCAAACGGGACATGCGACACCCCCCATCAGAGGAACGCGAGCTGACAGCTGCTAGTCCGAATCACGGTTATACACTTTCTCCCCGGAGACCAGAGAGAAACTGCGCAAGTTCCGCCTTACCACGTCTAGGGCCAAGGAAGCCCAGGCTATCGTCTGTACGCACCCCTATACCACTCTCCGCTTTCGACAGAATCCTATGCGGCACACGATACGGGCAGTCACATCTTGGCTGAGGACATGCACACTGATAATCTCACCCAGACATCATCGATAAAGAGACACAGGAGATCCGTCCCGAAGATGGCGAAGTCTACACCAAGATGGAGGATCTCGCCGACGAGCTCCCCGAATCCGCCCCCCGATACATTCTTCTCAGCCACCCTCTGACCACGGTAAGTGGGCCTCGATACAAACTTCGTGAACGCTCCTAACGTAGCGATCTGCACATATAGAAAGACGGCCGTCTCTCTGTCCCTTACGTCTTGCTTTACTGGCTCCCCGTGAACTGCAACCCATCGCAACGGATGATGTACGCCAGCGCAGTAGAGCTGATGCGCAACTCCGCCGAAGTGAATCGTGTCATCGAAGTCCACGAAGATGAGGATATCACCTCCATCACTGAGAAGCTCGCTGGGTCCGACTAAATCCCATTCAAGCGCTGTCCGAGCGCTTACTTTCGAATGGATCAGATCATTCGGTATATTGGGGATTTCTAGTAGGAGTCTTATATAGAGCGGGCGTTTGACAGGTTGTAAGTTTGCGTTGCAAATGCGAGTCCAAGTGCAACCTCGTATGATATATGGGCGTACCGTCTTTGGAAGCCCGAGAGGCGTCGGGGTTCATCTCGTGTCAATAGGAACCGGGGTTTCTCTCCAATGCGCGATCTATCACAAAGATTGACATGATTTGCAACGGTGCCGTCTGCATTTTCGAGCTATAATGGGACTAGCGAGGGATCTGACAGCCTGATTTTTGAGTCTTGCCGAATTGAGATGTGAATCGATTGATGTCTGTGCTTGAATCTCTTTCGACCAGGCCAGCCTTTTAGTACAGATCATCTATGGATATCACGGAAATCGTGCGAACATGTCCGATTGCACAGCCGGAAACCCGTAGACTTCTAATCTCCACAGCTGACGGCCAACGAGCGAGCTTTAAGTCTCAGCTGAAGCCGCAGCTGAACTTTTAGTCACTAGATAATTTCTGCACAGAGCGAATGGCGGCCATTCCTATCCAATGTCCACTCCAATTGGTGACACTCCGTAAGCCCAGTGATCTACAGCTGTTCCCTCGCCCGTCCCTGATTTATTCTCCAGTGTCGATCCCATCAGTTCAAGTTGAAGTGCGCCGCATGACTCGAACAATGTGTGTTAGTGTTAACGAGTCATTGGTGAGTCTTGAAAAGACCGGGCTCTGATCGCCAGCTATGAGGATATGCGCCTCCAAGCCCCCAAGCCCCCATCTTCGAACTCTGATCTTGCTAGTCATTCTACTTGATTGGTACCTGAGCTGATTCTGGCTAGGAGTGTCAATACACTAGACACGGAGAACACCGGGATCGCCAAGACCGGCACTCTCATGTTCATACGGTGTCGAAAAACTGGGTGGCGCGGGATTCTTGCCGTGTCCTAGTAGACAAAGCTCAAGTGCGGCATGAAAATATGCACAGTCGTAATTGGTCTGGATTGGTGATGCTCTTTTACTTGACACTTCATACTATTCACGCTCAAGGGGAAAAAAAGAGAGATGCCGGCTGCCGAAATCGGGCGTTAGTGGCCAAGTGGCGTGTACAACAAGCCCATGCTATCATTTTTGGGGGGTTCCTGCGAGTTCACGGCTTTGACAATGAGGGGACAGGCGGCAATCGAAACAGCTGAATGCACGACAGGCTTTAGCTGGACTCGGGAGTTTGGGAATGTTTTCTGGGATGGGGGCCAAGTCACAGAAGACCTGTTCTGCCCAGATGGAGATAACACCCTATTCATTCATCGAATCGCGAATTATAAAGTGTGCAGAAACTTCTTGATTGACTTTCAACGGCCTCAATAGTTCGTGGACAATCTGATGTACTTTTTGCAGCCGACTATTTATGCCTGCAGATCTGTCCGTTGCAAACTAGACGGGGTCACGATGACCGAGACGAAGGCCCGATCGTCCGAAGCTGCAAGACGCTAATCGAACTAAATAGCGTAGACTGGGGTTCCACCAAGAAATAAACACGTCGAGTGTCATAACGAGTCAGTTTACCTGTTCACCTGTCCACCTGTCCATTACGATACCCGTACGGAGCATGGTCTCCACCGGGTGGACCTCGTGCCGGGCGTTTATCCTGGGATCAGGAGTCCGTGACCCACTCCAAGCGATCGAATTCGTGTCCACAGCCTTCGCGGTGGACTGGCCTCGGCACTGACCACCTTGAAACGAACGGGACAAAGAGCTCATTTACCAAGGGAGTGGTTCAGCTTGCAGTTGGCGGTGTGTCTTGCCCCTACGCGCTGTGACTGGATACCGTACGGGCCAAGTGGTTTAGCCTAGAAAGAATAAATAATAAATCTTGCCACGCGCTTCTCGGCCGTTGAGCTGTGCCCCCCTTTGGCGAATGACTGGGGGTGTTCAAAGCGAAGCATGGTGGCACACCCGACCAGGATGCACGGAAAGGACAATGTGGGTGGAACCGTTGGGCAACGAGGGATGAAATGAAAGTCACGGAATGATCATCGCAGAGGGGCGTTGTTAGTCTGCAGTAGTTGCGTCCGATGAGCCCGCCGTCGCCCGTAGCCCAAAGTTTGAACTGTCAGATCGATATTTCCCGTCCAATAGCACCTTCGTTTAATCGAGTACACCGCTCGGCCCCAGAGATCGTCCACGAACTCCTGTGTACTCCATGCTGTGTTTTGCATTTGATAAAATAAAATAAAAAACCCCCCCCTGTCAATGCGTAGGCTCCGCACTGTCCTCGCGCTCCCGGGCAGTGTGCAGAATCGTTGCAGGGGGTAGGCTCTAGCGCTCTTCGGGTGCTAATCGTCGGGCCAGTCGATGGTGACGAGGGGAAAGTACGGAGTGCATTCCCAGTAATTGGACGGGGAGAAGGCAACTGACAAATACTCGGAGTTGTGCCAAAGTCTAACCACAAACTCTCAGGAGGTTGCATGCATCTCGAATCCCGACACTCTGGTTCTCATCTACGAGATCGGGGCGTTGCATCTTCTCTCTCGCGTTTTGAGGTCATGACCATGGCTATGACCATGTCAGTGTGAAGAATCGAGGATAAGTAAACATGGACAAGATCAGCTCGGCCAAACCTTGGTGTTAAGGTCAGAGCGGAGTAGTGCCCCTTATCAAACGCGATTGATCTTCACTCCTGCACACGAGTCATGAATCATAATCACCCAAAGGATCGGCCGACGGAGCACCCGAAATCACGGCAATCTCCTGACTGCCCTGATCCGTGGGTTAACTGGTTCTGGAACCGCATCCGAACAGAGGGCGGGTACTTCCGTTTGAGTGCTTGGTTCAGCAGATGGCCCACTCCGCCACCCCATCAGACGATCTGGACAAAACCAAGTGCAGGCGCCAAGTAGAGATGGGATTGGGCCAGGTGTGATGCAATGGCGCGAATCTGTCCATAGCCCCGGGAGCCGGGCGAGGTCCGGGGGAGGCATGGCCCAGAACTCGGAGCCCACAGCCTACAAGTATCCAGGATGGTCCAAGCAGCTTCCCGCTCTCGGGGCCTTTGCGACCCACTGCGAGTCGTACATGAGAATACCAGAGATATTTCTAGCTAGTACCTGATAGCTACCATGAGGAGGGTCTCTGATGTATTGACGTATCCGTACCTAGATACCGGACTCAGTGTGCCTACCGGGACAGAGGAATTCAGTGGCAGTACAGTCATGCAGTACCTGCACCTTACCATACCAACCCAGACTGTCGGGATTTCCCCCATGTGCCCGGGCTTGGGTTACTTTCTCTCTCTCTTGACTTGCCTTTTACCGTATTGTTTCCCCCTCCCGTTTATTATGTTTATTATTAGGATCTCATCCATTCAAGTACCGGGCCATCACCCAACTTCGACCTTGACTTGGACTTTGATTTCCGAACTAGATCGACCGTCGACGATTTTGTCCACTTCGCCCACTTCGACACATCACACCCACCCGGGTGTTCCCTGTTAATAAGACCCTCTCCACCGGGTCTTCCATTCCACTGGTTTGGTACTGGGACAAACACCCTTAGGTCCTTCGACTGTCGACTTCGTTGTATAGGGAATGAAGTGATTGTGCACCTTCCAGTTTCGATCTGCGACCGCGCATTCGCCATTACATTTTTGCGCCACTTTAAACTTGTCTGAAACCCACCGATCTTCGACATGTCTCCGCAAGACAACCCGGGCCGCCCGGCCAACGACAAGCCTGAAGGCTTGTCCAAGTATCTGAAGCGCATGAAGACCGTACTGCGCCCACGCTCCGGCTCTAAGCGTCAATCAATGACTACCGTCCTCGATGTCGGCCAATCCAGCACTGCAGCGTACGCTTTACAACTTAAACACACTATCAAATGATAATCGGCGCGTCGCTAACATGCTCAATACTTTAGAACCCCAGCCATAGACCCGACCCCAAAGCCAGTGGTCGAACAACCCGCTATGCTGGCCGACTATAGCGTTACGCAGCAGGAAAAGGCCCGCTCTCTCTTCTCTAAGTACGGCCTCACCCTCGAGCCTGGCGAGTGGAAGTCTCCTTCCGATCTGCAACTCGCCCGAGTCACCAAGCCGATTCGCATGCGCGTACGCCGCACTTGTCACCGCTGCGACACCACATTTGGCCCGGACAAAGTCTGTATCAATTGCCAACACCCACGCTGCAAGAAGTGCCCGAGATTCCCACCGCACGAGCAAGGCAAGGATGCAGAGCAGCCGCGTACCCCCAAGCCGCCTAAGATCGCCGAGATCCGCGCCCTCCAGCGTGGTCCATCGCTCACCCAGCACTTCAAGTTGACTGGCGATCCTAGTGCGCCGCTGAAGGTGCAGTCCCGCTCCGGTGGTCAGGATCTGATCCGCAAGACTGTGAGGCAGCGTGTGCGAAGACACTGCCATTCTTGTGGGACGACCTTTGGCGGCGGGTCCAAGGAATGCGAGAATTGCAAGCATGTCCGCTGCAAAAAGTGTCCCCGCGACCCAGCCAGGCTGGACAAACACCCCGATGGCTATCCTGGCGATGTCGACCCGCCGCCAGAGCCGCTGAAGCTGAAGGCCGATCGGACCTACAGAAAACCTCGTCATCGAGTCCATTACATATGCCATGTCTGCGATACGGGATATAATGAGGGAGCGAAGACTTGTGGGAAGTGTGGCCAGGCGAAGTGTGCGGAAACTAGACGAATTCCGTAGGTACACCCCAACCCGTATTCTACTATCAAGCGCTCACAATATCTACAGGCCAAAGAAAGTCAAACGAGAACCGGACCCCGAAGTCCTACGGCGCGTCGAGGACAAAATCGCAGCCTTGAATATCCAGGCGTGAGCGATGCGTCGTGTGCCAGCAAACCCGAACACAGCCTCGCAACCACTTTTCACATGAATCTGAGTGTTGTTTCCGCGGTCCGCAGATCTGCTATCCGGTTATTTTATCTCGCATATCAGACAGACATAGCATGCATTGATCGCCGCGAAGAATGGAAATCGTATTGTGACCAGCAATGGTCACCCACATCTCAACCCCAACTTTCCGATTCTTACTCGTAAAGTTACACAGTCTAAAGTCACACGGGAAGACCAACCCCTCAACTCCCGATTGTAATCATTATCAATCCCGTGTATAAACTCTAAGGCCAAGACCATTCCCAATTCCCGCACGGCGCGTATCCCAACAAGGCAACAGTGCAGTGTTAATCTCCAATAGTTTCCCACGGCCGAGATCACAAGTCCACTGCTCCGTAGTCTATTCTAGATTGCCCCTTTCTAAACTCTTCAATTGCGCTTCAGTGACTGAACCCGAAACCAATCTATGACGGCCGACAGCGGGGCAGACATTCTCCCCACTCGCAACGGCGATTCCCATATCGGGACGGCCATGAACGCCTACTTAATTTATTTCCTAAAGGTCGTCCAACCCACCACATCACTGTGGGCCGGTGTGTTGTCGCAGACTTCTGTCCTTTCCCGTGAGGAGGACCGAGGACGGAGGAGGCATCCTGAAGCATCGTGCATCTTGTACCACTAAATGGTAGGTACACGAAAAGTAGTACAACCAACGACTCAACCCAAGAATCATGCCACATCCATCCCCATCCCTATCCCTAATGTCGTACGTGGACCTTTGCATTCTACTTTCCAGTCATCAGTTCCTAATTTCTAGTTTCTAATTTCCGGTTTCCAGTTTCCAGTTTCCAGTTTCTGGTTCTGGTTCTGGTTCTGGTTCTGGTTCTGGTTCTGGTTCTGGTACCGCTTCCCAGGCTGCGGACGGACCGAGCCGTTTCAATGTGGATTGGATTCATTGACACTTACAATACTCAAGTATCTGCCACCTTTCCATCTCGCATTCCATACGTAGTGGGGTAATGTTGTGGCCATGATAGGCCGGAACGAAAACCCAGAAACACGCCATACCCGCTTTGGCCTTGTCGAGACTACTTCCTTCTTGGGATTAGATGTGGGGGCGGGCTGAACTTTGCGTGGGGCTCGGTTCGGGGCTTGGGGTTTTGGGTTTTGGCTCTTTCCTGCGGGCCGAGCTATGTAATTTTTTCATTTTTCTATTATGTTTTACATACTTTTGACTTCCCTAAGATTAGTTATAGTTTGTGCTTTCCATAGGTATGGACTCTAGTGTTTGTCATCCTTTCGCACTGAATGGGTTGGCATGTGTTGCACCTAGGCCACATTTCCCCTCGAACATAAATACCTTTTCTTTTCTTTTTTTTTTTTTCCGCACTAGATTCCTACCGTTACTACCCTACTGCATTCTATATATTGGTTGACTTGTAGTTTCGCTGGAAAACCTTGGAATGAGAACAAAATCACCCGGGCCCGAAGCAAGGGTAGTCCCGCTGTCAAAACCCCTACAGAAGAAAGAACCCAAAAAGACAGGTCGCTTGAAAGCTGGATCAGATGCCTATTTTTGATTAAGTCTATTATTTCCTATTTCTTAGGCCTCTAATTGGTCATGTGTTCGATGGATCGGACTCCATTCTACCTTACCGGGGACAAAGAAATATGCTGTCGGACAGGGGCCACATCTCAAGTAAGGGGGTGATGATGGATCCGGACTGCTGGAATTATGGTTTCATCCGGTTGGCCCGGTTGGAAATACTGTCTGGGACGTGGGAGGGGATACTTGATGGGTCGTAACGGTCGACTAGCCTGATCGAGATAGGGATTGGGTCTGTTCGGGATTCTCCACTGTGTTGGTTTAGACAAGATGGAAGCTCACTAGATTCCGTTATGCCATGGCCGAATCGGGGTAGCATGTGCTTGCTGTACATCATCTGCTTCTTATGGCCGAGTAATCGGGTTAATAATTTCGTTGGACTACCGTTGTGAATATCGCTCTTGCGAGGTCTACCATGCATCTCGATTTCTATGTATGAAAACCGATTCGAGTTGACCAACAAGGATAGTGTACTTCTACATCGATTTGATTATGATCCCAAACCGGCTTTGAACAAGGATTCACACCCCTGACATGTCTCCTACCACTCTCGGCTCTTGGCACGTCAATCCACGATCTCGGTATCCACTAGGATATCATCCGGACTCCCAACGGATCAATACCATTGCGGTATGTCGATTTCCTTTCAATATTTCAGATGCCGCAGGCGTCAGGGCTAGAGACTAGTTTTATTTTGCTCCACAGCCACGGCCTATCATGACCAGACTGTCGGGTTTGGGAATCGTCGAGGTGAGCTGCAACTGCTGGTTCGCAGGAGATGGCCGCCTTCATTCCGTTAAGGTTTGACAGGCCAGGGGCTGAAGATGTTGATACCCCTCTGCCGTAAGAGGTATAGTGGTGCTGGAGATCTGTTGATCTTTGTGGCTCTGGCGTTGGTCCTGAAGATATGTCGAAAGTACGGAGTACGTAGTAGGGAATGACTCAGGATTTAGCGTAATGCTTGAGTTAAATAGCGCATTTTTCAGGTGCTGGCACTGCCGTAGGCGTTTCCAGCGAAGAAGAAATTCAGAGGGAGGATTTGTGCGTTTCGAAGGTGGATGCCAGGACCCCTGGGAGTCCTACCGGATGGTGAAGAACCGATCAGCTGGCCTTGTGGGACCATTTGTCCTCAGGCTGACTAGCCATCGCTGGCTAGCACTCACTGGGCAGGTAGAGGCATCTGCTCTTTGCTGAGGGCCTATCTTTTTCATTGCCTCCTTCTCTTCGGATAGACATCCCTACCAACCATCCCAGTGGCGCTAATCTTCGTGTTTAAATGCCAAGTGGAGCAAGATTTCCAATGGAAGCTCTTTATGACATCAATTGGTCAATCTCTGGTAATTTGAGCTATTTTGTGTCATGATACAAATATGAAACAAGGTCTCGAGTACGGGGAACATTGGGGAGTAATTTGATGTGTTGAGGCTGTGGCAGCTTGTCGTCAAATAAGGCGTCCTGGTACCGCTTTACATTCCATGGAGGGTCAAACATACCAAATAAGCAAAAACGAAGAATTCGAGGCTCTGTCTTGAAGAAAAGCTCCCCATAAATCTCAAAAAAATCACTCAATCACAATTTTACACGACATGTAGCCAATATCTGCACGAAATTTGCTTGAGTGCAACCCAGTCTCCTTCAGCTAGGTGACAGCCTCATACGACTAGTCATCGACATTAATGTCAAGTGTTCGATTTTCTTCTACCCATGAGCCCATGTAAATCATAGCCTGTGCTATTAGCATCTATTGTACAACATTTCTTTTGGTCATCTACATCGTCTTTTCTCCTATACTTCAACGTTCATAAATGATTCTAATGGCGCGTTTTACACGAGCAACTCTTCGATCTTCAAAAGTACCTATTAAAATCAGCAAAGCTCTTGTCAATACCTCTCATTATTAGATCTTACATTCTCAATATAGCGAACCCCTATTATGATGCCATCTTCGTCTCTGGTATCGATGCCTTGCATGTCAAACACATTATCTTCATTCTTATCAAGACAGCCCAAACAAGCAAGAACTATATCGGTGTACCGGTCTCCTACCAAGGCAGGTAGTCGAGCTTTTGCTAGCATAGTAAGCTGCTTCTTGATTGCGAATCCTCCTCGACGAGCATCTTTCTCACAGATAGCGGTTCCTATTCTTAGATCCGACCAAGGAGTGGCGGCGTCGCCCTCCAGCTCCACAAAAGAGCGCCAGAGTGCAATTTCAAGCAAACACACACCAAGGCTGTATATGTCATGCTGCATCGTAAACGCTTCTTCAGACCATAGTCCTTGGCGGACGGGATGGCGATAGAGATTTCGTTCCCATTGCAAGTCACCCAAGAAACTTGTTTGAGCCTCCGCGCGTCGAACTTGCTCGAATCCGATCAAAAATGATGGCCCCATGTCCTGGCCATTTTGAGAAAAGACAACAATAGTCTCGGGTCGAATGCCTTTATGAACGAATCCGGTTGTATGGACGAACATGACTGATCGAGTAAGTTGCTTCGCAAGTTGGACACGCTTGCTCAATGAGCATTCCGGCTTCTCTGTAAGAAGGGTCCGTATGGTCTTTGGTGAATCTAGACCTTCAGGTATTTCAAAAATAAACTGGAACTGGGTATCCAGGTCGGTGTGTCTTTCTAAGACACCCTCGCATCTCAGAAGACCAAATGACATCGAATCGACATGACGCAGGAGTCGCGCCAGATCTCGGACATTGGATTTTCTTGCCGCTATTGCAGTTCCCGCAAAAGTTGTGCTACTTAAGAGAACCCGCCGAGCGCCAGTGGAGTACCGCGATAGATAATCGTTTGTTCCAGGAATTCTCTCGGGATTTGTCTCAATCATACCCAGACTGACGAAAACGGAGCCTGAGCATTCATTTCGTTTTGATAAAGACTGCTGTATGGCACCTCTCATTTCAAAGAGTCTCGTTGCGGAGGGATTTTGCCGCGCTGCTGGGTTCTCTAATTCTCGGTCCACTTTAGGCTCAGCGAGGCGAGTGATGAGATACCAGGAGGGATCAAAGCGCTGTTGCCAGTCTTCAAGGTCTTTCACCACCTGCTGCAGGTGCCTTTTCAAGTACACGATCTTCGCTTTCTGCGGAACCGATTTCGCGAATTTGTTGCGGAGGTAAACACTTGCGAAACCATCGACAGCCCCTGAAATTTTGATATGAAGTCGCTGGACAGCATCGGCATAGTGAATCTGTAGAGCGGGGGCTAGAGAGCCCCACAAGCGTTCCAGTGAGGTGAGTTGAACTTTCGTCTTGAGCCAAACTCCTTCTATGTTTAATGCGATCTCCCCAATGTCATACTCTAGGCTGCGCTGCTCGTGACAAAATTTCACAAGTTTATTGCCGTAGCTGGAAGAAATGAAAAGTGAAGTTAGCAAACATTCTATTCAAAGCTAAAGAGAAGAGAATTCCAACCTGATGCAAAGATCCAAAGTCCCAACCACCGCCAGTGCCATTGATGCTGGCTCCATCGTGCCAATTTAGCACGAGCCTATCCTCACGGTGACTGGCAGAAGGTAAATCCAGGAGCTGCGAGGGTGTGAGCGGGGGTATATATACATTTAGGCGCCAAAGGATCAACTATAATCCTGAGACAGGTACAAAGCCTCAGCCCCAAACTTGGCCCCCACTCTCATCGGGCGGACTCAGGGCATTTGATGCCAGTTTAACGCAGATAAACGCTCGCTCCATCACAAAAGAAACAATTTTACACTTCTGTGGCTGGATTCTCCGAAAGGCAGACTGGTGAATCATTACGCAGCTATGAGGGACCAAGAGTCTGCGGAGCGATTCAAGCTCAACGTGACAGTCCTTTCTGAAGACCGCAGCCGTGAGGTCCATTTTCGACCTGATCCACATCAGCCCGGGAAGCAGTCAAGAGAGGTCATTATGTGGCATCGAACGCTTAAGCTGGCTGACAACGTTCACGTGTATGAGTCGCCGGTGGGAGAGTTGCGAGTTGTGAAGCAGGTCTCCAAGAAAGACAGCAGGCTTGCGAAGTCCGCCTCGGAGTTGGATGTTCTGGGACAAGTCTCAAGTTCAATGGAGTATGTTTTCGCTCACAGCTGACTTGTTACAATGTAAGCTTACTAAATGCTGCCTCAGGCTCCAAGACAAACAGCTCTTTGTTCATTTCCATGGATGGTTCCCATCAACGGATTATATATGCCTCATGATGGAATATTGTACTTTTGGAGATATCTCCGAGTGCTTTCCCAGTCCGCTTCCAGAAGTCGAAACTCGGTGTATATGCGAACAGCTGCTTGAGAGCTTGGCTGTGTTACATGGATTGGGCATCACTCATCGAGATATCAAACCGCAGGTAGATCTCTTCCTCTACCTTGGCGACTTCGGGTGCTGATTGGTAATATTAGAATGTTCTCGTCGTTCAAAGGGATCCGATCCGGGTTAAAATCGCAGATTTTGGAATAAGCAAGCGGGCACTAGAGGGTCAAACCGAACTGCGAACACAAATTGGAACGCAAGGCTACATGGCCCCAGAGATATTGGGACTTGTTGATGAAGCGAAAGAAGATTCAACTTATACCTGTGCTGTGGATATCTGGTCCCTCGGCTGTCTGCTATTTTACCTCCTCACCAAGCAGACGCCGTTCTCCGAGTATGAGTCTCTCCGAGATTATGTCAAGGGATATACCACCTTCCCGGATACTCATTTGATTGAAAATAGTACCAGCCCTTCAGTCCAGAATTTCATTAATCGTTTGTTAGCACCTTCTCCTGAAGATCGTCCGGAAGCCTCGGTTGATCTAGTGGTCGACTGGGTCATTGAGCAAGATGGTATCAGCTTACCCAAGTTAACTTCTACGATGGAGGCCCCAAAAGACATGGAGACTCACCATTATGAGGCGCAAAATACCATCGTGGATGATCAAGCATCATTTGTCTCCGACCCTCCCGTCCCTCCCGTCGCTGTACAACCGCCGGGAGACCTTGCCGTCATACGTGATCCTGATGTAGAGGAGGAAATGGTATGACTGAAGCTCCAAAATGGTCTTTTGATGACACCTATGCTGATACTATTCCATCCAGAACTTCTATTCTTATGAGCTATGGCATGTGATCAAGTCGACAAAGAGCAAGACAGCCGGCGCAAATCGATTGTTGCCCATTCTCGACCAGGGTGCTAATCCGAGTATACTACATGAAGGATATAATGCTCTCCATCTCTCTGCAGAATATGCAAGTGCTGAGTGGGTCGAGCTACTACTTACATACGCCGCTGATGTGAAGAAGTGCACAAGGCCACGTCGCGAAACTGCACTACATTTGGCGACATGCCAACGTGACCTTGAAACGTACTTGGAGAAGTTTGTGTTGCTTCAGAGCCACGGAGTAGAGTTGGATGCTCAAAATAATGATGGGGATACTGCACTTCATTTGGTAATTGCAAGATTTGGGTCAATAAAGCCGATTGAGGCACTGCTCGCTGCAGGTGCATCCACGGAGAAGAAGGGAAGGAGAGGACATACGCCTCTCATGTACGCGATTTACCTGGACCGAGAAGAAAAGGCTCTTGCCTTATTAAAGGGAGGTGCCAACGTGAACTGTGAAGACGAGAATGGCCGCACGCCGCTGCAACTCGCGATTGCTTCCGATAGGATCGGCATTGGATTGATCCGACAAATTATCAGCGCTGGAGCTGATATAAACAAAGCAGACGAGGATGGGCACATGCCTTTATATCATGCAGTCCAACTCAAGAAACGCGATATTGTCTACCTCCTTCTTGATCATGATGCTACGTGCGAGCTTGGGGACTCGAGACTTCAGAGAAGCCTGACACAGATGCAAATGTGGCGGCGTTTGAGTCAACAAGTGCGTTCAATATTTGGTTGAACTGTCTTTCTATGTGAGGATTCTCGCTGAGATTCAATACATGCTTGCTGGTTTGGTGTTGCTTTATTTGTCATGTCTCACTCTCTTCTCTCATTAAAATGGGAATGTTCATCCACTCATCCCCATGACAGCTTTCCCACCGTTTCAGTCAGACTAGTCCTCATGAGAGACAGACAGGGCTTCTGCATCATCAAGAGTAATTGCGGCAAAACTATACCGAGAGTCCTCCAAAGACTCGAAATGCACGTCCCTCCACAGGACATAGCGCTTGAAGAGGTATGGTAAATGTACCCTGACTCGATATAGAACGAGGTTCCTCGTGGGGACACGGAACACGCTATCAACGTCTTCCAGTGGAACTTTCTTGGTCTCTCTCATAATGAGCCAGACTAGCAGCAAAGACACAAATAGAGGAGCTCTGAGGTTAAGCATATAAATGTAAGTATAGGTCTGTCAAGGGATATAGCACGTTTCAAGCCGAACGGGGAACACTAACGAAAGCTCATGTCCAGTAGGCCAACGCCGGGCTCGGCTGAGTGAGGTCAGGCCAAATGACACCATGATAAGGCTTCCATAATTGACCGCCATGGCGATTGCCATGCCAATATCTATGCAATTGATATCAGTATTGATCTCCTTTCACGAGCAGGCGAACGCCACACCATTGTATTGTATTAAAAACCCTTCCGCCACGAAGATAGTGTAAATGGCCTCGGTGGTTCTATAAAAGATGAGGCAAAGCACCTGAGCTCCGCATGAATATACTGCCGAATTCTCACGTGTAGTAATCTCACGTGTAGTAAACATGAGCAAAGTTAATACCATCAACAATGGGCGGCGGCCAAATTTATCAGCCCACGTAGCGCAGAGGATCATGGGTATTAAAGTGGCTAATGACAAAACAGCCTCAATAATAAGTGGAGCCAATTCAGGAGCCGTTCGGGGGTAACAGGAAATCCGCAGAAATTCAATAGCAGATAGATTTCGCGTGAGTATTATCGCGCAAGATGCCACGATCATCCTTCTCAGTTGAGGATTGGTCACCAGCATAGTGATTCCGGGAGTGGTGAGTTGGGGGTGGCGAGAGCTACCTTCACCTCCCTGTGCGGAATGCACACCAGCGTAATACATTCGGTAGAGATCACAGGCAGCTGTGATTCTTGCTTTTCGAAAATGGTACAAGGCGTCAAAGGCTTGTTGCATCTTCTTATTTGATACACACCAGTAAGGCGACTCCGGTGTTATGTTGGCGATTATCAGACTCATGATTAAGAGGGCTGCGAACAAGGTCATGTAAAACGCCAAATCCAGACTAAAAGCTGGGTAGATCATTCCATAGGTGGAAATCGTTGCATTGGTCAAAATGATTGCGCTGGGGACAATGTAAGTGGTCTCTTCGGTGAGGGCTGGTGGGAAAGACTGAGCACAGGACTTACATCGGCCAGAATGCTACCCTCGCGCCGCGTAAGGAGGCGACGCTTGTTTCGGCGAGGTAGAGCGGGACAGTACATGTCAAAATACCTGTTGCAGTGCCAGCTATCCAGTAAACTGCAATCATCGCCTTCACGGAGTTCCAATGTGGTAAAAGGGCTTTTCCCAACGCAACACCAAGGGCCAAGGCAGCTGCAACGCATATCGCTTTGCGTCTACCCAAAAGCCGATTCAAAGGCACGGTGAATATGCACCCAAGGAGCGCCCCGAACCAGGGAGCACTATGTGAGGTGTCAGAACACGCGATGGATTTGGCGAGGCTTCAATTAACGGGGCTTTATTTACCATTTCGGCCATATCGATACCCTAGCGATTGGATAGTCTGGGGAAAGGTTGAAATAAACGTGCTGGAGACATGCACTATCCAGTCAAGTAAGCCAGGTAAATATTTTCAAAAAACAGAGCACAAGCAGCGTACCAGAGGACTGCTGCCAGGAAGCACATGTAGCATTCCAACGATGATTTTTTAAGCACTGTTGTATCCGCTGTCTGGCCATACAGTACCACGAGCTCCTCCCGGGTCAAGTCTTCAATTCGCGCCAGATCTTCGGGATCGTGGAAAAGTAAGGCACCCTTCCGCACTAAGTCTCTGATATCATCCAAATCATACTTAGTCACGAACTCATCGGCGTCGAGAATAATCTGGTTCTTGTCTAACTCTGGGCCCCGATAAGAACCCCTATCAAACGCCCTGTGTTTCCTGTCAGTTTTTGCTTGAGAAAGGCGCCCTATTGCAGTGCATGCCTGGTTGAAGTTGAAATTTCATCATAAACCGGATCTATCTGGTCGTCGAGTTCAACCGCGGATGGAGCTCGACGAAGATAGCGCTGCCAGTTCATCGGTCTAGGTAGTGGAAAAATAGCTGAATCGCATGAAACGAGCACTCAAACCATCAGTCCTGTCTTAATCCTGGCTTTGTGAACTGGTGTTGTAGGGAGGATGAAATTAACGGGATTTTAGGAGAGACTATGTTGCTTCGCCCCGTATGTGACGCCCCATTTGCATGGTGATCTGCCCCTGGAGTCACAGCCACGCCACGTCAGCCCCGCAAACCAATGAAACATCCCCATCTCTGCTGATCCCTGTCAAAGAGACTCATATTACTGTGGCAGACCGATCGCTGCCTGGTGCTTGAGAATTCTGTGAATTCCGTGATTTTAGAAATCAATCTAATTTCTAAAATAACTTAGCATTGAAAAGGTATCGTAAGTAGGGTTTATGTCATATTTCCCTTGAGGACTAGACAATCAATCCTCTTTCTTCCATGATTCGATGACTCTGTCGCAATAGATCATGGCTTGGCCCATGACTGTCGCAGTTCTTGTCAATAAAGTCAGTTATAATTTCATCACCCACAGAGCCTATTCTTGACGAGAGATTCACTATGCAGACTGCAGGTACGCCTCAATATTTTACAACGAGTTCTTCGAAGACCGTACAATTCACAGAAAATGTCTTCCTCACCTCCAGTGCTCCTTCTCCCAGTAAAAGAGTCCAACTGACAGGGGCAACTCGGAGTGTTTCCTCATAAGAACACATAACAGAGGAAGAAATCCATTTATCGAGATAGAGAAGAGGCTTTTCGGATAGGTGGCCATGTAGGGCCTACCTTTTATTCGCGGTGTTATGGTTTACTTTCGGAATATTCGAGTTCGTGGCGTAATTGAGGTGTGAGTTAACATTTGCTCAAAACATCACACAGGAGATTGAGAGCTTTTGTTATCTCGGTATTTGTCCACTTATCTCATGACGATTTCACTTTCCTTTCGCTTTGAGCCCCCAAATGATCGGCACGGCGGTGATATCATCGTCGCCGATTGCCGATTGCTAACCGAAACGGAATTGAAAGAAAATCTCCTGAGCTAGAAGACTGGACCCATAGTACGGTTCACACGCCTGCACCTTCGTTTTCTGTTTGAAGCACGTTTTCCGTAAAGACCACTCCCTAGACCCTCTTCTTAAGCTACCAGCCTGTACCGCGGGGTAAAGCGGAGGTTATCTCGGCTGCGACTAACAAACAAAGGGAAGATCTCCCATCCAAAGTATTCCTCTGATTTTTAAAATTTTGGCTTCACGGATCTCGGCGATCTCCAGTGACGATGCTCAATATTCAAATATCGAACGAAATGAACAGCTTGTGTTCATTGACACAGCCAACTTACCCACGAGAGCTAAATTGAATACCCTCAAGCGGTTATTTACAATGGCTCGTCTTTCTAATTTAGTTTTACTTTATTTCACGGCCTACGTGGGCGCGAACTTGGCCTACAAGTCCAGACCCGACCTCGCTGTCCCAGTCTTGAACATCACAATTCCAGCAACAAACGAAACTGCTGATGGTCTTATCTTCTATACTCCCGAAAGCACCTTTGCAGATAACACCGGCCACGGCCCTGCTCAAAGCGGTCCCTACATCTATACCGATAAAGGCGAGCTAGTGTGGTCAGGTTTTGGATACATCGGTCCCAGGAGTGAGAATTTTCAGGTGCATACCTACAGAGGAGAGCAAGTCTTGAGCATTTTCGAAGGCTCGCACAACTCACCAATGGGTCATGGCCACGGCCACACTACCATCCTCGACAACAAATATCGATTGCTCAAACAGATCAAAGGCGGAGGGCACAAATTGGCCGACCAGCACGAATTTCTGTTCTTCGATGATGATTCCGCACTATTCACTGTCTACGACCCCGAGATCCACGATCTGACTGATTATGGGGCCACTTCGGAGAACCAACAGTGGATTTTAGATAACAAGATTCAAAAAGTGAATACTGATACAAATCAGGTCTTGTGGGAATGGAGCTCACTTGACCATGTTAACCCTGCTGGAACCAACTTGACCTTGCAGAGTGGGAACGCTGGACTGGGAGTGAATTCAAGTCAAGTCTGGCACTACTTTTACATGAATGCGTTCGATGTCGACCCGAAAAGTAACACTTATCTGCTATCTGCCCGGAGCATGTGCACAATCTTCAAAATGGATGGCAACACTGGCGACATAATTTGGCAACTGGGAGGGAAGAACTCCGATTTCTCGCTTGGCGAAGGCGTCGACTTCTGCTACCAGCACGATACTAGAATGCACCAGAAATACCTGCACCATGAAACAAAGGGCTCCAAGGAAATTATTTCATTCTTTGATAACTCCGCACACGAGAATCTTGCCGGAGGCCCAATTCTGCAAACGCGTGATTATAGCGCTGGGAAGGTCGTCGAGCTTGACACAAAGAAGCGAACGGCCAAATTAATTGCCATGTTTCGGGCACCTGGAGATCTGTCAGTCAGATCTCAGGGAAATTGTCAACTGTTGCCGAACGGTAATGCCTTCATCAACTGGGGGTACGACGGCGCCATGTCCGAGCATAAGCCTGATGGAACAACTATATTCTTCACAAAACTGGATTCGGGAAGGTTTGGTCCTGGATCCGAAAACTACCGAGCATTCAAGTTCAACTGGCATGCCGTTCCCCACGAGGAGCCGGCATTTGTTGCCTTCAAAGAATCGAATGGGACCTCTCTTTATATCAGTTGGAATGGAGATACAGAGACCACAATCTGGAAATTTTATGAGCAGAAGAACGGCAAGGAGGTTTTACTTGGCGGGACAAGCAAGAACGGGTTCGAAACGAAATTCCAAACTGGAAAGAGCCCAGCTCATGTGGTGGCTAAAGCATATGATGGCCATGGAAAACATCTCGTTTCTTCGCTAGTCATCAAGGTCAAAGAATACAGATCACCGCTGCATTACTAAAGTCATATGCCATAGGATAAATAATGTATGTTAGCTTTACCATGACATGAATTGCTTTTATGACACAATTTTGATGAAGTAAATCAACTAATACGGCATCCTCGTTCTGTATAAGCTTCAAAAAAAGCCTTTTTTATCCCTGATTTTCCAGAGCAAGTACCACAAGAGCAACAACTCAAAGGCACCGATGCTCATTGTGATTCCTCCGAACAACTGGATGTTAAGGAAATTGAGGTCGGTACTACTATGAGAGCCAACCGAAGCGAGCGCACCTGCAATCGGTGGCCCCAAGAGTGATGCGAAGCTGCTGATACTTTGAGCCATTCCAAGCCAGGTGCCAAGAATCTGTGCGTCGGGACAGACGTGAAAGAATACACTTGGTGGGAGTGGAATCAGGGCACCAGAGATACCCCCTGCTCGAAAAATAAAGTGTTAAGTTTTGATAGTACACAAGGCATCAGCTCGGACTTACCATAAAAGGCCGCAAAAAGAATAAATCGAACCAGAGTATCTGCACTGATCCAGGCAAAGCATAAAATTCCGGAGAGTATGCCACAGCATATCCAAGACACCATCGACCCAAAGTAGTGGGCACAGATGGTGGTGCCAACACGACCGACAATTGAACACGCTTGTGAGATTATGAGCACGTAAGAGGCCATGCTCCGCGAAGTTCCAAGCTTAGTTTGTGCATAAGTTGGAATATAATAGAAAGGTGTTATGTAACCGAGATAGAGGAGAAAATTGGCCGCAGTAAAACTCCAGAAAGGAAGATCTTTCAGGGCCCGGATATCAATCAGTTTCTTTCGTTGGCCATTTGTGGTCGTTATTGCCCCCCTTCCTTGGGTTACCAACAAGAAGGCAGCAACAAGGAAAAGAGACAACATCAAAAATGCCATAATGCGGACAGTCCAGGCAAAACTCAATTTCGAAATGAGCTGATCGAACATGACTGTATAGATGATACCTCCTGCAGGGGCCCCACTTGTCGCAA
This sequence comes from Penicillium atrosanguineum, assembly GCF_028827265.1. Taxonomy (NCBI): domain Eukaryota; kingdom Fungi; phylum Ascomycota; class Eurotiomycetes; order Eurotiales; family Aspergillaceae; genus Penicillium; species Penicillium atrosanguineum. The sequence continues at coordinate 1,210,238 of NW_026623133.1, read as the reverse complement.
AGCCCAAAGCCACGGCTCGCTTGCGAACAAATGATCGACTAATAAGCGCGATGCTGGGTATATATAATAAACCAAAGCCCAACCCCATGCATACACCTTGGCTAAGAAATATTGCATAGTAGTCATGCGAGAGACTCAGCATCATGAAGCCGAACACGGCCAGAAAGGCACCAGCGCCAATCATGATCGAGAAATAGCCACGGTCAAAGAGAGGACCCGAGATGAGACCAGAGACAATGAGTAGCCAACTCTGTATTGTGCCAATCCATGCTATTGCAGATGCTGAGAAAGTAGGGATGTATGTTAGAGCATAGAAGCTCTCAAAGGATCCGTACGCGAAAGTGAGACCCCTACTAAAGTGTTAGTGATGTTCAGGAGTACTGATTGCTTATGAGAGAGATTACCAAACATTGAAGATAATCAAGAATACTCCCAGTACTTGCAAGAACCCGCGGACGTTTTCTCCAGCATCTAATGGAGAGGATGGTGTAGAAGCCTCTTCGTTTTCTACATTCAACTCTGCACGTTTTGCAGGTAGCTTCGCAGCAGTCGAGTCTGTTTCCATTTTCACTTTGATGATGTCTCCTCCAGCGTTGCTGAAACCCACCGCGGAAGTCAGCTTGGTTGGTAATCGAGTTCAATTCTCCATAGCCAAAGTGAGTCAAGTCGAAGGATATAACAAGCTGCTGGCAACTTATTTCCGAGACAACTCCCTATCACATAGCAATTACCTAGAGGATTGGAGTCGACGAGCAACGTAACATCACCTGAACTAGCCGTAAATGGTACCATCCTAATTAGTAATCCAGATCATTGAGGCTAAGGATAGAGAGCCACACCGCAAAACCTCGGTTGGCATAGTTTAGCAACCGAATACCCCGCTTTGAGCGGCAACAATGCCGGAGGAGGGTACAGTAATATTCAAATCAGCTTTACCTCCAAAATTCCCTAGCTTCACCTGAGGCGCACTAATCCGTATTAAGGCAAAACACGCCAGCCCAGAAGCCTACAATAAGTGGGCGTAAATCACAGTAATCACATCCCTTGGCAACTTTGACCATGATACACCAAATTTGGCATCCATTGGATAACATAGGGGACAGTTCTCTAATGCAACACTAGCAGTGAAAAGCAGAATTGTATGTACAGTTGCTCCCGCGTTCTAGCCCTGGAGAAACATACATTCGTAGTTTTAGTTCATTTTAGTTTACGCTGGGGCTTTTCTATACGGATCCTCATAAGTCAAATGCACATAGTGCAGATGTTTGATCAATGATAGAGCTGGAAAGAGAGCTAGAAATGGCGGGGCAGATCCTTTCGGAGAAGCAACCTATCGTAAGTGAACCGGACCGTGAAACGGAGCGACCACCCAATCACGCTGACACGATCTGAGTGTTTTGATAAGAGTCATGCCCAGCTAGAACGGAATCTAGGTTTAAAAGATGACTTGTTTACCCTCTCTCACTTCTTGAACTCAGTGTTGAGTTAATTCTGTACAGAATGGCAGTGGCACGACCGCGCGGTCCTGTCGTTTCATTGACAAAGGCATCTCTGCCATCGGGTCAGACCAGTCTCCATGGCCGAACCATACTCCTAGAGAAGCTTGAATCAAAACACGTTAAAGACCTCTTCAATCTTGTTGGCGGTGATAATCCTGCCCGCACGTCTCTGTGGGATTACATGGGCGATGGACCATACCCTCAGCTAGATGCATTCGAAAAAGCCGTCGCTTCTAAGTCGGCTTCCCTGGATCCGTTCTTCTTTGCGATCATCGACAAGCGCAGCACTATGCCCACGTTCGAGAAAGCAATTGGATACATGTCCCTTATGCGAATTATCCCGGAGCAATTGTGCATTGAAATCGGCAATGTGATGTTCTCATCTGCTCTTCAACGCACCGTTGGAGCAACGGAGGCGTTTTATCTTCTGGCGCGACATGCCTTTGATGATCTGGGATACCGCCGGCTGGAGTGGAAGTGCGACTCACTTAACGCACCCTCACGGCGATCGGCTCTACGATTGGGCCATACGTTTGAGGGAATATTCAGACAACATATGATCGTGAAAGGACGGAGCCGAGATACAGCTTGGTTTTCGATTTTGAAAGAGGAGTGGCAGGGGAGTATAGCGGGGGCAATGAAGATGTGGCTGGACGAGAGAAATTTCCGCGAGGATGGAAGCCAAATCAAGGCACTCCAGGATTTTAGAACGAGTCCTACAAGATGACTTTGCGGCTATTGGATTTCTGGGCGGCACTAATCCGGAGACTCACCACTTAATCTTCAATAAGTGCTGAAAAGTAGACTTAGAATAATTGAACTCTACAAATAAGCCTTGTTTAAGGATCGGGTTGTAATTCATCTACTTGTAATAATGGTGACAGTAAAATTGCAGCCTCGGTACTGTAAGTCTTCTTTTGTATGCTTGTGGGATCACGTGGCGCTCGCTTCCATGCAAGGTATCTGGGGATTTTCGGGCGGAGTACGGGGGTTCCTTATCGGGTCCCGATATGGATGTTGGATAGCTTCATGTGTAGAGTATACCGTAACATCGGACCTATAATACTATTCACTAGGTCATTCGGCCTTACGCCGGCTACCACCTTTAATTAGTCACTCTTGATCTCGGGCCGTGCTATACCTAGCCAGAGAATAACTATCGGCTAGAGAGCGGTGCTAGTACTACGTTCGCTATAATTTCGGAGGAACAGCCGATGAGACCGATCGAACCGAGAAGCTAAATATTAGGAGTATGGCGGACAGATTCGCGGCCTTCGCTAACCTGGAGGTATCCTGCAAATAGTTAGTTATCCCAAAGAACTTAAAGTATACTGCACGGGAACCCCATTTACCAACCACGGTAGATGGGTGGAACAAAAGCTGGCTGAGGGACGAAGACTTGTTTAGATAAACTGCATCCATTAAGAGTGTAGAATACAATATTTATAACACAAGATCATATATACTGTAATGCGTATCAGCGTGACAGGACAATACCATCAGTACAGGGGATCTAACAAAAGGCCATACACTAATGCCGATCCACCACATCTTTGATTGCGCGGGCTACATATGCCACATTGTTTCCATTCAAACCGCTCAAGCTCATTCGCCCATTCTCCAACATGTAGATGTGATGCACCTGTTTCAGTCGATGGACCTGGATCTTCGACAAACCGGTATAACTGAACATTCCAATCTGGCGCTCGATATAATCCCAGTCACCTTGCGCGCCAATATTTTCCAGCTCTGACTTTAATGACGTCCTTACCGACTGGATTCGCGAAGCCATGGTTTTCACATCTTCTATCCACTTCGAGCGAAGATCCAGGTCTGTCAAGATAGTGTGCACACAACGCGCGCCAAAAAGAGAAGGACAGGAGATCTCCGATCGAATCAACCGGACTAGATGTGTATATGCACCCCAAGGTGAAACGGAAGGCGGAGTGATAAGATGCAATGCTCCGATTCGCTCACCGTACAAGCCAAAGTTCTTCGAAAAAGACTGGCAGACAATCATGCCTGCCGGAATAGCCGATGTTGATAAGGAGGCATCACCGAAAAAAGTCGAGTAGAAGTATCGAATAGCCCAGGCGTCAGCATCCGGATCGCCTGACGCAAACCCTTGATAGGCACTATCAAAAACCACAAAGAGACGCTTTTTTGCAACAATCTCCGCAATTTTCTTCCATTGTGTCTGTGTCGGATCAATGCCTGTCGGGTTATGGGCACAAGCGTGTAAGATGACAACGTCGTTTTCTTCCGCTGAGTTTTCGAGCTCAGCAGTCATACCGTCGAAGTGGAGTGACCGCGTTGAGGGGTCATAATAGGGGTAAAGCTTGCGTTCGATTCCCGGGCCGGCAGTCTCCCAGATAAGTTGATGATTATCCCAAGTGGGATCGGAAATGAATACATTCTTGGGGCGCAGATAGCGAGCACAGAATAGCGCAGCAAGGTGGTTCGCGCCCGTTCCAGCGACAGTTTGTACGCTCCTTATATTCTCTTTCTGGGCCAATTGAGGACCGAAAACCAAGTTCTGAGCCTCTTTGATGAATGGAGCGGCTCCTGGTATTGGAAGATATTCGTGGTTGAGATGTTGCTGGTGTAGGAACTCCTCTGCCTGTACTACTATCAGATGGCGCCCAGAAAGACTTGTTGTCTATACTTACGCTTCGAACACTGGGCAAAACCCAAGACTGGCATTCTTCATCGCGGTAGACACCTTGGCCGAGATTAACCTTTTCTGGGAATGTATCGAGATTGTAGGCCTCCGTCAAGGCAAATGACTCGGCCAACGGAAGCTCGGGTAGGTCGCTGAGAATTGATGGATATGTCATTTTGATAAAAAAAGTCAACCTTATTGTGATTTTGAATATCTCAGGACGGAAAAAGTGACATAAATGAATAATTTATCTTAATTGAACTACGTGTTTTTGAAGGAGTTGAATGTTATCTCACCTCGGCAAGATGCTCCTGTTGCCGGCTTCGTAGATCGGCAACATTCGGCATACGCCTTTACTCATCCGTGAAGACATTGCTCCACAATTCGTTTGTACACCTGAATGCTCTCAATAAGCTTCTCAATGTTGATACTTTCGTTAGTACATAATAAATATAAACCATAACTTTGTAATTCTATAGATAAGAAAATAGAAACTAAGTCTCCGTGAGCAACCAAGATAGAACCCGGTCCATATAGATACTTCTTATGTTCTCCCTTCAATCGCGATACATCAGTCCCAAATGCGACAGGCATCGTGCCCATACCCGGTACATCATGATCTAAGTACAGCTATGGGTAAAATATTTCTTATTCAGGCGGACATATTCATGCTCTGAAACGATAGCTTCCACTAATCGCTCAATTCCGGGCAAGTCGCTTGCAACGCGAACCGCACATAGTGCCGTGCATTCCGCTGCAAGGATATTGTATCCGAAGCCCCTCTATTTTGACCACAGTGAAAGGTGGACGGTCCAAATATATCCGATGATGGGTACGTCGTTCGCTCAAGCGCTGCCACGACAGCGGTCATCGCGGAAACTGCGCTCCGCCCTCGCTGCGGATAGCCGGAGTGCGCTGGAGCTCCCTCACTTATGAGCTCAAAAACAAAATGACCTTTATGTCCAACTGCGAGCTTTCCTTCGGTCGGCTCGCCAGATATGACAGTTTCCCATGACAGGTTCATTGGGTTGACCGCGGTCATTCCCGGTCCACCCTTTTCCTCTCCCACGACAAGAAGAAACGATACATCACTAGGCAGGACACGGCCTTCAGCACGTAGCTCTTCCAGTGCAATAATTTAAGCTGCCAATGGGTCCTTGTCATCGCATGAGCCACGTCCGTAAATTGTATCTGGCGTTAGTCTCATAGGGATTTGCGGAGGAACGGTGTCCATGTGAGATGTGAGACAAATTCTTGTTTTGCGCGATGAGCCTAGGTAGGCGTAGACATTGCAACGGCAACTATCCGGACTGATTAGAATACGTTCAACAGTATAGCCTAAACTTTGGAGATGTTTTTCAAGGAACAAACCGATGTCGTGTTCATCGTTGCTGATAGATGGGATTTGCATGAGTTGCCGAAGCAGAGTGACAACCGCGGAAGCCATCATAGAATCCATTATAATTCACACGTAGAATGTGATATCAGCCAAGGCGAATACTACGTAGGCATAGATTGGACAACTAAAGTAGATTGTTGAGCACTTGAGTGTTTCGATTAATCGGGCTGATCAAGTTAAGCCGGCGACCCAGTAATCCCGGCAGACTCGGTCGTCCATCGGGTCAAACAAACATAACCGGAAATGTGCCGGGCCTACGCCCGAGATAGATCAGCTCGGGTACATTGCCCAATTTCGGCGCTCTCACCGAGAGATCGAGATTACCTTCGGATGGGCCACCCGATGTTTTGAGATAGGTTTATCAAGCGCGGATATTCATGAGTAACGAAGATTCGTCAACTGCACAGGTGGAAGAAAGATCAAAAATAATATCATTCTTGAAATCAAGAAAATTAGGCCGGACCAAACAAAAACTCATCTCCTAGCTCGCACGCTAGCTCTCTTAAAGAGTCATCCTGGGGGACTATTCCGTCAGGCCATACGAGGGCTTCATCTGCCAGGAAACTATCTATAAGAGGATGATCTAGGGGAACTCCGTCCACAAATACTAGGGCCGATCCATCGGTGTCGTGAAACAGTTGTTCCTCCGGCGTTGTGCTTCCATTAGGAACCGCGGATACACGGGAGCTTGCTTCGCTGGCTTCTCTCATCTTTCCAACACTTGCCCGGGTACGTTGTAGTCTCTCATAGTAGTCAAAGCTAGGAAGATTGCCGTCTTCCTTCATAGCTCGGAGTATAGTGAAAGCATATGAGACCGCATCTGACATGCCCACGTTTGGGTCCATGACTGCAGACATGACCAAGATGAGAGTGGAGGAGAAGAGGTAGTGCGCATCAAAGTACCCAAATGACGCTAGAGATCCTTCAACAAATAGTTTTGATAGGATGGAATTCGATGCCCGTGCGGCCTGCACACAGCTTTCCGCCAGAGCGAGGGTAGTAGGGGAAAAGACCCGAGGCGGGAGCTCGGCAGATGTAGCACTTAGTGAGAAGCGATTCTTGAAAAGATATAACAGAATCGGACGGGTTGTCGAAATAACACATTGATTATAATGAAGATGAAGACTGGAAATGTTTCGAGGCAAATGTTCTTGGCGTAGATGTAGCATTGGTGGGAGCTCATCGTCCCATTTTCGCAGACTCAGAAGAATTCGATGCACCCTTTGTACAAAGGTCTCTGTAGTTCTTTGTGGGAGGCAATATATGTCATTGACTAGGATGAAGCTCATTAGTGATCTGGGCGACAGCCTGAAGTGAATATGCACCCTCACGGATTTCTCCTGTAATTTTCGCCAGCTTAACATTGGCGATTAAGTGGTTGGGATCGGTGAATTCCTCCAAGTCGCCTTCAATAAGGCCTTCATTTGTTGGAAGCTCAACATCAATCACGTCATCGCTTATAAGCAAAGGATATCCGAGGTTGGAGCTGCATAGTCGGTCGAGCGTGTATAATGTCCACCAGACGCGCTTTCGGTGCTCACGATCCACCGGGCATAGCTTGGTATCTGTTGGCAGACTCCGATGAAGGCCCAATCCAAGGGCCATTCTCAGGGCAATTCCACTATAGGTGTATGCTGTTTTGACGCGCCCTAGAGCGTTTGAATAGAAGCACTTTAGAATTGCCGTCAGCAAAGTCACCAATCTTTTTTAGAGTGCGAAGAATCTTGGAATGCATCGACATACAAAAAGAACCATGATTTCTACCTGTTCCACCGAAGGGGTTTCATACAGATCTTGCAATAGACCAACTGCACGCAGAAAGTAGTCTGTTCCCGGTACGTGTTGATCTGCCACCCTTCGTTTTCGGTTCGAGTACATTTCACCCAGCGCTAGCAGTACAAAAAATTTGCACATCCATGCAGGATTTCTGGGGGTTTCTCCAGCACACGTTCGATCCAGTGTGTAAAAAAGGGTTTTCTTCAAAATTAAATGGTAGTCGGTACCTATGAATCGAATGGCAACCTCCACTAATAAGCGGGCTTGTATTCGGTCAGGCAACACCACCTCTGGACGCATGAGGCGATGAAAAATATCGTGTTGGAAATATGTCGGAGATACCCACGATGAGAGATCGGCATCTTTGTCGACACATTGGAGCAAGGTGTCCCCAAAGGCAACACAGGAAGCCTCACCAATAAAGGTTGGTTGTGAGGATGATCTAGCGGCAACGAACCCAGTGGGTGATTCAAGAAGAGGATTAGAAACATCAATATCTGGGAATTGAGTCGAGGGCTGAACTGGATCTTGAGCAGGGCAGCTTGTCTCTTCTAGCTCAGATGAAGCTCTTGATCGCTGCTTTCGGGCTCTCAAAGCTTTGACTTCTCCCTCTAGCCTTTTAATATATCTAGGATCTCGATTTCATTAGCTTCCGGGTGTAGTTGGAAGAGCTTGAATCTGGTAGCGTACGTCTCGGACACCGATATCTTCCGATCTCGTGTAGGAAAATCGCACTGATCGCGATTTTGCGAGGCGCAGCATGCTTGACAGGGGCGAGTCCCCGAGCATTTGATCTTCTGTGAGTGACACCGTCGGCAACTACACCATAACCATAAACTGTCAGTCTAAGAAGAGGTTGGGTCAGGGCATCTCACGCTACATAGATGCGCCTTTGTCGCTTGACTGAGGGACTATGTCTGGATGCCATGAGAGTGGATAACGTGGTGACGAAATCAAGAAGGCGAAGGCTGTTCAAAGCAGAAACGATGTGTTATCTGCGGAGAACGAGATAAGAGTGCGGACTAACGACCCACGCATTACCCGTTTCGTTGTTGACACCAAAGACAACTTTCTACCTTGGGGTACCCGAATCCATTAAAACGACCAACTAGTTACAGAGAGTATCGAACTAACTACAGAGAGTATCGGAAAAACACATCATAGTCGCCTTTCTCCGGTCTTCGTTCCAGTACCTCACCGGCTTCTTCAGCCCGACGGATTTTCTCTGCTCTCCTTCTGTTCACTACTGTCATCCCAGTCATCAACGAAGCAACCATCACCAAGGCCACCACCGCAAGCCCCAGGCTGATTGATAGCCCTTTTATATACCGGGGGGCTGACTCCGTGGTGAATATCTGCCCTACGGCCACACCCGCAGTGTTTCCGAAGCAGAGTGTCATGCCGACCATCGTAGCCCGTTTGAAGTGGCGAGCCGTGTTATCTTGAAGCCACATGAGGGACAAACCGGTTGTGGGATAAATGCCGAGAGCGACAACTAGAAGAGTGAGTCCAAGAATGGCAAATGGAGTCAAGGGGATTTTAAACTTACCAAAACACGCGAAGAATCGGACCTTCAGGTGCTCCACCGAAATGAGAATCGAGTAACCGATGATCAGACATAGCAGGGGCCCGGCGAGGAACGGACCTCTGACACTGGTCCTGTCCGAAAAATATGCAATGATGAGAAACCACACCAGGCCGACCATATATATTGGGACTGTCATCAGGTTTGCTTGTACGCCGGAGTATCCCAACCCAGAGATAATTTTGGGCAAGAAGGTCGTGAACCCGTAGAGAGAGATGTCCACGCTGAACTGATAGATCCAAAATGCAAACCATTTAGGATCAGTGAGAGCACTTAGAGACTCGGCCCAACTGAATTCTTCATCCTGTCCCCAATGGGGATCATTGTCGTATCGGGCTTGCATCATGCTCTTTTCTTCAGCACTGAGAAACCAGGCTGTTGTGGGATGTTTGGGGAACACGAAAAAGAAAAGTGGCACAAGAATCAAGGTCATGGCACCTTCAACGGCAAATAGCCAGCGCCAGCCTTCCCATCCGTTAGGTCCGTGGACCTGAGTGAGCCCGTAAGCGAGAAGTCCACCAAAAGCACTCGAAAAGGCACTAAATGCAAAGATTACAGCAGAGCGTTTTCCTCGTTCACTCTTCTTGTATACTAGCGCAATGTATACGTTGATGCAGGGAATTAATCCAGCTTCGAAAAAGCCGGTCAGTAGCCGACAGGCATAAAGCCCTTGCCAGTTCTGAATGAAGGCTGAGAGGGTTAACACCTGAACATGGAGCTTTGAAAGCCATCTACATACCCATTCCAAGAGTTGTAACTCCCCAGCAGAAGGCGCATGTCGATAACAATGGCTTAGGCCCGATGATCTTCAGAAGCACCGCGATCGGTCCCTCAAAGGGGACATAAGTTGCGTACCTGTTGGTAAAGGAGATAATCAGGCATGGTTCAAAAAAGCGGGATCGAAGGGCCAAAGGATCGTACAGTAAAGTTGTAGCGGTTCCAAATTGATTCCCCACTAGGCCCAAATCCTCTGGCAACCCAGCTGTATTCGCGTTACCGATATTGCTCCGGTCCAAATTGGCCATCATGTAAAACAGGCCCATCAATCCAATGGCAAGAAACTATACTTGCATTAGCAATGCAATCGCTTGAGCCTTGATGCACATATGTGCATGTGATGCCATCTCACGTCAAATTTCCTCATCATCCTTCTTTCTTTGACTGGGTCAATATAGTTCTCGGCTGAGCCGACACCCATGCCGGGCTCGTAAATGTTGGCCGTGTGGGCCTCCTTGATTGATTTCGTATCCATTGGAGGATTACAATGTTTGGTCAAGGTCCAAAGGAGGGTCTAGTGATAGCCCTGGAGGTAACAATGAAGTTTCGAGTCCCAACAGATCATGCTTTGATATATAACGCAAGTTGTATGATAACCAGCCCTGGAAGGAGGCCACTGGATTGCAGGGTTCCTTGACCAAAGGCCCAAGGAGGCCGAGATCGTTCTTATCGAGACCATATGACAGCTTTCATACAACTGATAACAAAGGTACATCTCGTTCGTGCTTATCTTGCTACGGTCGGTTATATCGCAAAGTTGCCGGGCCAATCGGCTTGCAGCTTCGAGGTCGACGGATCCCGTAACAAATCGACGCCGACCTTTTGCTGCTCTAAACCCACGCAAAATAGAAATCGCCAGATTGACTGAAAGAAGCTTCGCATTTCCCATTCTTGTGTTCTTGTGAGACAGAGAGAGATTAGGGGGAAAACGCTTGAATGAACTGTCTTGAACAATACCTCGCAGTCGTCGGACTGTCCGCCATTATTTTGTTGGCTGCCTCGCTATGGGCCTTTCATCGCATTCAAGCCGAGTCGGAGCTACTACCAGACATTTCAACACGTATTGACAGAATTTTGAAAGATACGCCATTAATTGATGGCCATAATGATTTACCTTACCTCCTTCGGATCGAACTTCAGAATAAGATCAATGGCGGCCGCTTCACATTCCGGCAAGGTACAAACTCAAAAGAACTTTGGCAACATCACAGACTAGTAATTTACTGACAGATACATTCTCTACTTAGGTCTCGCCAGTCATACTGATCTCAAACGCCTGCGACAAGGCCGGGTCGGAGGGCAGTTCTGGTCTGTGTTCATGGAATGCCCCGACACGAAGAATATAGATGATCCGAGTCACATCGTACGAGACACGCTTGAGCAAATAGATGTCGTTCGGCGCTTTATAGAAGCAACTCCCGAGCTGAAGTTTTGTCTAACTGCTGCTTCTGCCTTGGGAACTTTTAAAGCGGGCAAAATAGCATCCATGCTGGGTGCAGAAGGGTTACACCAAACCGGCTCCTCCATCGCAGTTATTCGCCAATTGTGGGATCTAGGAGTGCGTTATATCACTATCACTCATAACAGCGACAATGCCTACGCGACTGCAGCTGCTACGGTGACCGCTCTGGGAACCGACTTCGATGCGGGATTGTCGTCATTCGGGGCGTTGGCTATCCATGAGATGAACCGGCTTGGTCTGATGGTAGACTTATCCCATACGTCACATCAAACCATGAGGCAAGTATTGGATATCACTCGATCGCCGGTTATGTTCAGTCATAGTACATGCTATGCCTTAGCTAAAAATTTTCGAAACGCCCCTGACGATGTCATCAAGCGGTTAAAGACAAACGGTGGGGTTTTGATGGTGATGTTTGTGAAAAGGTTCTTGAACGCAACTCACCCAGAAAGTGCTGATGTCGAGACCGTGGTCGATCATATCATGCATATCGTCGAGCTAGCAGGTTGGGATCATGTCGGGATTGGAGGTGATTTTGATGGGACAGTCACTTTAGCGAATGGTATTAGCTCAGTCGCGGATTACCCTAGATTAATAGAGGCTGTGATGCGAAGAGGAGCCACAGACAGGCAAATCAGGAAATTGATTGGCAAAAATATCCTGAGGTGAGTTTTCAATAAGTCGCAAGAACCGACTGATTTCAAGGGTCGGACAAATGTACAAACAAAGCGCTGACAGTAGGGTTTAACCAGAGTCTGGAGTCAGAACGAGCAAAATGCAAAGATATTTGGGAGTGAGAAGCCAATAGAAGATGTCTGGGAAGGCCGTAGTTGGTTGAGATGGAATAATCCTTTGCCGGATATGATCCCAGGGAACCCGGATCGGATACAGGCGCATGACTATCCATAGGTTCTACTTAAAGCTACGCGGTTGGGCCAAGTGTGGTCAATAAATTTACACATTCAAACATTGATTAAATTACACTCTGACCATAGTATGGGCCACCGTAAATGATTCAAGGGCGATTCATAGTGCCAGTGTACTCATTTGGCTAGTCAGGAATCTTACCTACCACACGGTCAACTTGGAGTCCATTATTGGAAACAGAAGTATCATAATTTGAGAGTAACAGTCAATTTTGATTGCGAAAACTATTAATTCTATCCAAAAGCGATCTCATATACATAATATCAATACTCCTGCAAGTGCTGGGGTCTAGTCATTTGCCTCAATGGCCCTCAATTGCCCACGGCCGTCGCATTCCTCTCAGCCAAACTACCCTGCGTCCGGAGCAATGACGATCCAGCTGCAAACTTTTCATGAATTCTGAAAATATCCATGAATACCTCATCCTTTTTGTGTGGACATCTTCCATAGCCACCACCTCCAGGTGTTTGGACGATGATATGATCGCCAGCATTCATGTGGGTCGTTGCCTTACCACCCAAGCTGATTATTCTGCTCGTTCCATCGGGATACTTTCTCAGCCATAGGTTCACTCCACGCTGGCCTTCTTCACCCCCTGCCATGCCATATGGAGGGATAACACGTCTCTCAGATAGAATGGAGACCTGCATAGGTAATCGAAACTCGATGTCGCGGATACACCCATCGCCACCGCGGTGCCGACCACCACCACCACTTCCTTCGCGGATAGAAAACTCGTGGAGAATCACCGGGTAGCGCCGTTCAAATATTTCAGGATCAGAAATGCGGGTATTGGTTATATGTGTATGCACGCCACTTTCACCATCCCAGTCCGCACCAGCACCGGATCCACCGGCGATAGTCTCATAGTATCCGAAACCTTTGACAACTTCGCCCGTGGCTGGGTTTGTGCCACCATAGCCAAACGTGAGATTGTTGCATGTTCCTTGCGACGCGGCAGCTGCACGGAAGGCTTTGAAGATTAAATCGACAATGCGTTGTGATGTTTCCACATTTGATCCCACGGTCGCTGCCTTCAGCGAAGGCGATAGGAGTGTGTTGTGTGGGCATATGAGCTTGATAGGCTTCAAACAGCCTTGGTTGAGAGGGATATCTGATGATATCATTGATCGAAGACAGTACTATATACCGGTTGGTTAGAACGACCTGCTCGATTTCAAAGCTTTAGTGTCCCGGACACTAGTCTGTACTTACCATGATCCCAGAGTACATGATTGCAGGTGGACAGTTCAGATTTCCGAAATGCTCAGGCCCAGTACCTGTGAAATCGAATACTGCATCACCCATCTCTTGGTCGATCGTGATCTTCAATGCAAGAGGCGTCCCATCATCAATGTAGTCGACAGCTTCCAGGGGTTGTCCTGCAAAACGCTGCGCGATGATCTTGAGCAAACCACGCGTAGACTGACTGGCATTGTCCTGGATTGCTTTCATGTAGAACTCAACTACCGGCCAAGTATATTCCTTGATCAAGGACCGAATCAAATGAATTCCCTTGTTGTTCGATGCGATCGCAGCTTGCAGGTCGGCAATATTGTCGCGGAGTGTGCGAGTGCCACTCGAACCAGGATATGAAGCTGGGATATCAACTAGAATTTCAAGAAGGCCCGGCTCATCAAAGACTCCCTCTTTCATAATCTTGAAACTCTCCACTGCCGCGCCCTCCTGCCAAAGCTCTGTTGAATTGGGGGGCATGGACCCCGGCTGAATGCCGCCAATATCTGCATGGTGTCCCCTGTTGGCGACGAAAAATAGAATTTTTGTCGGGTTTTTGTCATCATCAAAGACGGGTGTAGTAACTGTCAGGTCTGGCAGATGTGTACCACCAGCACTAGGGTGGTTGCTGAGAATAACGTCGCCGGGTTTCAATTCTCCAGGTCCGTATCGGCGCGCTTGGTATGCGATGGCATAACTCATGGATCCCAGGTGCCCAGGAATGTGGGGTGCGTTTGCAACAAGACTGCCATCACCAGAAAAGAGGGCACATGAATAGTCCAATCGCTCCTTGATGTTCACCGAAATTGAGGTTTTTTGCATGGTCTGGCCCATTTGCTCGGCAACGCTCATGAATCGATGTCCGAACACGCTGAGCTGGACAGGATCCAGCGCATCGATGCTGATATCCGCCTTCTCTATTCCAGAGATCTCAATCACCACATGTTCAGGCAAGATGACAGCTTCACTTGCAGGGTCCACAACGATGGTTTGGGTTTTGTCGATGACCATAGCCGGTCCGCTAATACACGTACCAACGGATAAACCCCTGAGCGAATAAAGCCCAATATCAATCCAGCCGGTCTGCTCGAAGTATACCTTGGTATTCCTCTCGGGGGCGACCGGGGTGGCAGGGGGCGAGTCTGCCAGTTTCTTCATTTCCGCGCAAGCGCTAGAAAGGGCGACATCCATACCCTTTCCAATACTCCGCACGCGAACATCATCAACCAAGATCTCCCGAGGCTGGATGAATCCGAATTCTTGTTCGTGGTGAGCGGCGAAAGCGTTACCGAACTCTTCAAATTTGACTGGTCGGGGTATCATTAAAGCTGTGTCACTGCCCTGGTACCGCATATTGAGGAATAACTCGTGACAAATTTGCGACTTTGAAAATCCTTGGGAAACAAGTCCTGCAACACCCTCATTTTTCAATCTCTTAAACCTTTCTTGAAATCTGGGGATATTATCAACAGTGAAGGCAGCAGCTTCGGGCTCTTGGTTCTCAACCACCACATCCGCAAGAGCCATTCCGTATGCAGAAAGAACACTCGAGTTTCTTGGGATCAAGGCTCTTCGGATACCGAGGTCTCGTGCAATCGCAACCGCATGCTGGCCACCGGCTCCACCAAAGCAGCATAGATTGTGTGCAGCGGTCTCAAACCCTCGGCCTTCACTTAATGTTCGAATGGGGCGAGTCATAGTTGCATTTGCGATTGAGAGGAAACCCACTGCAACCTCTTCTGCAGTCAGTTGAGACAGACCGTCTTTCTCTGCGTTGATGGTAGCCGTCAAGGAAGCAAATTTATCCTTCACGATAGCATTATCTAGGGGTCGTGGGAAGTAGTCGGGGATGATTCGTCCAAGGAAGAGATTAGCATCGGTCACGGTTAGAGGACCCCCTCGCCCGTAGCATGCCGGGCCAGGGTGAGCGCCCGCGCTATGAGGGCCGACTTTGAACAGGCCATTCTCCCAAAAGAGCATCGATCCACCCCCTGCAGCCACGGTGTTGATATCCAGCTGTGGTGTCTGGATGGTGACTTGTGCAATTGTACTTTCGAATATATGCTCCAGCGCCCCAGCATACCGAGCGACATCGGTACTCGTACCACCCACTGCGTAGTGTCAGTAGAGGTTCAAATGTAGGATGCTTGGATATCCTGGTATGTAAAACTCTGAACTTACTGTCGAACGCCAATATCGGTGTCCTGTCTTCGACATCATAGCACGTCCTGGACATACCAACTACACCACCAGCTGGTCCACTGAGCACTCCGCGTAAACCCGAAAAATTTGCGATAGATGTAAGTCCACCATCAGACTGGTTGACAAACACCTTCTTGGCATGTTCGTCTCTGAGTTCACCCTGGAACCCCTTTCGGAATCCCTCCAAGTACTTTTGAGTCACAGGAGAAAGATAGGCATCCGCAACAGCCGATTGACTGCGTGGTACCAACTTTGCCATTGTTTGTAGTTCCGAAGAAACGGCCACTTTGAATCCAATCTCCCGAGCTACGGCAGCTACAGCAAGCTCGTGTTTTTGGAAGGTATACGAGTGCATCAGGGCCACAGCTACAGAACGATAACCCTGGCTCCAAAGAACGTAGAGGTCATTCCGAACGGCCTCCAGATCTGGCGTCTTTAATATCCGCACCGCTTCTCCTGTTAAGCCCATGTGCAAATCTGAATCAGAATCGACTTCAACGGGCTTAGGATCTGGGTCTTCTGAAAACCCTTCGATGGTGACTCGCTCATCGACTTCCACAACCGTCTCGTAGAGCTGGGCAAGACGTTGAACTGATAGGTCGAAAATGTTGGGGCGAGCCTGGTTGCCGATTTTAAGTAGGTCGCGGAAGCCCTTCGTAATCAACAGAGCGACTTGTTCGCCTTTTCGCTCAAGCAGGGCGTTTGTAGCAACCGTGGTGCCCATCCGAATGGACTCAACGGGATTCAGATCTAGAAGGGTCCCTCGGGGAATTGGAGAACCATTTGCAGTTTCTAGAATCTGTCGAATACATTCTGTGGGTGCATCATCGTATTCCCCGGGAGATTCGGATAGGATTTTGAAAATGACATCGGAGGCATGTCCTGGGATTTGAGCCCAGGCGTCGGTAAACGTGCCTCCTCGATCGATAGCGATCCGGATCCCAGCTTGTGTCATCTTGTGGTTGTGTTATCAGGATGTAAAACTTAATAGTTCCAACAGCAGTTATGTGATGAACGACCGCTGCTTATAATGGCCGGGTACCGACCAAAAGACCCAAAGATTGCGACTACTCCGCATTTCGAATCTCGGAATAAAAGCCGCGAGCCAGTGGCTTGCACTACAAAAGCCCATCAAATGCACTGTGCAATCGTAGATCCACTCGGCTGGCGGAGTTGAGGGCCGGGACAGCCAGGATTCCCGATCGGCAAGTCCAACATGAAGCCGACCCCGCGCAATATTTATGATAGCGCCGATAAAATGCTATGCAGGCATATCAGCAGAGATAAAAACGCTGTAGCTTATCCGTTCGTGTATGCAAAATAAAAATTGCACCTTTCTTGCCGGACTCGAACAGGAATTATGACAGAAATCCCGACTGTCCTGCTGGTTGAATCTAGCGTCCAGCAAATCGACCATGTCCGACGCCAGACCCTCTTCGAAAAAGTGACAATTTTAAAATATGACTGTGCTTCCGTCGACGAATTTGTCGCTCGTCTTCAACCTGGCGGTCTGTATAGCAATATCCGCGCCATTGTCCGCACAGGTTGGTTGAAAGCAGGGCCATACGCATCTCATCGCCTGTTCACTAGCGAACTCATCCCACACTTTCCTTCTAGCCTAAAACTTATCTGCTGTAGCGGACACGGATATGATGCAGCGGATATTGGCGCGTTAACAAACCGGGGAATCTGGTTCTGTAACACGCCCAACGCATGCACTGAGGCCGTCGCGAACACTGGACTTGTGTTAGTGCTGGAGACATTCCGCTATCTGAGCTTCGCACAGTGGTGTGCCAGATACAATTGGCAGAAAAGTCGAGAGCTGGGCTTGAAGGCAGTAGATCCGACCGGGATGGTGTTGGGTGTGGTCGGTCTGGGTAGCATTGGGCTTGCGATTGCCGAAAAGTGCCAGAGTGCACTAGGGATGAAAATTGCATATCACGGCCCGAAAAGGAAAGAGGAAGCAGAAGCGAGACTGGGTGGTGCGCGGTACTATGCTGATCTGACAGACATGGTTTCAGCTGTTGATTGCATTGTTATTGCTGCACCTTACACCCAGAGTACGCATCATCTCCTGTCCTACAAACACTTCCAAGTGACCAAAAGCATTGGCCTCCGAGTGGTAAATATTGCTCGTGGCAAAATGATCGATGAAGAGGCCTTGGTATTGGCTCTCGAGACAGGCAAAGTGGTTGGTGTAGGACTTGATGTGCACGAAAATGAACCAGAAGTGCACGAGAAACTGAGAAAAAACTGGATGGTGACTTTACTGCCTCATATCGGAGTTTGTTCCAGAACCAGTTGGGCCAATTTTGAAAGACAGACCTGGGACAATCTAGAATCGTACCTAGAGACCGGAAAGCCCGCAAGCCCCGTGAACATGATGAGAGCACCCTATCCCATGTCACAGCTGGAATGAAAGATTTATTTAGTATTCAACGAGCATACAAAACTGAAGAAGAAACTACGTGCTGGGTTTCTACTGGCCGTGTGAGGATCGTAGAGCTGTGGGGCCTAAGCTTTATCTTGGGTTTTTTATCAAATTTATCTTCTTTGGCTCAATTTATTTTGTTAACAATATATTTAATTGCCATAAGCTTGACTCTGGAAGAACAAAGCTTGGCTGTTCTGGTGGGGCTATGTTTTTAGCTCTGTTGAAATGCCGTGAGGAAACGACGCCGGCAATAGCGAAACTACTTTCTGAATATGGCGTTGATCCGAGCATTTTTAATATTAGAAGGGCGAAGAGGTTTCTCGCCCTTGGAAAAGTAGAACGATTTTGCAAGTCTCTAAGGGCTGTGGCTGTAGGTTATATGCTGGGTGGTATGAGAAAGAAGGACAACGACTACGATTATTGATCAAAGACAAAAATACTTCAATTTTCTTTTTATACAGAAGTGTGTGTGTGTGTGTGTGTGTGTCCCCTCGCGAATTGAGCCCTGGATTGAGGTACAAGTGTGATAATTGACCTATATGAAGAGATCCAGCTATTTATAGTTGCAGCAGCTCATCTCCCTGCTGCCTAGCGGAGTCCCTGCCGAGGATGCCCAACAGGCAACCACTCCCACAGATCTATATATATCACGTGACCTGGGATATAACTTCGCGAACGATATGCAGGACTGGTGACGTGCGCTGTGCACGCTGTGGCCCTGAAACAATTGAATAGAAGGACAGGGACGAGAAAATCAGGAAAAGCGTAGGTTGTTTTGCGAATAGGACGCTTAAAACGGCGTCAAAACTTGCCTTTTTCGGCGCCCAATTTACCGTCACTTAGCGTTGGGGTGTAAGGTTTTCAACCGGGTTGACAAGGGTGAAACTATATTTTTAGTTAGAGCGGAGGTGTGATTCTATAGTAAAGGGGATGGTGAAAGCGGGCTGAGATATTTGCGTGAAGCTGCCAAGCGTGAAACAGTGAAACATGCGGACCGGGAAAACGACTCTCATCCGTGATACATCAGCCCCTCAGCACTAGCCTGCATAGTCATCCCGTTGGGCGTAACGACATATTCCAGATATTGCTTGTCCCCGCAGATGCTAAGTCATCGTACTAAGCGTTTCCGAATTCTATTCGCTTATTTGAGAACTTTTTCACCGTACTCGCCTTTGGTG
Organism: Penicillium atrosanguineum; assembly: GCF_028827265.1. NCBI lineage: Eukaryota > Fungi > Ascomycota > Eurotiomycetes > Eurotiales > Aspergillaceae > Penicillium > Penicillium atrosanguineum. The sequence continues at coordinate 1,191,101 of NW_026623133.1, read as the reverse complement.
TGTCTGCTAACTCCCATCCTCACCCCGCACATCGTAAGCCTCGATTAATCCAAACCGAGCTTTTACCATCCTTCATTATGGTTTCCCCTGTCGCAGACCTCCCTACTCTATCAGATATTGGTATTCACCCCCCTCCGTCTATTCTTGCATCAAAGGCCTTCGCATACGCAAAACATCATTGCACCGAAGCAGTCTACAACCATGCGATGCGCTCCGCATACTGGGCAATGATAATCGCCAAAAAGCTTCCAGAATTCCACAACAACCCGAGACTGAACCTAGAGGCGGTCTTCGTTAGCTGTATTCTTCACGACATGGGATGGGCAAATACACCAGAACTGTTATCATCCGACAAGCGTTTCGAGGTTGATAGCGCCAATATCGCACGGGACTTTATCTATGATGAGCAAATTCATCTAAGCACCGAGCCATGGAGTTATGACACTATCCAGCGTGTCTGGGATTCAATTGCTCTACACACAACACCCTCTATCGCTAGACATGCGGCGCCCGATGTTGCTCTCACTAACTTGGGCATCACGGCTGATTTTGCAGGCCCAGGGCTTCCTGGGCCAGATGGGAAACCGCTTATCACATACGGGGAGTATTGTGCGGTCATGAAAGTCTTCCCTCGTGCTGGCTTTAACTCAGAGGGATTTAAGGATATAATGTGCTGGTTGTGCCGCACAAAGCCCGAGACAACCTACGATAACTTTGTGGGAGAGTATGGATGCCAATTCGGACCTGATGGCAATGGGGAGGGAGTTGAGGGGTTTAAAAAGGCGTGGGCAGCAGGACAGTCCAGTAAAATTTTAATGCCAGGCCTGGAAAAATTGGAGTCAATTGATCCTAAGTAGCGATCTTGGTTGAAGCCAATATCACGATATCTAGATTGGGGCATGCATTATCCGATTGCACGAATATACACATAGCTAGTCACGCGAACTATTGTTTCCCGATAACTAGACCATAATTCGTCGACTCATCTGCTCTGTGCCGGCAGACTTTTCATAGTCAATATCCTTGTGAAGATCCACCCGACGACCGAGAGCCCGACGAATAATCCAATCCTTGCTATTAATCTCCTCTTCAACCTGGCCCTGTGTGATGGGAGGAATGAGATCCGATCCATCTAGTCGTCGTAGCATGACACTATCCTCCGGTCGAGCGAAGTACACTAGACTGTAACGCGTTGAGTCGCCTTGAATTCCTGGCGGTGCAGCAACACGGTGAATGTTGGAACGCAGCAGACCGTTTGTGAACTTCACCATGGCATCCCCCAAATTGATAATCGCGTGTCCTGGTAGTGGCCGCACATAGACCCATTCCGCATCAGCGCCTGGAGGAAGAACCTGAAGGCCGCCAAGTCTGTTGAAGAGCACAGTGACACTTCCGAAGTCGGTATGTTGTCCTAAAGCTGTGCGACGGTCGTCGATAGGCTGAGGTGGCGCTTTGATAAACCGTATTTGGTCGCCACCAATGGCTTGCAACCGATGAATGCTGGAAAGTGTGTTCTCTGGCAAGGCGAGTTTGTCATTGAGGATGTTCAGAACAAGCGACACGATGCCATGAGAGCCCCGCATGAACGATTCCTGCTGTCCTCGGCTTTGACTCAGGAGCTCGGGAGCCGGTAGAGGATCGCTAACTCCCATAATGTCGTCCTTGGAGGTCTTGGCATAATTCTTTAGTATAATGCTTCCAACGACCAAGCAAACCAAATGCACTTACATTGTAAAACTCGTTTCGATCCAGGTTGCCGTCCTTATCGACAGTGGCAGCCCCCCTCCCTTTGTATCCAAAGTATGAGTTCTGAGTACTGAAATCATAGCGTTTCTTTTCTTCAAGGCTGAGATCGAATAGGTTCTCCCCAACGGTAAATAGCTTGTCAGCATCATTCAGCAGAGAGACCCCATGATCTGAATCTTGAAGATCGAGATAGAAGAATCCGATTTCAACACAAGCTTCGAAAAGTCGCTCACACTCCGTCGAATCTCCCGCTAATAGCCTTTTTAGCGATAGCCGGAGCAGGGGTGCGGTGGGAACATCATCTGGGAAAGGTGGGAGTCCAGGGAAATTGTTTTGGATTTCCGTGTAACTTGCGTCGGATTGCATAGTTGAAATTTGGCTGAAGTAGTACTAAGATAAAAGTCTTCTATGAGGAGAGTCTTCAAGAATTTGATGATTTTCTAGCGGAAGCACTTAGGTGCAGCTACTTGTATATTAATGGGCCTGTGACGTTTGGCCATGCGGGGAAATAGTACATGCCGAGGGTCCCGCCGAATCCGAGTTTAACTTTTGTAATCGGATGATATTCAACTATGCAGTAGTCAAGCTTGAAGATGTAACATCGCGTATTGCATTGTCTTCGTTGTGAAACTTTTAACATAGTATGTACTAAGTGTCCAGGAGATCCGGGTTCGTTGCTATTGGGTTTATTTTGGCCGAGGGCGCTAGGTTTCGACTTGGATCTACTATCCAAGCAAGGCGAACTTTACCGAAAAACCTGAGTCAAATAACCTTCAACAACAGTATTAACGGATCAGGTCAAAATCATCATCTTCTGTGACTGCGTATATCTGGACTCCAAGTCTGACCCCGATGTGGAGTGCAACCCCGCTGGATACTTAGCCGGCCCACTCCAAGTTGCGTCCATCCCACAACTCCTCTGACTCGACAATCTATGAATCTATGACCTGGAAACTACCTCAACATGACGGCAGAGAGAATCTTATCTATTTCAGACCTTGAAGCTGCTGCTTCCAAGAAGCTACCGGGTGCGACTCGAGGTATTTCACCATTCCAGTTTAGACATTCTGTTCCCCAACTAAAGAGGGGTACTGATAACCAGAATTCTTCAACTCCGGCGCAACGAACCAAGTGACTGTGCGCGAAAACTCATCAGCGTATCAGAAGTATCGCCTCTTACCTCGGGTCCTGAAAGATGTGTCTCAAGTCAGCACAAAGATTAGCGTTTTCGGCCGAGAGATCGCATTCCCACTTTGCGTATCTCCAGCAGGGCTACAGGGCATGGCCCATCCAGATGCAGAGCTGGCGACGAGCAAAGCATGTGCCAAGGCTGGTGTAAATATGGGTGTCTCATCATATGCCAATCATTCAGTTGAGCAGATTACCACTACAGGCAAGGAGATCGGACCAATTTACCATGTCATGCAACTATATTCCATGACAGATCGAGAGAAAGAAGCTCGTATCGTTTGTCGTGCAGAAGCTTCAGGATGCAAAGCCATATTCCTCACTGCAGATAGCCCTGTCATGGGCGTTCGATACAATGAATGGCGCAATGAAGGCTTCAAACCACCAGCGGGTCTAGCGTATCCGATGATCGAAAAGACGTCCGAGCAGATCCAGTCGCAATCTCATGATGATGGGTTTTCATCGTTCAATTCGGATTCTCATTCCTGGGAAAAGGAGATTCCTTGGTTGCGCAGTATCACTAATATGCAGATCTGGATCAAGGGCGTCTTGACACCTGAAGATGTTGAAACGGCAATTGAATATGGTTGCGACGGGGTGGTTATCAGTAACCATGGCGGGCGGCAGTTGGATGAAACACCAGCGACTATTGATGCTCTTCCTGCTTGTGCAAAGGCCGCACGTGGAAGGATCAGTATTCATATTGACGGAGGTATTAGATCCGGCAGTGACATCTTCAAGGCCTTGGCTTTGGGAGCGGAGTGTTGCTGGGTTGGTCGCCCTATGCTTTGGGGACTAGCAGTGAGTTTCATACCTTCAAAATAGCCCTACCAAAAGGCCAGAAATTGACTGACTTGATTCATTAGTATAATGGCCAAGAAGGAGTCGAGCTAATGCTCGATATCCTTTACCGGGAGTTCCAAAGGTGTATGCAGCTGACGGGCTGTAAGTCGATATCTGAGATCAGTCCTTCAAGCTTAGGAATTGTTCGATCCGATGGTCCTTTGGCAAGACTTTAGATTAGAGAAATAGAAATGAGACATAGAATTGCACTTCGAAGATTGGGTGAGTAAAGATCAACATTGGAACCATCCCAAGGTTCCTGTCCCGCAGTGATATCTCTTATCGGCGGGTGACATCAAACAATTTTTCCAACTCCAACTCCAACTCCAACTCCAACTCCAACTCCGACACTCGTACCTCGAGAGCTCTCAAATAAACAACCCCGCTCACATCCTGGCCCAAAGGTCAATCACCTACAAAATGACATCTTCTCCCGCGCCAACCATTCACATTGCCCAATCCCTCCTCGCGCGCGCCCATTCCCCCGACACAGCATCCCAGCAGTTCACCGAGCGCATCAAACAAAAACCCCTCTTCCTGCGCCCAACATCTCCCTCCGCCTCCGACAACCGCTCAAGGCGACGTCTCCACCGCCTCCGCAAAAAGAATATTTCCTCCGACACCAACGGCCGCGCCCTCTATCCGCGCGCGAGAAGCGCACGACAGGCCTCTACGATCTCCCTAAAGAAGAATGTAAATACGCCATATTCAGGGGTCTACATGATCTGTGGACGACATATATGCAGGAAATCCTTGATCTGAAAACTGATGGAAGAAGCGGACTCGTGACACCGGCATCGCATGGTGCTAAGCTTGTCAGTGCGGATTACCATGGTGCGGAGGTCGAGGTTGTGAGAAGTCGGTCTGCGGGTAGGGTTGGGCTTAAGGGATTCGTTGTAAGGGATACGAAGTTTACGTTTGTTATTGTTACGGAAAAGGATCAGGTCAAGAGTGAGTCTATTCGTTGCGAGAGGATAATTGGTTTGGATGCTGATGATTTGATAGCGATACCGAAAGAGCATAGTATCTTCCGATTTACGGTGCCGTTTCCGAAGTCTGCGAAATTGACGGATGGAGAGCAGCAAGGCAAAACTGAAGACCCGAAACCACTGGAGTTTGAGTTGCATGGGAGCCAGTTTGAGAATCGGCCTGTTGATCGGGCGAACAAGAAGTTCAAGTGGAGGAATGTCGATTATCTGTGAATGCTGGATTTGCAAAGGAATTTTTACTGGCCAATGCCTCGGGATTTTTATGCTCCAAATATGATACCCTGTCAACATGTCCTTTGGGTGACCGTTCCATACAAACAGTAGACTGCCTAGTTCAACTTGAACAAAATAAGGCTACGGATGATTACAGCTGGTAAGAACCCCAGTGGGTCAAGGTGTTCGTTGAAAGTTGTTTCATTCTGTTATGTAGGGTATCTGATCATGGCCGAGCTACAACCACAAGCGTGGGGACGTAGCCAGAGCCATACATTTGAGCAATAGCTTGATGGCCAATATGTTACGCGACATAACCCCGTAAAATTCATCGAAGAGGAGCATAGATCCGAGTCGGTAGATGCCTCATGTTTCGAGAAACTCCTCGAGGCCCAAGGCCCGAGTGTCAGGCCGTGGATCCGTCCATTGTTTGAACCGAGAATTTGGTCGTAATGGGTAGATACTGGCCTTGAGTGATCGAATATCACGATCATTGTCGCATATTCTTATGAGTCGTGGTAATCGCTGGTGTCCAATTCAATGAACACGTCCAGTCGATACTGCATAAGCAACGAAGCCGTCAAGCGGTATAGTCGATGTGATCCAAAGCACGATGACGATGATAAATCACATGCCGGCCCACTCAATGCTGAAGGCGCGAACGCTTTCGACGCGCTCAGCCTCGGAGTCGACATCTTCGCGGGTCTTCTCTGGCCCACCGAGAAGAAAGCCCTTCTTCACACCAGTGCCGAGACGGCCACCGTTGATAATGTCCATCAGATCGATGTTCTGGTCCCATTCCGCCGACACGACGAGGAAGTGCGAATGGAAGCGAAGAGGATCGCCAGGGTAAGCCACGTACTGGCATCCGAAGCGCAGGCCAGGCGAGAGGAAGTAGCCTTGCGAGTGGAGGTGAGCAAAGAGTGGGTACGACAAGGGCACTTCGGGCTTTGAGAGTATTCGGCTCGACGAAGTGGGCTGAGGAAGAGGGGGGTAGGATGTTGCAGGTGTGATGGCCATCGCCAGTTTGGATTCAGGTGTCATGTTCGCAGAGCGAGAGGCCGAGTTGCTGCCATCATCGAAAATATCCACCACAGACGACGACTCATCCTTCTGCGCGGAGGAAGCAGAGGCGTTATCTGCGGCCTTCGCAGCCTTGGCCTTGACCTTCTCGCCTAGCTTCTTCAGCGCTTGCTCCCGTTGCTGGTCCTTGCGGTCCGAGAGGATGCGCGAGGCGTGGAGACCCTGGGATTCTAGTTCGCGTAGATACTGTCGGCGGTCCTCTTCTAAGAGCGACTTCATGCCATCGTGGGCCTTGGCTTCGTCTACAATGCAAGCTACATCCCTGTCTACCAACACCCGCGCCTCCTCTGGCATCAGCTCGAGCGGCAGACCCAGGAACACATTCTGCTGCGGGATTTGAGGAAGGGTCCCGATCAACACGCCGCAGATGTTGTGCTCGCGTCGCAGGTAGGTCACGGCATCGATTGAAAACAGCAGGTATCTACCAGATATGTATGAGATCGGAACGGGAAGGGTAGGTTGAGAGTCCATGTTTAGGGCCTTTTCATAGATTCTGAAACAAATGCGATGTTAGCAGTTGCTCATCAACAGTAGTTGCAGGTTGAAGAAATGAAGGTTTCGAGGCATATCATTTTTAATACGTTTCTCATTCACCGGTGCTCAGTTTTATAACTAAGCTTTCAGGGGATTGACAGATTTGTAGATGGATAATCATGCAAGGAGGGGAAGATGAATTAAAAAGTTGCAAGAACTTACCATTAACGAGACGAGTCTGGGATTTGACCAGCAAAGCCAGAGACTCGATGAAGTGGAAGAAGGAAAAAAGCGAAAACCCGAGTTTTGTAAAGCTCCGCCCGCGCTTGTCCCGTTTGGGAGGCGGTCTTGGCTCCCCGCGGCTTTGCTTCTGCCATTTAGCTTCAGCTTCATCATAAGATCGCATATTTCGTTATGAACTTCCTTCTCTTGCTATTTCTGGTCTTCTTCGCCCCCCTGCTGCTGTTCACAGGTGAGATTCTATATACTATACCCCTCCTGAGAACACCATATGTTCTGACACAAACAGCATGGCTCGCGGCTTCATCCTGTCTGGGGAATGGCTTCCGCCTAAGAGGCTTTTCGGCGCGACCGGGCATGGCATATGGCCAGAGCTACCTCCGGACTATGGCAAACTCTGGTCCCGCATTGTCGGAGCAGATTGAAATGGACGACATGCTAGCTGAGCCAGGAACTCACCGTCACTTTGACGAAGAAGAAGAGTATTGAGTTTCCAAGCTGTCGCGCATTCCTCAGAACTCCAGATCAGATTTCTTTGGCATACCTCCAGATGCGGGTGCCTCCTGTGCCTCCTTGTCGCCCTCATCCGGTGGCAAGCTGAAAGGCTTGATCTCGAATCGCCGACGACTCAAGATAAATGCCCAGTCCAATCCCACGTTCTGATCACTGCCACCACCACGTTCGTGCAGTACTGGAAGACGATGAGTTTTGAGCATGCCCTGCGGCGGCTCTTCGGATGATGTCGCACCTCCAGAAGCTGCCAGGGCATCGGAGGAGTGAGGGAAAGGACAAAGTTCAATGACACCGTCGCTGAGTAGCTCCACCCAGCGGACTAGTCCGGATGAACGAGGGAATAGCGATAACGGAAGGGTTATCATCGCGGTAACTCGGGTTGCGTATGCGCTCATCAAAGCTTTCAACCCGTGAAGGAATTGTAGCACATATTCGGGCATGCAGGCATTTGGTGGATATGTGGTGGGATTGAGCAGCGAAGGAATCACGATTCGGTGAATAGTATTCGGACTGTCCGAGGCGATTGCGGTTTGAAGTCTTTTCAAGATGGCAGTAAATGGCGATTCCCTCGAAGGCACCACCGGAGTGAACGTCATGTTAGTGATAGACGGATGGGCGAGACGTTTAGTGAGATCGAAGGCGTGACAGAAGGCGGCTTGAGGCTTCCCATCTTGTTCTCCAGTCGATGCAGGAGCAGGAGCTTTGGTTTGTTAGCTCTGATAATCCAAAATGTATTTACGAGAAGCTCACCATCTCGTGATCCTGCAATGCCCGCGCCGAACTCGCCTAATCGCTCGTATCGCCATGCAATCTTCATCTTCTCGTCCTTACGCTTGTCTGATCTCTTGTCGTTCAGGGATTCGGCTGTACCGATCAATCCAGGAAGACTGCGACCCCATTGCTCGGGCACTCCAACAACATGAACTTTTTGTTCCTGGACGACTCCCTCAGCCGCATAGTACCGCAGCAATGCACCTGCAAAATCGGTCGTCCCATTCTCCTCAATCAACAAAGACTTGCCCATGGGCAGGCCTGCATGACCCGCCAGTAGATTATCTAGCGAAGGCGTTCCCGTAGAAGTAGTTGGGCGTCCGTCGTCGGGGGAGGGGCGAATTCCTGGGATGGACTCTGGAGCTGGCTGTGCGGGGGCATTGGGAATAGCAGTGCGGTCGACACCTGCTGACAAGCCGATGTTTCGCTTGCGAAAAGACATTCTATGCAATGAACCAAATAAAATCAAAAACGGAGAGGTGTTAGAGTCGATGCGCCGCAGTCGAGTGCAAATCGTTATCGGCGGGGAACCAAAACCGGCAGAAAAAAAGAAAAGCTTCAGAACTCCGACTCTCCACCTTCAGATCCTACCTTCCTCAACTTTTTCGCCCGCCGACCACCTCCACGCCTCGGCCCGCAGGAATTTAGCAGCAGACTCTGTAGCGCAAAGATCCCGACCTCTTTGACCACTCATAAACCGCATTACCACAAGTCACAATTTCATAATGTCGGACCCGCTCCTGTTCGAAGACACTTTTACGATCACCACGATCAACGCCCAGAAGTACGACCGTGTGTCGCGCTTGACCTGCACCTCCAATGATGCCTCCGTCACATTCACCCTCGATGTGAACTCGGAGCTCTACCCGTGCGCGGTGGGCGAGTCGCTTTCTTTGGCTTTGGCCTCGACCCTGTCTCTTGACGGCAAGGAGGATACCCGGAACAGCTGGAGAGAGGTCGCCAATGGCGATCAGACTCTTGCGAATGACTACGACTATGTTTGCCATGGCAAGGTTTACCGATTCGAGGAGGGTGCTACTAAGGATACTATGTGAGTTTTTGCAAAGCCTTTGTTCGGGCAGATTCTCGTTCGTGAACCTTTAACTGACATGTATGGTTCTTGCAGGGCCGTCTTCGTTTCTTTCGGAGGTCTGCTTCTCTACCTTGAGGGTCCCTACAAGAAGCTTGCTCCTCTGCGGATCGACCACGTCTACTTGCTTCTGAAGAAATAGATCCATTTCGTTGAATTGGTGTCTGGCTTGGACCGGTAATGGTCAGAATTTGTCTCGAAATATACTACATAAGGGCAAAAAGTTATGGGGTGTACTTGATCTGGGCAGATGTTCATATCTTCTTTGTCGGGTTGTGCAGCGCTGGCGTTTTTTTGCATTCTGATTTGGGAATACCAATAGATGATCGTCTATCAAAAATCGATCTTCATTCAACTGAAGAACAGTCCCAGTAAAAAGTCCCGAACATAAAAAGCCTTTGTTCCAAAATCACCTGATGCCGACCGTGTCGGTCGTTCAGCAAAGTCTGCATATACCCTACGTCTACAAGTAGAGACACGAGATGGAACTGGTAATGGGATGAATGGAGCTTAATGCATATTGTTTAACCTCCTATACCTCATGTCGTATGTACAGAAATCAATTATCTACCTCTAGGCGTGCGATGCAGTCGGGAATTCCAAACGACGATGCAGACGCGCCTGAATATCCAGGAAATCCGGCTCAGTCTCCGCCATGAGAAGACCATGCCGAATAAAGAAGTCAATGATAACGACTGCACAATTAGGCTTGAACTCACCCTTCGCAAGCGCCTCCTTGACTTCAGCAACAGACAACAGCTTGAACTCTTCGACCTCATTGTCGCATGGCGTGGGAATCACCGACGCATCAAGCTTCAAGTCATAGACGTACTCGACCTCCGGCTGCAGGAGACCAGTTTCACCGCCAGCGCGCACATCACGGACGTGGTGGTATGTCACGCAGCCTCTGGCACGGATCAAATGGCGGACTTCGGCTTCGGGGAGAGAGGCTTCTTCCATTGCTTCACGGACGATGCATTCGAATGGTTTCTCGCCGGTGCACATGCCCCCGGCCACGGTATTGTCTAGCATGCTGGGATATGTTTGCTTGTTCTTTGCACGGCGGGGGATCCATAATTTCAGTCCTGTTTCGTCCTCAACGTAGGCAGTCATATGGGCGCCGTAGGTGACGACGCCAAAGAGACATGATGCGCAGCGCTCCATCTCGAGGAGGTATTCGCCACCCGGTCCAAAGACGGGGTAGTTCTCATTACGCCATCCTTTCAGAACTTCGAAGGTGCCCTGCTTGACGGCCTCTGCGATGCTCTCTGCAATCAATTTGCTGCGGAGAGCGGGGTCTGCATCTGCGGGTGCCACTAGGGTCAATGTCTTTGCGGCGGAGTCAATGGCCCAGTATTCGGTCCATGGAAACTTCTCGATAACTGAGTTCAGGACATATCCTAGCGTCGCATCGCAGCCAGATACTCGAAAGGCGTGGTAATTGTTGAGGTTCTCTGTGTAGGCAGCGCGATTGTCCTCGTAGTAAGGGAAGCTGCGGCCGTCAGACCATGAATTGCAAGATTATACAGGAACTTCAGTACTTATCGCATTCGATGACGAGCTCCAGATTGGATTTACCCATTGTGAAGAGCCCTTTAAGATCTGTATAAGTCAAAGTTCGCGGCGCAGTCAACTCAAGATCAATGCCAAGCCCTTATCGACCCGATAAGGGCAGCTCCCCCTCTTATGTCACCGAGTCCTGGAATCTCTTAGAAGCTCGAATAAAGAAAGTTCCTACCTCAATTGCCTCCTCTACTATACGCACCTCAGGTGTCAACCATGTTCTCCGTCGTCATCCCAGGCCGTCCGTGCCTCACGGATATCATCCCAGTCGACAGCCAACCAAACGGCCAAGCTACCAAGTTCGCATTCAACATCCCGCTCAACCCACCCTTCAGCGAACTAGTAGTCTTCTTCCTCCCCGGAACAGTCCTACCCCCGGGCACAGGCGCCGCCATCTACGTCCAGACCCCGGACCCAAACACCGGAAACCCAACAGACTTCCGCTTCATCGGCGCGCTAGCCAACGAAAAGCCCTCTGGCATCTTCACCATCAAGGCCCCCTCCACCAATGGCACGCGCCGCTCAGAAGCCGAAGAAGAGGACGAGATGCTTGATGAGGGCGCAACCGGCCCAGCAGGCCCACCCAACGGCGTCGTAACATTGGGTATTTCAATCGAGGCGGTTGAGAATATTGCTCCGCAGCTGTCCGCGCTGGAAGCTGAGGCTCCGCGCGAATCTCGATCCGAGTCTCAGTCCACCGCCATGGTAAGGTTGTCTCCAGAACAGGCGCAGCAGAAGCAGTTGTCGACGAAAGTCCTTGCGCAGCGCATTATCGGCAGCGCATTCAATTTCCTGGCTAGTTTTGCTGAGTCGGATCCTGCGAAGAAGGGCCATGACGTGGTGCCACTTAAGAGCTTCCGAGACTGGTGGACGAAATTTGAGAGGCGCATTGAGATGGATCCTTCGTTTTTGGAACGGCAAGATCCTAATGCGGCGTGAGCTCTTTTCTGTCTGTTCTCTGTGAGGGAATTCCTTGCATGTGGTTTCTGGAGTATGCTATGCATTAGGAGTGAGCGATTTTTCTATTGTCTTGATATGTGTCACGATATTCTGGTTGTGTAATGTCCCTGGTCAAGGACCTTCTAGTCAAAAGGGGAGTGTATGAATTAATTGAAGATTAAATTTTTTATTTCCATTCGTCATTTATACCATTCGTCATTTATAGGAATGTTTGTCATATACAAGATTGACGTGTTTGCAATCGATCATAAGTCCAGGTATTTTCTTCTCCAATGAAACTCCAGTCCAGATATCCTCCCAGTCGTGCGTATATAAAGATCATAATTCAGATTTGCGCTGCATGTGTTGCAATGTCGAGTCCGGACGGAGACGGATGCCTGGCTCATAGCATAGGCTGTATAGTTCATCAACGTATGTAGTTGGTGTGGTGACAGCGTCACCCGCCGCGATGATAGCATCGTGCGTGCCAACGGGATTGTGAGCCACGTTCTCATTGAGTCGGCTCACGTCAACACGAACCTCCTTCTGCACTGTGATATCGCCAAGGGCAGTTGGGGTGTCAAATAGCGACTCTTGGGAGTTCATTGTTCCAGAATTTGATGGCTTCCTAGAAGGCCATATGCGAAGGAATGCGTTCTTCGTCGTAGCGAGAAGATCTGCTTCTGAAGCTGTTGAGCCAGAGCGAACGTCGGTGATGAAGAGTTCCTCGCTCAACTCGCGGGTGAATCCATCTCGGTCGGCAACACTGTCGTTTACTTGCTGTTGAACGCGGAAGAGACGGAAGGGAGTGAATGTGAAGTCGGGGTTGGGGACCTGCGTGTCGAGAGTGCCGACGACACAGAATGTGAGGAGGGTGCATTGTTGCGGTTTTAAATCTTCTTCTGAGAATTGACCGGCGGTGCGGCAGGGCGTTACAAGAGGTCGGGCAGAAAAGCGCGCGGCTGCACGCATATCTTCAGGGAGTGTTTTGGAGAGAGAGGCGATTCCTTCCATGAGGTGTCGGCGGAACTCATCAGTTGCGGAATCGGATTGTTTGGCAGCTGGGGATGCAAGATACTTCAGGCAGAAGTTCATTGACCAGCCCTCCATGTGAGAAATGAGATCAAGATGTTGCACCTGCAGCCGTTTCAAGGGCAAAGTGGCAGATGGCAACGGGTTACCGGTGCCCTTGGTAGTGAGAATCTCAAAGTGGTCGGCGACGGTGGGACGCATGACGAAAGTGATAAGATGGACACCCTCTCCAAAGGTACGGTTGGAGGATGCATAGTCGCGCATATCCCGCAGGCGCTCGATGAGAGTCGATTCGGGGACATGAATACGGCGGGAGAGGGTCGAGGTGATATGCTCGATAGTCGCAAAACGGAATCCCATCGAGGCAAAGCGAGTTGCTTCATGCTTGTGAAGTTGTTTAACACTAAACATAAGCTGGCCCTTGCCTGTACGCAGCGATGAACGGCCCATAGCTCGAGATAGTCGTGAGACCGGAATGGCGGTTGAGAGAACATCGTCGTATAAGGTTCCCAGATCTTGCAGGGGCTGGCGAAGTTCATCAGAAATTTCTTGAGCTGTTACACAGAAGAGCTGCTTGAACAGTGTATCGAAATCGGTCTGCAACTCGGTATCCTTGTCCATGACCACACCGCGAGTAACGACGTGCTTTCGAATGGCGCGCTGTTCGGATTCCAGACGGTTTCGCATGAAAGGAATTAGATCTTTCACAACGGGCCAATTTCGGCTTGCTCTGAAGGCCCAGAGGAAGGTTGGGTGAGTGCGGGTCAGATCGTCATCTTTAAAGGTCTGTATTGATAGTTAGCTTGATACATCAAGGAGCATATTTGGAATAACGCACTCGTCCAATGTAGTGATCGACGACCTTCCGAAGTGGCAGAAGCGCCTGCGGGGTGACCATCACCCGACCAGCAGGATCAAAGTAGGCACAAGCGAGCACAAGCTGGTGCGCGCGAGTAGTGGATCGTCGTCGGTTTCCACCGGCCACGATGGCGCAAGCGGATAGAATTACACACGAGACACAAGCCTTGAAATGTGGTTAGCTAACAAGACATCCCAATGAAACACAGGTCAACTCACCAGCACAGCGCAAACAATGACAGTCTGGCTTCGCGACAACTGCGATCCATGCTTGGCGGACTCGTCGCGTTCTCTGTAGATCGTGCCAACCGCCGCAGTCCAGTGCATGCCCGAGACGGCCGCAGCAAGCAAACAGGCACAGATACTACGTCTCCACCAACTATCAGTCCACGATGCTCTCCAACGGAAGAAGATTCCCAACGCTGCGATACTCGAGAAAATAGCGATAGCTGCGGATCCGACAACGTTGGCGACATGGTAGGCGCATCTATAGTTTGAAATGCCGAGTTGGCCAACATAGTGCATACCGCATACCGAGCTTCCCGTGAGGAAACCTCCGAGCAGGATACGAATATAACTCGCTTTCTCTTCGACACCGACGGAGTAAAAGGCGGCAAGAAGGACGACGACGGGGAGTACAAATGAGGTTCCGGTGAAAGCAACATTATAGAAAATCTGCATGTCCGGTGCTCCGTCGGCGAGAACGATCGCACGGTTGCCGATGAAATGCATGCACCAAATTCCGATGCCGCCCATGGTGATGGAGGAGGTGAGGAGTAGATACCTTTTGATTAGTTCATGTTAGTAGCTACTCGGCGAGGGAAAGACGGGGAAGTGTACCAATTGTAGAATCCGGATCTGGATGTTCTGCGATGCAGAAGCTCGAGAGTAGTTGCGCATCCCATAGAGCTGATCACATATGAGAGGAAGATGTACCCGGCCAGGTATGAGACATGGACGGGATTCTCATCCTGAGTGCCTGCACTCGTCATGTTGCTGGATGCCATATGGTGACGCACAGCGATCCTCGCATCGGCTAACGACGTAAATGTTGGGTAGGGCTGATGAAGCCGAAAGATCGACTGCAGTAGATATGATCAGATCAGCATGAATGTAGTGAGAATAATCCCAGTTATGGTCGAGCGACTAGAAAGAGGGTGTCGATCAGGGAAAGATCATCTCTCGGAGCGACGGCAGTGATATCTTATAACCCCAGATCAGCGCGCACAGTCCGAACTCGCATATTCCCGACCAGCACAGTTAACTAAGGCATGCATGGCGTCGGACGAATCACACGTCCGGTATGCTAGCGATAGAGATCCAGATGTGCTCCTAAAAAAGAGGAGGCCCACTCTCAGGCGCGCTTGGTCCGTTCTCTGGACTGTCCCATCGCGTGGCATTACATTACAACTGGAAAAGTGGATTCGGGCTAATGCTTCCGCACTGAAAGCACAGGATAAAAGAAACCAGTTTCGGATTAATCAAATGTGGACTATCGAAAAAACGGGCATGGGTCCCTGGGCGAATCCCTGTCAGACGGAACTTTTGAAGCGAGATGGTTTTTTTTCCCGCGCATCAAGCAGGTAATAGGCCAGGCTAGATCTAGATCGGATCGCAAGTAGGTAAAGAACGATGGGGCCCGGCTCTCGATCGGAGCGTATCACAAGCGGCCTAGCGTTGGCCCCTCGGAACTGTCGCCATGTTCTGGCTTAGCCTCTAAGAGCTGAGAATGAAAAGTGATTCAAATGGAGACGCAGGCGGGTGTAGATTCTCGCCACGGGGTGCTCATGCAATGCGATAGGTTTTCGGTAACTTCTGAAGTTTGAAAAGGCATATGGTATACGAGGGGTGACCTCGGTGTGCAGGTTTGCAGGAGTCTAAGTGTGTGGCGGACAGTGCGTTCGGCCCCTCCGAGGCGTTGATTGGGGCCCTGCACCGCCAATTCGGGCTTCAGCTGCGCCTTTGCGTCACTTACCGATGAAGTCTGATAGATTAAAAGCCCCACGCGACTGCGAGAAATTGGAGCTCTCGCCTGCTTGCCTGAAGGCAATCAAAAGAGTTCGCATCCGGATCTGCACACTGTCCTGGACGATCAGTCACAATGCCGATAAGCTCTCTTAGCGTTGGTGGGCGTCCATCATTGCATGAGAGACATAAGAGACATGGGAGATGGGGACGTGGCGGAGATTCGCTAGAGCTGAATTCGAAATGAATTCCCCGAGACTCCTAGAGCCGCACGCGAGCCTCGGTTCTGGTCCGGACAATAGGCAATATATGAAGTTGATTGCACTATCCCGTAACGAGCTCATAGGGTGTGATTCGGTACCTGAGGCTTGGAGGGGCACAGTTCGGTGGTCCCGATCTATCGCGCTAGCGCCACCCTGCGCAATGGTTCACAGTGGGCGTGTTTTGGCTCGTCCATGGCTGAGGCGACTGATAGCTCGAGTGTTCGTCTCTGAAGAAGAATGAGGGACTAAATCTGATCCATCTCACCGGGACAGTCAATCTGATCCGATTCACTTTGGTGAGTCTGGCACCTGCCAGATCCACTCGCGAGTCGCCATCGGCTGTCCGGACGATGTTTGCCGCCGTTTAAAATGACCCCATCGAGGATGCAGTCACCTGCCTGAAGGTTTTCTTGTCGCCAAGCTTGATACATAAGACATGTGAACATGGGGGAGTGACGAGTCCAACCCTGGAAGGCATCCAGAACCCCCGAAGGAATCGCATGGCAGTGACTCCTGCATGTGGGTTGGGTCCACGGTCAATGGTAGAATTCTCCGGCTTCTCCATCCCGTGGCTGTCAAGCAAACCTTGGAACGATCCGGACCATCCCAAAGGATCTAGACTGTCGCCGACGATAAATTAACAGCTTATCACGCGGCCAACAGGCCTTCGGTTATCGAGGACAGGGCCATGTCTGAATCGGGCGAATCGATCGCCAGGTACTATCTGGATAGTCTGCAACCCCTGCAAGTGAAATACTGCTCGAGGCAAGTGGTCCGCGAAGTATGGCGTAGCTTACCAGGGTACAAGTCATGCGCCCGACGCCTGGGAACTCTGTGCCGTCGTTTCACCTCTAGGACTACCATAAATTTGCCTGCATTATTGTTCTCAGAACATCAAAATTGCTACTTAGAATCTGATTCAGACGATTCACGCTTATCCGTGCCTTCGTATTCGAGTTCCAGGGTGCCTAGAATTACCTTTTGAAAAATCGATCGGTCCCAGGTAATCTTATGGCTTGGTACAGGAGCCGCCACAGCTGACTGGTCACCGTGAGTCGAAGCAATTACTTGCATGTTGCACACTTACAAACTCGGGACTAAGCTCGTTCCCTGTATTCCAGGTCCACGGCTTATCGATTGGTTTACCCTTGCTAACCCCAAGGTGACAATAGGAAACCCCTATTCTCTCATTGACCTCAACATTAATTTTCAGTTTCAATTTCAATTGAGCACACGGGAAGAACTCTTCGCTCTTCTCCCGGCACATCGCTTAGCACGGCATGTTTCACCAGGTCCTTGGGTGCCAGATGCCGGATGTCGGACCCATTGGATGATCCGCTATAGTGCACCGCCCTGACTACTCTTGATTTCGCCCCATAACAAACCATTTTCCAAATAATCCGATTCGTACATCCCCGTTGCGAGCCAGAGGACGACCATGCTCCTTTTCGGTAATAACAAAATGTGCAGTTTTGGCTTGCTCAGATGCCTTATGTTACAAAGGCGGCAAGGAAAATACAACGACCCTTCCAGGACTTAGCGCAGCGTGCTCCAGCGTAGCTGACATAGTTGAGTAGACACGGCCCCACACAACTAACCAAGCCGCCTCATCCTTCTGTCGAAATTAGCCCAATTTTCTTTGCATCGATCATGCGTGACCTAAGTGGGTACGAATCTTGTCAGATTTAGCGGGAAGATAAAAAAAAACCCCCCTAGCAGGCCTCTCAACCCTGTAGCTTAGCTTAGCTCCGCTTCTTACAGTGTGCTTATATGCTGTGCTTATGCCGTGTCAGCTCGTCCTTATAGGGTTGGTGTGCCTTTTATCACGCATAGATTCTACTTGAAATAGTGGGCCCTTTTGCAGTAATTTTATTTTGATCTATCAATGTTTCTGCTTTGCCCGATTTCTCACTATGGCGCATACAAATATCCTACCTCTACTATTAGCAAAGTACAACTCAAATCTAATTTTCATTGACAAATTTTATGAAGAGTAGCAGGATCTTGGCCGAGGTACCATCTGTGTTCATCTCATTGGCTTGGTTATAACACAGAAAGAGTGAGGCAACATACGCAGGATCAGCTTCTTCATCCGGAGACAACTCATGCGACAGGAACCCATTGCTGAGCCACGCAGAGTTCACTTTAGGTTCAGGGTATTGACCCTGCCACTCAATTTCCTCATAGAAATGCCGACGGAGCAGAACAGAGCAGTGCAGCCGAGAGCCAAAATGGGAAGAATGCAGTGAATAATTCGCCTCGCCATTTTCGAACGAGCTCTGGCAAGAATCTTTTCAAATTGTCCTGTCCAGCCATGATAACATCTGGCACTCGCAGGCCCTGGGTTTTCTTTACTTGAGAAATGAAGGACATGCCGAAGCCTGTTGCAGCGATAATAGCATCAAAGTCGCGCATCTTACCATCTTGGGACTCTCGCAGTGACCCAACGAAGATCTATTCTGCGCGGAAACCAATAAAGAAAGCTCTCCCATCATTCAAAGTTGAGCAACAGTACTCACGATATTCAAGAGGGGAGCCATACTGGGTTTTCGTTCTCAAGTGCGATCCACTCATGTGTTGTAGAAACTTAAGCTACTGTTTGGCCATCGGGAGAAAAGGCTATAGATGTGACTGCGTCCGTGTAGCCCTCGAGCATTTGCAGTCCTTTTCTCCTCGCATCCCAGAGCTTGATATTTCGATCAGCCGAGCCTGAGGCTACTGTTTGGCAATGCGGAACATTCCATCGCTTTGCGGTATGATGTCATGAATACAAACATATGTATAGAATGCACATAAACCTTGAGCTCTTGAACAATCTAGAGCGTCGCTGGTTCTTCGGCAATATGGATTTATTCTTACCTACAAATGGCTGAGGTAGCCTTGGAAGTGTGGGCGGTTTGTCTTTATGTTTTTAGATTCCTATACGATGTCTATTTGTCTCTATCTTTCTATTCAGGCAGGCTCCCCATCCAAATCCCTAAAAAGGGGGCCTGAAAATAGACGCTGTAGTGATAAAAGCGGTGCCAGCCCGGTTCGCTACATTGTAGCTATTCTGTTAATCTCAGCCCCCTCCTCTGCAACGGTATTGGACAGCTGGCCACTGGGTAGCCCTTTTCTTTCCTGAATTGTATGCTCCCTCAAATTCTGCATATATTGATCCGACTCGGCAGCATATTTGCACCGCTGGCGGATAGAAGCTCCATATTTGTAGAAGAGAAATGGGAATGGCATGCAGAGCACCGACAAAAAGGCTGGAATCGACGGAGCCCAATGAATACCGATTCCGTCATACATCCATGTAGCAATGATAGGAAATATGGCACCAAATATCGACCGTAAAACGGTATTAGCCGCCAGCACAGACGCGGCATAGATGGTGTAGGAGTCGATGAGATAGTTCATGATCCCTAGGTAGATCAAAATCACACCAAATCCGAACGGAGCTGTGCCAATTATGCAGACTGACCAATGGATAGAAGGATAATTCGTCCATGCGAACCAGAATTGGCTAATTGGAATTGCCAATGCGCCAGGCATGCACTGGATGAGTCGAGTCTCTGAAGGCGCATATCCTTCATGGAGGTCCTGGATTTTTATATAGTGGAAGTTGGCAGGAATAGTGCAAATAATACCAATAATCATGCCAACCATCACCCCAAGGAATGCTAAGCCTCCCACACCAGGGTTCCATCCGCGGATATCCTCAAACACAATAGGGAATGCAGCAAAGAGCATATATAGAGTCCCGTAGACGATGGCGACATACACCGCAGAGAGCATAACAATAGGCTCCTTGAATAACAACACTAGTGGCCTGGATAGAGATCTTCTGAGCAGTCCACCAAGAGAGAGTCGTTCTTTCTGTAAAGCGATTTTGCTTCGATACACTTTGCCCGTTATCTCCGAGAGACGTTCCGCGCGTCGAATCAGAAGAACAGGCGCGTAAGTTTCCGGGATCAAAAGTGTCGTCAAGACCCAAACAAACCCCGAAGTAGCAGCAAGGAAGCCCTCTACCCATCTCCAACCTGCCTTCATGCCAAGAAAGCCACCAATGATAGGACCTATGGATGGACCAAGGAATGGGGCGGCGGCATACAAGCTTAGAGCAAGACCTCGCTGCCTGGCTGAAAACATGTCTGAAATGGTCCCGCCAGCATTACTGAATGGTGCTGAGCCGAAAGCGCCAGCAAAGAAACGAAGGATACATAGCGACCAGATGTTTGGAGCGGCAGCACAGCCAGCCAGAAACACGGCCATGCCACTTAAGCTGATCAGGAACGAAATCTGGCGACCGCATACTTCGCTCATAGGAGCCCAAAATAACGGACCGATCGCAAAGCCCAGAACATACAGCGATAAACCGAGTGTTGCGACCTGAATGGAGACGTTGAACTCGGTAATAATTTCATCGACAGTTCCGCTGTACGCAGAGGATCCCAGGGAGACGATCAGAGTGGAGGATGCGGCAACAAGTGTGATACATAATTTCCTGGGAAAGCTGAATAACTGCGGATCGCGGCAGTCGTTGGGAATCCAAGTCACAGCAAACGGGTCTTCTTCGGTTCCCGATCCTGGATACACGTGGTCGAGGACTTCTTGAGTAATGGCGCCATGATCAACTAGAATGCGCCAAGACGGAATCTTGACAGAGTGAGTTTGAAGACCGTCGCCAATTCCTCCTAGCATTTCGCTCACGGAGAGTGATTAGGGGTGGTTGACTACAAGACTACCATGATGATCGAATGCAATTTATGTTATGAATTCTCTGCAAGGCTCGGAATGTGTTACGCCTAGTAATAGTTGTTCCGCGGAATTGCGTTTATCCTAACGCATTTGAGGAGCCGAGTGGCGTTACGGAATTCGGCACCGCCGTAGCTTGGCTTGTTCGTACCGTCATTTACAGTGTCATTATGCATATTTTGTATTAGAACTGTGGACCCATCAGCTTCATGATCGGTCGGGTAATAGCATTTATATAAAATGCTCTATTTGAAAAGTAAATTTGAATCGAAAAGATGAGTTACAATCGTTGTGTTCCTTCATCCATCTCCTTATCTAGAGGCATCGGTTTCTAAGCCAAGAGATGGTGTTTGTTGATATTGAATTTTTGATAGCTGGTTCTTATCTTCAGTCTAGCCCCAGGATCAAACCTTATCTTCCTCCATATTATTCCATGAATTAAATTTCCGCTGAAAGTATGCAAGGCATAGTGTGGGGGTTCGCGAGGATATTGATAGGCCTAGCAAATGATGCATAGCTATCTCCCCGAGCCATTAGAGATCTCGGAGACATGGCATTCAACAGCGGTATATGTAAGAAATTCACATTCAAAGATCAGTCGTGAGCCTACCTATCTATTAGGAAATCTAGCTTTGATAGCTTAGAGAGGCCATACTAATTTTGATATCCAATAGTCAGTCAATTCATCAATAAAAAGAATCGATATTATGCAGCTCAAGCAATTAGAACGTATATTATATCACATTTCTCTTCATCATCCTTATAGCTATACACGCTCTGCCATTACAACTACCCTGGATCATGTGCAAAGATAAGACGAGGCTAAACTGCGATGGCTGTCTCAGATATGAAGGTGAGGACTCTGCCGATTGGGACGGAACAATCTCCATCCCAACTAATCTAAGTTAAGTTTAAACTTCATTTTCGGCATGCCGAGACTGAAAATATATCCTGGCGTTCATTTCCATGCGTGGGTATAGAAGTAAAAGAGATATGTAGAGCTTACGTATTGAGCTTATGTATTGAACCGAATGGTCCGAGTCGTATGACCAGATGGTTCGTCGATCAAGGATTTGAAATCGCACGGAAGGTGATTCGGAGTTGAACGATTCCTCTCACAATGCACAGCCTGTGCTCGCTCTGACGAGCCCTGATGAGAAGAACTACCCTCCGAAGCTGCGAGATGATGTGCATAAAGCTGCAGGAGGACCCATCGATGCACATGATCAATGTCTAGGTAGCTTACCATGTATATGCAAGAGCACTATGTAATCACGACCATTTCACTACATCCCTCCGCAAGTACTACCAGAAACGGATTCCAATTGAAGAGTGCAAATTTGAAGTCAAAGACAGGGCCATTGCCCAGGATCATATTATGGGTCTGATCTCAAAAAAAAACAGAGAGACTAATTCACAAAACCGCTGAATGCTCATTGAAGTAGCTTCTGGACACCAGCCATGATAGCGGGAGGGTTAGCGCCACGGACCATCTCGACCTGCTTGCCGTCCTTGAAGAAGAGGAAGGTGGGCATGGCGGAGATGCCGTTGTCGGCAGCGACAGAGCCGAGCTTGTCAACGTCAACCTTGAAGAACTTGATGCCGGTGTGCTCCTCTGAGAGACTCTCGATTTTCGGGGAGATGGCCTTGCAAGGACCGCACCACTCGGCGAAAAAGTCGACGAGAACGGGCTCGCTGGAGTTGATAACCTTGGCTTCCCACTCCTCCTTGCTGCAAGAGTAATTATGTTAGCATGTGTGACCGGCGTTGAAGAATTGGGGGCGGGGGAAGCGTACGAAGTGATCTCGATAACGTTGCCACCAGCCATTTTGAAAGTCGAGCTTGAAAAGCTTGAGAGGGGAGTAGATGAGAAAGCGCGAGGAGCGATGAACGGAATCCGCGAAGAGAGAGGAGTGCGAACGAGAAGTGGAGTAGCTCTTGTCAAGGAGTTGCGTGCGAGACGGAAAGCGGGAGATTTGAACTGGGAGCTTTTTAGTTTTGAAGGAGGGGCAGGCACTGAGGGGCGGGTGGTTTTTTATAGGGCGATGACGTTCCGGCCACCGGGGGCTTAGGTAAGGGCCGCTGAATAATGGGCTGGTCCCCTTTCCACGCCTTCGGCCTGAGGGATTAGGTGTTGTTATGGAATGGGGCGACTTACAGCTTGCATGGTAAGATTTGTCACGGAGAGAATGGTCTTTGCTAGGCGCGAATTATCCAATTGCGCGTGGTTTGACGTCCCGAGGGAAAAGGAGATGGGGCGGTGGGCAATGGCAGTATTAATGGGTGGAGATGACGTGCTCGGCTGCTTACGAATTGGACGCTTCTGGACTATAAAGATATGGTTCTGAAATGGAATGTTTGAAGGTGTTGAGTCAAATGGTTATATGCAGGTTAGAGTCACATATGATGCAATTGTCCTGATTTCAAAGTATATTTCGGGATTTTCTAATAGATTTCAAAGGCCGACTCACTGCCTCAAGGTGTTTGGTCAGAACAAACACCGGTGATCGGGTTAGGCACTAACATCCGAACGCATCTGACATGGTCTTGATAAAAGATATAGAACATGGAAGAAAAGTCTATGGAGTAATATCTGACATGGTGCATATAAGAAATCACCTGAAGAACTAGAGAAGTACAGACGTAGGATCGTCCAGCAATCACAAAGAAAAGTGTATATTAAAAACAAACCAACAACCCATCAGGGGACGGTACAGAAATGAAGATAGCCAGCGGAAAAATCCACTGGGCTATGTGCATCGAAATAAACAGATATGGGAAAGGGCCAATAAGCCCGGCTATTGAAACAAGAGGCTGGAATTGATGCTTGGGAAAGTTGAAAATGGGGCGAGTTGGGGGGTATCAACAAATCGAATGGGAAACAGCTTAAAAATGCAAGCTCGGCAGGTCAACTGGGATGAAGGGATATGGGAAACAAGGGTTCTTTGGGGGAAGGGACATGGAGCACCATGGGGCTGATGGGCCTGACATCACATCGTACAGTGTAGATAGCAGCGTCTAGGCCCCCAGGGCTGGCGCGAACAAAGGAAAGAACAAAAGAAACGTCTAAAAGAGTGACAGATTATGGACGAGACCAGACAGGCCAATGGCCCGAGGTTGGTCTTTGGGGTTTAATCCTGCTCCAGCTCAACATGGCTAATTATACCGTGTTGACTGGCCACTCGCTGAGGAGCGGGAGGAAGATTGGTCTCTTCGTCAGAAATGTAATCCTCCTCCGCCGAGATTGGAGAGAGGGAAGGGATGCTCTTCAGCATGCCTTGGGTGGACTTGGGACGGACAGTTGGGTTGACGATCATGGGACGTCGACCGAATTCACTGCGGTGCCACATCTCGGAAGGCTTGCCTGCCTCGGTAGCACCAAGTTCGTCATCCAGCTCCGGTTCGCCCATCACATGGCTACTCGTTCTACGGGAGTCAACAGAGTCCCGCGAATCGTCATGTGTATCGGCGGTGCCGTCCATGGCGGCTTCAAATGAAGTCATGTTCGCCCGAACAGGGCTGCCGGGGCTGCCGGGCTTTTGAGACATCCGACGGAAGAAGCTACCAGACATCCAAGATCCCTCAGAGTCAATCGAAGCCAGAGACTGGGAGAGGGGCACATTGTCAGACTCAGCGTCAATACTGTCGTTCCAAGACTGGTGGCGGCGTCGACGTGGGTTGATAATATCCACACCAGCAGTGGGCGTGGTTCCATGAAGAAAGGTGCTCTCCTCGTTCTCTAGCGAGGATTCGGGGACCTGTTCGGGAATATCGGGAGACTGCAGCCGTGAGTCCGGTGGTGACAGAGGCTCGTCGCCAAAGTCAAAGTGCTCTGTGAATTTGGACTGTGAACGCATTACAGTTCCGGGAGACATGAAAGTTCTCGGCGGGAAGGCTGAGGGGGCGGGAGGTGATGATTGAGTGTGAACTTTGTAGAAGGACTCGTTTGAAGGCTGCAAAGAGTGCGCGATTTCGGGAGCAGATTCCTGGAACCGCTCGCGATAGCGTCGCTTGAGGCGAGAGGAACCGCGTCGGAATAACGAAGTGATCGTGTTCCCGCGGCGGCCACTAGTATCTGATGACCGACGTTCAGAGAGATCAGAAGCCGAGCCGATGCCAAAGGTTTGGGATTGACTGGGGCTGCTGATTCCTTGGCGGATAGACGAATGGGACGGGGAGAGGGTGGTTCGTGACATGCCCATCTCATGCGAAGGCGCAAAGCTGGGGCGTGTGGAAAGCTTGGGTATCTCGCGGACAGAGGTGTTGTCGATATTTGCGACGACGTTGGCGCTATCCAAAGACTCGCGCCTGGCAGCATCACTACCCTTCGACTCTTCTCGTAGCCAGGTCTCGGGTTCCTCTGCAGATAGCGGAGTGGGCTCATTGATTTTGATCTGAATTTGCTCCTCCCTCTGCTCCGTATCATCCTGCACAGCAACCGGATTCTTGACTTCGGGCTCGGCCTGCGGTTCTATGGCTTCGGGTGTGGTTGCTTCGATCGCCTGTCGCCTCTCTTCCGCCGCTTGTTCATCGGCTCGTTCCTGCAACTTGCGCCTCAGCTTCTCTTGCTCGTCGATTTGTTGCTTTTCTCGTCGTCGACGATCTCGGTCTAATAATTCGCGGAGGCCTCCGGCATCTAATGAATCGGCGAGTTCGTTCACGCGACGTCTTGAATAGTAAAGGTTCTCTTCGGACATTGTCAAAGCCTGCAATCTATCCTTGTCACGTCGAACGGATTCTTTGTTGGCAGGTTCCTGGCTTCTGGCCGTCGCGAGTCGAGGCGCCTCGACATAGCGAACAACGGGGCGGGGAGTAAGTGCGGCGAAGGCGTTGACCTTATAAGTGAAGGGGTCGGAGATGTCGGATATGGAGGAGGCAGCAGAATCACGAATCGAGAGACTGATGTCCGACATATAGCGGTCTGCGCGGCGACCGTTTGCCTTTCTCTTGCGATGTTCTAGCACATAGTCGCCGTCGGGTGCGAGGGTTCGGCGCGGGATATCGATTGGAGTCGATGATAGCATGCGAATATGTCGCTCGCGCAGGATCTCGTCCGTGCGGCGTTTGCTTTTTTGGAGCTTTTTAGGCCCATTGGGAGGTTGTTTCTTTAGCATGGATCCGGTGTAGGACAGGCGTCGCTGTGGGACGAGGTCTGGGCTGGGGCGGTCGTGTTGTTCTGACATTCGGTGGTGAAGCGAGATGGGTCGAGTGCGCGCCGAGTCGTTTAGACTATCCGAGCCATCACCGGTACGCGTCCGCGTATTTTGTCGTTTGGAAGCACGGCGAGAAAGCTTGCGGCCCAAGGTCTCGGGGGTGGCCTGCTCAAGGGAGGTTTGGAGGGCGGCGGCCTCGTCGGGACTGACTTGGATGGTATGCCGCTTACTCTTTCGGCCAAAAGGCCACAGCGCCATAACGGCAAGAGGGCACCGGGGCGGATTCAGTCAGAGAAGGTGAAACTCATGGAGTGAAGTGAGGCGGGTCGGGCAACGAGGTTGGCCACCGGCGTCATATGTGGGTTAAGTCTTTTTTAGGTTTTGGGGGGTAAATAAACAGCGAACGTGGATCAAAGTGGCAGAGCCCAAAGACCAGGGAAAGAGGGAAAGCCCATGAAGATGGAGGGTGGCAGGTTTAGAAGATGGGAAATCAATAATGGGAAAAACAAAATCGAAAAATCGAAAAAGCGAAAGAAAAAACAATGCAAATGAAAGGAGCGGAAAATCGACCCAAGGCCAGAAAAGCCCCAAAAGGGCCCCAAAAAGGGCCCAGAACACCGACCCCATCACGACCAGGCACAATATTTTGTTTTTCCTTTTTCCGTCAATCTAACCCCCGACATTCTTGAGATGCTTGAACATCCTTTCAGAGTCTACCGGGTCCCAGGTAACACTGTACCTGGTACCTGCTGCCCCTATGCATGACACTCAGGCCACGGGTAGAAGATACGATCCCACCTCCCACGTAGTACGTCCTACAGTACATCCACAGGGGATCGGCGAATCCCATTTCGTCATTGGGATTGTGGGGGGTGCATTACATCCACTTCTACACCGTCACTGTGCAAGCGATCTGTGCCAAACCCGCGACCCAAGCACTAGTGACCATCACGAGTCTATGTACAGTATTTGATGCGTTTCCATCTTCCCCGGATTGCCCTATCGAAATCCTCCCTCTCCTCGGATATCACGGGAAATTCGATCTCGTGGACAGCGCGCGTGCCTTCACTCCCCCGAGCCAAGGCCGCCGTTGGGCGCCCGGTGGGACCCGAAGCGGGCTCATTGAGAAAATAAATGCCTTTGACCACTGGGTTGACACGCGGGAATGGAGTCGATCTTACGCAACTCGTGGTTGGGCCCACGCTCCTGTACCGTGGGCTTGCCCGTCACAACACGCCTCCTTAATTTGACCCATCTCTGCAGTTCTGCACACTGGCATCCTGCAGGGACTTGGCTACTTACGATGGGGGATCGTCCATATTTTCGCTGATTCGGTCGGAACTACGGTCGTTCCAGCGAGGAGCTTTGTTTTTGGGTCTGGGGGTTGGTGCTTTAGGAGGGGAACTGGCTGGCTACTGGATACGGGTACTGAGAAACTCCAGTCAATCAGATTAATTCCCAGCGACAGGAAGTCCGGCACCCATCTGGTGTTAGTGGTCCCGGGGAAATTGCGTGGCTCTCTTCGAGAAAGATTCCCTGCCGCACTCATCTCTCCGGATTGGACCGTGCTCGGTCATCGCAGGGGTCTCAATTCAACGCTAATTATGGTCCTCAATCTGCCTGTCTAATGTCTTAGGGTAACACGAAATCACGTTAAATCGGCTCAGTTCAGCTGCTGTCTTGCTTTCCGTTTGATACATCCCATCTCCAACTGCCAGTTGCCAGTTGCCAGTGCCAGGTCCAGTCCAAGTCCCCCAAAGAACACCAATATGACATGTCAGCATCAGCAGGCCATTCATCACTCCGGAAGTCCTTTCCGATGTCAGCGGAGACTAGACATTGGACATTGGACACTTGCCCACTGTCTTAGCCCTGCACTCGGTACAGTCGGACTCTAGAACCCCGGCGCCAGAGACGTAGAAGACCTAGACGGTTTCAGTTTATCTCAGTCCTTGTCAGTCTAGCCGAGTCCCCCGCTTCCAACTGAGACAATTGGCAACCCGGTATTCAGGTATCGATCGAACTCGCCAAAACCACCCGGACGTAGAAGCCAGTTTTCGAGTCTATGAGAGACAATATTGGGCATCAGGACATGCAGCGCTCTTCCAACCAATTTACCCGGCCAAGTCTTGACATGACCCTTTTGGTGTCAATAGCGCGGAGGCGGGGCCGACCTCATACCCAATAACCCTTCCCTGAGACCACAATCCACGCTTAGCCCGCCTTAATCTAGAAAGCAAACACGCCGCAGCTTCTGATTGAGCCTCCGATGCATGCCTTTTGCTTATCGCGTTTAGTAATTCTAAATGGGACCGCGATCGTGGCGCTCTGGTTGGGCTATTGGGCTAAGGCTAGGGAGGGATTTCCCATGCAGACGGTCGAAACCGGACTCGGCAATAAGCAACCGAACATTTACTTCATTCCTGTATTTTCCAAGCAAAGATCGAATCGAAAGAACACATCCAAATCCAAATCCAAATCCAAATCCCGCCCCAGTCCCTCGTATATCCCCCAATCCTCTACCTTCTAGTGTTAATGTAAACGCCAAACTCAATGCAAATCAAACCCATATCCCCATAACCCAAGTCCTTAATCCCTGATGATTATGCCCTCCATGCAAGACCAATAGACCACCTCAACAACCTACCCCACCAGCTCAAGACCCTAGGTACCAAATTACTCTAGGCCAAAGAGATACGGTGTAGATCCGCCCACGCTCGCACACGTCGTCCGCCACTTTCTTGGCCAGTAATTCACGTAATATCAAGCACTGACACGTTTCCGCAGCCGATTCGGTTCTCGCTCCAAGACAGAATACCGCCGCTTTCCGCGTCCGAGGAGTCTTTTCAGTGACCACGATCTGCAGACTTGGACCTCGGGACTGGGTTCTTCGTTTGGGTGGAGATTGTGGGACTCGGAAGGCAGGTGGGATTGAGATCTTAATTGTTGGGCATCCATCACGAGTCGGTGTGGGTTGTGTTGTGTTTGTCAGGAGGCTGCGCTGGGCTGCGCTGGGCTGCGCTAGGTAGTCGGTTTCGGGTGGATGGATTATAGGTGGGGTTTGGGCTCAAGGTTTAAAGACTGTCAGAAAATAGTGTTGACTTTTGACACGGTATATTGAAAGGTATAATGAGGGTGGATGGTGGAATGTTGGATCAGGAACCGGGGAGCGGGGTTGAGCTGGTGGGGCGTTTGACATCCTCGGGTCTACTGTTTATCTGATGGGAGTTTTCTATGTATACTTTGCGTAGGGGTATGATCCTGGTTTTGTCTGGCACTTTTACAAGGTGCTAGGCTCTGGGTTGTTGAGACTCTTTCCAGGCTTTCCAGTCCATGAGTTACTTTAACCGTGATCATCTTTCTGGGCAGATAGATACCCTAGCACTTGTCTCAGTGGTGGTTACACAGTTGCTGTGAGAGACTAGAACTAAGCCAAGGATGGGGAAAGTGCTAGTTTTTGTCCTTCCTTGCTTTGATTCCTTAGCTTGCTCGATCGTGGAGTGCGGCGTTCGTTAGTGTCGCCTCCGAGTAATCACGCGACATGATGAACGCGCTTTGGGCGCTCAAGCTTCTCGGTGCGGAACCATGGGACAGTCCAAGTGGTATATAACATGGCCGAAACCTTGGGTTTAACTTCCGAACCTTCGAGCGCTGGATATCCACCTACCGATGGAGAACATTCAGAGGTATGAATCAAGCCACAAAAAATTCACTTTCAGATGTTTTCATCACAGGCTCAAGTCCCAAAGCCTGAAACTAGCCGGGCCGTTGGTGGGTACTATGGATATTGCTTCGTCGCTTCGACCGGTTCATGGTATAGAAGTGGAACAGGCTAGTGATAGGATATATACATACTACATCGATGGTAATCCTAAATTGCAAAGTTTTCTGTTTTGGATCATAACATTAGCATTCGGAACACTGGTCTCGAGAAAAAGAATTGCGGATGTAACGTGCAAGCGTATGAGTCAACCTGATACTTATGACCATGTAAACAAGCTTCAAAGGCTGGCCAGATACTGTGAGCCGCTGAATAACCACGAGTCTCCCACGGAGGTTCGGAAGGTGCTGCTTCATTCTTGTTGTCAAGCTTCCGGTACTCAAACGTTCAGACTAGAAGGCATGGTCCGGGCTGTTAGCTTTCCCATACGAGCGAGTATTTCCATCTAGGTATTTTAACAGACGATTCTTTCCTTTTCCTTTATGAATCTAGGTGGGAGTTCAAGGACCAGCAAATTGCCATTTTCTCCTATGTGAATCCAGTCAGCATAGACACCATATTCTCTGTCGGTCCGTGCCTCCTTAGACTTGAAATTTTCCAGATTGGGATGCTGCTCTAATGAATTGACTGAGTAGCCTGGACTCGTGATCTGCTCAATCTTGGAATGAGCCTGGTTTGAGCGCCCTCATAAGAGGGGCTACAGTCTAGTTAGGAAAGACCTCACGTGGAAGACAGTCTCATGTCTTGTGATATTTACCCGGACGTTTTCTTGTCCAAGGTCATCTCTAAAGTGCTCAGCTATCGTTGATCTGATCTAGTCCTGGTTCAGTGTTGCATAGGAACCCGTCGCTATGCATCCAGAATTCAACCAAGCTCACAATTAAGCCTTTCAGACACGACCGAAGATAAGCGCTAGGCGTAAGACCCTTTATTCCCCCACATCGGGTATCCTTGTCTGACACAACTGACAGTCCAGAGCCTGATCGCCGAAGGCTTACTTCTGCCCTTCATTCGGTCAATTGGCAGCGGCAAAGGACAAAAGACAAGTGATCAACACCACCTGATATCAGCCCGCAAGGAAAGGCGAATCACGAATTCCATCCAAAGAACGGCCTAGAATATTTTTCCCGTCCGGTGACGATCACTACAAATCGAAAAACCGCTCTTCCAGAACCCCGCATCATTGCCGTCACATTGCTCGGAATGGCCTCTCAATGGCCGGAAGCCTGAAACACGATCAACTCGTATTGGATAGAATATCTCGGAGATGATAGGGTTGTGTCCTGAATCATCAGTCTGGTTGGGTTCAAAATCCCCGAATGCAGGTTCCTAGCCCAAGATAACGTTCTCTTCCTTCTTCCCACAACGTTTCTACGCAGACCTTATAATTATCGAAGATCAGCAACTCCTGGCAAGGAGATCTAGGATTTCCTCTGGTTTTTTTTTTTATCCTCTCGTGGTCTGCCCAATCGCCATTTTCCATTCTCACCGACTTTTCCACGTCTCGCGAGTGTCAACATGGCTCCGCTATGGATATTTGTGGCTCTCGGATATTTACTGCTGTATGCCTTTGCCTCGATGCAGACGCAGTGGCTCGATCTCATTTCGAATCGGTTAAAGGACTGAGACTGTTGCGACGCCGTGTCTCGGATCAAATGCGAGACCGGCAGCTATAGTGACAATATTGTTCTCCACAAACCCATTGACCGCCATTCACCTTTTGCACGATGCTTCATGGGTTTGAAAACTCTGCGGAATCGAACAGTTTGTGGGGCTGTCCACAATCCTTGACTACGAATTATGACTCGAGAACTTCTAACCCGGCACCACTGTCTCCGACAACCTGATTCGCCATATTAAAAGATATCTACAAACTATCAATCCTAGGATAGCGGATTTGTTTGATGAATGATGAATGATGACTATGACGAACTTTATGATTCGACAAAGGCGTTACCCCGTTTAAAGGATCTTGTTCTATTTTAGAGCAAATTGGTCAAACTTTATGTTTTTTTACTGTAATACTGTGATGTATCAAAAATGGACCGTATCATCACCGCTTGACAATATCATGGTGGAAAGTAAAGTTATGGATTTCCACAGGCGTTTGAGCACATGTTCTCAGTACGTCCTATGGTTTTCTTTGCCCAGGGCAGATATCTCGAGGAGTTCGCCTGGATTAGCCCTAGGCCATTCCCGTGAAAACAAGGCTATGAAGCGAGGAACGAGTTCCAAAAAGGTCGTTCCCCATCATGTCATCAACTCGTAAAAGCCTTCGGCCAGATTTCGAGCGCATAAGCTTGGTAGAGGCTCTTTAGAACCAGATCTTGATCAACTCCTCGCTGACAGCACTGGGTGTCAAGACACCACTATCTGTAATGAGTGCTGAGATAAGGTGCGGCGGTGTGAAGTCCACCGAGTCGCACAGCGGCAACTCGATTTGTCGGTCTCCATTCGTGGGTGTGGTCGGCTCCTCTTTCTGCTCGGTAATATCATCATCGTATTTGAAGTCGATAACGTGCTGGTTGATTGGCAGATCGTACTGGCCCAAAGGATACAATCGAACGAACTTGTGACTCTCCGCCACCACGTAGAAGGGTTTCCCAATGGCCTTGGCCAGAAGGCCAATCTGGTAAGTACCCATGCGGGACACGATACCACCGTTCTCAACGACGCCTTCAGCCCCGACAATAACCATATCTGTTTTTCCAAGAGCATACGCGACTGCTGACTCCGGAATCGTTGAAACGGGGACACCCTTGGCTCTCAAGGCCCGCACCGTCTCCATACCCTCCGGCTCCCCAGAAGGATCGTCGGCATTCTTGAATGAAGACAAGACGTAGATCACCCGGAAGCGCACCGCGGACGGGAGACCCTCATCGGCTGTAGCCTTCTGCAACAGAGACGCGACAGCTCTGGATCCACCATTGGTAAGCACCGTGCAGCCGTCGCGGATGAACCCTCGGCCAAAAGCCGCAATCTTCTCTCGGCTCTCCTTTGCGCGACGGATGAATAGTCGGCCGTTTGTCAAAAGATGTGTTCGAATAGCCTTGAAGTCACCAGCGGGGCCTAGTTGACCAGGTCGTTGTAATGTGGTGATCAAATATCGTTGAAAGAGATCGGTTCCGGCGGAGAGACCAATGGGGTTGGGGTTGGCTTTTTTCAAGATTGTAGTAGACTTTTCGAGGAGGTCAAGGGTTTCTGAGATAGTTGAGGAAGGCTCCTTCGTAAGAAGCAGTACGAGGGCTTCAATGGCCGCGATGGGCATTGTGAGATCGGGATCGGAGCGCAGGAGCTCATTGTATGATGCGACGATGCTGCGGAGAGGATGAGCATGGCACTCGGGGGATACTATGGGCATAATACTTACTCAAAAGGCTTCGCGCCGGCCGCAGCCGAGCTTCTCGTCTCTGTAGCCATGATTACCTGGTCAAGAGCTCTGGTCGACGAGTTCGAGGAACTGAAAGAGTCACGATTTCTTTGATGGCGTTTGCCGTGTTTGCATTCTGCCCCTCCAGCGTTGCGCTAACCCGATGCGGGTGTCGTGCGGGCTCCTCTCCAAAGTAAACAATCGTCGCAAACCACAACACCACTCGCCTCTTCGACTCCCCACGCTGCCGACTGCTCGATCTACTGGTCCCAAATCTGATTGCGACCATTCTGCCTGCGCGACGCGATGGCGTATAACCATCGCATGAGTATGGCTGGCTCCCAGCAGCAACACAATCGAGGTCGCAAGAAGGAAGACGATAATGACGCATTGATGCGCCTGGTCAGTCCTGCCCTCGGCGATGCAGACGAGCTCAGTCTTTATACCGTGGAGACAACTGCTTACATTGCCACAGCCCGATAGAGAAATTGCAGGATGTATCAACGACATCGGTATCCCGTTCACCGCGGCCGACCTGGCGAAACCGAATGCCCAGCAGATCCAAATGGTCTTTGAATGGTTTGCTGAGCTTCTCATGAACACTACGCGGGAGACTGTCGAGCCAGCTATGCATGCAGCTGCTGAAGATGCCTGTGGCGACTACCCCGACATCGTCCCCAATGACACACGGAACCTCATGGGTTTTTTCATAAGCCTGCGGAGATTATTGACGGAGGTACACTGCCACCATAATAACAGACTGAAATGAAAACATCGAGACTGATCTTCTATGTCTGGAATACAGTGCGGCGTGAATGACTTTACCTTCACAGACCTGACGAAACCGACCCACGACCGACTAGTTAAGATCTTCTCCTACCTCATCAACTTCGTGCGCTTCCGAGAGTCGCAAACCCCAATCATCGACGAACACTTCAACAAGACAGAAAAGACGAAATCGCGCATTGATGAACTATTTGCCGAGAACCAAGAGATGGAACAACGCCTAGCGGAGATGCGACAGAACCAACAAACCAATGAAGTCCAAGTGCGTGAGAAGGTCGCGAGGAACGACGAGCTTAAGGCACGCCTGATTGAGCTGGGCCGAGAGCAGTCCCGGGTGGCAGAGACACTTGATCGGGTAAAGAGCGACAGGCAACGGCGACAGCAGCAACTAGAGGAGAAGATGGAGAGGACAGTTCGCAGCCGGCAAGAGGCGGAGAAGCTGCGGCCCTACGTTCTCGAATCCCCCGCCACACTGCAGTCGTCCTTGACGGAGTTAGCGGAGAACCTAATGCGCGAAAAAGCTCAAATTGATGCTATGGAGAAGCGCGCACGAGCGCTGCAGACATCCTCAGACACGTTCACCGTTGTTTCCAACGATGTGCAAGCTTGCGTGAAGCTACTTGATGACATTTCATCCGAACTCCAAAAAGAAGAGGAGGAGGAATCTCGTGCAGCTCGTAACAAGGAGGCTATTTCGGATAGAGGCAACAGCGTCCGGGAAGTGGAACAGACTGAGAAGCTCTTGCAGCGGCAACTTGCCCGTTGGAATGAGAGAATCGAGGGTCTTCGCAAAGGCGCGCAGGAGAAAGCCGAGGTTGCTCAAGCCCGAATGGAAGAGCTCCGTAATGTCCAGAAGCAGCTTCGCGAGGAACGAGCGGAGAAACAGCGCGACATGGAGCGCCGGCGGATCCGCATTGAGCAGACGGAGAAAAAGGTACGTTCTTCCAATCACAGCTACAAGATCGTTCTGCTAACTTACGCATAGATGGTTGATCTCAAAGAAAACATTGAGAGTGAGATTCAATCAGCACATGACCAGTATCTCAAGCTGGAAGCCCACATCAAACTATACATCACGGAGGTGGACAAGTCCCTGTGAGAAGTCGGTCTTGTGGCTTTACGGATTAGGAGTTCAGAGGTCAAGTCAAGGATACCCGGGTACAGATTCATTTCAAGGAGTTTTCTCATGTTGCAAGTATTTGGCTGCTTTTCTCCCATTTTCAATTCACATTATATCCTTTCACGAAGGCATCCCTTCATCAAAGTCGAACCAGCGCTGGGCGATTTGTTTGACGGACACGCCTCGTCCGCCCCAATTGCCGTCTTCGCCGCGTATTCGGACAGAGCCGTTTAGTAAGGGAACTCGTGCATCCCATAGTCTGTCGCCCCAGTCGTCACTCGAGGGGGTTACGGAGTTGGTAACTTCGCAGAGCATCAGGTCCATCCCTGCGCGGAAACTTGTTTCTACTGCTGCTGCAAAAGTTCTCGACAGTCCCTGCGCCGAGAACTCCGTAGTAGGCCTATGTAGAGCCACCGTGTCTAGGATGACCAGTCGAGTCTGTCTCTCTGGCTGTTCTTTCACATTCGCTCCGAGAGCTGCAAGGTAGGCTCGGAGACTCTCCAGAGTTGAGCAGAAGGTCAGTTGAATCCGGCTTGAGTTGGCAAGCAACCCAATAGTTGGGATGAGCAGGTCATGGCGAGACGTAGTACTCGGATCGGCGCGTTGTGAGCGAATGGCTGCTGCTAGTTGCACCAGAAATTCTGTTCTGGTGCAACAGATGATGAGTTGGGAGTCTGCACCGATATCAAGCAATTGTTGCAAAAGATCCGTTACTAGACTGTAGGAAGCGACGGTTCGCGTTTGGCCCATGATGTGACGTTTCTGCTGTTTTGGAGCTGTAGAGTATTCGATCCACGATGAGTCATTTTTCCATGAACATCTGTGTTTGGCTTAAACCCATGGCGTTGAGTTGTCACCTTAGACTTGGAGAGTGGTTGTGGTAGAGATCAGCGAAGTCCCTTTAACGCCGCGGAGATCATGCTCCTCCGCCTTGCCTCCCCCACCTATCTTCATCACTCCCAGTCAATTCTCACGCTATCTGGACTGGGCCCCGCGGAGGCTGGAATCACAATGGAGACAATATCTCGGATATCCTCTATGCTGGAAACAGGTATGTCAATTTGCGTCGCGCACACGCGCCCCTCGGAGACTTGGAGCTGATCGGTGGTCACTGTGCGCATAGCTCGAGAGCTCACCCTGGAGGCCGCCCAGTCCGCTGCGAGCACCCGAAGCTCCAATACCGACTATTCTTCGCAGTCTTACAGTGTCGCTAGCATCAAGAAGCTGCTGGACAGTCGTCATGAACGGGAGGTTCTGGATGGAATGCGGCGGGTCATCTCGGTAGGATGATACCCTAATACAAGACAACGAGAAGGTACACAATGGCTAACACGACTCTTTCCACGATTATCACAGTTGATGTACCGCTCTGAGCCCTCCATGACCTTCTTCTCGGCCGTCGTCAAGAACGCGGCCAGCGCCAACCTCGAAGTCAAGAAACTGGTCTACATCTACCTAGTTCACCATGCCGAGGCCGAACCAGATCTGGCCTTGCTATCTATCAATGCGATCCAAAAGTCTCTCACGGATTCGAACCCTCAAGTTCGGACAATGGCGTTGCGGACCATGTCTGGTATTCGCGTGCCGGTTATCAGCCAAATCGTGTCACTAGCCATTAAGCGTGGATGCGGTGATATGAGCCCTCATGTGCGGAAAGCCGCGGCTTTGGCTATTCCTAAGTGCTATCGTCTAGACCCGAACACTTTGCCGCAGTTGACCGGGTATATCTCAACCCTTCTCGGTGACTCGCAATACTTCGTTGTTGGTCCGGCTGTTGCTGCTTTCTTGGAAGTTTGCCCTGAGGAGATTGACCTTGTTCACAAGCACTACCGCAGCTTGGTCAAGAAGCTAGTGGATATGGATGAATGGAGTCAGCTTTCGACATTACGACTTCTCACGTTCTATGCTCGCCGATGCTTCCCTCGCCGGACCCAAAAGGTCAAGCAGGCGGTGTCAAAGCCATTCTACGATGATGAGAAGCAGGAACAGGATTCTCAGGATGATGGTGAAGAACACGAAGTTTCCGTGCTGGATCCAGATCTTGAACTCTTGCTCCGAGCATGTAAATTGTTATTGCAGAACCGCAATTCGGCCGTCATTGTCAGCGTTGTTCGCTGTTTCCTTTATTTGGCACCCTCAGAGTACCTCGCTTCTGCTGTAGGCCCTCTAGTGGCTTTGCTCCGAAGCCCTCAAGATATGCAGCTCATCGCTCTCTACAATATTGTTGTGGTAGCCTTGAGAGACCCAAAACCATTCACGAAATATGTTGCTCGCTTCCTGATTCACGCCAACGACCCATCGCATATCTGGCGTTTGAAGCTGGAGGTATTGACGATTGTCTTCCCCCATTGTGGAAAACATTGGAAGGGTGTGATCATTAGCGAGCTGGAGCATTTTTCCAAGGGCGCCGATCCTGAACAGGTCCGAGAGAGTGTGCGGGCCATTGGGCGCTGCGCACAGGGAGACAGCAGTACTGCCGATATGTGCTTGCGGATTCTGCTTGATCAAATTTCCAGTCTGGACGGCAATCTTGTATCTGAATCCTTGACCGTTATCCGCCATTTAATCCAGCAGGATCCGTCTTCGCATAAGCAAACTGTGATTCAACTCGTTACACACCTTGGCACGACAACGAATCCCGACGCAAGAGCTACCATCATCTGGTTAGTGGGGGAATTTGCGGGCGTGGACCCAGGAAATAATATTGCACCTGATGTGCTCCGCATACTCATCCAGAGCTTTGCCGATGAAACTGAGGTTGTTAAGCAACAAGTTGTCCTACTTGGTGCTAAGGTCTACCTTCATCATCTACTACAAAAGTCACCGGAACAGTCGAAGGAAGAAGCTTCAACATCACCCGGACGTGCGGCCGCCCTTGCACAGGAAATCCGCAACGAATGGACCGAAGACCGGGCCGACGAGCAAAAAGAAGCCAGCCAAGCTCCAGAAGACGAAAACAACGACAACGGGGAATTCCAGGCAAAAGAAGAGGAAGATGAAGATCGAATCACCCTCCTTTGGCGTTACATACTTCTTCTCGCACGTTATGATAGCTCATACGATCTCCGCGATCGCGCCCGGCTCTACAAAGCCCTACTTGCTAGTCCCGCATCCACTCAACTCGCCAACTTGCTACTCCTAGCACCCAAACCAGTCCCTCACGCCCCGAGTCCCTCTGAAACACGCAAAGATCTTCTCATCGGAACATCAACCCTCGTCATTGGCCCCGAAGCCGGCTACCACGGCCTCCGCGGCTATGTCAATATACCTGACTGGGTCGAGCTGGGCCACGAGCCCAGCCCAAGTCTGCGCACTGAAGACGTCAAGCCTGAATCGACTTCCCTCCAGACTTCAATGACTGCCGGCGAGCGCTTAGACCGAGCGCTTCGCGAGCACCAGACTACCGCCCCACCGCGTCGGCATAACGGTGCACCGGATGCAGGGCCAGCTAATAAGAAATCCCTTAATCAGTGGCTTGATGAGGAAGAGGAGACGGAGTCTGAAACGGAGTCGGAGGGTGAGACTGATTCCGACGAGTATGAGACTGACTCTGAAGAGGAAGAGTCTGGTGAGGAGGACGACGAGGATGAGGATGAGGATGACGACGAGGAAGCTGGGACTGATTCTGAGAGCGATGTTGGACCCAAGGAGGCTCAGCAGTTGCTTGGCTAGGCTCTTCCGAAGCCTTGAAACTTGTATAGCGGATAGCTTGGGAGGATTCATAGACTTGATTCTATATCAACTAGAGATTTGGAATAACACCTCTTGGTTTGGAATAGTTTTATCTTAATCGTGTGGCTGAACAGAATACCTTACTACACCTATGCAGGCTGGCCAAATTGATAGCGTATTGTCTTAACACATTGTTCTTAGTTCAAGTATGGGCCGCCTAGATCCAGCGCGACAATGAAGTAGCAATAATAATATCTCGTGGCCGATGTAATGACATGTTTCTCATGTCAATCGTGGGCTAGACTCAGCTGAATCATGAAAATATATCTCTGATTAGCTTGAAATCAAATATTGATCTTCTTGGGCATTCCAAGTTTATGCAAGACTTAAGAAGTGTAGAAATTAGATCAAAATTCCCAAGACTAATGGGTCTTCATCAATTCCTAGACCTACAGACTAAATTTCCATACATCGACTAAACTCGTGCAGTCTATACTTCCCGATCAGGAATCAAATCACGTGTGTAATACGGTGTAAACATGCAGAACTTACCCGGAGGGAGTCCAGCTCGGGGAGGTTCCTGGCAGGCTTTGGATCTCTCTGCTTGAGACGATACATAAAATTTATCGGAGTGGTAAATGTCTTCGTGATCATGATGCCCACTGTGCACCAAGCCTCTACTCTCATCTCTCGTTGATCACTATCGTCCCCGTCATCTCTACCTGGCCTCCCTCTCTAGCCTCGCAGAGCACCGTCGGCCTCCATCTCGCATCTGCTACTATTCCCCGGTCACCATCCTTCGCCTATACCCTCGGATATCTCACCAGGAGGTCATTGCATTTATTGGGCGAGTTCTACCACATTTCGTCGCCATGCCTGGCCTTCCCAGTATGTTGTGCGCTGCCAGCCGTTACTCCAGCCCCGGCCCCTCCGAGCTTCGGTAAGCAATGCTGACGTCGCAACAGCCAGTATCGACCTGGATGAGTGCATCGAGAGACTCTATCGCAAGGAGCTCCTCGCCGAGCCAGTGATTGAGGCTATCTGTGCTAAGACTAAGGAGCTGCTCATGAAAGAGAGCAATGTCGTTCATATCAAGGCGCCAGTAACCGTGGTTGGGGATATTCATGGCCAGTTCTTCGATTTACTGGAGATTTTCCGCATTGGTGGCTTTTGTCCCAATACCAACTATCTTTTCCTCGGTTAGTGCCCTCTGCTTGTCCGTGAGGGGCAGGTTGGGGTTATTTCCCTGCTTGTGTGCGAGGCGTTGCTAACCCCGGGGGTATAGGTGATTATGTCGACCGTGGACTATTCAGTGTTGAAACGATTTCACTGCTCGTTTGTCTCAAATTGCGCTACCCACACCGAGTGCACCTTATTCGTGGCAACCATGAGTCCCGCGGTGTTACCCAATCCTACGGATTCTATACCGAGTGTGCGCGCAAATATGGAAATGCCAATGTGTGGCATTACTTCACAGATATGTTCGATTACTTGACGCTAAGTGTTGTCATTAATGATGAGATCTTCTGTGTGCATGGAGGTCTTTCTCCCTCTATCCACTCTATCGATCAGATCAAGATCATTGACCGCTTCCGCGAAATTCCACATGAAGGACCAATGGCCGATTTGGTTTGGTCTGATCCGGACCCAGATCGAGACGAATTCTCTCTCTCTCCTCGGGGTGCTGGATATACCTTTGGTGCACAGGTGGTTCGGAAGTTCCTTGAGGTGAACAATATGTCCCACATTCTACGGGCCCACCAGCTCTGCAATGAAGGTTATCAGGTTCTTTTCGATGACCGGCTGAGCACGGTTTGGAGTGCGCCCAACTATTGTTACCGCTGTGGGAACCTCGCCAGTGTGCTGGAGGTGGGCGATAAAATGGAGCGCTTCTTCAACATCTTTGACGCGGCCCCTGAAAATGATGTGCACCGCAATGAGCAGCAGGCACAGCAAAGTCGGGACTCGCAGCCAGTGATTGACTATTTCTTGTGATACCCCGGGATTTTTACTTGTTTTTAGCTTGTTTTTTATGCCATACACCGTACAGGATAGGAGTTCGGGAAGGGAGAAAGAAAATATGACTGCACATTGACAGATTTAATCTCGCAAGGCTGACTACTTTGCATTTGAAATGAAATATGAAACATCTGCACGGAGGAGAGGGGGAGAAGGAAAAGACAAAAACAATGCCCAAGAATTGGGGGCTTCAATCCATGCAAAGTAAACGGGCCCGAGCCGGGTCCATCTCTACCAGGCTTTTGGAGTCAAAGGAAATTCGTCACGCTTGGAAACAATGGAGCCGCTCAAGAATTCAACGCAGTATCAGTCCAAGAGCTTCGAACCGATTACCAGTCCTTGGCGATGTCGAAGGACCAGTCGAACTGGAGATGAGTGTGGTTATCGTCATCGACGAAGACGGACACGGCGTTGTAGTGACCACGGGCGATCATGCCGGAAGGAGCCTCCTCTTCGGCGACTGGAGCGAAAGAATTAGTCAATGCGGTCGATTTGTGTAGAGATTGCCGGTTACTTACAGTCCTTCTCATACGTGGGCTTGTCGGTCGTGCTGGGGGCGAAACTGCCCAGCATCTCCTGGTCCTTGCTCACACGAATACCCCTGCGCTTGACGACTTGGACGTACTTGAGACCGCTCAGGACCTCGTTGTTGACCTGGAAGACGGCCTTAATGTGGAACTTGGCACCCTCCTTGATGGTGAAGGGCTTATCCTTCAGAGTCGCGAGAGAC
This sequence comes from Penicillium atrosanguineum, assembly GCF_028827265.1. Lineage (NCBI taxonomy): Eukaryota > Fungi > Ascomycota > Eurotiomycetes > Eurotiales > Aspergillaceae > Penicillium > Penicillium atrosanguineum. Next base: position 1,150,020 of record NW_026623133.1, on the reverse strand, counting down.
TCAGGGTTGGAGAGGTCGATCACGACGTTCTCACGGCCAGGAGTGACCAAGGCGAGGGACTTGATGACACAGTTGGGGTCACCGGCCTTGCCAATGGGATTGCCAGGGTTGAGACCCAGCGAAGCCTTCCAGCGGATCATGGCCTCATCGTCCTTGTCTGCGGGGGAGGGGCAGGGTTAGTATAAGGGGTCGGGGTATTGTAATTGAGCACGTATGGGGAGGAAAATTACCGAGTTCCTGGTACTCCTGGAGAGTCTTCTTCTCTCCGACCTTGAAGCCCTCGGTCTTGGAGACGGCGAGATCGTCGTCGTGATCAGCCATTGTTGATTGTTGACGTGGTGGGGTAGTGAGTCTGGGTAAGAAGGGAAATTGTCAATTGGGGGAAAAGGGGTAATTCCTAAATGAACACAAGTGAAAGAGGGGAGACAGGAGGGAAAGAGAGAAAGATATCACTTGTCTCCTGAGTCGTGGTGGGGTTACAGAAAGGCGGTGGAGGAAGAGGGGCGAGGCTATTCGGATCTTGGAAAGGTAAATAGCCGTTGACGCATACAGACCCGGTGCATATCTATTTCGGGATTAGGTGAGCTTATCTTTACACTGCCAGTACCTGCTACGATGATTGGCGATGGGAAGGTAGTGAAGGCCATCTACATATGTTGACCCGGGATGGTGCTCGTGGCGGTACCCAGTACACGTAGCAGGGATGATCTAGGCCCCGAGGCAGCCTGGTTGTGGGAGCCCATGAGGCTTGTCATTGGAGTGCATAAGACATGTCTCCACCAGAGAGGGGATCGTAGCTGTAAAAGAGTGCTCGCCGCAGCAAGAAATGAATACCCGAGTAACTAGAGTAACTAGTACCTCAAGTAAACTCAAGTTTTTGGAAGTAAACAGATTTTGAATGCCTCAGGAATGCACATGTCACGGGGCCAACGCCCCAACGGAGTGTATCCATGTAACATGGTAATTTTGACATTGTCGAATGAAAACCAGTAATTTCGAGTCTCGTACGGGACCCAAACCGGACCATTCCGGAAAGAGGCAAGGCCCGTATAGAGCGAATCCCCATTCCGTCGCGACGGGCGTCTCCCCTGATTATCTTCTCTTTTTATCGTCTTTTAGGTGAACTACTTCATTGTTCTGATTGTCGAATTTTTGGCGCGTTCTTTCGCCCCTCCCCGCGTCTGTATTCAAATTCGGTGCTGATAACCGGTTTCGATCGTCGATCGTCTATCTGCGACGCGCCTGCTACGTGGCTGCCGTTGGCGCAACTTTCTCTTCACATCTGACCGTGCTCACCTTGTCGCCTCGCAACTCGCCCGCCATGTCGCGAACTCTCCCCAAGAAGACCAACCCGCTGATCCTCAGCGACGCCTCTCCGGCCTGTAAGTCTCACCTCGAATCGCGTGGTCGCGCGACCGCGCATGCGACCGGCCGACCGGCCTATCGTACTTATCAACTGGCATTTTATCCGCGCCCCTCGCTAACTCATCGCCTTCCACCATCATAGATGAGGAGCTTCTTTCGCGCCGCCGTCTTGGTAAAACCAACCTTTCTGTGAAGCCCGGCTTGATCGGCTCATCGAACGCTACCAAGCCCGAGAACCTGGGTGTCTTTGAGTATGCCCACCTCCGTGCTCCTCTGCCCAAGGACTTGAAGGGCTCCGAGATCTTCCCCTCGCACTCTCCCGCCCAGCACCCAGAGACCTATTTCTTGATGGTAAGCGATTCTATTGGAAGAAATAATATGTGATAAACAGCCATTAATTTGCGAAACAGCGGAGGAGCAAAGACGGCTTCGTCAGCGCAACTGGCATGTTCAAGATCGCGTTTCCCTGGGCCAAGACCGACGAGGAGAAGATTGAGAGAGAGTATCTGAAGTCCCGAGAGTACACGAGCCAGGAGGAAGTCGCTGGCAACGTCTGGATTTCCCCGCCTTTCGGTACGTCTATCAGCCTCGCTGTTTTGTATAAAATTATTAACAATTATCACCAGCTCTCGAACTTGCCGAAGAATACAAGATGTACGACTGGGTGCGCGCGTTGTTGGACCCCACGGAAATTGTGCAGAGTCCGTCGACCTCGAAGAAGCAGATCACCCCGCCGCCCAGGTTCGACCTGCCCGAGGATGATCGAGCCCTAGCCCAGCGCCGAAGCCGCCGCTCCGTGTCGCCTAGCAAAAAGACTACCTCACCTCGGAAGTCCCGCAAGGCCGGTTCTGCGAAGGATGCTCCTAGCACTCCTTCAACAGCAGCTGCCAACAACAGTCTCCAGGAGGCGTTGTCAATGACAGCCACCATGGAGTCAGATGAGCTGCCTGTATTCGAAATGGAGGAAATCGAAGTGAAGACCACCGAGTCACCGAAGAAGAAGGGTCGCAAATCCAAGAGGGCTGCCGAGGCCGAGGAGGAGAAGGAAGAAGAAGAGAAGGAGACGGAGGCCAAGAAGGAAGAAAAGGAGGCTAAGAAGGAAGAGAAGAAGGCCGAGAAGAAGAAGAAGGCTGCTGCGAAGGAGAAGGAAACCGAGGTCGAGGTTAACGAGACCACCGAGGCCACACCAAAGGGCAAGACTTCCCTGACGACCATTTCGGACGATATGCCCGTTAGCCTAGCGGACATACCCTCGCCCTCCGTCAAGGATATGCTCGCTGAGGCCAAGGAAATGGTGGCATCCGCCACCAAGGGCCAGTCTGAGGGGTCATCATCTGCCAAGATGACGAAGAAGCGCAAGCCCGAGGAGGATGATGAGGAGACTGCGGCCGAGTCTGCCCAGCGGGTGAAGAAGGCCAAGGTTTTGGAGGACAAGCTCAAGCGTGAGCGTGTCCGCAACCGCGCTCTTTTCGGTGTTTCCGCTGCCTTTGCTCTTGCGTAAGTGGTTTTTGTCCATATTTGGTTTCTTGCTTGCTAACCCGGCCTAGTGCCTCCATCCCCTACTTCTTCTAGACCAAGCTTCAGCCTAGCCTGGATGATCATTATTCAGGCCGCTCTCATCCCGTCTCAAATCCCCTAACACCGCCTCGTCATTGGACTTGCTGGACGACTGTCTGACTCCGACAGTCTTCCATTCATTTGCACTTGTCTGCCACAGACAGAGCAATCCCAATACCCTTTATCCCCGATTTTCCGTCTCCGTTGTCTTGATGATAAATATATTCTTCCCGGCCCTCCTCGAGTGTGCACTGTACTTCCTTTTGACACCATTTCCTTTAATATCTTCCCTTCCACCGAGAAAGACATTTTCATGTCCGCTCTAATCCCCGAATGACAAAAGAGACACGCTCCAAATCCATCCTTCCATTGATTTATTCCCCCTCTCCTGGATACCAAACACTCGATTTCGCTGTTTTGTCTCGCTGTTTTGTCTTCTGACTGCCCTGCGCTGTAGTGAAGAACGCTTTAGCCTAGCGATGACTAAACATTTCAAAGACCATACTTTTCAACTGTAGATATATCCAGAATCATTGATCTAATACTATGCATAACAAATTTATAATCAAGCTTGTGCACGCATTCAACGCGTACGCATCCTTCAATTGACGGCTGTTGATTGCAACTGCGGGCGGGAGTGCAAACATGTAAAACAGCCCGGAGCTATCCATCTCGGCGCATTATCCATCTTTGACCTATTTCCTCCCACCTCCTCTCTCTGCTCTTCTCTGGATTTTTGAAAAGAGTGATGCAATGTCGCTCCCAGGGTTAGAGTTGACACAGCCCTCGGAGGAGAGGCAACTCGCCGTAGCGCCGCCGTCGCAAATTGCCCTGAACCCGGGCTCGGAGTGGAGATTCGAAGTCGCATTTGGGCATCTTGTTAAAGTGAAGGTATGCCATATCGCGTAGTGCTTCAGGGCAGAACTTGCTTTTAGAAACTCCAGATATATTCTAAATGACAGCACTGACGCGAACTTGCAGCTTCTCAGCGGCACAGCAGAGCTCTTCGGAACGGAGCTCGCACAGTTGCAGACTTACACCTTCCACGGGACGAAAGGCGCAATCTACACATGGCACGGCTGTGAGCTGGAAGTCAGCGCCGGAGAGACGGTTGCGACGACGACTGATGGTGTCACCCCGACGGCCGGACACGGAGCTGGCGGCTGCCAGAGTGAATACACCGCCGAAGAGACTCCCATGGTGGAATATTCCAACGTTCACTTTGCGCTGGAGACTATGCGAGAAGAAGCCCAGTCAGTGGGTAAGGATGGGCCCCGAGTTTTGTTGCTGGGCCCTGAGAACGCCGGCAAAACCAGCCTGGCCAAGATCTTGACTGCCTATGCTACAAAGGTCGGCCGCCAACCGCTGGTGGTCAACCTAGACCCGACTGAGGGTATGCTGAGTGTCCCCGGAACCTTGACTGCAGCTGCCTTCCGGACTATGCTGGACATTGAGGAAGGTTGGGGCAGCAGTCCTATGTCCGGGCCCAGCCCTGTGCCAGTGAAACTCCCGCTGGTTTATAGCTACCCAATGCCTAATCCGCTCGACGCTGAAGGCGCAATTTACAGGCCTATTGTGTCTCGACTGGCACTTTCAGTAACAGGCCGCATGGCTGAAGATGAAGACGCACGAGAGGCAGGAATCATCGTCGATACCCCGGGAATCCTGAGTAGCGGCAAACCAGGCAGTCTTGAGCTGATCAACCACATCGTGACTGAGTTTGCGATCACTACGATTCTGGTCATTGGATCTGAGCGACTCTACAGCGCCATGGTCAAGCAGTATGATGACCAGCCTAGCTCTAGCGCCACGGCAGCCGTCTTCGACGAGCGCATTTCCGTCGTGAAGCTGTCCAAGTCAGGCGGCTGTGTTGATCGCGATGTCGCTTTCCACAAAGCAACGCGAGAGTCGCAAATCCGGTCTTACTTCTTCGGCAACCCAATTGCGACTACCGGCACATCAGCGCTTTCCCTCTCCTCATCTTCCGCCGTTACTCTCTCCCCTCATGCCCAGCAACTCGATTTCGCCGCTCTCCCGATCTACAGTTATACCGTAGTATCGGCAGACGACGAAGATGAAGACGAGTACGACCCATCTCAACTCGACTCTTTCCTCCCAGGCGGTGGCTCAGAAGACTACACGCCCCACGAACCAGACAACGGCACATATCTCCCCAGCATGGGCGACACAAACCAAACACCACAGAGCAACGTCCCCTTGAAGAAAATTCTCCCGCCCGCCCCGTCAACCCTCGCCAATACCCTTCTCGCAATTACCAATGCTCCCACAACAGCATCCCCCTCCGAAGTCCGCGACGCTAGCATCATGGGCTTCCTTTACGTTGCCGACGTCGACGCTGACAAGGGCAAGATCCGTGTGCTCGCACCAGTTGGTGGACGCGTCCCGCCACGCGCGATCATCTGGTCTAAGCGCTTGCCTGGTGAAGTTGTCGGACTTGTTGGATAGGTCGTTCTATTTTCGGTTTCACATATGCATTGTTCATGCCTTTGGGTTTGCGATGGCGTTTGGAATTCGATGGTTTGGTTTCAGGGGCTGCATGCTCATGGCGTATATATGCAGCTGACTTAGAGCATAAAATTATATTTCTTTCAATTTTGTTCCTCAGAAATCAAGTATGTAATGGGTAGTGGACTTCCTCTGCAACTGCTTCGTTACGAGCACTACAGCCAGAGTGTCTTGGAAGAACATCTGGACATAGAATCATCCAAACAAGTGGCCTGAACCTCACATCCTCGTAGCCCTCCTCAACCTGAAAGACTTAGGTAGACTTGCTCGGGCCTTTTTCTGGTCTTGGAGAACTTCGCTGACTAGAGTTACCTGGACTGATAATCAGGACTTCTTATTTCGATTTACTGTCAATTTTCCCTTGGTTTGGTTGTAATCTTGATGTTCATGTGGCGGACTAGCGAAAGATGTCATCACAGTCTCGACCTATCCATTGTAATGGTAGTCAAGTGTCATTGTAATGGAGGTTAGGCACCAGACTCAACATAGCGCTATTAGGGCATCTGGGCAGGTCTACAGCTCGGAGAACTTTTCACATCAGAGCCAATTTATCTAAGAAAGAACCTAGCCAGTAATAGGTGACATAAGTCACGGCGAGACAACATGGATAGGGAGACCTCATTCGGACCTCATCTTATCGTGAACTACCGTTCGTCTTAATTTAGCTTCTAGCCCTAAATCAACCAAGCTTTGCGGATGGGTGTATGTTCCGTACTAGATGTGGCCAATCTAGTAATGACGTCTGTAGGGGCGATCGATCTTTCAGTCTCCCAAGTTCAGGAGGCTGTTACCCTGAACTTGGGAGACTGTTACAAGTAATAGGATTGTTTGTAGCTATTGTAGACTAGTTTCTACTGCTTACAACCCTGGAAACGTTTTTCACAAGACACTAGAAAGTACAGCTAAAAAGATTACAGAGAAGAAGAGAAGGAAAAAAAGGCCAAGCTAAGATCGTACATAGTGAATGCTAATGCTATACTAATGCTAATGCCAATGTCATCCATGCGCGCCAATTCAATGCCCAATTCTTTTCGAAGTATACATAAACCCAAAAAAGATACAACCACCAAATATCCATACACTTTAAATCTTTCAAACGAACTTGCTTCGATCACTCCCACCTCCTCCACTCCTCCACAGCCTTCCTCATCTCCTCATCACAATCGTACCCCTTCCCCTCCGCAACAAGCAACTCCTCTCTCCGATCCTTAAATCTCCTCTCCGCCTCATACCGTCTCAAGGAAACAGACTGCAACCCGGCGAAATCATCCTTTGCAACCGCATCCCTGAAGCGTGCCCTCATCCTCCCGGAATACAGCTGGCAGCTCGCTTCACGACAGCTCCGGGGTCCATCACCCGGTAACAGTCTCATAGAAGTACAAAACATCCGTGCGATAGGGCGGTGAGTCTTGGCAAGTGGCCAGACAACCTCATCGTAGCAGTCTTCGCAGACGCTCAGCTCCGGTAGAGACGGGATATAGTGCCAAGTGCCGAGTGTTGGTCTATCGCGACGACAGTCGCGGAGAACAATCTTCCTGCGAGCATAGTTTAAGAAATCGCGGACATCGGGTCGGCGCGATGGATCTGCTTCTGCGCGCGAAGAGGCATCATCGAGGAGATCGATGAACTGCACGAAACGCGGGCTCGTAGTGACGAAGTCGCAGGCCCGTTCTTGGGGTTCTGGACAATGTTCGAAAGTATCACGAAGGGCAGGCATCAGGACACGAACATTGCGGGCACAGGTGCCGCAGACGTGGAACCGGGGTAGGTAGATGTTGGTTTCTGGGTCGACGATGCGGTACCAGGTTTGGTCGGTGATGACTCGGCCTGGACAGGCGCGGGTTCCCGGAGGAGGGCGCGTCATTTGGTAGAGCATTTCGAGGCTGTCGTGTTTCTTTTTGATCATCTGAGTCCAGGAAAGGCGGGTCCATGGATTGGCGAAGGCGCAGTGGGTTTTCTGGGTTGGGGGTTTGGCGAGGCTTGGGATGAAGAAATCGCGGAAGCGAGAATGGGCGATTTGGCCCATGCAGGATGGGCAGATGTCTAGGTGGGTGAGACCCTTGAGGGTGTACCAACCTGTTTGGCCTGCTGTGGGAACTGAACGGGGGCACGGGGTGATGCATAGACCCGTAGGGTTTGGAGGACGCTGTGGTGGACTAGTTTGTCGGCTTGGAGCTTGGACTTGGACTTGAACTTGGGAGGTTATCGGCTTCTCTTTTGGTTGATCTTGAAACTTGACAGATCCTGGAGTGCGCGGGAGTTGGCTCGATCCAGATTGAGTTCCGTTCACCAGAATAGACTTTGGGCGTTCGCCAGCCTTGGACATCGAGCGAGACAGGGTAGGCAGCGGAGCCGAGCTCACAGTCGCGGCTCTGGGCCGTGAAGCTGGAGCCCGCTCAGCCATAGGACGGCCCGAGGCTTGAGGATCACGAGAAGGCGGAACGGGCGTCGAAGCGGGCATCGAGGCCTTCAAGATTGATTCGCCAGGCTTGATTGTTACAGTCGCAGCTCTCGAGCGAGTCTCTGTATCTGATGAAACTCCTGAGTCACGTCGCTTTTGACGTTTTCGAAGCTTTTCCTCGATTCGCTCGGCGAGCGTCGGGCTAGTAGGCTTCTCAATGGGTATCTTCTCCGGCACAGGTGGCGCAGGCGGAGGGTGGTGAAAGTATGCTCTGTTGCGTGCCGCATTTGAATCTGACATATATCCCGGCGGCGACTCACGCCGTGAGTGCTCGTGCACCAAGGATCTTTGGTCTCCAGTGCTTCCAGATCGTATAGTGTTGGACTGGCTGATAGGTGGTGCGGACTGGCTGATAGGTGGTGCGGACTGGCTTGGATGGGCCCGTTCGTTAACCGGTCCACGAGACCGAGAACGAGGTCGTTCAGGACGCACTCCTCGTGATCCGTAAGGGATGGTATGGACAGGAACCTCATGCTTGATGGCACGACTGTCTCGCGAATATGGCGGAGGCTGAGGTTGGCGAGAGACATTCACCTCAGGATCAGAGTGCCGTGGAAGTGCAGGCAATGGTCGACCTCGAGAGTTGCTGGAGCTAGACGAAGCCAATGGTGCCGGCACCTCACTCTTGCAAATGCTATCCCGCGACTTCGGTGGTGGACGGCTGTGGCGTTGAGGAATCGCGTCGCGGCTAGAAAGATAATGCATATGAGATGGTTGGCCCTGAGACCGGCTTGAGGCAGAAGAAGCAGAGGATGACATAGTTCGAGAGCGTTCACGCGACTGTGGTCTGGAGCTTGTGCGGATCGTGGGTTCCTGGGCCATGGGAGGTGGTGTCACCGGTCCGCTGCTGTCGTCCGAAGAAACGTTCCCCAGCCCGGGCACACTGGAGGCATCGGGTGGAGGAGAATAAAAAGAAGAAGAAGAAGAAGAACCAGGGAAATTCGTGTTCAAGATGATCGGGTACTGGTTAACAGCACCTCTCACGCGAGTTCCCTCGAAGCCAGGCTTTTCACCAAGCTTGGTGAGGCCGTGTAGTTCTCGAGCAAGCGAGGTGGGTTCTTCCTCCACGCAAGGTGGTGGAGGGTACGCCACCAGCACGCTGCTTCGAGGACGGCTGCTCCGAGAAGACGGCATTGTTTCAGATCTGATCATGCACGGGTTGAGTAGGTAGTGAGTCGAAGAGCTATCCGGCTGCAATGAAGGCTCGATGAGAAGCTTTGCGGGCAGATTGGCTCATAGTAAAAAGTAGTAGTGTAGTTGAGAGGATCGCGCGGCGACCAAAATAAAAACAATAGAAAAATTTTCAGTGTCAACACAGATGGGTGGGTGGTGTGTGCGCGTTACCCGGGTCGGGGGTATTATATGGTCAATGACATCGGGCACCATCCCGTCCCTGATAGGGCCGCTATGGCCATTGGGCCAAAACCGACCTATCAATAAGAATAGTATCAGGCTGAAGAGCATCCGGGTCGTCATTGAAACAGGGGGAATACTTCAAGGGCACCAGTCGACAACCACGCCACGCCAATCCGGGCGTAGCCATCTTTGTTATTGGGCACAAAGACTGGTGCATGATGCTTTGTGGTGTCTCGCTGGTTGGCTTTGCAATCGCCCAACCTGATCGTCTCTAGATTGTTATTTTATAAAAAGAACGTTCAAACGATGCTGCCTGCTCGAGGTGTAAGGGAAAAATAGGCTGAATGATCAGGATTCGAGTAGAACCCCTCAGGTTCAATGGGCGTGTCGCCCAAGGGGTCCAACATGATCTCAAGCAACCCCCGGCTGCCTCGCATGACCAACAGAGAATACGTTGCATGGTACATGATACCCAGAAATCGACCGGGGTTCAACGGGAGAGCGGCTCCGCCCCTCTTGTGGCTGCCATTCTTTGACGTGACTTGTTGAGACGCACGGAGGGGCGTCAGTCGAGACATTTATGGGGTACAAGCCATTGTGGCCCAAGTCTCCTGTTTGGGAATGCGCTGAGCGGCTGAAGTGGCTGGAGGATGCCAACTTTTATGGCATCCATGAGTCTCAGTCATAGTAGAAGCAGTTTTGTAAGGGGTAGCGCCGTTTGAGTATGTCGTGAAGTATAAACTGGGACTCGGCGACTCGGAAGTACAACGCATCGGAGATCATCCGATGGGTCTGAGCCGTCGGAATTGCGTCAGTTCAACTCCACTCGGAGCATCCGAGTACATTCGGCTTAGCATCCGTGCAGCAAGGTGGAGGCAATTGAGGTCTGAATGGTAGGATATCGAATCACATCGATCGAAAGCAATTGGAAATCCATCGGTCCCTATAAGCAGCAAAGTAAAAGAAGCGACGGAATTCCGCGCTCGGAGGATGCGGGGATGGCGATGACAAATTGAAGCTGTTGATGCTGTGTACCTAACTCCCCGGAGCTTCCCCCACTATTTCTACAATGTCTTTGGCACTTCGCAGCAGTCTCCGTCTAGCAGCTCTGCGTAGCCAATTTCGTCCTTCTACTATCTCTATCGCCCGCCCTGTATCATTCTCACCAATCCGCAACATGTCCGTCCCCACCACCATGAAGGCCGTCGTGGTCGAGCAGACCGGTGGGCCCGAGGTTCTGCAATACAAGACCTCCTACCCCGTGCCAACGCCCAAGGAAGGCCAGCTGCTCATTCGCAACAATATCTCTGGTGTGAACTACATCGACACATACTTCCGCACTGGACTATACGCTTCGCCTAAGCCTGAGATCTTGGGTCGTGAGGGCGCCGGTACAGTCGTCGCGCTGGGCCCCAATACCTCGGGCTTCGAGATCGGTGACCGTGTTGCTTGGCTGGCTACCGGTGGATATGCGGAGTACACTGCTGCGCCGGCTGAGAAGACTGTCAAGATTCCCGAGGGTGTGAGCGATGAGGACATCATGGCTTCGTTCCTGAGCGGATTGACTACTCTCGCCTTTGCGACGGAGACTTATGCTGTGCAGAAGGGCGATTGGGTGCTTGTGCATGCTGCTGCCGGCGGTGCCGGATTCCTCTTGACTCAGATCCTGAAAAACATCGGCGCAAAGGTCATTGGTACTGCCGGTGGTCCAGAAAAGTGTGCACTTGTTAAGAGCCTCGGCGCTGATGTGGTCATTGATTACCGCAGCGAAGAGGGCAAGGGCTGGGTCAAGTTGGTGAAGGAGGCTACTGGCGGCCGTGGTGTCGATGTTGTCTACGACTCTGTTGGCAAGGATACTTGGGAAGGCAGCTTGGAGGCTGTTAAGCGCAAGGGTACTATTATCTGGTTCGGTAATGCCAGTGGTCCGGTGCCTCCCATTGCTCTCCCGTATGTATCGAATGTTTCCCTGCAGTCTTATGATGAAGCTGACTCGTGTCAAATAGTAAACTCTCGCCCAAGTGTGTTAAGATTGCTCGCCCTACCCTCTTCGGCTACATCGAGACCCGCGAGGAGTTCGAGTTCTACACCAACAAGCTTTTCAGCATGCTCCAGTCTGGTGCGCTCAAGGTTAAGATTCACAAGGTCTACCCGCTTGAGGATATTGCTCAGGTTCACAACGTAAGTGGAATCGAACCCCCTGCTCGGATTATTGCTCACGCAGTCAATAGGACCTTGAGGGCCGTAAGACTACCGGGAAGCCCCTCCTGAAGCCTTGATTGGAATATCTCAAGTGTCGAATAAGTATATACATTGGATTTTACGACGCATTAGTTGAATGCTATGACTGTAACTTAAGAATCACCATATCATTTATGAATGTTAGTATCCATCTCTGGCAAAGCAAACGCAAAATCGATGCAGACGGTTTGAAATATGGGAAAGGAAACGTTATAATGTAGATCCCATTCTCTTCCCCAGGTTCATCCCCCTCTCGATCGCTCTTCTTGGCAGCAGCGTGGATCAAGTGCGAGTCGGAAAAGAAAAGTAGTCTTTTAACCATCACCTTCACTCGGGCTTCCCTTCCGAGCAGTCTGCTTGGGAGCGTCAACATCGGTAGTCCAGTACACTGCATTCTTAGACTCCCCATTTGCCTTCTTCTCGTCTTCAAAAGTCAAATCCCTTGGCCACTTCCACTTCATCATCATACCATTGGCGATGACCGTGTAGAAAGTGGGATAGATCGACAGAATCTCGTCCAAGTAATAGACTCCGCAATTGAGCTCCCAAACCCCCGAGATCACTTTCAACCCCGGGTACATCAGTGGAAGCAGAGCCTTGTCAACGAGAAACTCGAACTTGTACTTCGGAGCCTTGCCATGGTTCCACTCCCGACGCTCTTCAGGGCTCATATCTGGATCAGGCTTGGCTGGGTCACGGAAGGAAACTGCTTTGACTCGGCCCACAGCATCGTACATAGGTGCAAATTTCTCATAGAATTCAAGAACTCCAGCTTCCGGTTGGATGACCGACAATATATCAAAGCCATCAATGTCGAGGACTTTCTTGGCCGAGATTCTCTTCTGGTTGACCAGTTTCTGGAATCTGCTTGCTTGTTCAAAGCTACCAGCACCTGCAATTGCGGATCTGACAACATCTCGGGCATGTTCCATCTTTTCCTTGCGACTTTTTTCTAGCTCACTTCCCGGGAAAGGAGCCTTCGATTGGAAGAAAGCTCCACCGAACAGCATTGAGCAGCTCTCGTTAAATGGTCCAGGTCCTTCACGCATCAGCTGAACGTTCAGCCATAGCTCCTTAGCTGCCAGATCGCAGGTCTTGCGAGCTTGAAGCATATTGTCGGTGTATTCAGGGCATACATCGCGCTGTAGCAGGTAAGTGTAGAAGTTTTTGATCGTCTCAGTTGCCATCTTGATCACCTCTTCAGTCTCCGGCTTGAAGCACCTGATGAAGTATGAGCTCCTATGCTGGGTTAGTTGAGTCGCGTGTTGAGAAACGGTTTCGCCCACATGAAGCCCCGAAGAACTACATCAAAATCCACATCCAGCGTCGCGCGCTCTTTCTGAATTTTAGCCATAGCACGAGCCTGCATGAGTTGGTCCTTGGTCATGTTCTTCAGATCCTGGTTATTTGCCCCACTTGTGATATTGGCTCCGATCTCGACGCCGCCATACTTCAGGTATTTCGAGAACATGTTCAGTCTGGCTGGCTCAATACGACGTCTGAATTGGAAACGTCTTAGGGCCTCTTCGATCCGGCTACACGTATGTTAGAATGACGGACTCTACTAATCGACAGGGTTCTTACTTGGCAAATGGCAGGTCACTGAACAGGCTGTTAGCTTGTATCATATATCGTTGGTGCTCTGCTTCACGTACGGGTTGAAGATCTCAAGCATCTCGGCGTGTTCATTTGGCGTGAGAGGGCCATCGGCAAAGTATTCTTCAAAGCCGGTAGGCTTGCCCTGTAACAGAAACACATGTGAGCTTCGGGAGTTGATATTTGAAGGTGATAATCACATTTCCCCGCTTGCTCTTCGGCCGTCTTCTGGCTCTCTTCTTGCCCACGGTGGAAGCCAGGGCGTCGGAGAAACTCAAGTTGGGGTTCATTCTGGCCAGGTCCATGGCATCTCGGATCTGCTCATTGGTTGCATCTTGTACTTCCACCAGCGGGGGTCGAGCCATCTCTGTGGCGGCAGATATGCAATTGACGGAAGATATGAGAAGGTCACCTGAGATTGTGGCGTTCGTTGAAGTTGCAGGCTTCAATCCGGGGCGATGGTAGTGAGGAGAGATGAAGCTTAATGGGGAAAGATGAAGCGTGGAAGAGTGACGAAAGGGAAAGGCACAAACGACGAAGGCTTGATGCCAGAGCTGGTAAACGGCAAAGCAGAAGTGTGAGTGCAAATGTAATATCGATACAATTAGTGAAGATTGGCGTTAGATCGCTTTAGCTTCTGGCATTCAATATATGGCGAATTCAGAGCAATCTTCTTCCCTTTGACAACGAAACGCTTTTGTTACACCTCTTTGACCAACACTCACTCTATCATCAAAGTGGTAATTGTCTACATCTCTCCAATTCTCCAATGTCTACTTTTATCGTGACCATTGAGGTTAGTTTTGTCCAGGAAAAGCTTCGGTACAAAACCCACGATTACTGAACTAGGACGCAAGGGCACCATATTGGACCCTATGGTAATCATTCCGTTGCAATAGCTATAAACGTCTTTCTAATTATTTCCTTAAAGGTCTTTCGAGTCATTTCTGGGCTCCTTTTTTATTGTACCTTTTAAGCACCGCTTCAACATGTGCGGAATAAGATGATATGGCCGCCCATTAAGCGTATTTAGAATATTTTCTTGGTCTTGATGTAGATCGCACCAGATCCCTGGATGGCGGAGTCCGCCTAGTGAATATTATAGTCTTGAATATCAAGGGAGGCAATGGCAGCACTGGCCCTCGCTGGTAGAATTTGGACACGGTTGGTAATCATGGCTACCAAACCTCCGCGCAGTTATACAGTCGCGGATAAAGCTGACTGGGCCTCTGCGTTTTCAAGTCCCGCACGCCGATCATGACGTCCCTTCCCTGACAGCTCTCTCCTTTCCCCTTCATTTTCTATTCTTTTTCCAATCTGGATTTACTTTACGCGACAAAGAGCTACCCCGATTATTCCAGTACTCAGCGCTCGCTTGTTGAGTCATCCGGCATGCTGTGAACGTTCCCCGTCGCACGAGACTCCCCAATCAACATGCCGCCCTCCAGATCAGAGAGTTTAAAAACGCCGCAACTGGGCAGCGATGACTTGGTCCCATTTGACCACGTCGCCGCAGGCCAGTAAGTCCTCTCCTCACTAGCTCCAGCTCCCCACTCCGGTCACCTGCGCAGCCGAGACCGACGGTGCCCTGCGTGGGGCGAATTGAGAGCCTCAAGCGCAACTTTGCATGTTCTTCGCATCAAGCTAACAGTGTGTCTCGTTACAGCGATGGTGTCCGCTGCACTCTCTCCGGGGCCCTAATCGCCAAACCTTGCGTCCAGCAGGAGGTCGATTTCTACGAAGCTAGTGCTCTCCATCCTGGGTTTCAGGAATTTATGCCTCTTTTCATCGGCTCGCTCTCGTCTGCCGATCAGCAACAACCGCTGGCGATTTCTGCTACGCAAGGGTCTGGCGCTGTCTTTCTACCTCCCGCTGGCGATGCCCTGACTACTCCGAACACAACCGCCGTTTCGTCACAACAAACACCTGTCGAACCGAGCACAGTGACATCTTCAGGAACAGATCAGCCATGGGTGCCATCCGGAGGTAAGAAGCTAGAGACAGGTCTTTCTATCGTGTTGGAGAATATTG
The DNA here is from genome assembly GCF_028827265.1 of Penicillium atrosanguineum. Lineage (NCBI taxonomy): Eukaryota > Fungi > Ascomycota > Eurotiomycetes > Eurotiales > Aspergillaceae > Penicillium > Penicillium atrosanguineum. The sequence goes on along the minus strand of NW_026623133.1, from coordinate 1,134,890 downwards.
CCGCGGGGTTTCATCGTCCAAATGTGCTGGACGTAAAGCTCGGAGCGCGGCTCTGGGCCGATGATGCGCCTCCTGCCAAGCGCCACAAGTTGGATGCCGTGTCCAAAGAAACAACCAGCGGGAGCCTGGGATACCGGATAGCTGGGATGAAAGTGTGGTCTGGTACAGACGGCGAGATCGACGAGGGCTCCAGGACGAATCCGTACGCGACCAAGTACGAAGGAGCAGAGGGTGCCAGAGGAGAAGTCATCGAGAAGGATGGGTATCGACGCTACGACAAGTGGTACGGCCGATCATTCAGTGCCGATACCGTGAAAGAAGGATTCGAGACATTCCTAGCTGGAGCCAAAGCGGGCTCTGTGGATCGCTCGAAGATGGTCGCACGCCGAATCACAGAAGAGCTACAAAACGTACAACGAGTACTTGAATCTGAGGAGAGTCGCATGTACTCTTCTAGTGTCTTGGTGATTTACGAGGGCGACCCAGAGGCAATGGCAGTTGCCTTGGAAGAGGAAAAGAAGATCCCCGAGCAAAGGGACCCAGAAGATGAGGATAGTGATGAAGAAGTGAATTTTGAATTCACGGAAGAGCCCCTCGAGCTAGTCGATGTACGACTTCCCGACGGCATACCCAAGAAAGCCATCAACATCAGCTTTGACCCCCAAACGGTGCAGGTTCCATTAGAGCTGGATGATGACGAAGATGAAGACGAAACACCAAAAGTACACGACCTCCGCATCATCGACTTCGCCCATGCGACATGGACTCCAGGGGAAGGACCAGATGAGAACGTTCTAATGGGAGTTCGCAGCCTGGTCAAAATATTCAACGAGCTGGCCGAGTGAGCAGCATCTTTTATACCATGACTCCGTTGCCGGCAACGGGGCCCAACATAGGCGATTGTCTTTATTATTTATAACAATTCATAATGCATTAGCCATTAACACTGCTCCAGTCAATCTGCAGCCAAGCCTCTGCGCTCTTGTGATCAGAAACGAAGTTCTGCCCAGGCGGCGAAAAGGTCAAGAGCACTTTATAATATATTTTCGATGGCGTGGCACCCCATTCATTCAGTATATCGTACCAATTGAGAATCATTGGCCGCGGGTCAACGCCCAGATGAACTTGACGTAGATCCTCGGCGATGTGACGTGGGTCTTGGGGAAGACGGTCAAAGGCCGATGTTGTGGGCATGATAGGGAACGAGCGGTTTAAAAGGATGTCGGTGTTGTTCTCGCTCATGTAGCCTAACATCTGACGTCCGACAGATACAGATTGAACAAAGAAGACTTCTTGTAAATTATTCAGAATTTCCTTGATATGCTCTCGCCCTTCATTTTGAAACTTCACCCATGTGGGCTCACGCGCTCTCCCGCTCGGGACAGTTAGACTGTCGATGTCCACCGCCAGATTGAGGACGCCGACGCGATGTGGATCATAGGTGTATTTCAGGTCATATAGAAGGTGAATGCCAGCATCAGTTGACGCATTCCGGAGGCTAAATTTCAGAACATCGTATTCCGGATTGAAATAAAATGCCATGGGTATTGAATTGACTTCTTCGTTGGCTTTGAAGAATTGACATGGAATCTGGACTCAGTAGAATGACAGAGCTGCCTGTCTGGCTTCGCTGTTCACACGTAGTAACTGGCTGAGAGCTTGGTGGGCAGGGAATATTGCTCGATGCCACCGGTCGTAGTCGATGAATCCGGTATCAGGGTACTCGTGGCGGGGATCTACTTGTTTGGTCGTATCTAGAGATACGTTGACAATGCGTTGGGATTGTAAGGAGTGTTGCCATATCAGTAGACGTATCTCGCTTGGGAGGAATGGGAATAGCGTGAAGTTTGACTTCTGAGTAGGTGCTTGGAGGAGGTTGAAAATCTGTAGATGCGGCTGCGATGGAGGGGATATCGCCTGGTCGCGCATTCTGTCTGTTGGTGAGCAAGATATCACCTGAAGACGAGGGAATGTCCTCGCATTCGAAGGTTGAAGAAGTTAGATTGGAATTGAGATAATGTGCTAGTAATTAGGTATGCTGATCAGTTGGCCACTTGATCCATGGATAGGTGCAGCCCCTCAAACGGTGTGACGACGTTCTTCAGTGGCATGAGTGTGCGGGGGACCGAGGGTTCATCCCACACTCGCAATTCCCAGCACGGGAACTTGTAGGGAACTATCTATTCCCAAAATCTGTCTACTCTGAATAAGTGTCCAGTTTCTAGCCGTGGTATAGTCAGCCTTTTGTTGTGGAACCACACCTGTTAGAAACAAGCGGCTTCCACGACTCGGCATGTACACAGAAGAGGAAACTAAGATCACGAGAGGAATAAGGAGCTCCTGTACTCCTCTAGATGCTTTAAACCCCGTAGAGTATCCCAGACAAGTAGAAAGAAACCCGATCCGATCTAGCATCGCCTTCCCAATTGGGAAGTACATTTGATGACTAAGAATCAAGCCGGAGGCCGTCTTTTCAACTTCTCCGAATTCAAGGCTTGAGCGATTGCCCGTCACAATGTTTCCCACACGAGCCCTGCTGGGCCGATCGGTCTGGAAAGGTAAGATCCGGCAGCCCTCCTCCAAGTCCACATGTCATCAATTGAGAAAGAATCCGCTGCTAACACGCTCATCCAGGCCCGAACATCGTCCCGTACGTGAAAACCCGCCATGCGCAATTCCATATGCCCGCTTGTCCTCGCCACTTCGAGTCGACAGCAGAGCCAGACTCTGAAATAAGATGCTAATGATTTTCGCCGAACAGTCTTCCTCTCCCGCGTACCCTTCCCCCGCCGCCAAACACTCCCCCGATCCGCACGCAGAAGCGCGCCGCTACCATCCTGCCCAACTTCGTCGGCCTGCGCTTCGCTATCCACAACGGCAAGACCTATGTGGAGGTCCAGATCACCGAGGAGATGGTCGGCCGCAAACTTGGCGAATACGTTGCGTATGTCTCCGCAAAACCTCCGGATATAACGGTGATCTTGCTCAAACAAGATGCTAACCCACTGCTTCAGAACCCGCAAGCGCTTCACATACAAGCAGTCTAAGAATAAATAAAAGACTTGCCTGACTTTCGGATCCGTGGTCCTCCATTAGACTCGCCTTGTTCTCTCGCCTTCAACCCCTCGCTTTACGAAGCAATCATTTTGGCCCTTGGCCGTGTACAGATATATCCAACACTTCCCTTGTGACATTACTAGTGGGATGGAGTTTAGCATGGGAATTATTCAATATCATTCATGACTGCTTTTACAGCTCATTCAAATAAACATCCCAGTCTCTACCATCTACCAGATAGTAGTATACTGTAGAAAGGGACAAAAACTCCATTTTCAAGATCCTTGGATTCCCAACCAAAATGCTCAGGGCCATGAGCAGGATATTTCATCCACGGCCCCCTTCTCAAATCTTGTGTACGCCCAGCGCCGAAACCCATCGTAGCCACGAAACATAAAAAGATAGAAGATAAAACACGCGCGCGACCGAGTCTATCAATCACCTCACCTCCAAAGACCGCATGTGCAAATTACCGGTAGAACTCGCCCCGCTTGACAGTCACGCCGTACTCCGAGACAGCCATGCCCAGATCCTCCATCGTCAATACGGTTCGACCTTGGCCTGTACCGCCTGAACCACCACCGCCGAATCCGGCGCGCTGGATCCCGAGGTGCGTGTTGGCTTTGTTGCCTTTTCCTCCGTCGCCGGCTACTGGGGCCGCAGGGCCTCCTGGTCCGCCGAGGCCAGAGGCGACTGTTAAGCTGCCCATCGGGTTGTTGGCGGAGGAGCTGTTGGAGGCACGGATGCGGGCGAACTGGTAGGAGTCTGCGGCGATGTCGGAGACGAACTTTTGCGTTGCGAGCGCGAGAAGGCGGGCGAGGTGGGGTGGGGTTTGGTTGGGGCCTGTTCCTGGTGGTGGCAGACCCGCGAGGGTGAGGTAGTGAGCTGTGACTGCGTCGGGGATCTGGGAGGAATGTCAGCTTGTGCTTCTCGAGGTGGGCTCCCGTTTGATTCATCAGTCATCTCGCTCCAGGTTCATGTGAAGTTCGGATGGATTTGAAAGAACGAGATGATAAGATGAGAATCGAAAGAGAGAGGAGAGTGAAGGACGTACGATCGGCGCATAATCATCCATCTTGCTCAAGAACTCGCGGAGACTGGTTTCCTTCTTTGAGGGCGTCGGCGCGGGGGCGATGGGATCGACGGCCTCGTCGGCATTGGCGCTCTGCGCTGTTCCGTCGGCGTTCATGTCGATATCCTGCTCGATGGAAGGGTCGAGATCAGGTTCGGGTTTGATAGCAGAGTCGGCAGTCTCAGCTGGTGTGGAGGGCTGCTCTGACCCGTTGGGTTGGGAAGGGTCGGCCATCCTTTAAGCCCTCGTTACTTCGTACACGCTTTAGAACAGGGCTGCAGGGACCGGGGATGAAGGGTCCAATCAATGCAGTTGAAGTAGTTGGAAGTTCTACTTTGTCGCGCCAGTCACACGCGGGCGGAGAAGCCGCGCACGGCCCACTTTTGCGGTGGAGTTGAACTACATCTACATCTAGTGATTTACACTGCTATACTATCGAACAATCGAACAATCGACCTATCGACCTATTGAGATATACGAGTATCCTTATTATTTGACAAATCGTTTCGTAATTCACATGCGCTATCGCTATGTACTCGTACAGTAAAAGGGAAAGTCCCTGAGTATCGTAAAGCAAACCTCCGATGGAGATCTCAATGTACATTCCTCCCTTGACTCCGAAGAAATAAATGCTAGACAAAAATCATCTCTTGTTTACTGTCCCAGCTGCATGTGCGGATCGATGTGGTGATCCGGTGTCTGCGAAGCATGCTGCTGGGGGTTGTACTGGCTGCCGTGGACTTCTTGGCTGAGGGTTTGCATCAGGTTCTGCTCGGCAGTCTGGTCGAAGACGGCCTGGCTATTAGCATCCGGGGGCAGGCTGTGGCTTGGTGAGGCCGACATCTCATGGCCTCCGACGGGTGACTGATGAGCCCCTGCCAGTGCCATCATGCCCTTGATACCTTCCACATGAGCTTTGTCTTCTTCGCCTTGCTTCTTCTGACGCTCCCGGGCCTCGCGCTTCGCAGCCTGGGCGGGTGCACGGGTCTTCAGCTCTCCCGTAACGAATTTGAGGTAATAGGGAACCTCAATTCCGCTCTTCAGGAAGAAGAGCTTCAAGTTTCGCGCCTTGTCCTTGAGCTGAACCTGGTTGCGGTCCTTCAAGGCTTCACTGATGGTACCGCCGGGCCCAAACATGGCTAGAATCTGACTCCAATGAGGACCCTTGACACGGTCCAGACCAGCCATCAGCGCGTTCTCTTCTTCGGTTGTCCAAGGGCGGCGCTGACTAGGTAGGCCAGACTTGCGGCTCGTCGGGGAAGATTTTGCCGAGGCGGCCTGGCGAGCTCGCTCATAGAGAACCTGGGTAGGTTGCGACTGAGAGTAGTGGGGAATGCCTGGCATGTAGACGTGACTAGCGGACATGCCATTGGCTCGGGCCTGCATAGCCTGAGCAGCATTGGGCTGGAACTGCTGGAAGTTAACCTGCAGTGGGCTCTGCTGGAAAGTCAACCCGTGTTGCTGTTGGTATCCACCAGGCGGCGTGGGGCTGTGGTGGTATTGTTGGGGAGCCTGCTGTTCCGGTTGTTGAGCAGGGGTATAGCCCTGAAGATATTGGTTCTCGGGCTGAGGGGTGTGCTGGTGTTGGGGTTGGGGTTGCTGGTGTTGATGCTGTGGCTGCTGCGGTTGCTGGGGCTGCGGAGGTGGAGGCTGAGAAGGGGACTGACTCGCCTGAGACGGCGGTTGCTGCTGATGCTGGTGTTGCTGTTGGGATTGCTGCTGAGAACGGCGCAGACCATGCCCCTGAAGGGCAATCTGTGCAGCACGAGCAGCGCGGGCCACGAGGTCGCCGTGCATGTTGCGATCAACAGGAACCTCCACCGGTTGAGTGACCGCGAACTGGCCCTGGTGGGTTGTAGTGGGGGACTCCTGAACATCACCGTTGGAGCTTGAAGGCTGTCTTCCTTTGACCGGCTTCTTCCCCTAGTGCTCATTAGTAACCACCCAGACGAAATAGTATAATTGAAACAAACCTGTTGGGTGTTGATAGCATCGAAGTTCTTCGAGATGTAAGAGCTGAGCTCGCGGAGGAAGTCTTCCCAGTGGTAGTTGTCAGGCAATGCCTTCAATGCCTCCTCATCATTGATCTTGCGCAACAAAATGTCACGGCGCGAGTTGAGTCGGCTGACAAAGTCGGTCTCACTGGGAGCTAGCTGTCGGGAACCCGGGCGTCTTGCCAACAATCGCTGCTCCATATCTTCGGGGAATAGCTCATACAGGAGCTGTGTCCGGGTGCGGGACTTGTTGTTCATCGCCGCAATGAAAGCTTGTGTCTTGAGATCCAAATACAGACCACTTTGCGCTTTGAGCAAGCGATTGCCTTCGGGAACAAAAACATCCAGGAATTGGTCGTTGAGCTCCGCGAAACCAATCTCTTGTGAGCCAAAGATGCTCGACACAAACGAAGCCAAGTTGGCCTTGCGAATGACATCAAGCTGGGAGCTCTCCGTGATCTCGATATCGGTGGGTTGAAGAAAAGAGTGTTTCACAGTGTAAACACGCTTGGTGTGGTCGAACAAAGATCGCATGGTTGCATAGGCCTGACCGTTCTCGGAGTCCGGCTCGGACACCATGGCAGTGAGATCTTGGTAGCTGTTCTTGGACAGGAATGACAGAATTTGAGTAGACTGATAACATTTAGAACTCGCCCCTTCGCATTGGGTGACTGGTACTTACCAAATTATCCAGAATGGGCAGACTCTGGATCTTCAAATGAGAGTTGGCTTTGAGGAATGCATAGCCTCGTGCCCCAGGGAATTCATTGGTGGCAGGAATCTCTTGTGGGCCCATCAATACGGTATTTTCCTGGCGATCGGTGTGGTCCATGATCTCGGAGATGATGGAAGTGACATCGGCGTTAACGTTGGAGCCTCCATCATGCGGTGATGTCTCGGGCTGATTATGACTACCTCGAGGATGATCGTTCGGCTCGACAGTGTCGACGACACTCTCGCCAAGAGCATTGGCTAATTCTTGCTCAATCTTATGACCTGCGCCATGCTCCTCCGACATGAAATGCTGAATCGACAGGTCTTCATCTGGCCCAGAATCCGTGCGGCGCTTTTTCGCCGCGGGCGGCGATCCGTGTTCCGCCTCATCAAGAGGATGAGAGGGCTTCTGGTCTATTAGTCGATCAAAGTAATGTGTTAGTCACAAGAATTCCGAGCTGCGATGTTCAAGATAAGGTTCACGACGATTGCGGATGGTCGTAGCTTGCGACGGCATGGACCGAGGGACATTGGAACTTACCAAAGTCATCAACAGTGTCGAATGAAGGAAGCTCATTCGAACCGTCAAAAGACGGACGATTGCCTCGTGTTTCGACCATCAGGGCGCAACAAAAGGTAGGGTTGGGCAGTCAACTTCCAAGAGCAGAAATGAGGGCTTAGGGGTAGGGCGCGTTTGTAGGGCTTCGACGAGGGTTGAGATTTGCCGCTCGGGCGGTGCAGGAATTTTCTGCCATTGGCCCCTTATGATTGGTGAGTGGGTGGAGGAATTCTCACCGCCCAAGAGGGAACTGTTTAGGCAGAGACGCGAAATAGCAACATTCCACGGATCAGTCAATGATTCTGCTCAGTTATCACCTCAGTCCAGATTGTCATACTTATGCCTATCATTTCCAAGGCCGTTGAGCGGCTATCTGGCTGTGATGCAGACCCTGACCCTGACCCTGATGTTGACACCTGAGGCAGACATGAACATGAACATCACCCCGGATCTACAAGCTTAGCCCTGGCTCCCCACTATGAATTTTCGATCACAGGAACAAGCTCTGGCCACTGAAAAAAGCTAGCCTCTGGAGGCTTTCTTGATAGGGAATTCCGGCATATCCACTTAGTCCCGCTCGTGACGATCAAGCTCCAAAGCTGTTGTGTTATTTGTGCGCGTCATCGACCCGAGGCTTCCCTGGCCCCTCTTGTCTCTTTGCGTGTAACCCTCCAACCACACATCATAGCGATACCAAAGCATTAGAACATGATTCATTACGTTTTTTGTGAGAATACCAGACTGAAGATACATTAAAATTCCTCGCAGACATACAGCTCTTTGCTGGATAGAATGACCGTTTTTCCGACGCAACCTGTATTTCGCGCTAAACTCTCCATATAATCGGGATGACTTGACTGGGTACGTATGCTCTCGCTCTTCGGGCCCATGGGTTCTCAAGATGCAAGCCGCTCAGGTGCCGGGGATTCCGAAACCCTAACGCACCTAAGGTTCACCCGTCGAAAGCTATCTACTGGTAACACTACTTTCCGAATGCAGATAGGTCCCTTGGCTCGTTCCCTGATTTCCCTGAATCCATAGACTATACTCCAGGGGTCTGGCCCATGCATCCTACCCTGAGATTAAGGTGGACTACAGTTTGCTAGCTTTATTATCCGCGGCTTTCCCAGACTCCGCGAGCGAACCACCTCAAAAGTGTGCTTTCTTGCTTCTACTATTGGCCGCTGAAGTGAAACTACACCCTTCATTCGCGTTTGATATATTGACAGCGAGCCTTATCGCCATCATGTTTGCCAATAGACAATTCCTCGCCTTTGCTCTATGCCTTCAGGCGTCCATGCTGGTTACAGCGCAAGACTATGGCGGAAAGGTATGGGGAGTCTTCGCATATACCATACACGGCGAAAGCACTCCCACTGTCTTAACAGTCTCTCCTGGGTCCAAAGTTTTGACGGACTTTGGTGCCAATCAGCTCCAAGCTGCCGGATCATCATTCCGGGATCGTTATGTCCCGAATTTCGATGGGAACAGCAGCGAAACTGCAATCATGTACTTGACGCCGGGCTTCCTGAATGCGAAAGACGTGAATGTATTCTCAATGGCCGACCAATACGTTTCTGCTTCTGCTCAGGCTTTCATGCAGGGTCTGTATCCTCCCCTCGGCGATTCGAATATTAGCAGCTCAGATTCGACTGGTAATGCAACAATTGATATGGCTCCATTGGATGGATATCAATATGCTCATATCGTCACACTGGGCGAGTCAGATCCTAGCTCTGTCATGGTGGACGGATCTGCTAAGTGCGATATGCATCAGACGGTCGAAGCTGAGTATAACGCCAGCAGCGATGCTATGAGAATCACAATGGAGTCGGTGGATTTCTATATTGGTATTCTTGATGATGCTCTTAGCCAGGCATTTGACGCAACCACTGCTACATACCGAAATGCCCCCGAGGTCTCTGAGTACATGGACTACGAAGCTGTCCACAACAGCTCGTTCATGGAAACCGTCAGTGATAGCGATCTGCGCCGAGCTCGGTGGCTGGCAGATCAGTATACATATGCAACGAATGGCCAGGACTCTTCCGTCACCAGCAGCCTTTCCACGATTGGCCCGGTAAACCCCATCGCTGGTCAAACATTAGCATCCAGTTTGTTGAACGCGTTCGGTACGAATATTGAGCACTTCGGTACCCATCAGCAGCTGACGCTGCTCTTTGGGAATGATGCACCTGCTGTTGCCCTGGCTTCTTTGATGGGCATGGCGTCCCAGCAGCAGTCCAACTTCTATTCACGCCCGGCCCAAGGTGCTTCTCTGATTTTCGAGCTCTACAGCTTCGAGTCTGATGAGGTCTACCCGTCATGGCCGGGAGCCGACAACCTATACGTGCGTTTCTACCTGCACAATGGAACAGATTCCTCCACGGAGTTCGAATCATTCTCGTTCTTCGGCTACGGACCGAGCATCGAGTACGTCCCATGGACCGAGTTCAAGTCAGAGCTGGAGACCTTTGCAGTATCTTCGACACAGGAGTGGTGCACAAGGTGCGATGCACAATCGATCTTCTGCAATGGTGTTCTCAATAACGATAAGCCCGCCCCAAAGAAGCAGATGAAGCCTGCTGTGGCTGGTGTTATTGGTGCCGTGATTATGCTGGCCATCATTGGTCTGCTGACCTCACTTGGGTTCTTGATCTGCGGTTGTCGTAAACGCAAGATAACTCACAAGACTAGTATTGGTGGCTTCAAAGGCAATGGAAAACTCGCTAGTGATACGGACGTCACATTCCGTAACCCTATCTGGAGTGGCTCCAAGGCTGCGGGTGGTGAGGAGTCTGACGGTATAGCAGGTGCCGTTGTTGGCCCCGGACATGAGCGTTTGGGTAGTTGGGAGATGGGACAGCAAAAGAAGGAACTTGGTCAGGCTGATTCCGCCAATATGAAGAGCAATCGCGTTCCTATGTCGGTTGCATGGAATGAAATAGAAGAAGAGTGGAGGATTCATAGCGGACTTCAGCCTGTCAAGGTCAGGGAGAGCGTTTGATGGAGAGGCATTAAGAAAGACCCGGGGTCTTCCAGTGTTTTCCATATCTTAATTCGTTGACATACGGGCGAGTGCGGGGACTTTTTGCCCGGCCAAAAAAAAAAAAGCGTCGATAGACTTCATGATATCATTCTTCTTCCCCTGTTCTCCTTTTCCCGGGTCAACTTCACATGCTTTGTTCAGATTTAGAGATATCTCATGAAAGCCATCTTTAAGATCGTTTTTGAAAACTTCTTCAGGCTCAACTTCAGAAGTATCATTGAGATCATCTGGCTCTACTCACTCCAAGGCTGGTATGCCTCTTCTTCCTCCTGGACTTTGCACTCGCTCAACTGGACATAACCTGCAGTCAGCCGAGACAATCGCCTTCACCCCCGAACCTCTTTCAAAAAGATTGATGTCTTGATCTAGGCTTCAATTGCCACTGTTATATGCGTCCCGGATTGCAACCATCGAGACTTCCATCTTTATGAAGAACGATTGACGTATCTCCAGGATGGTCACTTACTCCCAGTCCAACCCGCGATTTATTTGATTAATCGGACACCAAATAAGCAACTAGACTGGAAAACGCCTTATCAAGCACTATATGATAGCCTCGACCAAAAACCAGGCTATATGAAGCAAAAGCCTGATTTATCCAATCTACGTGTCTATAGGTGCAAAGCCTTTGTCCGAATCACCAATATTTCACGCCTAGCTAAGATGAAGCCTAGGGCAATGATTGGCTACCTCGTCGGCTTTAAAGCATCCAGTATATCGTGGATTTGGGTACCTAGGGCTCGGAAAATCATAAGTGCAAGAGACTGCATTTTTGACGAAACAAGCTTCTATCAACCAAATACGTCATATGACCTGATAGATGATCAACCAGGGGTAACCATCAAGCCCCTAATAGCATCAGAATCTTATCTAGCCATTACCGAGGCTAGTATTGACGAATGCATTGAAGAAGACCCATTTTTGATACCAAACCGACCTCTATCGGACGATACAGATATATCTCCGATATCGATACCGAAAACCAAGACCAGACTCTAGGTGATCAACCACCTTCCCTACAGCAAACAGAAAGTGATTACGAAGTGAGGTCAGTGAAGAAGACCCTTCTCTTCTATCACAGATCACTATTTCATCCGAAGACCTTACCCCGGATGCACATGTTCCAGACCATTAGCCTGACTTTATGGTTTTAGACAATATGACCACCAAAAACGGGATAGGTCACCTTCACCTATTATAGCAAGTGGTGTTCGAAGTGTTAGTGCTGCAAGGGCGGTGGCCCTTGTATTATCACTCTGAAGAGTATGTTGGCGAGGAGCAAAAAGAGGACTCGAAAGACCTTGATCAAATCATTAAATCATCTAGAAAGGGAATTAGAGGCAGAAGACCCAAGAGAAGCAGGTCTTATCTTATCTCGGACTATGTAAATAGACGGATAAATGAAGTCCGAATTTCCGGGACGCCATTCAAATCACGTGTAGCAAATTGCGGTTGTCGCCACTCAAAAGCTTCGTAGAGTTCTGTTTTCCGGTCATAATAAACATAGATAACTATTACTTGTATGATGAGTTTGAAAACAAAACGAAGCCAATTCGCCGTCACTTTATCGTCAGAAGAGATGACCAAGAAGGATACACAAGGATACACAAGGATAGAAAAGGTTGAAAAGGGCGTAGTAAGGAGCCAAGGCCGGCGGGAATGCGATGAATTAGTCAGGTCTCCCCGGGGCCGCGTTCGTCTCCACTTTCGACTCCTTCTCTTCGCCTCCCTCCAATCTGTCCTTGCCCATTCTTTTCTGATCAGCTTTAAGATGCGGCATTCATGAGTCTCGTTGCGCGATACTGACTCTCCGTTCATTTGGGTGGATAGCCCTCGTTTCAACTATACTTGGCCAGATCGCCCCCGGCATATCCCCATCTTGCCCGGCTCTGAACATCCCCCCTCCCCCACCGCCCGTTCCTTTACTTCGTGTACCTTGCCCTGTGAGACTGATCTCCACCGCCCCAGGAGGAAGTCAATTTCAGCCTTCGCAACTTGTCCGTCATGACGCAGCTTTTCGCGTCTAGTCCATCGGCCATGTCTAACGAAAAACGCGGGAATTTCCCCGGCCTTACGCTGCCCTCTCGCAAACACTCCAACGAGTCGGGTCACCTTCCTACAAAGATTAAAAACTTTTTCCGGATCAATAGTTCCAGCAGCCATTCATCAGTGCAGAGCGGCAGCCCGTCCAGCAATGAGCGCGAGCGGGAAAACGCTTCTCCTGCCAAGAGCGAAAAGACATTCCGCCAGTCTCGATTCCTGCCTACCATCGGCCGCAACCGCTCAACAACAGTTGCCAGCGAAGGCAATCCCCTTGACGACGGAGTCTCGCCTACGGCGACTGCCAATCCATACTTTGCCCACCAGGGTCAACCTGCATTGCGACATCGGAACGATGGGTCTGTGCCCTCATCCCCGCCTGATACGCCTGAGCTACAGGTCACTGGGGTTTCGGCTGCGGAGCAGGCTACTACCGCTAACAAAGAAGAGCTAGCTCGCAAGCTGCGTCGTGTGGCGTCTGCTCCCAATGCCCAGGGTCTCTTTGCAAGCGGAGAAGATCGTCCTCAGGCTGCTGAGATCAGCAAAGAGGCTCTTGCTGAGTTTCCAGGTTCGGATTCAGCCAACGAAAAAGAGCTTTCCCTTTCTGTGCCCTCTATCGGTCTGGCCCATAAGCTAGCCAACGAGGAGGGCAGTTTCCGCCGCACATACAGCTCGAATTCGATCAAGATTCGTAATGTGGAGGTGGGACCTGCTAGTTTCGATAAGATTAAGTTGATTGGCAAGGGTGATGTCGGAAAGGTATACTTGGTCCGCGAGAAGAAGTCGAGCCGTCTCTATGCCATGAAAGGTACGTTACATTTTGAAAGTCGCGCGCAAATTATCAATGCTAACCTTTGTCTAGTCCTGAGCAAGAAGGAAATGATTAAGCGAAACAAGATTAAGCGTGCTCTAGCTGAGCAGGAAATTCTGGCAACATCGAACCATCCGTTCATTGTCACCCTGTACCACTCGTTCCAGTCCGAGGATTATTTGTACCTCTGCATGGAGTACTGCAGCGGAGGAGAGTTCTTCCGAACTCTTCAAACTCGGCCTGGCAAATGCATTTCGGAGGATGCTGCCAGATTCTATGCTGCTGAGGTGACTGCTGCCCTCGAGTACCTCCATCTGATGGGTTTCATCTACCGTGATCTTAAGCCTGAGAGTATGTGTGTCCTGTCAATCCTGATTCTTGAAGATTGGCCCGAACATTGACTAACATTTCACAAGATATTCTCCTACATCAATCTGGTCATATCATGCTTTCGGACTTCGACTTGTCAAAGCAGTCCGGACCCGGCGGTGCTCCTACTATGATTCCTGGCCGAGTTGGCGGAAACGCCAGTGCTGCTCTTCCCACCATTGACACCAAATCCTGCATTGCGGATTTCCGCACAAATTCTTTCGTTGGAACTGAAGAGTATATCGCCCCTGAGGTCATCAAAGGCTGCGGACACACTAGTGCAGTCGACTGGTGGACTTTGGGTATCTTGATCTATGAGATGTTGTACGGAACCACTCCATTCAAGGGCAAGAACCGTAACGCAACATTTGCCAGTATCCTGCGTGATGATGCGCAGTTCCCCGAGCACTCGGGTGCGCAACCGACATCTAACTTGTGCAAGTCTTTGATTCGCAAGCTCTTGATCAAGGACGAGACCAAGCGTCTCGGTGCCCGTGCCGGTGCATCGGATGTCAAAACCCACCCCTTCTTCCGGACGACGCAATGGGCACTCATCCGCCATATGAAGCCACCCATGATCCCAACTCAGGGTCGTGCTGGTACAGACACAGTGAATTTCCGCAATGTCAAGGAAAGTGGCAGTGTGGATATCGGTGGTACCAACCCCGCCAAGCTGAAGGGAGTCCCCATGGATTCTGGCCTGGCAACGCCCAACGCCGAGCTGAACGATCCTTTCGAGGAATTCAACAGCGTCACTCTCCACCACGAGGGAGACCACTGATGGTGCTGGCGAGCATAGCCCATATTGTATTTTGTTTTCCTTCATTCTCTCCTGCCACATGGGGGACAGCCGCCTGGGCATCGGCTCGTTAACGACCATGATGCATTGACGACTGCATTCAATTTTTTTCTTGCAATCCCCTACAATCTACCCGGTTGTAAGGAGTGCCTCAAGGCCTTCTGCGTTGATACACGTATGCTTTCTGCTCTACGGAGCCTTGTTTGTCTGGCCATCTCACACTTTGCATTTTGCATTCCCATGATCGCCGAAGGCCTCGAACTTGCGTTTTCTCTCCATTTTCTTACCACTCACTCTCACGATTCCATGTGCTTCTTGTTTTCCCTGCGTGGGTCTATTCTTTTTGCTGAAAGCTGCGTTATACATCGGTTCACTTTTTCTAGTATGCAGCGGGCGGCGTTAGGGATATCTGTTTCTGAATACTTGTGATACTTTCGAATCCGTGTTGGCTTTCTTGTTTTTGCTTTCGTATTTTCAAATCTCATGGCGTGGCTCTATCTCTTAACGAACCTCGGTCCTATCTTGGCCTTTCGATGTGATTTGTATCTGATGCGAAAGTGGCCTGTCGTCTGCTGGGCTTATTGTGTTCTCTGCAGCGATTCAAAATTCCGAGAAAATAATTATTTTGCAAAACTCCCCGACCTTGTGACATCAGATCGTATATCAAATAGTGCTGAGGTGAACTGAACTGTATACTTCGAAGCGGTGGAGTGGAACAGCTCCGCCCAACCCAACCTTGAAAATCGGGCCAACAACCAATAACACCTTCCACTTCACGCTCTCCCTCTTCAAACGAACAACGACACCTCAACCATCCACCATGTCCGCCTTCGCAGCCTCCGAAGACCCAGAGGCCCAGGACTACTCTTTCGCCGAAGACGACCCCGCAAGCACAACCCCTCCCATCCCGCAAGAACAAAACATGTCCGACGCGGAAAACCCCCGATCCCACAGCCGCTCCAACAACCCCCTCCTAGGAAACGACAATCCTCTCGTTTCTGAACTCGAACAAGAAGTCCTAGACGAATATTCACGACTCCTCCGGAACGTGAACCAGGTTTGTTTCCCCAACCCGCGTTTCCCCGCAACCAATTCACACGAGCTCTCAGCTAATCCTCAGTTCCACTTAGCTCTCTGAAAAAGTCGCTGATCTTGCCGGCTCGCCGGCTTCCATGACTCTCGATGGAATGAGGCTCCTAGAGCGCAAGACTGCGACTGTGTGCACGCTGCTCAAGGCCAGTGTTTACAGTATTGTTTTGCAGCAACAGATCTGGAATGAAGATCAGGAACAGCAGCAGCAGACTGAGCATGATCAGTTTCAGGATACGGGGTTTCAGCATGGTGGGGGATATGAGGCGGATCGGGATTTGACATTCCAGTGATCTCTTTTTCTTAATACTGGGTGTGTTGTTTATCTGCGTATACCCTGGGGGTTTCTTTTTGATTGGCGTGGCATTGGAAATAAGGAGTTCTTCAGGGATAATAGAAAGGACTTATCTCCACGTACAGCTGAACCTAGGAGATATTGTGTATCTAGGTATGACACTATCGGTCTGGGCATACTCGAAGTTCATAGTACCCCGAAAGAGGAATTCATCAAAATACACATGTCCAAAAAGAGCTTGCGATTATTAAGAAACAGCATAGGAGGCTTAGAAGAGTTCAGAGAATAAAGATGTCTGGCACATTTACAAACTTCCTTGTTCTGGCTATATGCCCAGCCCTAGAGGTTTGCACTTATTCAAAATCTTGAAGACAATGCCATTGATGATTGATCCTTTTAAAACATATGATGAACAGGTACAAATACAAGTACATGCAAAAGAAAGGAGAAGGGGAAAGAGACATTATATACACGCCGAGGGAATATGCACGACTCGACAACTCAAGTGAGCTTAGGCCTTGCCCGCATAGTACACATTGCGCACGTCGACCATCTTCCTGCCGCGAGCCCGAGCAACTTCCTCGGGGTCCTTCTGGCTCATGAGCGCCTCGTAAGCGGCCTTCACGGTGTTCATCTTGTTTCGGGAGCGACCAACCCGCCCAGCGAGATCGTGGATACCGGCGGCACGGCACATTTCGTAGATAAGATACTGGACACGGAGACCGAAGCCTAGAGGAAATTAGTGGGGGTCGTGCGACTGCAGAGTAGTATAGCATACCTGGGGGACGGTGCATCAATTGCAACTCTACGGCTCCGACCTTGCCCTCAACGTCACCGAAGATAGTGCGGTTCTCGTAGCGCGGGATGGGCTGCATGTTGCGGATAGCACGGTACTGCGACTGGATCTTCGCATCGGAAGCTTCGTCGGACTTGCCCTCACCGATACCCAACAGACCGTTGCCATTGCCAGCGATGGAGAGACGGTAAGCACGGCGGACCTTACCCAGACGGGTCTGGTTCACGACGCTGTGGGACACCAGGGTCTTGGTGCGGAGATCCCTAACCTGGCGCTCCGTGTAGCCCGTAGCGAGGAGAAGGCTCTTCAGAGCATCAGTCATCTCCTCAGCCGCCAGCGAGCGCTCCTTCTCACCACGCTCCTCGGCAGTCTTGCGCTCCTCCACACGGGGCTCGTCGATAGTTTCATTGGGGCCGAAAAGGTCGGGAACCAAAGCGCTGTGAGGATCCAGCTCGGCGGCTTCCTTTCCATTGGTGACGCGAAGTGATTCTGCGAACCGGACAAAGTCAGCACCTGTCGGGTCTTCTGGACCCTCAGCGAAGAAACGGCCAAATTCCTCCATAAACTCGCTCTCGCTCTTGAGTTTCATGTTGTAGTCCGAGTTCGACTGGGGGGCGCGAACATTGCGGTCGACGCTTGGCTCGATCACGGAGAAGTCGTCTAGGTACTTGAATGCCAGCGGGTCGGTACGTTCATGGAACTGCTCGGCGAAGTCTTCCGGGTCGATGGCGGCCTCGCCGGCCTTGATGGCCTCCAATTGCTCGGGTGAGTACACCTTGGCCAACTTGGCCTGTTCTTCCTCGGTGTACGAGGCGGCCTTGATATTACGGAACTTCGGTGTCCGCTTCGACAATGATGCCGGTGTCGGGTGGAATTGGCGACGGGGAATTCGCGTGATCGGAGTGGCAGCACGGGAGAAGCTGCAGAACAGACATCTTGCCGGCCGGGCAAGACTCATGATGAAAGGTGATAATACTCAACAGCCAGCAATTCGCTAGCCACGAGCTTTAAAACAAGAAAAGAATGGAAACGCAGCGGAGCCTCGACGCGGACAACAACGAGGTTCGGCGATGTTGAACTCGGGAGGAATTTCTTGCTCGCGGGCGGTGAGTCCCTGGCCAATCAATGGTGCCGCAGATTGCCTTTCTAATAAATTTCCAGAATTTCGACTTTCTGGATCCTCGTTCATGTTGGCCCTGCGCTCGTCTGTTCGACGGTCATCTTTTGCTTATTCGGTTCTGCCTCGTCCGTTTGTTAGACGACAGTTCCTTAACCTTTCCACCTCGCCCACAGCCAATGCGCCAGTCCCCGTCGCAATAATGCAGAACACTCCAAAGAAGCACTTTGGCGGCAAGAAGTTCAAGAAGGCCAAGGTCGAGCGCAAGGACAAGGCTAGTGGATCTGATGAAGTTCTCCAGGCCGACATTGATCAGCTCCTTAAACGCAATCGCCCCGAAGAAGACCAGAATGGCGACCAGAACCCCACGAAGCCCATTCTCCCAGCGACCTTCACTGAGATCGATGTCGCCGTATCTGAGCTTTCCTCAACTGGTGATGGACTTGCGCTCTCGGAGAAGGCGGACCATGTGTTTGTGGTGCCGTTCACAGTTCCTGGAGACAAAGTCCGGGTGAAGGTCATCCGCCACCACCCCGCGCTGTCATACAGTGTCACTGATTTCCTGAGTGTGATTGAGCCGGGTCCTCAGAGAAACGATTCGTTGATTGGATGCGGATACTTTAGCAAGTGCTCTGGGTGTCAATTGCAAATGATGTCGTACGAGGACCAGCTGGCGCATAAGCGGCGCATCGTCGAGAAGGCTTATGCCAACTTCTCTGGACTGATTCCCGAATTGGTTCCCACCATTGGAGAAACATTCCCCTCTCCCATGCAATACGGATACCGCACAAAACTCACACCTCACTTTGCGAATGGCGCTGGTCGCAGGAAGAAGCAAGAAGCTCAAGAAGAGTCCGGCGAGGTTGAGATTGAAGTTCCTCCCATTGGATTCACATACAAGAACAGGAGAACAGATCTTGATATTGAGGACTGCCCTCTTGGAACGGAAGTCGTGCGTCTTGGTCTCAAGAGTGAGAGAAAGCGTGTTGCTGCAAACATCCGTTCCTATAAGAAGGGCGCTACTCTTTTGATGCGGGAGTCAACCAGCCGTATCTCCAAGACAGCCCCAGAAGATTCCAATACCAAGATCAACAACGGCTTAGTACCAACTCCTGGCGCGGACACCGGCGATGTAATCCGCGTTGAGCGCGAAAACTACATCGAAGAGAAACGCTGTATTACCGACAACAACGCTACATCCGTCGAGTTTATTGACGACTATGTCTTCAGCAACAAAGCCGGTGGCTTCTTCCAGAACAACAACTCGATTCTCTCTGGCTTTACCGAATTCATTCGCTCACAGGCCATGCCTCCTGGCAACGATCAAGACTCCAAGCCAATCAAGTATCTTCTTGATGCCTACTCCGGCTCCGGACTTTTCACCATTACTCTGTCCCCGCTCTTCAAATCCAGTCTCGGTGTCGATATCGCCGGTGACTCTATCATCTGTGGGCGCGAGAACGCCAAGGCAAACGAATTGCCTAACACCGGCTTCGCTGCTGCTGATGCCGCCGTCCTGTTCAAGGACGTTCCTTATCCGCCTGACCAGACCCTGCTCGTCATTGACCCGCCGCGCAAGGGATGTTCTGAGGACTTCATCAAGCAGATGCTTGACTACAAGCCTCGTCGCGTGGTCTACGTCAGCTGCAATGTGCACACCCAGGCCCGTGATGTGGCGCTGATGGTCCAGGGTGACGAGACGAAGAATGTCCGCTACGAGATCGAGAGCATTCGTGGATTCGACTTCTTCCCCCAGACTGGACATGTCGAGGGTGTTGCTATCCTTAACCGTGCCGAGTTCCCTCCCAAGGAGGGCTCTGCTTGAATATATTTATCGGGGTGGTAATGTTTGTTTATAGTACTTAGGGCTGGATACATGACACGTCTGATACCTGCATCTTGTTTGCGGCGTTGGGTTTGGGAGGGAGACTAAAAAGCGCGAAGAGAAAGATAATTTTTGCATTTTCATACGCTTCTGAAACAAAACAAAGAGTCTCAACCAACCTCCCTCTATCTACTCGAGACATCCGGAACCAGCTGTAGCATCCTAGAACCCAGCGCCATGCCGCCCGCTTTAGAGAGCAAAAGGAGGAAAGTGTCACGAAGAGAGGGCAGAAAGACATGAGGAAAAGCTACGGACTATGAACAAAGGTCCAGCTACACCGGCTGACAAAAGGATATGAGATAATAAAGATAAATGACAACCCACTTTACGAGCTTCCAGGACCACCGAGCAGTGCGAATCTCCGCACAATACTGGGACCGATCTCATCGTACTCGGCCTTGGTGTGGCAGTAGCTTCGGAACTCGGGCGTCTGACCCAGCAGGCTGCCTCCGAACCAGGGTCCGTGTCGCTGACGCTTGTGTGTAACAACCGCGACATCCAGACCGCCACTGCGAGCACCACCGCTGCGAGCCTCGGATGCGCGAATGCGGGCATCCACGAGGTGGCGAATGTCACGCTGTAGACGGCGGCCGAAGTCCTTGTACAGGGTGGAACCACCGGACAGGACAATGTTCTTGTACAGACCCCTTCGGACGTCAATGGGCGAAGACTGGATCACACCGTCAACAACGTTGGGGAGCGGGGTCAGGAAGTCGGAGGAATAGATTTCGGGGTTGAAGAAGATCTCCGGGGCGAGGAAGCGCTCGTAGCCGACGTCGATCTGAATGCTGCGGCCGTTCGGGGAGGTCACAGTGTGCTTCAAGAGGCGATCGGGTTCGCGGTCATAGCGGGCAAATTCCTTGACGATATCCGGGCTGACGTAGCAGTACTCCTCCTTCACCTTCTCGGCGGTCTTCAAGCTGCTATCGGGCTCACCGCGGTCACGGAGCAAGCTCTGCACGAAGTATGTGATGTCACGACCAGCAATAGGAATGCTCTTAATAGAGGAACCAATTACGTAGCCCTCGGCCACGGGGATAACGTGCGTAACACCGTCACCAGAATCAATAACAGTTCCGGTCAGTGAGCGATCGGTGACCTTGGAGGAGGTCCAGGAGGCGGCAAGGGCAAGCACGGCTTGAACGGCAATGTAGAGACCAGCGCAGTTGAAAGACTCAAACATAATTTCTGCGGTGTTTTCGCGATTCTCAGGCGGGTTAAGCGGCTATAGTGATGCCTGAGTTAGCATTCTTGGCCACTCTGATCGCCTGCGGGGGAGGTGCATATTGGGGGTAAGCTTACAGGTTCGGTGAGGAGGAAGTAGTGGTCTTCGGGCTCGACGCGGAGGTACTTGAAAATTGAGTTCGACCAGAAGCGCTCCATGTAATCCCAGTTCTCGATCTGACCGTGTCGAATGGGGTAGTTCACACCGTAACCGGGGCCATTGCCCGCGGCCAAAGCCTCATCACCGATGAAGAAGTCCAGGTCCTCGGTACCACGCTTTCCAGACAGGTGTGAGCTGGCGCCAGCATTACCAGAGAGGAACGAGGGTTTATTGGAGACAGCAGGCCGAGAACCCGTGGAGCTTCCAGCGCTCCCGGCGCCGGCCTTGGTTGCAATTGCGGTAGGGAAAACGAAAGAGGGCGAATCGTTACCGGCAAATCCTGCAGTCGGCAAAATTATCTCGTTAGTTTCCAGGTACGAATCGATCACAGCAATCAAATCTGATTGCCTAGCATGCGTCACCTACCAAGCTTGGAGTAACCAGTACCGCTGTGAGAGACGGGTCAGTAATGAGCCAATTCCAGAGGACCTGCGAGACTTACTTGTCCATGACAACGGCTGGTGTTTGGGACGCCATGGTGGGCAGAGAATATCAGACCAATGCGAACACAGAAAGGTATATGAGGTCCGCCTTCGAAGGGGGGTGATGAAGTCGTGGCGGAGCTCAGGCAGTCAAGGCGGGGAGCGTGCTTACCTAAGAGGGGGTCACGTCAACATCATGTGCCTTCCCATGGTCGGTTTTTATCAAACTAAAATATAAGGAAAGAACAGTCCATTCACATTCACATTCACATTCACATTCACTTAACAATTCAGATGGAAAGGCAACAACGTTAATACAAAATGGAAGGAGCATTCATCTATGGTGGTCGGGAAAACCACACGCGCGCAAATTGATACTTGTTGGCTCTCAGCCCTAAATATCTCTTACCATTCTATCCTATTCTTCTTGACCTTGACGCACTCGTGGACAGTACCCTCGGTGGTAACTGGCTTTATTCTTTCTTTCTATTCATATTCCTGTCCTTGAATAAGTTTGATCATTGGTCCTTTGCATTCACTTGACACGGTGTCAGAACTGCTGCGGTCACCAATATCGCATCGTTGTGGCTGCGCAAAATAACACGCAGAAGTACTCTGTTCCCGTTTTCTAGAAGTTTTTGCGCGCTCTTGTGCTCTCTTGAAGAATTCGCTTTGGCTCTTCCAACCTTTGCTCGTCGTCTTCACTTGAAAGCAGTTCATGGCGCCACACACTGATTTTACACGTCCCCCCAGTCCAGATGCTGAGCAACCTATCAACATGGAACGAAGCAAACGGTCGAAAGTTCCATGTGCTGTGTTTGTCCACGCCGGTGCTGGATATCACAGCCGAGAGAATGAAGCGAAGCACCTTAAGGCCTGCTCGGAGTATGTAACTCTCCTTTATACTTGACTGGTTACATCTAACGACTTGATATAGATCGACCAGGGCTGGGATGATTGTCCTGCAGACTGGGGCGACTGCCGTCGAGGCTGTGGAGATGGCTCTCTCAATGCTCGAAGACAATCCCATCACCAATGCCGGGTATGGCAGCAACCTGACTGCGAAGGGTGTTGTTGAATGTGATGCGTCCATCATGGACCATCTTGGTCGCAGCGGTGCCGCTGGAGCTGTTCCCAGTAAGTACATCGCGTTTGCTGAATGCCCTCGATTAGTTTCTTATTGCGAAACAGACGTCAAAAACCCGATCATGCTGGCTCGCAAGATCTACGACGAGGCGTACAGATCCCCTGGCATGTCGCGTGTTCCGCCCAACTTCATCGTGGGCGAGGGTGCTACTGAATTCGCTTGGGACCATAATATTCCCACCATTCCGCCTCATGCTTTGATCACGGACGCTGCCAGAGAACGCTGGACCATCTGGACTCGCGAGATTGAAGAGTTTGAGGCAGATCGTGCACGTTGGCAAAAAGAACCTGTGCCTACGTGGGTGCGTTCTCCCACTGGCCATGGTTCTCCCGCGCCGGCTGGTGTTGCCCATGGCACTCCTCCTGTTCTTGGTAGATCGGATGCCAGAACGGCTTCCACCAGTCAGCTCAATCCAGACAATGATATCGACTTACTAGTAAGCGGGTCAACAATGGACGGTGTGCTTCCCCGAGTCAAGTCACAGTCAACCGATGAAATTCCCAGTTACTCTAAGTCTGGTTGGGAGAAATACCCAAACAATCCCACCGACGACGAGAATGGCGAGGATCGTATCACAGATACCGTTGGGGCGATTGCGATTGATCGATGGGGCAATATCGCTGCCGGGTCCTCATCTGGCGGCATTGGGATGAAGCATCGAGGTCGAGTAGGACCTGCAGCATTGATTGGCATCGGAACACATGTCATCCCCGCCGACCCTGCTGACCCAGAACATACCACCACGGCTGTTGTGACGTCTGGAACTGGCGAACACATCGCATCAACTCTTGCAGCCAGTACCTGTGCCACTCGAATTTACTACGGCCAGAAGATGGGCCCAAATGGTGTATTCGAGCCAGTCAGTGAAGAAGAGGCACTTCACTCCATGATTTCAAATGAGTTCACAGGTAAGTGCGCCTTCGTCTGATATTTGACTTTATCCAATCTGACTATCACCAGATCACCCTGCGGTCCAGAACAGCGAGGTCGGTGGCTCCATCGGAATCCTAGCTGTGAAAAAGACGAACGAAGGTATCGGTCTCTTCTTCGCCCACAATACGGAGTCGTTTGTAAGTCGGTTGCCAATTGCCATTGAGACTAATTACTAATCTTATCCAGGCTGTTGCGTCGATGGCTGCTGGAGATCTCGAACCCCAAACTGTGATGTCCCGGGGCAGAAAGAACGGATCTATCGCTCAGGGCGGGCTAATGATTCGTCCTAGAAAGTGCGTACAGATGAGCCATTTAGTTGGAATAGGGTAGTTACTAACTGTTTACAAGGACTAGGTCCCGTCACCAGAAAGTCCAGAACTAAGAAAAGTCTGCTGCCGTGAAACCCCGTTTCAAGACCCTCTCTACATCCTACCGACACCTTCTGATATTCCCATTCGCTTGACAACGTTTGTCATCACCTCTACGGTGCATGCGGGCTAACCACGTTGAGATTTCCACTTGCGTTGAGCCCCAGAGGAACCTTCCTCGGTGTTCTCTTTCGGCATAACGAGCATTGCTTTTTTCTTCCGATCCAGATCGATCCTTCTCTTCTGGCCTTTCTAGTCTGCTTCTGTCAGCTACAGGCATGCCAGTGGTCAGAAATGCTTCCTAGGTCCCTAGGAGTCCCAAAAATTCTAGCAAGAATCGCAAATTTTGATTTGATAGATTTCTTCATAATAGCTCTCTCGAATCCAGCGAGAATAAATAAGCTCTAGGTTTCCTTAGTATCCATCTTATTTCTAGATCCATCATTCCGAAATAATCATGGTCCCGGCGTCGGTGTCGACACAGGCGTCCCCGCCGCCGAGGTCCCATTAGCCGGCTTCTTCTTTTTCTTCTTCCTTTTCATGAGAGCAGGCTTAACATCATACTCGCCTATGTCCAGCTCTGTCCCACAAGTGAGACACGCACCACCAGGAGGAGCTTCACAGAAGATGCTCAAGCAGATAGAGCAGACAAAGCCAATATTAACCACTCTCCGATGACAGAAACAAGCCGCTCGGAAATCCACATCCTCCCTCGTCGGGAGAACAAGATGTCGACGGGAGCGCTGGTCTGGCAGGAATGCCATCATCAAATACTGTAGTAGCCCGCGCGGTTCGGAAAGAGCCATGTATATGCCTTTCGTGGCGTCGCAGGCCTGTTGTAAAAAGACCGCATCACCACTGAGTTTACACACGTCGATGGGGATTTGCAGGCGCTGGCAGGCGAAGATACTGTTCATGACAGGGATGTACTGGTGTGCAGAGTCACTGGACCCGCTAACGGAGACGATCAGAATACGGCTCTGGAGTCGCTCGTCGTCATTCGACGCAGAGTATCGATTCGCACCGCTTCCCGCGCCTGAATCAGCTGCATCTTCTAGACTTGCGCCGCCGTGCTCTTCCGCCCAGGCTATCGTGCGCCTGTTGATGTGGCTGAGTACGAGTGTCAATGCGCCAGCTAGCATGGTGGATGTATTCCCCTTGAGATCATCGCTACTCGTTGAGTCCATTAGGTCCTTTAAGCGTCGGGTTACTTGTTCTTCGACCACGCGGAACGGGCGGTATTTGTTCATTTGTGCGGGGGCGCCGTTGGCGTTCATTGTGATGTCTCCCTCACGGTCTGAGGTTGAGTTTGGGACTGGGTATAGCCATGCTGCTTTTTGGCTGTGGGATGCGACGACGGCGACTTCGTTTGCGTAGTTGCAGGCAAGGTGGGCGTTGATGAAGACGAGAATGTTTGCGACCGCTTTGGATAATGGGAGGGAATCTTCTAAAGCTGCCCAGGCGTGTGGGTTTGTGTCAATGACGACCGTAAGGAGAGAGGGGGCGAGATCTGTGGGATGGGATTGTTAGCAAACCTCTTGCGGGGCTTGTTTGCAGCGAGGGAAGTGACAAACCGATGGCGCCGAGCTCGTAGTGCTCGGAAGCATCGACGGAATTCATGATGCCGGGACTTGTCAAGGACGGAAGCTCATGGCGAAGTGGGCCGGGCCGAAGGTGATTCGGTAAGAATCCACGCTGCGCCGCAACGGCAAGATCGTCTGATTGATGCCTGGGAGTGTCCTGAACGGAGATGGCAAGAAAAGCGCGGTGCAAGGCGGAGATTCAAAGAAGGAGCTCCGCGATAAGGCCAGTCACGGGACGATAACGGTGCCTTGAATCTATGTCGCCCTTTTCGCCATGGCGCTATCCTATGGTTCTTGCGATATATGGAATTAGAAACCCGGATACTCAACTATCTAACCTTGGAAATAGCAATTTGAGCTGCGAACCTCCTATTGATCGGATGGGCGGGTTTCTTATTCCTGGCAAATTAAATAATTGGATTGGGCTGGTAAGACTGGTGTTGCGGCCAAGATATATTTGACTGATCTACACTGGGATGATCAGCTTGGCGGATTCTGCGAATCCACCATGAACCCCCCTAGAATGACTCGTCTGACCTCTCTCGAGCCTCTCGAGCCTCTGGGAAGCACCGGAAGAGAATGTAAGCCGGTAGCTAGGATAACCCGTACTCTGTATGCGAGAGAATGGATTTAAGGATGGCGCTACGCGGCGGTTTCCTCGAATAAGAGGCGGGGACAGAACTGTCCCACATGCTCGGCCTTCGCATCTACCGCGTTCCGCTCATCCTGTTGGGACTGACGGATACCGCTATCTAACGGTAAAAACAAGGTCAGCTTATTCCGAAGTACATACCACGTATATATAACGAGTAGGTTCGAGCAATGCGACGGCGTGGCCAACTGGGTGGCTGTGGTTGGCCTTATCAGCGGGATTGATAATGCTGTTGACTGAAGGATAATTTGTCTCATTCACATTAGTTACTTTGACCTTTACCCAAAGAGTCAAGGGGCTAATATTTGTAATACCGTATGGAGACTTTCTAAACATAACTCGGAGACTGACAACTCCATTGCTTTTTCTCTCATACGTGGCTCACTTCGATCTGATAAAATCAGTGTCGCCCACTTATCTCTCCCTCGTTCTCACCCGCTCCGCACCTCCGCCTCTCCGCCTTACCCCCCCCTCAGAAAAAAAGTCCCGCCTTCCGCGCGAGTCGTAACTTTTTTCTCACCACCACCCCACTCACTCGATAAACGGACTGTTTTTGGTCGTTGGTGCTGACTCTCAGCATCACTGCAATGGTCCAAGCAACAGGCGAAGAGCGCGCTGTTCAACTGGCCCGCGAGGCTGTCGAGTTGGTCGACGCCGGTCATCGCGAGGTGGGTAATACGCGATAGTTTCCCCTTGGAACGCGATCCGGAGGGATTTCCGGGAGACTGACTGACTGACATTGATCTCTATAGGCCGCATCACGTAATCTCCGAGAAGCTCTTTCTATTGCGCCCGATAACATCGACGTGAAGGCCGCCTTTCTCAAAATCCAACAAGAAGAAAATGACGGCCACCAGCTACTAGATCTTTGCCGACGCTACGCGAGCCGCAAGGATGAGACCGCCGGGAAGGGCGCCGCGGTTTATCTCCGCACAGATGGTCTGAAGCCGCCAGAGAATGTGGCTCTGGAATCGCTGAAGCTGTTGCTGGGTGAAAACGCCCTCGCTCTGTCTGAGCTACAGGACGACATTATCTCAGGATTGGTTCGACAGAGTACCAGTGTCCGACAATATTTTTCGAACCAGCTTCAGGTTTCCGTGACCGCTTTCTTTGATGAAATCTACGACCGTGGCGATGGAGCCGCAGTTTGTCTGGACACCGTGGTCTTGGATCCTAGTCTCTGGCCATCGGAGGACACACGGTCTCACTGCGAAAGTGAACTGTTTCAGCTGTTCTTGGCGAAGTTGATGGAGTCGGGCCATGACCTAGACGGCCGCTCTCTGAAGGGAATCACAAGACTCCTGGCAGTTGATGCCGATAGCCTGCAACATTTGATCGACCACGAGGAATTCGAAGTGATTCTGTCGTCCTTGGACAACCGACTGCCATTAGAGGTGCGGAGTCAAGCCACATTGGCAACCGCTAAATACCTGGAGGTAGCCAAGGAGAATGGTGCAAAGCAATTCTCTGCCTTGATTGCCGCTAAGGTCGCCAAGTCTCGCCTGGACGATCTCATCCTTGCTTTTTCCGCTGTAGCGGCTGTCTTCCCTGTGGCACCCGCAGCTGCCGCCAGTGTATTCCTTTCAGATGAGTTCATGAAGGCATTGACTCCTCTAGCCTCGCGGGATGCGAAGCGCAAGCGTGTGGAGGTTACGATTGCGGAGCTGCTCAATGCAGCCTGCATCAATCGTCCCTGCCGTGAAGTAGTCACCAAAGACTTTTCCGAGTGGCTATCGCACACCTTGACGAACGGTAGTGACGAGGGTTCCGAATTGGCAGCGGTGGTATTGGCGAAGATTCGAGCTTCTGAGCCTAACACGGTCGAGAACGGTAAGGTCGAGGATGCAGACACCGGTGTCTCTGAGCTGGTGCAACGTTTCAAGGGACTGATGTCTGAATCCAAGGCTGAAAATATCTCCCACGCCATCGAGGGACTGGCCTATTCGTCGGTCAAGCCCGTTGTCAAGGACGAGCTGGCCAAGGACTCTTCCTTCCTCCGCGAATTGATCACAGTGCTGAAGAAGAACATCACCGACTCCTCCGTGCTTTATGGTGGCCTGATGGTCATTTTGAACCTCACCAAATTCCTTCCCAACCTCTCGGAGGAGCAGAAGAAGATGTCTCAGCTAAAGGACTACGCGGATGCATCGGCTGGCAAGGCCAAGGTTGCTGCCGCTCCGGACCCGTTGGAAGAGGATGAGGTGGTGCTTGACCGCTGCGGGGTCGTCATTAACGCAGGCGCCATGGAACTACTGGTGGAATGTGGCCGAGTTGCTATGCCTTCCATCCACGATCTTGCAGCCAAAATCCTCTTGGCTCTGGCACGGCGAACAAAGTCACGGGGCGCTTTGGCCCAACAGGGTGCAGTCAAGCTGTTGCTCGGCCTGGCCATCCCTAAACAGGGTAATCCTAGCCTTGCCACAGAGACAACACAGAACGCGTCCCACGCATTGGCTCGAATCCTCATCTCTGTCGACCCTGCGCATGTGTTCCCATCCTCCGGCTTCCCTCAGGTCACGTCTGCTGTGCGGCCGTTGCTTTCCCTTCTGTCTACACCCGAGTCAGCAGCTATGTCGGTAGACCAGCCTCGTGACCTTCTTCCCGTGTTCGAAAGTCTGCTGGCTCTGACGAACCTTGCCTCTTACCCACACGATGATACACCCGCCGAACTGATGGTCCGGGAAGGCTGGCCCGCGGTGGAAGATCTTCTTTTGTCCAGTAACCCTCGTGTGCAGCGGGCTGCGTGCGAACTGGTCTGCAATCTGATGACCTGCGAGTCTGGCATTGTCAAATTTGCCGACGGCTCTAAGCGCGCGTCTCAACGCCTCCACATTATTTTGGCCCTTACCGATGCCGACGATTTCCCTACCCGACGAGCCGCTGGCGGCGCCATCGCCATGTTGACCGAGTACGATGCGGCAATTGCCGCCGTCTTGGAACGCCCACGCGGGGTGGATCTCCTGCTAGGCCTATGCCAAGAAGACGACGACGCTCTAGTCCACCGAGGCGCGGTGTGTGTGCGTAACCTGACCTGCGCGGCATCAGGTGATATTGCAGCTCGAGCAAAGGACGCGGTTCGCGCTGCCGGGGGAATTGACATTCTGACTGCTTGCATCAAGAAGACTTCGAACCAGGCGATTTTGCAGGCGGGCGTGGAGGCGTTGAAGCCTCTAGTCCAGTAATCGATCTTGGCATGTTCCTACGATGGCTCTCTGGAGACCACCTCGCATGTATACCTCGCTGGAGTTTATCTTATGGGTTTCTGGCCCCTCATGATTATGAGCACATCATTTTAGCGTTCTTTTCTTGCTTTTAGGGATACGGAATGGGGAGTTTTTAATGTCCCTCTGGGACGGCGCACTTAATTTTTGCTCAGCATTAGGGTTTTGCAATAGCTATAGAATATGAACCAATTTCTCACAACTCTCCAAACGTAATGGTGATGGTTCCTAGATCGGGCTACATCCTATCTAGGCAGCTTTAGAAGCCCTAGTACCAGCTGAGAAGGGTGGAACTGGGAATAGCGACCAAGCATGGTCACAAGACTAGTCCTCCAGCTTTTTAGGGTGCTTGCATATCCCCCGGTCTCACGAAGGTTTCTAGCTTATGCCAAAGTAACGTAACTGTTGACACGCCAGGGGGGTACACGCGCTTGGCGAACGGTCACGGGGCTCAATAGTGTCCACTAGAGGATAGCTAGCCCTAGGAACAAGGAATTAACATGTGCATGCACAGATCGTCACATGATATTCGAATCAGGGCGATTGCAGCCCGGATTTGATGTTCTCATTGGCTGCGGGCATTTTGCTGTACCGCGCGGGGGACCTACGGGGATCGACAAATCACCGTTTCCACCGCGGGCACGAACTTCACCTGCCCTCATCAGTTGCTCACCACCCAGCTCCTTTCTTCTCTCCTTTTCTACATCGTACCGCTTTATCTCTCCTTTCATGCTCCACCTCTGAACAGAGTTTTTCTTTCCTCACCGCTTGGCCTCCACTTAAGCCACCAGGTACAGTCGGTCTTTGAAGCTACACCCTTCCCCCTCCCTCATGGCGCCTGTGAACACTCTCCTACCTTGCGTACGGCCGCTCACCTGATCACTTCCCGTGACCCTCAGGTTGCCGAATCGACCCGCCTTCGACCCCGTGTACAGAGTGGAGGATTTTGGATAAGCGTTGCAACGTGGTGGAATAAAAGAGAACAGCGCAAGTGGTGAAAGAACGCTCTGCCTCACCTTCTCAAGATGAAGTTTGGTCGCAATTTGCCCCAGTTCACCGTGCCGGAGTGGAGCGCTTCGTACATCAAGTACAAGGCTTTGAAGAAGCTCATCAAGTCCGCTACTGTGCAAGTCAAGGATGGTCAAGAACCGGATCTGGCCGGTAAGTCTGGTTCTTTATCGCCTTGAGCTTTCCTGCATCTCTCCGAGTACCCTTTTAACTAGGATGCTCGCTGGGTGCGTTTAGGTTTCTTCTACTCACTCGACCGAAATGTCGAGGATGTCGATTACTTCTACAACAAGAAATATGCCGAATATGCCCGCCGTTTGAAGCTGCTGGAAGAGCGCTATGGATATTCCATGGAAGGTCACCATCCATTGGAGCCCGAGGATAGACATGATCTCCGCGAAGCACTCCTCGATCTGCGCTACCACCTGCGCCGCTTACAATGGTATGGCGAGGTCAACCGCCGTGGGTTTGTCAAGATTACGAAGAAACTTGACAAGAAAGTTGGGGCCCAGGCTCAAAAGCGTTATCTGGAGACCAAGGTCGATCCCGCTCCTTTTGCGTCCAATGCTCGCGTTTTCAAGGCCCAGGAGCGTATCAATACCTGGATGGCCGTTATCACCGATCAGTCTAAGGAGCAAGAGAAATTCGATGATGCTAGCTCGACCCATTCATCTCTGTCATTGAAGCGAGGCGCAGCCCGTCCTTATTTGAATCTGCCCACCGACGTTGTCACGGCGGTGGACGATGCTTTGAAAAAGGATGACGTCCACGTCTTGCTCGAACTACTCGAGACTTTGAAGACCGCTGCAGATGAGGCTGGCGAAGGTGTCTTCATCAAAGTTCTCAAGACCCTCATCCAGCGAGCCATTCTGCACAGAGCTCAAGCATGCTTGTCAGCTCTCCTTCCTCGTGTTGATACTCTGGAGGAAGACGATGATATCAATCGTCGCAACTGTCTCCACCGTCTGGTCATCTCAATTGGCCGTGAGCAATCTACTAGTGATTCCGAGCCTACGGCATCGTTGGTGCTGGACTTCCCTTTGGAGACCTCCCGTTACATCACTCCCGCAGCCCCACCTACGCTGCAGCCGCCGCGCTCTGTCATCAAGGAGGCGCACATGCCCCAGCAGATGGGCCGTGAGGACCCGGCTGTTGCTCTTTTGAAGCATTTGCTCGGTACCCTGCGACCAAACCAGCGCGAAGCCCTGATGGCGAAGGATATCTCTGGACGTACTCCGCTTCACTATGCAGCTCAGTATGGCTTCAAGGTGGTGTGTGAAGTAATCATCGAACACCTCCGAGAATGGGAAATGTTCGATGTCAGCGAGGGAATCGACGGACCTATTTGGCAAGATGAGGATGGCTGGGCGCCCCTTCACCTGAGTGTGGTTGGTGGCCACCCGAAAACTACCCGGTTTTTGCTCGACGCCGAGAACTGGAAAGAATCTCACGGACAAGAGGACCAGGTCCGCAAGCAGGCTCCTAAATCTAGCGCAGTCCTTGCCCTAGCAACAAAGGCCAACTTTGTGGACATTGTCCAGCTTTTGGTAGATGCTGGTGTTGATATCAACTACCAGGATGAACAGGGCGAAACTGCGCTCCATGTTGCCGCCCGCTTTGGTCATGATGAGTGTGCCGGGATTCTTCTCGAGGGCTCCGATGCCCAAAAGGCGAATACCGATCTTCCAGAGAACACCTATTCGTGGACACCTCTGTTCATTGCATGTGTTGATGGTCACCTGAACGTGGCCCAACAGCTGATTGCCGCTGGTGCAGATGTGGAACGCTTTGACTCGTCTGGCTGGACGGCCAAGGAACATGCATCGCTTCGAGGTCACCTAGATATCGCGCGGTGTCTTGCTGAAGTGAGCCCTGCAATTCCGGCCACCGAGCCTGAGCCTTTCTCAGTTACTACCAACACCTCATCCGCATCATCTTCGCCCCCTTCCCAGTCTTCTTTGACTGACCGTCGGTCGAATGCGCCTGGTCCTACCTCCGCTGGGAATTCTGGTTTACGCAATACTGAACCTATCAAGACTTTTGGACACCGGTATCTCACCGACGAGACCATGATTCTGGTCAGCTTGGGAACAATGGATATGCGCAAGCCTTTAGAAACGGTCAATCTTGACCGCATCCCCATGGAAAACGCACATGCGACACAGCTGGATACAGCTCTGTCTCTGGTAGTCACCGCTAGTGGCGCTCACGGAGAGCCCGAGGTGATCGATCTGCCCGTTCAGGATAACATCTCGACCGAGCCAATCGTCTTTCACACAACTGATGCCAGCAAGGTCCGTCTTCTTTTCGATCTTGTGCCCACCTACGCCGGATCGAAGGAGAAGATTGTTGGCCGTGGCGTTGCGCTTCTTTCCAGCATTAAGCCTACAATCGGCGCTCAGCGGATCAACCTCAAGGGCGACTCTACCGTTCCTATCGTCGCTGCCAACACTTTGGATGTGATTGGGTCTGTGACTTTCAACTTTTTGGTCATCACCCCTTTCAAGCACCCAAAGATGTCGATCACCGGAAACCAGACTTACTGGCGGTCAATGAGCTCGACAATGGTTATCGGACACCGTGGTTTGGGAAAGAACATGGCCAGTCGTAACTCCCTCCAACTGGGTGAAAACACCATTCAGTCATTTATCGCAGCTGCGAATCTGGGCGCTTCCTACGTCGAGTTTGATGTACAGCTTACCAAGGATCATGTCCCTGTCATCTACCACGACTTCTTGGTCAGTGAGACTGGCATCGACGCCCCGGTGCACACCTTGACGCTTGACCAATTTTTGGAACTCGGCAAGAGTCGGCATCGTAACGTCTTGCCTGACATTGGCCATCTTAACCGTGACACAAGCCTGGGTATCCGACAACGCTCGATGTCTGTCGGTGGCTCTGAGTATGACCCAGCTGAGCTGACCGAGAAGATCAAGCACACGCGCGATTTCAAGAAAAAGGGATTCAAGGGCAACACCCGCGGCGAACACATCCAAGCCCCTTTCGCCACACTAGAGGAATTGTTTAAAAAGGTCCCCCAGCCAGTCGGCTTCAACATAGAACTGAGTGAGTTACCACCGCTTTGTAAAGAACAGCTACCTTTCGACGATCTAACCAAGATCGCCAGAATATCCCATGCTCCATGAGAGTGAGGAGGAAGAGATGGACACCTACGCCGTCGAGCTGAACTCCTTCGTCGACACCATCCTCACCAAGGTCTATGATATGGGCGCCGGTCGTGACATGCTTTTCTCCAGCTTCAACCCTGACGTCTGTCTTCTGTTGTCCTTCAAGCAGCCGTCCATCCCGGTCCTTTTCCTTTCCGACTCGGGCGCTTCCCCAGTCGGCGATATTCGCGCTAGCAGTCTGCAGGAAGCTATTCGATTCGCTTCCCGCTGGAACCTCCTTGGTATTGTGACGCAAGCCGAGCCCCTAGTCTTGTGCCCGCGTCTCGTGCGCATCGTCAAGGAATCCGGTCTTGTCTGCGTATCCTACGGTTCCCTCAACAACGACGGTGTCAACGTTGATGTAAGTCTACCTACTCTTCCCAACCCTGATACGTAAGCTTACCACAGAAACAAACAGTACCAAGTCGCCGAAGGCATCGACGCTGTCATCGTTGACTCCGTCCTTGGAATCACGAATGGCCTTATTCAGCGCCAAAATAAGAGCGAGCGCACACCCGGTCCTTCACCCAACCCGGTCCCTGTGGACGACAAGGGCGCTATTCGCATCCCGATCTTGGATCAGGCGCAGCGGAATGCGGCTAACCTTGACGTGGATCCCACGACTATTCTTTGAACGACAGTTTGAAAGTCATTATTCTCCGGTTAACATAAATACATGCATTGCAAGTTCATAGTTGCGTATTATGGCTTGTTGCCTGCTTCAACAGCAAATGTCACAAGTTTTTCTATTGGTCTTTAATTTTTTGTAACATAAAATATTTGAGCACATACCTATGGACAGGACATGGCCAAGTACATATTTGAGGGGGTTCTCTATGCACAGCCTGGCTACATTATTGCAGAGACTCACGCCTGGTACTAGTCCAGAATTTTGCACCTTGATTATTCCATCAACATTTTCTGGGATTGGATTTATAATTGTAAGCAGAAAGAAACTATTTGATGTAACGAGCAAAGACAGTGTTTCTATTAGGTACGGGATGGGTTTGAAAATTACGCGGGCCAACTCGAGGGGATAATCATGGCACGCTAATGAAACTGACTGACAGGCTCCACTGAGCTTAAATTGATTGACCAATCAATTAGCAGAACCACGAGACTCACAATTCCTTGCCTTTCAAATTTACGACAGATAAAATATTGTTAATCCAATACAGCCCTCCAAACACGAGGTTTGGAGTCATTCACACTACGGTACGTCATTGTGTCGGCCGAAGTGCGCGGATGTAACATAAAGCCGCTTGAGGGGTTTTCTAAGTGAAGACCAAATCCACTCCACATTCTGTGATAGAAGATGGTAGAACGAATTCTCATTTCATTTTTTTGAAACAGAATAGAGAAGATATTGGTAACACCACATTAAGTCATCAGAATCCTTCACTTTTCGCTAAGTGGCTTTGCCTGACAGGGGGACGCTCTTTAAATGTGCGCAGTGAATGAGGGATTCTGCCCCTCTTTGCCGCATGCCTTGTCTCAGCCTCCATGATGGATCTAGATCCATAGCTTCCATCTCCAGAATCTACATCTCTCTTTTTTACTCCTTCCTTCTTCACATGTGTAGCAGATGATGAACAGAACATTTAGATTGCGCAAAGAGCGCTCATTGTTAATCTTAGACATTAAATATATGCTTTTATTAGCCTGATTCAGGATGTTCTTCCAAAGGCCGGCTTTCTTAGCTTGAAATAACTGATACTAGAGACTCTATTGCGTATGTTTTGGATAATAATCGATTCAACGCCTAATTCTACCCGCTTGGAGTATCGGGTGCACCGTGGCCAGTGGTGCTATAATTGCCTATGAGGCTACCTTACCGTCATCACGAAGTCAGATTCTTTCTTCTCCACCAAATCGAAGAAGAAGGCATAAAAGGGATCAGAGAATAAGGCAAAAGATACCAAATCCGCGCAGTTTACAATTATTCAAATTGGATATCAAACTCCAATTCCCTAAGCTATTCTAGACTCTTCAATCCACGTTTCGAGTTCAAAATGCGATGACCACCTTTTTAGCAGACACACCCTTCTTTTGTACATCTAGACCCTTCTGAATATCTTTAAGTCCATTGCCGACAACTAAAGGCTCCGGCTTGGCCTTGAAACTTCCATTTGCCAAAGCCAGTGGGACGTATTTGCCCCAAATCCACTCACCAATAGCGCTGTGAGGTTCTTGAATAATAGAGTAGGCAAGCACTGTGGCAGAAATGGCTTCGTTAACTTGAAAATGTAAATTCAAACGGGATTCACCATGACACTTACCATACTTTGGAGCAAATCGTTCAGTTGGCTTGTCATACGGCAAGACACTGGCCACATTCACCGTCATGTTCAACCCATCCAGAATCGCCGAGATAGCTTTGAAGCTGGTATCCTCCGAGATTGCATCATAGACCCCAGCAAAATTGGTGCTCGCAAGTGCCTTAACCGTGTCTTGCACAACATCAGATGACCTATAGTCAAACACGATCTGTGCACCCAGGGACTTGACGAAATCGTGGTTTGCCGGGGATGCAGTAGTCAGGACAGTGACACCCGAGGCCACTGCAAGCTGAATTACTGTTGCGCCGACCGATGATGCACCGCCCCATACCACGATCGTCTGACCTGTCGGTTCAGCACCATCAACCACAGGCAAGGGTAAACCCAGACGGTCTTTTTGGTACAGGCCAGCGCAGGCTGTTGAGATCGCCAACGGCAGTACAGAGCCCTCTTCAAAAGTCAACGAATCGGGCAATTCAGCCACAAGAGCCTCGGTGACAACGGGGTATAGTTGAAAACTTGAATTGGCAGGGTCTTGCGTCATGAGGCCATTACAGTGACTGTAGTGAGCGCCTTAGATCAGCAATTGGCTTGTAAAAGCAAAACAGATTGTGGCAATGGGAACCTACGCAATTACTCGATGCCCCTTCTTGAACCGTGAGACACCGGGGCCGACATCTTCGACGATTCCAGCAGCATCCTCGCCTAAAATGAAGGGATATTTGTTTATGTAGCCACCTAGGCTCCTATGTAATAGTTAAAACGAGACGCCTCTTTGAGGGGAGACCAGGGTTATATTACTGAATCTTCCAGTCAACAGGGTTCTGATAAATTCGTTAATGAAATTGTCGAGTAACAAGTGCACGGACGGTAGCAGATATAACTCACAATGGCAACGGCAGCATTCTTAATCACAACCTCGCCGGCGCCTGGCTTAGGCTTTGGCGCACTGTTGACCGTGAAAGGATATGCTGCAGGTGCAGTGATCCAGGCTGCCTCATTTTCTCCCATATTTGCGATGTCTCAGTTGCCAGTGATGATGGAATCAATCAAAGCCTAAGGTGAAAAAGCATATGGTGTTTGGGTAATTTCCGGTGAAGAGAGGGTAGGATATTTTTCTTCTTTATATTTCCTGCCTCGATACATATGAAATGTCGATGACACATACTCCTCGCCCCCGCCTCTTTCCAATTGATGCATGGGTGGAGTACACACATACCGGTATTGGCGGTAATTCTTTTTTTCTTTGCCAAGCCCAGCGGGAACTGTTGCCCAAAATACTTGATGTCATTATTAATTGACATCCTCGGACTTTACACTCGTAATGCCGGTCGCTGAGTGGATCTGGAGCCCCACCAATACCAAGAACAAGATATGTGCTTAAGATAGCTTCCATCTCTCTTAAGTCCGACACTCCGATCAGTTTCGAATCAGATTTATTGGATAGTTAATCCGGAAGGATATCCATTGGTTTTTCCCACTTACTCACTCTCTCCGACGCCCTGAACCGTAAGAAAAAGAAATCTCTCGTCTCTGGTCCGCTCTAACGAATATTTTTATCATGCCCTCTATCAAAAATTCCACTGTTCTTGTCATTGGCGGCTCTTCCGGAATCGGCTATGGAGTTGCGGAAAAAGCCCTCGCCGAGCATGCAAAGGTGCATATAGCATCTTCGAATGCTTCCCGAGTCCGGGAAAGTACCGAAACCTTGCAAGAAAAGTTCCCCGAAGAGCATATTTCTGGACATCTCTGCGACCTTGCCGATTCGGGCGTTGAAAGAAACCTCGAGCTTCTCCTTACCACTATTGGACCGCTTGACCACATCGTATTTACTGCCGGCGATAGGCTCTCTATTCAACCTCTGGATAGCATCGACCTTGAGGCGATTCACCGAGCAGGCCACATTCGTTTTGCCGTTCCTCTTCTGCTTGCCAAACTAGCTCCTCGTTTCCTCAAACCGGGCTATGGATCATCGATCACACTGACCACTGGGTCCGGCTCTCAAAAGCCATACCCGAACTGGTCATTGATCACTGGGTATCTGACAGGCTTACATGGAATGGTGCGTAACCTCGCACTAGACCTGAAACCAACACGGGTGAACCTAGTTAGCCCTGGCGTGGTTGCTACCCCTCTCTGGGGACCCGCAGGAGTGTCCGATGAAATGAAGAATTCTACCGCTTTGCGCA
This sequence comes from Penicillium atrosanguineum, assembly GCF_028827265.1. Lineage (NCBI taxonomy): Eukaryota > Fungi > Ascomycota > Eurotiomycetes > Eurotiales > Aspergillaceae > Penicillium > Penicillium atrosanguineum. The sequence goes on along the minus strand of NW_026623133.1, from coordinate 1,096,891 downwards.
AAGCCGGCACAATTGAGGAAGTTTCGGAGGCCTATCTTTATCTGATGAAAGACACGAATGCTACCGGTAGTTGTGTTAGTACCAATGCCGGATCCCTTCTGCTATAGTGGCTATTGGAATGATGCCCTCTGTCAAATACTGCTCTGTCCAGATTCCTTCATATTTTAGCGCAACTTATCATGCTCTTTCTCATTCTGGCTTCAAAAAATACGTAGGCTCGTAAAGCATTGCTATGCAAAGTAAAGCTTCAAGATTGAGGGTGTCAATCTTACTCCAGAGGATTATATCAAAAAGCCACGATAGGCCCACAGTGACGGACGTGGTCTGAAGGGGGGGTCAAAACAGCCTCGTATGATACTATATATTGGCATATGAAGGCTGCTTTAATCTATTTGATTTAACCTTTTATAAACTTAAATTTTATAAAAATATTTATATATGCTCGACAAATTAATCTACTCCATCTAAGTATATACAGCCCACGGACATTGACGGCTCGTCCGGTCGGCGCGCCAGACTGACTCTCGAGGGTGCGGGAAATAACAGCATTCCGCTAACCCTCGGCAGATCGTTGGCTCTCGACCACACAGGAGCCCGGGGCCGTACGGCAACTTTCACTCACATGGGGATCCTCGACTGGAACAAAAGTCTCCACCACAAGCAGCTCTCAGCGGTATGAAATCCTTAGCGACACACCAACTCTCGAGCATACAGGTACTTTCGACCGTACCACAGATCTCGACCTTATAGCAGCTATCGGCAGCACACCGAATCTCATCAATACCACAGATCTCGACTTTGTAGCGGAAATCTAACATGTAGATATTTTATACCACTCAAAGACTCTCCGCCGAAGGTTGATGATGGTAGTGACTTGGTTTAGAGGCTGGGATGGGTGAGTGTGGAGATGCACAGAAAGAGGCACCGGGAAGCCTGACTGGATATATAGCTTCCATGGATAAATCGGAGTTTACTCCAAATAACTGGTATTCTGTCCATTGTAGCGAACCATCGGAGATAATTAAATAGCTATATAAGAGAAGATATCTAGGTTTCTATTGATCCTTGGCCAATGCTTCGCGACGGCTAGTGCTGTTCGGGTCCAGATATGGTCTCTCTCCAAGCCCAACAGCGCGATGTCCTGTTCGCGGGCCAATCTCCTCGTAGTCCCAAGTAGCAGCGTGATAGACTGATCGGTTATCCCAGATAGCTAAAAAGGTATTAGAGAAACATTTACATGTATCGAGAAGATTATGAGAACTTACCGAGGTCATTCGGGTTCTGCCAACGGAGGCGCACTTGTAAATCATGATTCTCGACGATGAGATCCACGAACCATCTGAGAAGATGAGCACTCTCCTCATCGGTAACACCATTGACCTTTTGAACATGAGTGCCAACAGCGAAAACACTCTTCCATCCAGTGACTGGGTTGGTACGGATCACAGGATGCTCTGCGCGCAGCTCCTCGCCAACATTCTCGGGAGCTCCGCGAGGACCAGGGTGAACCTCGAAGCCATTCTTCTTGGCAATATCATTGAAGCGTGGCTGAGCATAGGTGGCAGTCAAGCCCTCGAGGAACTTCTGATATGGTTCAGAGAGGCGGTCGTAGACCTCGTATCCGGAAGCCCACAGCGTATCTAGCCAATTCGTAAGTCATGAACACCGAGCTTTGAATGGGGCGCTGATCACTCACCACCTCCAGTCTTGGGAAGTTCAGTCAAGCGAAGGAGAGTGTAGTCGCTGGGAATGGGCTCGAAGGTGATGTCGCTGTGCCATTCGGTACGAGAGGTTTGTCTCCGGCCATTTCGGTCGGTGTACAGCTTTTGCCGTTGCTGGGAGCTGATAACACTGATCTCGTCATCTGTTACGCTGTGTTCGCGACCGGAGTTGACAATAGGGTGAATATGCAGTCCAGAAGTCTTTGGCTTGCCTGAAAGCTCACCCAGACGCTGGACGAGTTCTTTCTGCAAGTTGTCGTCAAGGCCGTCCTGCTTGCGGAAGAATACCACGCCACGTTGCGAAACTTCACTCAGATGTTAGCAAATATACATCCTAGAGAGGAGTAGCTCAAGCAGTATACTCACTAGTCAGAGAGAGTTCGCGAAGCAAATCATCCGAGTTTGGAGCACGCAGGAAATCCTTCAGGCTGGCGTTAGGAAACTCGCGTCCAATTACCGGAGTAACATCAAAAGACTCGAATGCATCCAATACACCGGTAGATTTAAGAGGAGTTCGCTCAGAGCCTTTCAGTGAAATCTTGTCTTCCACGATGGGAACCACCGGGGTTGTTTCGGTCAAAGAAGGAGCCATTTTTTGGATAGATCTGAAATAAATAAGAAACAATATTAGGTGACTATTCGATCAAGATCTGTATTTAAAACTCTTACTTCATACCATCTCAGTTTATATACTAGTTTCCTATCAATGAGTTGCCGGTTACCCGATTGCGACACCAAATATGCCTTCGCAACCCCGCGCCACGAAGTATACGCGCATGTCGCACGCCTGTCAACAAATCACGAATATCCAGTCGGAAATAATACAAAGTCCGCATTCGCAATTTCGTTCATGAATCATGTCAGATTCCATCATTCAGGATTTGTCTAGATCTGTGACACTTGCGGGGTTATGGGGCAATCCGAGTGGGAAGTTGCGCAACATTGTGCTATGATTACGAACGAAGCCGCTTTCAGTGGTCCACAGCGTCTGCATTGTCGAGCGCGTCTAATTCCATGATTATTATTTATCGGTAGGTCAAGACCAGTATTGAATGTCGTTGAAGCACGCCATTTAAATTCAGCTCAATTTAGACATCGAAACTATATTCAAGTGCATCCACGCCAAGATCAAGCATGAATACCAGAAGAAAGGGTACGCGAGCTCCCATCCGGCACCGATTGTGCCAGACTTCCTCTTATCTAATGCGCAAAGCGGAAATCTAAGCGTCCACTGCCTTCATCCTTAGTGTTCGCCAAGTAGTGGGCCTTTTGCTCATCGGTCATGGCATTCCACTTCTTATCGCGACTTGAGTTGCGCCATACATAATAAGCCTTGGCGCCGAGGTAGATGAATATATTAGAAACCACCAAGCCAACGAGCACGCGATTTCCTCGTTTATAGAGGGGGGCATCGTCTAAAAGTAGTTAGAAAAAGGCAAAAGGCATGAAGTCAATCCAAATACGAACCAGCTCGGTAGATATTTGAGGCAATAATAGACGAAGCCTGCACAGACATGTTATACATGGCAGCCGAGACTGTTCGGGATCGGACAGTGTTCGAGTTGCGAGAGTTCCAGCCGACTTGCATTGCATGTGCTTCAAACTTTGTCAGCATGGGTCCTTAAAATCAAAGTCGGCAGCAAACACTTACCGTTTGGGAAACCGAGAAGCAGTGTCATAACAGCCCAGACGGACCATCTGTTTGCGGTGTTGACATCCACAATGTACAGGTATATCACGAAAGGAAGTACCCAGATCTGTCCGAAGATTGCTACTAGACTCAATTCACCAACAACCTCGGAAATGTAGGTGAGGCTGAGCATCGTGATACATGAAATTACCGTGCTTGGGATCGTCAAAAGATTGGTAACAAATGTGCCGAATCCCATGCTTTTCAGGGTCAGTGTTAGATATTGCTTTGGTGTTGTCATGGGCGTCTCGAAAGTAAGACCAATAATATAAAGAGGCCAAAGGTCGAAATCACAAAGACTCTTCCAGAGCAGTTTTGGTGTAATGGGTTCCCGATTGTGCATGGTTCCTTTGCTGGGATCGTCTCGAATGACTCGGTTTACGAGGATCGTTTCTTCGCCTGGAGTGAACCAGCCTGACTTGCCGCGAGACCAATTGGCCGTTTGACAGGGCCCTGGGGGCATCAAAACATATGCAGCAAGACCAAAGATAAGAGTGATAATACCCTGAATTGTTTGTCAGTCACTTAAAGCCCCATTCTGGTGCGCAAAGTGCGATTACCTCGATAAGGAAGAGCCAACGCCAACCCGCCTGGCCTTCAACCCCGCGGAGATGTAATAAGCCAAAAGCCAGGAAACTGGCAATGATATCGGCAACATTCATAGCTGTCCAAAAGAAGCCCAGACGGATAGATAGTTCGTGAGCTTTGTAGAAATAAGACAGATAGAGGATCACCTAGCCAAATTTGTGAGTTGGAGATTCAATGCTGGCCAGGCGGAAGACTTACATCTGGAATGAATCCGCCCTGCAAGATCCCAAGCAGAGCTCGGCACACTAAGAAAGAGGTCTTGCCCTTGAGTCCGTACTGTCCCATGGCTACCGCTGACCATAACACCATCTGCGTCGGGATCCATCGGTCTGGGCCGGCCCACTTACTGACAAGTTGAGAAGGCAGCTCGGCGCAAAGGAACGACAGTCGGAACACGGTGTTTCCAAGGTTATAGTCTGTAGTTCCATTATCAATGAACAAGAATCAACCGAGAATAGAGAGCTGATTACCGTTTGTGTTCATGCCCAAGTCCACCAAGAAATTATCCGTCAGAGCCTGTTGAAGATTACTACGATCCAACTCGAGAGCCATGAACATGACGCAAGCAAAAATCATGATGCGCATATCAATTTTTCGCACAAGACTGTATTCTTCAGCCCATGTCCATCTTGCAGAGGGATCAAATCGGTGAAGGTTTTCCCATTCAGCTTCAGGCTGGTACTCCTTGGCGGTATCTGGATTGTCGTAGACTGATGGCTGAGTGGCGATTGCATGAGGATCATAGCTTTTCGCTCGCTGGAACCAAAAGCGACGCTCTTCACCTGGCTCTCCCAAAGGTGCGATGTGGTCCGAGGAGTCTGAAGCGTTGATAGAGGACACCGATTCATGGGCGGCTTTCTTGGAAAGCGACTCGGAAAATATAGTGCTCATATTGGCCAGCGTTGATTCCTTTTCTTAATAGCCTCTTAAGGGAGTTTTCATGGACTACAACTCACTCTTTATACACGCTGGACTCGGCTATACCTGTTCATTTTCCTACCTGCATATTGCATCACGACACATCCCTGACATGGTGCTTGGCACTTGCATCATCTGGCCAAGGATGACATGACATGTGCTCAAGGTCATAAAATGACAATCTAGCGAGGGGTAGATAGCAGGTAAGAGCTCCTGGAAGAGCTATATTACTGCTAGTGAGGATGACATCTTGATGGGGGCTAATCACCTCATTACGAACGTTCGGCTGATCACATTGGGGTGCCCGATAAATTTATTTCTTTACCACCTCAATGATAGATTGAAAGTATTTTCTCAATTGACGTGACTATGTGTATGCAATATTTGCACTATGATGGCTATTAACTATTTCGTTGACATTGTTTACAAACGATGTCTCGACGCCAGCAGCGTCTTCACCTAATTCACTTCAAGTAGCGTTACAAACAAAGAGATAATCATGTGTCTACCACTCACTTGATCTCCCAGGCCTGACCTCCAGTCCTACGCGACTAGATGGTCTACACTCCTCATGCGAAACATCTCACCGTCAATACCCCAGCCAAATGCGACAGACAAACAACCTCGTCAATCTGGACCTGTATTTGGTTCATCAAGATGTCCGACCAGACACATTCCCAATCGTCCAGCGACAAGGAAGGAGCAGAAGACGCACTCGACGAAACACGCGACTTCTGGATATTGTCCGACCCCTCCCTCTGCCCCCACGCACTTCGCCTCCATCCAGCTCCAGAGAAAGATGCCGACTCAAAAAAAGTTATCCCCCACCAAGGAGTCGATCTCCCAGACATTGGCACCTTCAAACTCCCCAAGATGGTGATACCCCTCCGCGGACCTTCTGACCTCGAAGACTGGAACATAGCAGTGCGAGAGCTCCTTGTTCGATACTCACTCCAGACTCTGATGGACTGGAAAATCCCACGCCCCAAATGGAACGACGTAACCTCTCTGAGGTGGCAGACACAGTCCCGTCTAGTCCGAGACTGGCTGCATGACAACATAGTGCCTTACATGCTGAAACACATCCTGAAATGCAACCCCCGTATGGAGTTCGCTGATGAGTTCATGGAGGATCTACAAAAGGCAGTTATTGACTTCGGAATCAAATGGGATAATGAAGCACTTATGGAAGTGCTCCGATTCAAACGCTCCGATTGCCTTGATACGAAAATGTTCATCGATTCGCTTGATATGATGTACAGAAGTCTGTGGGTGACTGTCCCTGCATACATTTTCATTACAATTCTGTTGAAGGAGGTCCAAGAGGATATGCCTAGCCGCACTACTATGGTCTTGAAGGATATCGGAACGCGGAAAAATCCATGGGATACGCTGACTAAGAAGGACTTTGAACATATTCGGGATTTCCTTGTTCATGGTCTGGGATGATACTGGATAAATTATTTGCTTCTTTGCAAAATGGGAGGTTTATCCTCATGTGTACCTATGGCCGAGCTTCAATGGAGCATATTTTTGTGTCATGGTACTAGCTCAACATCAAATCTTCTCCTTGAAACATAATTGTTCGACGGCAATCGGTTAAGTCAAGGGCAACATCCGTTAAAATACTATCTCCGTGAAAGGCTACATGTACAGGAAGCTGGAGCTCAAAAGTAGCGAAATTGCACATGCAAGGTCCTATGTAACCAGACATAATGCCCGCGTTAATCCAAAAGCCCGTCAGCTCACGGTAATTATCGAATGGACAAATTAGTGCGGCTTTACAAATGAAAATAAACAAACCCAATCCATACGGATAACTCTCCGATGGGTTATCAATTGACCAGAGCCCCGCAGATACAAGGTTTTATTCAGCAATACAGGTGTGGGTCCCGAGCAAGAGCCATCAGCACTCATGCACGGTGGGAGATCGACCGGGAAGATGCTTTGGTAGATAGTTTAGGCACGCGGAACCCTCAAAGCCTAATGCATATGTCAGAGCGGTCCGGGCTTTTTCGTGATCGATCTTTCTCTTCCATATTGTATGTCAGAAACTGAATAGGCGGTAGCAAATACGTACAGAGCTTCTGAACATATCACGCGACTTCTATTGCCGCTTTTGATATTCGATGAAGTTTAAGCCAGTGCCTAGGTGACAATGCCGCCCGGCTACCCGAGTCATTGCAATCTTGAACACGGCCGGCCCGATCGTACGGGTAAGAAAATTATTTTTATTCTACTGGAAGAAGTCCCCAGATGGTAAAGTTAATGGAAACGCACGGGGACGAGGCGCCCCTGGCTTCCAACGATTTGGTGAGCTAATGATGAAGCGTCAATGGCTATTTCGCTGACAGCGAAATCGGCCGATTGATCTTTTTATGCAACAGTTGAGCTAGCACTCTAGACGTCTGCGTAGGTAATCTTGGACTAGATCACCGGGGAGGATGGTTGCCATGCATCCCGCGTTATCATAGTGATTGAGTCTTTGCTAGATTGAAAGTTGCCAAGGACGCGTATTACTATGGAAGAGCCCCAGAAGATGACATGATGCTACCCGTTACTTGAACCGTGAAAAGGGGCTCAAATCGGAAGCAAACATACATAAGTACGGAGGCTATGGATCGGTTCTAATTCTGGTCCGTGCTGATATTGTCGGGCATGAGTGTGCGAGGGACCCAATCAGGTGTGATCGCAATATTCTCCGCATCTGTGTTGGCAATCGGTAGCTGCATCCACTCCTAAACGACATCCCCAATGATCTCGAAGCAGGAGAGTGGCTAGATGAACAAAAGAAGAGAAGATCAGCAGGCATGGAAGTGTTACATTTGGCAAATTACGTGCTAGTCCTTGTCAGGGAAACCAGTTGTACCGTGGGGGCCAGAAAAGGGGGAAGCCCAAGCAGATTCTGAGGCTCGGCAGGGATCCTGAGTTTAGGTCGAATTAGGGAATGGGTGCGAACGCCCTATTTTACTCGGTTATGCTGGTGTCACGCTAAGCCTAAGCCCGGGCCACCCTGGAGCCAGTGATCATGAACCGCGCGGGTCAATGGCCTGTGCAATAAAATCGAGCCGCAGATCATGGAGGCCAACAACGACAGCCTGGAGCCTGGGTTCCCGGTAGATCCCACGGATGCCGGATGCCCGGTCCACTGAGCCCCATTCAGCGCCCTATCTTCGTGCTGTCTGTTCCTCCCTGAGTTTTCTTCCCTTATTAATTTTAATCAGGTTCAATAACGGTCGAAGATTGGGCCTCCGGCGTTCGCCGCAAAGGCTATTTGGGAATACTAGCCTGTCCTCTTCCGCCAATTTGGGTGTAGACTCAGCAAGTCTTGGAAAAGACCCGTGATGCGGGATGCATGACAATGTACAAGGCAATTTGTGCGGGCTGTCTCACCTATCTAGCGGAAGATAAACGAATGCCTATGTAATAGACAAATCCAGAATGGATCCAATGGGGGCGATCACTAAACGATCCCCGGCCGATCGCTATTTTTCCTCGTTTCAACTTTTTGTTTTATTTCATTTTATTTTGAAATCTACATTTCCGGCCAAGATTGCTTTACTCAGCCGATCTTATTAAAATGCGTGATTCCCGGGGGATTTATAGAGACTGGAATCCCCCACTGACATCAACCCACCTCTTTTCTCTTCAGCCTTGCCCACCAACGTCTTGCATCCGTGCACTTTTTCAGGCTCACGACTCCGTCATCTGGCCCATAGCTATTGCTGAACAACAAAGGAATATTTTATCTGTACTTTACATGACCCTCGTCCTCGAATGACAGAACTGCACTCTGACGATTAACCGATGTCAACAGCCTGCACCGTGTCCCGGACCCCATTTCCTTCCGTTGTTTCAATTCCACCTTCAAAAAACCTCCAGTACATTGCTTCAGTATCACCACCTACTATGAGTGACCTGTTTCGAGAGTTTGCCAGCCCCAGTCCCCAGTCTCTTCCTCCCTCGCCGGCACCTTCTCAGATGAAACATCGCGTGAGCAAAGCTAGGAAGGGAAAGCGTGTACATGCATGCGAGTTTCCCGGTTGCGCAAAAGTTTTTACAAGGGCTGAACACCGAAGGAGGCATGAGTTGAGTCACAAGCCTATGAAGCTCTATACGTGCTCCTATGAAGGCTGTACAAAAGGCTTCCACCGTTCCGATTACCTATCTCAGCACATGGCCCAACAGTAAGTACTCAGCAAAGCTGCACAATCCAAATGTCAAGCTAATGATATAAATAGTGACACCGAATATCTATCGAAACGATCGCCTTCATTAAGAAGAACCAACCCAGCTTCGTCTCCAGTTCCCCCCACGCAGCAGGAAGAGCCCTTTCATAAGTCTCCAATGTTACCCGGATTCCAGTCTCCTCCACCATCGATCAGCACAGCAACATCATCTAGCCCTGCACAATCTATGACTTGCACCTCTCCCCCTTGCTATGATTGCCAAAATCACGCACAGAATGATGTGACCTGTAATTCGGTGTACAACTACCCACTGGACATGGGCCAAACTCCTATCTCGCAAATTGGATTTGGAATCGGCCCGGACACAACTCTAGATCAGTATCTCCGAAGCGTCCTTCGGCCTGAAGCATTCTTGGTCCCGCCCCAACCTCAGGCGCAAATGGACTCTTCCTTTTGGGCCAACCTTGATCCGAATTTGCCATTGGTCAATTCTTCGACTTTCCAAAATTCAACAATAAACTCTTCATGGACCTCTGCGCCAGATTCACTGTCGACAACTGTCACTGCACATGGGCTGTCTTGCACGTCCCCATCCCAGCCCCAATGATTTGTGCTTCCAACTTGACATATTCCATGAATCTCATCTCTCCGGCGCATTATGCATTCGAAATATGCTTTCCCCCTTCTTACATAACTACACGAATTACTGAAATCACGTCACTTGATATTCTAGTCATATACCACCTAGCATGCTGGCTTAATACCTGAAGTGTTTGAAAATGATATCTTCCAATGGTAATCGACCTTCTTCATATACCAGATTTGTATACTTTTGTCCAGATTAATTCGAACTAGCGGCTTATCGGTCGTTTCATGGTTTGCCACCGGGTCTCGATTTAGACCTTTTACGAGTTCAAGCTTGCGGCCTCAGCATTTGATTCCAATTGCCGCGTTGATTCATACGTATGTATGGTCTAATCTACAGTAACTACTAAAATATTCTGAAGTTCAACCTTGATAATATGAGCCGCCGGCGTGATACAGATCGGCAGCTGCCAGCCCCACGGGGTTCGCGCCCATTACCGAATCGATTAGAAGGTAAAACCGGTAGCTCCATGGAGCTAACAGCTGTGAAGCCTAGGCTATCCTTGCAAGCAGAGTTCTTTTTACTTTGCGGTACAATTGACCCAAATCTCCAAGTATTGGACATTGACCGGTAACAGTGCCGCCTCTCGCCTGTGCTCAGAACAAGGCCATCTTTTATCGCGCAAAGCAATGAGTCATGGGCTGAAAACACAATTAATAACAATTATTTCTCTAAATATAGTAGTCGATTTTGGATATACAGAATTCGGAGCCCAGCCGACATCATTCTTGGGCTTTTTATCCCGTGCCGCCTCCAGCTAACAATTGACAAGCCCCAATCAATCAATCTCCACGATCGGGCCATCATAGACATGACGAGCTCGCACGGCATAATAGATCAAACTGAGAAAAATCACACCAAAAGTACCAACCACACTGAAGTTCATAGACTGCACGGTGACAGCCCATGACGGAGGCCAGAAACTGAAGAACACGGCAATGGTCATATAAATCAATGCGAAGGTATTGACAGCAATACCCGCGATACCTGGGAGGTGGAATGGACCCCAGGCACATACCGATCCTGGGACATTGACGAGTCCGTGATCGCTGCTTCGGGCGTTACTGATGCCACCTGTGCAGCGGCGGTAGAGCAGGAGACCGGCCACGACCATATATGATAGGTAAAGGCCGGAAATAGACATAGCGACTAAGTCGTTGAAAGCAACGGATGATCCAATGTTGATGAGTGCAAGTAGGCAGACAACGCAAGTTGTCAATAGGACGGAGTAGATCGGAACAGCGGTCGTGCCGTGCACCTAAAAGGCCAATACATGAGCATGCTCCAGCGACCACAAGGGATAATACAAAAGATACTACGTACCTGACTCCAAAGACGCCAGCCCGGGATTCCACGGTCTCGTGCAAATGACCAAAATTGGCGAGACGTAGACGCGAGCATACCGACCGAGGTAGTGATACCCATGGTCGTAATGATGGAAGCCATTACAGCAGTTCCGGCCACGGAGTCTGTAGCTTGTAGGAAAATGTCCATGAATGGATAGCCCGTGGCTGAGCCAAGGGCCTTGTCGATGTCACCTAAGCAAAATAGCATGGCGAGTAGCATTCCGAAACCCAAGGAACCGTTGATTAGGACGGAGAGCATGATGGAGGTTGGCACTGCTGTTGAGGCGTTCACGATCTCTTCGGACATCTATTCAATATCGTCAGTGATTTGTCGTGTTTGGTCGAAGATGTTTACTCTTACGTGAACTGCCGCATCACCACCGGCAAAAGCGAAGATACACCCGACCATACCGACGAAGAACGAGAGACCCTGCGAAGGGAATCCGCCTAGGTTTTTAAAATCGGTGAAAACCTCCCTTGCTGTTCCGTGATCGCCCATGTAAGTGAGCGGGATAAGAATGGCGAAAAACCCGAGGATGTGAAGGATGAGGATGAAGCCTTCGAAGCGAGGTAGCACTCTTCCTCCGATGGAGTTGATTGAAACCGAGAAAATCGCTACGGCCCAGAACAACAGAGTTCCATGCCAGTTCTTTGGTTGATAGGAGCTGTTTGTCAAGACGATTAGGCCCTGGATGAGGGTTCCGCATAGATAGCATGATGTGGCGTATGTGGCTTGCCATCCGATTACTGTGAGCCAGCCTGGACTGATGTCAGTATGAAAATATATGCAGTTTCAAAATGCAACGCGCCTGTAATATAGCTCAATAGCTTCATCACGGAGTGTGGTGCAAGCATCGAGCACCAGTGGTACTGTCCACCCGACGTTGGTGCCCTGGTACGATTTTAGTATGAATCAGCTTATTACGCTTCGAGCACATACATTGATGCCAGTTCTGAAAGCACAACAAAGGTGCATGCGACACCGGCCCAGACAAAAAGATACCCATACACAGCACCAGCAGGACCACCACTGCACAAACCTTGTCAGACATCTCGAACGCTGGAGGAAATGTATAGTGGAGCTTACTTTTGGTATGCCTGCAGGAAAAGCCTATTGAGGAAGCTCGAGTCAGCAAATGCAAGCCACAAAAAAGCAATTAAATTGTGATGAGTTCAAACTGACACGACAATTCCTTCCCAAGTAATAAGAATAGTACAACTGAAGCCAAGCATGGACATCAATCCAAAGTTTCGCTGGCTATAGTTAGCAGTTGACGCCAATTATATTTGGAATCGTGGAGATTTTCACCTTCAACACCGGACGCTTTCCCATGCGCGCCAGGTTGGCATCGTCGAGCTCCTCATTCGTGGGGCTGTCGATCTCCCGCATGCCGGCTGTACTTATTTGCTTCACCTGACGAGAAGGCATGGTGAGCAGGGGATGAGCGAAAGACAAGAATGTGTCCAGCTCAAGACAGCAAAGAATTGGAGTTTTGGTTGACGGAGGAAGAGGAGTTTCAGGTTATAGCAGAGACTAATACAGAGTCTGCTCTGGAACAACGGCACCAGGCATGGCTGGTGCGCTTGGTATCGTTTATCCACACACGCTAATCATTCTAGGGTGAATTTCTGTTTTTGCCGCGGCATTCCCGTCAACGAATTATGTAGGGAATACAACTAGTGGATTCGACTAGCTCCTTGGTTTTCAATGTCGGTGGCTCGGAATCCCGGTGGTCTCGCGATGCAGCGACGTTAGAATACAACGGTCATTGGCTATCCCTGCGTTATTCGATGCGCGATCTGGAACAACCTTAGCAACCTCACTGTTTACCTCCTACTTCTGGTTAGCGGCCCACTCGTCCCCGCCACTAGACTATCATATCCCTGTTATGTTACATAGCGCCACGTTAATACTCCTAGCCTTGTATGTTACGCTTTCGATTTATAACGCCAAGGCGGTTTCATAAATTCGATTTTCTTGGATTTTGGTGTTGCACCTGCACAAGCCATTGTACATGATTCATTCAGTGACTAGTTTCACTTTTTCTCATCGTTTAGCCCACCCATACATTAACTTCAATAGTCTAATTTTTATATGAAACAACCCCACATCTATTCCCGTTGCGCTGTTACAGTCCATGTCCGAACCTCGCGAATAATCTGTGCCTGACTCGATTGGCTCTCCGTGTCGCAGTCTGCCGTGGACGTTACAGTGGTGTGGTTAAGGCCGTCGCCATGGATTGGAACCAATTCGTGGGTGTCGCTTCGCATGTCGCCGGCACGTCCAACGCGAGATGACTTGTAGTAAGAGGTTGCTCCGTATGTTCGTTGCTTGCTCTCATAGCTGGAGTCTCCGAGGCTCATCCCGGATGATCGGAGGCTATCGAGGAAAGGCTTGAATTGGGGCGAACAGGCAGTGACAATGCTCAGGCTCTGGACCATCTGGGTGGAGATGGCGACGGTCCACGTATCCCAGGACGGATCAGTGGTGCTTTCGTTCTCGTGAGCGTAAGCCAATTGACATATGATTGCGATCACGACGCTAGAGTCAATTAGCTGGATGATTCCAATTTTTACAACCATTGACAAAAGCTTACGCGACTCGCAGAAGAAACACACTGGCCAAAACGGCCTTTTTGTGGAAGTCTGCTTGGATGCGCAAGATGACCAACAGAGCTTGTGCGACTATGCCAATCTCTGACAGGATATTGGTGATTCCAAGATAATTCCACCAGGCAACCTAATACCTGTGAGTATTATTCGAACGCGGTATAGTCAAAGTGGCACACACCAAGTGGAAGCATTTCCCATGCAGATAATCCCAAGTATCTGGTACAGAGCATTGGAATGCCGCTGTGAAAACCCCCCGCAATCGTCCATAGTAAAATGAACACTCCCAATCCGAGTGCAAAGCGTCGGTCCAACGAGGCTGGTGTCAAGCTGCGAATGAACATCACGAGGGCAAGTTTAGAGCAGGCCATGCTGGTGACGAAAAGAATGTTTGCGGCGTATTGGGCCTATTTAAGATATCATTAGCATCGTGGAAAGCCATGAAATCGCCCGTCGGATGCTGGAGAAATACTCACCTTCATCATACTCACTCGCTCCCCATCCGACAACGAAATGAGATGCTGTCCAAGACCTGACTTTGTCGCCATCGACACAGCAATAGACTGTCCAAGACAGGTGACCATTGCACCGATACTCATAAAGTCATCAAGACCCCATTTTCTCACCATGAAGTATTTTGTGCCCAGCCGTGTGAGGACACTCAATATGCTAGTGACCAGCATGAAGAAGGTCAGCACATTGATGGCAGGGGTCCATGTAGCCTTCAATTCTGGCTTCATCGTGCACGCATTGATAGAATCACAAGAATCACAAGGAGCCGAAGTTGCTAGAAACAATCTAGAACCCGGCAAGCCTCATGCAGAGCTCCCAATAGTCATGGCTTCAAACAAGCATACATTTTAAAAGACCGTTACCAGAGTCTTACAATACGACCATCGTCGGTTGATCGGTTGACTCCACTGTGATTTGACTGCGTTTGATCCAGGCTCATCCAATGATTTGCCAATTTCAGTGACCTGGATCAATCGTGGGCCAAAAATATTACTCCACCAATAATGGCGAAAAGCCAACAGAGGTAGCGGTGGGGGCCGAAGCCAGTTCCTATCATAACTCACGATCTCGCGGTCGGCGTCGACCGGGCCGGATGATCCCTGTTCATCGTTCGCGCACTAGCCACCTGAGACTTTTTTTTTTTAGGGGCTCCAACAAATCTCCCTGCCGCGATTCAATCAAGTTAACTTTTGAGAGTCATTTAACGCAGCTAGCTAGGTCAAAGAACACTGTGACGGGAGGTCCTCAGAAGACATAAAAAGAAAAAAAAAAAAAGAGACGAGGAAAATTGACAAAATGGATGTTATCCCACGTGAACATGGTTATTTTGATGCCCCTTCAGTTTCCTTCGACCTCGGCATAACCGAATTCATTCCAAATGGCCCGCAATGGTATCTGAAAACTCAAATTACAAACGATTACTACGTCTCATCTGTACTACCAGCACGCGGTGTCTTAAGATGAATTAGACTTTATCACCAAGCCAATCATACAATGACCAGAGACACCTTTCTCGACAAAATGCTCAAGGTTACACAGGGGGTGCACAAGTTCCCACTAGCGCGGTTTGATGTTACGTGTTACACAAAAGCATGCCATGCTTGGCCCTCAATAGATTTGATAGAAAATTTGGTTGCCAAGCCCTCTAGACTCCGAGGGAGTCGCGCCTAGTCCTTGAACTGGCGGCTCGACTTATTCGTTTCATCGTCAACAGGTTTCAAGCTTTTACCAAGTGATCTATTGATGAATTCAAGGTACCTTGCGCTCACGAGTTGAATTGTTTCTTTGGGGTGGGATTTAAAGTTCGATGCTATTCTGAGCTGCGAAGGCCTCGAGGCTTGAGCTAACGCAGGTCCAATTGGCTGGATTTCGCAAAAGAATCATGTAACTTCTTAAGATCAGAATTTGGAGCTTCCTGTAACGTAACTAAGAGTCAGAAGATTTCCTCGCCGTTTCTCGAATGCTGGCTTCTTCAAATCGTGTACCGATAGGTAGGATGACAATTCCAATCCATAGCCAACTGGTAACATTCCGAGCCTTCAAGAGAAGGATCCCGCTCAGCGCCAATATCCGCCACCGTAGCCTGCTCTAGCTTCCGGTTCCTCCGTTGCAGCGTAAAGTGCAATAATGTCGCCATGAAAATACACATTCCGCAGAAAGCAACGTTAGCAACATTCGCCTGCCAGTACTGAGGACCCTGACTAGATGGATAGAAATAACTCGCGTAAATTGATGCGAAGTTGGACCCGGCATTCACAACGGCGTAGGCCACTGCACGCTTAGATCTCGGTCGTGGGAGTGAAGTCGAAACCCAAGAAAGAATACAGCCAAACGATCCGTAGATAGACATCATCATGAACGTGGAAATATACCGAGCCGCGGTATTCAGGGTAACAGCACTGATGATGAACCCAATACTGCTGAAAACTTGCGGCCAGACCACGTGGAGCCAACGCTCACTTACACGGTCACTATGAAATGAGTTGGTGACACTAAGAATAGCAGCGAAGATATACGGCGGCGCAGACAAGAGCAGTGTGATGGTTGTGCTGTAGCCGAGTGTTTCAACGATAGTCGGGAAGAAATTAGTGAATGCGGCTGATGTGTTGAGTCCCAGCTGCATCAGCCAGATGATATAAAGTACTGGGTCAGTGAAGGCGAGTCTGAGACCTTCCCATTTACTATGAGTCTCATCATGGTCCGTCTCATTCGCGTCCTCCGCAAGGCGGGCGATAGCTAGAATTCGCTCTTCGTCGGTGAGCCATTTCGTGGTTGCTGGGTAGTCTGGTAGAACGAACATCGCAAATAGGGCAATTGGAATTGTAGCTGCGCCCTCGATGATGACTAGTGAATTAATGTGTTAGTTCTAATCTCAGCAGGCAGCTTTCAGGGATTGTTGTTGCATACATAACCATCTCCAGGCCGGGAGGCCCCCTTTCCATTCATGCCGGACATAATAGCACTACCAAGAAGGCCACCAAAAGCTCCCGATATCTGAGCAGCGACGTAAAGGATCGAAATCCGAGCGGCGAGTTCTTTCTTTGTGTACCAGGATGAAAAAAGGAACAGAGCACCAGCTTCAGACAAGTTAATTGATGTTTCCTGATGATTTTCATTGAGAAGATTCAACCAACTCACGGAAAAAAGGCGCTTCCACAAAGCCCAAAACAAATCGCAGTGCAAGAAGTCCTTGATAACCTTGGACTGCTCCCGTACATGTGCTCACAATAGCCCAGCAGCACATGACGCCAGGCTACTGGAGTGTTAATAGGTCATCAATTCCATGTGAATGCAGTGATCACACACCAGAAAGATTGATGGTCTCATCTTATTGAGAATCATGTTGGTCGGCACCTGGGTGAGCACGTATCCAATGAAGAATAAGCCTAGTATATGTAAGTACAGGGGCTTTTGAATTGGACCTCAAAAGGAGGAATCCCCACTGATGATAGTGTTATACTGATCGCCGACAAGACCGAGATCTTCCTCCAGGGTTCCCAGTCGCGCGGTAGCGATGTTGTTGCGATCGAGGTAGTTTAAAACATCTGTTCCATAAGTTAGAACTCTGTGCCAAGGGTGTCTTTTCGTAAAAACATAAGCCGCGTACAGATCAACATCATCAAGGGCAGCAATCTCATGTCAAGCTTTCGCAAGAACTTCTTCTCCAATTCCTTGCGATTCTCCAGCATGAGTGTTGCCACTTCTACCTCAGAGATGTCCTTTCCGAACTTGGTAAAAGTCTCATCTTCTTCGGTTTCACCATGGTGGTCTGCCTTTGCATCACCGAATTGATCGTCTGCGCTCATTCCGTCTGCGGCACGCAGCTAAATACTATGAAATACTTTCGAGCGGATACCAGATTCCTGTACTGAGCGAAATTCTGTCGATGTTCTCTGGAAAGAGAGCTTCATTGTGGAAGTGAGGTTTATTTAAACAACCCCACTTCCAGTGTACTTCCCCGCAAAAGTCCTGTCGGGTGTGGTGGTTCAATACAATCCCAAGATTTTGGCCTGGGCCGGGACATACACTTTGCCGGTTCGGGCAACTGAGCGACCCGTTTATGCGCGACGTCGGCTACTTACCCGATGCAGGGTTTGTTCGCCGACCATTTCTATTTGGTTCTAAGACCCATTCCAGAGCTCGCTGGGGCGCGCAGATATAATCTCCAATTTGGATATTCAATGGCTCAGACCATGCGCAAACTTATGCGAGACTAGATATTGGCCGAGTCATGGGGATAAACAATGCCCTTGTTTGGATTCATACGGTCATATCCACTATCAATTGTCCAAAGGTTCAGTCATTGGCCTGCCATTTCTTGACGACTCCATCTAATATCCATTCAAAGTGGACAACGCTGATGCAAAAGGAACGCACAGTGGTTGATACATCTATACATAGGTAGACCTCTCTGCTAGAATATACATGATTTGTTATCGATCAAGATAGAACCTATTACAGCTGGAAGACACCGGCGATAATAGCGACGATGGAAGCCGCAAACATGGAGGAGACCATAGAGGCCGAGGCGCCGGAATAGGCGTAAGCTGAAGCTGAAGCAGAGGCAGCAGAAGAGGCAGAGCCGGAAGAGCTGGAAGAGCTACTGGAGGAAGACGAGCTCGAGGATGAGCTGGATGACTTGCTAGAGGTGGAGTTTGAGCTGGTTCCGTTGTAGGCCTTGATGCTGGTGTAGTCGCCGGTCTTATCGGTGTACTTGTAGTGCTTGGCAGGGTTGTAGTTGATGACCTTCACGGACTCAACGTACATGTTGAAGGGAGCGGCATCGTAGTCGGTCTCACCACCAGCCCATTCGATGGTACCTTCACTGTTGTCGGGGTCACCGCCGGCCCAGATACCGATTCGGATACGCATGGGAGTCTGAGGGTAGTTCTTGCCGTTGAGAGCATCAGCATACTCCAGGGTGCGCACGACGGTACCATCAAGGAGCCAGTTAATGCGCTCCTCGGTCCAGTCGATGGAATAAGTGTGGAAAGTGGTCTCGGGGTCAGTGACGTTCACGGTGGTGGCACGGTCCCAGCCGGTAGTGTTGTCTTTGCCGAAGTAGTCGGTCTGGATCTCGCCAGTGTAGGTGCTAACTTGCTCCTGTAGCATTGTTAGCTATTTTAGTTTTTTAGACAAGTTGCTCGTCTTACCCAGTCGATCTCATCAAGGTCATCAGACTCCATGATCCAGGTAGAGATGATACCCGTGCCGTTGGCAGCACGGAGCTTAACGTCGACGTGGCCGAAGAAAATATAGAAATCACTCTCGATGGTTGGAGCATCTCCCTCAGCGGCAATTTGGAAAAGTGCCCCAAGGTCGGTGCTGTTGACGGTACCGGCAGTTGTAGTCCACCTGTCAAAGGCAGATGAACCGCTGGTGAAGTCGACGTTGTACGACCACTTCGCCAGACCAGTGTTGGCAGGGCAAGTCTCTAGATAGGTGATCTGTTAGTACTTTACTTGGACACCGGATTCGAAGATAGTGCTTACTGTTGAGCGGGTCGCAGTCGGTATAGGTCTGGGCAGCACCAAGCTGGGCAGTTGCCAGGAGCATGGCAGCCCACTTCATGTATGAAGCAACCATTTTGATATTGAACGAGTGTAATCCGACAACTAATGAGTGGAAGGAAAAATGGAACGAGCAATAAAACAGAAGGGCGGGCTTCGATATTATAGGAACTGGGGAAATAGACCATTATCCTGACAACTTCATCTATTTTTAATTAACCGACCCAGCAAGGGCGAACCCAATTGACCAGTGCGCTCCGATCTTGGAAATCACCTCCACCCAGCGGCCATAACTCAGGTGCCTTGGTCAATAAGGGCTAGTAATTGGGCTACACCGATATCAGAGTGGATGTTAGCCAGGAAACAAAAGACAATCCGATGGTCGATGTAGTTAAAACTGATAAATACTGGCTCCACTGAAAAAGCTTGGGTTGGTCGATGACGGCAGCATCTTACGTGGTTGGTTCTCACTATGACGGATCGAGCCGTGAGCCACGCAATTCGCCTATATCTTTTTCCCCGTTGCGGTACTTTTCGCTGAGCCCCAAACACCGAAGTGTGACTTTGTGCATTAAGACATTAATAGAAAAAAACGAGGATCTACCGGCGTTTCCGAGGTGATAACTCATTTAATAAAATTGATGTCCATGAACGCGATGTGTCGGCGCTAACTGATTCAATCTTCACTGAGACCCACTTGCCACGACGCCCTGACGAACGCACCAAATGGAGACGAATCAATTTTCTTAGCCAAGGAAGACGAGAGAAGAGGATCATGGCCTGCTATTGTCTTAGTTGGCACAATGGAAGTACGAGATTTTGGATAGCTCCAACCTTATGAGGGAGGCGTCACTTGATGCCGTATCTTGGTCCAACGTAAGTCCCAAGCCCCACGGGCATCTCTAAGTGGCATCTGAGCCACCCACAACGTGGGTTTCTGCATAGAATAGCCACACCTTCATTACTGCCGGAAGAAAATACCTCCATCGCAGGCTACATTATTCAGAGGTCCTCTTTCTTGCAAGGAGGCGTATAAATTTACAGTCATAAAGCTCACGTCAGCAATAATGCTAGAGGTTCCATTGCGGTAATGCGATAAAGTGTACTATAGCAGCTCTAATCTTGCAGTTAAAGCTTTGTTTGATGCCGTGCTATAATGGGTTTCGAGTTTTCTATTTTGGCGTTCTTCTGAGTTTCCGTTTAATTGTTTAGTACTCAAAGCTGATCAAATTCTGCAGTAATACTAATAAGCGCAGTTTGACTAGTTATATCAGCGACAGTTTCTTTTCAATTTTCTTAGTGCAAGTATTTCGACGTACGAAAAGAACGTGATTTTGGAGATTGAGTTTATTTACCTCGACTTGCTAACGTGTGCATCCTCTGGCCATTAGCACCAATTGATATAAGCGAACTAGATTTCATGAAGGATCAAATTCCTCTCATTGTCTCCATTCGTACTCAACCCATCTCTGATTGACGAAGCAACAAAACACTCACAATGATCTTCTTTCTTCCTGGGCCAAGGTCTGTCTTGCCCTATCCCATCCACACCTGTACCGATTCCGACCTGACTAACCTCTATATTCCCCTTGTATATGCGTTGCATTTGGCTTGAGGTGACTCATCCAAACCAGGGGCTTTTCTAGTAAAGGTTTTACGATGGGCGGAGATAGATTCGGCTTTAGATTACTTCAACATAATATCATATTGCTCCGCTGCTTTGCTTCCGCTCTTTTGTCACCGCACTACAAATTGTTTCAACTAGCTTCAAATCATCATTTAATCTATCATGTAAAATTTAACTCGTGCAATGAAAGGAGTGTACGAATCCTTGGAAATTAATTTATCAGGCGAGATATCCATCTAATCCTGTAGCTACATATCTTGATGCAATCCCTGCGGAGCTAGTGAGGATAGGAAATGTATGCGAGCCAATCAAAACCACAAGTACCACCAATGAGTGAGCCGAAGCCAGACACTCGGTGTGCTCCCTGACCATCCTCCCCGCACTAATCCCAGCCGCTTCAGCCTTGCAAAATGAGCTAATGATTATAAAGATCGAAAAGATTTTTCCCATCTTACCATTCTCTGTTTTCTTTGAATCATACTATGAGTCCAAATCAAAATGGCGGAAGTGAAATTTGTTGCCCTCCCAACCAAGCCCTCGGCGAAGCTGAGCTACACATTTGAAGCGCCCGGGGCCACCTCAAATCCCGCGCTCGTCGTCTTTCTAAATGGTATCGGCCTGCCGCAGGACCCCTGGCACTCTGTCATTTCCCAGTTGAAAGATCTCCGCAATGACCAAGGTCGCAGCCTCCCAGCCTTTTTGACCTATGATCGCTTCGGTCAAGGGCAAACCACAGACCGTGATCCCGATGACGCAGGCGCGGATGATCCATCTCACGGTCACGACTGTCTAGCTGCAGTTGAGGATCTCCGTCAACTGCTGGTTTGGATTATACAAGAGAATATGGGCGTTTCCGACGTGAACTCAGTCAACCTTATCCTAGTTGCCAACTCTGTCGGCTGTGCTTTGGCTCGTTTGTATAGCCAGGAATACCCTAACACCGTTGCCGCCCTACTCCTCCTTGATAGCGTGCTTGCAAACTCAGACTTCGTCTCGATTTTCCCCGACCCAGATGCACCCGACTTTGATCCCGCTCAACTGCAAGGTCTTCCAGCCGAAATGATCCGCGCAGTCCGAGCTGGCGTCCGTCGCGTGTTCCACCCGGACGTTGGGAACAAAGAGGGTCTCAGTCGGCGGAACTTGGCTAAATTGCTGCCGGAAAGTGATGGACCTCTGCTTAAGGGTCCTGCGGGTCACGGCCCTTTCGTTACTGTTGTTGGCCACGACTTCGACACATTTGCCGAGGAGTCGACCCAACTGGGGGTCCCTAAGCCGGTGACAAATACTTTTGTCAATCCCTTCTGGCATCGATATAATGAAGCATTGGTGAACATTACAGAGGCAGAATACAGGAAGGGCCCGATCTTGGCACCTAATGGGAGTCATTTTGTACAGAGAGATAGCCCCTCGTTTGTGGCGCAAGAGCTCGACGAATTATTGGAAAAGGTACTATAGGGTGTTAATTTATCAGTTACAATTCTGAGGGTCATTGACTGGTAGAGTACTAAAGACCCAGATAGGCCTGTCCCAAAATTGCAGATAGAGAGTGGAATTTCAATTGTGCAAAATATAAAATGAATGCTACACCGGCTAAGCTTGCATTTATTCGGGCGCAAGGTACTGCGACGATATTCTAGATCAGAACACAATGTCAGAGCTCCTCGGAGAGATGAAAAGCAAAACTTGTGACCAATCTCTCACTAGAAGTCGCAGATATCTTGAGCTTTTGTTGTCCGAATATTTTTCTCCGCTTTAGCTCTCATTGGAATCGGCAGTAGCAGGCTCCAGCGGGGTGGAAAGGCCGACGCGATCAGCGGTGCGAGTGTAAGCGACACCGCCATTGATTCGGTCCTCATGAACAACCAAGTCCTTGCGGTTGGTGTCGACAAGAAGACGGATGAGATCCGGGCGCATGTAGTGGCCACCCTGTTTTAAAGTATCAGTACCAGAGCTTATTGAACATATTGGGAATTAGCAATTGACTTACAAAGTCAGCCAGAGACTTGGTTAGGTGAATCTCATCAAGGTCGATCTGCCATAGTTAGTAAATGCACATCCTCTAGTTATTTCCA
The DNA here is from genome assembly GCF_028827265.1 of Penicillium atrosanguineum. Lineage (NCBI taxonomy): Eukaryota > Fungi > Ascomycota > Eurotiomycetes > Eurotiales > Aspergillaceae > Penicillium > Penicillium atrosanguineum. The sequence goes on along the minus strand of NW_026623133.1, from coordinate 1,073,961 downwards.
GGTTTGAACAACTTACATCCACAAAGAGAAGACCCTGGAAGTCCTTAGCTGGATGGGGAACAAGGTTCTGTCCATCTGGTCCAAAGATACGTCCGTTACCGTTGTAGATGTTAGGATCCTCTAACTCCTTTCCGGGGGGAGTGTTCAGCTTGATACCCTCGGCAGTGATAGTTTGCCAGGGAGCAAGAGTGAAAGATCCTGTCTCAATGGCATAGGCAGGTGTAACAAGCTGAGCCGTCTTGTCAGTCATCAGGTCAAAGATCCGCATTATAAATGACAAAGATAAAAACTCACGTCCGCATTCGCCTCCGCGATGTTGGTGTAAGGATCGGGGTATTTCAACGTCTCCTTTCCAGGGTACAATGGCCAAGCAGCAACGTGGACCTGCTCACCCAGAGATGCGGCGTAAGCTTTCATAAACGGGTTCATGTTCTCCCAACAATTCAAGTGACCGATGCGACCGATTTCGGTGTCCATGACCGATTCGGTGGTGTCACCGGTGCCATCACCAAAGACAAGGCGCTCGACATGAGTGGCGCGGATCTTGCGACGGTGGTTGATGATCTCTCCAGCAGGGTTGATCATGACCTGAGTGGTGTAGAGACTGGCTAGATCAACCTCGGAGTAACCGAGAGAGACGAAGATCTTGTTGGTACGGGCAGCTTCGCGAATACGGCGCATCTCCTCAGAGCCTGAAGGAAGACTGTTCTCGCGGTATTTTTTGAGAAGCGGCAGGCTTTCCTGGTAGTTCGTCTTCCAAGCCCAGTAAGGGTAGCCGGGGATCCCTAAAACGCATTAGCTAGAAGAGATGATACTCATTTGGTAGACTAACACAGCTCCGGGAAAGCAATGAACTTGCATCCGGCCTTGCCAGCTTCGTCAATCCAGTGGATGGTTCTTCGAGTCGATTCCTCTAGATCAAACCAGCCGGGTTCAGCATTAACAGCTGCAGCCTTGTACTTCTTAAGAACAGGTGCCATGTTGAAGATATCCAGGGTCTTTTATTCAACGTGAAATTGATGTGGTGTGAAAGATGATTTGAATAATAAGTTCTTCGGATAGATACACAGGCCCCTTTTATAGTGTTTGTCCTGAAGATATGACCCGACCATCATCCGTGCGAGCGTAGAGCATCCGCTACACCCGAGTCGGCTGTTGGAATCGGTGGATGCCTCTCAGGTTGACCGGCCCACAGTGAGCAGAAGCCCCAATTGTTGATTGAATCAAGATGTGAGCAGAGATGTTTCACTGTATCTTCGGGGTTTGGTGTACATCACGCCATGGGATATTGGACTTGATGTCACTCGCGATGAACATCTCACTGGCGGGCTATGCTTAGGGAAGTGCCCATATCCCGAACCCAGCAACTGATTGTTAGGAATCGTGCCATTGGAGAGATGGCAATATCTGCACTGACCATATGCTTTGTCGCCGTGGCCGACCTGAATTGTTCCGGGCGGTTGCCCAGATCCCGACGTGGAGCGGGGTTTGTAGATGCCAGCGAGACCTAAGATCAGAGATGTGAAGTATCTCGGTTCGGGATCTATTTTAATTAATGACATGCCACTGTGGGACCGATTTTGAAGATCAGAGAGCGTTGGTCACCGAAGTCTTTCTTGGCAGACCTTGCGTAATGAGGCAAACCCCGGGCAAAGCCCGCCGAGTTTGCCAGGAGGGTTTGCTTGAGGACAGTTAAAGACGATAAAAAAAGAGGTGCACACTCATGGGAAAGTAAATCCCCCAAAACTCTCAGAGTACGCTACATATCTGAGGGTTTCAGCCCCCGAAGAGCAACAAACATTCACCCGTGATGGTCAAGCAATTCCTGGGGCCCAGTTCGGGGCGTTTCTGGAGTCATAGGTCTTCAATGATGTGCAAGTCACCTCAGACATCATTTGCTTCAGCTTGAAAATGAAATTGATCAAATTATTTCAGCAGCTTGCTTATAACACGCGCAGACATCACAAGAACGACGTCAACAGATTGCTTATGTCTCCCGATGTGACATTTCCCGACAACGTGAAGGCTGTTTTTGATAAGTCGTTCCACTCAGCAGCTCATATATATATGTTTTCCATTTCATAGTGAAATTATTGGGTCCGGGACTCGCGGCTGTTAAAATTGGAGATCCTGTTGGGCGAAATTACGTCCCCAAGGCCTTGTCTGCTGGAAAATACCAAGCAAGCATGATCCTTTCGTGATTACTGGTGGTCTAGGAAAGGTCCAGCATGAAATTGATCTGCTCCGCAAAGGAGTTTCGACAAAAAATATTGTCATTGAGGTATCTGGGGAGCATAAGAAACTTGCTGGTCCAGAAAACAGAATTGATAGTGTCTGGACGAAGATCTCATGACCGAAACCCAGGTTCATCATCCTCGAGAATGGAGTTTGTCCGTCCAACCACAACACCAGTACTCATTTCCGTAACTTGAGTGTTCATTCTTTTGATTTCTTCAAGACTCTTGTCAAAACTCTTCCAAATGCCAAGCACCGTTTCTATATGTTCAATATCAAGAGATTTGTTCTGGAAACGTGAGATTGTTCGTGCAGTATGCACAGTGTTGGTGATCTCTCTGCCGTTCATCTTAACCGACACAAATGAGTCGATAGCATCGTCTAGATCCACACAAGACTCATTACTTAGAATTACTTTCAAGATTTACATCCAGAGTTTATATCTTGTCTCAAGACCGGGCGGAGTATATTTCAGAGCGAGATGAATGCGAGATTTCATGGCTTTGTCAAAGGACTTGATCCGATTAGTGGTGAGGAAAACGATGCCGCTGAAGTATTCTAACTCTTTCAGAAAAACTAGACAACCAGGATTTAATTTTTAATAACGTCGCTTTAAGACTTCGGTCTGCTTTCTTACCGGCAACAAGAGCGTTTCGGTGTGCGCTGGCTCCATGATCCTCTCGAGCCTCCAGGAAAACATCCACCTCGTCCATCAAGACGACTGTTTTCCATACGGTCGCATACTGCAGAAGCAGCTTGAGACTGCGCTCAAAAGCCCACGGACTGCTTATATTAGTTCATATTTCAATCTATTGCTGAAGTCCTCTATACGTACTTGTCCGACTTATTCAACTCTCCTAGAGACGCCATCATGAGAGCCCTTCTTGTGCCTTCGGCCGCAGTCTCTGCTTTCAGTGTCTTTCCAGAACCGGGAGAACCATGTAGAAGAATCACCAGGCCCTTGCCTTTTTGCAAAATTTGGTCTCGCGAGTCATCGGGGTACGAGTGGGATGTCACCAGAGACTGAAGAACGAGCTTTTCGTGATCGCCAATGATCAATGAATCCCAAGCATTTTCTTTCCATTGAACCTCACGTATTTCTTTGATAAAAAATCGGCACCATTCCTTGCGAGGAAGAGAAAATCCAACTTCATATGGAGGGCAGAGCAGCGGGTCGGGTGTCTTGACTTGAACACGGACTGCGTTTGAATATTGGTTCTCATGGAAGTCTTGCGGTCCAACATGACTCTTCCTAAATCTGTATAAGGGAGACAGACTGCATCGAAATCCGCTTCGTGCGGATTGTACCAGCCATACGGAGGCTCTTTAAGATATTATGCTTGACCATCATAAGACATGACTTTTACACCTTTCAATGCGAGGAAACTTTGACCTCGGGCAGTCATTCGCTCTTCGAGATCTTCCTGTTCTTTGACAAAGATACGTGGATAGCACGGAAGGTCAGTGATAATAGCCGGGTTTTCGGCAGCGAAGTCACTTTTTTGGTAGATAAGGAAAGTACGCGAAGCTTCACCTTCCAGGGTGCCATCATGACTGGTGTAAGTGCAGTGGACCTCCATATAAGGACCGCTCTCGAGGGTTTCTTCGTAGGCGGTTTTCTTACATTTCAGAAGCCAGGGATGGCCCATGAACTCTGTGTATACCAAGTCTCCGGGACGGAAGATGCACCATGCATCATAGAATGTGATTTGGTTTTTCCGCAGCATACTCAGGAGTCGATCACGTTCGGGACCAATTTCGTTATTCATGAAGTCGACCAATAAGTTCAGGTGCATACGCTCATCTGCATCTTTCGTTGACTTTCGAAGTTGGTCCAATTCCTTCCAATAGTGAAGCAAGATTTGGAACGGGCTTTCAAGCTCAAAAGGCTGTGTAAAGTCGGCTGGAATAGTTGGGTAGGAACCGATCAAATTTTGAAAGACTTGAAGAAGTCTGGTAGAATTGACTTGCAGAGTTGTCTTCTCAAGTTGGTTTTTCTCTCCCAAGAAACGATTGACAATCAAAGCATAAGAGCTATCTTTATCGCTCAACTCAGCCTGGCCGAATGGGTTTGAAATGGGGGTAATAGAGACGTCTCCATTCTTCGTTTTGCTGTGACGGTATGCTTTGAACTCGCATTTTTCTCCGGTCAGGCTCTTTGTGGTGTCCATCTTGCTTAATTGAAGTTTTGATTTTCGGAAAGAGGTGCTGGGGGCTATTTGTGCCCTTTTATCCGCTTGCTGTCCGCTTCGGTACGATACATGGCAATAATAAAAAAAGACGCGCGCTACGCGAGCTGATCCTTGGTTGACCTGAGGCTCACGAGGCGACACAGACAGCACAGGGACAACACAGGGACAGCACAGGGATAACGCCAGCTCAGCCCCATTTTGAACAACGTGACACAATCAACCCGGCTACATTGACTGGCCAAGTAGTGGCCTGTCATAGCATACAGCTTGTGCCTCCTACGCAAATTGCAGAACTAGGGCGCTTCAGTCAACGATGGCGCATAGTTGGAGGCCAATATTTCAGGCAAAACCGATTGATGACAAAATTCCGGCACTGCTTGCACTGCCTATAGTAATGCGCTGGAAGATTCCCAATGAGGGTGGATGGAGGAGATGGAATCCGCAACTTGATGAAAAGTCCACAGACCTAAAGCGCGGGGGTGATTATATTCGGATGCTGCGTGGCAACTTTGTGGATCAATACCTCTTTGAAGTACCCGTCCGAAGTGGGTTGAACTGGACTCGAAAAGCTTTCTTGAGTTGCTGTCCGTTCGGCCATGCCCAATATTTACCGAGCAAGAAAGCAAAGAGACGTTCATAGCCCACGATTTGATCAATACCGTCGATCCCGAACATGTGTGTCTAGTGGTCTTTCCTTGCCGGCATTGATGTTAACCCCCGAGAAAATTCGTGTCGTCCCTTTCATGAGGAGTATACGCTTCAATCATGATTCGTTCTGCCATTTTGGTGTGGCACCTTAAGTCACACCTGTCTTACAACCCCTGCGGCTGTCCCACACGTCGGGGACGCCCTCAGCGAACTGGCTATCGCCACTACTTCTCAAGGCTCCAGGTAGAACTGCTTTCTAAGATCTGCACGAATTGTACATTGAAACTCCATGGCTTCGCATGTCCCATACTTCATGAGAGGGTTTCAAGGACATAAGCTGAACTTGTGTTTTGTTGGTCGTTAAGTATGTACCACACTCATACACACATATATATAATCATGCACACATTTGTCATAGTAATTTTTCCCTGGCTACTTTATAATCTCATTGTGGCTCTATATCTATATCCAGGATTATATATAAATTAAACTCTCTCTTAACTATGACGCGCTCAGGGATCTTTAGTAGGATCTCTTCCAGGGAGTACCAGCTCCAATGCATCCATCAGCACGCTCAAAGTACCAGTGATGAGCGGAGAAAGCTTCAATGGTAGGAACACCGGTTCCTGTGTTACCCTGCCAGTTGATATCACCGTCGAGAACCTCAATATCGCCAGTGGTAACAGTAACGTTGTTGCCGGAGGTAATGTAGTACTCTGGGCTGACGTGGACGTAACCCATAGCGATAAGAGGCAGCTTAGGGACAGGGTCATTGGTGTGCGTAAATCGGTAATTATTACCCTGGTCAGTGATGAACTTAGCCAGTGCCAAATTAGCCACGCGAGGCGAGGCATAGGCGTATAACTTTGCCGAGGGGTGACCACGGCCTCGGATATCGGCGGCAGCGAGAGTCGCAATGCCAGCGCCAAGGCTGTGACCCACAACAACAAGCTCGTAGTCGGAGTTCGCAGTTACGACTTCGTTGAGATTCTTCAAGACGTCGTCGCGGACCACAGCCCAGGAGTTCCAAAAGCCGAATTCGGCCTCGCAGCTATCGCAGAGACCGGGGTCGGTGTAGGGGAACTCGACATCAGCGATCCAATTGCGGACAGAGTAGGAGCCGCGGAAAGCTAGGATGACAGCCTTGTTGGTGCTGTCTACCGCGATATAGCCCGCAGTATCGGTAGCGGTGGTGCTGTAGTTGTTAGAGTCTTTCCTTTTTCTTGATGGATTGAATAGCCTACTTGGAGAAATCAAAGGCAATCTTGGTGTCAGCTGCCTCGACCTGAGGGCAGTTACCAGCCGAGCAGGCCAGTTTGGTACCAACCTGACCAGCATAGTTGGCTTCACAGTAAGAGGCAGCAGCATACTGGACCCAGAACTTAAACTGAGACAACTCATCGGACGGGACGTCTGAGAGAGAATGAGCAAATAAATGGCATTGTATGGGAAAAGACCATACCTCTAGCCTTCAGCGGGCTCGGGACTGCAAGACCCGGCGCAATAGCTGCAAACAAGGTAGCCAAGATAGAGAAACGCATAGTGGCTGTCTAAGAGGACTTGGTGTGCAATGTCCAATTCGAGGCCCGCGGAACTCTTTATATCTCCCGGGCGTGCGAGGAAAAGAAATTCTCAAGTTCCTGCACATGATATACCGAAAACGGATACTCATCAGGCAGTGGATCATCAAATCCAGGTGTGATTTGACCAAGACTGAGATGATCGACAAGCCAAATAACTAATAGAGAGGAGAACCTCGGCGCATCAGTGGCCTTTCCATTTAGCACCAGATCCATGCAGATTAGATCAAATTCCGCATGCCGAGTCCACAATTACCCAACACCGGCTTTAGCAATGCTGGATAGCTGTAGCATGAATCCAATGGCACCAGCGTGACCACTCCGCAAAATCCAGGGACAAAATCCTCGGTATCTAGGCGGCTTTGCAAATCCCATGTGCCGTTCCCACTATGCGCCGATTTCGACCCATCGGGGCCCGATGGCTGAGCTTGGCATTGGCGAACCGGTGGATGACGATGGGGCTCCACGGGCATTCGACTATTCGGGGATTCGGCCCGAGGAATGCAAGACACCGCCGATCAATCACTGATCATGTGGGTGAATCGGAGGGCCCAGGGTTAACACCCAGCTGGAGCGTTAGTTGCAAGTGACAAGTGGAAGATGTCGCGTGCAATCAAAGCGTGGCATTCCAACGCCACCCGCTCCCGTGCATGAACCACTCAGCTCAATAAGCTCAGGCTTTACGAACCAGTTCGTTACCTAGACACGGAATCTAGGTGACATGAGACGGCATAAGGATTAATACAATCCTTGCAAAGTTACTATGCCTTTCCGCCGATCAGGTCGCTGACGTCTCCAGGTCTTGATGATTGACCCACTTTCGGAATCCGGGATCCTTGTGTCGCGGTCACTCCGAGCTCATCAGATAAACTTTACACGCGGTTGACGGTTCAAATGGCAGGTAAGGCGTAAAACGTTCGCCGAGTGGTGGATCATGTTCCCTCTTCGGAAATGATGCTGCGTTAAAGTATCATTCAAGGTATGTTTCCCGCTTTAGCTAAACTCAAAATCTCGGCTTCTTCGCTTGACGGTATACCGAGCCAAGCACGTGCAAATAGATGTACCAGGGTACCTGCATGGCTAAATTTTAGGACAGAGACATCGTGGAGACTGATTCTTCTAGGCAAATTATTCGACAGCGGTTGGGGAAACGGGTTGGAGTAGGCCAGTCTCTTTTCCTCAGAAACAAGAAGCATCCCGATTTTGAAGACAAACAATGCCTTTCATCCGTATTATCTATATCATCATCGTCGACTTTTATTCATGCCATAGGTCTTGGGTAGTCAAGAAGTGAAGACTGTGAAACTTGTACACACCTAGACAGTGATTATGCTCGCACTTTATTATGGTCATCACTTGGGCATGAACCCAATATTTTGAAATTCATAGATCTGAAGCAAACTACATTAGGCATCCCTCCTTGATACTCGAATGCAAGTCACTCAAGCCCACCCGCACGCGGCGGTAGCCCGAACGAGGACTTCCACGCTGGATATTGTCCTTGCCCTTTAGACTTGCGACACTGGGAGAGACTGAGCGTGCACCACTCATAGCCGGGGTTGTGAGGCTAGGTGCAAGCGAAGTGCGTTCCAAAGCAAAGACCTCCACCATCCACTCGTACCAAACCTTGCGATCGTCAGTCTGGCGGTACATGGTAACCACAATCTCGCCGTTGTCAGGGACGTTAAGAGGTGTCTGTTATAGAAAGTTAATATTTGTAAGAGAATAGTAGCGAGCAGCCAGTTGGATAAGAGAAGAACTCACCTTCAGAGGGAAGTAAATAGGGAACCAGCTGATCATGCTAGCACTCTTCGCGTCCATAGTCACTGGGTTGGTCGAAAGCTCGACATTGCCATATAGAACGGTCTCAAAGTACCCAGCCAACCCGTGGCAGACACCACGGTTCTGAGCGGGGAAGGACAAGCGAGTCTGACGCACGTTATGCGAATTGGAGATGGTGGATTGTGACATGGACTGGGTGGGAATGTTTTTGTTCGGGTGAGAGAAAGACCACGCAGTTTGCACGAAGGGGCTCGGGAATTCAGTGGCGGCAATGGGCGCTGCAGAGCCTGAGGCCCGGTTTGTCGTATTTTGGTTTCCGGCCTCAGCGGAAGCGGGCGAATCGGAGGTGGAGAGGAAGTCGATTGCATGTAGCATGACGACGTATGGTGTTTCCGGAGCCGCTGGGTTTGAAATAGTCTGGTTCATGACATCGGCGTGCAGCTTAGGTGCAGAAACTGGGGTGAAATGGGCTGTGTATGAGGCCGGAATTGAGATACCGTGAACTGGATTGATGAGATCGTTGACTCCATCCAAGCACTCTGGGGAGAGTTCGTTGTCGGCAAATGAGCCAAGCAACTCGGAAACAACGATATCCACGTAGGTGTGCGTGAAAACAGAAGCTTGGGGGTTGATGAAGTCGGAGGCCGGGCCTGGATCATTCTCACCCTTCTTCGGTGTGTAAATCAGGGTGTCTTCGATACCTAGGGATTCGCCGACGCGTTCCTGACTTCCCTGGGCTGCCTGTCGGCGCACGCGGGGTCCTTTCCAGCTGCGCATGTCTGACTGGACCAGCGTAACCTTGTTGTCCCAAATGTTTTCGTTGTGACGCTGTAACAAAACAAACGCGTTTTGGTTCTTCTCAACGGCCCACAGATCTATTTCCACGCCTGCTTGGATACTGGCCTTAATTGCTCGAGTGACCAACGGGCCTCGGCCAGCACCCACAACTGCAAGGATCACCTTCCCGTCCGGGTGCGAGGTAGGTTTCTTCTGTTCCGCCCAATCCCTCAGGGCCTTCTCGATCGCACGCTCATACCACTCATACTTGATTGGGTCTTTTTCAAAGACCTCGTATGTAATGCTTTCCAGATTGACGGTCAGTGGTTGCAAGGGGGCCTGCAGATAGTCCTGATAGCCTGTTCCAAATCGTTCAATCGGAGTTCGTACGGGTTGTCGCTGCTGCAGATTCCTGATATAGGAAAGATGAGGAGTCGGATCGTGGTGTTTCTTGGCACCCGCGCCCAGACTTGGGTAGTCTGAGCTAGCAGTGGTATCCTCGTCCGCATTTCCAAGTCCTGGGATTGAATCAACGTCACACAGAAGTATCCATGGAGGGGCTCGAAGGCGCATCAGCTTTGCGATCAAAGCCTGGTGGCTCTTGGACAGAACAGGGTACCCTTTTTGATTCTTCAAGAAAGTAGAACCGTCAATCGAAAGTAGGTGAACCGGCTCGGAATGCCAGCGGGACTGCACAGGCAGAGGCGGCAATTGCTTGGGCATGGCAAGAGCTGTAGTCAAGTTTAGCGACTGGTTTTTTGAGTACGAAGTGGTCGGTACTTACCAACGAACAGTCTGGAGTGGTATTTGCAAGTCTTCCGAATCAGATCCCATGCATCCCATGTTCCGAACAAATCCACTTTTGGTGATACACCGTCATCCGGTACAAGATACTCCTCTCGAGCATGTGGAGCCAGATCACCCATGGTATCAAGCTCGAGCTCGGGGGTGTCGACCATGCGGAACCAGGTGTGGAATTGGATATACGGGCCCAGACTCAATGCATCTTGAATGGCTCGTGCGTAGTACACCACACCTTCTGAGTGTATGCCGCCGTGATGCAGCTTAGGGCTGGGTACCAGAAGATATCCAATGCCACAAAAAGCAGCGTAGGCCACCTCCAGCATAAAAACCTGACGGGACAGGTCCGCAATCAGTGGGTCAGGTGAGCACATATCAATCCAGCTGCTGATCACACCGACAATCTGGCTGGTCGCATCATTTGGGGTGAGAGTAGAGTCTAGCTTTGACAGCGGCGGCACTACCAACGGTCGCGTATTCTGCGACGTTCCCATAGTTCCAATAGGGTCATACCTGGGCGGCTGCAAATTGGACAAATACGAAGACAGCAATCCCAAGACCCGCGAATGAAAATGCGGCGTCGTGATTGAGACTGTCAACATATCATACTAGACCTTCTTGGTTAGCTTAAAGAGAAAAAATAAACCGCAAACTAAGAGGATGAGAGCTCACGTTGCTTTCATGAACCCTACGGATCATCTGAGGGGTGACCGTCACAGAACGATTGGCCTCATGATGACCGATGCAGAAGGTCGGTCCCGGATCTTCAGAAGCACTGTAGCTGTCCATATTGACACTGGCCTCGTGGGATGTTGGTGGGGGGAAGAGAGTCCGAAGAGGGCCAGGTTAAGGTCGGTCAACCGCACCACAGAAGGAGCTCAAGGCAAGGGTGCAGATACTGCGAATTAACCCTCGGAAGACAATAGAAAGGCCCAAGTGTCAACCCCTGCGTGAATCAATCGCGTCCCTCGATCCCTTTGTGGGGTGCGGCAGAATACATCAGGCGGTGAGTCCCCGATAGGCAGATGGGCGATCGGCGGTTGACTTTCCTATCTGAGTTTTTTTATCGGCCGCCCGAGTTTTTGCTCTTTGCAACCCTCAACTTTCATACATCACTATGGCTGACCGAAGAGACCCAACAGACGGTACGCGAGCTAAACGCCAAAAGATGGACGCCGGCGACCCCAAAGACAATCCCTACCTCGCCCACATGTACGAGGACAGCAATGGCAACGTGAACCACTCGTCCCTGGCGAAGTTCAAGCGCCACCAGACAACGGCGGCGATGGCCAAGAAGGCTGAAGATGGCGAGATCAACCCATTCAGCGGCCGGCCCTTCTCCAGCAAATATGTATCCATCCTGCACGGCCGTCGAGATCTCCCCGTGCATCAGCAGCGGTAAGCCTGTCCCAGGTAGTTCCTAGCGCGCTTTAGACTAACGATGCTGTTTTGCGCAGTGATGAGTTCCTGCAACTCTACCAACAGTCTCAGATTCTGGTCTTCGTCGGTGAGACCGGTTCCGGAAAGACTACTCAGATTCCCCAATTCGTCCTGTTCGATGACCTCCCCCAGACTCAGCGCAAGATGATCGCTTGTACCCAGCCTCGTCGTGTGGCTGCCATGTCCGTCGCTCAGCGTGTCGCAGAGGAAATGGACGTCAAGCTCGGAGAGGAAGTGGGTTACAGCATTCGTTTCGAGGATATGACCAGCCCCAAGACCATCCTGAAGTACATGACTGATGGTATGCTCTTGCGCGAGGCCATGAACGACCACAACCTCACGCGCTACAGCACCATCATTCTCGACGAGGCTCACGAGAGAACTATGGCTACTGATGTTCTGATGGGTCTCCTGAAGGAGGTTGTCGTACGTCGCCCGGATCTGAAGATCATTATCATGTCCGCTACTCTGGACGCCCAAAAATTCCAGCGTTACTTCATGGATGCGCCGCTCCTCGCTGTTCCCGGCCGTACGCACCCTGTCGAAGTCTTCTATACTCCCGAGCCCGAGCAGGACTACGTCGAGGCTGCTATTCGGACTGTCCTCCAGATTCACGCTACTGAAGATGAAGGAGATATCTTGGTGTTCTTGACTGGTGAAGAAGAGATTGAAGATGCTTCGCGCAAAATATACATGGAGGCAGAGGAGATGGTACGAGAGGCCGATGCAGGTCCTCTCAAGGTTTACCCGCTGTACGGCTCTCTTCCTCCCCACATGCAACAGCGCATCTTCGAGCCTGCGCCGCCTCCTCGCCGCCTCGGCGGTCGCCCCGGACGCAAGGTCATCATCTCCACCAACATCGCCGAAACCTCTCTTACCATCGATGGTATCGTGTACGTCGTGGACCCCGGATTCTCCAAGCAAAAGATCTACAATCCCCGCATTCGTGTCGAGTCTCTTCTGGTCTCGCCTATCTCCAAGGCCTCTGCCCAACAGAGAGCTGGTCGTGCCGGTCGTACTCGCCCTGGAAAATGCTTCCGTCTTTATACCGAGGATGCCTTCAAGAAGGAGTTGATTGAGTCAACCTACCCCGAAATTCTCCGTTCCAACTTGTCTTCTACTGTGCTTGAGTTGAAGAAGCTTGGCATTGACGATCTTGTTCACTTCGATCTGATGGACCCTCCGGCGCCGGAGACTCTGATGCGAGCCCTCGAGGAGCTGAACTATCTGGCCTGTCTGGATGACGATGGAAATCTCACTCAGCTCGGCCGTATGGCTTCTGACTTCCCTCTCGACCCAGCTCTTGCCGTCATGCTTATCAGCTCACCGGAATTTTACTGCTCCAACGAGATTCTGTCCATCACAGCCTTGCTTTCCGTACCGCAACTGTTTGTCCGCCCGGCCTCTCAGCGTAAGCGCGCCGACGAGATGAAGGCTCTCTTCTCTCACCAGGATGGTGATCAGTTGACTCTGCTGAACGTCTACCACGCCTTTAAGAGCCCCGAGGCGCAGGCCAACCTGAAGCAGTGGTGTCACGATCACTTCCTCAACCTGCGGTCGCTCCAGTCAGCCGATAACGTCCGCAAGCAACTCCTCCGCATCATGGAGCGCGAGGAAATCGAGATGATCTCCACTCCCTTTGACGACAAGAAGTACTACGAGAACATTCGCCGCGCTCTCTGCGCCGGCTTCTTCATGCAAATCGCCAAGAAGGACGCCCAGGGCAAGAGCGTCTACACTACCATCAAGGACAACCAAAGTGTTCTCCTGCACCCGTCCACTGTGCTGGCTCACGACGCGGAATGGGTCCTTTATAACGAATTTGTCCTTACCACGAAGAACTACATCCGTACCGTGACAGCAGTCAAGCCCGAATGGCTCTTGGTATGTTTCCTCTGTCTTCCCATTTCAAGTATACACCCGCTAACTACGAGCAGGACATTGCTCCCACATACTACGATATCGAGACATTCCCCAAGGGAGATATCCGCTCGGCCCTCATGCGCGCCTCAGAACGACTTGCTCGCAAGGAGAAGATGCGCGCCGAGAAGCGCCACTAGATTTGCTTTCATGGAACAACGCGTTAGATTCCCTCTGAGCTTGCTAGAGCTTTACAAATTACAATAGAAATGTGTTTCAAGTTGAAAATTCTCCCGGTGATAAATACATCTCGTCTATTGGCATTGAACCTCTCAATGAGAGTGTAGGTATATTGTAATGTACAAGAATAAATAAACATTGGATCTCCCGCGCTAGCACTCTGCTCATTTCTGTCGAGCGGTTTTCTTGGCCATGGCACTGGCAATAGTGCGAAATCCCTTGGGTCGATCCGCTTGCGCTAGGGTATCGGAAGTCGGCGTGTCCTTCTTGGGGAATCGCCGTGTGAATGGCCGAGAATTGACTTCCGATGGAGGCAGCGTGCGGCCACTGTCGATCATTTCGGATATCCGTTCGAACTCGACATTCTTAGGAGTGTTGGAGGTTTCAAGGGCGGGGTGGGATGAAGTGGCGGGTTGTGAAAAGGGGGCTTCTTGCTCGACTTCGTGGATTTCTTCTTTGATTGAAGATTCGATGTGATGTCTGCGGAGTTCAAAGACTAGGCCGCGAAGCTGGTCGACTTCGTTCCTCAGGCTGGCCATCTCGTCAGTTTGTGCCTTTCGCGGACTGTTCATGGACCGCAACGTGGCTGACGAGGATATCACAGTTGGCTTCGCTTCTTTTCCGATATTGTCGTGTAATGTATTGCCGGCAAGAGTAGTGGAAAATGCATCCTGTCCATGAAGAGCAAGCCAGCTGGCGCGATCTAACGCTAATGCGTGGTTCTCTGCTTCGAATTCGTTTAATTCTTCGCCGAAGTCGTTGACAAAGTCAAAGCACTTCTTCCACAGGGGTCGACCAGCGTTCTCTCTGGGTGATAATTTAGCGGCCTCGGTCCACCTTGCGAAATCGCGATCCACAATAGGCAGAACATCACTTTGCAAAGACGGAATAGCCGGGTCAAATCCACTGCGCATAGCAGCTGTGATTAAGACTTCTGAAACCTCCTTTTTGCCGCAGGAGTCACAGAGGTGGACCATCAGCATGAGCAGACGTTCAACCATGTGGCTCTGGTGGTCGGTTGAGGAGACCAAAAAGGTGCTGGCTCTCCTTAATGCGTTAATACCTTTCTCCCAATCTTGTCTGATGCTGTAAAATCGGATGTAGTAGAACAGTGTTGTGAAGTTATCAAAGAAGCCGACCCTCCGCGCTGCTTGAAGCCAGGCGTCAGCTCGGTCCGGTTGGTCGAAACGCAATGCAGCGGCGATTAGCTCGCAATAGATGACGGGGTTGTTGCTGTCAAGCGGTGGGACGACAATTTCTAAGCCATTCACCTTCCGAGCTCGGTACCGACCAAGAGACCCTAGGTTCAAAGAGTAGACGCCGTTGCCACTGAGCATCCGAAGGAAAAGATCAAAGTCCTTGAGGTTTTTGGACTTGCGGAAGAACGAAATAATTGTGATGATGAGCGACGTGCTCATATTGAACCCGTTTGGAAGAAGGGCGCGGAGGAGAAGGTCATTCACGTCGTTCTGCTTGGCTTGCGAGAAAGCAATGAGAATGTATCGGAAAGCAGCGGTCCGGTCCGGCTCGGCCGAAGCGAGTAGATTGCTGGATACCCGCATGAGGAGTTCTTGCAGAGACATCTGCTCTTTCGTATATAGCTCGATGTCCCGATTCAGCTCTGCATCAAGTCGCTCGGTGTCTTTCCGACAATCTTCATGCTGTATTGAAGCATAATCACCAATCACATCGTCATAATGCGCATATCTATTAGTCTTCAGGGCCCTGATTCGATGTCGGACGGTGTTGAGTTCCTCCAAAAGCTTTGGGGTGTTAATTTGAGGCAGGTCAAAATCGGCAGCGTAATTCATCGATACCCCGGAATAACGATGGGCGATAATCGGCCGCAGAAGAAGACGGATGGCGAATTGTCTCACTGCAAGCTTCTGAATAGCTTTCACGCGCAAGGGTTCGTCATGGGCCCAGCTCGGTAACGCTTCATCCTCCATGCCATTGTCATCAGTTTCAGCTTCGGCGGCATTTTTGAAACTGCTGGCTTCCTCTGCTAGCGCAGACTCGAGTAATTGTGCGTTGGCAGCGCTGAGTAAACTGCGCTCCGTATGGAAGGACCTTGTTGGCTGGTTCGGCGTGACTCGTCGGGGCACGGGAGAAAGGTTCGTAACGGCTCCGAGCCCTTTGAACTGTAGCAATCGGTTGATCCCCCGGGTAGTTCTCCTCCGTGTCTCCAATGATTCCAAAAGTCGCTGTTCCTCATCCACCAACTCATTCACCTCGGCCTTAACAGCCGCGATCTTTTCCTCCCAGTCATGTCGACGTTGACTCTTTGCTCTGGCATCGGCAAGGGCGGCGGCGGCGAAGATGCTCGTGTATAGCGCGGTCACCGAGTTTCCAATTCGAAGTTTCTTCTTGCTGGCAGCGCCTGCCGACCGCGAAGTGACTCCGCTGGCAGTCGTACTCAAACACGAAACACAGCGGCAGGACGACTGCGACCGTGCAGCGCGGGACCACAAGTTCTGCATTATCGGATCATATCTGGTAAGCACATGTAGTACAAGAGTAAGGAAAAGGGTCAATTAGACCCCCTGCAGAGTCCGATGCTGCAATGGAGTTGAGGAAACAATCAATGGTGCAATGCGAGAAATTCCGGCAACGTAAAATGCCGGTGCAAACACTGCAAACAAGCTTGCCCGCTTGCATCTCCTGTTCCGGGGTCAAGGATACATGTCCCCAGTTCCCCGTCAACTACCTTCTACAATGGCCGGTCGCTTAATCTGCTTTGTCGCCGGGGTGCTCGCTATCGGTAGCGGCCTCGCAAATGCCCATGGCTCTCATTCGAGCGACCAACCGCCGTCCGACGATTGGGCCACGAGACACATGATGGGTACGATTTTAAGATCAAAGCACGCGAAAGGTTGCTAAAAATGGTTTTAGAGGAACATCATATCGAATCCTTCGATGCAGGCTCATTCTTCTTGCTTCACGATTACGATTCCTCCGGGTCATGGTCTGTCGACGAAGTCCGTAAGACGTACGGTCTCGACGATGAATCCAACAACGGCGTAAGCGAATCCAGCAAACAGGCCGCTGTCCGCACTGTTTTTGATCTCTTTGACGCTTCTCACACCGGCTTCATTACCCGTGAAGCCTGGATGAAGGCAATCGCCGACGGCGTGCGCCTGCCCGACCTCGGATATGGACCCGGACACCATGGCGATATGGAGTATGAATACGAGATTCACCACTTCGAGAAATTCCACGGAGACGACGCAAAGGAGGAGGACTTGACCCACCCCCAGGATATTGAGCACTTCAGGAGGCATGACGAGATGGAAGCGGCTGAGATGAGGCTCGAGAAACTCGAGACGATGCAAATCGTGGAAGTCAACATTCCTCAAAAATTTCGCCGCAATTTCTAGAGCTTCTGTGGGATAATGTCTTTTTTGATGTATATAAGTACTGACATATTGGCCTTTGGAGAGGACTTGTGGCACTTGGCTGCATGTCTTGCCTTCCACCTACCTAATGATACGAACCATCGTGAGCCTAGTTGGGGCAATGACTGGATGTTTGACGTCGAATATTGTGCCCGGGTTCCCGCATCTTAATTCATCAATCATTAGAACTTGTAGACACGACGCCAGCGAGAAATATCTCAGTTGGTCTCAATGCAAAAGGAGACATCCCCCTACTGTATGCACCTTGAGTGATTCTCCGCATACTAGATCACTACCTGTGTTCTCCAGACGAGACAGCTGACTGTCTCAATGGTATTATAAGCCACCGGAATGTATGCTTTGGCTTGCCCCACATGGTAATTGCTGCGGACTGGGTCTAGAATCTCGTGCCTTTCATGATCTAATGTTCGGGCTTTCCAGGTGCCTGCTTGGTGTCGATCAGGTTTATTTGGCCAATGCCCATACAGCCCGCCAAGAAGATACCTAGGTATTCCAAAGGGAGGCCTACACATTGATTCTTTAGTTCTTCCTCGTTATGTTTTGGGGCATCTCTCCAAGGCTCTTTTTAGGACCTCTGTTGTTCTAAGATTGCTTTTCCAAGGTGTCTTGAAGATTACCTCATATACTTCTTAGGGAATCAGACAAGTCATGGCCGCTTATTTAGAATAACTTGTATGATATTCTTCGTCCGGCTCTACATAACATTCACATTTGAGTGTCCCCGAGTTCATACTTGTCATTACATGCACACTTGCCCATGCATATCTTGGAGGCACTGCATTTCATCTTTCCGACAATAAATGCTCCAGATGTTGTTTGAGAACGTGAGATATTAGAAGATGATGTATACCAAGTGCCTGGGCATGTACATGATAAGATTCAAATAATGGAGATTTGGTATTCTGTCAACACTCCAAATGGTGGCAAAAACATATTCGGGCACGTGGTAGATGGCGTGGTTGATACGGTTTACAAAGACGGAGCATCAAATTTGGCAATCTTCAGCGTTCAACCCCATTTACCAATAGCCAAATGTCATGGAAATGAGCAACTGATTGAGCATGTATCAGACCGTGGGACTATCCGAGAAGAAATGCCACGCTCGGAGAGGTCCTACAGGTGCCGAGCCATTTCCTTGACTAATATCCCGTGGAGATCTCCAACTCTATATTTTGTACGTAAGGAAATCAATGATAGATGGAGCCGATGTGATTCATATTAATCATGGAAACAGTCGGATCATCTCTATCGAAGTGTGGCAGTCATGATCTTGACCGTGCACACTTGAGAATTAGCATCGTCGATTACTCCAGATAGGGGCTTATCTGTGATATCTC
Source organism: Penicillium atrosanguineum (assembly GCF_028827265.1). NCBI lineage: Eukaryota > Fungi > Ascomycota > Eurotiomycetes > Eurotiales > Aspergillaceae > Penicillium > Penicillium atrosanguineum. The sequence continues at coordinate 1,055,653 of NW_026623133.1, read as the reverse complement.
AATAGGGGCTCGAGGGGCTATTGATGATTTTCGTTCTCGTTACAAATGCAGTACACTAAATATCGATAATCCGGGGTGGTAAGAGAGTAATTCTATAATCTAAGGAAAATCCCCTACGATATGTTAATCGAAATAAGCTACGAAAAAAAAAATCCAATTAATCAAGTTCGCCGGCCGGCCAATTCGGCCAACATTGATCCCGAAAAGGGAAAACTGACCGGATGGAGAAAGTCTATGCGCTGACTCATCCACAAGAAACGGGACATGTTCGAGACACACGCTATTCTTGTACCGCCTTCCCCTTCAAAGGTTATACTGCCGTCACAGCGATCTAACTTAATGACATATTTGGCTAATCAGACTAAATCTGAAGATCTATATAGACTAAAGCACTATCAGACAACCTCTTGCGGACAAAGATGAAGAAGACTAGTAATCCTTCTATATTATGTATATTCCCGGTCGAGCTCCAGACCTAATATGAAAGGCGGTCTAAAAACAACGTCCCTGTAGCCGGACCCACAATAATCCCAATGTGGCGCTTCATTCCGTTACGTTGACTCGGTGAACTGCAGAGCCAAGGATCGCCTCACGTCGATTGCCTAATCGCGCCCTGAAACTCAATATGGTGGCTTATCTTCCCCAGCATGAACTCGATACCAAGGACGATCACCCGTATCTGGAGCCGGCCATAGCTCCCTTCGCTGGGCGGCTCGGCGGTAATCAGGACTTTATTGTCGATCGCAATGATCCCCGGAATGTGGAAGTTCTGGAAAAGGTGCCCGACGCTGCACCGTGTATGACGTTGGCCGAGGTTTTTGATTTGCGCGGGTTTCTAAGTCCCGATCTATACAAGTTTGCGATGCTGGAATGTGTTGGTGAGTTCATTTTTTCTGGAGTTGTCCAAGGGCAGAAAATTCTGCTACTTACTCTACCTCTAATTGCAGGACGTTTGAGGCTAATCTTAATGGCTGTGTTTAGCTAGTATGATGAACGTGTTTATCTCGTGCTGGGTCACGACGCATCCACTTACTGCGACGACTTCCCCGAAGACCCAGGCCGGTGTTTACGCTACTGTCACCTTCTTCTCTCCACTCTTCGGAGGCATCACCAATCTCCTCTTGACTCCGCTCCTGATCTATACCTTTTCTCCATCGAGTGGAGGCCATATTAGCCCGACCATTACACTAGCCATATTCTTTGCGCGCATCATCTCCTTCCCGCGCATGGTCTTGTACTTGATTGGGCAGACTTTCGGCGGAGCCTTAGCTGGTTTCATGCTACACAGTGCGTATGGGAGTCGAGAAATTACCATAGGAGGATGCCACATCGATACATCAATGGTAGAGCCCAAAGACGGCCTCGTGATTGAATTTATCGCGTGCCTAGTTCTTATTTTCCTGGCCTTTGGCGTTGCTCTAGATCCACGACAGGCTAATGTCTTTGGCCACGCCACGGCTCCGTGGTTTGTGGGGATCGTTCTGGGAATCGTCAGCTGGGGCACAGCCTTCACCCGTGAAGGGTATATTGGAGCGAGTAAGTTCTAGAAAGAAGTGGATTCGTGGGGGGGGGGCGCGTTTAAGTAACCCGGTTCATGCAGGTCTTAACCCAGCTAGATGTTTCGGTGCTTATGTGGCGTCGGAATTCCCTTCCTATCACTGGATCCACTGGGTAAGTCTGCCTTCCACCTACATCCATTGGTTTTTGTTATAAAGAGCTTGTTTAACCTTACGTAGGTTGGACCACTCGCCGCTGCTATCGGGCACGGTTTGGTGTACTTTGTTGACCCACTTTGGGCCGAGGGGACGCGGAGCCTGCCGTGATGGGCAAGCTAGGCCCGGAGGTGGCCACCGAGAAAGCCGCCGCTTGCCGCCGTGCATGCATAAGCCTCGAGTAAATGTTAATAACACCATGGACATAGACATAGACATACAGATATACGTACATAGATTAGAGATAGAGATAGATACTAGTTGGTACGATCCGCTGAGCTTCATTGGCCATCTCCATTCTCAAATCCAATGACCTGACTAAGAAAAGGCGACAACACCGGTATTGGGCCCGTGTACTTCGCACAGTGCATGTGTTGCCCATTAAACAGAGGAATTACTCATGCCTATCATGAGCAAGATACCGATATCGCTTGGAGGAAATCAGAATAGTGAATTGGTCATATCAATGAACTGCATTCAAGTAATGAATAACTATCAACGGGATATTGAGGCTGTCAATCACTCGCCACATGTACAAAAAAAAAAGGAATCTACCAGGAATGAAACATAACGAACACAAAGCATGGATGCTAACGCCAAACGGAGAATCGAATCGCTAATGCTCAGAACGAGGGGAATGGGGCCGAAAGAGGCCGAGAGCAATGTGCAGAGCAAAAGTCATGAAGGAAAGAAACACCTGGGGAGCAAGGCTCTTGTGTCTTTTTCCAAGAGGGAAGTGGAAAAGGGAACGCGAGTAGTCTCTTGTCTGTGAGGTTGTGTATGGAGAGGTGGCCAACAAGTGATTTACGAAGTCGTGATTCGACTAGGCAAAGAGACATTGTCATCATGGAGTCAAGGGAAACCTTGCCCTCAGAAATCCATCTGTGGATTTCCTAGCCGGTCATTCGAATCTACCACCCTAAGTATCGATTAGTGAAGCCCTATCAAATAGAGGCGTGCGTCGAAACTTACGAATATTGCTTCGTGAGGGTTCCTTCCCCACCCTTGGACAGGTCGATGTTGAAAACGTAAAAGTTCCCATCGCTGGTCACAACCATTACTTGCGGAGAGCTATTGCTCATAGCAACAACACTCCGAAGAGGACCGGGACCCCCATTCCCACCTTGCGCTTGGCTGGATCGTGGAATCTTGATCCAGGCAAAGTCTCGCGCTGGTTCCCACATCTCACTCACGCCCTTGGGCAGGTATCCGCCCATTCTTGAAGCCACGGCCCCACCGACATTTTGAGATGTTCGGCGAAGCATCCCTATCAATGTACCATTGTGCTTTCGGGCCGCCAAGTCCGCGCTTGTCTCGCCGCCTCCTTCATCGGACTCATGCGAGCTTCCAAATTGGCTGGCTCCGAGAGATGACTCGCGGCCGATGGAGGAATGCGATGGAGGAGAGCCTTCGGAGGGTGGACCTTGCTGGCTCAGTTTGAAGAGATGAATGGTTTCGGTGGAAGAGGAGACGCAAAGAAGGGTTGATGTGGTGTTGAAGGACATGCTAAAGATGCGCGAAGGCATGGACCCACGTCGGAACTGGTAGAGCTTGTGACCATCGGGAACTGAGAAAACGCGGATGATCGTGCCTTTGTCCGAGGCCGTTGCCAGCAGTGTCCCTTCGCTGTTCAAAGAAATGCAGGCCAACGGAGAACGGTGAGCCTCGATAACATTGATCGCTTCGAGTTTCTGCGCATCAAATATTAGAACGTCTCCGGTGGTTGGCGAGACATGCGTTGTTCCTGGTGGCGCATGTGCTGGAGGTTTTATTGATGCCGGGGCTTTCTGGGGTAAAGGATATGCTATGTAGCAGTTGTCTGACGATGGTGCTAGGGTACAAATAGCTGGTTCTATGTCAGTGACTATGGCAAAAATCAGATCTAGCGTCGCGGCATACCGTGTGGATTCGGTGACGTATCGATCGTGGACAAGAGCTTCATCGTTTGGATGTCATAGAGGTAGATCTGATCTTCCAAGACGATGACGAGACGTTTGCGATTCAGTTTGACAGCCAAGACCGTCGTCGGAAATGTCAATTCACATATCGTGCATTGGCGCTGAGAAAAAAAAAGCCATCAGATCAGTTCCGAATAATTTTGATATAGCGGGCGCCTTGATAGACTCCGACGAACCTTGGTGTTTGTGATTTGCAGCCGGCGGGGCGATAAGATGAGTGCAACCAACGATGTGGAGAACAGCATCTCAATCACCGCGATATTCCCTTCCTTAGTCTCATAGCTCTTAGCGAAAGGCTCGGTGGTGAATATGCGAAATCCCTTGGAGGTGGCTGGTTGACGTCAGTTAAACACCGAAATAGAGGCTACATTGCGCAGGAGGGAAGCTCACCAACCGCCAGGTAGCTGTAGTCCTGGTTGAAGGTCACGAAATTCATCGCCATCTTGCCGGTAGACTTTAAGCGCAGGTGGTCGGGTTGCCAAAAGGTGGATACAAGCGCGGCGGATGGTGACCCCGCTTGAGGGAACTGGATGGGAGCGGAGGGGAGTATTCGCCCGTCACCGGTCAGCGCGTATCATCTCTCGCGGGTTGTAGGTTGGTTCTGCGAAGGCGACGGAGGTGGAGAAGTGAAGATACGATATCCGGAGATCCCTGGAGAGAACTTGGTCGTTCGCAAGCGAGAGTCGCCGCGCTTGGGCCACACCTTGATAACCCACCGCCTACCAATTCTCTTATCGATAACACCTCTCTTCCACGAACGCCTGCCCCCTCATAGCTCCCGCGTTTAGGCATGGCCTGATCTTGCAGGCCTTGCGGATGTGGTGATCTGAGCTTGTGACTTACAGCCTCTGGCTTACAGTATCGCTGACAAATGACCGTATTGGCTCCAGCCCGAGCGAATCCTCCAGATGATCTACCCCGAGCCGCGGTTCATTTGACTCGAAGCCCCAGCGCCGATCGCCGATTATCAATCGCGGATAATGCCTCCAAGAGTACATTTTATGGCGCAGAGTTTACCATAGTTCAGAAAAACAAATTCGTTGAATCGAGGCTGCGAGTAAGGAGTCATGTCCATTCTGCCCTGCGACGAGGGCCTATTCCGCTTCATAGTTTTGCGTGCGCGTCACATCGGCATGTCACTGGGAGATACCGATGACGATCTCCTAGTCGAAGAGAGAACATGTCCTGCTCTCGATCACTTCTACCCGTGTCACAAGTGTGATGCTATATCCGAGTCCGTACTTCAGGCCTGGCGTCAACGTTATATCACTCGGCGGTGACTCAGAAGTGGTTTTTGCATGCAGAGGCAAAATCAAAGGCAGCGTAGTTCTGGGCCGTTTGTTTCTTGATAAGAAAATCAAACAATAACGGTAGATATTTGAGACAAATGCATGGAAAACCAACAGGTATTGACAGCAATGAAACCGTTCTCGAGGATGTTTAGCCTTGAAGCCTCCATCTCACTATCTCACTGGCAAACCTATTCAAGTGGAAGATGACAGACCCAACCCAACTAATGAAATGCATCACCGTAGCTTTATTTAAAGGTTGGGTAGATTCTAGCACCAGCTCAACAACGGATGTATTGGTAGTCACCAGAGAAATGATACCGCGCCGACTGGTGCCAACCAAAAAAGAAATCCTGCTGGTTTCGATATCGTTGTTGAAGTATGTGGACGCAGCTGACAACCCGTGCAGCATTTCTATCATGTTTGCCATCAAAATAGATAATGCATTCTCCTCTCGGCCACTGTTTACCGGCCACGTCGCCCTGCACAAGCCATAATACTCCAGTGAGGAGTTGGCAATAAACCGGTTCGTGGAAAGCTAAGGTATCAGATTCTACACCCAATTCCGAATAGGAGTACCTCGCAAGGACCGTCGGCAAAGATCGTAAGATACAGCAGCTACCCGCATGACGCGAGTAGCCCGCGGGTCCGGCCGGCCAGAAGGCCTTAATAGGTTATCTTACTAGTCGGGTTTGATGGATTTTATCGACAAAGTTCTCCGGGGCATGAGGTTTATGTCGGCAGCCGCTAGTATTTCCGACGATCATTGCTGCCTTTTGGGAGAGCTTCGGGTTTCTTGTTGGCCTATCTTCTTATGGGAACTAGCATAGTAGTCAACCCAGGATCTCGGGACTGGTGGCGATCTGGGTTTGAATATAATGCCCAACCTAATACTAGCCGAACTGAATATATCAAGGCAAGGAGAACACAATTCTCATCATGGGATAGGACATTTAGCCAATGTGCTGGTCCGGTCGGCGCACGGCTTCTGTTCCTGCCCGAGGCTGCGCAGTGCATATCATAACCGGGTGTATCAAGTTCCATTCTCAACATAGTTCACCTTCAAGCCAGGTTCATAATACATAATTACCAGGCGATCCCACGACCGGGCCAAGTTCTTGGCAACCTCGCAACTAGAGGTCGATGTTGTCAGCATCCCCACCGTGATACTTCCCCCAAACCTTCGCAAGGCTAGCCCAATCAACACGGCTGACAATCGACATAAGATCAACAGAACGTAGCCCGATGGTTCGACGCAGTCTTGCCTGACATGTCCCGCATCCCGCATTTACTACAGTAGCCTAGGAGTGAATTAGCCGACCAATGGCTAGTCCGTCGATGAGAGTTGTGTGGGTGAAATGACCAGCATTACGCGAGGGGGATACGCGCCCCCTCCCCCCCCCCCCCCTCCTTGTGCTACATTGGACGCCCGCATGGGTTCATTCGGGCACCGGCTCTTTGGTCGTTGGCAAGATACCCGTCTCCTAGGCATTTGCATTTGCATTTGCATTTGCATCTGTGCTAGGTTTGGGGACACTGATTTTTTTTTAATTTTGGCCGTGTTCATCCGGTTTTTGGATGTAAATAAAGTCTCGAACAGTTGGGTCTCCTGCATCCCCCACTTGCAGGTGGATCAGACGGACGATCCGGGGTCGCCCATCACCCAGCGACAAACGTACGACTCTGGCCTTCTATACACTCGAGACAATGCATCCACTTTTCCCAAATCAATGTTTAGCCCGAAGCAAATTGAGTTTGATGACCCTCACATTCCATGGACGGTCGGGCCTAGGATACATTGCCACTGTAGGGTAAACATCTCCGAGTGGGTATCGAGTGTGCGGGGAGAGACTGTTGGTGGTGGATGGGGCCACACAGACGATGCCCGTTGGACAGGAATCCAGACCGAGTTAGCGAGGTGGGGAAGATAACATGTACCGACCTAGGAATCTCAGCGTCATCGGAAGCCTCCCCGGGGCCGTGATTGGGCCCGAGCTTAGATTGCAGGCGCCGCCCAAGAGTGGCCCGTGGATGAAGTAGCGTGTCCCAGGCGGGGTACGCCTTTTCACTTCAGTAACTAGGGTACAAAGCCGGTTCAAGTTCTAATCGTGATAACCAAGTGGAGCGGTGGAGTCGCTGAAGCCGGGAATGACGATGATGAGATAAATGAAAGAAAGTAGACTGCTCTGTTATTCACGTCCGATTCATTCCTGGCCCCTTACTGGCCTGGTCTCCGTCGTATGATCGTGCCCGTACTTGTACCTCTCACTGCCCCCTCCCTCTCCCCTTGACATTCTTTCTCCTGTCTCTATATTTGAGTAGTCATTCATCTTCCTGTCTCTCTTCTCGCTGCCGAAAAGGATGTAATCCGGTTGCGCCGCTGCCGAATAGTGTGATATTGAACCCCCTCACTTACCAACACTTGCGATCGTCGCCTCTCCATCATGGCGACCGTTGTTGTTCAGCAGCCGCTGCGCCATTCAACCCCTCCTCCTTCTCCCATCCCATCCGCCATCTCCGTCAACAGACGACCGAGCCCGATTCCGACCAGGCATCTCCCTGTGTGCCCAACAGGCCCGCCGCCTTCCGATGCACAGGAGACGCCTGCACGATGCACCACCAATGATCAGACGTCTTCTCTCCTCTACCCGGCAGATGGCTTCGTGCGCATTTCGTCCCCGCCGGCACCCAATATTTATGCCATCGATGCCGAAACCCTCTCCTCAGCGCTCGATCACATGGCAGCGCAGCCATTGCCCGATCCATCGCAAATGTTCCCCTGGCTGCATGGTCTCCACCCGGATAACCATTTGCAGTTGGGCTTTTTCTCAAGCCGCAGGAAATCACTGCGCCGGGCACCGAAATGCTGGCGCGGTATCACAGTGGTCAAGATGGGTGGAGATCTGAGTAAGGCGCGCATCAAGGGTGCCGTCGCTCCCAACGAAGTCATTTCACCCACATCGCGTTTCTTGATGGCCGATCCCCCCGACGGTTTCTCCGTTCGAAACTTCCAAATCCAGACTGCCAAACTTGCGGCAATGTCGGATATCGTGGTCTATGCTGAAGACCAAGCCAGCAAGTCGGAGCTCCTTGCCCTAGCAGAGGACTTCGCGATGGCCCAGCAGGCCTGGCGCATGAAGAATGATCCCATGCAAGAACGTCCGCCTTACAACACCTTTGTCGTCACGAGCTCCTTCCACCATATTGAGAAGAAGCGCCCGCAACTGGTCGCTATCACTGCAGATGGCCAGCTCACTGGTCGGGTCATGGACTTTTCTCAATGGGAGCGTCTGGAGATGTGCAGCATGTCTCGTGCTTCGGAAATCTCAAAAAATGTTTGGCTTGGACCGACTCCCGATTATATGCTGCGACCTGGAGATTGTGAAAAGCCTGAAATAGATCCCTACGATCTGATGATCGAGGCAAGTGATCTCGCAAGTATCCCAGGTCCTCGTTTCTTGGCCACGGTCGACGCGAAGCTTGAAAAAGGACCCCAGCGAATTGATTTCCCCTCGTCGGGATCTATTGTTCTCCCATCAGGCAATACGCGCGAAGTCGAAGACTTGGTCGCTACCATCCGATGGATCTACTACCTCGCTCATCCCGAGCCCCACGAAGTGGCTGACCGTGATGGCGACATCGCCATGACCCACCCCGGCAAGAAGCCTCGTCGAATCTTTATCCACTGCGCAGACGGCTACACCGAGAGCTCGCTGCTGGCAGTTGCATATTTCATGTTCGCCGAAGGAGTTCCCGCGCACGAAGCTTGGCTTCGTCTGCATTGCCAGAAAGGCCGGAACTTCTTCGCGTATCCAACGGACGTTGCGTTCCTAAGCCACGTTCAGTCACGTCTTTTGCAAGAAAGTCCGACAAATCATAACATTGACACCTCAGAGATATGGGATCCAAACTGGTTTTTGAAGATGGATGGATCTTTGCCCAGTCGCATTCTGCCCTACCTTTACCTGGGTAACCTTAACCATGCCAACAACCCGGATTTGTTGCGGGAACTTGGGATCCGACGCGTTTTGAGCATCGGAGAACCTGTTTCGTGGACCGAGGAAACTCGTGACAAATGGGGTAAAGAGAACCTCATGTACATTGACAACGTCCAAGATAACGGTATCGATCCGCTCTGGCAGGAAATCGACAAGTGTCTGGAATTCCTCGGTGAGTGAAATGCATCGGACTCGTGTCCATGTGTTGCGTTGAACGTGTCACTGATGAATTTTCAGAACATGATAAAAAAGAAGGCAAGGCGACCCTCGTTCACTGCCGCGTTGGAGTTTCCCGATCCGCCAGCATCTGCATTGCCGAGGTGATGAAAACCAAGCGTCTTTCCTTCCCTCACGCATAGTATGTCCACCTGTCTACAAAACTAAATCCAAGTCCTAAACTAACCTCCGCCCAGTTGCTTTGTCCGAGCTAGACGTCTCAACGTGATTATCCAACCCCATCTCCGCTTTATGTGAAGACCTCCGCCCCCCCCTCAAACCTTCTAGTCACTTACACTCTTTAGCTATGAACTCCTCCAATGGGAAGAAAATCAAATGAAGAAACGAGGCCCCCTAAAACGCGAACTTGAATGGCCAACCGTCGCCCGCGAGATCGCCCTCCTCAACAAACCCTACTCCCGATCCTAGGACAGTAACCAAGCTTAACTTGTGACAACCTTTAATTGCCACCATATGCCCGACCACATCACATATTCTTAATTATTTTTCTCATGTTGCCGCATCCACACACCCATGTCGGAACATGCATTTACGTTGAACGATTTGACACACGACTGCTACGAGGGATGACTTTTCGCTGGATTATGGCGCTTGGCGTTGCTGGATTTGATATGGGAATATCACCAAAGTCGCAATGCTTTCACCATCCTCACCATGTCGTGTTTTTTTATTACTTTTAGCCTCACCCTTTTCACTCTTGGACATTATCCTTTCGGAGACTCTTACAACATTATTTCATCATCATTCTTATTCTCATATTCATTCTAACTTTCTTCACCTTTGGTTACCATTTCTTCCCTTCGGTTGAATTAAGAATATGGGGTCTTCATATGAGCGGCGATACTTCTGTGCCTTCCTTTACCTTCCGTCTTGACTCGGAATATACACAGTCCGGCCTTTTCGTTTATTTTCTACTTACCTTCTTCTGTATTGGATGACGGGTTTGAGTTACTCGCGACAAACGAGGCGTGGTCTTAAAATCCGAACACTGTTGGGTCTTATGCAACCTCCAAACATGTATGGTTGCTTTGATTCATACTCCATATTGATATATCGATAACATTGGGTTTTTTTCAATTGCTATCATCAAGTCTTAACATCGCTCAAAGACCCTGTAGAGACCTTTAAGGTCGGCGACTTCCACCACGCCCTTGAGCATTCGCGATGTAGCCACTAGCCGCCCGCGGAGGGCGGGGAATATAGCGTATTCTAGCATTCGGATCATTTGCGCGCGGCGGGTTGTGATCATTGGGTCTTCGTGAATATTTGCTTCTTCGGGGTTGGAGGGTTCCTTGGATGGAGAGACTGGGAGTTGTTCTGGAGTGTAAAAGGTGGCTAGTTCACGGAGGAAGCTGCGGAAGCATTCTTCTTCACCGGACCAGTCCACATAGGGACCGAGTCTGAGTAGGAAGCGTGGGAGTTTTGCCAATGAGGGCACGTACCCCTTTAACAGGAGTGGGATTGTAAGTAGTTCGCCTTCCGGACTGACTTTTAATGAAAAGTATTCGTCTAGCATTTCACGCCGCTCAATTAGCGTCCGAGTTATCATCTCTGCGGCATTGGCGAAGATGGTTTCTGCATCTGCGTCATTGCTGGGGCGTTCCTGCTGTTCTGCCTCGGTGGCAATCTTGAGTATGTCCACTAGCTTTGGTGGGGGGTCCAGCCGGATGACACCGAAGTTTCCAAAGTCTGTTAGTCCGACTTGGTAGAAGAACTCGTTGCAAGCGAGACCGTAATCTACTAGGTAGAGTTTGACTCCGGATTGGATGGCGGCTAAGCGTCGTCGTTCATCCACAAGGCCGACATAGGTGTGTGATGCGAACATCTCCGTTAATGTGTTGTGCATGGTGGCGCGTACTGCACTGCGGAGGCTCTTGACGGATGTGAGGGCGATGCGGAGGGGTTGACGGTCTGTGGTTTCGTATTGGAGACTGTCATCCAGTATAGGTGATGGCTTGTTGCCGGGGGCGGTAGGTGTGTCAGGTTGTGCAGGAGACGGGGCAAGCATAGAGGTGATTTTGCGGACTTTAGAGTCCGTCCGAACGAGGTTGTTTTCGTATGGTCTTTTGGAGGTGGCGGGTGTTTTCGGTGTGCCTGCTGTCTTTCCATCTGTTACACCTTCATTGGAAGAACCCTGGTCGAGTTGGATGGTATCAATGGTCTGAACACCAGGCAAGAGAGTCTGCGTGAGGAATGTTCGGCTGGAGTCCACCTGGGCAAGTTTGGATCTTATTTCATTGCAGACCATCTCGATGATCTCATCCTCATTCAAGAAGTTTACTTCGCGTTTAGTTGGGTGCACATTAACATCCACGCGATGAGGCTCGATTTCCAAATCAATATACGCGAAAGGATGTCCACCTTTTGGCAAGAACGCGGAGTATGTCTGTTCCACGGCGCGTTTGATGGCAGTGGACTCCACGGCACGGTGGTTGATGAAGAGGAGGATAACCGTCTTTTTGACATGGTAGTTCGCATTGGTAGCTAAGCCCGAGGCACGGAAGCCAAGCTTGCTGTCTGAAGTCTCAAATTCGACCACTTCGTTTGCCACGGCACTACCGTGGATTTGGCGGATTCGGTCGACGATGCTAGCAGCAGAAGGAGTTGAGATGCTTACTCCCGAGTCACCATGCTTGCGACACGAGAAGGCGACGCCTGAACAGTGTACTGCATATCGACCAACCACGTCGAGGATCTTGGCGTACTCTTCGCTTGCAGAGCGAAACGCCCGGCGGCGAGTAGGAATATTGTAGAACAAATCTTCGACCTATTGCTTCTATTAGAAACTTGGGATTTGACGACAAAGCGGTGCTATTTACCGTGATCTGTGTTCCTCCGCGACCAGCAGTCGCCTTGGGTGCAGCATTCTGTCCTGGCTTTGCTGGAACCAATTTCCCATCACCGTAATGTGCCCGCCAGGCGCAGCTAGACCCAGCCGTCTTCGTTGTCACCGTCAAATGAGCGATATGACTGATACTGGCCAAGGCCTCGCCACGAAATCCATATGTGCCAATGGAAGAGAGATCCTCGAACTCCTTAAGTTTAGACGTGGTGAATCGTTCGCAGAGGATAGGAAGGTCATCGCGCTTGAGAAAGTCAGTCGGATCTTCCATATCTGTTAGAATGAGATGTCGACTCACATCAATTCCATGCCCATTATCCGTAATTTGTAGCAGCTTCAATCCTCCATCTTTGATCAGAACCTCGATCGAGGTAGAACCTGCATCGACAGCATTTTCAATCAGTTCCTTCAGCGCGTGCATTGGAGCAACAATGATCTCTCCAGCGGCAATTTTGTTGACGACATCGGGATCAAGGGCCTGCGGAGGCTCGTTAGCATGTTTTGTTGCATAGTGTGCCACTGAATGTCCAGAGCTGCCCGTACCTTAATTCTCTTGGGCTTGGACGGCCCAGCGGCCTCTGTCTCCTCCGCGGCGCGCTTAGTTCCACGCTCATCAGGAAGATCCAGATCCATGTTGTCAGCCATGATGCTCAGGGTTCTGCGTCGCGTGCGCGCGGCGTGAAGTGGAGAAGAAACGCGGAGTTCAAGTTGGCGATAAGACGATAAGCCGTCGATCTCACAGTTAAATGAAGAACAGTCTAACAACATCTCGACCCCTTCACACCTCTTTCGCCCTAGCCCTCGCTGAGCTCTGACAAACGTGACAAGGATTTTGACTGGGCTCAATGATCTTCGCAGATCCTCTGGCTTCAAAGCCGCCCGCGTTATAGTATGGCGCCCGCAAAGATGCCCTTACGCGCCGATGAGGAGCTGGGCAAGAAGGACGACGATCTCCACTCCAACCAAGTCCGCTTTCGTCCTGCACAAAGTCGCGTGTACCCTCGACCTCGGCGCATTCTGATAGCTGTGATCGCTTTGGTGGCCCTTTATCAATTCTTCAAGCACATGCCCACAGACATCGCCCCGGCCGCCGAACGATACAACCCGACAATTGCAAGACTGAGACACCCTCCTCCTCCCCCACCACCCCCTCCGGTTCAGTCACCAGTCGTGTCTAAGACAGATATTTCACCACACCGAGTGCCGCAAATAAACGACAAGGAAGAGTCTTTTGATGGGGCAATCAAGTTCTACGAGCTGGCTCGGTCTCTTCCCCGCAGCAAGCAGTCGGAGCACAAGGCTAGCCATGCTGTGCTTTTTGCAGCATCAAGCCTTCATAGTGTCTCGGACATGCTACCATTGGCTTGCCAAATGGCACGAAAGAACTTGAATCATGTACATTTTGTTCTCTTTGGGAAGGATGAAGTTTCCATTGATGGATTTAAAATCGTGAACGGAATTTCAGATTCCGAGTGCCCAATGACATGGCATGGTTCGTTTATAAGCCTTTCGTCTTGCAATTTATGACAGTGCTGACTTTGTTTCACAGACAGTCGACCGGATCATCTGGCAGAGTCTTCTGATGCTCGCATGGAACGGGCTGTGCCTGGAGGTCTGGGGTTGATCCAGGCATATGTGGCTCCAGAAGTTATTATAACGCAGAGCAAAAGCTGGGAAGACTCATTCTTCTGGAACGGAGTGAACGCCCATAAGCAGAAAGCTGCTATTACCCATATCGCGCTCCCCTCGGCTTCTAGAGACATCATGTGGATGTCTTTCATCGATAGCACAGCTTTGAAAGGTGATTCTCCTCACAACAACAACTTATTCAAAATGGCTTTACTGATACATTTATTTGACACCAGTCTGGAATGACATTCGCGTTGATATGGTGGTTCACGCTTCCAAATCGTCAGGATCTTTGATTAGACTCATCAGGTCTTTGGATGCTGCAGATTATCTGGGATCAACACCTAGCTTGACTATTGAGCTTCCACCATCGCTAGACCCTAATTTGCGAGGAGTTTTACAGAATTTGGAGGGATTGTCCCAGCTTGCGGGACGCATCACTCTCCGGCGACGTATTGACCCACGCTACATGGACCCAGCAGAATCGTCTATTCGCACGGTGGAAGGGTTCTACCCAGTGAATCCCCGCCTGTGCCACTTGCTCATGCTATCTCCTCAGACGGAAGTAGCTCCTTCGTTCTATCACTATCTCAAGTACAACATTCTGCATTACAAACAGTCGGCACGGGCTAAGCACGCCTCGGTGGATCTCATGGGAATCTCTTTGGAACTACCCTCTACAAAACCTACGACTGGTGGAGGACCGTTCAATCCGCCTTCGATGCTATCGGTGGATGATACTAAGAATCATGCATTGAACTCTATCCCATCTTTCTTGTGGCAAGCGCCAAACAGTAACGCAGCATTGTTTTTCGGCGACAAGTGGACTGAATTTCACTCTTTCTTATCCAGTCGTCTGGGTGTTTCAGAGACGAAAATCAATATTGCTTCACAAGACAAGATCATGTCTAGAAGATACCCAGCCTTTATGGACTATCTGGTGGAATTGATGCGGGCCAAGGGATACTATATGTTGTACCCATCATTCCCAGGCCATACGGCAGCATCATTCGTCACAGTTCATCACGATCTGTACCACCCTCCGGAAGAATTTGCCCATGAAGTTAGCCTCAATACTGACAAGAGACCAATTCCTGAAATCCATAATCCCGATGAGCCCCTTGAGCCACTGGTGGATTATGTATCTCCGGAGAAGCCGCTCACTGGAGCATCCACTATCATGCCTCTCGTCGATCTCTTCGAATCGGGTCTTCCAGACATTGAAGAGTTGTCCTTGATGTCTTATGATGGAGAGACATTGACACCGGAGACGTATCTGAGGCAAACCAGGGAATATGCCGACAAGTTCCGTCTACGATATGGGCACTGTACTGATGACAGCATAGTAACCGAGGGTCCTGGTTTAGATCTATTCTGTCTTGGTTGATTTCTGGCTCAGTTGGTTCCTAGCATGGTCTGCGACGGGTTTCAACCTTGCACATATGGCGGTATTGGCCGTGATTTGGTGTAGAGAGACTTTTAAGTAAATCATATATCTATTCAGCAGTAACTCAGTGAATAACATCACTAGAACTATAATGTATCTAGGTAGAAGATGTTCATGTTTCTCAAGGTGTCGAGGCAAAACAATGACGAAGGCTTGGCGCTGACATAATCCGGGAGCTGCACCAGCCCGAGCTCTCTGCGCTTCCATCACCAGCTTACAATCAACTGCATCACCCGTCGTTTGCAGGTCTCTATCTCTCTTTCCTTTGTGACTTTGCTTACTTCATCTCCCGAATCTTGAGTTCCCCGTTACGCATCCTTGATTCCACACCGAACCGGTCGCCGGATACCCGTCAGAAATGGCGAACGAGGGCGAACGGTCAACCGCCGCCGACAAGGGCAAGGGCAAGGTTGAAGACGTTCGCGAGTTGAACGGCAAGAAGCCCCAAAATGATGAGAAGACCATCGAGGATGGCAAGAAAAAGGATGAGGAGCCCCAGGACGGTAAGTCGCGACAACACCTTGCAACGTTCTCGGAGCAGAGCGTGTAGCATCCGCGGCATGCTTCACTGCTTGGACTCAAAGTGCTGACATTCTTCAGATGAGCTCAGTGAAGAGGACCAGCAATTGAAAGATGAGCTCGAGATGCTCGTGGAGCGGTTAAAGGTACGATGACCCCCGAATTCATCTCAAGCAGACGATGACGTTGATGCTAATATCTGCTCGTAGGAGCCCGACACCTCTCTCTACGGACCTGCCCTGGACGCAATCAAGAACTTCATCAAGACTTCCACATCTTCCATGACGGCTGTTCCTAAGCCGTTGAAATTCCTCCGACCGCATTACGATGATCTGGCAGCACTTTACGAGAAGTGGACAGCCGGCCCTGTCAAGGTTGGTGTGATATCAGGCCATTCCGATTAGCAAATTCTGATCATACATTTAATTAGGACTCGCTGGCCGATACGCTGTCAGTGCTCGGTATGACCTACGGAGACGAGGCGAAGCTGGAGACTCTGAAATACCGCCTGTTGGCCAAGTCGGAGGATCTTGCCTCCTGGGGCCACGAATACATTAGACACCTGGCGCTTGAGATTGGACAAGAATATCAAAACCGGTTGAATGCTGAGAACGAGACCAAGGACCTGGTGGATCTCGCTTTGTCGCTGGTGCCTCATTTCCTCAGCCACAATGCTGACGCCGATGCAGTCGATCTTCTCAGTGAGATGGAGATTATCGAGGAGATCCCGCGCTTTGTGGATGAGAACACATACTCCCGAGTTTGCTTGTACATGGTCAGCATGGTCAACTTGCTCACCTACCCCGAAGACCAGCAGTTCCTCCGCGCCGCCCACGAGATCTACGTCCGCTACAACAAGTTGTCCCAGGCCATCGTGCTCGCCATCCGATTGAATGACATTGATCTCATTAAGAGTGATATCGACGCCACCGACGACAAGTCCCTCAAGAAACAGATGGCTTTCCTCGTCGCTCGACAGCAGATTTGGCTCGACTTGCCGGCTGAGGACGAGGAAGGTGAGGCGTTGAACGACTGCCTCAACAACACCTCCATTCCCAAGCACTTCAAGTCCCTTGGAAAGGAGCTCAACATTCTGGACCCCAAGATGCCCGAGGATATCTATAAAACACACCTGGAGAGTAGCCGCGGAGCCGGTCTCACCAACCTTGATTCGGCACGACACAACTTGGCGAGCGCCTTTGTCAACTCCTTTGCTAACGCCGGCTTTGGTAACGACAAAATGATGCTGGTTGAGGGTGAGAAGGGCCCGTGGGTGTGGAAGACCAAGGACGACGGCATGCTCTCCACGACAGCGTCGCTGGGTATGCTTCTTCACCGGGATGTTGAGGATGGCTTGGATAAGATCGACAAGTTCACCTACGCATCAGAGGACCAGGTAAAAGCTGGTGCTTTGCTTGCAATCGGTATCCTGAACTCCGGTGTCCGTCTCGACTCGGACCCCGCTCTTGCGCTCTTGAGTGATCCTGACAACCTAGAGGCCAAGAACGTGCCCATGCGAGTTGCCTCTATCATGGGTCTCGGTCTGGCGTATGCTGGTTCTAATAAGGAGGACCTCCTCGAGATCCTTCTCCCTATTGTGGAGGATTCTTCTTTGGATATGCAGCTCTCTGCCATGGCAGCGGTCTCACTGGGTCTCATCTTTGTTGGCTCATCGAACCACCAGGTTAGTGAGGCCATTGCCACAACTTTGATGGACGAGGAGCGTCAGAAGCAGCTCAAGGACAAGTGGACACGATTCATGGCTCTTGGTCTTGCACTGCTTTACTTCGGTCGACAGGAGGAGGTTGATGTTATCCTCGATATTCTGAAGGCTGTTGATCACCCCATGGCCAAGCCCACCTCCGTCCTTGCCTCCGTCTGTGCCTGGGCTGGTACTGGAACTGTGCTTAAGTTGCAAGAGCTCCTTCACATCTGCAATGATATTATTGAGGAGAAGGAGGAGAACAAGGGTGATGAGCTTGTC
Organism: Penicillium atrosanguineum; assembly: GCF_028827265.1. NCBI lineage: Eukaryota > Fungi > Ascomycota > Eurotiomycetes > Eurotiales > Aspergillaceae > Penicillium > Penicillium atrosanguineum. The sequence continues at coordinate 1,038,038 of NW_026623133.1, read as the reverse complement.
CAGTCTTACGCTGTCCTGGGTCTGTCCCTCATTGCCATGGGCGAGGATGTTGGCCAGGACATGATTCTCCGTCAGTTCGGCCATCTCATGCACTACGGCTCTCCCAACATTCGCCGGGCTGTGCCCCTTGCTATGGGCTTGATCAGCCCCAGCAACCCTCAGATGAAGGTTTACGACACCCTGTCTCGATACAGTCACGATAATGACAACGATGTTGCCATTAACGCCATCTTTGCCATGGGTCTCTGCGGTGCGGGTACTAACAACGCCCGTCTGGCACAGCTTCTGCGCCAACTGGCTAGCTACTACCACCGTGACCAGAACTCCCTGTTCATGGTGCGCATCGCCCAGGGTCTCCTTCACATGGGCAAGGGCACAATGACGCTCAACCCCTTCCACACCGACCGCCAGGTCCTTTCTCGAGTCTCAGCGGCTGGTCTTCTCACAGTTCTTGTGTCTTTGATTGACGCCAAGGACTTCATCTTGGCCGATAGCCACTACCTGCTTTACTTCCTCATTACCGCCATGTTCCCCCGCTTCCTCGTGACTCTCGATGAGGACCTGAACCCACTCACCGTCAACGTGCGCGTGGGTCAGGCCGTGGACGTTGTCGGCCAGGCTGGTCGGCCAAAGACCATCACCGGATGGCAGACCCAGAGCACGCCGGTGCTTCTGTCATATGGTGAGAGGGCTGAGTTGGAAGATGAGCAGTATATTCCTCTCAGCAGCATACTCGAGGGCTTGGTCATTCTGCGCAAGGTGAGCTATCTCGATCCAACACTTGACTCAAAACATGCTTGCTAACGAACCATCTAGAACCCTGACTGGGAAAGCCCCGAATAAGCAAATGAGAAAGTATCCAATCTATCCTTACGACGGGCCTCACATAGCGGTCGGGTTATTGTCGGATCTAATGTATTCAGAACGACCGAGGAATAGCATGAACTTTTTTTTTATCTTCTGCATTTGGTACATCGGACGGCCAAGGCTGCGTCGACTGCGAATGTTGTGTAGACTACATCTCGATCACGGGGGCTTGAGTTCTGTGCTCTATTAGATGTATGAAATGGTGATTTTGTTAATTCTTACTTGCTTCCTCCAACAAAACCAAGGCAATTCTCGGCCTACTGTTAGCGTCGTCTCGTAGATAAATGGCGACGTTCACAAGGTACTCGCCCAAATAGGAAATAGGGCTTAGGGCTATGAGCTTATCACTTTTTTCTCTCCGCGTTACTCTTCCCAGCAGCAGCCCTACCCTTTTTAAGCCAGAGATCTGCCCTTTTCTCAGATCAAGAACCCTGAGACCTTGCAAAGATGAAGCTCGACGCCAAGGCAATTCGCTACCTCACAAGTGAGGATTTCAAAGTTCTTGCGGGGGTACTTATCGACCCCTCCACCCCGCCGTGTTTAGAGCGGTCTTTCGCGATCATACTCAGATAACTAACAATGTCTTCTTTTCTAGGTTGAAACCGGAAGCCGGAACCATGAAGTCGTCCCGACCCCACTGATCGTGCAGCTTTCGGGCCTCCGAGGCGGCAGCGGCGTGCATCGCGCCATCTCGAATTTGGCCAAGATTAATCTGATCGCAAAGGTGAAGAACGCAAAGTGTACGCCTTTCCTCCTCGTGTCTCCTCATTAAACCACCAGCTCATATCTCTCGCACTATAGATGATGGATACCGCCTCACCTATGGTGGTCTCGACTACCTCGCTCTCAACGGACACCAGAAGCAAAAAGTCGTTTACTCCGTTGGCAACCAGATCGGCGTCGGCAAAGAATCAGATATTATCGTGGTCGCGCACAGCAGTGGAGCGCAACGCATCCTTAAAATCCACCGTCTCGGTCGTATCTCCTTCCGGACCGTCAAGACAAACCGCGACTACCTCCGACATCGCCACACCGGATCTTGGATGTACATGTCGCGCCTGGCCGCGATGAAAGAATTCGCGTTCATGAAGGCCCTCCACGAGAACGGATTCCCTGTCCCCGAACCCATTGCACAGAACCGTCACACCATCGTCATGAGTTTGATTGATGCTTTCCCGCTGCGTCAGATCGCAAAAGTTGCCAAGCCCGCTAAGCTATACTCTGAGTTGATGGATATGGTTTTGGAGTTGGCGCGATTTGGTCTGATCCACGGTGACTATAACGAGTTTAACTTGCTTATCAAGGAAGAAGTCATTCCAGATGCGGATGGCAATGTTGCGGACATTGAGGATGCGCATGATGATCAGATCAAGTTGACTCCGATTGTCATTGATTTCCCGCAGATGGTCTCTATTGATCATGCGAATGCGGAGATGTACTTTGATCGTGATGTGAACTGTATCAAGCGGTTCTTCCAGCGGAAGTATCACTTTGTTAGTGATGCGCCTGGTCCGTCCTTCAAGGATGCGAGGAAGAATTTCATGAAAAACCCTGGTAAGCGACTTGATGTTGAGGTCGAGGCCTCCGGGTTCTCAAGAAAGATGGCGCGTGAGCTTGAGAAGTATATGGATGAAGTTGGTGCCAATACTGGGGAGGGTGAAGGAGACGAAGAAAATGAGGATGACTCCGAGGAAGAGGATTCCGAGGAGGAGGAGGAGGTCAATGAAGATGAACCAGAGCAGTCTAGTGCGGCGGACGAGAGTGCCCAGCGATTAGAAGCACTGGAGATCTCGGGATCATCCGAAAAGTAGATGATTTGGGATACCTCATAACCATGCAACACGCATGAATGTACTCTAATGACCACGAGTGATGAATCTAGACTGTAAACGGCCGCCACACACTTTCATTCCCTTTTAAACATCATGCGAACATCATGCAACTATTGAACCTGCCGAAGGAGCTTATTGTCTTAATCTCCCATCTTCTCGATGATGAGTACGCTATCAACAACCTCCCCCAAACATGCAGACGACTCTTCCTTCTGCCAAACCGTTCCCTTTACGGGCACAAATGTTCGAGACAGCAAACTGCGGTTACAGGGGAGTGGTGTAATTCATGCTGAAAAATCTGGTTCAGCAGAGCCTACCGTGGCTAATGCAAAAAAGAACGCAACAGAAGGGAACCGTTTGGATATTGTGCCGCTCGTGCAGCATGCCTACTGGTGGAAGAAGTAGCAACGGCTTGTATCAACATCTCAACCAGCCTGATCATTAGTTCTATCGGGTTGAAAGCTCAAACAGATCTTGAGTATCCGTGACATCTCAGAACACCATTCAGTGCTCACCTCAACTTCTTGAACTGTGTAGTCGGAAGAAGCGGGCTAGAAATATCTGATCCTTCAGTTCAAAACGCAGCAAATCGGGCCCCGCATAAACCTTTTCGCCAACGAGCTGTGGTCTCCGTACTCCGTTCAATATAGACTTGTCTTTCGGTTCTCGCCAGGGTGAATGGGTAGTGGAAACCCTCTGTCTTGACCCATTGGACTGCTAATTCTTCATGACAAACTAGAATCGAGTCTTCGAGACTCCTCCTAATTCCATATTGATAGAAATTTGATCCACCTCAGCATCAATCGACTGGGCCCGCGTCCACAGAGTCTGGTTCCATTGGCCATCAAAGCAGACGCCCGGATGCAAAAACGTCAGACACATAATGGCGATCACGATCATGGTTCCTTCCAGGACCATGAAAAGAACCTGGTTGTTTGCCAATGCACTGTGAAATCCACCATTCAGCTCTGCGACGCGGAATACGGAGCGAACAAAAATGGCAATGGTCGCTAGCGCGAGGCCTGTACTCATAGTCAATGCTTGGTCACTGAAAGGAAGGGAGCCAACCTTACCAGCAAGGAAGGCTTTCCACCTGATGCTATTTCGAAGTTCACACGCGTGTACTGCCTTATTGAGAGCGTTCGGATTTTTGCATACTGTCCATGCGTATTGGAGACACATGGCCATGAACAGAGCGAGCGAAGCCACTTGGCTTGCTAGGCCAGCTACCATGATGTTGACGCCAGTTTGCGCTAGATCTTGCTGATCAGAGTCGGCGATGGAGGTGATGGCACCGCCTGCGGCTTGAAGGATCAGTGAAATCAAGTCGCAAAGAACGAAAATTACGGTATAAGTTCGTGGACGGAGGAGTGATATCTTCTCGCCATAGACTATCACGATTCGTCCCAGGCAAATATAGATCGAAGCGCTGAAAAAGGCCGGCCCAATGGTGAGGCAGATCAGATATCTAGATATTTTGCGTCAATATCAAATGTCTGAAATTGATTTCGAGAGAATCAAGAGATGATTGACTCACTCTAGGTATGGGTTGAAAAGGAATGGATTGTAGTGCATCTGTACCCTTCCCGCATATCCAATGATTTCGAGAACCAGACCCCCGAACAAACCGACCAAAAAGCCCCAGGTCTTGTATCGGATACCCAGCCCCAATTGGATTATCAAGAGAACTGCAAAGAAGGCCAAGTAGAAGGCATTTCCGGCCAGTGATGGAACATAGTAGACGTATGCCTCGGTGATGGGACAAGTATTTATCGTGCAAGAATCGGAGTCTGTTGAGTTGGCCATGATGATGCGTATTGTTTGTTTGATTCGATCCGTTGGGCCTAAATGTGCGCAGATTTGATATTCAGATACAGGTGCTGGTTATTTATTAATGACCGGAAACTATGGTAGCCTATGTTTGTCTCAAGGCAGACCGAGCTCTTTGTTGCAATTGGCGATCAATAGCCCTCGTCATGCCCCATTAGGCCTTTTAGAGACTCAGCCATGCTCTAGGCGTCGAGATCTACGTGGACCGTAATCATCTAGCGCCTAATGTAAAATCATACAGCGGTGCCAGAACCTCCATTTAGTGCTGTTCTTGACTCTCCGCCCCAAAGATTGGTCCGCTTTCGCGCGATACTGGCCCGCTGCCAAGAGATCGGACGCGTGGATCGGACATAGACACGGACTTTCCCTACGGACACGGACACGGACACGGACACGAACCTACGGGGAACAACTACGGACTCGGAAATCCACAAGGGAAGCCCCAGCATACCTGCTTGACCCGTGCTTCATTTTTAACCGTGGCGCAGCCGCTAATGTCTTACCAGGGTATCCCGTGCGCCTTCACTATCTGTTGAGTAATTACTTTTGTTGGCAAGAACTCGTCAAAGAGCAAGATAGCCTGAAAGATAAATACTCAATCACTATGCGAGTGCTGACGGGTACACTTTTCCTTTCTTTCAGGTGTGGTTGATTCTCCTATCAATAAGATGCCCAGTGCCCTGATGAAAAATATCATTTTCTATACTCTGAAGAATGGGACCGCCACGTGGAAGGCTTCCATCCCATTTACAATCTTATTGTCGCCCAGAATTTATCAGATCACTTCGAGAAAACTCTATGTCTCTTGTTTGGCTTTCTATACCTTCTTTATATGCGCTTCTTTAATTTGTTCGTGGATACAATTTGCATCAACCCTGCAGGCCAACTTACTCAATCGAGACGCTTTTTCTCAGGATATGAGTCCAGCAAAAAGCCAAAGGGTGATTCACCGGATGTGGAGAAATTTGGCCTCCAATCCACCAGACGAGTGGATTATCGCCCGAGAATCCTGTCACGAGAAAAACCCCTTCTACGAGCAATACGTTTGGAACGATGAGACGGCACATCAGTTCATAGAAGCTCACTTCACATGGTTTCTTCCGACATATACGACATATCTACTGCCTCCCCAGCGAGTCGATGCGTTGAGATATTTTCTACTCTGGCATTTTGGAGGCATTTATTTGGACCCAGAGATTGGGTGTCAACTGTCTATAGAGCCGCTTCTGCATGACGTGACAGCACTTTTGCCTCAGAACTGGCCATATGGAGTCAGTCAAAGGATGATTGCCAGCAGGGCGAATCATCCCTTCGTCATTAAAGTCGCTCTCGATATTACCGACCATGGGCATTCCTGGCCAAAACACGCTACAGCCATGTTCAGTACAGGGCCAATTATCATCAGCCGAGTCCTTGCAAGGTGGTTTCGCGCCATGAGGGAGAGCCCGGATATTACTATTTTGCCACTTGAAATTTTCGTTGGTGAGAAGGGTGCCTTTTTCATGAGTCATGAGCCTCAGATACCGCCTGGGGACGAGTTCTCCATCTTCCAGTTTGTGCTTGAAAATCCGATCGGGTGGGGTGGTGCGGCTTTAGCGCTTGGTGTGATGTCTACGGTGATTTTTGGAGTCAGTATGAGGTCCAAGAGTATCCGTGATCAAACATCCACTAGTCTCATTGTTTAGTAAAACTACCAAAGTAATACGGCAGTTGGCGAGAAAAGATTATATGTCATTCTAGGAACTCATCTTAGGACTGTATATGTCAAAGAGAAAATCCTTACGGAGAGCTCTGAGAGGAGTTTCTGTGGCTGGTACCTATTTTATCCCAAGCGCTGATTAAAAGAAAACATCGTCTGACCTACCCAATCAACGAAAATATCATCAATTGAGGCGTCTGGAAAAAGCCCGGACCACTGTAAATACGGGTCAGACCCGTCCGCTGATGGCTGTGAAGAGTCAATATGCCGACTCGCAGTTACGGTAGACGAATCCGCAGCCTCCGCTAGCCGGGAGCCGTACTGTAGAGGATCATTATTGAGACCTGATAGTGCCCTACTTTCAACCCACCATTGAGCACGCTTCAAGCGCTTCTCAAAGTGGTAGAAAACATTTCTATCGCCAGACGCATCCATATCTGACGTGATTAGTGCCTGGATGCGAAGAATACACTGGCCTAGCACGTTGCGGATATCGAGCGCTTGACACAAGTCCACCGCGTGAGGTTGGACGAAAGGGTCCTTTGCTGCAACTGATAGCTTGCTAGCAAGAGTAACTGCGAAGCCAAGCTGGACCCAAATTGCATTATTGAATGCGACATCGTGGCGTAAGGGGAGATTGATAAAGAAGTCGAGCAAAGTCTTAGATTCAGCAAGTCCCATTTGCAGTGCATCAATCTGACAGGCTGAATCGTGATGTGGGTTATGTGTGTATTCCTTGGGGTCAAAAAGAGTGATCTGACATAGATATAGCTTGACGGCATGAAATTGTGTGAAAAGTATATCTGCGTTTGGGAATTAGCAGCATAATCGTAGACGCGGTTCACTTCAAACAACTGACGGTTTTCAATCAACGGAAATGGTAGATTAGCCTGGTATGAAGCGAGCTCTGCATTCAACTCGCCATAATAATGCTCGATAGTTGAATTAGTCTCACGAGGCGTGGGGTCATTAGGGATCGAGCAAAGCGTGACTTTCTCCGAAATCCGTTGAAGCCGAACAAGATGAAGGAGGTATTTATCAGACGCATATTCCGGGTTTGTTGCCAAGTCGATGCCTAGGCTTTCGAAATACGGGAGATATGGGAAGTACAACCGCTTTTGTAAAACCTGGGAGATTCTGTGATAAGTCAGTCGTCGAAGAACAATTTTGTAATTATAGGATGTAGGCCTATAAACTGACGCGGAGGAAAAATAAAAACATCCAATAACAGCTCTTGTTTCTTCTCGTCCCCAGGAGACTGATTGTTTGTCGTCGTCATCACCGTCGAAGCTGACTCGAGTTGTCCAAAATCGATGTTTAGGGGAACGATCCAATTGCAGATCAGTGATAATACTAATCGCAAGATGTAGATACTGAGAATACCGACGTGGCCTGGAGTGATAGTGGCACCTGGGATCTTGTCAAAAAAGATAACAAAAAAAAAGATATCTGAGTCCTACCATGCAATATGAACCAAAATGCCCTGTAAAATCTCAAATGTAACTGGACCACCCCAGATCATGCTTTCAGAAATAGCATTCTTCACTTCCCTCTCTAGCTTGCGCTGCAAAGGCATATTGTCATATAAAGCGGCCGTGATGATCGCAAGTAAAAGAAATGGCTTTTCTCGACGCAGCTGCCCAGCCGTAACCTGTGGTGCAATGATTACAAAAGGGCAATAGGACGCAAGCGTACTTCGGTATTCACTCAGCAGGGCATTGGCCGCATCAATCGTGAGTAGTCCTTGATCGATTATATCTTTGCGAGGCGCAGAGGCACTCGCAGCATTCACAAGACTTCCTTCGGTCTCACTACCACATCTCTTCTGTCATGTTAGTCTGTGCTCACTGAGGATATCACTGTGACCGATTTCGTACCAAACTTTCAGTCTCTGACCTAGCCAGCAGCTGATCAACTTTGGCTTCTAGTGCCTCTATCCTTCTTTGGCAAACCCATGGTCAGTATGAGCATACACACCGGCTACCTGACTACCTACCTGTTTTTACCGTCCCTGCGCCCTCCCTCAGAATGTGGGCTTCCATCACCTCGATACAGACAATCTTTCTCCAAGCGGTCGCATCTATACTTGGTATAAGCATGCTAGGCGCACATGGTGGGTATGGCTCACCTGTCGCATTTTCCGGTCGTCCCTGGTCGGATGCACCGAATCTTGGCCTTGGCGCAATTCTGACAGGTTTTGTCAGAGCCCTTGGAATATTTGACTCTCTTGGGAGGATCTGACATGAGTGAGGGACTTTTCAATATCAGTGAATGTTTGACGAGAAAAGGGAGAGACAGGAAGTGACTGCCAAGGCTTAGGCATCCATGCTGCTTGCGTGTTAGAGCGAGTGGCTGAGCAGAGCAGGAGGGCAAGGCTAGGGTGGGGGCCTGGATCTCTGGCAGATATGATATATGATAAGCGGGCTTGGATTTTGGCCAAGCATGTATACTTCTAGGCTAAAAACCTTGTCAGTAGGATCATTTTTTCTATAATATCTGGACAATTTCAACTATCAATTAGCGTGTCGAGATGTGAGTAAGATTAATGCGTTACGACGAGCTCTGATTGGCCAAAGCCGCCCAGTGCCTCTTGCCTCAGGCAGCGGTACCGCAGAACTCAACTATGTAAAAAAGGAGGTTTAATCAGAAATGTATATTTATTATGGAGACATATGCTAAATTATAAACCATGGTATCATCAAACATCCGGAGGAAGCGAGGTGATGCATGCGGGGCTGCAGTGTAGATCGAACGGGTTAATAGCCGCGAATCCAAAGCAGGTCACTAGCGCTCAGCACTTAGTGCTTGGCAGCCTCTAAAAGTTGCATTAGAATTGCTCTCGATAATTAGGCTCGGTGCTTAGCTTACCCTTGTGGACGTCAGCCTTGGTGTTGTGGACCTGCTCGTCCTTCTTGTCACCGACGGCATCGGCGGCGGCGCTGGCGCGGGTGCTCCACTTGGCATCGGAGTCCTTGGCAACCTCCTTGTTGGCCTCCTTGGAAGCGGTGGCACCGGCACCCTGAACGGTCTCAGCGACGTAGTTGGCGGCTTGCTGGGGGGTTGTTAGTATGGGTGTTGGTGCGGGGTATATTGAAGATAGCCACGAACCTTGACGGTCTCCATTGTGAAGGTAGGGTTGGTAAATTGGTTTCTTTGGGAGAGATGATTGAGAGTGTGAATGTGATGATAAAAAAGTAACTAGAGGAGGGAAATCGCGGACTATTTATCCTCGATTCGAGCTATAGGGTGATCACGATGTTGGGAAGGTTCCTTGGCTTTTGGTCATATACTACGTCATCGTCTTCCAGGCCCATCGCCGTACTTCGGGGCCTGAAGATCTTATCCGCGGGGCCAAGTTTCTTTAATCCGGGGTCTTATGAACCCCAGTCTAGAATATGCTCCTGAGGCTGAAGTGCATAGTCGTACTTTTCTTGCCCCTTCGTTGATACACACCCTTCTGGAGAATATACACATAGTGATATTCGTTGTAGTATATGCCGGTGCTAGCCCTCTGAACCCCCTGTTGATCGCCACGGGGGAAGTCCAGTTGGGACCTCGGGATGTCCCAATCGTCGTCAGTGGCTTGTTGCCGCACGGACCAGCCACGCCCGGCTCCGATGAAGAACGATCAGCGAGAAGAGTCTAGAATAGTTTCAGATCGTTCACTGGTTTCAAAAGCCACAAACGCCACAAAGACCACAGTATCGCTGTTGAGTAAGTGGCGGCTTGCTTCCTACGGTGGCATCCGTCGCGGTGCATGGCTAGAAATCAAGGAAGCGCGGCGCCTAACAGATCCGAAATTTCGGAGCGGATCGAGATGGTCTAAATCGGTCGCGAAAAGACGTGTCCTTCCTCGAGCCATGCGGACTGCTTATTTTGTAGGGACAGCACTCGTTGCCACCTTCCATCTGCATTCAATACCCACTGTTCCCTGTTTCCCAAGGCATCAACCGCTGAATTAGCACATGGGAAAGCCCTATATCTTGCTTTCAGATTTATATCGATAAAACATCTCAAGTACCGTTGCGATGGCCTCATTGACTTGTTCTAGTACCATTTTATACTGCATCGCTCGGGTGCGATAGGTTTCAACGTCGAACTAGTCATTGTAAAATACTGTATATCTCCAGAGAACGATCGCTCTTGGCGGGGTCACCAGAAAGGTGGCGGAAATTTGGCGGTCTGGCCGTTTACAGACCGACCGGCCTCCCTTGTCTCGATTCCTTTTTCTCATAATGTGCGTCCGCGTCTATCTTGTACATGACAAAGGCCGTGATGCTGCTGTAGAATTAACCTTGATGGCTTCACAACTAGCGATTCAAACCCTATCTTGAGAAAAGTGCCTTGAACAAAACAGAAAAAAGAACTACTTTAAGAGGCAAACGGAAAAGAATCTTCAAGCCAGCCAGCCACAATAAAACGCAATTGCAATGCCAGTCACTAGGATCTGATCGCCAGCCACTCTCCTGCCAGCAGCTTTCTCCTTGTTTATTACGTCCTGCAGAAGTTCGATACCCTCTCGAGTCAAAACCGCGAGAACTGGGCCAATATCGTCTTTCCGCTCATCTGCCATAGTTCGACAAACAATCCTTTCTGTATTGCCCTCCCCTGAACTTGGTAAATGAGAACTTTCATCCGGCTTCCACCTAAGACTGCCCACATCCACTCCTGGATCTGCTGGAAACTGATATAGCTCTCCTTCATTTATATCATCAAATCTAAGGTACGTCCCATCCGCAAGATACACCCCGCCCCGATAGCGCAAGCAGTGCTTACATGCATAGAACGGTGGCTGGTCAATATCGATGCCGCCAATTACATCCTCTATGTTGAAGTGGATTAACTCGTTAGGGTCACCCTTATCTTTGCTGACGAGAAGGTCATGTCGACTGAGATTCGCTGCCGGGAAGCCCTTGCGCGGTAGTGAGATACCGAAAAAGCTTGGACGCCAGATATTAAAAATCGGGATAGGTCGGGTACCAAGAGGGTTTCGGGTTTGCACTCGGAAGGCTAAGGAGGTGTTCCACGAGGAAAGCCAGGATGAAGTCGTTGCGAACTGGGTGAAGGGGACTATCTGGAATGATTTGTTGATGTCCGCTTCTTTCTCAGAGCTAGAGATATGTCAGGAGTCAGCAAGCCAGGGGGTGCCTAGATGAGGTGTCCTACTCAATGGATTTTGGTTCACTAAGATTGAGTGTAATTGATGGTTCCATTTTGCTTTGCGGCCAATCTTGAAGATGTCTTTTCACGGACAGGTCCAAGTGGCTGAACTTATAAGCCAGGTGGTTTTACAAAGGCGGCCGAGTAGGTGAACGAGCCGCACATAAGACGTCGAGTTTGCGGCGGACGGCCCGAGCGCAATACCCGACGGGCGGACTGTATAGGTGAAAGATGTATGAGAAATTTACGTACTCTACGGTTCTCCTCGTCACAATTGTTGGTGAAAAGATATTTATCCTTGGAAAAGGGTTGTTCAAGACACATCCAAGTGTACACTAGGGGTGGTTTCGGACACAAGCCGAGAAACAATGCATGCGTGTCCATGGGGAAATCTGTTTTCGACTCTCACTGTATAGCGCAAATGACGAGCGGGCAAGTGGCTGTTGCGTAAAAGAAAGGAGGGCACGGGGGTAGCTTGCGTAGAGGTTTCTACTGTAATGTAAAATACAGGAACTGTTCTAGGAAGAGGTCTGTGAAGTGGAGTAAAAGTAAACTTACCATATCAGGCCTAGCGTATTTCTATTGTCGTCCAGGAATCAAGTCGTAAGATTGTGGAGGAATAACTGATTTCGAAAACTCCTGTAGTAAAAGATTTTGACTCAACTAAACTTTGTCTGAAGCCAGTTAGAGAAAATCAATGATCAGAAGTAGTCTTTGAAAGGTTCTTAAGATGCTGTGGTGTACATTCTGTTGGAAGTCGCCCGCGGATACCCTATTGCCACATGGGCCCTCATGTTCGGGCTGCCGACCAGCCTTTTTTAATCACCACGGCCTGATCATAATCTCCGTAGAGTTTTGTGTCCATATATTTTCCACTTGGTAAATCTAAGGCGACTAAAAGGGCATAGGATTGCACCATCGTCGAGAGTGCGAATATCCTATTCGCGGGTACTCGGGTATCCACCATCATGGAATCCCGAGTTGCCTCCATGAGAAACGATGACAACGGGCATCAGTATAATAACATCCAAATACACAGTATTGCAAAGAGTCACACTATAACATATTTTTCCGGCTGTTCGCGAGAATTCACGAAAGCAATCATTTCCACGCCATGAAGGCCATCCAGATCCTAGGGGACATTTCATCCCCCAAAGTCAACACCAATTATTCCATGCCCGAGCCCACTCCCCGGAACTCTGAAGTCCTCGTTCGAGTCCATGCGGCTGGTGTGACCGGCGATGAGATCCTGTGGCCAGAACCCTACGCAGCTCCATCTCGCATCCCAGGACACGACATCTCCGGCGTCATCTCCGCCTTCGGCCCCGACTATAGCGGTCCTTTGAAGCACGGACAGGAAGTTTACGCTATGATTGCAGCGGACCGAGGCGAGGGTCAAGCTGACTATGTCATCTGTCTGGCGGACGAAGTCACGCCCAAGCCAACTTCGATCTCTCACGAGGAAGCGGCGGCGTTGCCGATCCCCATCCTCACTGCCTGGGAGGGCCTCATAGATCACGGTGCACTCAAAGCCGGCATGCGAGTTCTTGTCACTGGGGCTTCTGGTGCAGTTGGGACATTTGCTGTGCAGTTTGCGACTCAGTTGGCCGGTGCTCATGTTATTGCCCTGGCTTCATCTAAGAACCATGAGCTCCTGAGACAACTCGGTGCACATGAGGTCCTGGATTACAATGCGTCGAGTTGGAAGAGTCAGGTTACGGACGTGGATTTGGTCTTTGATACAGTTGGTGGCGATGTCTTGATCAAGTCCTGGGAAACAGTCAAAGATGATGGTGCCATCGTTACTGTTGGAGACCCGGCCCCATCGTGGGCATTTGGACGAGGCAGGGCTGTTGAGTCTATCGACCACCCCAAAGTCAGACATATGCATTTTATCCTTACTCCCAACGCCGAGAGAATGCAACAGGCATCTGACATGATAGATGCTGGCACTGTCAAAGTTCTGGCAGTTGAAACATTCCCCTTCCATAAGGCAGAAGAGGCTTGGGCGTTTGCCCGACAAAGGAGTCGCAACGGGAAGGTGGTAATTAAATTTGCTGAAGCAGAAAACTCACAGAGTAGCCACAAATAGCTGAGTATTTGCCATGTCCGGGGTTTGCTCATCTTCCCCAACTACATTCATTGCTTTGCCGATCATCTTCATGATCTTGGGTCATCATGCAGCGATCTTAGTCACTATAAATTTCAATCTTTCCTTGTTCAGTTGAAGCCTAGACAGCATGACATCTAGTAGCTTGGGAAATTTCAAAGTCTTGTCAGTAAACATAACAAACAAAATCAACATCTTCCATCTGCTTTATCCCTTCTGCAGCTCATAGGTTGTACGACTCCTTCTAGGACTGACAGAAAGGGAAGCAATATTGTCCTAAATTTCAAAGGTGCTCTTGACTGTGGGTTGGACCAGTAGAGAAGGGAAAGAGAGACTGGGAGACTGGAAGAGTGGTAATATCAGGACCCTAAAACCAAAAAGCAAGTAAAACGAAGCATATGATATCGAATAAGAACCAATCCTGGTAATGGTGTCACAGATGATCTAGTAGACGAACGCTGGCAACAAGTCTGCCTGCAGCTGATCCCATTCCTTCTAGGACAGACTGCGGAAGCTCCTTTCATTTTTGCTTTTTTGCTCACGGGTTCAGTCAATGGACCTGAATTTATGTTGATTTTTGTTGATTTTGTGAAGTCATTTCTCTGTTAACTACAGTCCTAGTTCTCTAACCTTGAGCCTATCCTACCACCTGCAGCATCTGCTCGAACAGTTGATCCGAGTCTGGCCCAATCGGGTTGGCCGCCGCCAGTGCCTCCTGGGTATCACCAGGAGGATAAATCAACTTCTGGTTGATAAAGCATTTGACGCGCTTTGCCGAATCCCCTGTCAGCTTGATATTTCTCTCCCAACCTCCAGAGATCACGGCGCCATACGACCCGAGATCCAAGCAGCAGTTGTATGCGGCTTGGGCATACTCTATCAACGGCTCACCGAGAAGGTCTGCTGCGGCGTTATGACCCGAGACGCGTCCAAGCTGAAGAGCGTGCTGACAGGACATCAGTGCATAGTGACCCTTGGTATCGGCTAGAGCAGCGGCAGCATCACCAGTGGCAAATACCTCCCCAGCCGAAGGAACGCGAAGATGCTGATCCACCTTCAAGCGGCAGAGACCATCCCTCGGCCCGTCGATCTGTTGTGTGAGAGGCGTGGCCCTCACACCAGCAGTCCATATTGCAGTCTTGCTATCAATTTGCTCACCCGACGCGAGAGTTACACCGTCAGCATCAACCGCCGCAACAGCAGATCCGAGCTTGATTTCAATCCCGAGATCCTTCAAGGCTTGCGTGATGACAGGGCGAGGTCCAGGCCCAAGCTCAGGACCGACCTGCTCGGCATTCTCAACCAGTACAACCCGGTAATCAGGGATTCGGGCAAGACGCTTGGGCAGCTCGGTTGCGAGCTCAATGCCCGTGAATCCGGCGCCGCACACGACGACAGTATCGCGTGCAGGTGTTGCTGGAAGTGAAATAAGGTTCTGTAAATGATCTTCAAGCTTGGTGGCTGACTGCAGAGAATCGATATCGAAGGCGTGCTGCTCGATTCCAATTATGCTCCGAGGTCGTACGACAGAGCTGCCTGCTGCTAGGATGAGGCGGTCGTAGCTAATGCTTGATTCGAGACCAGAGGCTGATTGGACGGTGACAGTACGTGTCTCGGCAGTGATGGTATTCACAGCGCCTTGAATGAACTTGATCCCTGTATTTTCGAACAATGGCGCGAGAGAATGGACCATCGTCGAAGCGTTGGCTTCGTAGAGTCGAGGACGAATGACCAAGGACGGCTCAGGAGAGATGACAAGAACCTCAATGTCGGCATCTTTGCTGGTCAGATTGATAAGACGCTTGGCTGAGAGAGCGCTCCAGACACCTGCAAATCCAGTGCCAATGATCACAATTTTACTGGACATTGTTGAGGCTCTATAGATCTGAGTAGATCTGCAAGTAAATTGAGGTGGTGACGCGATGAGGCGAAGATAATATGAAAATATGATCTGCTAGTTCGAATTATTGAAGAACCTTCCATCTACCTGAAATACTTCGTAGATTTTAATATCTCTCTAAGCGGGAAACCAAAGTGTTCGCCGTCGCGGGATCTCGGCGTCGTTTGAAACGGATTCCCGCATCGGGAGTAGAGTGGGTCCCCGAATACCCGAGTATCCGCACTTCTTCAACCTCGACTCTATTCTATACTGTTTTCAATGATTCGTTGAATGATTCAATGAATTCTACTTCACAGAATGGCCGAGCTACACGCTCATCTCTCGCCTGTTTGCCCTGTCGCTCACGTCACCTAAAATGCGACGGCAAGCGACCGTGCTGTACCCGCTGCGCGGAGTTTGGCAAACAGTGCAACTATGCTCAATCGCGCAGAGGCGGACTCGACCGGGCGGCCCTGGCTGAGCGGCGCAAGAGACACGCTGTGACCGAAGAGCCTACGGTATCTGATGAACTGAGCCCGCAAAGACACACGGTGGTTCAACAGGGCCCGGAATGTACACCTCCATTTCTTGAAATAGACCTCCCGAGTAGCTACGATCTACTCAATGGGATCGGCGTTGGTGATGATATCGCTGGAATGGCATCGCCAGCAGCAACCCAATTGTTTATCGGCAATATCGAGAAAGATGTCTTGATCGATGCATATTATAAGGACTTTCACAAGTTGCATCCATTCCTCCCGCCACAAAGGCACTTCTACAGACTTTGCCAAGATCCGAGCAGACGGCTTAACTTCTCACCACTTGTTGCTATCATGCGCTTGGTTGGACATATTGTCCACTCGCGAGAATGGCCAACATCACTCAAGGACTATGCCGAGACATGCTTTTCACAGACATCACCGACAGATCCAATTATGGTCCAATGTCGACTCTTATATTCGATGGTGTTGTTCTGGTACGACTATAAGGCTGAGGCCAAGATCGAGATGGACAAAGCAATTCGCCTTGCTGTTGATCTACAGATGTGTCTTCATGGCTTCGCGACGAAACACGGTGGCGATGACCCTGTGTTGACGGAAAGTTGGAGGCGCACGTGGTGGATGCTCTACCTCGTCGACGCATATTATGCTGGGACTCTCGGAACTATGAACTTAGAAGTCGTGGACATTGACTCTACCGTGGAACTGCCCTGTGAAGAGTCGGAGTTCGAGTCCGGGGTGATTGCTGTCTATTGACTGTTGATTCTGCATAGCTAACTTATGAACAGAACATTCCCACGCCTAAAAGTCTTGAAGAATTTGACTGTCGCGAATTCACTCCCGAAACCACATTCTCGTCATTTGCCTACCTCATTGGCGCAGTTCGCTGTGCAGCGTCGGCAATAGCGTCTGCGCCGAAGATTGCGAGTAAAGAAGACTCATTACAAATAATCCAGGCCGCAGACTCCGGCCTTGATGGTTGGAGGCTTCTGCTACCGGAGAATCGCAAGCAAGTCATGACCAAGACAGGAGAGATTGATGAATTAATGTTCCAAGCGCACCTGCTTGTCCATGTGTATGTCACCGATGGGACGCAAGAGAGAATGGAAGCTAATTCAACCTCATAGAGCCACCATCGGGTTACATCGACCATTCTCAGACCTCAAGTTCAACGCCGTGGAAGATGTATCAAGCTGCGCACGAGAACCACCTCTCGACACACCTAGGCCAGACCTCGTCAACGTACACACAGTGCGAGTCCTCCGCTCTGTCGAAGCCCAAATCCGCCTCCTAGCACTCCCAGTCCGGAAATTTCACCACACACCATTCACAACCTGCATGGTCAGCGAAGGCACACTGGCACTCCTATCAGCCTGCAACTACCTGTTCAAAGGAAAGGATCTAGCAACAGCAAGAGACCAGATCCGCATGACTATCGGGTGTCTTAAGGCATTGGGTGAGATCTGGCCGCGGACAGCGAGAAATGTTCGTGAGATCCAGACTATTGCCCATCATGTGCTGGGAATTAGGTCGAAGATTGCGGGTCCGAGCGATACTCCTAGCTCAAGTGAAGTGCCACCTCTTTTTGGTGGTCAAGAGCAGAGAGGTCTTGGCTCGGAGGGGGATTCGAGTAATGGTACTGATATGTTGCCTTCACTGGGCTCGATTGAGGATCTTTGTGGATGGTACAATCTGAGTGATCTGGATGATCTTCCGTGGGGGGTGACTGGTCAATGATAATGTCCTAATTGTAACAATGATAATGATGAAGAATGACACCGAGTTTGGTATGAGAACGAAGCCTAGATGTTAGTGGCGCTGCACAATACAAACCAGGAAGCTTTCAGGCTGAAATTAGCCTTGAGGGATTCATATTATTGTCTCCAGAACTGCACACTTCATCCCAAAAAAAAAAAAAAAAAAAAGACTACTGATATTGACGATTTGGCCATGTGAGTACAAGCCAAGGGTAATCGAAATGAGTACGGCGGGCGACGCGGCCATCCGCGCAACTTCCACCCGCAAAAGATCACCAACATTGAACGCCGAACACTCCGACCATCAACCACCACACACCACAATGGTTCGCAAAGCAATTGGCCTCCCCACGAAGGGGTTGGGATCCTTCGCCCCCCTATCAGAGCGCAAACAAGTCTACCTGTCCGTCACTCCTTCCGTCCTGTGATCTCCCAAATTTCACCCCGAACCTTCGACCCCGTCGAAGTCTTCCGACCACAGCGCCAGAAGCAATTCCCTCGCAAACCGCTAACATATTCCATTCTCCAGCCCCGAATTCGTCATCTCCCTCGTCCGAACCCCCCAACCTCTCAAACCGCTATGCCCAGTTCCGCGTCCCCCTCAACTTCAACAAACTCGACATGCGCGACTATCTCGAGCGTGCGTATGGCGTCGGCGTCGTTAGCGTCCGCAGCTACGTCCAGCTACAGCCTATTACCCGTATTACCAAGGATGGAAGGCAACTGGGTGCGTGGCGACGACCGAAGTCCGAGAAGCGCATGACGGTCGAGTTGAGGGACCCGTTCGTTTGGCCCGAGGAGCCTACTGATCTCAGCAAGTCCGTTCCACCACCCAATTTTCCGGCCCTTAAGAACCACGGTACTAACGCTATCACAGATGGGAAAAAGAATCCTGGAACTCCCAAGAAAGAGTGCAAACCGAGCAGCGCCGCGAAAACGTTCAGAAGCCCAATGCTGCCGAGAAGCCGGATGAGAAGCTGCGTAAGGCATTCAAGAAGCAGGCTGAGGAATTGAAGAAGAATAAGGAGACCTGGCGGCCGACTTGGAAGGTGCTTGGTTTGGATTTTGCGCATAAGGAGATGGCTAATATGGGGAAGAGTGTTCGTCCTCCTAAGTGGCAGCAGAAGCCGTAAGGGCTGGCCTTTCTTTGCATCTTTCTGTGCTGGATGTCCTGGCAAAAATCGGTGTTATATATGTATTTTCTTCCCCCCATTTGAGATTCGAATTTTGTGATTGGGCCGTTTGTATTATAGTTTCAGGTCGGATTTATAGATCTTTGCCTTTGGGCCTTGTTTTGAGATTTGGGTTCTATTGTTGTATGTGCTTGTAGCTGGAGGACTTGGTAAAGTAGGTACCGAGAGCTATATTGTGAAATATAGACAAGGAAAATCTTACTCGCATGACTGCATCAAAAGACAGGTTAATTAGAATCAACGGTTGTAGGATGATATGACGCTATGCAAAACGATTGGAGTCGAGAGGGCTTGAAGGACGCAAGGGGAACAGCAGGTGGCAAAAGCCGAGGATATCTACAGACGGCTCTCGACGAAGTTCATATGGTGCTGGCCGGGCCAGTGAGCATCAGGCCAGATCTTGCCGAGTGCTTCCCAGATGTGCCTGTGGATGTTAATATATGAAAGGGTTGAAAGGCTTCGGGTATGACTTACTGCACGTAGATAATCTCCAGACCATCGTGAACCTCTTGAGGGACATCTTTGACATCCTTGCGGTTGGGGTAAGGCAGAAGGACGGTTTTGACACCGGCGCGCAGGGCACCGATAAGCTTCTCCTTGATTCCGCCAACGGGCATCACGCGACCGCGGAGGGAAACCTCACCGGTCATGGCGATCTGAGGGGGAACGGGCTTGTTAGAGAACAGGGAAATGAGCGCAACCGTGTGGGCTAGACCGGCGGACGGGCCGTCCTTAGGAATGGCGCCAGATGGGCAGTGGACGTGCAGGCTGCGGCTCTTCATGACATCCTCATTGGGGTCGTGAGTAAGTCCCAACTCGAAAGAGTGGGCCTTGACCCAGGTGAGGGCCACCTCAACAGACTCCTTCAGAACGTCACCGAGCTTGCCGGTGAGCTGAACACGTCCGTTGCCAGGCATGTCGGCCACCTCGATGAACAGAATGCTTCCCTGGCCACCAGAAGAATAAGCAACGAGACCCGTAACCACGCCAGGTCGGCCGTGCTTCTCGGCAATTTCTTCCTCGAAACGCTCGATACCCAGAATGTCTTCCAGGTCTTCCACAGTAACGACAGGGCTGTACTCATCCAGCCGATCAGCGTCGCCGGCATCGGCGAACTGGACAGCCTTGTGACGGCAGATCGAGCCAATCTCACGCTCCAGATTACGGACACCAGATTCGCGAGTGTAAGAAGTGATGGTCTTGTCAATAACTTCATCAGACATGTTGACTTGTCCCTCGCTTAATCCGTTGGAACGAATCTGCTTGGGGATTAGGTGGCGCTTGGCAATGTGTCTCTTCTCAACGGTGGTGTAACCGGACAGCTGAATGGTCTCCATGCGGTCAAGGAGGGGTGGCGGGATGGTATCGAGAGAGTTGGCAGTGGCAATAAAGAGAACCTTGCTCAAGTCAATCGGGATGTTAATGTAGTGATCGGTGAAAGAATTGTTCTGCTCGGGGTCTAACACTTCCAACATGGCCGCGGAAGGATCTCCTTGGAAGTTGGAGCCACCGACCTTGTCGATCTCGTCAAGCAAGAAGACCGGGTTCGCAACACCAACCTTCTTCAGCCCGTTGACGACCAACCCGGGCATGGCGGCAACGTAGGTGCGGCGGTGGCCGCGGATCTCGGCCTCGTCACGGACGCCACCCAGAGAGATGCGGTGGAACTTACGTCCGAGAGAGACAGCCACTGATCGCGCCAAACTGGTCTTTCCAGTACCGGGTGGGCCAACCAGGAGCAGAATCGGGGACTTGTCAGTCATGCGCTTGGACTTCAAAATCTCGAGTCGGGTCTCCAGGGCAACTCGATCGGTTTCGGAGAGCAGAGGAACGTCCTTCTCAAGATCTCCGGCAGTTGAAGCGTCCAATTCTTGAGAGAGGCCGGTAATTTGGCGTTGGACATCATTGTTAGTAGACTGCTTCAGGCGCAAGACGGCCAGGTACTCCAACAACCTCTTCTTGATACGCTCCAGACCATAGTGGTCCTCGTCCAGCTGCTGCCGGGCTCGCTTCAAGGTCTCAGGCCCAAGTTGATCAGCGGTAACCTTGGACCACGGGATCTCTGCGAGGTTCTCCAAATAAGTGCGGCAAACGCCGTATTCGGCATTTGCAGGATTCATCTTGCGCAGACGCTTCATTTCCTTATCAGCGACCTTTTGAGCCTCAGGACTCAGTTCTGCATCCTTGAGCTTTTGCTGTAGCTCATCGACCTCGTTCGGCTCCTTTTCTTCATCGCCGCCACGTCCGCCGGGCCCAGGGGGCGACAGACCCGACAGACTTTGCATCGCACGTCTGGCAAGCAGCTCACGCTCTCGTGGGTCAATGTTGCTGATATCCATATTCGAGTTGGGTGGGAATGATGTTGTGGAAATAGATGTCACCTTCACACTGCTCTTAATGTGCTGGGCTTGGCGAGAAAGGATTTCCACGACACGCTCCAGTCGCTCCTTAACATCGAAAGAGGCCAGAATCCGCAATTTCTCTTCGAAGCTTGCATCGGAGACATCGGCCATGAAATCGGCAAGCTTTCCAGCTTGGGCCAAGTCTGTCTTTGATATGTAGAGTTCGAACTTCCTTGCCACTAGTGGCGACAGACGAGTTGAGGCCGCCGACAACAGCGACGACAGGCGCAATAGAGTCAGGAGCTCACGGGACAACTGTCTCAGTTGTTGGAAGAGATCAGCAGCCTCCGAATCACTCTGCATGGATGAGTCTAGCGGAGAAGTGGTTAGTCACAAGATCGTTCTCCGAGATTCGCGTTGGTTGCACCTACTGTTCTCCTCATGAACGAAGACCTCCGCCTCAAAATACGGTCGGTCCTTCAGGACCTTCTTAACAGTAAAGCGTTGGGAGCCTTGAACCAAGAGGAACGGTTCAGCATAGGCGCGGCGTTGAACGCCGATCACCTTGCCCACGGTGCCGTGGCGGAACAAGTCATCCTTGCGCGCCTGGCCCGCATCGATTGAATCGTAATCCTCCTTCCTCTCGTCATCGGAGTCTTCGCCTTCGAGGATTTGTTGACCGTCGCGGCTCAGAAACGGGGAGCCGAGGGGAATACATCCGAAGGTGATCGAGTTGCCATCGCGCTTGGGCCGGTCGACCAGGGAGGACAGTAGGTTTGTTAGGTCAGGACGGTTGGAGACGGGAATGCGCAGGGTCACGCCTGGTAACAGGACAGAGCCCTTGGCCAGGGGAACGAGAGGGAGCTTGGTGACTCTACCGCTGTTGGAACCCATCTTGGGGCGAAAGTGAGGGTGAGAATATCCGGGGGAGGGGAAACAGCGAAAGAACCGGTCAAAGAGGAGAAAGGAGGGGAAATGGAGAGGAGAGAATGGAGAAGAGAGGATAAAAGGGTAATAGTGTGAATAGTGTGTCACAGGCGGAGAGAGGAGAAGTTCCAGAACCCTCCGCGTAAATAACTGGGGAGGCAAGTCCGGGGGAAAGGCGATAAGGGTGTTGTCGCATGTCTTGTAATCTCCACGTCCCGAAGCCGAGGTCTACGTCAGGCTTGCAGATCAGGGCTTCTCTTTTGTTACTCTATTTGATACAGATGCGTATCTAGCATTGATGATTAGGATTATTGATCGGATCGGATCATATCTAATAGTACCTGATCATGATCATATCTAATCCTTGAATCATTTCTGCGTTGCCCTTTTGTCTTGTTCACGATTCTGTTGGTTCCGCGTCCCGTGATCGGCTCCCCACGCAATCGCCTCTCGCCTCTTTTCCTTCGGCTTCGATCTTGTGACTGGCATTGCCGCAGACAATTATGGCTACCCCCGCCCCCAGAACGACTATTACTATCGGTACCCGTGCATCCAAGCTCGCCTTACTTCAGACCGACTTGGTGCAGGCCGCCCTCAAGAAATCACACCCTCAATATGAATTCAAGGTCTTCTCCAAGGAGACCGCCGGCGATCTCAACACCACTATTGCTTTGAAGGATTTCACCAGCAAGAACCTCTGGACCGAAGAATTGGAGGAACACATGATTGGGGGCCAAGTCGATCTCATCGTTCATTCCCTCAAAGGTTGGTCTGCCCCGCGTTGGCCTTGCCCCTCGTCCAAAAAAAAAAAAACACAGTTCGCTAATATGTCGAGGTTGTAGATGTACCAACCCTCCTCCCTTCGACATGTACCTTGGGCCCGACAATGCCCCGCGAAGACAGCCGGGATGTTCTCGTGGTGAAGCAAGGGCTGACGTACCAGAGCCTGGCGGAGCTCCCCGCAGGCTCCGTGGTCGGAACTTCCTCCATTCGCCGCACCGCTCAATTGGCTCGTAAATACCCTCACCTCAAGGTGCAGGATATCCGTGGCAATATCGGAACCCGTCTGTCGAAGCTGGATGCCGAAGATAGCCCGTACACTTGCGCTATTCTCGCTGCTGCTGGTTTGCTGCGTCTGGATCTGGCGGATCGCATCACACAGTACCTCGACTCGAAGAACAGTGGAATGCTCTACGCAGTTGGGCAGGGTGCTTTAGGAATTGAGATCCGTAAGGATGACACTCTTCTGCACGAGATGTTGGATAAGATTGGCGACTGGAACACAACTTATGCCGTTCTGGCCGAGCGGAGTCTGCTCCGCACTCTGGAGGGCGGCTGTAGTGCCCCTCTGGGTGTTGAGACTGAGTGGGTTAAGGGTGCCGAGGGCAAGAAGCTGCGCATGCGATCTGTTGTCGTAAGTGTCGACGGCCAAAAGTGCGCCGAGGCGGAGGTCGTTGGTGATGTCGACTCCGTTGAGACCGCCGAGGCTTTCGGTATCACCGTGGCCAAGGCTCTGGTGGCCGATGGCGCTGGCGAAATTCTTGAGGAGATCCAGCGTAACAAGGTGGCCAAGGAGAGTGTTTCTTCTTGAACAAAAGTAACTGTCTGATAGACCATTCGCATATACTACGCAGATACCCTGTGAAATGACCAACATCAACGAATTTAATTTGAATCCTGGACTCGAGGACCTTGTAATCATGCATTGGATATTTAAACTGAACCAAGAACCTTGAACCGCCATCTATCGCTTTTGACGAAGACTTGTATCAACACTAGATAATTTTCAGCCACGGTTAAGGGTGTTGCCAGACCCCTTAGGATTTGCTTCGGTGTATTCATCCCAGGCGCGAGCTTTCATCGTTTCCTCATCCGCCTTGTCAAAATCATCCTCGTCAACTTGCGGTATAATTCCAGATTGCTCTCCTCCTTGCAGCACATTTCCTCTTCGGTGCTCTTCTTCAAGGTATTCGTCAATCGTCATTGTCGGCAGGTTGTGACCTGAGCGGAACACTCCTTGCTGGAGCTGTGTACGGCGGTCGAGAAGAGTGAAAGGCTGCATTGGCTTGCCTTTGCTATTCAAGATGGGACCGCCTCGTCCACTACCGAGTAACTGTGATATCGATGGGTCCAAGCGGTCTGAATAATTGGCTCCTCCCAGGCCACCCACTCGTTGTCTGAGATCTTCCGGCTGCGGTTGAGGAGGCGGGGGCGAATTTTTCATGAGAGCGAGCATTGACAGCTCCTGCATCAGAAGGTCTAGGGATTGGAAGGTTTGGTGAGTGTAGAGCTGAAGTTCTGCTAGATATAATCGTCGCGTGTCATCGTCGTCGCTTTGGAGACGGGCCTCGTTCCGTGCGAGATACTTCATAGAAAGTTAGCAGGCACATAAAAGATGTAAAACCTTAGAAAGACCTACCTCCAGTTTCTGTTTCAGTTCCTTCTCCTCTCTGAAGCGTTTCACCTTGACATCCCGACGAGCGGCGGCATCATTCATCGGGGCCAGGGTGAATGTAGATGGATTCGCCATGTATTGCTCCAGAAGCTTCTTGTCTTCCCCGGATAGCAACTCGTATTCATCTAGACGCGTAATGAAAGTCTCATATTGTTCCAGGGCTCGACGGAGAACAGCTTCACGATCGGAGGTGGGGCCTCGCTGGACCAGCTCGGCAAGGTGATATTCCAGGGTCATATACCTAGAGTCGAGTGTCAGCCCAACCATAGCGTCAATCGGGGATTGCTAAACGTACGGAAGATCTCCCGTTGAGACATCATCTAGCGATTCATTCGAGCTGAAAAGTGACAAGATGCTGATCTGGCGCTGACATTCGTGGAATTTCGCGATTGTCGCATTCACGGCGTCTCGGTAGGATTCAGTGTTGGTATCCCCTCTTGTTTCCAACGCAGTCTTGTCATCACGAGCGGATTGAAAGAGCGATCTGAGACTCTGAGACTCCTCCATTATTTCGGTTTCGGTGCGGCAAGGTGAACGATGATACAGGTCCCCGCAGTAGCCTGAGTTTTGGCGAGCCGATAAGCTGATAATAGATAAGGAGCTCCATCTTATCGCGTGTAGGTCCTCGTGCGAAGTGAATTCCAAAGGTGATTAAATCAATGTCGTTACATTTGAATCGTTCATGAATCAACTTCTTTTTCTCATTTCCATTACCTGACAGGCTTCGCATTTCTCAACCCCCATAAGTGCTAGTTCCTCAAGTCAGTGATCGTTTCAATATTCACCTTCGCATATATATCTGTCAAGAGACCCTTGTATTCGCATCCTAATACATTCGTCATCTCACTTCTCTCTTTCCTTCAAATAACATTCGAACATCATGCCTCCCGTACTTGAACATATAGAGAGCGCCACCACGCTTCCGAGTTAATTTGAAACCCTAGTATCCACCAAAGTGGGAACATGCTTCACCAAAGAACCTTTCGAGAACTGCTCACAGAGCGGATGGGACAAACTGCTGACCGAAGATACGAACGGCTCCCTACAAAATTCTGAGAGTGAGGAAGACCAAAGCACGGCCGAGCCAGAAGCTGCCACCCGACGAAGCTTCCAGAATGCCCAGTTTCAAGCCTTGTGAGTTGAGAGGTGAGCAAACACCCGATACATAATACTGTACTAAGGAGAGCATAGACTCTCAAAGCATGTTATTCAGGACGATCACTCAAAAAAGCCTGACGACGAGCTTCCTATTGCCCTTCTACTTGCGAAACGAGACCACAGCGGAGGAAACTTAGATCCCCGTGAATACCAGATTGAGCTGTTTGAGCGCGCAAAGAAGAAGAAGAAAATCATTGCCGTACTCGACGCAGGTAAGGAAACACTGCTTATGCGTTGATGGAAGAGCCATTCTCACACATTTACCTAGGCTCTGGAAAGACACTGATCGCAGTACTTCTGCTCAAACATATCCTCAACCAAGCACTTATCGACCGAGATAATGGGAAGTCATCTCGAGTGGCATTCTTCTTGGTACGGAATATACGGAGACTGAGAAAAACATCGCTCATGAATAGCAGGTCGACACTGTGGCCCTTGTCTTCCAGCAGTCAGCGGTTCTCCGAAACAATCTTGATCAGAGCGTGGCACATATCTTCGGTGCCATGGGTCCAGACTTATGGGACTCTGAAGTCTGGAAAGACCATTTGGCAAGACACATGGTGATTGTGTGTACAGCCGATATTCTCAACCAGGCTCTGCTCAACGGACTCGTGAAGATGGGCAACATCAACTTATTGATCTTTGACGAAGCTCACCACACGAAAAAGGACCATGTCTATGCCCGGTCGGGATAATCGCACATCTTGAACTTTATTGATGTTTGGCTAACTGTGTGCTAGTATCATCCGAGAATCATACCTCCCAACAGAAAATTGGAAGCGTCCGAGGATCTTTGGGATGACTGCCTCCCCAATCGATGCCAAAGTCAATATCGCAGATGCAGCCATGTTAGTCCTGTTCTAGTAGTACATTGTTCTTTGCTGAGGATAATTAGGCAGCTTGAAAAACTCCTGGATAGCGAAAATGCAACGACATCTCACTTGACCCTGTTACGACAAGTCGTGGGAAGTCCCAAAGAGGAAACATGGACATACAACAAGCTTGATTTACCGTTTCCCACAGAACTCTACGGGCAGATGGAAAGGAGATTCGGAAATGTCAAAGCCCTCAAACCAATCCTGCGATTTGCATTGAATGCCACCTCAGAGCTAGGAAGATGGTGCGCGGACCAGGTTTGGGAGTTTGCCTTGGCAGACGAAGTGCTTGCAAAGCTCAAGTGCATTATTTCAAAAGACCCAGGCCCAGACTTTACTTCGAGCTCTTCAAAACAGAACCCAGAGGAAACTCAAAAGGACATCATCCAGGTGGAAGAAGCTTGTCGAGTTGTCCGATATCACCGATTCAAACACCCATCAGAGCGAGATCAGCTTAGCCGAAAAGTCGAGCTATTCATCCAACGATTGAGTGAATTTTTTGCAATCTCTAAGGAGCGGAAATGAATTGTCTTCACTCAGCGCCGAAACACGGCGAAGACCTTGCTTCGGCTTTGTGAGAAACTGGAAATTCCCAATATTCGCCCCGGAGTGCTGCTTGGAATTAACCACGATCCCACTGGATCAACAACATTTCGTCAGCAATTTCTCACCTTGGCGAAGTTCCGACAGAGTAAGATCAATTGCCTCTTTACGACGTCAGTTGCAGAAGATGGCCTCGACATCCCGGACTGTAATCTTGTCGTGAGATTCGATCTTTACAGCACAGTGATTCAGTATGTCCAAAGTCGTGGCCGTGCAAGACATACCAACTCAACCTATGCAACCATGATCGAGATGGGCAATGAAGAGCACAAAGAAAGAATTCGGGACGTTCAAGAAGCTGAGCGCCTCATGCAAGTCTTCTGCAGATCTCTGCCCGCAGATCGAATCCTCAATGGAAATGATCACGACCTGGACGATGCTTTGAAGAAGGAAGAGAAGAAGAGAATCTACACTGTTCCCTCAAGCGGCGCAAAGCTGACTTATGGACATGCTATTAATGTTCTGGGACGTTATGCCACCTCCTTGCAATATGAAAATGACCTTTCAGCTTCGGTCAGCTACGTCTTGCTCTCACAGGGCCACTCATTCATCTGCGAGATCATTCTACCAGAGAAGTCACCCATTAGAGGGCTGATTGGAGGTCGAGAATCCAAAAAAGGCCTGGCTAAACAATCAGCTGCGTTTGATACCTGTATCCTGCTCCGCAAAAATGGATTGCTTGATGACAACTTCAGGTCCAAGTATCACAGGCGGTTGCCGGCGATGCGCAATGCAAAGCTCGCGGTCACGAATAAGACAAATGAGTACATCATGATTTGCAAGCCTTCGATCTGGAACCATGAAGATATTATTCCAGACATGCTCTATGGCTTGCTCATCAAGTTCATGCCAACGAAGCCTCTGAAAAGAGAGCACCAAAGCCTGTTGCTGTTGTCTCGGAAACGACTCCCTTTGTTTCCTTCTTTCCAAGTGTTTTTGGAGAATGATATTAACACTATGATTCATACAAGGAGCATCGGCAAATTTGTGGTAACCTCTCAAGGACTTATAAACCTTTGCAGTTTCACACTGGCAGTCTTCCAGGATTTGTTCCACAAGAGCTTCGATCCAATGACCGAGAAATTTCCCTACTGGCTTGCCCCAGTCCTAGCAGGCGCCGGCGACCTTACTCCAGACACCGCTTCTCAGAGCGTGATAGATTGGGATACGGTAGCTTTCGTGCATAACCACTTGGACTGGAAGTGGTCTCCAGATATGGACGTCAACTTTCTCCTGGGACGTTTCATCTATGACCCATGGGATGGAAGGAAACGATACTTTCCAATCGCCGTTGAGTCTGACCTACATCCATCAGACCCCCCCCACCAGACTGGACACCACGTCGACGGTGGATGGAAAACATTGCCAACTATTCGCTGAGTCTTTCGAAAAATTCGCGTCCCATGTTTTTCGAGCGTTTTGACTGGAGCCAGCCCGTGCTACAGGTAGAATGCCTCGGGCTCCGAAGAAATTTCTTCGATAAAGCGGCCGATGCAGAGAAATTGGAGGCTACAAAATGCGTTGCTTGCCCGCAACCACTGGTAATATCATCAGTAAGTTTGTCTGCGACATGTTTTGGGTTGGGATTATTGTACTGACACTCAACTAGATCCCGTTGACGACAGTGACTTCATGCCTTGCATTCCCTGCTATCATTAGCCGGCTAGAGTCCTACATGATTGTATTGGAGGGCTGCAAACTCCTTAGGCTGGATCTCAAGACTGACCTTGCCTTGGAATCGTTCACAAAGGACCCCGGCAACTCCGGAGATCATCAAATTACACAGATACATGTACAGCGAGGCATGGGAAAGAATTACGAGCGTCTTGAGTTTCTGGGTGATTGTTTCCTTAAGCTAGGAACGACAATTTCGCTCTTCATCCAAAAGCCAGACGATGACGAGTACGATTATCACGTCCATCGAATGTGTCTCATCTGCAACAAGAACTTGTTCAACACCGCTATCAAGCTTCGCATCCATGAGTACATCCGCAGTCGTGGGTTTTCTCTGAATACGTGGTATCCGCCAGGTCTTACACTCTTGCATGGGCGAGAGTACGTTCAGCACATTAAATCGGAGAGCTCTCACAACCTCGGCGAAAAGACAATTGCCGATGTGTGCGAGGCATTGATTGCGGCATCCTTGCTCACCGGAGGTAAAGACCATCGATTTGACTTGGCTGTTCAAGCAGTTACTCTTTTTGTTGACAGTGAAAACCACATTGCAACTTGCTGGGCAGATTACCTTGCGTTCTACACGAAACCAGTATACCAGGTACAAGCATCCGATGCAGCTGAGCGAGATCTTGCGAAAAAGGTCTTTGAGAAGCTTGGATATAGCTTCAAGTTTCCTCGCCTGTTGCGGTCTGCTTTCACACATCCTTCTTATCCGTTGGCTTACGCCAAAGTGCCCTGTTACCAACGACTCGAATTCTTGGGCGACGCGCTTCTCGATATGGTGTGCATTGAGTTTCTGTACCATCGATATCCCGACAAGGATCCGCAGTGGCTCACTGAGCACAAAGTAAGTAGATGCATATTTGCATGCGTGCCCAAGCCATGATCGCTAATATAATCACAGATGGCTATGGTGTCTAATAAGTTCCTCGGAGCTTTGGCAGTGAAACTAGGCCTGCATCGGCATCTTCAATACTTTGGTGGTCCCCTGCAAGGGCTAATCACCCACTACGCAGAAGATGTCCAGATTGCGGAGGCTGAAGGGGACGGGGCGATGGACTATTGGCTTGGTACCAAAGACTCTCCAAAGGCGAGTATTAGTGAGAGTATTACATTAAAGTTCACAAAGATGATTGAGTCGTGATATAGTGTCTCTCAGATATGGTCGAAGCATATGTCGGCGCCATTTTCGTGGACTCAGAGTTCGATTTCATCGTGGTTGAGGCCTTTTTCACGGCTCATGTGAGGCCCTTTTTCGAGGACATGTCTCTGTATGACACGTTTGCCAACAATCACCCGGTGGTAAGTGATCCTGGCCCGTTCCCCATGATTTGGGATATATATATATATACTGACAGCCAGCTATAGACCCACCTACACAGTCAATTGACGAATGTCTACGGGTGCACCAACTACTGTCTCAAGAGTGGCGAGATCCCCGAGATAGATGGCGACAAGTCGAAAATTCTGGCTGCAGTAATGGTGCATGGCCACTCTATCGGCAATGCGGTAGGGACGTCTGGTCGGTATGCGAAGGTTAGGGCGAGCGAGCGGGCATTGGTAGCAGTTCAAGGAATGCTTAGGTCCGATTTCCGGCTCAAGTATAATTGCGACTGCGGGCCAGTGGATATGAAGGATCTGGAGGAGATGGAGATTGGGACTGCGGTGTGATCTAGCATAGCAGGGGCGACAGAAGAGCAATGAAAAGCAATGAAAAGCAATGAAAGGCAAGGAATGGCAATGGATGGCAATGGATGGCACTGAATCAGGAACCCGCGTTTGTCACATGGTTGGGCGACGGCCCTTAACCCAATTGGGAAAGGCGCATCCCCTGAAGTAAAGTGAGCTGTTCCAACAAACACCGCGTAGTGGTTATCGACCCCTGCTCTTGTCGACTTTTCTTCTCTATTGTTTAATCTAGATTTCTTTGTCCTCATTTAACTTCCCCAAGGACGCGGTCAATCACCCTCCTCCGTCCTCGTACCCTGCGTACCGCACGACGCGAACCGTGTCAACATTTATCTCGCCCGCTCCGATCGCGCCTCAACTTTCTCCCATCTCCATGATCTACCCGTTTTTGTCGCTTTAAATCGAAAACAAGAATGGAGGTTGCCTCCACAGGGGTGCCAAATGGCGTGTCGACGCCAGATACGGCAGCTTTGGTGGATTCCGGCGCTGTGGTTCAGTACCTGACGGAGGTGCTCCAGGTGACACTGGGCGCTCTCAAATCCGAGTTGGAGACCGCCGGGAGCTTGCTCTCGGAGGCCAGGTACAGTGAAACCTTGCAGAGATGTACGCGATTCGCTTCTGAGCCGCAGGTCGCGATCTATGTACAGAAAGATATCGCGGACGCTGCAGAGACAAATGGCGGAACCGAGGGTCAAGGTAAGTTGATCCCAGCCTTGAATGCCGCGGGCACATATATTGACGCAAAGAAAAGACTCGGTGCAATATGTCTATACCATCTCCTCGGAGATTTCGTCGTCTTCAACCACCGTCTCGTCGGTGGCTTTCATCAAACGTCCTGCTCCTATCGACCCGGCTCTTCCGATCGCCTCGCAGATCCAGGTCATGAACCTACCCGGTGTCGCCTCTCTCAACAATGCTCAGTCCCAGCAAGGAACTACTATGTCGCCTTACCAAGTTTTACATCTGCTGCTTCACCACGGTCTAAGTCCCTATTTCGAAGCCTACGCCCGCAACCAGGAAACGATTGCTGGCGCGAAGCCTAGAGCGGATACCGAGACAAAGACTGGTATTCCCGGAACGAAAAAGAAATTTGCCGAGTTGGAGCTGGGTCTTATGCACTTGCAGCAAAATGTGGAAATTCCGGCGTTGAACCTTCCAATGCACGATGTGGTCCAAGGCGCGTTGAAGGAGGCTGAAGCCAAGGGTGTCAAACCATCGGTCGAACTGATTCCTGCGACAATTCTGGACAACAGTGCGTTCACGAACAGCATTCAGAATACCGTAAATGGTTGGATTCGGTCGATTCAGACGATCACCAAGATGTCTAGGGATCCGGACAGCGAGTCAGCATCTCCAGAGATTAATTTCTGGCTGTCTATGGAGTCTGTTTTGGAGAGCATCGAGGCTCAGCTGGCAAGCGATGGTGTCAAGTTGACTATGGATATTCTCCGTCATGCGAAGCGTTACCAACCGACCCTCAGTTTCCAGGCTGACACTGGACTGAGAGATGCCTCCGAGCTGGTGCAGAAGTACAACCAACTGATGCGTGACTTCCCACTGGATGAGCTTCTTTCTGCCACCTCTCTGAGCAAGGTGCAAGAGTCGCTTGGATTGATCTTCAGCCATCTGAATAAGAAGCTGAAAATCTGCCCTTACCCCATCAAGCGTGCTCTTTCGCTCGTCGAGGCCATTTCAGGTGACCTCGACCGTAAAATTCACGATCTTATTCCCGGTCGTGACATCCTGCACCTCGATTACCGTGAATTCCGGTCTTTGATGAAAACCACCCAGGCCATCTGGCGTGCGTGGGATGAGAACCTGAAGGAATTCACCAATGTTGCTCGTGACTCGACTAGACGTCGTAATGAGAAATTCATCCCAATCAAAATTAATGGAAGACATGAATTGACCCGTGAACGTCTTAAGTACATCGACACCTTCCGTGTCAATCACGAGCAGCTTCAGAGGACCATCATCAATGTCCTCGGACCTAGCAAGTCTTCCGCAGAGATCGGCGCTGGCGTCGACTCTGGCGAGACTGTTATTGTTGAGGAGATTGGTGATGTTGATGCTGTCGAGGAAGTGACTCACGCCTACGCTGCCCTGAAGAATGTGGACGTCTTGGACGTTTCCCCCGAAGGATCCCGTACCTGGGAACAAGCCGAGATCGGCTACAGTGAGCGTACATCTCGCGTCGAGAATTCCATCATTGCTCGTCTCCGTGATCGCCTTGCGACTGCGAAGAACGCCAATGAGATGTTCCGTGTTTTCTCCAAGTTCAATGCTCTTCTGGTCCGACCTAAGATCCGTGGTGCTATTGGAGAGTACCAGACTCAGCTCATCGACAATGTAAAGCGCGATATCTCTGGTCTACACGAGCGCTTCAAGCAGCAGTATGGTCACTCTGAGGCTCATGCGATGGCGCAGCTTCGTGATCTCCCACCCGTCTCCGGTGCTATTATTTGGGCTCGTCAAATCGAGCGCCAACTTGATAGCTACATGCGCAAGGTGGAAAATGTTTTGGGAGAGGATTGGCACCTTCATACTGAAGGCCAGAAGCTCCAATCTGAAAGCAACATGTTCCGCAAGAAGCTCGACACGCGGCCTGTCTTCGAGTCGTGGCTCTATGATGTCCAAAGAAGACACATCACCATTTCCGGACGTCTCTTCAATATTGTGCGTAACCGCGCTGCTGGAAACACCCTGGAGCTTACTGTCAACTTTGATGCCCAAATCATTGCTCTGTTCAAAGAGGTTCGCAACCTTATTTGGCTGAACTTCCAGGTTCCCCATGCTGTCAGCAACATCTCCAAGGAGGCGAAGCGTGTTTACCCCTACGCCATCAGCTTGATGGAGAGCGTGCGGACCCTGCTACAGACCGTCCGTATAATTGCCTCTATGTCTGACGTCGCTATTCTTCTCAATGGCTATATCAACGATTCGCAAGCCATGGTAGGCAAGGGTATTCCCTTACGCTGGGAATCATTCGTTCATTCCTATGAGCTGCATGTCAAACAGTCACTCCCGAATGGTGCCATTGATAGTGCTATGCCTAACCGTACCGAGAGCAAACATGTCCAATTTGTTCGCGAATTCGCGGGATCGGCATCGGTTCTTCAGGACAAGACCACCACACTGTCCACTATCAACGAGAGCATCCAAAAATCCACCCATGAGCTCAAGACCTGCGCATACGACTCCGCTGCATTCAAGCAGCGCTTAGACACCATTCAGTCTTCTGTCGATAAGCTTAACCTTGAGAACTACGTCAACTTGGAACATTGGGTTTCGGAGCTTAATGGAAAGATTGAGGCAATCCTTCGGGAGCGCCTTCATCGCGCGGTTCGTGAGTGGATCGGCACCTTCCAAGAATCTCGCAATGAGCAAACAACGTCTTTCCACGCTCAAACTAGCACCGGGGAAGTCGAGACCCCGGCCTACAACATCTCGTTCCCTGAACTCTTCCATGAAATCTCCATGAAGAACCAGGTCCTCCACCTTGACCCGCCGCTGCAGTTCGCTCGAGCTAGTTGGTTCTCGCACTTCGACACCTGGTTGGGGGTCATCTGCAACCTCGAAAAGATCAAGGCCTCTCGTTATCAAATCTCTATTAACGTGCAGACTGTCCGTCAATCTGAAGTCTGTTTCTCAGAGCTTCCGCAAGGCTGCACCGATGAGCTCAATCAAGTCTACGGTGTGATCGAGTCCAGACTGGGTGATGTTTCTGAATACGTCAACAAATGGCTTCAATTCCAGTCGCTCTGGGATTTGCAATCTGAGCAGGTCTATGATATCCTGGGAGACGATCTTTCCCAGTGGCTCCAGCTTCTCCAGGAGATTCGGAAGAGCCGTGCCACCTTCGACACCTCGGAAGTCGGCCGATCTTTCGGTAACATTCGGATTGACTACGAGCAAGTCCAAACGAAGGTCAACGCCAAGTACGACCAGTGGCAGCACGAAATTCTCCAGAAGTTCGGCGCCAAGCTTGGTGGCCGTATGAGAGAGGTCCACTCCGAGATTGCCTCTGCTCGTCGTGATTTGGAAGGTCAGACCTTGGAGGCTTCCTCTACCGCACATGCTGTGTCCTTCATCACCATCGTCCAGCAGTGCAAGCGCAAAACTCGTGTTTGGGAGCCAGAGGTCGACCTTTTCCGCCAAGGTCAGACTACTCTCGCCCGTCAGCGCTACCAATTCCCTAGTGACTGGCTTCATGTTGAAAACGTTGATGGAGAATGGGCCGCTTTGAACGAGCTGCTTACCCGAAAGAGCAAGATCGTTCAGGATCAGACCGAGGGTCTCCGCGCAAAGATCAGCGCCGAAGACCGTGTCATCAATGACAAGATTGCCGAGGTAATTGCTCAATGGAACGACGAGAAGCCAGTTTCTGGCACTATTCCCCCCGACGAGGCTTCTCGCACCTTGAGTTCCTTCCAGTCGCGCCTTGAGTCCCTTCAGTCTGAGTTTGAGATGGTCTCCAAGGCCAAGGAAGCGCTTGACCTCCCTGCCAGCTCTGAGTCATCTCTTCCGGCCATTCTTGAGGAGGTTCAAGACTTCATGTCGGTCTGGGCTGCTCTGTCTACTATTTGGAAGAGTTTGAACGATCTACGCGACGGCTTATGGACTAGCGTCCAACCCCGCAAGCTGCGCCAGGCTCTTGATGGTCTGATCAAGATGACCAAGGAAATGCCCAGCCGAATGAGGCAGTACGCTGCGTTCGAGCATATCCAGAATGTTCTTCGCCAACTGCTTAAGGTAAATATTCTCCTGTCGGATATGAAGTCCGAGGCTGTGAAGGAACGCCACTGGCAGAAGATCTACAAGTCTCTGAAGCCCGGAAAGCGGTTCTCACTTGTGTCGCTGACTCTGGGTGATGTTTGGGATCTGCAGCTGGCAACCAGCGAGACCGTTATCCGTGACATTATCGCACAGGCCCAAGGTGAAATGGCCCTAGAGGAGTTCCTGAAGTCTGTTCGTGAGACTTGGCAGAACTACTCCCTGGACCTGGTGAACTACCAGAACAAGTGCCGTCTTATTCGTGGCTTCGACGACCTGTTTGCGAAATGTAGCGAGAACCTGAACTCACTTCAGGCTATGAGACACTCGCCTTACTACAAGGAATTCGAGGAGGAGGCTACCTCGTGGGAAGACAAGTTGAACCGCGTCCATGTTCTCTTCGATGTCTGGATTGATGTCCAGAGACAATGGGTCTACTTGGAGGGGGTCTTCACTGGCAACGCTGACATCAAGCATCTGCTTCCGCTGGAGTCGAGCCGATTCCAAAATATCAACTCGGAGTTCTTTGCTGTTATGAAGAAGGTATACAAGTCTCCCTTCGTTCTCGATATCCTTGCCATCAACGGTGTCCAGAAGTCTCTGGAGCGTTTGGCCGAGCTGCTCAACAAGATCCAGAAGGCGCTTGGTGAATACCTTGAGCGTGAGCGTGTGTCGTTCCCTCGCTTCTACTTTGTTGGAGATGAGGATCTGCTCGAGATCATTGGTAACAGCAATGACATTTTCCGTGTTGCCAAGCATTTTAAGAAGATGTTCGCTGGTCTGAATGGCCTCCTGATGGACGACGAAAATAATATTGTCGGATTGACCTCCAAGGAGGGCGAAGAAGTCCGCCTGAAGAAGGAAGTCAACCTTCTTAAGACTCCTCGCATCAATGACTGGCTCACTGCGTTGGAGACCAACATGAAGCTGACTTTGGCTGAGCTTCTCGGGGAGGCTGTCGAGCAGTTCGACACTTTGTACAGCGGCCCTGACGTCGATCGTACTGCTTTCAACGACTTCCTTGCCAACTACCCTGCCCAGATCGTTGTCCTTGCCAGCCAGGTCGTTTGGACCAACGCTGTACAGAAGTCCCTGGAAGACGGCGGCGCAAACCTCCAGGCTTTGTACGACGCAGAGGTCAGAATCCTGGAGCTGCTCGCTGCCACTGTGCTTGGAGAACTTGATGCCATCACACGTAAGAAGTGTGAGCAAATGATTACAGAATTCGTTCACCAGCGTGACACCATTTCCAAGCTTATTCAGTCCAACGCGACTACCCCCACACACCATCTGTGGTTGCTTCAGATGCGCTACGTCTACCAGCCGGAGGGTGACTTCCTCCAGCGTCTGTATGTTCACATGGCAAACGCCAGGCTCAACTATGGATTCGAGTACCTCGGTGTTCCCGAACGTCTAGTCCGCACTCCTCTTACAGACCGTTGTTTCCTTACCCTTACTCAGGCTCTGTGCCAGAGGCTTGGTGGTTCCCCCTACGGTCCTGCTGGTACAGGTAAAACTGAGTCCGTCAAAGCTCTGGGTCTTCAGCTTGGTCGATTTACTCTTGTCTTCTGTTGTGACGACACATTCGATTTCCAGGCCATGGGCCGTATTTTCCTTGGTATCTGCCAAGTCGGCGCTTGGGGTTGCTTCGACGAGTTTAACCGCCTGGAGGAGAGAATCCTGTCTGCCGTTTCTCAGCAGATTCAGAATATTCAAATTGGTCTGCGCAAGGGTGAAGAGGATGACAAGACTCAAATCGAGTTAGTTGGCCGCAAACTGACTGTCAACGTCAACACTGGTATCTTCATCACCATGAATCCTGGATATGCGGGTCGTTCAAATTTGCCCGACAACTTGAAGAAGCTGTTCCGCAGCGTTGCCATGTCCAAGCCTGACAAGGAACTTATTGCGGAAGTCATGCTGTTTTCCCAGGGTTTCAAGCAAGCCAAGTCTTTGTCCAAGCAAACCGTGCCATTCTTCGACCACTGCGCCTCTCAATTGTCTAAGCAAGCCCACTACGACTTTGGTCTTCGTGCCTTGAAGAGTGTCCTTGTCAGCTCCGGAGGTCTCAAGCGTGCTCGAATTGCCAATGCCGACGGCGAGATTGGCCCTGATGAAGTGGTGGAACCTCAGATCATTGTTCAGAGTTTGCGAGAGACCATTGCACCCAAGCTTGTGCGAGAAGATGTTGAGCGGATGCTGCACATTCAAGTGGAAGACTTCCCCGGCGTCGACTACGTGCCTGCCAACTACGAGAAGCTCACCCAGGCCATTCGGGATATTGCCAAGGAACAACACTTGGTGGACAGCGACATGTGGATTTCTAAGGCTCTCCAGCTCTACCAGATCCAGAGTATTCACCACGGTGTCATGATGGTTGGAAAATCTGGAGCCGGTAAGTCAGCTGCTTGGAAGATTCTTCTGCAGGCCATGCAACGGATCGAGGGTGTTGAGGGCGTCTCCCACATCATCGACTCTAAGGTCATGTCTAAGGAAGCCCTCTATGGTAATCTGGACAGCACTACTCGTGAGTGGACCGACGGTCTCTTCACTGGTATCCTGAGAAAAATCGTCGACAACCTTCGTGGAGAAGATAGCAAGCGTCACTGGATTGTATTCGACGGTGATGTTGATCCCGAGTGGGTTGAGAACTTGAACAGCGTTCTCGATGACAACAAGCTTCTTACTCTGCCTAACGGTGAACGTCTTAACTTGCCCTCAAATGTCCGCATCATGTTTGAAGTCGAGACCTTAAAGTACGCGACCCTCGCCACCGTCTCTCGCTGTGGCATGGTGTGGTTCAATGCCGATACTGTTACCCCCACCATGATGATCAACAACTACGTTGAAAGCCTCAAAACTAAGACATTCGAGGACTTGGATGATGATAGCGCTCCCGCCGGATCCGCTGCGGTCAAAACCCAAATTGCACAGGACCAGCTCTCCACCATTCTCAAGCAGCACTTGGAAAGTGATGATCTGGTTCTTAAAGCTCTCGACGAAGCCAAGAAGTACAACCACATCATGGAATTCACCAACATTCGCGCCCTCAATACCATGTTTAGTTTGTTGAACAAAGCCTGCCGCAATGTCCTGGAGTACAACATCCAGCATGTCGACTTCCCTCTTGACCCCGAGCAAATGGAGTCGTACATCTCCAAGAAGCTCTTACTTACGATGGTCTGGTCCTTCACTGGTGATTGTCCTCTTTCGGACCGTAAGGCCTTCGGGCAGTACGTCTCCGGAATGTCCACCATGGACCTGCCACCGGATGGTGATTCGTCTCTCATCGACTTTGACGTGACTCTTCCTAAGTCTGAGTGGACTAGCTGGCAGTCACAGGTGCCGTCGATCGACATCAACACCCACTCGATCACCCAAACAGATGTCATTATCCCGACTGTGGATACTATCCGTCACGAAGATGTCTTGTACTCATGGCTCGCCGAGCACAAGCCTTTGCTGCTTTGCGGACCCCCTGGTTCGGGTAAGACCATGACCTTGTTTGCCGCTCTGAGAAAGTTGCCGAACATGGAGGTTGTCGGCCTCAACTTCTCCAGCGCAACTACCCCTGATCTCTTGATCAAGACCTTCGAGCAGTACTGTGAGTACAAGAAGACTCTCAACGGTGTGGTGATGTCTCCCAACCAAATTGGTCGCTGGCTCGTCATATTCTGCGACGAAATCAACTTGCCCGCCCCTGATCGTTATGGAACCCAGCGTGCCATCTCCTTCCTGCGTCAACTTGTGGAGCAGAATGGATTCTGGCGCACATCTGACAAGACATGGGTCAGCCTTGATCGTATCCAGTTCGTTGGTGCTTGTAATCCGCCCACAGACGCTGGCCGTACCCCCATGGGAGAGCGTTTCCTGCGTCACGCTCCTCTCATCATGGTTGACTACCCCGGTGAAATCTCCCTCAACCAGATCTACGGTACATTCAATTCTGCTGTCCTCAAGATCTTGCCCTTGCTACGCGGATATTCTGAGGCTCTTACCAAGGCCATGGTCCAATTCTATCTCGAATCTCAGACCAGATTCACACCGCAGATCCAGCCTCACTATGTGTACTCTCCTCGTGAGCTTACTCGCTGGGTTCGCGGTGTCTATGAGGCCATCAAGCCACTTGAAAGCTTGTCAATCGATGGCCTTGTACGAGTCTGGGCCCACGAGGCTCTCCGCCTTTTCCAGGACAGATTGGTTGATGAAGACGAGCGCGCCTGGACAGCTGATGCTGTTCGCCGTATTGCTCTGGAGCATTTCCCGACGATCGATGATCAAGAGGCATTGAAGGGTCCCATTCTGTTCTCAAACTGGCTGTCCAAGAACTACGTGCCCGTGGAGCAAGAACGGCTTCGTGACTTTGTCAAGGCGCGTCTTAGAACATTTTGTGAGGAAGAAGTTGATGTGCCTCTGGTCTTGTTCAATGATGTTCTGGAGCATGCTCTGCGCATTGATCGAGTCTTCCGCCAGCCTCAGGGTCACCTTATCCTTATCGGTGTCAGCGGCAGTGGAAAGACTACTCTTTCTCGCTTCGTTGCTTGGATGAACGGTTTGAAGGTCTTCCAAATCAAGGTCCACGGCAAGTACTCGTCGGAGGATTTCGATGATGATCTTCGAAGTGTTCTCCGTCGCGCAGGCTGCAAGGGCGAGAAGATTTGTTTCATCATGGATGAGGCTAACGTCCTCGACTCTGGTTTCTTGGAGCGCATGAACACTCTTCTCGCCAACGCTGAGGTCCCCGGTCTCTTTGAAGGTGATGAGTTCTCCTCATTGATGACTGCTTGTAAGGAGGGCGCTCAGCGCCAGGGTCTCCTTCTTGACTCCCAAGAGGAACTC
Organism: Penicillium atrosanguineum; assembly: GCF_028827265.1. Lineage (NCBI taxonomy): Eukaryota > Fungi > Ascomycota > Eurotiomycetes > Eurotiales > Aspergillaceae > Penicillium > Penicillium atrosanguineum. The sequence continues at coordinate 997,873 of NW_026623133.1, read as the reverse complement.
TACAAGTGGTTCACGCAGCAAATTGTCAAGAACCTGCACGTTGTATTTACCATGAATCCGCCCGAGGATGGACTGTCTTCCAAGGCTGCGACTAGTCCCGCCTTGTTCAACCGTTGTGTGCTTAACTGGATGGGAGATTGGTCTGACCAAGCCCTGTTCCAGGTCGGCTCTGAGCTCACTCAGTCGGTCGATCTCGACAAGCCCAACTTTGTTTCTCCTGATAGCCTTCCGGTGGCTTACCGCGAATTGTCACTTCCTGCTTCTCACAGAGACACTGTCGTCAATTCGATGGTTTACATCCACCACTCGCTGCACCGTTTCAACCAGCGTCTGCAGAAACAGCAGGGCCGGAGCACTTTCCTCACGCCTCGCCATTATCTCGACTTTGTTGCTCAGTATGTGAAGCTGTTCAACGAGAAGCGTGAGGATCTTGAGGAGCAACAGCGTCATTTGAACGTTGGTCTCGAGAAGCTTCGCGACACTGTCGAGAAAGTCAGCGATCTGCGTGGCAGTCTCGCCCAAAAGAAGACCCAGCTAGAGAAGAAGGATACTGAGGCCAACGAGAAATTGCAGCGCATGGTTGCTGATCAGCAGGAGGCAGAGCAGAGGAAGCAGGTTTCGTTAGAGGTGCAGGCTGCTTTGGAGAAGCAAGAAAAGGTGGTGGCAGAGCGGAGGGAGGTTGTCTTGAATGACTTGGCAAGGGCCGAGCCCGCTGTTGCTGAGGCACAGAAGAGTGTCAGCAACATCAAGCGTCAGCATCTTACGGAGGTCCGATCCATGGGTAACCCGCCGGCTAGTGTCCGGCTTGCCCTGGAAGCCGTCTGCACTCTTCTCGGCCACAAGGTCGATAGCTGGAAGACCATTCAAGGTCTTGTTCGCCGCGATGACTTCATTGCTAGCATTGTGAACTACGACAACGAGCGTCAGATGACTCGCAACCATCGAACCAAGATGCAGAACGAGTTCTTGTCCAAGGAAGACTTTACCTACGAGCGGGTGAGCCGTGCCAGTAAAGCATGTGGTCCCTTGGTTCAATGGGTTGAGGCCCAAGTGAACTATTCCGCGATCCTGGATCGTGTTGGACCCCTGCGCGAGGAGGTTGACCAGCTCGAAGAACAGGCTCTACAAACCAAGGCCGAGGCACAGGCTATTGAGAATACCATCCATGGCTTGGAGAGCAGTATTGCTACCTACAAGGCTGAATATGCTGCTCTTATCAGTGAAACACAAGCCATTAAGACAGAAATGTCCCGTGTCCAGTTCAAGGTCGACCGCAGTGTACGTTTGCTCGACAGTCTGGCATCCGAGCGTGAACGTTGGGAGGATGGCAGCAAGTCGTTCGAGACACAGATCAGCACTCTTGTTGGTGACGTGATTATCGCCGCTGCTTTCCTTGCTTATGCTGGTCTCTACGATCAGCAATTCCGTAAGGCCATGATCGAGGATTGGGTTCACCAGCTGGCTCAGTCCGGGATCAACTTCAAGCCCCACAACCCAATCACGGAGTACCTCTCTAATGCCGACGAGCGTCTCACCTGGCAAGAACACTCTCTGCCTGTCGACGATCTTTGCACGGAGAACGCCATTATCCTGAAGCGTTTCAACAGATACCCTCTAATCGTTGACCCATCTGGCCGTGTCACTGAGTTCTTGCAAAAGGAAAGCAAGGACCGTAAGCTTACCGTCACCAGCTTCCTGGACGATTCCTTTGTCAAGCAGCTTGAGAGTGCCTTGCGTTTCGGAAACCCCATCCTTATCCAAGATGCCGAACACTTGGACCCAATTCTCAACCATGTTCTCAACAAGGAATACCAGAAGACCGGTGGCCGTGTTTTGATTCAACTTGGCAAGCAAGAGATCGATTTCTCACCATCCTTCAAGCTATTCCTGTCTACTAGAGACCCTTCTGCTTCCTTCCCACCGGACGTGTGCAGTCGGACCACTTTTGTCAACTTTACAGTCACTCAGAGCAGTTTGCAGACGCAGTCGCTAAACGATGTGCTGAAGTTCGAACGACCCGATGTTGACGAACGCCGAAACAACCTCGTCAAGATGCAAGGAGAGTTCAAAGTCCACCTTCGACAATTGGAGAAGCGTTTGCTGCAGGCTCTTAACGAGTCTCGTGGTAACATTCTCGACGATGATAATGTCATCGAAACACTGGAGACTCTCAAGAAGGAGGCTGCCGAGATCTCCAAGAAGATGTCGGAGACTGAGGGTGTCATGACTGAGGTGGAGAATATCACTCACCAGTACAGCACTATCGCCCGTGCCTGCAGTGCTGTATTTGCTGTTCTGGAGCAACTTCACCACATCAACCACTTCTACCAGTTCTCGCTGCAGTACTTTGTTGACATTTTCAACTCAGTCTTGTACCAGAACAAGCGCCTTGCTCAGGAAAAGGATCACTCTGCGCGCGTGCAGATCATTATTCGAGACCTGTTCATTACCACTTTCCAACGGACCTCGCTGGGTCTTGTTCAGAAGGATCGCGTTACTCTCGCTATTCTTCTTGCTCAGGCCACTCCGTTCCCTATGGACAGAGCTATCCTGGACCGCATTCTGGACGAGTCTGTCCAGGACAGTGATCTTTCCACGACTACTGATTCTCGTGATCAAGTGATGAACAAGTTGCTCAACATGTCACTTTTCAAAGATTACGTCCCCGGCATTCCCCAGGATCAATGGGATCGATTCTTCGACGAGGAACTTGCAGAGAATGTCGTTCCAGTCGTCTGGGGCGAAAGCACCACTCACCTCGACCAATTGCTCCGCTCCTTGCTCCTTGTCAAGCTCTGCCGCATGGACCGATTTGTCCCTGTCGCCGAGCGCTTTATCGAGGCTGTGTTCGGACGTGAGCTCTTTGATGGCAGCAGTGATCTTAAGGATGTCGTTGAACAGGTCACTGCAACCACCCCGATTGCCCTCAGCTCCAGCCCAGGCTTCGATGCCAGTTATAAGGTTGACGCGCTGGTTGAACGTACTCACGCAACCTGTGCCAACATTGCCATGGGTTCGAACGAAGGTCTCGAGAGTGCCGACAAGGCTATCAGCAACGCTGCCGCCGCTGGTAATTGGGTGCTGGTCAAGAACGTTCATCTGGCGCCTTCGTGGCTTCAGAGTCTGGAAAAGAGATTGGATTCACTCAAGCCTCATAGGGAATTCCGCCTCTTCCTCTCTATGGAGTCCAGCCCCAAGATTCCAGTCAACCTGATCCGAGCATCTCGCGTTCTGATGTTCGAGCAACCTGCCGGTGTTCGCGCCAACATGAAGGACTCCCTATCTTCATTGAACACCCGCGCCAGCAAGGCCCCTGTCGAAAAGGCCCGTGTTTATCTCCTTCTTTGCTTCCTTCACGCCGTGGTCCAGGAACGACTCCGTTACGCGCCCAGCCTTGGTTGGAAGAGTTTCTGGGAATTCAATGACAGCGACTATGAGTGCTCTGCCTTCATCATCGACTTCTGGGTCGACACCGTTGCTCAAGGCCGCTCCAACGTTGCTCCTCAGAAGCTTCCTTGGGAGATGATCCGCACGCTGGTCACAGAGATGTACGGCGGCAAGATCGATGACGCCGGCGATTTCAAGCAACTCGAGAACCTTGTTAGTCAATTCCTCACGCCCGCAGCATTTGAGGACGAATACAAGCTCGTATCTGGCGTTGAGAAGGACGATCTCCTCACCCTGCCTAGCACAACCAATATTCGTGACTTTGTCAACTGGGTCAACAACCTGCCTGAGCGTGAACCCCCTACTTATCTGGGTCTTCCAGCCAATGCAGAGAAGTTGCTTCTGGTTGGTCATGGCCGCAAGATGATCTCCGATCTATCGCGCGTTACCACACTACTGGATGAAGGTGAGCAGCTGATGGTCGATGCGTAATCTGTGTATGTTTCATTTCTTGTTTTGTTTTCTGGTTAGGAGTTTTACCTCTAGACTATGGTTGGCGGTGGATTGATGGTTTTATACCCAAAGACCGCTGGCGGAATTCTTGTAACTATCGTTTATGCGTTGCAGATGTTGCATGTATTCTATTGAGATTCTTTCGTTGTACATTTTTCTTTTTTACTTCTTTCGGAGACTACAATTTACCTTCGATGCACAATAGTTTTCTTGGTACATAATTATTCATTCTTTCCCCCATGTTTTTTGAAGATGTAAAACAGATTGTATCAATCAGCACTGGATCTGACAAGGATGATTCTCTTGAGGTTTCGTTAGATATCCAATTTGTCACTAGTGCTCGAATAGGATGCCTAGCCGGGATGCTTCTGACAGAAGGCCAAAACGACCCTTCAACAGCTGTCAGCCTCCACGGACAAATACGTGCTTCATTTTCGATTCTCCGACCATTACTAGCCTGTACTCTACTCTTTCCATTCGTCCGGAAGCTTATACTATCTACTGTAATCAGTCGACTCCCGAAGGATAGGAAACCTTTATGTAGACAGTATTATTCCTCACTCGCCGTTTTACCCACTCGCCGTTTTACCCACTCGCCGTTTTACGAAACAATGTGCGTATATATATCTGGCTTCATGTAGAGGTCTTCATCTTGGCCTCTTTTGACCTCTGATCTTCCCGTTCGCTATAGCGATCACCAAAAAGCCCGATATGAGGCCGCATCAGAATTGTATATTTGACAAATTCCTCCATGCAATCCACCAGGCGGTCTCGGTTGCCACTAGGCATAAGGCGTTGGTCTTCTGGTTGACCTTCATCCGGGAATTGTGTATATGCTCTGGGAATCGAGGATTGATTCGGGATAGTGAACATGCGCATCCATCGCCCAAGGATGCGCAGAGAGTTTACGGCATTGAAAGATTGAGATCCACCGCAAACCTGGGCAATGGCTAGCGTTCGGCCTTGAGTGGGACGAACACTTCCTGTAGTCAAAGGAATCCAGTCAATCTGGTTTTTGAAAACAGCAGTCTAAGATTGCGGAAGGCCGAGTGATTAGCTATTACGCGAAGTGTAAAAATCTATTGTGATAGACCGGCAACTCACCAGATTGCCGTGTTGTTCAGGCGAGACCCAAATATGACCATCACTCCAACAGCTAAGCTCTCGGAGTTCCCGTACTTTCGGATGGTCTGTATCGTTGTCGTTCTTGACAGGAAGACCTTCAGGGTTAAAGACGCGTACGTCACAGCCGAGTCGGAACAGAATGCGGGAGGCTTCAAGTGCCACAAGCCGCGAATATGACCTTCTCCGAAGGCTGCCATAAAGTACCAGAACTTTCAGCCTCTCATTTGTATCCCGCAAGTTATGCTCAGCCATGTCTAGAGCCGTGGTGAGCTCTAGGTTGTTGACCCAATCCTCAGCAGCATTGTCGCTAAGAATGAACGGTCGGTATGTTTGGCGGATATCGGAGTCATCTTCATTGAGAGACAACGCCAAAGATCGATGAAAGGCATCTTTTCCACGGATATCTGCAATCACTTGCTGAGGGACAGAGGAGCACATCCTTTTTGAATAGATGGGCCGTGACAGAAAGGGTCCCCAAGAGATTACCGACCTAAATGTCGAAGGCAATCTTTGTAGGGAATGATAAAGCATAGAGTGTTCGATAGAAATAGTAAACAAGAACAAATCAGAATCCAGGAAAGAAAACTATTTCTTAATACCGATAGCGTGCATGGACGAACCTCGGTGTATGTCACCAACCCGTCATGATTGGGCAGGATATAGCGACTGGGCAAGTGGGTCTTCCGAAGGCCCGGAAAAAGATTTGACGCTATACAACCGGACCAAAGAGGTAATCTAAGATCCACTTCGCCACCCCGTTCCTATCATCGCTTACCTTTTATAACATCATGTGATGCTAGAAAAGGCGGTATAGGATCAAAGAGAAATTTAACATACCATAAGCCGTCAGGTTAAGGTAGAGAATAAGTCGGCTCGGATTTACCTCTATGATCCGACTGTACATTTATCCCCGGAATATATTGTTAGTTACGTTAGTTACTTAAGCTCTTTGATTAATAATAAAGTTGACTAACTAATATTGACGCTGAATTCCGAAGGTTTAGTCCATTTAACCTGCGCTTCGGCTTCCCCCTTTAGACTACGTTAAGTACCTCGATCAAAAATTAGACTTACTCGAAAATTCTAGCGTAGAGGCGATTTAAGAGGCTACAAAAAAGGAAGAAAAGTTTCTAGAAAGAATGATTCATCCCCGTCCCTGCTGATACTCCATCATGTCCGAAACATCAATCGCTGGAATTTTAGAATCCCCAAGACAACCAACAAGTTCTACCCCATCACAAGGCCAGCCAGTGGTGTTTTCAGTTGCCACTGGGAAACCATAGAAGAGAACCTCCAGAATTGACGTCAGGTGACCCTGACTTAGTTTGCTTCTCTGCGCCGTTACCCCTCATGCCTCATACATATATCGCTTCCTCTTTCCGCTCGTTAGTCTAGCCCCTGAATATCACGTATCTTTTGGCCACTCAAAGATCTTACATTTACTCGCAACGCTTGTGAGTGCAATGGGATGAAAAAAGCTGTGACTCTGACGATATTAGCTATTAGCTTGATAAATTCCGCCAGGGAAGCAGGCCCCGATGACTCGATCTAAGAAGACAAAGGTCCGTCGTTGCCAGTGCTATCTTCCACATCTTGTTTATCTCACCGGAATTATCTTCTATAGACCGAAGACCTGGCTCGTATCCGCAATAACCAACGAAATTGCCGAGAGCGTAGGAGAGAGTACATTGCAGAACTCGAGCAGAAAGTGGAAAAATACGAAAAAGAGAGGGCCCAAAGCAGCACAGGGTTCCAAAATAAAGCACAAGGGCTTATACACGAGAACGAAGTGCCAAAAAGATTACCTGAATCATCAAAAATTAGCGACAATTGGCGAGACAAAAGTCGCACAGACAGGTTGACACGTCCTTATGCAAATTGGGAAGTTGTTCTGGCCCGAATGCAAGATCCTTGGCTCATCAATGTTGAGTCTGGAAATTTTCAAGGGGAGGTAAGCAGATATTTCGAATCGGGCCCCCGCTCTATGTCTAAACTCTTCGCCTAAATATAATACTGAGCTTGCCTGTAGTCTGTTGGCAGTGAAGCACCACACCCGTTCCCCAATTCTGCCGATCATTCTCTGCTTGGCCAGACAACCGGTACTGAGGTGAACCAAGGCATTGCACGTGGCCAAGTCATTGTTGGCTCTACTGCACCCATCCACGACGCGACAGTCAACGCGCCAACTTATTTTTCGACCGTGTCCCCGCTTTACGCACCTCTAGATACTGAAGGGTTCGAGACAATGATCTACCCTACTTCTATAACAACATCTTCTTTGGCACTCTGGCCTATATTGAAAGATGAAACGGCAAGAGAAGATAGATCCATGCTGTGTTCTGTAGCTTACAGACTGATCCTGCAATTCAACAAGAGGCAATATGATGACTTGGAGATCGACATGAAGCTTCGTTGCGGATTCAGACTTGGCCGTACACCGTCAGAAGGCTGTAGGGTTGATATTGGGGTTCTGTTTGCTGTTCTTGCCCAGATATCATCTTGATGCACGTAATTTGAGACCAGGAACCATTTTAGTGTATCACATTAAACAAATGGAAGTTTTACCAATTCCTCATAACATGATTGGCTTAAGTAGTAAGGCCGTACCATTCTCTCTCGTCCGCGATGATAGCACAAGCAAAGTTCAGATTGTATTCGAGGCAAGACAAAGAGATAACTAACCCGTAAAGCACAAAGACTACTCTCATTTTCGCTCAACCCAAAGCTACCTAATAGCCGACGCTGCACCAGCTACATAGAATATATTTCTGTCCTCGTCAAACCAGAAGACTTTTGCGCTCTGGAATCAATTCACGGTATTTTCAATGATGATTGTCGGGCTTAACGGCAAAGATTTTGAAAGAACCTTGAAGAAGAAACCAATGCAGGGTTTGATTAGCTGTGCTTCGATACTAGATGTCTTTGTAGATGAACGTACCAGTCCAGAAGTTAAAGTCCACGTCCGGTAATTGGTTTATCTCACCACTTGTAGTGTTGTTCATCGAATCACAGCATGAGCCGGTTGGGCCCGGCTCATTGGCTTCTTTCCTCGTCCATATTTCCTTGTAAAGGTTGAGATCGGCATGAGTGTCCAGAATTGTTGCATCTATAAGCTAGATGTTAGTATTAAATTAGGAAGCCACAAGGAGATAAAGTATCAATACCTTGGAACCCTGCCTCTTGCAGATATCTTTCATAATCGCTAACCTGGCTAGCACCAGCTATACAGCCGACATATAAGGAGAGGTCCTTCTTGATCTCCATCGGAAGCTCTTGTTTTGCTAGGATGTCGCTGATTGCAACCCTACCCCCCGGCTTCAGTAGACGGAAAATTTCCTGGAAGACACGAGGCTTCTCGACTTCCGGCACTAGATTTATCACACAGTTACTGATAATGCAATCAGCCGTGGACGATGGTAACGGTATAGAAGTAATGAACGCTTCGATAAACGATGCATTGGGGACACCGGCATCCCTTGCGTTCCGACGTGCTAATTCCAACATGTCCCACTAAAATTTAGCAAGAATTCAAGTAAAGTTGGCAGAGAGTGATCGGCATACCTTGGTCATATCAATACCAATGGCCTTCCCTTCCACCCCAACCTTCTTTGCCGCTAGCAAAACGTCGATACCTCCGCCACTGCCCAAATCTATCACAACCTCGCCCTATAGATGAAGGTTAAAAGTCGTCACTAAGGAACGACGGGTGAAAGTACCAACCACTCCTATGTTTGCTGTTGCTAATGGATTCCCGCAGCTGACACCTAAATTCGCGTTTTCTGGAATAGAACACAAATCTTCTACATCATACCCGAACGCGCTTGCGACTTTGCGTTCATAGCCTCCGTGTTTCCGAGCGTCGTTGGTGTAACTCGCAACTTCTGCGTAGCGGCCTTGCACAGAACGATAAGTATCTCCCGAATTCATTTCGTTGGGAATTCTGTATCAGCACAGCGGAAGAGGAGAAGTCAGCTGGTATGTTGGCCAAGTAAACTGCACAAAGTAGTTTTTTTCAGAATTACAATCTAGAGAGTTCAAGTCTATATATATATACCGCTTGTGTTAACGGAAGCCTACTTGCAGAGTCATGTCTGTAACGGCATTGATGTGGGGACGGCGGTTCATACTTGCCACTGATTGGGCAATGATACTGGAATGTCACTGCCAAGCCTATTTGTCAGACTTAAAAAACCAGCCCCCAGCAATGCCGAGAGAAGAGACAAATGGGTGGTATACACGTGGATGGGGATTGTGAAATAGCACAGTAAAATGAACAAACCTAAATCAATCAACGAGCCATCGTCTCAGGCTGGAATACAGGTGTCGGGGAACTCGCAACCCAGGCTCATGTGTAAAACCGAAACAACCTCGATTTATCTGTGACAAGGAATGCAATTAGAAGGACACTAGCGTGTTTCTAGGATTGTCTATATTGAAGATCAATTTTTTAAGAACATAAACTAAATTATGTTCAGCAGTGGAAAAAGACCTAATGTTGTCTGTTCTTGATTAGTTCCCTCTCTCTTACTGCGTTCGTTTAAGGGCAATATGCGAGCACACTCTTAGCTTACTTTCTGCTTTAATTGTTTTATTGAATGAAACTTGATTTCCTACAATTTCGAGCTATAACAGGCATCAAATTTATTTTCTTTCTTTATTTATAAATCGGTGTTCTGGCCGAAGGAGGCCAAATACAAAAGCCAATTTGAAGTTGGGAATTTGCCATATTTGGGAAACATTATGTGCTCGTAGATTTAAACATATCGGGAAAAGTGGCTCTCGTTAGCGTGAAGCTCAGAGACCAGAGACCCGTCATCGAGTACACATGTTGGCCGCACGTACATGCCAAGGTTCTTTGAGCGATTCACCATATTTGTGGAGCATTATGTGATTTTAAAGTCGAATTTTCATAGGACAAGCCCCCACGCTTACAGTAAGTGATAGACAGGGTGTTTATCGTGGGAGATAGCTCACACCGAGCTGGCTCATCTTGTGTTTACATGCTGTTTTCGGGTAGATATTATCTAGTTGAATCTTTTGTATGCACCAAGCCCATGTGGGGGTCCGAAGACAAGCTTGGAACACATCGGGGCATAATTCAAATATCGCGACTATTATGGGCCCTGGCGTGCTATCTCATTCTCTATTTCGAGAATATAAGGCGACGACCCTGAGACTCATTTTCACGCAGCACTAGTAAGGCCTCTCCCTGATCCTATAATTTCGGCAGGAATCTCCTACTTCCACTATGGTTTTTGATCGTGTGAAAAAAGCTTACCGATCATGTCTGCTGCAGATCATTATAGTGGGACTGGTCGCCTTCTGCGAACCCGGCATCTGGACTGCTCTTAATAATCTAGGAGCGGGAGGCAATGCTAGCGCAAGTCACTTCCGAGTGTTTATTCTCTACACAAGTGATCGCTAACACGTCTTGTAGCCTTTCCTGAACAATGCCGCGAATGCACTGACGTATGGACTGATGTCAGTGGGCTGTTTTCTAGCCGGCGGGGTCACCAACAAAATCACTGCGAAATGGACCTTGTTCGTCGGAGCTGCGTTTTACACTCCCTATGCGGCCGGTCTATACTGTAACAACCGTTTTGGCAACGAGTGGTTTCTTTTGCTCGCGGCTGGTCTCTGTGGAGTCGGGGCATCTCTGCTATGGGCCAGTGAGGCTGCCATTGCGGTTGGATATCCGGAGGAGGAGAAAAGAGGACGGTAAGTGGAAATCATCTAGCACTCCTCAAATAATTCAACTGACCATTATGGTAGATACGTTGGAATCTGGATGGGTATCCGGCAGTTGGGACCGTTAGTTGGCGGTTCCATATCCCTCGCTCTCAATATCAATACTGCACATGTCGGCAAGGTCACCTATACAACATACCTAGGGCTTGTTGCTATCTCATGCCTTGGAGCTCCATTTGCATTGCTGTTGTCACAACCACAGGATGTTATCAGAAGTAATGGCACCAAGATTCCTTACATGAAGAACACGACGCTTGGTATCGAGTTTCGCGGTATTTGGAGGCAACTCCGGAATAAGTACATGCTATTACTCATCCCGGTCTTTCTTGCTGGGCAATTTGGTGTCACTTACCAAGGAAACTATTTGACATGTATGACGTTTCATTTCCTTCTTTAAAGGCGGCGGTATCACTGACAGACAAATTAGCGTATTTCACCGTCCGCTCTAGAGCGCTTGCATCTTTCCTGACAGCTGTGGTGGGCGCCACAGCCAATATATCAACGGGCATAATTCTAGATCTGAAATATGTGTCTAGAGAAGCTAGATCAAAGGCTGTATACGTTTTTGTCCTCGTTTTCGTCACCGCAGCCTGGATCTGGAATGCCGTCACACAGGTGAAACTTTCCCGCATGGCTGAAACACCCGCCTTCGACCTCGGAGATGGACCCTTCTTCAACTCGGCTTTCACTGTCTATATTTTCTTCAAGTTCTTCTATGAGGTGTTGCAAACTTATGTCTATTGGTTAATGGCTGAAATAAGAGGAGCACAGGGAGACGGTGATATCGCGAGAACGACTGGCATTCTGAGATCGTGGGAGTCCATTGGTAGCACCATCGCATATGCCGTGGGCGCAACTCACTGGCCTAACTTGAACCAGATGATATTGGGCTTCGCACTGTGGGGGTTTACAATCCCATTCACCATTCTCGCGGTTTTCGGCCATTGGAATGAATCTGAGACGCACGAGGTGCAGGGACAGTCAGATAGTAGCAGCCTCGAAGCACAAAGGGTGGTTATCAACTCGGAAGGGAAAGATTAGGCTACACGTTACTCAGCTGGATAATCAAACAAGGCGCTTGCTAGTTAGATTTTCTTTCAGATGGGAACACGAATTTATGGGTTGCACCAGTACCTTTAAGCTCGAAGGCCTTTATCCTGTTATGACACTACGGCTGTGGAATGATGGTATACGTGCATATGATGATAACATTTGACTGACAGACGCAATCATGAAAGAAACAATCAATACAACTAAACAGGCTGAAAACATCAAAGCAGAGTGGGTATACATCTCAGACGTTATCAACTGCAGGTAACACGCGTAATAGGTATGAAAAAGAATGTGCGGCTTCACACGACGATACTTAAAAATGAGATCATAGAACAAAAACATGCGAAAGCGGGGAGGGGAGTTCCCATTCATACGACTTGGCAATTAGCCTCGCCGAGATGACCGACGCGTGGGCAATGTGGTTGTCGCCGGTTTCTTGGCCGTTTCCTTTGCCTTGGAGGCTTTGCCGCCTCGCTTGGGTAGTGGAGGTGGGGGTGAGTTTTCTTTCTCGCTGGTCTCGTTGGCTTCGGTGTTATCTTCTTGTTGCTCGGCCAGATCTTCGTCTTCCATTTCTTCATCCTCGTCTTCCATTTCGGCGCCATCGGCATCTTCAGCCTTGGCTTCTTCCCACTTCTGCATTTCTTCATCTTCTTCGTCGCTGTCCTTGTCTGCGTAGCTGACATCGTGCTTAACAGTACCTCGGCTGCTGCGTCGGCGAGCAGATGCAGGAATATCATCACCAGCACCACCGTCGGATGACCAGTCATCTCCATCCTTCCGTTTGCGTCTCGAAGCCTTGCTCGAGACACCCACTGATGAAGTGGACTTGCGGGCCGGACGGGTAGGTTTTTCTTTCCGTGCCTTTTTGGTGGGTGCCGAGAGGCCGTTGGTACCCAGGGATTCTTGCTTGCGCTTCTTGGCAGAAGTGTTCCCGCCAGAGGAGCCCTTTGATTTCATTGAAGCACGCACAACACGATCCAACAAATCGTCCATCTCGTCAGGGAGGAAGTTCTTATCGGCAACATTTTGGGCCTCGCGGTGGCTAGGCATGCTGGCGAACAGGGTGCTGGGAACACCCATCTTTCCAGGGTAGGTCTGCAAAATGTTGGTTCCGCCGGCGGCGCCGCCAAACTTGTGCTGTTGGGAGTAGATGTCGGCAAATCGACGGATGACCGCCTGGGCCAGATCGGAAAGGGTATGGAGACGGGTAGAAATTTCATCGGATTTGGTAATGCCATCGCGGAATTGTTTGACACGCTGGGCAATGTGGAAGATCAAGGACATATTGTGTTCGTTCGCCACGGCGGAGAGGTAGAAGAGAATATACTGTGAGAAGTCGCTGAGATCCCCGAGTTTGGTCGACTCATCCAGGTCATCAGAGGGATAGTCAGGGTGGTAAGCCAGCAGAGACAAAAGACGGGAGAAGATCATCTCCATCACCATATTCTGTTCTGTGCGCTTCCCACTTTCCTTGGCCCTTTGAGAGAAATACGCGGCACGGGATCGCAACCAGGTGAGTGTGCTCTCCTTGAAGCCTCTGCTCGGCTCGAAACCTAGCAGGCAAGGAACAACGTACCAGCGATAGCCGAGGTGTGACTTTTGAACCAATTTCTTCTTGAGATGGTTGACAAACCCGCCGCGCACTTCCAGAAGAGGGTCTTGAGCGACCAGGGCAACCGAATTAAAGTCCGCTGGGGTCAACAGTGAGTCACAGAGAATGCTGGAAGCACATAGCTTGACGAGAGACTTGGCAGCAAGAAGCCGCAGCCGGGATTTCTGGGTCGCCGGGGTATCTTTCTTCTTAGACAATTCGCCCTCGCCAACCACAAGCTTGTTCAGGGTATCATAGACAGGCTTAGCATGCGCACGGAAGTCATCCTCATCATCGGCTCCGTCCTTTGCTCGGAGACGGTTGACAATGATCTTGAGGGCCCACTCCTTAGCTTGTGTTTCCTCGTCAGTTGTGTCAGACCAAAGATAGCCTGAATCAGTCTCAGGAGAACGGTTGGTAAGAAGAATATTGTTGATAGCAATGGAAATGATAGCATCGCTCTCTTCGTCGGCTTCCCTCGGGGCGAGCAGGTTCAGTTGCGACAACGCGGCAAGACGAGTAAGGAAGTGGTCGGAGCCGTACGTCCATTTCTTGACACATTTCTGGACCAAGTCCTTCGCGTACATCTCTTTTTTGTCAGCTGTGGCCATAAGAATCGAGACGGCATGCTTCGCAGATCGCGGAGAATTGCTGTAAAGAGCATAGTCTGTAAGCGCTTGGAAGAACTTCCGTTCCTTGGGAAGCTTTTCTGGAAGCTTCTTAGCGAAGCCAGCACAAGCTTTGAGAATGTCTTCATTGCTGTCGTCGCCAGTAGACTTTGCCTTGGGAGCCTGCGCCTCGAGATCTTTGCACATTTCTTGCACCTGAGCCTCAAGAACTTCGGGATTCTGATTAGAGATCTCCTTCAGCATCTCTTGGGCGGCATTAGCCAAGCCATTCTCATCGGTTCGCGAGAGATTCATGATAGCAGGAATATGACTCCGGTTGTAAATGATTGACCCTGATCGGTAGAGCAAAGGCGTCAAAGTTTCAAGCAGAGGGGCATTGTTGGCACTCTGTGCACGTCGCTGGAGCTCTCTAATAGCCTTGACCACTGTACGATAATCGCTGGCAGCGGCCATGGCGAAGCGGGTCAGTTGATAACTGCGACGGTCATGGACCTTGGCGAACTTCCAGAGGTCGGCAGATGATCGTGAGGGGTCGGGAAAAAGCTTGGACAACGAGTCAATGATGACCGATAGTTGTTGCTTAATATTAGCTTCGTCCTTATCAATCACGCCACCCTATGAGAACGTTAGTATACCGCTAGAATTCCCGCGAGAAGCTCGAGATGCTTACATTGTATTTTTCACAGGCATCCAAGTACATTGTCACCGCCGATCTCAGTTGCAACTGACGAGCCAGCATGACAAAAAATACTTTCCGGGCCTTTTCGTCCAAGCCTCGGAGCAACGTGAGAATGCGACGCACACGAATTTTGTCCACATCAGTTTCTTCGTCAGAAGGTTGGCTATCTTTCTGCTTTTGAGATTGATTCGAGGCACCACGAGACAGCTTTGACTTGATGGGAGGGTAATTGAGTGGGAGAAGCGTCTCATGGATCACCCGATCGATGAGGAGATGAATCTCCTGGTCGTTAGTATAGAAAGCATCGAAGATCTTTGATGGTATGTCGTTCAGTAAAGAAGCAACGGGTTCAGTGTTCTGCTCGATATCACCAGCCGCCACCGCCCAGATGCGAGCTAGGACTTTAGTCGAATGTTCGCGTACTTGTTGCCTGCGATCCTTCGGTCGCTCCGAGAGCGCTGCAAGCACTGAGCCGGATGATGAGCAGCCGCCATTCACGCCCACCTTGTTAACAATGTGGGAATAGCCAAACTGTCCAACAGCATCCACTGCAGCAACACGAACTTTGTCGTCGGCATCTTGGAGCATAGTTGCGAGACTTTGAACAAGACCCTGCTCCTCGGTCTCACTCAGGCCAGAGCCTCCAGCAGAAGTCAGGAGGATCCTTCCCACGACTGTGACCCACGCAGCACGTACCGAAGGGGTCTTGTCCAGACGGCGACTCAAGAATGCATCATAGGCTGAAACGTGAACTTGAGAGAAGGGCTTAGGGGATAAGGGTGTGAGAAGAACATTAGGTTGAGGAATGGTCTGCGGGTATTCTTCGAGGGTCACTGGCGGGTATACCACTGGGTCCATGGGAGGTGCGGGAGGGGGCCCGGCGACACCGATACCTGCAGCAAGATCACCAATGGTTTGAGTAGCGAGTAAGCGCAGTGCCACGGACTCTGCAGACAATTCAGCTTCAATTTGAGGAATGACATTCTGCAGGACTTCGGGACAGGCGCGCCAAAGTTCTCGTATAAGACGATGCGCCTTGCTCAATTCCTTGATATCTTCCCCCTCCTCATCAGAATCGTCCAGGCCTGACTTCCGGGCGCCGTGCTTGCCATTTGCCTGACCGGACTGGGCCGAGGCATCGATAATCACATTGTTGAAGTACTGGCTGATATGGCTGGTCATCCGTTCCGGGCAGGCCTGGCAAATGGCCTTGGCCATATTGTAGGCAGGCGGGTAGTCCTTCAGCAACAGGGTATCCTGTTTAGCATCAATTGGGGCGTCCGCACCCTTGCCTTTCTTGGGATTGTCCACTACCCGAGGGTCGACGCGCAAGAACTGGGCCACAATGGTATCCACTACCTCCGGAGCCAGTACGGGTGTTTCGTCAATAACGGTGACCAAAAGGCGGGTCATATCAAATTCGACGCCCTTTGCGACTTCCTCGCCGGTAGAGGCTTTGGAGGAACCCGAGACGATGTCAAAGCAGTTGGTGAAGAGGGGAACGATGAGCGAGTCGGGGTGATCGAGGTCTGTCATGAGAACCACACTCTTGACTTCGGCGAGAGAGCCCAAGACATAGATATGCTGGCCATTGTAGGCATTGGACGGATCGGCTAGTGCGGGGATAATCGAAGTGATAATACATGTGAAGATATCCTGTTATCAAGTCCGTGGTCAGCGCGTATCCCCCAAAAGCGGGAATTTCTGATCCCAGCTCCCCATCTGTCAATGCGCACCTTGAGCTGGTTCCGAGTAAAAGGCGCGTCCGGCGCGCAGAGTCGCAAGACATCAACGATACAGCAAGTGGCCCATGCCCGCACACCCTTATCCTTGTGGGCAAGCAAATGCGCGCTGGCTAGTTCCTGAGAGACCTTGCGCAGAGACTCCTTGTCAATTTCTTCTTGTTCGAGCTTGCGCAATTCCTGGGCGAGGGTTTGGAGGCGTTCGAGTAGATCGGCAATGGGGATGGCAGAGCGCCCCACGCGCCACGACAACGGTTGGTTAAAGGACAGGCCGCGAAGCCCAGTGTCCTCATCCGCGTCGGCAGGAGGTCGAGTGCGCGACGGCATGATGTACAGAATCTCACATGAGAGATGTGAGGAGGGAGGGACGCGGTATGAAAAGGGTGGAGTGGAGGTTGACCGCCCAGACGCGTCGCACGGGATCGCGTCTGCCCTACAAAACGTTGGCACGACTTTTCACCCATTTGAACTATGTTTTAGCTTTATTTCAGATCATAGATCAATTAATTCTACATCGATAAACTCCTCGGATTTCTGATACATACGTCAATCATTCTGATGTATCTTCACAGCCTATCTGCTACAGCCAACAGAGCACGGCATCTGGGCAGGTGAGCCGAGCCGAGTCCCCACCATGAACAACACTCTCCGACTGACCAAGGTACCCTGGACCCCATACAGCCTGACCAAGTTCATTTAGATCCCTCTGAGTAGGAGACTGAGACTTATCTACCCTTATCTAGAGCGGTGGTTGAATTGTACGGGGGTAAAAAGAGGTTGAACCAGGCAATGAACATGAATTCTAGGACGCAGTTGGGGAGAACGAAGAGAACAAGCCTGGAGGCGTAGATGAAATACAGTAGATGAACTCCTTGGTCGGGCCGTCCTTTATGTAGGTGTATGCGCTCTACCTCAAAATGCGGTGAAAGCAGCCCAAGGCCACTGGAAGCTTGGGCTAAGCTGTTATCGGGGCCGATCGAAGAATATGCCGACCGAGACGGAGATAAAAGAATTGGTCCCTACCACCTGGCTACACCCTAGGACGTAAGACCTAAGTAATAAGCCAACGGCGCCGATGAGTAATCGGACGTGAAGGCCACGGTATCTGCCGAGCTCCACTCGGTCGTTCGGGCCCCGCGAAGACCGAACCCGCAACATGATTTTTTTCTCTTTTCATCTTTTCTCTTTTCTCATTCGCCATTCGTGGTGACTGACGCCATCGGTCACTACCAAGTCCTATGAGCTGATGATGAGCTCAAGCTATGTGACTAACGATAACGACATGTGCCTGTTGCCCCTCGATCTGGCCTTGCGTGCCGATATCCCGGCACCGTACCTATTCGAAGATGTGATTCAACATCTCGCGTCTTCGGTCTTTAACCCACGGCCCTAACCACGGCCCCATGGACGGATATAGCAGATAGTGGAGACAAGAGGAGCCAAATGGATCTGCTCACGAGGTTTGGCTGGCTCTGAATTTGCTCATCTTTTGTTAGCTCCGGTCTGTTTCCTTCTGGAAGACCCAGCATAGATTTCCCCATGTCGCTTAAATGCCCCCTGATGCCCACCTGTAGCCGTTTAGATCTGGACCAAGATTAACAAATCTCGAACGAGTCAAGTGCTAGTGACGCACTGCAAGTGTATATCCATTGCCAGTTCCTATACGTATTGGAGTCAGCATGAGTACCAACCAATTTGACTCGACAATGAGCACTCCCCGTTTAAGTATGGAGCATCACCAACCTGAACCCGTCCTAGCCGTCAAGGACGAGGAGAACCAACTGCCTCAAGATGATACCGATGTCGAGAGTGCTCAAAATCAACCTGTTACGGAGAAGCCTACCGAGAAGGATCCCAATCTCGTTGAATGGGATGGCCCCGAGGACCCCGAGAACCCTCAAAACTTTTCGAACTCGCGCAAATGGGTCATCACCGTCACCATGTCTTTGATGACAATGTGGATTACATTCGCGAGCAGTGTCTTCTCCACCGCCACTGTAGTCACTGCAAAGGAATTCAACGTCTCTAACGAAGTCATGGTTCTAGGAACCAGTTTGACCGTCTTCGGTTTCGCCCTCGGCCCTCTGTTTTGGGCCCCAATGTCCGAACTATACGGTCGTCGTCTGCCTCTTTTCTCGGGCTATGCCATCTTCGCCATCTTCCAAATCCCCGTGGCTGTCGCCCAGAATCTTGAGACAATCATGATCTGTCGATTCCTCATCGGTGTCTTTGGCTGCTCCCCTCTAGCCTGCGTTGGTGGCGCCATGGCCGATATCTGGAACCCCGTTGACCGCGCCGTGGCCATCGCCATGTTCAGCGCGGCCACCTTCCTCGGTCCCGTCCTCGGTCCTATCGTCGGTGGCTTCATCACAGACAGCTACCTAGGCTGGCGCTGGACCGCCTGGATTACCCTCATCGCCTCCTCGTTCTTCGGCCTGATTGCTCTCGTCGTCGTCCCAGAGACATACGGCCCCAAGCTACTTCAAGACCGCGCTGCCCGCCTGCGTCTCGAGACCAAGAACTGGGCCCTGCACTCTTTCTTGGACGAGCACAAGCCTACCATGTCCGATATCGTCTACAAATACCTCCTGCGCCCGTTCCAGATGCTCTTCTCCGAACCCATCCTCATCTGCATAACTCTCTACCTCGCCCTAATCTACGGCATCCTCTACCTCTTCTTCGAAGCCTATCCGATCTCCTTCGGTGAAGTTCGCGGCTGGACCCAAGAAGGCGTCGCCGCCCTCCCATTCATCGGAATCATGATCGGTGTCCTCATGGGCGTTGCCTTAATCATCTACACCACCAAGACCCGTTTCGCCCGCAAACTCGAAAAACACGGCCGCGTCGTTCCCGAAGAACGTCTCGTTCCCATGATGATCGCCTCCGTCCTCCTCCCCATCGGCCTCTTCTGGTTCGGCTGGACATCCGATAAGAACATCTCATGGGTTCCCCAGGTCATCGCCGGTGTGCCGATTGGAATGGGTATCTTGGTTATTTTCATGCAGGGTCTTAACTACATCATCGATGTGTATATGATGTTCGCGAACTCGGCTATCGCGGCGAATACTCTGATTCGATCTGCGCTGGGTGGTGCATTCCCGCTCTTCGCGACGCAGATGTATCAAAATCTGGGTGTTGCGTGGGCCTCGAGTGTTTTGGGTTTCATTACACTTGCTATGATTCCTATTCCTATTCTGTTCTTCATTTATGGTGCGAAGATTCGTGCTATGAGTCGCTTTTCTCCGAAGTTCTAGTCTGGGATCTGTGTCCTTGATCCTGGAACTATCTATAAAAGTCTGATGCCCCCCCACTCATGGCTGGAGTTGTTTTCAATTTCGTTTTTGCGTTCGTTTCTGGCTTTGCATCTATATTACAACTTAGAGCTTACGTGCATTGATAGACTAATGGATTAATATAATATTCTCATCTTGACTGTTGTATTTCTCGAAGTATACCGAGGAAAATGTCTTGGCGTCGCTGGAACGTGACACATGAGACACATGGAATGTCGTATCAAAACATTAGAATAAATAAAAACTACGTTGCACAGACACACGTGCACACAGGTCCACGCAGGTCCACGCAGGTCCACGCCCGGTTGAACTCTAAATGGGTACGACTACGAACGACAAGATATTAACGTAGAGATCGCTCCACTTGTATTGGCTATTATGGCACATTGTATGAGGCAAGGAAAGCACGAATCGAAAGAGGTACACAGCCCAGCTCTCAAAGCAAATTCCAACCTCGAAAACGATCTACCGATGAATCTCAGCGCAGGAACCCCGGCCAAGACTGAGCGGCCCAAAAATCAAATCATAGAACGCAATAATAAGTACCCATTTAATCGTAGAGGCTATCATCGTTGCCGGCTTCGCCGAATGTGTCGTTGTTCTGCACCTCCCCGGCAGAGGGGAAGCGGAAGAAGCTACCGCCTCCGGTATTCTTCAAGCTCTGGGCGAAGGCCTCATAGCGTCGGATCTCAACGTCACTGACGGAGCGGCGAGCAGACTTCATAGCCTCCTCGAAGTGGGCACGAGTGAGTTCGGGGACAGGGTCCTCAACGTCCTCCTCATCGTCCATGGTGATATCCTCACCAGCAGCCTCGCGAGCCTTAATGCGCTCAATGTCGAGGGAGATGGCCTCCTTGATGGCAAGCTTGACGGCACGCTGGGTAACGAAGCCAAGATCGGCACCGGAGAAGCCGTGGGTCTTGCTGGCAATGAAGGGAATGTCGACGTCGCCGGCGACAGGGGTCTTGCGGAGCTGAGCCTGAAGGATACCCTCACGGGAAGCCTGATCGGGCAGGGGAACGTAGACCAGAGTGTCGAGACGACCGGGACGGACAAGAGCGGCATCCAGCTGCTCGGGACGGTTGGTAGCACCGATAACGAAGACATTCTTCTTGGAGGTCATACCGTCCATCTCTGTGAGAAGCTGGTTGACAACACGGTCGGAAGCACCCCCGGCATCCCCGACGGAGCCACCACGGGACTTGGCAATGGAGTCCAGCTCGTCAAGGAAGACAACACAAGGGGCGGCAGCACGGGCCTTGTCGAAGATGTCACGAATGTTGCTCTCGGATTCTCCGAACCACATGCTAAGGAGCTCAGGGCCCTTGACTGAGATGAAGTTGGCAGCGCACTCGTTGGCGACAGCCTTAGCCAACATGGTCTTACCGGTACCAGGAGGACCATAGAACAGAACACCACGAGAAGGCGAGAGACCGAACTTCTGGAACATCTCGGGGTGGTCGACAGGGTACTGGACGCTCTCGATAAGCTCGCGCTTGACCTCCTCCAGACCACCAATGTCGTCCCAGCGGACGTTGGGAACCTCGACAACTGCAACCTCGCGGAGAGCGGAGGGGTTGGAGACACCGAGGGCGTAGCGGAAGTTCTCCATGGTGACACCCAAAGAGTCAAGAACCTCGGCATCGATGGTATCCTCGTCAAGATCGATCAGATCCATCTTTTCACGAATCTGCTGCATGGCCGCCTCAGAGCACAGGGAAGCCAGATCGGAACCGACGTAACCGTGGGTTTCGGCGGCAATAGTCTCGAGATCGACATCCTCACCAAGCTTCATGTTCTTGGTATGGATCTGCATGATCTCCAGGCGGCCAGTGGGGTCGGGGATACCGATGTCAACCTCACGATCGAAGCGTCCGAAGCGGCGGAGAGCAGGGTCGATGGAGTTGGGACGGTTGGTGGCAGCCATGACGACAACGTTGGAGCGGGCCTTCATGCCGTCCATGAGGGTCAAGAGCTGGGAAACGACACGGCGCTCGACTTCACCGTTGGTCTTCTCACGCTTGGGGGCGATGGAGTCGATCTCATCAATGAAGATGATGGCGGGGGAGTTCTTCTCGGCCTCCTCGAAAGCCTTGCGCAGGTTCGACTCGGACTCACCGGCCATCTTGGACATGATCTCGGGACCGTTGATGAGGAAGAAGAAGGCACCGGTCTCGTTGGCGACGGCGCGAGCCATCAGGGTCTTACCAGTACCGGGAGGTCCATACATAAGGATACCACGGGGAGGCTTGATACCGATGGACTTGAAGAGTTGAGGGTGGCGGAGAGGCAGCTCGACCAACTCACGGATCTGAGCCATCTGTTTCCGGCAACCACCAATGTCATCGTAACCGACTTCGTTGAGGTTACCCTCCTCGTCCTCTCGTTGGATGGGCTCACCCTCGCAGTGAATCACTGTGTCCTGTGCGACAATACCAAATTCGGGGGCGTCAACTTCCACAACCTTGAACTCCACCTGTCTCATACCACCTCGTACTGTAAACAGGTCACCCTGTCGGACTGGTCGGTATGCCTCGCGGAAGTAGGGAGCGAGGAAGACATCGAAAATAGAGCCGGTTAGGCCCTCAATGGTATCGGCAATGGGAAGGACGGCAATGCGCTTGGCCTAAATTGGAAATGACATATTAGAAGATACCCAGAGCCGGGGTAGGAAGAGGGAGCGCACATATTTAATATCGGGGCAGGCGTGAACGGTGACGATGTCACCGTGCTTCACACGGAGATTATGGCGCACAACACGGTTGATGCGGACGCTTCCGTCATCCAAATCATCATCCGCCAAAACAATAAGGACGGTATCCTTTCTCTTCTTTCCCTTCACGAGGACCTATTATGGAGATTGGAGATCAGCGGACATCCAAAAGAAAGTGCAAAAAGTGGATATCGCGTACAGTATCGCCTCGGAAGAGTTGGAGAGTCTCCATGGTGTTGTTGGACAGAGCAATAACCGAGTTATCATCGTTGACGGCATCCGTGACGCTGTTGATGTGGTGTCAGCTTCTCACTAAGAACCATCTCAAGTAGCTCAATGTTGGCTTACATCAAAGAGTTGGGCTTCTTCTTCTTCTTGAGGATGGCAGTCGCAGTGTCGAGCTCCTGTGAGATGTCAGCAACTGCGCGATGGCCAAGCTGTGCTAAGTCCGCCTTACATCCTTGTGCTCAGCGCCTGAGGCATCCCTGGTGACACTGTTAGCAAATCGAGAGGGAGATCAAGATGCGCCATGGGAGCTCACCGAAGGTTAACCCTCTTCTTCTCATGAGTGTGATCGGGCTCGGAAGACATCGTGAAGGATCTGAGATGTGTGACGTTGACGGGAACCGAGCTTGGGAAAGGGAAATGTCAAGGTGTTCACAAGCGAGCAGAGTTGCTCTATAACGTGAACGATAAGCGGAAATGTAACAAGTGACGATAGAGATGCAGAAGAACCGGCAGATCAAGAAGTAGACCTGGCGGCGACGGGGAGATGAGAGGAGGTGTTGGAGCTACCAGGTACCCGTCGAGTGACGATATGCCCGGCCGCTGACTTAAGCTCGGATTATGTCATCGACTACGGCGAATCTGATGGAAGTGCGTCGATCGGTGCCTTGTTGCCTTATCGGTCCGGGATCGATACGTCGACTACTACAAAGATAGCATGCGGTAATTTATTTGTCCATAGACCTATCCTAATCAACCATTTAATTCTTCAACATAAATAGATGGGCGACGGGAGCAAGTACGTTTCAACGTGGAGACAACTAACATGATTCAGAGTTCTCCCACTTCCATACTCATAGCTGTATTTACATCTGTCTACTGAACGCTAGATGTGAGTCTTTCACAGCTCAGAGCAGTCGGCAGTATATTGAGTAGTTGGGAGCAAAATTCTAATTTAAACATGAAGGTGACCATCTGACCGAAAAAGCCCTGAAGTTATTGACCGAAGTTACCCTGGTAGATAGTGTTTGACCCTACAACACATTATGTGTAGCTGTGGGTAAGGGGTAAAGCCCCAATCATCCTAGACGGCTTTAGTGCAGCCAATTGAACTATCAATTTGACCACCAATATGTCTACCACGAATGTTTATGATTGGCTTGCTTTTTCAGAAATTCGCTGAAACACTGCCGATGGGTCCAGGAAGGTCTCTGCCCGATAGCACTTCACACGCCCGGCATCATCCTTCCGGACAAAGAAAACAGCAAAACCGGGAATAGTGATTTCATCGGTGTCTGGGCTGTCACCTTTGACAAGATATCGGATGGTCGCGGCTTGATAGATACGAGGGGCGACATAGTCAAAGTAGCGGATCTCGTGACTCATCATGCCTAGTTGGCCGAGGACGGATTTGAACATCTGCCGCACGTCGCTGCCCTTGATCACAGGGCTATTTGCATATTGCATCTCCACATCGTCGGTCATGAATTCGTCAAGCCATCGATCGGTGTCGAGGGTAGCACTTGCCCGGTGGAACTGAGTACCGCTATAAGTTTGTTGTCTTGCGATTTTATGCAATTGTATGAAAGAAGTAGCCTTACCCCTTCTAGCCACTCCAACACGGCGCCAGCATCAAGCTCAGGACCGGCTGACATGATGAAAATGAAATTAGGAGGATTCAGTACACGAGAACCTTTGAGATACAAAGTAAAACAGGCATACAAGGCCCACTGAAGACCTGGTCATATAAGTAGCTCTTACAGATTGCTTATAAATTCAAAATCGACGAGTGTTCCGATTCACAGCATGTCTCTGAGAAGTTGGACCGTGCGTATCTATCCTATCCAATCACAGGTCCATATTAATCTCTACCGTTGTAGCCGAATATTGATTCGATGGTCTTCGCAGCCTAATTAATCTCACTGCAGTAGTTGTTCCAAACCAGCCTCACGGGGCGATAGTCAGCCCCGATTCCAGAAAGTCTTTGGTGCACACCTCCACCCCGACAGAATCAAAAGTGATAAATGGGTTTACAATCACCGACCAAAAGCTGTCCGCGAAAGTAGCACTTCTTATGATACGGGAAGGCCAACCCTAATATTCGAGTCAGAAATGTGTGCATATTTTCAAAATATCGCAAGTATCTGCGATTATTTCGAATCTTGGCAAAGCTGCATGTAGCTTTTTGGTCATTCGAGGTGTGCTACGTGACTGGCACTCTATCATACCGGACAAGATGCAGATGGACAGGGGAATCTCTCGGAGCTATTTTGCAAGGTCTAACGCGACGTTCAGGGGGGCGATGGATAAGTCGAGAAGCCTCCTGCACGGGGTGGGTTAGATAAAATGGAAAGGGAGAAAATGAGGGGGCCCACAGAGCTATCGTCTGTATGGCGTTTCCGTGTAAGATATATAAAGTGTGCTTCCATCCATGTGTTACAAATACAGTACCTATTCTTTGAAATCGGGGACCGACAGTCGAACCGGACATAGCTGAGCGTGTCTCAAATTAGGGATCGTGAACTAGCTTCATGAGAATATGAAGTTAAAACCGAATTCAAGTATAACTGTAAAAAAGCATCTAAGAATCCTCTCTCTCACTAACTAGGACATCATTTTCAACTACCATATTTGATAAAAGCTTCATCACTTGATGATAAAAAAATGCGTGTGGTCTGGAACTTGACATTCAAAACATGAAACAGACTGGACGATTCAACGCAACCTCGAAGTACACTCCGTCTCTATCAAACGACACAATATTGCCTCATATACCTCGTTTGTAACGAGCTATTCCGTCTCTTTTCGGCGCTCTAGAAAATATCAAGCCATTTACCCCTGGATGCTGATTGAGAAGCCTCGGCTCTAGGATTTTCAGAGCCCTCGGTGTCTTCTCCCTCCATCTACCTTGGAGCCTCCACCGGGAACTCTAATTCAGTTCCTTGAGGGACAAAAGATGCGTCAGTCTCTTGCTCATCGCCCTTTTTAAGAGCCTCCTTGGCGATCTTTGCTTTTGGGGCTTCATCCTCGGAGGAACAATCGGAATCGGAATCTTCATAGTCTTCACACTCTTGCTTCCTACGTTTCAGAGGGCCGCGCTTCATAGGAGCGCACTTCATAGTAAAGCCTCTCGTGGCCCTCTTCAAGACCTTCGCCTTTGTAGCCTCGTCCTTGGAGGATTCGGTGGAACCGAGATCGTCAGATTCTTGCTTCTTCTCGTTCATAGGACCGCGTTTCACTGTAAAGCCTCCCTTAGAAGCCGCATTGTTAAAGATTGTCACCTTTAGGGTTTCGTCCTCAGAGGATTCAGCGGAATCGGAATCGAAATCGTCGATTTCTTCGATGTTTTCTTCCTCGTCTTCCTCGCTCGAAGCTATCGAGTTCTCGCGTTTTGTGTCATCCATCGCAGATTCTCTCAGCTCCTGCTCATAATTCTCTGCAATCGCCTTGAAATCCTCGCGTCGCTCTTGTGGGACTCGCGGGTGAGGATCGTCCAGGCGGGATTTCTTCGCTGAAGATCCATGGCTGTCCGTCGAAGCCCGCTTCGTGCCCCTTGCTGACCCTGATATCTCCGAAGACGAAGTTGAGGGTGCCCACTCAACACTCCTCGGGGGTAGGACGGCGTGCGCACGAGTGCGCACGAGTGCGCTTTGCTGTTAAGCTTTCCAGCAGCTTTACTCGTCTCTTGCCCGACTTGGATGGCGTGAACTTTTCATAATCGGATGAATCTTCTAGTCAACGTCAGTATATTATCCAGTAAGAGGCTCGCCCCCGCTTTCCTCTCCGACCGGAGGCTCGCTGTCACTATTCTCCTCGACGGGGGAATCATCTTCATACCATCCGGCTAGAGGCTCATCCTCACTATCCTAAGGACCTCGACTAGGGGCGCATCGTCATCCTGGTCATCCCTGGCTATATCGGAGAACTTGGTAAAAGTATCCTGTGTTTGTTACCGAGACATCTTCTGTTTCCTGGCTGGCGCAGTACGAATTTCATCATCGTGAATGTCTCTGGCCAGGGTTTCCTCATCGGAGGACTCGACGGGCTGGACAACCTTCATCGGCCCAGCTTTCCTTGCCATCTTCCCATTCCTGAGTGAC
The DNA here is from genome assembly GCF_028827265.1 of Penicillium atrosanguineum. Classification (NCBI taxonomy): domain Eukaryota; kingdom Fungi; phylum Ascomycota; class Eurotiomycetes; order Eurotiales; family Aspergillaceae; genus Penicillium; species Penicillium atrosanguineum. The sequence goes on along the minus strand of NW_026623133.1, from coordinate 971,075 downwards.
TGGGGAGGAGGCGCCTCGTAGTCATAATCGGGCGTCTCAAAATGCTGCTGCGGAACGTTGGAAAAGCGCTGCTCACTATCTTAAGTTTTCTTCTTGCGATTATTTACAGGAACGAGTCGCTTCTGAAAGAGGTTCTTCACAATCTCGGCCCTCTTCAGTTGACAAGGAACCATTGGAAGATTTGTTTACCGGTTGCATCGGGGTTTGCTTTCCATTGGAATGAGTTACTGGGACAAGTTTAGGCAGCACAGAATAGGGGTGTGCCTTATTTGTAATAGGCTCAGGCCCCTGTCCTTCATTAGTGTCGTTTTCAAGCTGGTCTTCGTCACCGTAGACCTCGTCATCGTCCTTGGACTTTTGGTAATGTGGACCGTCGTAATCAGACTGGTCTGAGTCTGAGAGCGGGTTTGAATCTGAATCTGATGGCAGCGCGGGCTCACGCACGAGCTCGGAGAACCCCTGTGCCTTCTTGCGCTCGAGTTTAAATCTTTTTGAACACACTGATTTATCCTTCGTGTCCTGAATCTTTGGCTTCTGTTCTACTTTAGACTTGGGCTTGCGCTCAGACTCAAGATCTGAGTTAGACTCAGACTCAGATATAGGCTCGGGTTCAGGTTGAGGTTGAGGATCAAGTTCAGATTCTGACTCAGGATCCGAATCCGATTTTGTGTGTATAGGATCGCTTGCAGGCTTGGGTCAAGGCAAAGGAGAAAAGGAAGTCAAAGGGGAAGGTTCGATCTCGGGCTCTGGTGTAGTCACACGTGGCTTCTTCTTCGAGTTCGGCGATCTATTTGATGATTTCTTCGACGATTGCTGTTTCTTCCGAGGCCCCTCATCAAGCCACATGTTTCGCATTGCCTTGAGCAGCTCGTATAATTGATCTTCGATAAAGTCCTCACCAAAAGCCTGGATACTCTTGGGCATGTAGTCAAAAGTATTGCATGGACGCTCTTTTAAATCTTGTCTATCTATTGAAGATTGGAAATTCCAGCTCGGCCGGGACTCATAGACATCTCGGACGTATTTCTCAACCACAACCTGTTTCTCGGTATCGTCTTCAATTTCAAGTTGCCTATGAGCCTTCAACCGAGCAATTTGGCTGGCTTGGATTTTTGCTTCTGATATGCGAGCCATCTTGGGCAAACTTATGGAAGAAAGATGTATAGACTCTTCGACCTATCCTCAGATACAGTAACGACCACTCTCGCATTCCATGCAAAACAACATAGACAAGCACTTTCAACCCCTAATCACATGGTATACTAATCTGTATATGGCTAGTCCTATGTGTAATAATACGTTTCAAACGTGAATTGTATGGCTCGGAACAAGTTGTATACATGTGCTGTTACAGTTCAAAAAAATACCAAGCCTACCGCAAGATGCCCATTAAGTCCTTGTATGACAGACACAGCCCCGCAATATCCTCACCATAAGGCATGAAGCGAGAGCTTATATAGTATGTAACGCTCTACTGAATAGAAACCCAAAATACACTTCTTTTTTCTTAACGGCAACTGATAACTTCTAGAACCTTTTAATCGAAGAAATTTGAGATAGAGATCCTCCAGCACAGTCTTGAGTAAATTGAATATGTATTTCTCAAAGTTGTCGCTTAGAAAGAGTGTCAATGGGAGACACTCTAGTTGTAGCTTCTGTAGACGTGACATGGGTCTCTTCTTCCAGTGATGTTTCAATCTACGATTGAGCAGATTTGAAGGGTGAAGTTTCACCTGTACTATGCCATTCTTTCCAAGTGGATATGGATGATAAAGTGGATGGATGATTAGGGCCTAATCGCTGGCCGCGACATTCGGCACACTTAGCCATCATTTGTAAGGCAGCTTCATCTTCGCCTAAGCATCTCAAGGTGAATGCCAGATTATTCATGCTGGTCAGAGTAGAGGGATGCTCTGGCCCAAGCACCCGCTTGCGAGCCTCTATCACCTGGACATTAAGCTCTTCGGCCTCCTTCCATCGCCCCTGATTCCAGTAGGTTGATGCCAGATTAGCAATGCTGGTCAGAGTAGAGGGATGCTCTGGCCCAAGCACCCGCTTATAAGTCTCCAATGCCTGCACCTCAAGCTCTTCGGCTTCCTTCCATCGCCCCTGATTCCGGTAGGTTGATGCCAGATTAGCAATGCTGGTCAGAGTAGAGGGATGCTCTGGCCCAAGCACCCGCTTGCAAGTCTCTATCACCTGGACACCAAGCTCTTCGGCTTCCTTCCATCGCCCCTGATTCCGGTAGGTTGATGCCAGATTAGCAATGCTGGCCAGAGTAGAGGGATGCTCTGGCCCAAGCACCCGCTTACAAGTCTCCAATACCTGGATATCAAGGTCTTCGGCTTCCTTCCATCGCCCCTGATTCCAGTAGGTTGATGCCAAATTAGCAATGATGGTCAGAGTAGAGGGGTGCTCTGGCCCAAGCACCTGCTTGCAAGTCCCCATCGCCTGTAGCTGAAGCTCTTCAGCTTCCTTCCATTCCCCTCCAGAACTATACGCTAAGCCTAGCATATTTGAACTACTTATTGCTTTCTCATTCTTCAACCCAAATAAATCTCTCCTTGCTCTCATTGCCCTCTTTGCCATATTTCTACCATCGACGAAGTTTCCTCTTGTCAATGCAAATGATGCTGCTTTGTGAAGCAGTGATGCCCATTCTTCCATTGAGGCTTTTCCAACATGTTGCCGCATCAGCGTGCATTGCACATGGGGAAATAGTAATTGACACTCTTTCCAATTCTCAAACTCTCCATCGGGGAAATTCCTTTCGAGCCTTCGGATAAAGATCTCCTGCCAGTGCTCTAGAAGGCCTTGAGCTTGAAGCCATTCCTGCATTCCTACCTGGACTAATCGATGCATTTCGAAGTTCACTTGGTCTGAGGTGACAGATATCAGCGAATAGTCTCTGAGCAATAATACATCGTTCTCAAACTTGTCGATCTCGCTGGATACGCTTTCATCATCATCTGTGTCACTTATATTGCTTTCTTTGTCAGTTTCCTTTGTAGCTTTGCCTTCTAGTAGGAGACTGTCAGGGATCCCTTGTCTATCAAAGAAGCTCATAAGAGATAAGAGACCTGCCGCTGATGGCCGTCTTTCCTGAATGTGCTCAAATGATATCTGCCAGGTAAGAAGGATAGCACTCTTGGCTTCTGGGTCTCTCCGAAGCTGGCCCCCTTCATAATCAAGAAGTTTGATTTTCTGGCGATCGCTCTTCTGAAACCTTTCTAAATATTTCGTGACTGTCTCTCGTGGTGCTCTTTGCTTAATAAAGGCCGCCGCCTGTACAATCGCGAGCGGCATAAACTCTAGAGCTGCAACTAGCTGAATCATTGCGGAGCGATCATATTGTGTGTCGACCTTCTTTTCAAAGAGCGAGATTGCGTGGGGTTCGTTCATCGGTTTAACCGGAAGTATGTCATATTCTTCCACGGTTCTTAAAGCCACCTGTCTACTTCGACTTGTCATCACAATACAGCCATTTGAGTTCTGACAGAAATATGACCAGATCGATCGTTCAGGCACACCACTGTCATCATTTACCAGCCTAGACTGTGTTGAAGGTATCGCGTGGAGAATTTTATCATCGTCGAGATTATCCAGGACGAGGACCCACTGTCCAGTTTTCGCATTATCTAGCCAGTCGTGGAGTAGCTTGAAAATATTTGCCTTAGGATCCTGCCGACCGCGTATCTTGGCTCGGTCGGCAATCTCCCTGCAACTCTGCTCAAAGCGAGTTGCATTGCTCGCATGAATCCAGAAAACCCACGTGTCAGGCGATCGATCTAGAACTCGATGGCAATATTCGATTGCAAGTTGCGATTTCCTTATATAAGAATTAGTAACAAGTGCGCGTAGTGTCTGTCCTATAAACTCACCCTACACCACCTAGGCCGATAAGTGCTATCCGAGCACCTTGCGTAGAGCCTTTTTCTTGTATTTGATCGAGTAGTATTCCACAATCAACGAAATCTGGGTCGCGACGGAACGGGACGGTGGAGAAGGGGGGGCGGTGGAGTTTCCGGTCGCTCTGGGTCAAGAAGCGGCGATTAGTCCTGGCTGGGATGGGGGTTATGCCTTGTGAAAATTACCTGGGGGCAGATGGATCGATCCATGATTAATTCCCACCTGGCTCCCTGAGTTTGTGTGGCCGAACGATATGGAAGTCATGGTGTGTTCGCGATAGATTTTGATGTGTCTCTGGGCAGAGCAAATGTCCTAATCTCAGAAGATAGAAGACAATTCATCCTCAGCCTCACTATCATGTGACCTGGGCGCTTAAATTGATGAGGTGATGAGTTCTATCATTGGCATAGAGCCTGGACGCCTTCTTTGCTGCAGCAATTTAATCGAAGAAAATTGAACACACACTTAACCTAAACAGTCGAGCTATGGGGGTGGGTGGATCTTGGTCAGTTTCTTCGCGTCTTGGAAGACGGCATCGAACCAAGGCGCAGAGTACACTGTATATTTCATATTGGTGTTTTGAAATTGTGGTATTCGTAACCTGGTTAGCTATAAAACGGGTTATTACAGCTATTCATATCTGAACTAGCGTCCCACATGATTAGTGTTTGAAACAGTCTCTCTGTGTTTCCGACATGGAAGGCGATAGCGGTCACTACTGTAGCGTCGAGATTGATGATCGAGGTCCGAGGAAGTATGATTTGATGGTTGTATTCGAGAGCCGGGTGTTCAAGCAATGGAGGTAAAAAATATGACAGAATGGAGATGGATGATGGCTTTCACTCTCATAGTCTTTGTCTATAGGGAATATCAAAAAGTTTCAGAAAGAATCGAAAGGAGAGGGGATAACATTTTGTTTCTTTTGCAAGATGGATTTAGAAGCCTCTTTGACGGTGGATTTAGATAACAACAAAGAACTCTAGCTCAATTTCTAGGTCAACTGCGGGAAGCCTCGCCGCAATGAAAGACAGCAGGCCCCGCCCTCTGACCTAGCAGTATTCAAAAGCTCAAGTTCATGAAAGGGGCACTCGTAAAATATAGCACTAGAAGTGTTTTGCGCCTTGTAGGTTACACCGTGGATACATAAAATAATATTCGAAATCAGATTTACCTCTACACTCTTCAACTTTAATTCCCGATCCCTAATTCTAAACACGCTAATGCGGGTATGGTATATCCGTCGATCCCCTTGTTCCTAGGATAGAAACTGTATTGTCCTGGAAAGACGCGCGCGTTGCGCGCATCGGTCCTGGAACGAAGAACTGGAAAAGAAACTTTACCAGGTGACATGGGCAAGGTGCGTGCTGGATCCCGTGTCTGACGACATCTAGTATGTAAATCACGACGACAAAGATGAGAATTGCAAACTAGATAATATAACAGACAAGATGTATCAAGCCCTCTTTGAAGGCCGCTGGAGATCGATGAATGCGGTCAATGACTTCGGAGCATCCTGCCTATCCATTACAACCTCCACCAGATTCAAGCCTTTCCCACTCTGCAGCTGTGGGCCCTGAATAATTTCCTTAAGCTCTTCCCAGGTAGTCACTTTTTGTGACAGGACTGGATATTCGGGATCGCATTCAGGGGCCCCAAAGAACTTCGCGGCTTCTGTATAGCTCCAAGACTGGATGCAGTTATAGTATGCATGTGGTCCATGAATCACTCTCTCAATCGTATACCCGTCATTGTTTATGACGAACAAAATGAGATCGAGTCGGTTTCGGATCGCATCACTGATTGCTTGAGCAGTCATTTGAAAGCTCCCGTCTCCTTCGAATATGATTGTTCGGCCTTCGGGTCGAGTGCCCTCTTGGACCATCTCATGCTGTGCCTGAGCAGCTCCGACGCCTGCACCCAGCATAGATCCAATTGACATCCAAATTCCAGACTTGATAAGAGTTGTTTTAGAAGGAAGCGTGAAATATTCCGAGCCACTCCACGCAGTTCCTGCGTCCACTAACACAATGTCACTTGACTTAAACATGTATGAAATTGTTGGCCAGAAGTGAGATTGATCGATAGGGCCCGAGAGTTGTGCTACCAATGTAGGATTGCATCTTTGGGGAAAGTCGACAGCTTCCGGTAGCGCGCTTGGTGGAAGACGAGATGGGTCCAGTAGATGCAAGAGTCTTTTAAAAAGAGATTTTAATTTCAATCCGCCATACTCAGCCCCGAAGATAGAGATGTACTGCAAGTCAAGCTCAATTGTAGTTGTTGGGGAAGCTAATGTGTTGAAGCCGTATGTGTTCGTATCGGACTTCAAGGGTGCAATGTGTATAACTAAGTCGCACTCTTTGAACCACGTCTCTAGAGTTTTGGATCCAGCAGGGCCGTTGTAAACACCATGATAGTGAGGATAGCTCGTGTCGATGATTCCTTGGCCGAAAGGAGTGGCGAACGCTAAGAGACGGCTGGTTTTCAGAAATTGATTGACCTCGTCCGCGACGCCAAACCTTTCTGTGAAACCATCAACAACAACAACTGGCTGTCTACACTCATACAGCCGTTGCAGTATACTGTTGACGACAAAATCCTCTAACTCGAGCTTGACAACTAGAGCCTCCAGTTCCTGGTCCTCATCAGCTAGTAAGCTGTTAAGTATAGGTTTTCCGAGTCCCGCAGCAGAAACTGGGACATGAACCATATCTAGAGGCAGCTCGATATAAACAGGAAGGCTTTTCTCGACACATTTTTGTAAGGTCAGATCGATGAGAGTGGGGCTCGTTATGGCATCGCGGAGGTTTGCTTGCGCAATAGTAAAGTTCTGATACATATTGGCAACGATCCTGCAGTTGCCTCCCCCAAGAGAATGGTGTATGATCTTACCTTCATCCTGGGCAGTAGTGGTAGGCGTTCCAACAATATGAACAACAGGAACTTTTTCAGCAAATGACCCAGCAATCGCATTGATGGCTGACAGTTCACCAACACCAAAAACAGTCATGAGAGCACTGATGCCTTTTATTCTCGCATAGCCATCAGCTGCGTATCCTGCAGTCAATTCCGCTGCGTTGCCTGACCATTTGAGTCCGCAAGTTTCAAGATAGTCAAGGGAGGTGAGATTGAAGTCGCCCGGAACCCCATGTACAGTACGAATCCCAAGTTGGAAAAGCCTGACGAAAAGATATTGTGTCAAGGGTACAGTCAATCCCAGGTCATCTGTATGCGATATATCGGCACTTGAAGGTGTTGCCACAGTGCGGCCGTCACTGGATGAAGAGGAAAATGGGGAAATACTGATCTCTTCCATTGTACTTGGCGTGTAGGAGAGTGTCTTAATCTCGAGTGGTTCCACTTTAAATTTCGAACAAATTTTTGCGTTTGGTTGAAGATAAAGTGTCAGGAAGCCCGGCAATCCACTATGATTATGCTTTGCAACAGGTTATCCTTTGCCTTGAGGATCGGGTAGGCTTCCAACAGATTGTCCAATAAATTGGCTGGCTAGTTGGAAGATCCAAATTATCCCATGGGCTCCACATTGGGTGCATCACATAGATCCTATCTCAAGCAAGGGGATCGCATTTTTCAAATTTGCGCAGCTTGGTGCCAATTTATCTCGGCCGATCAGATCATGCTATCTGTCAAAGCGCCGAATGTCAACTGCATGCAAGTTTCCAGGATTTTAATTATAGTCGCTGAGCTTGCAAGCTACTCATTCTCTCTCAAACATGGGATGCATGTTTGAGACATCGATTAGGGTTTCCAAAGACTTCAGGATATGGTGTCATAGTGATAATTTGACAGATTTGCCGCTTGATTTCCATTCCGTTGAAGGTTTTGACAAGTCAGCAAAGAAGGAGCAAGAAGCATGCTGAATGAAATAAGATTGGTGATCTGCCTATCCAGGAGGAGGGATCTGACAGACTTCTGAAGCCTCAAACGCCTGCTAGAGCACGTCAAAGTATGTGTTTGGGAGGAATGTACTGTATGTATCCATTTTTCGTCCGGCGTTTGCAGAAAGTAGAGTTTGCTCCATTGAAAGCATTGGCTCATCACATACCAAGAGTCCAAAGGTATTCTGCAGGATTTGGGTATGGTGTCGCCTAGAAAACTTGGATGTGGATCAAGTGGCATTACTGTAGTGAATTGACTTATCATTAGGTGTCCATAGTTATTTGACATTCCATTGGATAATTGAGACTAGTAAGATTAGCGGTATAGAGAAAAGTTAAACGCGCATCAAGGAAGTTTATCGCTAACTCACCGCCATAATCTTGAGCAGGGCACGGTAGCCTTTGGTTATGCAAGGTCTCACTAGTGCTACAGATTTTGATGCGTTGGCTCCCTTTACTCACGTACACATATGTCAAGACTGAGCTCTATCAAATATTAAGATCGAAGAAATGAGTCTTAGTCAGGAAAAGAATGTTCAGGCGAGGTTCAGCAGTGGGTCCTAGTAAGCACTCGGAACGTGAGGCCACCGTCGTGGGCCTGAGCAGACATAGACTCAAATTCTTGATATTTAACTCATAGTGTGGCAAAAATAAGAAAAAATAGAACATGCATTTCCAATATTTAGGCGGAGATGAGGAATCACATTTATTTATGCATGACAAATTGTGGCGCATTTGGACAAGGATATTTATTTTGAAATATCATAGCTCCATCACAAACTGAATTTCTAACCATTCCAAAAATCACGGATATCGCTACGGATTGGACTTTGATATAAGCTTCATTCAAGATGACGAATGTCGAGCTCACTCTTCCTGATGAAAAGCCTAAACAGTCCAAATGGATGTTTGGCTCTGATGAATTCAATCTCGATGGCTACATCCAATTTCGGCCAATATACTCAGAAGCACTTTACACTGAGATATACCGCTACCACAAAGACCAAGAAGGTCAATGGGACTTTGCACATGATGCCGGGACCGGACCTGGGATCGTTGCGGAGGAGCTGGCCAAAAGATTCACTGCGGTTGCAGCCAGTGATCCAAGCACTTGGTATCTGGCACAAGCCAAGCAACGGCTATCCTCAAGCAGCAACATAGGCACGATTATCTTTGGTTGCCATCCCGCAGAAGACATGTCTTGGCTTCCTGAAGCTAGCGTCGACATGATCACGATTGCCGAGGCAATCCATTGGACTGAGCACGAAAAGGTTCTGAAGTCTGCTTCAGAGACACTGAAACCTGGTGGAACTCTCGCTATTTGGAACTACGGTACACTCCCGTTCTTTGTTGATTCAACTTGGCCTCAGGGCATTCTTGAGAAAATTCACGAACGGTGGTTGGAAAGAATCAAGGCAACCGCAAAACCGGACCAGATTATTCGTATCAAGAGATCTGTCCAGATGAGCCAATCCCGTATGGATGTCATTCAATTTGATGGAGATGTATGGAAATCTGGAGTTCGACGAATCCATTGGAATTCACATCACCCACCGATGGGTTTGTCTAAGGCATTTGAGTACAATGGAACTTTTCTCTCGCCAAATTTGGATGATGTTGTGGAAAGGAGGGAGGATAAGATGCTTCTGAGCCATTTTGCGGATGCAAATTGGATACGTGGCTACATGGATTATCTCTATCCTGATTTGCCGTCGGACTCTCTTACGGAAGACCTACTCGCAGAGTTAAACAAGGCCATGAGGGAGACAGCTGAGAAGCCACAGTTAGCTTGGACAGTCTCAGTGATACTCGCTTCAAAGTGTATAAAGATGGAGTAAGAATGATGATAGATATCAGACAGCCTTTGTTCATAGTTTTAATTCATCCGGGCTGAGATACCCAGTATGGAAATGAAATCTCCTTTGCAAATTCGAATTTGTCCAACAGTTTTAACTTTGAGCCTCTCAATTCTCGTCTGTCTTTGAATGTAATCTATCTTTAATTTTCCCCATGGGTGCCAGTAGATACCAACGCAGAAATACTATGTACATATCCACATTGATTTGGATTCCCGGTTTCCCTCCAAAGGGATCTGATCTACTTTCGGTTAAGGAGCGGTGAGATCAAGACATAATCGTATATGATTCAAATGCAGGGTAACATGCATGAAAGAGTGGAACCTCTCTTGTATATGTGGCGTGTAGGCATTATTTCCGTAGATCGATCAGTCGATCTGGTTCTCCACTGAAGCTCTTGCCTATTGACGACGTGCATATGAGGCAATTCTACTGCAACTCCACTATTTCTCCACTTTCGTACTGTCTCATTTCCTAGTCATTTTTCTTTCAGCCATAGAGAAGCTCCAGGAAGCCAGTGATTATCGTGTATGGTTCCACGTATAAGAAGCCTGCTGAAGAACTTTTTTCACACTATTCATATCTATATTGACTTTGTCCTTTTTCGTTTTGTTTATTTCCACTTCTGTTCAATTTTGAAAAACAATTCTCTCGAGTCATTATAGAATGGCTATCATTAATAACAATGATACTCATTCCACTGTGAATAACCAGTTCAATAGAAATCTCGTTGCAGACTCAACGGCCATCTCTCCTAGCGTCCCGGAACTAGTTCCCCATTTGCTAGATAAAATCACCTCTTTCAATCATTCTTTCAACATTAATGATTCAAAGAAGCGATTTGATTTGCTTAATGTCGCTCGATTACTGGTTTCCGCTCTTGAACACCCAAGAGAGTCAATGCTCAGACTTTGTTGGTCACAGGTACGGCTCCTTCACTCATATCATCAACGCATGAGATCTAATCTCAATCTTCCACATAGTCGACGACTCATGCGGCTATTGATACGGCAGTTAATATGGGTCTCTTCATCACTCTTTCACGAGATGAAAATCCGAAAACCGCAAATGAGTTGGCAAAAGCAAGTGGTGGGGACCTCAAGCTTGTTGTTAGGATTTCCATTTCGATCTTTCTATCAGCATCTAACTAAAAACTATTGCCAGCCCGTATTTTGAGGCACTTATCTGCTATGGGCGTGATCCTCGAAACCGGTCCCGACGAATACAGACGCACCGGACTTTCAGATTCATTGTGCTCACATCAGTACATCGAATTTTATCGTTGTGTGTAAGTCACAAAATTTCCAAATCTTACAGTCAATTTGCTCATTGAAAGATCAGATCCTCCCGTATCACAGACGGAGTCCTTGCTCTTCCTGCCTATCTCAAAGATGCCGGATATCAAAATCCCTCTAATGGCAACGATTGTGCTTTTCAGCTTAAATATAATACAAAGTCTCATTTCTTTGACTTCATCAAATCTAACCCAAAGGTCGCTGCTGAATTTCATAACAACTTGAGTACTTACAGCCAAGGAAGACTTAGCTGGACGGATCCTAGCATTTACGACGTGACCCAACTTATTCAAGGCATGAAGATTGGAGAGGATGAAGTGGTACTGGTGGATGTGGGAGGTGGCCAGGGACACGATATCTCTGAGTTCCGTCGCCAGTTGCCTAATATAACAGGTCGGCTAGTACTCCAAGATTTACCGGAGGCAATTGGGCATGCCAAGAACTGATCGCTGCATCCCTCGATCGAGTTGATGGTGCATGATTTTTTCACGGAATAGCCAATTAAAGGTATCGTCTCTTTCCATGTTTCTCAAGCCCAAGAACTAAAATCATGTGTTAAGGAGCCCGTGCCTACTTCATGCATCGTATCTTTCACGATTGGGCTGATGAGGAGAGCCGCAAAATTCTAAAGAACCTCACTCCTGCAATGAAGCGTGGATATAGCAAGCTTTTGATCCATGAGCAGGTTATCCCAGAAACCAGGGCCAACTGGGAGAGTACCAGCCTGGATCTCATGATGATGGCTCAACTAGGGGGTATGGAACGATTGGCTGCTGACTGGAAGAGTTTGTTGGAGTCCGTTGGGTTGAAGATCACCAAGATTTGGACTCCCCAGACAGGTGATGAGAGTTTAGTTGAGTGTGAACTCGCCTAGAGAGGAGATTAACAGTGACAATGCCCCGCGGTCGGTTCCAAGGATGCGGCTGCGAAGTTCAACAAAAACTCTCTAAAATGAAACATCAACGGCCCTCGTTTGTAAGGGTATCCGCGTTTCCAATGTGGTCTGTACTCAGTAATCCAAACTGTCAAGTTCGCAAATAAACGCAGATAGCGATTCCAAAGCACAGCGACTGACAATGACTCGTATTGAGCTTGAACACACAGCTCAATCGTGTCAATTACAGGTCCGCTCGAAATCAGTTTCACCATTTTATTCTCCGTGGTTCTTTTTAAACCTTGGCCAGACCCACTTCAATCTACAAATGTCCCAGTCTATCTAGGACTCTAGGAGGGAAGCTTCTGATTGCCTGACTCATATTTCCACAGCACTTATCGACTATTCACCTAGTGAAGCCTACCCCTTTATTACGAACCCACTTAGCCTATATCTTCAGGAGGAAAGATAAGGACCAACCGATTCCTAGGAGGGTATTATAGAGTAAAGATCATATGAGAAGCCACCGGTGCTCATTGATCGGAAAGTATTCTGTTTTGAACAAAAAATATCTTAGTACGTTTCTTGTGACCTTTAGTGTTAAGGATGGGTTGGACTAGGTAAAGGACAAGATGGTGCGGAACAATAACACCAATAGTAGGCCTGATAGAGCTAAACTAATCCTTGCAGAAGGAAAGTGAACTGGATACATGCATCTTCCTATTGTACATTTGTGGGATCACGTGGCACTCGCTTCCATGCAGGTTATCTGCAGGTTATCGACGGAGGATGGGGGTGTTCTTTACCGCGTCCCGATATGGATACTGGATAGCCTCATGTTCTAGATTGTACCGTAACAAAAATAATCCTAGACAAGTCACGAATGGTAGTATCGCCGTCTAGATATTCGAATGATACCCTCGCGCTCGATTGGCTTAATTTTTTTTAAGAACATACCTATCTTCGCGCTTATAGTGATCCACGGTTATTACTTTTCAATAACTATAGCTCGTACCTTATGTAGGAATTTCTTTACCTTTACGAATAGTGGAAGACTATCGCCTTCATCTTCCCTCCGTATAATAAGTATATCATTCAGCCTCTCAATAGTAGTCTATTTCGCGCCTTCAAAGAGAGAGAGAGACTCGCGCGAAAAATAATATAATCGCCTAGTAGGGTGGAGATACTAGGGATATAGATATCTTCTTTCGCGAGATTACTAGGATTAAATAGCAAGCTATAACATCCCATATAATCCGGAAGGTATTCGCTAATCATGGTAATTATCTATTCAATCCAGCTCCAGTCATTAAACGCCTTGATACAACGAGATTGCCTACGCCAGAGCTTCACTAGCCTACTAGGGATACTCCGCCGCCTCACTTATCCAGTTTACTATGTTCTCCGCCTAAATCCACGGCCTAGGCACGCCGTACATAAGAGAAGATATCTAGGATAGCCAATCGTAAGGGTATTAACCCATATACTCGCCGGCAGATCAATCGGCTTTCCCGATAGGTTTTACAGATAGTACGGGAGGATAGGAAGATACCGCCTCCAAGCTTGTTTTTAACCCCTGAATCGGCTACGGAAGAGGCTGGAACTGCAGAGGTACTGAGCATACTACCATTGGATCCTATATACTATACCAGTACCGATTATCTATAGTGGTGGGTGGAGGAATACAGCTGAATAGCATCAAGAATTACGTTGAGCCTTGGGGGACCAACACCCGGAACGGTGTGGGTACGCCATGGGGCTTTGAGGGGGATAAAAATGTTTTCGAATACTACCATACAGTACGTACTCTAGTGTGAGATCTTGTCTCGCGAAGGAAATATCGATATTCCAACAAGCCGATGCGTCTGTTGAATCAACCAAACGGGAGTCAACCAAAAAACCCAAAGCGGCAAGTCCAACAGCCCCATCCAAGTCCACCAAATCCATCAAAGCATCAAAGAACCAAAGCACCCATTGACACCCGAACTCCGCAATTCACGTAATGCTTTCTCCGTGAATTCATCCCATCTGTATTCCCCATCGGAACCGGAAATACCCTATCGCGTGAAGATACCCTTTTCAACCGCCACCTTCTCCACATCAACGAGCCGCTCGTCTCGGGAAACAGCCTTTTTAATTTTAATATTACTTGAGCTCGCGGTGGCGGGACGCCTAGACACCATTCTTTCGTTGGCGTCGGTAATAGATGGTCGCGGCTTTTTTTCTTTGTGCCAGGATGTGCTCGAGTAGATGTTCTGGGTCGGAGTGTCCCGGATATCGAAGCTCATCTCGTTGAGGATTCTTCCGGTGACATGGTGAAGGACTCCTTTGACGCTGTTTGGGGCTATGGTGGGCTGTGTTTCTATGTAGGTCGATTGGTGGTTGCGGGGGCCGCTTCCGAGGGATTCGACGCTGTATACTTTGTAGCTATATTTTGTAGCTCATTGTTTCGGGTCAGGTGGCGTAGGGGCAGAAAGAGGTACTGCGGTAAAGTCAGTAAGCCCTTCAACTAGCTGAAGAAAGAGTAAAGTTGGGTTTGGCGGGTTATTGAGCCCGGCGACTGCATAATGCACAGGAGTCTTCGGTTGGCTCGAAAGAGCAGTACAAACACGGGATGGTCAATTTTCAATGTCCCTGCTTGGAAGCCCTCACAATATCTTTTCTACTCTCGCATTGAAACCTCGAGCAATAGAAGTGTATTGAAAAGAACAAAATGGTATATTCAGACAAATGGTGAAGTAACAGGGAAATGAGAATAGAGGTGAAACAGATCATGCTTTGGCCGTTGCCGCCCAAGTGTCACATATACCCCAAATGCCAGCGCCGAGACTGATAACCCCAACAAGGTGGTCAGGGACGCCAATGCCTTTTTCAAAGCACCAGTGAAGACACAAAGGAGCCCAGAGAGTGTTGTTGACAAGAGACTTTCGCCATGAGCGGGTCTCCAGGCGCATAGCTTCAGCGTCCTCGGCCTTGGTTTCCTTGGTCTCGATGGTACCCGCTGCGGCGCGTTGTGCTGCGACGCGCTTCTTGCGCAGAACGTGTTGACGCCAAAGGACAAAGAATTCGAAGAAGATGTGTCCGAACCAGCCGCGCGTGCTCCACATCTCCCAAATCCCAGGTCCTCCGTGCTTGTCAATGAACTTCTTCGAGATAACACCCTTCGACGCAAGGTATGACACGTTCTCCAGGAATTGGTAGATCACATTGGAGATGACTTGTAGGATGGTCAGCGTGCGGATGATGGGGTCGGCAGGTGGCGATCTAAGAGTCTCGGATCCCCAGACCCAGAGAGGAATGAGGCCGAAAAGACGCAGGTTATAACGTGTCTCTGAGGCGAGGGAAGAAAGGGCAGCGAATTTCGATTTCGTTCCCGCCGGGGCGGGTTTCACATGCTGCGATGCGGCTCGGCCTTTCAGGCGCGCAAGAAGGGAAAGTCGAGTTTGTAACGCGATCCAGGGCGCGGATGCGCACAAGTGATGCAAAATTGAGGCGACATAGTTCACTGTCGCTAATACTCGCTCTTCGCCGGCGGCTGAGGACAGAAGTCCGCGGAGTCGGTCAGCGGATGCTCAGATGAATTGAAAGGAAATCTGCAAGTTGGAGCCACATTTTCCAACTATCAAATGCCAATGAAGAGGGAAACATAGAGCTCTTACAGATCTAGCCGTCGTATCGTCGTGTCTGTCGCTGTCAACGCCGCAAGCAACTGTCGCCGTGGTACTGTCTTCCCCGCGGTTATCGGACCTTTCCCCACATACTGCTCGTGTTCCGCGGCCTTCGAGGCATCGGAGGGAGGGAGCTCAGGGTCTGCCATGCTGTGCTGAGGGCGGAGATGAGAAAGACCAGCTTCTTGTCATCGGAAAAGAAAATAAAGTAGAGCGGTTCTTATCACGGAAATCGCGCAGAAGGAGCGGAAGGGACCGAGGTTCGGAACTGGGTTGGGACTTCCTTAATCGGCCGGCTCCACTGCGGGTATCACGTACACGCTCCGTACGACCTCGGACTTCATACTTCGGACTTTATTCTCACCTTTTTGATCTCCTCGGGCATTAAAATCACTCAGTATAATCGTTAATTGTACATGGTGCTATGAAGTGTCTCGAGATCTCTATCGTACATAGCATTTCCTCTTTGCTCCTTTCCCCTGTGCTCAGGCAAATCTCATCTATCACGCTACCGCCCGGAACCTCTCCTCAAACCGGACCTACTCCCTGTCAGAGGCATCATAGAGGCTGTCAAAATCATGGCCGGCCTGCTGAGGCACTTCGGTTTCTTGGGTCAGTCCCTGGGAAGGACTGACACTCTGGCGGAGAGCGGCGGAGCTGACACCCTGGATGGCCAGCGCGTCTTGCTGCTCCGTGACAAGCCGCGTGAGCTCCTTGTGCTCCGGGCGACTTAGGGCCTGCCACCGGTGCCCAAGGGAGTATTCCCAGCCGGGACAGACCACCAGTCTTCCTTGACTCTCATATTCCTCCCAGATCGGGTGCCGACTGATAGAAAGCACTGGGTCAAGGCCCATCCTCATGGAAGAGCACTGTCGCTCGCTCGACCGGGAGACAATGAAACGAAGGTCAGTGATAGACTGACTGAAAGATGAAATTTGTTCGAGGTTTCTTGCCTTAAGCCATCTCACGCGCGCGCCGACTTCGAGGTCTGACAGGTGCTGCCAGTATACCCACCAGCTGGTGAGCTTAAACTGCTCCTCGGTCCACCCCCCGTTAAGGGCGTGGCGGAGTACCGGAGCCATGTCTCGGCCAGACAAGTACCTATTCTCCAGCCACCAAAGGCCAAATTCACGCCCGCGCACCCAGTGCATCGGACGCATCGCTCTCAGGACGGCGGCGTCAGAAATCGGACGGTTCAGGTACTCGGGGATGTTGGGCGGCGCGACGTATGGCTCGTTGACCACTTGGTCAATGTGGCCGAGGGACCGTTCGGTGAATTCCCAGTGGCATAGAGGGCAGAACATAGCTCTGCAAGGACCTCCGTTCCATGGGCCTTCCTGAATGTCGCCATCCTGATGACTTTCCCTGTCGGTCTGTCGTGCGAGCCATGCACACACTGTTGTCCCCTCTCCCATGGTCGGCGGTCGTGCTGCATAAGCAGCCTTTGAGGCGCGTTCTGCTTGTGCTGCGCGGTCTCTTGCTGCGCATTCAAGGACCTGCAACTTCTGGTTCGCGAGCTTCTGCACCTGTGCTGGAGTGTACTCCCCTATGGTAATCGCTTTCTGCATCCACTCTGCAAGGGTGCTGATATCAGGGCCCGTGATGTCGGTATCGGAACTAGTAGCAGCAGGGCCAATTGAAGCAGGGCCAGTTGAAGCAGGGCCAGTTGAAGTAGGCCGGAGGGGAGTATATCCGGTGAGGGCAAGGGCATTAGGAGAAGAGCTAATTAAAGCAGACTCACTGGCAGCAGGGTTGAAGAACGAGAATTCACTAGGAGAGGGCACATTGCCAGCAAGGCCAGGAGGAGCAGAGCTGATGGGACTGAAGCCACTGAGATTAAAGACATTGGTAGGAAGTGCAGGCGGAGCAGATTCATTGGCAGCAGAGCCGGGAAAAGAAGGCACATTGGGAACAGACTTGCTGAGAGTAGGAGCAGCAGGGGCAGGGCCCACGGTTCGAGGAGATGCATCAGTCCAGTCAGGCGTGTCTGCAGTACAGGACCATAAGAATCGAGCAGTGCCTCCGCAAATATCACAGACACGCTCTGGGGCGTCCTCATTGATCCAATATCTCAGGACCGAGTTGTGGTGACACTTGCCAGGACAAGCTTGGTAGCGTGTATGGCGGATTAACTCGGGAGTTTCATTCATGTCAGGTAAGACGTGGGGGCCGGGCATCTCGTCTGTTGGTACGGTTGAGGAGTATTGAAAACGTTGACAAATCCTCAATTCAAGGATTCCGGGACCAGTCCAACGCCCAGGAAAGGCTTCTGTTGGTGTCCTTGAGGGATTTTCGAAGTCAAAGATATCAGGATCAGGCGCACGTTTGAGATGAACTTCTGTACGTGTCTTTGAAGGATTCTCGAGGTCAAGGACATCAGGATCAGAGGCCCGTCTGGGATGAACCGCTGATGTCTTTGAGGGGTAATAGAATAGGGAACCGTCTGCGCGTTCATAGACGGCAGGATAGTCATCAGCTTTCGGAAGCAATGACCAAGTTCTCTCGTTTTGGAAGAGTTCAATATCGGAATAACGACGGTGAAGCAAATCACAGAGGGGAACTTCTTCGACGCGAATGTCTTCGTCTTCGGCCTGATCCCACGCGGGAAAGCTCGAAATTGGCGGGAAACTACAGCGTCGAAAGCAAGCCGAACGTATGAAGTCTGGTGTGGAGTGATGGTAACGAGAGGCAGGCACCTGTGGCCATAATCCGTCGTTGGCGGGGTATCCAAATTTCCTAGCATGGGCGTCGTTCAACCTGGACGAGTAGGTATTGGCTCTATCGTTATTTCGGGGGATCTCCTTGTCATGGAATTCATCGTAGATGTTACCAGGCGGGCCGTGTCTGAAGCTGATTCTGTGTACCGGCGTGTGACCTTTGTGCGAAACCGCATAGTCATAGGATGAGCTCTCCGAGTTGGGATTGTCGTCCTTATCAACGATGGCAAACTCCCACTCTGGTCCCTCCAAGGAGTTAGTACGCACAAGTTATGGCGTGTTCCGACGGAGGGTAAACGATGTCACTTACTGGCCACCCACTTTCCCGTGTATCCACGGTGTTTTGATCATCCTCATCGTCCTCGGCAGCCTCGCTCGACTGGCTAGGGCTAATGCTTTCGACAGCATTGTTCGTGACGCTCGGGTCACGCATCACCGTATGAACAAGAACGTGCGATTTCGAAGGCGTTGCTGGCCCTTTGACGCCGGCTCCATCACTGCTGTTGTTTATTGATAAATCAATTTGTTCCAGCTGGTGTTCATGCTCTGCTGAATGGGTTTCTGGTCGATCACATGAATCAGTCGATACTCCAACGCCGACCACTCTAAACGGAGCAAGGCTTACCCAAATCTCTGTTCTCTTCCCCGATAACTTCACGAAGAGCACTAGGACCTTGCTGCACAGGAGCTTCCTGGGTCGACCTAGCACGATCCACCCCCATCAAGCTTTCTTCAGAATCCGTGGACCCTTGGGTGTTAGCTTTTCCGAAAACCTTCCGTCTAGGTTGGGACGCGAGACTATGTGTCACTGGCGCAGCAGCCGAAGTCATATCTTGAGGTGCTTGAGGGTTGGGGTAGATTGGATGCGTGTCTGACGAAGTGAGATCGCTGGCGCCAACCCGCTTGGCCATTTTGTGGCTTTCAAACTCGCCCAGACACTCTGAAGTCACCTTGAATGAGCCGAGAAGCTCTTCAGATTCAAAGTCACGTTTGAACAAGCGATTGATCAAGATTTTTTGAAGTTTGGATCTAAAAAAGTACGGGAAGTGAAGGGTAGGGATGGGAAGGAAGAAGCGTTGCGAAGAACAGTGTCAACGCACGGGTCCACGCCTGGGACGGATTTAAAGTAGAAGGCCCATTGAGCAACGACTAATCGATCCCAACAGGCTTTCATTACGCTGTTTCGATGAATTACGGTGCTTTAGATACGTTCTACGTGGACCGAGTGGTCTACACCATGTGCGTGGAAGATCCGACGTGATATAATCCATCACCAGCCAACCCAACGCTATTGTGAGCGCCATTCACCTAGGCCGACGAGGGTGGCTCCGGCCTCATGTCTGACTGACCAGTCCAGTATTAATCTCCAGCAGATGATCGCAGCCTGATGACACTTTCCATGCCATCTATCATCGATGGAAGGCCGTGGAAACGATTCACTGTTAAGTGAAACCAGGTCCATAGCAATCATCACCCCTATGGCGCCGATGAGCGATGGTCATCGGCTTTCATACATGATGAACCATCTATACATTCTCCAGGGGCGCCCTGTAGGGCATTGCTATGACTTCACGCATACTATTTCCATACCGGCCGATTATCACGTCCACAACAAGAAAAGTTCAAAACTCCTGGCGGCTTTTGAAAGGAGGATATATTTTCGTCTGACGTTGGGTGAATGCGAACGGTTCCATGCATTTGGGCGATTGCCGATGCAATCAAAACAGGGGCAGGCGTATGAAATATTGGGAGATGGATTCCCGTAGAAGATGATGAATTACGGTCAGTTGACGGTGGTAATGTAAATTCTCCTGGGCAAAAGGCCATGGCTTGTCCTCCCGTATGCTCAAACATTATAAAGTGTGAGTCAATGGCATTCTTACATGTAGAGGAATAAAGAGATGTCTTCAAAAACATCTTGAGCAAATTCTGGAAGCCACTTGAATTTTTCCTTTCATCAGGCAGTTATATATATATATTCATGTCATGCATGCCGGACAGCGGAACGAGAATCCCGTCGAGATTAAGCATCAATCCATTGAAGAACATCGGATTCGAGAATGAAACCCAAGACACTATAGAAGACGTCTTCGGTGGCACTAGTCAGAATTATCTGCATGCAAAGGACGGGTAAAAAACTCCCGAGGTCCACTCCGTTGACAGGACCTTGGAACCGGGGGACCCAATGTGTCCTATGTCCTGGAAATTGCGCGATGGCCGACGGAGCCCCCCGATCTCCGACGACCTCCGCCTAATGGATCTCGCCGGGGGTCTGCCCCATCTCATCTGCCGATTCGAAGGCCGACCGCTTCCCATTCATATACAGGATTCTACCCCAGTTTTTCACCTGGTCATTCTTTACAAAACCCTGTGGCGCGGACCAGCCCTGTATCACCAAAACCACCAGGTACGTCGGCCCAAGATTGGCCCAATCAGCCTTGCGGGCCTCGGTTACCGGGCCCAGCCCCCCTCGGACAAGTCATAAACAAACACCCCCAACCCCCTGTCTCTTGCTTCCCACGCGATACATCGTCTTGTTATCGTGTCTCTCCATTGACCGCTTTCCCATCCTCATAGGCGCCTCCGGAATCTCTAATCCCGATTACCCCCCATCATATCCATCATGTCCGTCAAGTTCCAGGAGGAAAGCGTCCGCACGGTCGCCCATGCTGCCGGCAAGCCAGAGGATCTGGCGCATCGCATCGGTGACCGATTGACGGGTGGAAAGGGCCAGATCGGCTATCTTCAGGTATGTAGGGCCCAAAATCTCCGATCCCCGAACGCGCCCACTAATCCGAAGAATGTGGATCGCAGGCCTACCTGAAGCAGCTGCAGCAGAACCCGCTGCGCACTAAGATGCTCACCTCCGGTGTGCTCTCCGGTCTGCAAGAGCTTCTCGCCTCGTGGCTCGCTCACGATGTCGGCAAGCACGGCCACTACTTCAGCTCGCGCATCCCCAAGATGTCGCTCTATGGCATGTTCGTTGCCGCCCCGTTGGGCCACGTCCTCATCGGCATTCTTCAGAAGATCTTCGCTGGTCGCACTAGTCTGAAGGCCAAGATCCTCCAGATTCTCGTCAGCAACTTGATCGTACGTATCTCCCACGCGATATCCCGAATTAGCGCGCGACAATGCTAACTGGAACTCTGTTTCCGTAGATCTCCCCGATCCAGAATGGTGTCTACCTCTCTTCCATGGCCGTTATCGCCGGCGCGCGCACCTTCCACCAGGTTCGCGCTACCGTCAAGGCCGGCTTCATGCCCGTCATGAAGGTCAGCTGGGTCACCTCCCCCTTGGCCCTGGCCTTTGCCCAGAAGTTCCTTCCCGAGCACACCTGGGTACCCTTCTTCAACATCATCGGTTTCTTCATCGGCACTTACGTCAACACCCACACCAAGAAGAAGCGCCTGGAGGCTCTCCGCAAGCGCTACGACCAGCGTCGCGGTCCCGAGCACGAGAAGCGTGACTACCCTTGAGCGAACCTCGTACCTTGCAAATGAGTCGAGCAAGTACACACACACGCGTGTACCACGATATCCCTCCCATTTGTGGCTATTTATCCTTTTCTTTTGTACCTCATGTCTTTTTTTCCTCCCCGGTGTTTTGAACCTGTACACATTCATGCATCCCTCTGCACCAGATATCTATTCTCCCTTGATGTTATTTTCAATCTTACGACGAATGGCCTTCCCCAATATACTACTTTGGATTTGGATCCTGAAAATAAGTGCACATATGCTTTGATTCCCATCTAAAGCGAAGTAAACAAAGGCCCGCATAAATACCGCTAGCCTTGGACATAGAATATGGTCCTCCCTCACCCTCGTAAGTGGATCTTTGATCTCAAATGGTATCCACAGACAGGTGGACACAGAGTAGAGTAAGAGGAAAGCTTACTCAACATCCATCTCGGACCCCTTCCCCCTTCTCTCCTTAACGTAGTCCACAAACTCATCCAACGCCCCAGGCCAAGCCCCATCGGGACTCCACCAGCCGAACTCCTCATCTTCCAGAGACTTGCGCATGAATACCTCAACCTGCTCCCACAGATCCTTGTTAACTGGCTTCTTACCGCGCCCCTCAAGGAACTCAAGCCACCAGTCCAACCATGGCGTACGGGCCGTGTTCCACAACATACCGCCATGGTCGGATGTAAAGAAGAGCTTCCACTGATCGGCGGCAATTTCGTATTGAAGATTGCGCTGGCCTTGCATTCTGGAAAGAGGGAATGTAAAGCGGTATACGCGGCGGAACAGGTTAGGGTCGTTGGGGATTTGCTTGCGAAGGTATTTGATGTAT
Organism: Penicillium atrosanguineum; assembly: GCF_028827265.1. Lineage (NCBI taxonomy): Eukaryota > Fungi > Ascomycota > Eurotiomycetes > Eurotiales > Aspergillaceae > Penicillium > Penicillium atrosanguineum. The sequence continues at coordinate 948,561 of NW_026623133.1, read as the reverse complement.
TCCTTCATTCGATCTTCGTTGTCGCAGCTATGTGGGGGTTAGTATTGTCGTTTGGTGAAGAGGACGAAGAGTGGATGACTTACTGGGCATTCTTCCATCCGTCGATGAATCCGTCGCGCGTAAACTCGCCCATTGAAGGGGATTGACACATCTCCAAGACAGCGAGACAGGCTACCTCATCGAGTTGGACTTCAATGGTGTTGAGGAATGTCATGGCGCCGTCGATGCCGATGCCATCTGGGCTGTCTTGTGGGTCATCTGTGAAGTGTGAGTATGGATTTGCAATGTAAAATATGGAATGAAATACCTCTGTATTTATCGAAGATGGTGCTGAGAGAGCTCTTCGCTGCTCCACGAGAAGAATCACTCCCGAAGAAACTGTTTTTCGACGAGATTGTCAGCTCTTTTGTCCATGCTTTGACGCCCTTGCTTTTGCGTCGACGATCTGGAGGCCTTGAAGGGCTTGTAAATATATTCTCTTTCGAGTGGCTCAAGGTATCCTGTACTCCTGAAGCAAGCCGACATTTGATACCCATGGCTGTGGAGGTTGTTGAAGGTTCACTCCGGGGTAGACACCGGAGGAGAAAAATAAAAGACATATGGAAAGTCGCAGAAATGACGTGTTACGCGAAAAGCCTCTCTTGGAGCTTACCTATCAACTGCTCTTTCAACATTCCATGCCACTTGCTTCAGATACTATAGCAATTTGTCAGTCTAACGCTCAACGGAACATCAAACCTCCCGCACGCCCCGACAAACAGAGCTCGGAGATGCATCACTCCTTGGTTTACAAATCAAACTTACCTTCGAAGCTATGGTCCGCTGGGAATTTGTCAAATCGACAAACTGGTCGATAGCGTCCTTTTGCGCCGCGGTGTAGGCCGGCATGGTGGGGTTGATATTGGTGCCCCGCGATGTCGATTATGGCGACGTAGGGGTGTGAGTGACTTGAAACGATGGCGCGTGGCCTGGGGTTCGGAGCACTAGCTGTATACCTTGTGATACCTAAAACGAGGCTTAATTTTGAGCAATGGCGATAGGATCGTCCCCTGCGTCGATGCAACGGATCACCGCCCGCGGGCATTATTGTGATGACTCAGCTTTGCCTGAGGCAGGACTTTGGATTTCAACAAATGGAAGTAATTACCATTTAGAGCGCATACGATGCCTAGAATAAGTAGCTTTGGGGGAAATTTTCTTGTTTAAACCTATCTCTAAGACCTTTGGGGTAAAATGTTAGTTTTCGCATGTGCGTCTGAAGGAAATATCTTTCTGCGTGTATGTACTTCTGTGCGAGGCCGGAATGATTTATGAGGTAGAAATTACATATTGAGATCGATGGTATTTGACTGCAAAGCAAGACTTTTTACGTGACAGAAATGACTCCATTAACTCCCATCCTTGATCAAGTATGCGAACATGCAAGATTCTATCCCCCCACAGCTCATCCTTAAGTAGTGAAAAGGGTATCCTCCTATTGAATGTTAGCTCTGCTCTGTATAGAGACCAGACAGTTCATCGAAACGTGTATTGACTCACCTCACGGAGGTATTCTCCAACATCCGCTTGTCTGAAGAGGACAATACCGGTAGGGTCCAGCTTCTTTGCCTCCTGGGTTGCACGTGCCGAGACTATTTGTCCGTTAGTTAATTCCCGCATATTCAGGCGACCGAGTGAGATATTACCTCCGAATCCGAGGGGGGTATCATCCTGATTGTACACAATGACACCACTGTGCTCAGGGCAGTCCTCGGACCAACGGCCAACGTGCGCCTTCACGACGTTGCCTCCGTAAAGGAAAGGCATCTCTCCATTGGCCTTGATCCACAGCTGTGAAAAGTCAGCAGATGCCCAGTTGCTGCAGGTGTGAGTTTAAATTACCTTGTATCTGGCGTGGGGAGCCACCACATCCAAACAAGTCAAGTTGAGCCTGAACTTTCCAGTCTTTGTGAATTTACCCATCTGGGTACCAGCGGACAAGAGGTTGTCGCGGGGAATTGAGGTCGCGAGGTTCGCAATGGCTAGGGGCATATAATAGACCTGGGAGCGTTATGTTAGCAAAGAAAGTATTACACGGGGCAATTGCGCATCGGCAGGCTCTTACTCGGCTTCCTTGCAGACGGAAGACCATCTGAGGTCCGCCATCGGTGGGGGCGACAAGGCTGTTCAAAGAACGCCCTGTGTAGTGGGCGAGCTTTGAGAACAAAGTTTTGGTCTCTTCTTCAGTGAGTTGACGCATCTTGACTTGTGGATGTCGTTGTTACGGAGCGAAGCTGGCTGATAGAGACGCCATTTTTTTCCCAGGCGATAACAGATCACATGATAGGAGAACCCACTTGTACCTATCAGCACGTGAGGAGCATGCGATAGTATTGGCAGAAAAAAAGTCTCGGTGCACAGGCGGTGAGGGAAAAGTTGGACCGCCTATTCGCCGCAGACCCTTCAGTTTCCGACACTACAACACCGATAAACAACAAAATGGCGCGTGGTGCGAATGTGAAAAGGAGACGTTTGAGCCCTCCTGCCGAGGGGGAGGGCTCTGCCTCTCGCAGCAAAGACAATTCCTTCAATCGCGACGATGAATGGGATGTCGAAATGGACTACGAACGCCGCCCGCGCAAAGGGAACAAGAAAGCCAATGAGCAAACCCGATTGCCGATTAAGACCTCCGAGGGACTTGTTGAAGCTATGAAGGAGACTGAAGAACCAGAAGACGCAGGGGAAGAAACCGACAGCTTCTTGGGTACCGACGATGACGGTGAAGGCGAAGGTTCCGAAGAGGAAGAGGAGGTTGTTGAAGAGAAGAAGCCTAAGATTCCGATCAAGGTTCAGATTATGAAGGCGAAGGAGGACCTTGCCCGAATCGCCATGCTGATCAACGAGGACCCCGAAGAAAATATCGCGCTGTTCAAGACAATGGCTGAAATGGTGGAGAAGGACTCGCCGATCACCGTCAAGAAGCTCGCTCTGGCGTCTCAAGCTGCGATCTTCAAGGATGTCATTCCCGGATACCGAATTCGCCCCCTCAGCGAGGAGGACAAGACCGCCAAGGTTTCAAAGGATGTGAGAAAATTGCGCGATTTCGAGCAGTCTCTCGTTTCCAACTATAGAAACTACGTCAACAAGCTGTCCACTATCACTAAGCCTGGTAGATTCGTCTACGTTGATCCTGGCCTGAAGAGCATCGCCATCAACTGTGCCTGCAGCATGCTTCAAGCCGTCCCGCATTTCAACCTCCGTAATGACCTGCTCAAGATCGTTGTGAACCGCCTCGCCAAGAAAATGATTGATGCAGACCAGATAAAGTGCCGTGAGACAATGGAGGATATCTTTGCGAAGGACAATGATGGCATCGTTTCTCAGGAAGCCGTGCGCCTGCTCGCAAAGATGATGAAAGCTAGAGACTTCAATATCAACGAGACCGTTTTGGATACCTTCCTTCATCTCCGTCTACTTGGCGAGTTCAATTTGAAGGCTTCTCAAGACCGCGTGGACCGCGAAGAGGAGGAGCAACCCCATGGCAAGAAGCAAAAGCAGAAGCGCGAATTCCGCACAAAGAAAGAGCGCAAGGTGCAAAAGGAGCGCAAGATTGTCGAGAAGGATATGAAGCAGGCAGATGCGATGGTTTCTCATGAAGAACGCGACAAGAGCCAGGCCGAGACTCTTAAGCTCGTCTTTGGTATCTACTTCCGTATTTTGAAGGCGCGCATTCCACACCTGATGGGTCCTGTGCTTGAGGGTCTGGCCAAATATGCCCGTCTGATCAACCAGGACTTCTTCGGTGATCTGTTGGAGGCAATGAAGGATCTCATCGGCCATGCCGAGCGCGAGGAACTTGGCGAAGAAGGTGAAAACCAGGAAGAGGAAGAAGACCAGAACGAAGAGCGTGCGCCTGCATCGGAAAGCAGGGCTCGCGATGCGCGTCGCGAAACATTGCTTTGCACAATCACCGCCTTCGCCCTGTTGGAAGGACAAGACACTAGCAAGGCCGCCGCAACCCTTCACCTCGACCTCAGCTTCTTTATCAAACACCTCTACCGTTCCCTTTACTCGCTCGCCGTTAATCCCGACGTCGAGTACAACCCGAGCACCTCTCTGCGTCTCCCGGACCCCAATGCCCACGGAGAAGATGCCCAGGCTCGTATGCGATCAAAGAACAAGGTCAACTTCCAGACCCCTATGGTCCTGCTCCTTCGCTGCCTGCAGTCATCCCTCCTCTCCCGCGCACACGGTATGCCGCCACCAATTCGCCTGGCCAGCTTTGCCAAGCGTCTGATGACTACCTCGCTCCAACTGCCCGAGAAGTCCGCCATGGCCACCCTGTCTTTGATGAACCAACTCGCGAAGCACAACCAACGCCGCATCTCATCTCTGTGGCACAGTGATGAACGCAAGGGCGATGGCGTGTTCAACGCATACGCGAATGATATCGAGAGCACGAACGTCTTTGCAGGCTCCGTGTGGGAGGGCGAGCTTCTCCGCATGCATTACTGCCCGCAGGTGCGGGAGTCAGCTATTGATATCGAGAAGTTGATGAACGATTCGAAGTAACCGTGTCTTCGTGTATAGATGTCTATAATAGAAAAAGTGACCCGGTTCTTGTATGTACGCGTTGATACCATTTAACTGCTTTGGCATGTTCTTCCATAGACAGTGTTCATTTGCATTCCATTTAGTTCCTCAGTGAATGAAGTTCATGCTCATCAATCTATATGTGATGTGTCTTATCTTCCATATACATGGTTTAGTTTACCTGTAGGTTGACGAAGGCCGGCCTAGTTGGCGCAAGCCCTGGCCAGAGGCGTAAATAAGTCCCAAGATAGATCTTTCCCAACTTCTCAGCCCCACTAAACGCGCTGACCTGGGGCATTCGGTTGACATTTGGCTGCGATTGAAGCAAATTTTGACCTGTCACCTGAAAGCATTTGAGATCCCAAGAGAATTAATCAGCTTCCAGGTGACGAAGCTACCCGTACAAGTACAGATGAACACCCCCATCATTACCTAGGCACTCGCCAGGACAAGAGACAAGGTGAGTCCCCCGGTCTTCAGCTTCGGTATACTAGATGCCCGAGATAGAAATATTGGTCCATGCTGTTTGTTATGACTTTAGAGAAGATTAACGAGCACGAGCAGGGAAAAGGTTTGAGTTTCATCAACGCATTCCTTGAAACTAGGAAACCTTTGTAGAAAATTAGTCATTACTGAGATTATCTCCAGTATGTCCGTCATACTTTCCATATGCTCTTTCGATGAAAAGAAGGAAACAATGAACACCGCGTTGGAAACTGTGCACCATTATGCGCCTTTGAACACCGTGAAATCCGCATTGGATCCATAACCCTCATGAAACCACATTGTTTGATACCCATAAGCTTGAATGTGCACTTCATCTGCCGGAATTGGTTGCGAGCAGAAAGATTTAACGAAAAGTGCCAAAGAAGCGAGGTATGAGGGAAAAACCTAGTGCATTGTATCTGTGTACCGTTGTTCATGAAGAGATACCTGGTCCTGAACCCAACCATGCTCAGTATCATCGAGCAGGGGAATGTGCAGGTTGTCGTTAGCAGGGCTGTAAACGGCCTGCTTCAGAAGCTTTGCGGTGTTCTCCTGCAGGGAGGTGTGCTGCATGGCGGAGTGGAAGCTGTCAGAGGCTGATTGGACCTTGGACTCGCTGAAAGACGAGGCAGTGGTGCAGGTGGAGGGGAAAGAGCCACGGGTAGAGCATTTTAAGCCGACCTCTTCGTTGTAACTGAAAGAAGGCCCGGGAGACAAGAGGGGTATGCCGCTGTGCGAGGAAGAAAGGACTTCATCCTCGTGCACGACATTCTGCACAGTCGCAGCGCGAAGTGCGGGATGCACTACGGTCAGGCTCTTGTTCTCCATCTGAGCGAACTTGGGAATATTCCGCGGAATCGCAGGAATAGGAGGAGTAGGAGTCGACGTTCGCGAGCTGCCATCGTCAAGAAGTAGAGTGGCCTCGGTGCGACGGAGGGATGGCTGGTATTTACCCGTACCGTTCTCGTGGTGATCACGGCGGTGGAGAAAACTGAAGATGGATCGTTTCTTTCCTTCATTGGAGGGGGTGCTCTCGAGTTGCTTTTCTTTGCGGTCAGAAGCGTTAGAGACTGTACCTTTCGTGCCGGTCATGAATCCTTTCTTGGCAAGGGACATACTTCGAGGCAACGTACCGGCTGACTTATGGTCCTGTGCTGAAGAGATTCGGGGTCGCAGAGGAAAAGGAGCATGGGCAGACGCTGGGGTAGGTGGCATAGGCAGAGCATGATCGTGCTCATTGATCAAAGGTTGAGTGCTACGGATAGTCGACTCACTGTAGCGCTGCACATCCATCGAGGTGTTCGATGGAGCTTCCATATGACCCTTCGGAGCTTCAAGCTCAGCTTGAACAGCGGTATGTTCGTCCAAGAGTTCGATCTTCATCGGAGTAGCTGGGTAAGAAGAAGGTGTGAGCTTGGCGGCGTCCATCTGAGCCGTGACGCGTCGGTCAGTTTGCTCTTTCTGAGTCTCATCAAGCTTGTACTTTTCATCCTGGGCTTTGAGATACGCCACATCCCTTTGTATTTCCTCGGTCCTGCGGCGCTGACAATTAATGAACTTCTGAAGAGTATCGGACGAGAACTTGTTGATTAGGGTCTCCGTCTTATGATTCAGATCCTCGTAAGAGCGACCCAACGAACGAATTTCGGCTTGTGCTTCATCCATGACTTTCATCTCGAACGTATTGAGTCGTCGCTCCATGACACCGACCTCAAGGCGACACTCCATCTGGAACTTCATAATTTCTTTGGAGACTTCGAGCTGCTTGCTGTTTAGGTCGGCTTTGGTGCGCGCCAAGTCAGAGATGGAATTCACCTGTTTCTGGAGCTGGTCGCTGATCCAGTTGGCCAGCTCATCCAATTTATTGTTGAGGTTATTGATACCGAGATCAGTCTGTCTCTGGATTGAGCGGACCATGTCAACAAGGTCGTCCACTTGCATGGGAATGCTGCGACTCAGAGAAACAAACCCCTCCAGCGAGAGGTCAGCCTTCTCTATGCGCTCGCGGAAGGATGGAAGATAATCAGGCATAGAGGTCACAGGAGATTCATTCTCTTTGTAAGCAGTCAGGGCCGGAACATTCTCCTTGGCTGAAACGGAGGGACCACAGTCTCGCTCAGCCCAGGGTCGTGGCATATACTTGCCCTTGCCTAATGGCTTGAGAAGGTCTCCACGCATGGGGTGCGGGTCCTTGTTCGATGGGTAGATGGGTACCCCCCGGGAGACGCTCGGCCTCTGAGCAATGTCCGTGCTCGTACGCGAGATGGTAAGATTCTTTGGTCGACACTTTCCAGTAGGAGTGGCTCCTGTGTTGTACTCTGCGCTGGAATCGCTTTTGGTTTTATCCTGAGTAGTGGAAGAACTCTGGCTCTCAGCAACAGAAACATGGCGGCTTCGGGTTCTGGACGGAACGATTCCATGCGCATTGGTGTATGTTCCCGAGGGAGGTAGAGGAATCTTACTCGGTGCAGTACTAGATTGAGAGCTGCAACCGGAGACCTTGCCATGGTCGATGGGCTTCAACTTCGCCTTGAAGTTGTAGTTGCTTTGTGCCATGGAGGGAATGGTATTTGGAGAAGTTGCACGATGGAAAGCTCTCTTGGAGCTCTCATTAAACGGCTCAGGAAGCTGGAGCACCGAGGGAGAAATATTAATATCCTCAAGGGAACCTTCCTTGCGCAAGTCCTTGAAGCTTAACTTGGACTTGATGAGATCCACTTTGGACCGCTTCTTCATGTCTTCGGGAGTGTAAAGGTCACATTGAAAGGGATTGTGTGTGAAAATAGGATCCGTCACCGAGTGATTCTTGAAAGTAGGCCGAGCTGACTCGTCCCCGGAAGGGGCCTCGACGCTATCATGCCGTGGCTTAGGCATGGGAAGAGCAAGGTCCCCGTCGTAATCAAGATATGAAGTCTTGCGACAAAGGCAAGGATGAAAGATAGCTTCAGTTGGGCTGCTTGGAAGCGAGTCACCTGTTTAATCACTTTGTCAGTTATCGAAAATATTGGATAACAGGACAGGAGCGGGCAACAAAAGCAGCTTCAGTACTCACCAAAGCCCTTGCTTGTCTGCCTGTCTTCTTCCCATTTGCGTCGAGCAACAACAGAAAAAGCGTTACCAGCGGTAACAGATGGAGGAACCGACTCTGACACGGAAACAGGCAGAACAAATGCAGGAGGAGCAGGAGGTGGAAAGGGAGGAGGAGCTTCAGTCGTTGGAACTGTTACACTATCCAGGGAATGTCGAACGGTGGTATACTCAGAGGATTCCTTGGGTGACTTTCCAGGTGATCCTTTAGGGAGTTTGGGACTCAAATGTTCGGTTTGAAATGGGGGGAATGGTCCAAACATCCTGGGTTGACATGAATTAGGATAGTTGGAGAGATGACTGACCCAGAAACACAACAGCAAATGAGTGAAGAGAGGGGATAGATGATGACGGCGTGCGGAATAGATGAAATTGGGGAGCCGTGGAGAAAGAGAGAGAGAGAGAGAGAGACGGGGAAGGTGAAGGAAGTAAATGGAGGAAGATGGAGAGTGTCCGTGTAAACATCTCAAGGATGGGGACGTGGACGTGGACGTAAACGCGGACGAAGTTCTCTTTGCACGAAGTCTACAGAGGAATTTAATAGATAATGGCGCATAGTTAAGATAATTCATCCAATTCATTAAGTTCATCGTAAATGTCATACACGCTGGAGAGGCGAGGCCGCATCTCGATCTATCTCAAGACCGGCCAAGCTCATCAACATGCTAGACGACAAATGGAAATCATAAAAACAATAGGAAATAAAGCAAACAAAAAGCAAGTCAAAATCCGAAAGACAAGGAAAATCGTAATCAATACAGGGGAATCAAGCGCAAAAGAACATTCTGACTTTGCTTTGCTTTTCAATCAAAATCCTTCCTGCAAACACAAGGTGAAGGGACGATCAGTGGTAAAACGCACGCCAGAGTATCGCAAGAATAGGGATCACAGCAAGCGTTGTCCAAAACGGGGCCCTGGTGAATCAATGTTAGTATTGCGTATTGAACGCGTATTTCTTTTTTCATTGAATTCGATATCCTTCCATGCGCAACGTCAAGGAGGAGTGGTTTCCAGTCACTATCTTATTTGCCGTCCTTTCCACGGCGGCGGAAAGGCGAAAAGATAGTTCCAAAGAATCCTCCGAACATAGTGCGCAGGAACGCCTTGAGCCAGTTGTCAGGTGCGCTATTCAAAGAAACAGCAGTCACTGACCGGTTCTGGCTCACGGGACGAGCATCCTCCTCATTAGCGTCGTTGGTAGCGGCGGTTTCCGGGGCGAGCTGGGCAGGAGTCTCGGTAGACTTTTGGGCGGGCTCCTCCTCGGTTTCGACCTGGGGCTGCTTGGTGGCAGCGGAAGTCTGGGGTTGTTCACTGGTCATGCTGGCCAGCTGGTCGGTGGAGGGCTGGTTTAGCTTGCTGAGAAGAGCTTCGCGATCAACAGCAAGGGCTGTGAGAACCGGATCAGCTTCGAACGATGGGACTGACACGTTGTTGGTCGAGACAGCGTAGGGCTGCAGCTTACTGTTATCGGGCTGCGACTCTGCTGGGGCCTCGGTCTCTACCTTGGCTTCCGCAGGCTCGTCCTTGGTTTCAGTGATGGTCGACTCCTGCTCTGCTTCAGGGGCCGGTGTAGACTCAGCTTCCTTGTGCAGCGCAGAGGCCACACCAACGGCAGCAACCCCGGCAACGGCAGCGGCAGCTCCAGCGCCAATCACCTCAGCAGTAATATCGCTGTCCTTGGCGGATTCTTCTTTAGTCTCCTCATTAGGGGCGTTCATCAGCTCACGGAAAGCAGAGTACTCCTCAACAGGAGCTTCAGTCGCAGCAGGAGTCTCCTCGACGATGGCAACGGGCTCCTCTTCCTTAGTGGCGGGGATGTCCTCGGCCTGCACAGGCTCTTCCTGCTTCTCGGGCTTCTGTTCAGTCACAGGGGCCTCAACAACTGGCTCTTCTTTCGTGGCGGGGACCTCCTCAGATTGCACGGGCTCCTGTACTGGCAGGGTTGGCTCAGCAGCGGGGGTAGTCTCAGGCTCCACAGCTTCAGTGGAGTTTTGCTCCTCAACAGCTGGGGTAGGCTCCTCCACAACGACAGCCTCATCGGTAGCAGTAGGCACCGGGGTCTCCTCAACGGACTCCTCAACGACGGGCTCATGGACTATAGGCTCTTCCTTAATAGTCTCCTCGACGATAGACGCCTTGACAGTAGGCTCCTCGACAGTAGGCTCCTCGATGGCGACGGGCTCCTCGACCACAGCCTCCTCAGTGGCAGCAGGAGCAGGTTTCTCCTCAACAATATCCTTGACAGATTCCTCAACGAGTGGCCCCTCCTTGATGGCCTCTTCGATGACGGGCGCCTCGACAGTAGGCTCCTCGACGGCAACGGGCTCTTCCTTGACACGTTCCTCGACAACAACCTCCTGAGCGGCATCAGCCTCAACAACAGGAGCCTCAACAACGGGGGTCTCAGCGATGGGGGCCTCTTCAACAACGGGAGCCACGGCAACAACAGAGTCTGCCACGGGCTCGGTCACGGTGGGCTCCTCGGTGCTAACTTCCTTAGTTTCTTCCTCGATAGCAGCGGCCTCGACAGGAGCTTCAGCCTCAGCGGGAACCTCAGTCTTCTCCTCGACAGCGGGAACATCAGCAGCCTCTTCATCCTTAGCGGATTCTTGAACTGCAGGGATATCGACAGTTTCCACCTCTTCAGCAACAGGTGCCTCGACGGTCTTGGTCTCCGGGGCGGCCTCAACGGCGGTAAAAACCTCGGGCTCGGCGAGATTCTCCTCGACCTTCTGTTCCTCAGCCACGGGGACCTTGGGCTCTTGAGTGAGGGCTTCCTCGGCAGCGGGCTCGGTGGCAGTTTCGGGGAGCTCGACGGGAGCTTCAGTGACGGCTTCCTTGGTAGACTGCTCGGCAGGGGCTTCGAAAGTGGTCTCAATGGGCTCAGCAGCGGCCTCCGTAGCAGGCTCAGCAATGGACTCGGCGATAGGCTCCACGGACGCTTCGGTGACGGTCTCCTTAGAAGTTTCTTCAGCGACGGGCTCGGCAATGGACTCGACGAGAGCTCCAGTGACGGGCTCCGCAGCGGGCTCGGTGACGGACTCAGTAACCGGCTCAGCAACGGGCTCAGCAACGGGCTCGACGATAGGCTCGACTGGAGCTTCGGTGACGGGCTCCGCAGCGGGCTCGGCAACGGGCTCAGCAACGGGCTCGACGATAGGCTCGACTGGAGCTTCGGTGACGGGCTCCGCAGCGGGCTCAGCAACGGGCTCGACGATAGGCTCGACAGGAGCTTCGGTGACGGGCTCAGCGACGGGCTCAGCGACGGGCTCAGCGACGGGCTCAGCGACGGGCTCAGCGACGGGCTCAGCGACGGGCTCAGCAACGGGCTCAGCAACGGGCTCGACGATAGGCTTGACGGGAGCTTCGGAGACGGTCTCAGCAACCGACTCAGTGACGGGCTCGGTGTCGGGCTCAGTGGGCTCAGTGATAATATCATTCGTCGATTCATTGGCAGGCACATCGGTGGTAGAGGGTTCCTCGGGGATAGCCTCAACGAGCTGCTCAGCCGGAGTCTCCCGAACAGATTCCTCAACAGACTCCTTGGCCTCACTCTCCGCGACAGCCTCGACGGGAGACTCAGTGACAGGCTTTTCGGTGAATTCTTCAACTGGTGAATCAGCAGCAAGACCTTCCACGGCAGCGGTCTCAGCAGCTGGGGCCACGGATTCGTCGGATGCCTTCTCTTCCACGGCGGGTTCCTCTGTAGTCTGATGCTTGGACTCTTCGATGGACTCCTCGGCCTTGGAGGCTTCCGTCACCACCTCAGTGGCCTCCTCCTTAGTAGGCGCAACAATAGCAGCCTCTTCGGTGGTAGGAGGCTCGACGGGCTCAGAAATAGCCGCGGGAGTCTCTTCGACCTTGGACTCCTCGGCTTCGGGAGCGGGAGTAGGCTCAGCAGCCACAGGAACCACTTCAGGCTCGGTAGTGGTAGTTTTCTGCTCTGGCTCGGCAACTGCAGTCTGTTCGGCGGTCTGCTCAGTAGCGGGCTCCTCGATGGTAGTAGTCTCGGTGATAGGTTCTGCGACTTCTTCCTTGATCTCAACAGGAATAGGCTCTTCGGCCTGCTGAGCTGTCTCAATCTTGTCATCAACCGGGGCGGCAGTGGTCGTCTCCTTAGTAGGTTCGGGGGTAGCCTCTGCGGTGGCAGTTTCCTGGACAGGAGCTTCCTCGGCGAGCTGCTCAGTGCTAGGAGCTTCGGTTGGCTCCTCAATAGCGGGCTGCTCCTCGGCGGTCTCCTTGGAAACTTCGGGCTCCTTAACAACGGGACTTTCAGCGGGAGCTTCTTCCTTGAACTCGGAGGCGGTCTCCACGGTAGGCTCCTCGGCAAGTGTCTCCTTAACGGGCTCCTCGGCGGGAGTCCCTTCGACTGGAGCTTCCTTAGTGACCTCCGGGGTCGATTCCTCAGGCTTGGATTCTTCAATTGTAGACTCTGCGGGGAGCTTCTCGGCGGGGGCCTCGACGGCCTCCGAAACAGCCTCAGTCGTAGTCTCAGTAGCTTGCTTTGAGGTCTCTTCTGGTACAGACTCTTGAGTAGCTTCAACGGACTTGGACTCCTCCACGGCCGGTTCGGCAGTAGTAGGCTCTGGAACGGGTTCAGTCTCCTCGCTCTTGGTGGGAATCTCGGCGGCGAATGCCTCTGTGGTGGGTTCTGACTCGGCCTCGGTGGATGTAGGCACCTCCTTAGTAGGCTCGGCAGATTCTTCAGTGGTCGTCTCGGGCTGCTTCTCAGAGACAGCTTCTTCGGTGGGCTTGTCAGCCTCGACGACAGGCTCGGATTCCTTCATCTCCTCGATCTTCTCAGTCGAGTCGATGGGGTCGACCTCTTGCGAAGATGAGACGTCGGCAGAGTCGAAGCCATTCTCGTCGACCTTGGCGGCGGCCTTCTTCTCCTTCTTCTTGGCGTTTTTCTTAGCCTTTTTCTTCTGGGCTGCGGTCATTGTAACCTCGGTCTCAGCGTCGCCGTTGTCGGCGGACTTTTCGTCGACGATTGAGGATGTGATCGGCTCGACGGAGACAGGGTCTTTGGGCAGAGTCTCATCAGAGACTATATCCATCGTTAGCAAGCTGTAGGATCGAGATGTGTAGCTCATGACGTACCACTTTGGATCGCCGCGGTCGCCATGCTGGCGGTCGTTAAATCGTAACGGTCGTGAAAGGGTGAGGGGAAAAGCAACAAAGGATTTGCAACTTGACCAGCAAAGCAGCACTAACGCAGGATCAACTGTACAAACAAAGCTCGCAGAGCAAAATGGTATAATTAGAGGTGTGAGTAGAGGTGTAGAGAGGAAGTCGGGTCGGGGAGCACGATTAAAAAAAAACTCGGATGCCCAACTCGACTGTACAACACAAGCGCATATGATTCACAGCGTGGGGCAGGTTGTCACAGTGACCAACTCGTGCTTTACTCCATTCTGACCAAGTCTGCTCATCCGGCTCGTTTGTCTAGTACGAATCCAGCATAATTGGACTTCCGTTGCAGCCCAATGGCCAGACGTTGTGGTCTTGGGCCACTGGGTCCCCACTGGTGTCCAACATGCGGTGAAGCTATCCGAGTCCTAGGTACCTTGGCTGATCCCCTTTCCCTTGGACTGCAGAATACGAAGAGCTGAACAAAAGCTATGTACGACAGCCGGACCCGATGTACATTACATTACTCCCCTGCGCGGTCGCATCCGGTCGAGTCGAGTCAAGTAGAAAGCTCCCGATGGGAACAGAAAAAAAAAAAAAAAAGGAAGTGGAGCCCAATGCAGGAAGGTACTAAATACGCACTAAAGATGCACTAAGAAGACTAATTATCACTAGGACCCATCCATCTACCCTCTGATAAACGGGACCCAATAAGGGACAAATCCGTGGAGGGACGTATCTCCACCTGTCAACTGCATTGATTGCCGCGTGATCTGATGCTCTTGAAAAACACGGCCTGGCGGTTCGCCCGGCTTCATTGGCTTTGCTCTAGTTTGCCCGAAACTAGGGCAATAGAAACCTAAACAATGGAACAATAACAAACTCGGTGGCCGCGGATGTCCAAGGCTGGTCATCGCAAGTTCCATGGGTCTGCGATGGGGTGCGGCATGGCATGACACATTCGCCCTCGGTTTCGAATTGATTCTAAGACATAGTTTGCACCATACCATTGAATCCAACCGAAGCCACGGTCCCCGATCCCGACAGCTTCCTCAAGGCTAAGGCCAGCAGAAGCTACCTTAACAGCTTTGTACCCGAGCAACCTCGGTCTGAGCGGACCCGGCCTTAACCATCACGTAGCTCCCAGCTCCACTCACGCGGATCTCCGTCTCAAATCCATTCCGCGCACCCGTAGTCACTTTCCGGAGATCTTGCTCGTCATCGCCAAGGTACACTTCCCACGTCCGCACTTCTATTGCTCCCTTCCAACTCGCATATACCTTCACTGGCCCCTTGCTGGCCCCGGACCCCGCCCGGCACGCATAAAACTCGGTGTACTGGTCGGCTTGCCTGTCCACGCTGATCGGAACGCTCGGTAGGACTACATCCGGTTATCATAGCTGAACTTTGCTCTCATAACGAACGCGTCGGAGCCATCGTATTCTTCGATTTTGGGTGTTGCGCCGTGGCCCAGGAGGACATGGTCGTTGGACAGGGGTTATTAGCTGTCTTACGACTAGGCGTAGACCACTTCTTCTGCGTCCGAGAAGAGACGCTCGGGCGAAGCGGTCTTTGCGACAAAGTCGAGTTTCAGTAGGAGGCCGACCGTGGCATGTGTTCCCTCTGAAAAGGGAGCATTGTTGTTGTTGTGAATATGAAGCGTAACAGTGCTGTTCATGGACTCGACGATTCGCACATCGTGCTGGAAACAGAATGTAGTTCCTAGAGCTAATTTAAAATCGCCTCTGGTTGGTCCCTGCGACAATCTGTCAGTAATATGGGATAAGAGGGAAGGTGAGCCCCTACAACCAACGTCCACTTAAGCTTGCCATTCTTGTCAATGGCGTAGATGCTGCAGAAGCCATGCGAGGAGACTATGTACTCTCTTCCCTATACCGCATAATTGAGTTCAGATGCGCAAAGTCCCATGGGTCACTCTGGCTCGTCCCGGACCCATCAAGGGTGTGTACGAATCTGCGATAGGCATCACCTCGGGCTGATTCAGTGCTCTCCAGCTGAACACAATGTCGTTGCTCTTAATGTCTCGTAGGACTGACTGTCATGAATCCACCCATTGCTCGACCCACCAACACTGGTCAGATTTGTCTGGGTCGCATTGAATGCCGCAACCAGAATAGTTCCCTGTTCTATAATTGCATCCTCGTGGAGATCGATGTAAGATGGGAACGCAGACTCGAAAGCCGTCTGGAGGTGGCGATTCCCATCCGGAAGTGTGATCTCGTGGATCTTCTCGTACTCTTGGTTCAAGATTTGAACAGAGCCGCGCCCGTACCCTGAGGTGCTGATCGTGCCGCTCCAATATGTCAGAACAGGCTCGCCATTTAAGGTCTGAGGTTGAAATGCCGAAATATTCCCAAATGCTCCCTGCCAGACGAGTTCGCTATCATCGGTATAAGTAGTTCGCGCACCACGGCCTTCTAGAACCTTTGTGGAATAAAGGAATATGTACCCGAGCTCTGTCTTCCGGTTCTTAGTGATATTCATCACTGGTGCTTCCAACGATGGACTCTTGAATGATTACTGCATATGCACTTCCTGCCAGAAAGGCAAGAAGAGAAAGACCGAGCATCTGCATCCTGGTCAATTGGTCTGATCTGGGAATAACACTCTTTCAAGCTTCCAGCCTCATGAGCCCATTGCAGTTATTCTGGACTTTCGATCATCTATGGATTCATTTATACATCTCTCCCTCTCCCCGCTGATGGGGATAATTCATGATCTAAAAACTTTTAGTCTCTAGTTACTAATTCTAAGCGAGCCCTGGATGTCATTATCATTCATTCATCGGGATGAGTACATCTCCACTTGCCGGTTGGAAGACGCGGCATTTCCATTCCTTGGTGGTCCGCTTGTCAAAGCGATGGCTTTCGACTATTTTTCTCAATCACGAGGATTATTATTGGAGCGCAAACTTTAATTACAGGTCAATGCCGCTTTTCAAGTTGAATGGAAACCAGAACTGGGGTAAAGTGTGGGTGAATGGAAATTTCTGGAAGTAAGCTCTGTACGTTTAGCAGTATTGATCCTTAGCTCGCTTCTAACCGACAAGACTGTTAATCCCGAGATCCCAGTACACTTATATGCCTGTGTTTAATGGAAAATTACACGAAACCCCTTCGACTCCAAGCTTGGCAGCGGCACAATCAAATCATGAGCGGGCTTGACATCCTTTTCACTCGTGTCGTAAAGGTCAAAATCTGCACCCCCTGAACGGAAAAGCGTAGCGACCACATGGTTGATTTCAGCGTACGCAAGACTACTCAAGCCGAGTCAGAGATATAAGAATACTAGCAGCTGAGTTAATAACACTTACTTTGTTCCCAAACATCGCCTTGACCCCTTTGAAAATGGGACATAATTGCGATTCATCTCCGGTGTAACGTCCGCAAGCCATCGCTCGGGGAGGAATTCGTCAGGACATGCAAAGACGCTCGGGTCGCGATGGGCGTAATATGCAGACATGCCAACAGGCACACCAGCTGGAATCGTCCACTGCCTGAATTGAAGGGCTTGTTTTGGGGAAACGCGCGTACGACGGTGCATGGTGCCGAAGCTTAGGCTGTAATACAAAACATCTGTTAGCGCGGTGCTCAATCTAGGCACAGAAGAAATAATAGAAATACCGAAGACCCTCTTTGATTACTGCCTGCATATAATGTGCTGTCTCCAGTTCAGCCCAAGTCGGTTTCTTCTGGGGGTAGTTCGCCATGATGGGTTTCAGCTCTTCTTGGAGGCGCTTCTTGATAGTGGGATTGGCCATTATGTGGTAGCAAAGGAAGCACAACGATCCGGCTGTAGTGATGGTTCCGGTTCCGATAAGAACTTGAGCTTCTTTGGACAGCCGGTCATCTGTAAGTTCAGACGATGGGAGGTCGCTGTTGAGCAGATGTCGGAAAATGGTCGGGCGGCTACCCATCATCGACGTGTCTTTGGATCCCAAGGTTGCCTTTTCACTCTTGGCGACTCGGAGATGGTCATCGCACATCTATCAAGGTCAGCAGATTAGTACTCCTGGGACTGGGATTCTATTACCATCTTGAACTTATTGAAGGTCTGAGTTCCGGGGACCAGCTTTGCCAGAATGCCCACAGGAATGAGCCGAACGATGCTGCCCACTTTAGTCCTCACTCTTCAAGTAGTGGGAATCACTTACTGAATTAACCAAGGCAGCCCCATAAACAAAGGCAAAGTCGCAACCCCATTGTGGAATAGGTTATACCACCACGGTGAGAATTCCGGATCATTCAGCAAAACGTCTGGCGGGTCATCCATACATAGCCTATTAATCACATCACCAGAGTAAGCCGTGAAGGCATGGTCCAGTCTCACTACCTTTCCAGTTCCCTTGAAGCTTTCGAACCGGTTGACGATCAGTTTCTCGGTCAGCTCGCCTAGCATTGGCTCTAGCCTTGAGATACCGAGTCGGGAAAAATAAGGATCAAGTGGCTTTCTTCTCTTGCGGTGGAGATCATGCTCTATCGTTGCGATGTGAGAGTCCTTGAAGTCTACGATACCTTCGACAAAAGCTTCATATCTGTCCGTGGGGCGAATTGAGCCCGCGACGTAGAGTTCATCGTAGTATTCCGAGTCGCGGATGGAAAGCTCGAAAGGATTGATCCTTACTATTGGTCCTATATGCCGGAGCTCTCAGCTCTTCTTCTTTTGCAATGCGTACAGAGAGGGCGAAAAGCCATTCGGACCTACCGTACTTGTTGTGCATCTTCTCAATCTCAAATAGATATTTGCCTTTGTGGACAAGATCATAGTACAACTCGTACCAACATGTTACTGCAGCAAGCTTGGGGCCTGGGAATTTTGCTAGAGGACACAAGAAGAGGCGGTAGATGACTAGGCTGAGTAGATAGACTGTCCCTGCGCCGAGGATGGCGACAACAGCACGCCAATTGGAATCTATAGATAAGAGCAAGTAGGCCTCCATTTGGGTGCCTTAGTGAGAGATCGAGTCAAAAGACGTCCACACCAAAAGCTGTTCGTGGTGCCTACGAGGTTTGCTAGGAATTCCTTCACATATTATAAGCGCTTGGGATGCTACTGAAGCTGGCATCTGCCTTAAAAGGATAAATCGGTGAATCGCCTAATGCGGTGATTCCCCATTAGGTAGGTATGCTGCTGCCCTCTCCGTCTGATTCATCACCCGACATTATTAGTATCTTACATGGTTGGTCTCGGTGTCGTGGCTTGTCAACTTCTCTCCCCTACGTTTTGGGTCGGTCGGAGTTTGTCCTAAGGAGGACGTCCCCGTGAATACGACCCTTAGCCATACAATTCTACATGACAGGGAAAGAAATAATATAAGAGAAATGAGTCGTTCGCAGAGTAATACTCAGTGGCAGCATCATTAATGCTAAGAAACCTTGCATGCGGAAAAGTAGTCCTCGAGTCCCCTCAAACCTGTGCGGTGATACCGTTTTCTTGGTTTCGATCCATCTCGTGCTGCTGAGTCTGTACGTGCTTGTGTATTACCACCTGCATTACCTCCCCGCGGCCTGACCCGCTCTGCATCCCTACGCATACAAATGGCCTGCAATTACTCGACACTGATGGACTCCTCCCTGTACGACAGGGAAGATCTTTGCCCTGGAATCCATCTCCGGAGGCATATAGCCGGCGAGCTTGAAGAAATAGGTGCTTTCAGGGCCCAAGAAGACTGGCGCCGCTTAGTTGGGCCCTTGCCAAAGCCTTATGCGGGTCTCTTGGGTCCCGACTTTAGCTTCATAACTGGCGCGGTGCCTGAGTGTCGCCCAGATAGAATTGAGGTCATCGCTTATGCGCTGGAATTTGCTTTCATCCATGACGGTATGTGCTCACTCTCTGGAATTGACGCACGATGCTCATTCATACAGATGTCATTGATACGGATGTCAACGATGCCTCGTTGGATGAGGTGGGACATGCATTGGACCAAAGTCAGACGGGCAAACTCGAAGATAGAGGCTCCGATGGAAAGCGTCAAATCGTCATTCAAATCCTTCGCGAGATGATGGCAATTGATCCAGAAAGGGCGGTAAGTGTCGCTAAGAGCTGGGCTTCTGGCGTCCGACATTCAAGTCGACGGAAGGAGGATACGAATTTCAAGACGCTTGAAGAGTACATCCCCTACAGGGCCCTCGATGTGGGGTACATGCTCTGGCACGGCCTTGTCACATTTGGATGTGCGATTACTGTTCCCAACGAAGAGAAAGAAGAAGCAAAGAGGCTTATCATACCTGCGTTGATTCAAGCCTCGCTGCTGAACGACCTGTTCTCCTACGAGAAGGAAAAGAACGACGCCAATATCCAGAACGCCGTCTTAGTCGTCATGAATGAGCACGGGTGTTGCCAAGAAGAAGCAAGAGGAATTATCAAGAAGCGCATTCGCATCGAATGTGCTAAGTACGTCGGCAATGTCAAAGAGACCAATGCGCGGACGGATGTCAGTGACGAGCTGAAGAGGTACATCGATGTCATGCAGTATACTCTTTCTGGCAACGCGGCCTGGAGTACTAATTGCCCACGATACAACGGACCGACCAAATTCAATGATTTGCAGTTATTGAGAGGCCAGCACGGCCTGGCAAAATACCCGTCAAGGTGTTCACCGGAGAACAAAACCAGTGGCTCCGTCGAGGGTAATTGCCACGAATCCAAAGAAAACGAGCTCAAGAGGAAGAGGAATGGCGCCATGGATGCTGATGAGATGAGGACGAATGGCATCCGTGGTGTCAAAAAGCCAGCGCATATCTCACAACCAAGCACGGATTCGATTGTTCTTGAGGATGTAGTGCAGTTAGCGCGTGCTTGCGATCTGCCAGACTTGAGCGATAATGTGAGTTGCTTATCTTCCTGTGCTGACGCTGCTCCCACTGACGGTGATTCCAGGTTGTTCTTCAACCATACCGGTACCTTACCTCCCTCCCTTCCAAGGGTTTTCGAGACCAGGCCATAGATTCTATCAACGAGTGGCTCAAGGTACCTCCGAAATCGGTAAAGGTGATCAAAGACGTAGTCAAGATGCTGCATAGTGCATCTCTCATGTGAGTCCTTCTTGTTATCTTCCAACGTACTCTTCCAGTGTCTGACAAACCCAGGCTCGATGACCTTGAAGACAACTCTCCACTACGTCGTGGCAAACCCTCTACGCACAATATCTACGGCATGGCTCAGACAATTAATAGCGCTACATACCAATATATCGCAGCTACAGATATGACCGCCCAACTCCAGAACCCAGAAAATTTTCGTATCTTCATCGAAGAGATGCAGCTGCTACACGTTGGGCAGAGCTATGACCTCTATTGGACGCACAACACGCTCTGTCCGACCGCTACCGAGTATTTTAGAATGGTTGATATGAAGACGGGAGGTCTCTTCCGCATGTTGACGCGGATGATGGCCGCAGAGAGTCTGGTCGGCGGCAAGGTTTCCAACGGCGATATGAACATGTTCAGTTGCCTTATTGGACGTTTCTTCCAAATTCGCGACGACTATCAGAATCTCGCTTCAGCTGACTACGTCAAGGCGAAGGGGTTTGCCGAAGATCTTGACGAAGGGAAGTATTCCTTCACGCTGATCCACTGCATTCAGACTCTGGAGTCAAACCCCGAGCACGCTGGGGAGATGATGCAGTTGCGGGCGTTCCTCATGAAGAGACGACTTGAGGGTAAGCTTAGCTTTGAGGCCAAGCGCGAGGTTTTGGCGACCATGAAGAAAACGAAAAGCTTAGAGTACACGCTTGGCGTTCTGCGGGAACTACACTTCGAGTTGGAGAAGGAAGTCGGAGAATTAGAGGCGAAATTTGGCGGGGAGAACTTCACCTTGAGGGTGATGCTGGAGTTGTTGAAGGTATAAGAGAGATAGATTGGTAGAAAGAAGGGCATGTTAGTTATTTGATGCCAGCGCCTCTATGTCTATCAGGTCCTCGCCTCTAATACTGCGCCACCACTCGCTTTGTCGTACAAGTTCTCCCTCATCGCCACCTAACAAAGACCAGTATTTCCTCAGAAACCACACTTTTGCCTCCCAGCTGCGGCTGTCCCATGGAGTACCACTGGAAGCATATCCAGTAGAGGCATCTCGATCCTTCCTCCCAACTCCTGCACCTCCCCAACAAACTAAACCAGTGATGGCATCGCGGAGGAATTCGTCCTCATTCACCTCTTTCTGGTGAAAGATGAGATTCTTCCGTAACGTCCGGAAGGGCAGAACATCAATAAATGGAGGGTGATCGATAGTAATTTGATCACTGCTCGGCCTCAAGTCCGGCTTGAGTGTCTTGAAAATCCTCTGCACTGTACAGATTATATTTTCCTTAGCCGTGCCATCCGCCGATGCTCTGATCGACCGATAGAATGGTGAAGGAGATTCCGCGGCACACACCATTTCCTCCGTAAGGCCAACATGCATTCTAAGTGTATCCATTGCAGCTAAAGTGCAGATTGTTTCCAGACGAAGATGGTTGGCATACAGATCTAGTGCAGGTGCGACCGTTCCAATCATGAGTATCCTGACCTCAGTACAGCTGTACGGGCCGGGACCGTGTGTTTCCACCTGGATATGTGGGTTAGGGCAATTGCATTTGACGGCCGTGGTCGTCCCATATTGATCAAGGTTATCTTGTTGGTTATCATGAATGAAAATGGAAGGATCAACGTGCGTTGGAGGAACCCATACACTCTGTGCTGAGGAAGAAGTTTCCGAAGGTGAGATTTGTTTTAGGGAGTCTGAAATGGCTAGTATTGATGAGGAGATATCTGAACGTGATAGTTGTGATGTGTAACCCCAAATGGTAGAATCCCAGATGCTTCTTGGCGACAGGGTATTATCTGAGGTTATCAGATGTGTTGTAGGGTCCCAGGTGTTCAGTGCTGATGTGGTATGATCTGACAGTGGAAGGTTTTGGCAGTCCTCCAGAGTAGCTGTTGATGAACTGTGAACCAATGAGTTCGAAATATTATAACCTGGGATCGACTCGGTTTGGACTGTGCCCGTTGTCGGTGATTTCTGCGCCAGCGACGCTGCAAGCGTTTCGAGGTTCTCCATTCGCCCACGGAGCTTTTCTCCTAAAGAAAACCACTATCAGTATTTTTGCCGCAATGTCTTTCCTCGAACTATCTGGTAAAAACAAGCTATCCTCACGGTATCTGCGTTGCGCTCGGATGTTCTGTTGCCGCCTTTTTTCGGGATCGCGACGGACGGGTTTTCGCTTCTCCATTCCCACGCTTTCGCTCCATGCTTTCTCCATGATGTCCCGTGGTAACGTGTATATCGTTGTTAAATTGCATCGATCTTTGACGTAAATGGTTCGATGAACGGGGCAGCTAGGTGGGACGGGGTGATGGGGCAAGAGCGGAGAAAGTTCACCTGGGGGAAAGCGGCTGCCTACGGCAGACGATAGTGATCGACTCTGCTTATTTTGGTCAGTTGTCAGATTATCATGCCGTGACTGCAGATATTCTTATCTCCTCAGAGTTGAGTTAATTTCCAAGGCAGCTCTCGGAAGTTTCCAGCATCTGCGGTGGAACAGAGTTATGATCTCTACAAGGCGAGTAAATCCCAGACATTCTCATAAGATATACATTGCAACTAGACAGTACTTGCGCCTCCCTTCAATCTATTGAGACCTATAAAGGAAGACGAAATAGGATAGGAGAGACACAGCGAAACCATTATTTCTAGAGATCTTGAGTTGCTTCATATGGAATCGAGGAGAATTGTCTTTGTACGGGAATTCCATGCGGGAGCATCTTCTTGCTTTTCCCCGCGATATTCACTACCAAAATTTCAAGGTTAATTGATTTGACCGTAGATACTGACATAATCTATGGCAGGGATAGACACTAGCCTTTAGGCACCCCTGGGAGTTGTCTGAGTTCTGTGTATCTGATTTCGTTCTGAGGCTGACAAGAATCGGTATTTCCTCATTCAGTCATTCCCCATTAGAAATTCACCACCCTTTTGAGCGACTCTGAGCAACGGAACTTTGCCTGTTTTATGGCCGTCCCCATTCCAGAATGGCCATTTCCCAAAGCTTAAGATGGGATGGATTTCCCCCTTCTGAGGGTTTTCAACAGCTATCTAGCATCGGTCTCGTTCTCACCCTCCTGACCATATCGTTTAAGCCATGCGCCTTTCCTTTTACTCGGTATCCGCCTGTACCCTGGCATCTGCTGTCATTGCTTCAGCTTCATCTTCGATATTTAATGTCGCGAATTTCGAATCGAATGACATTATCTACCGAGATGTGGCTGTCATCGGCGGCGGCTCGGCAGGCACATACTCCGCCATCAGTCTGAAGGACAAAGGAAAATCGGTCATTGTTGTCGAGAAGAAAGGCAGACTAGGTGGCCATGCAGAGACTTACCTTGATCCTGTGACCGGCACTCCGGTAGATATGGGAGTCCTGGTCTTCCACAACATCACTGTGGTCAAGGACTACTTCAATCGATTTGAGATCCCCTTGAATAAGGCGGACGAGTTTTTGACATCCGAGTTCTACTACGACTTTCGCACTGGAAGACCAGTCTCTCCAACATTTACTCCATCGGCAGAGGATGTATCCGCAGCTTTTGCAGCCTATATGGCCCAGTACTCAAAATACCCTGGTCTGATCAATGGGACAATGCTTCCGAGTCCCGTGCCCGAAGAACTGTACATGCCGTTTGGAAAATTCGTGGAGAAGTACGGAACCCAAGCAGCTATCCCTTCCATGTACTACTTCAATCCGGGCGTCGGTGATATCTTGTCAAACCCGGTCATCGAACAATTCCGATACTGGTCGTCGTATATGGTCGGGTCTGTCGCGACCGACTTTCTAGGTCCCGTCCGCCGCAATGTCAGCGAACTTTACACCAGAGCCGAAGCAGAGCTGTCTTCCTCCTCCAGCCTTCTCCTTTCATCTGAGGTTGTTCACGCCCACCGTGCTGAAGGTGAATCGGCTATTAAGCTCGTTGTCCGCACCCCAAGCGGCCCCAAGCTCATCATCGTCAAGAAGTTGGTTATCGCCTTCCCCCCGAAGCTCGATTTTCTGGCCCCGTTCGACCTCAGTGCCACTGAGAAAACCCTCTTCAGCAAGTACATCGATACAGGCTACTACGTCGGTCTCGTAAAAAACTCAGGCTTGCCCAAAAATGCCAGCATCTCCAACGCAGCCCAATATCATACCGAATTCACTTTTCCATATCTACCAGCAGCGTACAGCTTCGCGCCCTCAGCGATCCCCGGTCTGCAGTTGGTCACCTACGCCACGGGCCAGACTTCCAAGTCGTTGCCTTTGTCCGATGAGGCTGTGAAGACGAACATTATTAATACCATCAAGAGGATCCAGAAACAGAACCCAGACAGGTTCACCACAACCGAGCCGGAATTCGTAGTATTCGCTTCGCATGCCCCGTATAACCTCCAGGTGCGTTCTGAGGATATCAGGGACGGGTTCTATGAAAAGCTGTACACTTTGCAAGGTCAAAGAAATACGCACTGGACTGGAGCTGCATGGAAGGGTGAGGACAGCAGTTTGCTTTGGAAATACTCAGAGGAGATTGTGGTGCCACAGGTGATGGAGGGGCTGTGAGCTAAAAATATAGACCACGACTTTTCATGGGGACAATTTAGGTAGACGAGATAGCTTGTTGGTTATCGGGGCTCGTCGGTACTGCTGGCGGCCATGGCGAGATGTGCGCGCCTCGTTTCAATATAAGAATACGTTGAAAGAGCTACGTTGGCATGTTCCACGGAGTGACTAAACTACACCTTCAATCTTAAACAGATAATGTACACTACTTTTTTGCTTCCGCTCTCAAATTTCTTTCACTCGGAATTGAGGGCGAAGTTCAGTGTTGGATTCCCCTTCGACATACGCGAGCTGTTTCCCGATAATTATTGAGCGGGGAATCAGTAGTTATATTCAATTTTAATAAATATTAAACAACCAAACAACTATCAGAAACTATTAGATGCGAATGGCATAGAAGCAAAAAGTCAACTAGAAAACACCTTGGAACCAATGCTTACTCGATCTCAGCGACTGGCTTCTTGACCTTCGGAACACGAAGCCACCAGTACAACAAACACGCCGCAAAGATATTAAAGGCGATGTATACCCACATGAGCCCAAAGTTCCTCCATATATCTGAGTAGTTTGACGAAACACGACTGAGAAACACATTCGTCTCTTTGATTGGGCAGAAGCTGCAGTCAGAAGTCGCCATCTCGTCTTGAAGATACCCACCCATATTCGAAATGTACGACTCCATATACTCTCCGCAAGTCGCATTAACTGGGTCAAAGCGCAGGTACTCGTTAGTTGCGCAGGTTACATCCGTGTTCGATATACCCACAGAGAGCATCCCGCTGACCAGGTATGTGAACGGCGAAACGCGGTACATAAAGATCCAAAACCCAGGGAGCTGATCTGGTGTCGCCAGAACGCCGCAGAAAAGCAGGCAAAGCAAGAAGAGGAGATTGCCCATATTTCCGGCGTTCTCGGCGGCATCGAATGCTGAGATTATGAAATGCGCAAAGGTGGACGAGAACAGGAGGAAGGTCCAGATCATCAGCCACATTTGCGTGCCCCGCAGGGTCACCGCGTCTGTTGGTTCGGCGTTGTGGTACAGACCGATCGGGTAGTACCAACACAGAAACATAAGGACAGACATGAGTGAGTTCCAGGGGAGTTCGACGACGATGTTGGAGATCATAAAAGCTTTCCAAGAGTAAGTCTTTGAGGGGCGTTCGCGGACTTCATACAGTGCGCGCTGGGCGACGAAATGCGGCATGATTTGCTGGATGAGCTGGCCGAAGAGAGTGAGTAGCATGAAGATGCCGAACATCTGGTTCTGGAGTCCTTGGATCGTGTTGGGTGCGTGGAAGAGAGAGAAGCCGACGAAGAGAGCGGACAAGACGCAGAGGGCGGCCTTGGAGTAGATGTAGGTTGGTGAGCGCCAGATTTGCTGGAAGACTCGGATTTGGACTTCGCGAAGCTGAGCCCAGAACGGAGCAGCGAATTCACGATAGTGGCCTTTGTATTTGCGCTTTTGGTCGAGCGTGGTGCGGGACAAGTTGGCTTGTTGAGAAAGTTCGTGTTTCATCCCGGCAAGGTGCTCTTGGACTCGTGCGTACTCCGGGGAATTAACCCACGTCTCGAACCAGTTTATGTCGGTGTGGCTTCCAGGGGCGGCACCGATCACGTCGAGCATCCATTCGGCGGGATTGGCGGCTGGAGGACATGGAGGGCCACCGTTGCGGATGAAGTAGTCAATCAGAATTTGCGAGTTTTGGCCAATTTCTCCAAAGTAAACGGTGCGACCACCGGCTTGAAGAAAGAGGAGACGATCAAAGCGCTGGAACAGCATTGCAGATGGCTGATGGATGGTACACACTAGGAACACGTCAGTGATAATTATGAATGCATGATCAGAAGCGTACAAATAGCTTGGCCATTCTTTTTCAGTTTGTCGAGGAGATCAAGAATAGCCCAGGATGTCTGAGAATCAAGCCCCGAGGTCGGTTCGTCCAAGAAAAGAAGCAGAGCCGGTCTGGCCGCAAGCTCGACCCCGATCGTGAGACGTTTTCGTTGCTCAACATTGAGACCGTCGCCAGGGATACCGATTACAGCATCAGCATATTCAGTCATGTCAAGAAGCTTAATCACTTCTGTCACGTAGTCAACTTTCTCTTGACGAGAAAAATGAGCAGGTTGACGTAGAAGAGCAGAGAACTCAAGCGCTTCTCGCACTGTAGCAGTACCCAAATGCAGATCTTGTTGCTGAGCGTAGCCGGTCTTGCGTTGAAAGGAATCATCACGCGGGTTGCCATCCACGAGTATTTCTCCACTGATGACCCCCATAGTGGTCCGCGTAGCCAGAACATCCAATAGAGTGGTCTTTCCAGCCCCAGAGACCCCCATAAGTGCCGACAAGGTCCCTGGCTTGACCCATCCGTCAACGTGGTCAAGAATCCTGCGATGATTCTCTTTTCCAACATTGATATCGAAGCAGACGTCCTTCCACTGGAAGATTGCGGTCTGGCGTTCGACCATGGCAAGGTCGTCCGGATCGGTCTTCTTGACAGAGACGTTGCGACCACTGCCCCCTTCAAGATCTTCATCTGACTTGCCCTTCTTCAAAGCTTTGTGCCCGCGAGGAAAAATAAGAATTTCGCCCTTCGGCTTTTTCTCGGTAATAAGGTCAGTGGCGACTAGATAGACAGCACCGAGCAGGAACATATAGGCGAATATGACTCCGATATTTCTCCACTTATGCGAAACAGTATATCCATACGCTGAGTGGATGTATGAGTCGCCATTGACAGAGCGCTGTCCGGGTACTGACCCGACGGTGGAGCAAACATGATTGGTAGGCCCGAGATCCGTGTAGAGAGGGCCTGATGGAACAAAATTCATGCACGTGAAGTCACGGTTGTGGAACTCATTGATCAAGAGGGACTCAAAGCCATAGTTGATAGGGTTGAGATAGGCAATCCAGCGAGCCCACCCCAGCATATACCCTGTTGGGATAGCGAATCCGGTATACATGCTGAGACCGAGGAGCAGAACGGCGGAGAATGGTAAAGCTTGAACAAGGGATCTGGAGAGCGATGCCATAGACCGGAAGAACATGGACATGGTGAGAGTCAGAACGAACGAGGTGAAGACAAAGAAAAAGAAAGCACCGGGTTCTCTTCTCAAGTTGGTCATAAAGTAGAGAACTAGATTCGATGTAATGGTGTTGAGAATCTTGTAAGGCAAATCCATGATCACTGATGAAACTGCTTCGGCAGATGGATGGTAGAGAGCATATCGGGAGTGTTTCTCTATGATCGCTCGTTGGGCGTACAGAGTCAGCATTTCGAGACCACAACCAAGCGCGTTCATGAGAACGGCAAAGAAGAGAAGAGCGCCACGCTGAAAGAAGGTACTTGTGTCGGCCCTGAGGTTGTAGAAAATACTGGCGATAACGAGGGCCATGATAGTATTTCCGAATAACGAAGAGATTGTGACGCTTGGATCAGCCTTCAACCGTTGCCATCCACGCCACAGGCATAGTTTCACCTGTTGCACATAGGAAAGAGTGTAGGGTGACGATACACGCTGAACCTTGGCTTGCTGAGCTCGCCGAGATTCCTTGAACTTGTCCAGATATTCACCACCCACTGCAAACTTTGTATTATATCTCTCAATGTCTTGCACAAGCTGTGCTCGCTCTTGAGAGGCCTTCCATCGCGCAGCGAACTCTTCCGGTGTACGAGGTACACGGTCTTTATAGCCTTTTTGCACGACACGCTCGAGGTGGCTAGTCATAGATGTGAGGAAATCGGCATCGGTTTGCCGGTCGGGGCAGACAAAGCCCATATGAAGGAAGTATTGCTTCGCCGTTCGTGTGTGACCGAAGTAGATTTCGCGACCTTCATAGAGAACTAGGACTTTATCGAAATAGTTGTAGGCGGCCTGAGGAGCTTGGTACAGAGAGACACAGGCAGTAGTGCCATTAATGTCTGTCTGCATGCGCAACGTCTTGCAGAACTCGATGGCATTCGCACTGTCAAGACCGCGGGTGGAGTTGTCCCAACATTGCAGCGGCGCGTTGCTCAGGCAAGCTTCGGCGATACTGACCCGCTTGCGCTCTCCACCAGACACACCTCGAATGAAGTCATTTCCGACGATCGTTTTCCTTATGTGGCTGATACCGAACATGGCCATGATCACGTCTCGCATGTGGCTGGCATACTGGGTCGCGCTCAACCCCCCAGGAATGTGCCGTGGTGCTCGAGCGCGCGCAGCAAAGTAGAGAGTATCTTGAACGGTGAGCTTGGGGAAGTGGACGTCAACCTCCGCGGTGTAGATGGCTTCTCCTCTGAACTCGTGGGCCATTTGCTTTGCGCTCACACCTACCAGAAAATTAGCCAATGTTCGCGCATCTGAGTCAGCCGAACATACCTTGGAAATTGAGTGTTGAGTTCTTGTCGATATGAAAGCCATAGGTCTCTCCAGCGATGGTCTTCAAGAAAGTCGAGCATCCCGATCCAGGAGGCCCAAGAACCACCAGCATCTCTCCAGCCTCCACCAGTCCTTCCAGGTCCTGTAAGATATGAATCTTGTGTTCCTCTTGACCGAGGACTTTTCTTGCCAGGCCGAGCGCCTCTAGCCAGACATTGCCGACGCTTTTCTGGTAATCCGTGTCGGAACCAAAGCCATGCACATTGAGATTGTTGAAAGCGGCACCCAGGGTTCGCAGCGGATGTGCCTGCTTGTCCTCGATTTGCATCTGCAGCATGGCCTTGCACCACGCCCGAGCATTGAACTTTTCGCCATTGGGGTCCAAGGCAGATCCTGCTTCTGCAGCAAAGGGACTTTTCCCCGTGTTCGAATAGATTTTCTGCTCCGTAAGGTGTCTAGCCAGCTGATGAACCTCCGCTTCCCTCTTCTCCGCACTGGGACTGGAAGTATTGCCGACCTCGTCGTCGGCATTCATGTTTGCTGGTTTCCGTCTTGGAAGATATCGTAAAAATTGGTGTCAAAATGAGAAAGCAGAAGACACGAGGGTCACACTAGATAAAGCAATGCCCCTTTTGCTGTCGCTTCTGGTTTTTTGGCTGAGGGCATGATGGATAACGCGATCCATGATACCTATTTTGGGTTCCAGTCATGCAAACAAATTGTCCAAACCGCCAAGCCAATGGCTCTCATCAGCCAAAATCAGCCAAAATAAGCCAAAATCAGCCAAATGAATGACTAACGTCAGCCATATCTTCAGGCAGCGAATCAGCGAATGAAAGTGCTGTTAGCTCATATTTCCGCAAGCTCTCTTGCATACTTTTGGAAATCCTTTCCAGTGGCCTATGAGCAAAGAAAGAATGGGAAACGCTCAAGCTTTTATCAGAGCGGCCTTGCCATTATTAGAGCTGCCATATGTTGCCAACTGGGTCGCCAGCCTAAACATGTTTCAATAAATTCGGCCGAGGGCATTCCTCTTTCTTCTAATCCAATAGTCGGGGTAATACAACACAGTATCTTGCCAAATCTACTGAATGCAGACACTTTTTTCAAATTCACAAACACTTGTTTCAGCTCGCCCTAGGATCGCCTTCTGCATCTCCCCCAGGACATCGTCACTCATATTCTTCATGGCCGCGAACATCTCTATCATCGCCCTTAGTTGAAGCAAAATCAAAACGCGCACTAAGTGCTCCCATTCTTGTCGAGAGCTTACTTCGTAGTCACCCAGAAGGAGTTCCCGCCAATCCGACAGCATGTTCATAGACGCTGACTTGGTCGAAACGGATGGAGAAGAAGAAGCGGCGCCAAAATCCCAAACCTCAGGGATGTGATCGTAGTCCTGCAACGATGATAGTCCTATGGTCGGCTGAGTGTCAGATGTGCCATCTTTCATACTATAGAGTACAACAATTTGCCCGCTGGCCGCAACGATTATCTCCATGATAAAAACCAGCAGGACAAAGTTCTCCCTCTTGTTTTTACAGGTGATGCAGTTGATCATCCAACGACAACAATTGATGGCTTTTTTCTGGTATGCAATGGTTGTGTCCAGTTCGGCTCGATTCCTGGTATTACAACTGGTCTTGAATTCCTCAACAGCAAAGACAACTGCAGCCAGGCACTGACATGACTGGGTCGGTGGGGTTGGTGGTAAAAGTAGATTGGAGGTGTGTAAATATGGGAAGTTATCCGTAATGTTAATATCAAAGCCAGATACATCCTGGGGTGATAGTTCGACTTCGTCCCCTGAACTTGGTGACGGCGATGGAAGATTTTCAGAAGTGAAAGAAGGCAACTGGGAAATGATAAGGCCAGAGAGAATATCCCCATCTTGAACGCTTAATTGTTGGCTCAGTCTCTCCAGAAAATTCGGGTCAAAACGTGGTGAAACGTCTGTTGAAAATTTTGGAAGCAGCTCCTGCACCTGGCCTTGCCCGCTGTCAAATTTGCCGCCCTCTGGGAGTGAATGTTGCCTGTTCAAAGCTGTTTTTTCCTGGCTGGGCTCAATGTTGATCGAAGAAGTCGAAGACTGGATAGACAAGTCTAGCTGAGACTCGTGCTGTGCGAGAATGGTGCTTTCCTTGCGTGTCCTTTGACTGCGTCCTTGTTTCATAGAACTGAACGTACACGCTTTTCCGAGCCTTTTGCATCGGTTGCAACCATCGTTATTCGTACGACATCGGATCTGCACATTTGGCCCAGATCAGTGAGTATAAAGACTTGGTAACGTATGTGACCGGGGTTCACAGGGTATTACCTTTTTGGTCCTGCATATGTCACAGGCTGAGTTCCTCTCTAGATTTGACGATCCATGCGGCCTCTTGACAAACTCCGCCTCTTTGTCCTGGGAGTTCCAATGAAGAGTTCCGAACATAATGCAGAGTACTGGTTAAACGGCTTATGTTCAGATTACCGTTGCTACGGCCTGGGGATTAAGTACTTCATATTATTCGTATATTAGATTTGTAATTTCTTAAACGGGATAGTTGCATCGGGAAAATTCGTTGTTCAGCTTCCTGTGTGGTGGAGCGGATCTGCTCAGCATTTCAAATCATACGAAGTTCTTGGCTTGCATGATCTCACAGCCATGTCCGTCGGGGGTGATTCAGATCCCAAATTGTTTCTCGAAGCCCTGGCCCAATAAAAGTCGCAGTGCTGCCTATAAATCGACGTTTGGTCATATCTGCTGGCCAGCTCGCTCAATGAGTCAAGTTATCGCACTTGAACCAATATGACGGCTGGCAAATAGCCGGTGTTGTAACCAATATGGAGAAACCCTCTTTTTGGGGGCTGAAACATGAACTTGCCACCCCGGGCAATGCGCGAGGCTGTTTGAATAGTACGTTTTATAATCGCACTCGGCTGGATAAGATACGATCAACACACTCAAGCTGATGGCATTTACTGCCTTCACGTGGTCAGAAAATATGAGACGCGCGCACTGTTAGACACCTGAAAGCCGCTTCTAACCCGGCAAACCTTACATCATGTTAATTTCAAAGAACACTTCGGAGGGATCAAATATTAGGGGAAGCCTAAAGCACGAGAGCCTGTGAACGGGACGATGGGAAAAAGCAAAGAAAGGCTGCCAGGGCCCGGAGGTCGTCAAGTGGGTCTCTAGACGAGTGGGACCCTACGACAGCGCTCACGCTCTTCTCCACACCCTAGGCAGAACGGAGCCTTAGAGTCCGTTGTACATCTTCGGCGGGTAACTATGGGGAATTTAGCGATGGCGCAGGGGTTCTGTTCTCTAGGTGCAGCTGGGCGGTTCTTATTTGGAATCAACTTACATGGGAGGGGTTGCTTGTGACACGTGAGTGACGACGGCAAGTGGTTGGGTTGAAACCCTGGTCGTTATAGAAGCAACTGCACTCATGGTTTCGATCTGCTTGAGCTGCGAGGTGAATGGATGTTGCGAAGAGCAAAGTTGTTGGACCTGATATCCAGAGACAACCTGCCCCTTGGCCCATGGGCCCCGGAGTAAGCGCCGTGAGGATGATACGTACATGTAAGAATTTGCTACTAGATGTAACCTACAAGAGTTCGTTTGTTGGAGAAAAAAGCAGTAGCCAGTAGCCAATCACATCATTCGGGTTCCCACAGAGTAGCACCGAGGGTAACATACAGACTGAGCCGGAGGTGAGAAGCACTCTGCGAAGGCTCCCCTCGTTGAACACATTGCATGGTGATCGGGAACCCGCCCTCTCTCTTACGTCTGCTCTCAAATTGTTCAAGGGATGCTTAGGCTGGGCTGAGAATCAGGGACTGACGTCGATCAGGCCCGGGCCGACGAAGAGAATTCCACACTCGACTACTAAACCAACATCGAGCAAACCCCGGCCGCCAGAGCTAGACCTACAGCGGTTGGCACGCAGGGAGCGGCAGAGCTGCGAGTCATGCTCGCGCACGGGCCCCTTGACAGGTGCTTTTAGCGTGAACTTGAATTCTCACCCGCTATTAGAACATGGGACCCGCAATATAACCAACTCTCTGCTTTGCTAGTCGAGGCACCCGGAAAATTGGTCGTTAATGCATTTTCATTGCAGCCTGAGAGAAAAAACACCGATGCAGATCTCAGGTGTGAGGAAGTTCCTGCACGGTTTCTGCAGGTTAAGAGACCCCAGGTGGTCATCCATTGTAGAAACTCGGCCTATAAGGGTCCGTGGGTGAGCAGATTCAACTTCCTAGTTAAACCGTACAGAGTACGGAGCGAACACATAGAAATTGTCGAGGGCCACACTGCTATCGTTATACCTTCTTTTCATCCCTCGCATGCCGTCAACTACTTTAAGCTCGGACTGGACCTGCGAGTTTTACTCATGTACCACTTTGCCTTAGCCTTCCGTTCATTAGATCTTGCGTCCTACATTGATTCCAACTATGTTACAGTTGGTCGGGAAAAGGATGAGCAAATGAAGATGCACAAACTTAATATTCTGATCGAAACCAACAACGGAAAGAGTGACGGGGACCTTACACTAGTGATTGACAGCTATAGGTTGAACCTTGAGGAGGCCAGATAACTTATATGCAACTATGAATTTGAGACTCGGGTTTAGTTTACCTTGTATTCCCTGCCCAATCTATAGTCTGCTGCAAAAGATTTTAAAGTTCTATCATTTGTTTTTACTTTGCTCATGTATCTTCATGCTAGTCCTCTAATCATATTTATCGTCTCCCCCGCCATTGATTAATAGTAAATTTGAGCGTCTGTGCCGGTAGGCTTTATCTGGAGAAGAGCACTATGATTGAAGTGAGATCAATTTAGAGAACGGAATACCTTGTGATTCAAGGTTAAATGGCTCCGGTGGAGTAAAGTAACATCAAACCATACGTCATTGGTCTTTTTGAATATCCATAAGCAGAAACAGATAACGTCCTCCTTGGTTTGTAGTAATACTTGTCAAAAAGAACACGAGAAAAACAACATGGTGGATACCAGTGTGTCTTAGGAGTTGAGAAGAAATGAATTTATGGATGAGAAGGTGGGTATAACTGGATGTAGCGGCACCTTGGTTGAGCCTCTGAGCCAGAGTAGCTGCTATATCCCGGCGTAGTGGGCCGGGGGCTAAAGCATAGAGATCACGATTTAAGACTGACCGCGCTAGTCGAGATGTTAGCCCTTTACATTATCTGACGCATTTTTGAACAACTTCTCCTCCGTATGTCGAGTCTTCTTTTCGGTAGCTATCGGACCTAGCCATGGAAAATCCACGAAACCCGTATCTAATGATTCCTGGCAGCATTTTCAGTTTGCAAAATACTGCACTCATAATAGGGAAAGCGTTAAATCGTTAATATCAGCTTGTAGTCAGGGCTTCCACTTTCGAATGCATCGATTCATAGAGACTGGATGGATTCACATTGTCCTTTATTGAAATTGATATTTCACATATCTTAGTCTAGCTCGCCGGTCGAGAAGCAGCAAAAGCATGTGCACTAGAATAATAGCCCAGCCACTCTTCCGAAGGAATCTCTCTCATCTATAAGCCACATCTTGCACTAGTCGATTTCCAATATGGTAAAGGAACAAAATATTTTAAATTGGTGTGACTATAAAAAAGATAGTTTTAGTAACCTTGGAAGTTGAAGATATATAAGCGAGATAACTATAGCTGAGTTAAATGATTTCGCCGCCGCCGTCCTCCTTCCTCCCTCTCCCTCTCCCGCTCCCTCCGCCTCGGAACGAGTTGAACGGACCTCACCAGGGCCTACCGTCGCCGCCGCCGTGCCGAAATTCTCTCTTCCGTTGTTTTTCTCCCCCTTTTCCTCTTGCCCCTCCCCCGGCGATCAACTCGTCCCCGTCGTCCAACTCAGTTCTATGCTCATTAGGTTCTACCACATGACGTCAAAGCCATGGGCTGCGATGATGGATCACAGAGTCTGCTGAGCCCACTTGAGGTGAGTCAAGTGGTGGATGCATGGCGTTTACAACACCCCCTTAAAAGCTTCAACCTTCGAGACGGCTGATCTTGATTGTTGGAGCGGGAGCCACCAGTGATAGGATCGCACTTCTTCGCAGTGCTTGTGACGAGTAGCCCTCGGGTGAAACTAAGATGAGTCTCAATGTATCTAAAGCTTTGTTCCCTTAATAGTGCATAGCATTAGACTCGCATAACAACGTTCTCAGTGGCATAATTTACAGTCATTCTCGAAATCGGCTTGACCGATAGACACTCAATCACTCTTTTCTGGCCCCACTGCCAAGACCTTAGCGCAGATCACTAATTTGGCCAGTCACAGTAAGTTGAGGACCACTGTAAAATGATGTTTGTATAGTATTGTAAAGCGCTAGTAAATTTACACAATGTGTAAGAGAATTAGGTAAAACCCTGTAGAAGTCGGCACTGGGGTCTCCGCAAAACAATCCGTAGACAAAACAAGATGATTTGATGATTTTAGTTTCCCATTTTTCCTTCTCAGCCCCTCAATATTCCCCCCGGCCTCTGCCTTGCAGAGAGGGTCTCCTTGGCTTAGGGAATATCATAGTAGGCGATAATGTTCGCGAACTCCTGTTTGTCTAGGCCTCTTTTATTTGCAGGCAAACAGCGGCCGATGGCGCAGGCCTTAATAGATCTGCATACAGCATATTTGGATCGGTAGGCAGTCTGATGCACAGTTGACACGGATAGTTATTGCATGGATATTTACCCCTCTTGTAGCTTCAATTGAAACAGCACCATTTCACATGAGAAACGCAAAATATATGCTTATCGATAGTGGCATTCATGGAACCAGTACCATTCGACAGCAATAGCCATGGGGCTCGGATTGGGGAGAACAACAGCTCGATTCGTGCAGGGTTTTATCCTCTTGGTAAAACATGCAAACCCAAAACTTCGGCCTTCACGAACTAATCGCCTCTTTCCATATAGGCCGACCGCGAACTGCCAAGAGTGTGCGTAACCTGGCATTTTCGTACTAAATCCAGGGCCGGTTGGAAAAGGTCAAGCATTTATTTTTGCAGATGGCTCCGGAAATTGGTTTCACTGTCCAAACCCTTCCATTCTTTCTGAAACCCTAGTGTCAAAATCTAATAGCCTATGATACAGTAGAATTCGAAATCAGCTTTACCGCCAAACTCTCTCATTCTCTCTCCCAGTGCCCCACTTCTAGCACGCTATGCCCACTTTGGCCAGAAAGTCCCACCTGTCCTATCCCCGATGTACCTTTAGGTTATCACCAAAAATACCGTAACCCGAATTCCCGGCACCGGGCAAACCCCACTTATCGATATCCTTCTTCGTCCCTAACTCCGCGCGGATTCCTCTCTGAGTCTAGCTTTATCGTCCTAGGGGCTGTAAATCACAAATCAAAAAACGAGACCTTTCTTGTATCTTATCTAAATGATATGAAATTGCCATATTTCTAAAGACTGGCCGATATCATTTCAAGGTTTTTCTTTTGTTCAATCAATATACTGTATGTAGGAGAGGAACTCCCTAATAAAGCCATAATGAGGCCTCAATTCTGCTTTCAAACTATGCTAAATTGTATCATAGAAATAGATAATTGCCATACGAGCGGAAACAATATTGTCCTTCAGAGTGTTGATTTCGTCTTCAATGAGGGTGAGACATAGATCCTCTCTAGCTTCTGCGGGATCACTTATCATCGTACCAGCTCTTATAACGTTTTCACAGCTTTCTTGGATTTGGTAGAAACCCAACGTCATTGCTTCATTTCGAAGGTATTTCCCGAGAAGAACCAACGAGGATAGGTCCCTTTTTAGACTGATCGTATGAATTGTCAGAATAACGATTGATGTTGACAGGAAATTCCAGTCTTTGCAAGTTGCGTAACCCAGGAGACCTATTGATGTTCGAGATCAGGGCTTACAGGGCGTGTTCCATATCCTCAACAATCTTATCGGCTCTTTCAATGAAACCATACAGTGCCTTCGAACTGGTCTTACGATTTTCTTCGTAATCCATCTCTAGTAGCTGGGAGAAGACGGTCATATCAAGGACCCGCTTGAGTTTTGTCTTAAATTGGTCGTCTCCCATGATTTTTGGCGAGGTTACCCCGTGACGGCCAGAAGGGGAAGGGGACGGAAAAGTTTCGTCGACTTCTCTCGTGGTCCTATAAAATTATTGCTATAGTCAAAGATTATAGCATGACTTGCTCAGGAATTAAAGGAAGAAAAATCGAAAGAAAAGGGAAAGGAAAAAAGAGAAAGTCTAATGCGATGAAGCTTAAGTTGAGAAAACAGCACAGAGTTAAGGAAGGAGAATCTGGGCAATTAGGGTTTGCCCGGTGCCGGGAATTCGGGTTACGGTATTTTTGGTGATAACCTAAAGGTACATCGGGGATAGGACAGGTGGGACTTTCTGGCCAAAGTGGGCATAGCGTGCTAGAAGTGGGGCACTGGGAGAGAGAATGAGAGAGTTTGGCGGTAAAGCTGATTTCGAATGTCACTGTAAGAGCAGGCTTGCAGTATCAATATTACTGTTACATCGGCCATACAGTATCATATCTATATATTGAACTTAAGCTGCCATTTCTCATACCTGTATGGTCTATCCTTATCAATATGACTTTTGCAATTACTTGACGATTTGAATACGTATTATTGCTGATTCCTCTTATCTGATTTGCGCGTTACTGCTGTCGAGTGTAGTACATCTCCACATCTATTCACCAGCTATTAAATCCAGTGTATTGACCCTGCCTATATTGGATTTGGCTCTTATGTTCCAGCATGAACATCGAGGGTAGTGATAAGCGATGGGCCCAGCCAGTAGAAGAGTGCCAATCGCAACTAACCAACCAGCTGCGGTGAAGCCATCTCCCATCTTATCAAAACGGACCGCCCAGTATATACCAAGAATAGCACTTCCCGCAACATTAAGGAAGATTAGGAGAAATAGGACAACACATGTTCGGAACCTGAAGATGCCGGCAGGCGACGGGGCCCCAGCAGAGACTGATGCGATTTTAGAGTCTCTCTCAACAAGCTTCTCCAGATGCTGAAGTTTAACTCGGAGTTCTTGAATTTCCTCCTGGAGTCCAACTCCCATTTTTTCAACTTCTCTTCGGAAATCGTCATGTTCTTGTTCAGCATCCCCTCGATGCTAGTTTCACCATGATGGCTTCCCAGTCAGTCATAGATGTAACGAAGATAATAGCTTTTCTTCAATCTGGATTCAACCTACCCGAATAACCCCATGATTAACACCAGCTTGAAAACCAGTATTCGAGGCACCAAACGATATCGAGGAAGCCATGATCACAGAAACAGAAGGCTCCTTGATGTCCAGGGGAAGCGAGCGGGGTAGCATATCAGCCGCAGAAATAAATTTTCTCAAACCCTCTTTCGAAACACACTATTCCTATTGCCGTTACTCTGTCCCTGAACGCCTACCTTGGCAGTAATCCAGTACAATTATAAATGACGGTGTAAAGATAGCATGCGTTGGAAGCTTGTGTGGTCTCGAGGGCTTCCGGAACATTGATCCTGCAAACAAGGCAAATCGAAGAGATATCTGCCTAGTCTTCTGACTATTTGGCCAAAATTCGAACTCTCTCTCCCCATATCAGCGGCAGGATAGATCAAAATCAGTTCCACCAGTCTACTCATATCGATTTAATCTTGAACCCCATACCGAAAGCCTATGCTCTAAGAATGTCAAAAGCAAGAATGGATCACTGGAGCCGGCCCCGCCCTAGCGTCTACCAAGCAGCTAATGCGATACCAGCGCCGCAGCTTCAGATGCAGGTATCCCCATGCCGAGATCTTCTTTGCTGTACATAGGACAGTGTATAACTTCGCGTGGTACAGTATGAGAACCCCAACGAACCCCACCGAACCCCATAGAACCGGGCAGAATATTGTAGTTCCAAGTGATGTCATCACGTTCGGTTTCATTGTCGGCCCGTCATACCTAGGGCTACCCCACTACGGTACCTTGACACCGTCCGAGTAGCACATTCAATCCACAACCACCCCACTTTGTACCGACCAATATGGCACCAAATCTCAAACCCCCACAGCTGGAGCTTATTTATCATATGATTCAGAGTAACTCACTAACGACTTCTCGGATGGCCCATGCCGCCAACTGCAGCAAACAATCCATATTACATATTCGCTCCAACCTCAAAGTATTCGGGAACGTTAGGGCGCCGCGAAACGGTGTTGGACGCCCGCGAAGTATCACGCCATTCATGCTCGAAACCCTTTGTGAATATTTGATGGAGAAGCCGACTTTATATCAGGATGAGATGGCTCTCTTCCTGTGGGACGAATTTGGGAAGCATGTGACAATTCAAAGCATCAGCAGAGCGCTTGCTTCGGTTGGATGGTCGAAGAAAGCAGCTCGACAGATTGCAAAGGAACGAAATGCAGATTTGCGGGACTTCTATCTCCACAATCTATCGTCTTTCAAGTCGTACCAATTAGTCTTCGTGGACGAGTCGGGCTGTGACAAAAGGGCGGGGTTTCGACGGACCGGTTGGTCCCCTCTCGGTGTGACACCAGTCCAAATTTCGAAGTTCCACCGGGATAGACGTTATCAGATACTCCCTGCATATGCTCAGGAAGGAATTGTTCTCCGGCGGGTATTTCAAGGCGCTACCGATGCCAATGTTTTTGAAGACTTCATCGAGCAACTTCTGCAACATTTTAATAGGTGGCCAGGGCCAAAGTCCGTCCTCATTATGGATAATGCTTCTTTTCATCGTACTGAGAATATCCAGCGGATGTGCTTTGATTCCGGTGTTAAGCTAATATACCTGCCCCCTTATTCACCAGATTTGAACCCTATCGAAGAATTCTTCTCCGAGCTTAAGCAATTCATCAAGCGGAAATGGAAGGAGTATGAAGTCAACCCAAACCAAGGGTTCGACGCGTTTCTCGAGTGGTGTGTTGACGTGATTGGATCAAGAGTATCAAGCGCCAAGGGTCATTTTAGACATGCGGGTCTAATAATTGATGAACTCTAATTCCCTCAGCTAGCGGCATAGAAGATACATAATCATCGCCATTGCTTACAATTTCTGGACAGAGGCTCTATTACGTTTCCACAGAAAGCGCCCCAGAATCCACTGTCTTCCCAGTCCCTGAAACGGGGTTCGCCACCAACAATTCCTCGGACGCAATGCGAGGCGGCCTTATCATATAGCTCCGGCAAAGGGTCGTTCATGTCATCAAGCCACTTCAACGCCAGTGTGAGGCGCTCGTAATATTCAACGGGGCTCTCCTTCAAAGAGAATTGAGTTTCCAAAGTCGTCATGTGCCAAATCTCAAGAAGCAAGATTCCGAGCTCG
Organism: Penicillium atrosanguineum; assembly: GCF_028827265.1. Classification (NCBI taxonomy): domain Eukaryota; kingdom Fungi; phylum Ascomycota; class Eurotiomycetes; order Eurotiales; family Aspergillaceae; genus Penicillium; species Penicillium atrosanguineum. The sequence goes on along the minus strand of NW_026623133.1, from coordinate 908,009 downwards.
AGAAGTGCTATCTTTGGATCTATATTCTGTTGGGGTAATACGTTCGTGTTGCTATCATCAAACGTTAAAGACACAAATGGCCGGCCAAAATCGATGTGAAGATGGCACCGAGAGGCATTATTGACATCGTTTGTCGGCCGAAGCAGGAAAAATATATCGTCTTTTGACCACACGCTTCGCAGCCACTGTGTTTGTAGGAGTTTTAGGAGATTCGAGGCGAGTTTGAGCGCAAGCAACATCCGAAGTCTTAAGGGAAGAAGAGTGCTAGTGTGACTTGACTTATTATCACAAAGAAGGAGAGCCTTCAGTGTTATCTTGTCGGCTTGGTGATATGGAATTATCGTCTCTTCATAAGAACGCATTGTTGCCATTTTCTGATTTCCAGTGAGTACAAAGGAAATATGTCGCTCCCTGTTTCTGGCCGTTTCGATAGCAGCACAGATGTTATCGACGAAGGTCAACTCAGGGCCTGCGGATGTACTTCCCGGGACGACAAGCTTTACGTGAGACGATTCGGAGGGCCGACTGACAAGGGACAAGTTTGAATTATCATCGCTGTCTTGTTTCAACACCTGCACGGCCGCTTCATTCCACAATGTCTGCCCTTGGAAGGAGCTTGCCGCGAAAACGAGCTGGAAGATAAACATAGGTGCACCTTTTCTAATATGTTTCAAAACGTCTGTAGCGGTGTCGACTCTGTCTTCGAGAAATAGCTTCGCCTCGTGTTTGTTATGACATCCCCCCTTAATCCCTGAAAGATAGCCAGATATAAGTCGCGGGCAAACCCCCGAAACTGGCCAAGAGCGTTTGCAAGCTTCGTCGCTTTTCTGGACGACGAGTCTCCTACCAGTATGCGATTAGACAATATAATCTTTGTAAAGCGATCCAGGGTGTTGGTTGTATCATCAAGGTCTTGAATGGAATCCTTGAGTTCGCTTGCTCTGAACGCAAGTTTCGCTTTTGGAATCAGGTCCAGCCATCTGTTATTCACTTCTTAATTTCGCTTTATAATTCCAAGCAAGTCGTCTGTTGGGTCCTGTTGCAAAATATAAGTTCCGGTAAGCGCAAATTCTGACTATTGAAAATCACTTTTAGTAAACAGACCTTATTGGCAGGCACCAGATCTGAGATATTCCCAGCTGTCCTTCTCACGCAATCATCACACTGTTTGAGCACCCCGGTAAATGCAGCGGCATTTTCTGGTCCCAAATAATCCAGAACTCGATTTTGAACGCATTCATCATTCAAATATCCAACTGGGTCATCATCTACGAGCAGAATATCCTCACATCCGCTTCTGATGAGGATTGACCTAACTGTCTCTGCGAGTGTTTGCTGTTGGAGAAGAAGTGCAAGAGCTAGCTTTTTGACGTAATGCCTCTTCCGAATGCAAAATCTGCCTCTCTGAATGCTGTCTTTGGACAAGTCAACAGCTGCGAAAAGGATCGGGAGAGCCCCAAGCAAAAGACCCGCAACCTCGATTCCTGACATGGGATCCTCTTGACCAGAAAAGAATGAAAAATCGTAGCGAAAAAGAAATTGCGATTCACACAGTTCAGTGACAACAGTATGCCACACCGAGATAGGTCTGGATGCGGGGTAAGACGTGTGTTATCGTGATTGGTTGGACCTTGATATTTGATTGGATAGCGGGGTTATTGTGTTAATCGTGCTCCTGCGCAATGTGACATTCTCTCGAAACCTACAGATATTTTCCATGACAATTTGAGCAACCTGGATGCCTTCAGCCGCGCGATCAAACATGACAGAGGCAACAAAGTCGGAGACACTCGCCGACACAGGCCTTGAGACCATGAAACTTTTCAATAAGGTCAATTCTATTGACAACCCTGCTTCAAATCCAAGACACAGAGCATGGCCCAAGGCCCAATTTGCGGCAGAGGCCGACCGCTTTGAGCTGTGGGCCGTGAATTTAGGTCTTTTCGTATCGGGACATGGCTCTCTGGATTACCGTGTTAGGCAGGCAGAGAGCATTCAACATACATTACAAAGATTCATAACAGCTCTTAACATCTCGTTGATCGAAGGTCAATTCTCTTCTTGGTTGCACTTTCCATAACTAGCTAATGAGAGCCTGGTTAGTGCTCGAGTACGCCGCAGCAAATAACGACCCACCGACAACAGAGTCGCGAGGAGATCCAGCAGACGACCTTTTGAACATAGAGTCCCCGGACGTCGATACAGACTCAGATATAGATCTGCTTCTGGACGATGTAAAAGATCCTATTGACCGACTCTTTAAGCTGTCAATATGGATCCGCAATCCATCATCTAGATTCGCGTCATCAAAGGCGCTACGCCATCAACAAATCGATCCGGAGTCTAACGTTGACTTCCTGAAGGCGGTCAAGAAATTTGACTACGATTATGTCAGCTCACTGTTTTTGCAGTATCGGAAGTCAAGAGTTCGAAAGGAGCATCCGGAGATCTATCCACCAGAAACCAGTGATAAAGATGTGGACGATGTGGACTTTGTGTGGGAGCCAATCCGGACTGTGCTGTCGCAACATAAAGCCAACCTCTTGAAGGACACCGAGTCATTCCTTATCCGTCGTATAGCCCTCGCAAATGTCCGCCGGAGACAGCAGTTTTCCTACTGGAAGAAACATCGGGGAAAGCTCAGTCAACATTCAAAGGCAGCCACACAAAACATAGAGGTACGCAATGGCATGGCTACAATTCGACTCAACATAGATATACCAGCCAACGAAGCCTCAACTGCCTTAATACGCCCTTCCCAATCTGTTACTACTGCTAGTCGTTTGAACGTTCCTCAGTTGAATGTCAGGGATGACCTATCGAATGCGTCTGTTTCCGAGTATGCTCCTTCACTTTGGCAGCCCGGCAAGGAGATTGTGGATTTCCCACCAGCGCCACTCCTGCCACTGAACGAAAGGTTCTTCGAGTGTCCCTACTGTTTCACATTGTGCTCGAGAGAACTTCTAAATGAAAAAGCATGGAAGTAAGGAAGCACATAAACTGGTGTGGCAACCAACCAAACACCGCTAATCGCAACTATAGAGCTCACTTGATACATGACCTACGCCCTTACGTATGCACATATGAAAACTGCAGCAACTCGGGTCAGCTGTACGACACCCGCCAAGATTGGGTCCAACACGAGAACTCTTCGCATAGAAGGGTATTGTGTTGTCCAGAGCACCCAGATCAGACTTTTTCTAAAACCGAAGAATATCAAGAGCACTTACGCAATAGGCACATCAACTTTGGCGACGAGGCCTCTGCGAAGTTAATCAGCAACGCCAGCTTTTCATCCTTAATATCTCCGGATAGATGCTGTCCGATATGCTTATTATCTATCTCTACTGCTACGGCATTACAAGGCCACATTGCACTGCATCTAGAGCGACTTTCATTGTTTTCACTGCCACGATCTGTTGGCGATGATGATGATGATGTAAATAAAGCTGGTTCAGATGAAGCTAACTTTGCTTTTGATGGCTCCAGAAATGAAGACTTCGACGAGGATCTGGACTTCATGGAGAGAGGCGATATAGGACCAGAATCCCCTTCTGGCTTTGGTTTATTGCTGCAGACTCTCGAGGGTCATTCAGATCTGGTTTGGTCAGTAGCCTTCTCGCCCGACGGCCGACGGCTGGCGTCGGGCTCTAGCGATAATACCGTGCGACTCTGGGACACAGCAACGGGCTACCTGCAGTATATCCTTGAAGGCCATTCGGATCTGGTTTCCTCGGTAGCCTTCTCGCACGACTGCCGGCTGTTGGTGTCTGGCTCCAGTGATAATACTCTGCGGCTCTGGGACCCAGCGACGGGCGGTCTGCAGCAGACTCTTAAGGGCCATTCGGACTCGGTTTCCTCGGTAGCCTTCTCGCCCGACGGCCGGCTACTGGTGTCGGGGTCCGACGATGCGACCCTGCGACTCTGGGACGCAGCAACGGGCGCGCCGCTACAGACTCGGATCAAGTGATCGTATAGTGAACAGATTCAGTGCGAGACCCAACAGCCCAAGGTGCAGCTGATGGAGGCGACCAAGAGCAAGCTCGGCGACAGACCATGCTGAGGAGCATTGCTAAACTAGCTTTTACCTGGAAATCATCTGGCAAAATTGCGGATGCCATTAATTTGCTGGGATATTGTCTACCCAATCGGGACCGTGCCATAGAACCTAATCATGCTTGTGTTTTATCAACTGCCAAACCTTGCTTTTGTGGGAAATCGAGGAAGAGACATGGATACGTCCATGGTGATAAGGGCCATAGCTCGTCGATTTCCATGGAATGGCGACGTATAAGAGAGGACTCAATAGAGAAGAAAGAGAAGAGAAGAAAAAGCAAGGGTGCGGGTTGTGATAGTAATGGGAGGGCAGCTTGCCTCAGCAGTAGATCGATTATTGGCTCGCGGTCTGTCGAGCCGTTGTCTCTCTGCTCTATAGATTTGCTCACGAATCATACCAGGTACATCTTCATGCGACTGTAAAATTCCACCGCTCTGCACACATTTGACCAAGCTCTCCAGCTGATCCCGGTAGAGCTTATAGTGTTTTTTCCCGTAAGGATCCTGCCAGCAGTGCGGGCCGAGTTCACAGGACCCAGGACAACGCATCAAAGCATATACCTCTTTCCAGGCTGAGGGCTCTCCAGAAGCTTCTTCCTCAGCATAGATCTGTCGGTCTCGGTCTTGAAGCATTCGCTGAGTAGCAGACGAAATACCTTGTTTATCAGTAGTCCTGCCGCTTACGTTTGAGCTCGAAGCCTTCATGAACCAGATGATTTCGCAATTGCAGCCATCTCGTCGTAATTTTAGCCATTTCCTCAATGAAAATCAAATTTGCATCCAGTCTGCCGCATCGTATTCCCGTTGGATGTTTTCCAAGAAGCGTAGAGTTCCCTTTCGTTGGAACATCTTCAAAGTATAATCAAACTCAACCAACAATACTTTTCCACCTTGGATGTAGATAGGCCGAACGAAGTCCATGGAATTCCAAGATAAGAGAATCGACCAGTGCGCGTGGGTTATTAAATTATGTCAATACGAATACCGCGGTGGATCGGAGATACAATTATCCTTCATGTTTATTACTTATTGAAAAGGGGATGGCTCGATGGCTGTCTGACAATACAGACTGGGCAACAGCAACCAACGAACAACACACACACAACCTGCACGTAGTAGAGGTCGTCCTAGGGGAGGTCGCGAATGTCCTTGGTGAGGCCGTGAGGTCGTACGTGCAATCCTGGACACAGCAATCCTAAATGAGGCCGTACGGTTTTTCCCGACTGAGCCCGTATGGAATGTACTTAATATAGCATGTTGAATGAAAGAATGTAGTGAAAACTGGAATGAATTGGGTAGATGCCTCCCCTCTCTCTATCCTCATGTAGAAGCTGCTGCTTACACCTAAGGTATTCGTGACACCTCAGGCCGCAACTGTATTCATTATGTCATGCGTTCCACCACTACATTATGTAATCTAGAATCCCCCTATATAAATTGGCAGAATCAGGGGTAATACAAAAACAGAGCTTTTGATATCGTTGATTGGTTGCATATAAAACATTCCGACAAATTAGAATCACCGGTGTATCGGAGGGATTGCTGCTTCAAGGTCCCGTAAGTCTTGACATTTTGCAGTTTGAAGCTTAATATCTCGATCCATATCAGAAAGAGCGTGTCCAGGCATGGTTTCAACAGTTGTAAATGCTGGACGACGGGTGCAGTTGGCAAGTGGATGAAGCGGAGTATCAGACGTATGGCTTTCATGCATATTCATATCCGGGCCATGTTGTCTTTTGATGCAGTAGGTGACAACTTTGATGAAAAGATACAGTATAATAAAGACGGATATCCCTAGTGCCAGCCCGACAAGCGAAGATAAAATGGATTCAGAAAGCGAGTATTGTTTATCAACAGCCATGCCGAGTTGTATCACTAGTGAAAGTTGATTTCTTTTCCAGGGGGTAGGTTTAAACAAGACAGTCGTATCTGTTGGGATTTTAAAAGACCTGGGGAGTTCAGAATGATCGGATACGTCACGATTATATAGTATACTCTACACTATCCTGTAAACGTCTGCCGCCGAAGCCTAATCCGTCAGAAGCTTGAAACACTCTCTCATCATCCCTAAATATGATGCACTAGATTAGTATGATGAGATAGATGGATAGTCTAGGGGAAAAATTGTTCGAGTGTATGACCAATACATATAATCTCGAGTCATGCCTCAAATGGTTGCTATAAGTTGTTTGCTTGTGAGGATGATGAAACGCTTAGAGACGGCATCGCTCTCTGGTAGTCAATTTTCTGTTAGCCCGGTGCATTTCACTATATTCTTCATCCCTGCGATAGCGCAAAGAACACAACCTTGATCTACAGTAGGACAACTCGTCCTCAATTACACACACAATTTATTAACGCCCGGCGGCTAAGCCGAAAGGGCAACTATCAATAACTACCAATACATGTCCTTATGAATACCGTGTCTCCTTTGAGCCCATACATGGTTCCTCAATTACAGTAGATATGAAAATTAGTCACAGAGACGTGAAGGCCTGTGTTGACGAAGAAAACGGCCATCTTGCTTGTGGGATGAGGTAATAAAAGATAAGTCACGATGAAGCTTGAATTCTGCTACGGATATTGATTCATCGCCATCGTTCCAGCATTGTGCTAATGCGCTCGGAATTGATTTATGAACTAGCAGACGAAAACAGTCTCGTTGCCAATTTGGGGGCCCTATATGGAGAGTTGTTAACCTTTGTACTTGCTGCCATTTCATGACGAGAAGACACACCATGTAAACCAAGTTGCGATGCACGATGCGCCAGGTACCCAAAATTTGACGCTCCCAGTTGTCCTGGTATTGGCCATAGGCGTAGAGAACCTGGCCCTCGGTATCTCCTTTACCAAAGTGGGCGGCACGAAAGTACGTTACCGATTGCGCGGTAGTGGGTGATAGTACATCGATCCACTGGGTGCCGTACAAGTGCTGTGTCGTCACGCATGCCAGGCTCTGCTTCAATACAGATTGAATAGAATGCAGCGGTGTCAAGACATTCAGGGGTTCTGAATAGTTAGCTATGGCGTCAGCGCTGAACACCTTGCTGAGGGCATCGAAGTTTTTGCCATCAATCGCAAAAGGGTAGATCGCTAGGGTGTTTCGAATCGCCTCAATAGTGCCAGCATCGGTATAAATCTTGGGCGTACAGTCATTGGCGAGGGATGAAAGTTCAACAGGGACGACATTGCTGGTTATGGATGCAATGGCCGAGCCAATCAGGGAGAGTGAGAGTGCGCAGCAAGAGAGGAGCTTCATATTTGACAACACAGTAAAATCAATCGAACGATAAAGTAATGTAGATGCAATTCCCTGCAGGTAATTGTCTCGTATTTATGGTCGTATAGAGGAACCCCCGGATATTGGATCCGTTTCCCCTGAGTTTAAGACGTGGTGGACTAAGTGTTGGCTTCGCTTAGAAGCAGTGGCTGATAATTTAAGCACGGATAGCGTAAGAATGTGATTTGCTAGCAGCCAATATGAGTGAACACAAGAAATCGAAATCCACTGTGGGCAACGCTTTGACGCCTCGGGCGGGTTCGCTTCGTCTTTTGGCCCGGCTAACCCTTGTCGATGTTGGCTCAATGCAACGATAGCACCCCGCTTTTCTGAAACTCGAATTGTCTGAGGGAAGGCCCAATGGCTGCCGACTGTGGCTACTAACTAAGACCAGCTGAGATATGATTATATTTGCCATACGGCTCCTAACTCGGCCTTCTACTCGGCCCCAGTGTTGTCCCAAAGAAGCCGTCAATCTATGCACCCCTGGTAATGTTGCATGAGGATAGCGTTTTCATATGCAGGGTTAGTAGCCTGACTCTTGATTATTGATGAAGGTTGTGCCTAGTACTTGCATAGATAATAGGCCATGTTGGGGCGGACTGTTATTCAATGCTCTCTCACGCCGCAAGCCATGGCCTGTATTTTCCCCATGGTGCTCCTTGAAGCAGTTGCTAGAAACACGGCCAACGCCCCCATGACGGGCTATAAATGTTAAATTTTCAAATATTATTCGCCTTAACGCCCCTGGTCTTAAGAAAGTAATGGATTTAACCATCTATGGCCCTTTCTCTACACGGCAGAAGCGAGCGGGAGCCACGATAGAGACTCCAATAATATCCAAATGGGGCTAAACGGTAACTAGCCCTCATCGGACAAGGCAGACATCATCGGAACAGTTATTTTGCCTAATTTTATGAATTACTATAGGCTCTCATGCGGATAGGCCTAGTTTTCGCCGTCGTTCTGGTCGCTATTCGAACCCACTTCCAATACCAAAGCAGCCAACGACTGTTCATCAATGATCATTGTATTCTTTTTGCCATGTTGTGTCACTTTGCGACAGCTATCGTCTATCAAATGGTGGCTTCTCCGATGTACGAGCTCGCTTATGTTGGGGCGGGTCTGCAGCTTCCAAGGGTGGGTTTCATGGATCGGACATTGCTATTCCTCAAACTGCAGTATGTTGGTCCTGTGGGGTAGGATCAGCACCTTCCCGGGAACCAGATCGGACCGAGCCAGAACACTCAAATCAAGCGCAGCACGCAATAATCAGCCAGACGAAAAAGACGCTTTGAAATCACCACTTCGAGATTCTATTGCTGCCGTTGACTCAAGCACACCTACAGTAAGTGAAAGTCTCTCCATCTTCATTTCTCAAATTTCCTCATTTGATAAAAAGGATCCTGCTGAGCATCGCTAAATCTAGAGGAAGTTCTGCAATGTGCTATCTGACCACAACCATAGTTGATTTGCATCGGCATAGTCAGAATTCATCATTGAATACAAGTCTCCATCCCAGGAAAAGGTTGGAGGCCCTAGCATTGCAGATGCCTCATAGGCACCGGCCACATTGTGTGGTGTTTCATCGTTTATTATGTCGTCCGTCGATTCTCGTCCAAGAGCTCCGTCTTGTAGATGTTGAGCAAATACTATAAGAATTCAGTCGAATATTAGAAACAAGTTCATAGTTTTAACGACTCGGCACACATATGGCCCTACCTTCTTGTAAAGGAGCCAAGAAGGACTCATTATCTGCAGCCTGTGAAATGCCAGGATGGCTATCTTGGCTAGCTGATGCGACCGCATCATCTTCGAGCAAACTTCTGGGCTGCATGTTAAGCGATATTGGCGGACGATCACCAAGAATGAGCTGCTGTTCGAATCGCATGACCGCAGCTACCGAGTCCTCAAGGATTCTCACGCTTTGAACTGAAAGAAGATACTGATCCGAAAAGCTATTCTGATGTAGACGGATAATAGCCATAATACCCTGCTTTGCTTTTTGGCTGGAAAGTGACAACGGCTCTGAAAGGCTTATTGCGCAGAGAACTACACCTGCCGTGAAAAGGCAGATACCAACATGCATAATTGCGTGCGTTCTGCGACAAGCCTGGAGGATGGAACTATAATGGCTCAGCTCCGATGTTCGTAATGCAGCCTGAAGCAATTCTTCCCTGTGGAGAGATGATTCCTGTCCATAGGCAGTGGTACCACCACAAGTCGTGCCATGACCGCTGTCCCCAAAAGCCACACTTCTGTGAAGAATAATTTGGAGATTGTCATAAGTTAATTGAAGCGCCAAAGCTTGCATCTGGCAGAGAGATGGCTTCGCTGAAGGCATATCGTCCTTGTATGTCTGTAATCGTAGACTTGCAGGCAGCTGTCTTTGCCAAAGTAGGAGCTGACCATGGATGTTGTTTACTGTCTCCAACCGATCCGTCTGGCTCCTTCGGCCCAGGAAAGGGCCCATCAGCCGATAAAGCTTGAACTTTTTTCGATGGTATTCGAGTTGAGAGCTTTGCTCTGAGACTAGTTGTCCTTCAAGGTGTACGTTGGCTGGGGGTTCAACACTGCAATCGGACTCGTCTATTGTGCAGGTCCTTCCGAAAGCGATGGCAGCGTATCTAGTGCGTCGTTTGAATTAGGTCTGAGCCTCATGTCGGAAGAGTAAGGAAAGAAAAGACAGGGGTTATCAGTGATGCTTACTTATCAAAAACTTCAAGCGCCCACCACGACCGCCGCCTCAATTCTCTGTTGATACTGGAGATACCTTTCCACATAGACTCCCGATGTAATCCCATGATCTGTGCGATTTTAATTCCGCTTCCGAGAATACCAAGCCCAAGTGTGGGACGGCCGTTGAACAAATGGAAGCTACCTAAAAGTATACAAACTTGAACAGCCTCGACGTTTGGTGAACCAATAATATAGCAAAAATTATGTTCAACTCGTGTGAGGACAGTTTCGGAAAATTGCCGCATTGAAGATTCGTCTCGTCCAGTCGATCCGTCTAGTGAGGAATAGTGGGCACCTAGTCCAAGAGCCAGCGAGGTAAGCCAAACAAAGTTGTTATCGACTGATCCTACACCTTTAGTGGAAGCTAACAAGTTCTCGTAGCGTCGTCGAAAGTGCCCCTCGTGAAAGACCTAGAATGGAATTAGCGCACGCATTGACGGGCTCTATTCTAGGCATGCTACCATCATGAACCAATTGACTGAGTTGAAAAATCGATCAATTAGTGTATTGAGCACTTCTCTGGGAGGGAGTGGTAATCCGATAGTATCTTGCCATGATTTGGCGCTGGCTGAAACTGACCCTTCCATTGCCCTCCCTCCCGGCAACGCTGAAGTGTCGTAGGCCGGGTGATCACGAGAAACAATCTTCTAAATTCAATCATCTTCAAACGAGCAATAAAGCCAGACAGAAACCTTACTTTTGTGCTCAATTCCAAAATACTCTGTTCCGGTAGAACGGCCTTTTCTTCATCTCGGGGACGAATCTGGTTCTGGCTAGAACTAGCTTGCGTTTCCACCGCCGCAGCCTGTTCTGTCGCGCCAGTCTTTCTACTAGGTACGCATGGCACGCCAGCTCGGACACACAGTTGGCATGGTCGACGTCGATCGCACTGATCTTCCGTCAGATCTTGAATGAAGACTATGACGAACAACCTACTCCCGACTTCCGTGAACGGCATCTCTGACAGGCCAACGAAACCTTCTGCCGTCTGGTGGGATTCATGATTTGTAGCTCCTAGTTGTTCAATTTCGCGCTCTGGCGTCCGACGGAGTTTTCGGAGTGATGCAGGCGAACATCCCCTCGATTCCCCAGCCGCCACAACAGAGCGGGGTTGTCATACTACACCGCCTGCATTCTCGAGTAATACTGTCGGGAATTTACGTGGGGGATAACCAAATTCAGCAGTGGATGCCTTGGCAATCAGAAAGCAGTGTCGAATGAATCAAATGCGCTAGTGTAAGATTCTTCTCCACTTTGACCGATAAGGTTCGAACAAGGCTGACAAACTCCGTCGGAGTTGTAGTCAATGGCGTCACGCAGGAAAGAGGCCGGCCGCGACCAGTAGCTTCAACGGAGGGATAAATACCCCCCTTCAGTCTACATTTCAATGATCTCTTCTCAGAACTAAATCTATCAAGTTCAATCGACACGCCACTTAACTCAAGTATTTCGAACAAAGAACAAAGAATGGCGCCCCCTCGCAAAGCTCTCATTGCCATCACTTCCGCCCATGCTCCTCTATACCCCGAGGGCAAGGAGACTGGTAAGTCCCCAAAGTGGAAAAGACAGTTCAAGGGCTGGTGCTAATGTAACCCGCATTAGGTTTGTTTATCACCGAAGCTTTGCATCCGTTCCTTGTTTTCAAGGATGCAGGTTTTGATGTCGATTTGGTGTCAGAGACTGGAACTTACCAGGCCGACTGGCTCTCGCAGCAAAAAGATTGGCTAAAGGATGAAGACAAGGCCATTTGGGAGGACAGCTCTAGCGAGTTTCGTTTGAAGCTTGACAATCTCTTGAAGCCGAGTGACATCAATCCCAACAACGTAAGTCTTTTTAATCAATTGGATACCGAATCGCGAGCTAAACGCATTTGCAAAAAATCAGTATGGCCTTTTCTTTGCTTCGGCTGGTCATGCTTCCTTGATCGATTATCCCGATGCCAAGGGTCTACAGAGCATTGCATCTAAGATGAACACTGATGGTGCTGTCATCTCTGCTGTGTATGGACTCCTTCATATTCCTAGCTTAAGATGTTGCTAATTCGTAATAGCTGTCATGGCGGAGCAATCTTCCCAGGAATCATTGATCCTAGTACAGGAAAGTCGATCATCGCCAATCGGAAAGTGACTGGCTTTACTACCAAGGGTGAAGAAGAAGAAGGGGTTCTCGACACCATCAAAAGCTGGAACCGCCCTACCATTGAGGCCTCCGCCGCAGACTCTGGAGCCACGTGTGAGTAAAACGAGCGATTGCTTAATCGCTACGTCCCAACTACGGTTTGCCGTTTATGTCTGACACGACTTTAGATATCTCCCCTCCTGGTCCCTGGGACGCTTTCACCATCACTGATGGGCGCATTGTGACCGGTGCCAACCCTGCGAGCGCGCATGTGACGGCTGAAGCCGCGGTTAAGGCATTCAACACTCTCTAAAAGCTATGCTACTTAGGATTTCAATACTTTCCAGCACCTAGGTATAAATAAGAATTTTCGTTTTTCATTTTTATCAAATCAGTACCTGTTACGTTACCGTCCAGCGCAGAAAAATCCCAGGTAGTCAGAAACCTAGCAATTCATGATACCCGGCAGCTTCTCCAGCATGACATTCCAGGTGTGTGGCAAGGACTCGTCTCAGCGATCCAAGAGTCGACGCCGTGAGAGACTGTTTATGTCGGCTCTGGAATTCCACAGATAATATTAGATTTTTGATTGCTGCGACAAGGACAACGTAGATGACTTGAATTGCTGAGACACTGCTTGTAGTTTGTGATCAAGAAAATAAAGCGAGTTTGACGCCATGTAACGGGGGTTTGCGGAGGAGCCAGAAAGCTCACGGGGGAATGCCTCTAGTGTTTGTACGACTACGAAAGGCTTTTTTTTCTTTTTTTGAAATACAAAAAATATTGGTTTGAAATAGACCTTCATCCCCCAATGATGGCGCTGAGAGCAGCCATTGAACACTTAAAAAGCAGATGACCCCAAAGCCCTTTTTGTCAAGGATAACATTAGGTAGGTGAAGGTGTGGGTTCCGCCCCTCATCAAATCATCTGCAAGCATTTCTCTTTGTCTTCAAAAGTCACCCTCCATTTCCGATAACGCTTGATTGCTTTTTGTCCTCGTGTATGTAGGCCCTGTTCAATCCCCTGATATTGCTGATCAAGCCTCGACATGTCTCCAAGCTTTTGGTGGAGCGTTTGTGCCTTCGTACACGCTTTTTTGGCAACCTCTCAAGCAACCCTTTCACCCTCTCGGGCCCAACACGAGCCTGCATCCAAGACCCACCTTGGACCTAGAAATTCCCTAAGCTCTGTGTGTACCCAGAATGGCATTATCACCACTTCGAAATTTATTTCCTACAATAATCTTTGGGGAGAAAACACTGCAACCTCCGGAGGCCAGTGCACATATCTGGACGCCGATTCTGTGGACTCAATTTCCTGGCAAACATCGTGGACATGGGAAGGCGGCAATACTAGTGAAAAGCTATGCTAATGCCGCTCTCGATATCGAAGCTACAGCTCTAAATTCCATTATGAGCCCCCTTCAGATTGGACTCGAGGTAAGGTACTACTCTTGTTCCTTCTGATATTATATTGACCGCCAGCGCTACACCGGCGATGTCTCCTACGATGCCTTCCTTCTTTTCATCCGAGGCGAGCACAACTGGATCTCATGACTACGAAATCATGATCTGGCTTGCTTCCTACGGCGGTGCAACACCTATCGGCTACACCGCCGGCTCTGTCACTACCATGAACGAATCTTCAACGACTTTTTCAAATATCTCACTTCCGAGCAAGGCGTTCCCTTGAGCTACTATCTCCAGACTATTTGTGCAGACACGGCGACGTTTACGGGCTTGGTTCACTGCCGATTCTTAAACGATCTCACTGGTGCGGTCTGATCAGAAAAGAAGACATCTTTTATCGGCGAGATCCCGTCACTCGAAGAGAATAATAGTCTGAGAGACCTGAAATATCCAGTCCAGTCTGTTTATAGCCCTCAGGGATATCTATCATATTTTTTTATATTTTTTTCAAAGACCACATGCTCAATATGTTTTCCATGACATGACCCATTGATAGCTCCACCCTCAATATAACCTGAATGCCGATGTAAATGATCAAGGGTGTGGTCTATTTTCTGGGCTCGGTTCCCACCCGTGGCCTTTTTGCGTCTATAGCTTCAATTCCCAAAGTTCACCTGTCAATTTGATCCCGAATGTATCATGCTCTTCCGTTTGAGTAAGCTGATACCCTTCATTCTTATATATCCGCCGAGCAGTTACCAATGTGCTCTGAGTCCACAACACGATCTTCTCATAGCCCACTTCCTTCGCAAATTCAGTGCAATGTCGCACTAAAGCCCGACCAACACCGAGGCCCCGGGCACTCGGCTCCACTAACAAAAGGCGAAGCTTAGCCGTTTGCTCCTGTAGTCGATCTTTCACTAGCATGATGCATCCAAGGAACTGCCCCTCTCGTTCGGCAATCCAACACCGCTCCACTGCGGGGTCGAGCTGTTCGATGAAATCTGCGGCAATGCGCCCAACGAGAGCCTCGAAGCGCTCATCCCAGCCAAATTCTTCATGGTAGAGTATTCCGTGGCGATGAATGATAAAGCCTATATCACCTGGGCGATGGGTCCGCATGGTGAAGGAGCGGCTTGTGGGTTCCGTGTCTCCCATGATAAGGTATTCAGGGGCTAAGCTTGACTGTGATGGATTGAGATCTTATTGGCAGGAAATAATGTAATCCCAAGAACACCTGGCTTTGTAATTCATGATATGCCTTTAGATATTTCATGGGATGACTCCGAGGTCGGTGTCAGCCTTCTCGACAGTTCGATGTCATTTAAAGGGCGCAAACTAAAAAGTGGGGCTGGGAAGCTCCATAGAACTTTCATTATTCTAAAGATTTCTTTCTAACAACAATCCTTCATTTTCTATCAATCTTGAGTATGTTATAATTTCGCATGGATATTATGTGGCAGACTCAATGGCTAAGAAGAATACCCGCCCAAAGGCATTTTGATTTCAAGATTCTTAAATAAACGTGTGCGAAACCATCCCAAATCTCAGACCTACAGAATCATAGCTACTGGTTCAAAATATGAGAGAAATCGGCCCCTCTGCACCACTCCTCCCAGGATGTTGTCGGACACAGGACGCCCAGCTATTTCAGTCAGCAATCATGCTTGCCTAAGACGAGATTTGAGACTGACATGGTGTGGAAGAACGACAGAAGGATCACCGCCGGCATAGCCGGGATCGTCCATAAGGGCAAACATCTCCGCAAACTCAAGGGCAAGCGCATGGTCGAACGGGGCATTCTTGACCCATTCCTCAATTGAAAGCTCGTCATATCCGCCGTATGGTACATCCTGGGTCTCGCACCACACTCTCAAGGACTCTTTCCAGCTGAGCATACTACCAGCCCCAAGTAGATTCTTTCCTGGTGCAACTTCCAACAGAGCACGAACCAAGTAGCCAGTATCCTTGGTAGTGAAAAGCTGAGGGACTGGGGTCTCCCCCTTTCCAACTAAAGCAAGGCGATATGAACCATCTGATTGCTGTATGGTGTGAGTCCAAATTGTGATGATACAAAATTAAACAAACTTACCTTCCTTGGCAATATTCCAGCTCCCCAGTTCATCATATAAGACCCGATCTGGACAACAGACATCTTGGCAGCCAAATCAGGCATATTCGTTTTGATATGCTCTACGACCAGAGCCTTGCTATCGAAATGATAAATATGCGAGAGTCGTCCATTAGTCCAATAACTGGCATTGCAAAGTGCGCTCAAGATGAATCTCTGTAGGCCGCCCGTCTCCGCGGCCGCATCCGCAATATTTCTTGCCTGTTGTTGCTCATAGTAGAAAACATACTCGTTAAGAGGCTGTCCCTCTCCAAGCTTGGATTTAGTGGCGGGATCGAAAATTGTGCCCCAGAAATCAGTTGTTCCGAAAATGGCGTATGCGCCTTTGAATGCCTTGACCAGCGAAGCTTTATCGTCCAGGTTGGCCTCCACTACTTCAACTCCTTTGGCCTCCCAGTCTGCTGCCTTTGCGACATTGCGAGTAATTCCCCGAACCTTCCAGCCGTCTTCTTTCAGAAAAACGTTGGCAACAGAGCCGCCCTGAATATGAGTGTGTGTTAAAATTTGGTCAACCAAGTGGCGATGGTTTCTTGCCTGGTTCCCTCTAAGGCCTACCACAACAATCAACTTCGACATGACAAAAACTTTGGTTCGGGTTATTGCCGACTTTGGGTTGCTCAATGTTTTAGTGGTAAATATAATTCTATAAAGAAATTATCATACAATTCGTGCTATCTCTTCCGTTCTTATATTTTCGCGTGCTGATGACATTTGGGGGATATTGGCCCGGCCGCCGAATTTCCGACTCCAACGGGAAATAGGCCGTCCTCAAACCTAACCAGAGCGATAAATCTCGGTATTTAGTCACTTTACATAATAGTACGTCATTTTTGAAAGAAAATATTGTGAGTCACCAGCTTCAATAAATTGGCGATTGTGCTGTCAATTTAAATTCCTTCAGCCTTTGCCACTAAACTGACCTCTTCGAACTTAGCCATTATAAGGAATATGGAATCGGCCAAAAACCTACAAATTTGTTTAATATGTCAAGTCATATTTAAAACAAGGAGCTAAGTAAACATTTCTATCCGGGGATTGACCTCCAGTAGTACCGTATTTTACAAACACGACATTCCTTCACACTCTACCTCAAGACCCCTGCAAGCCTTGGCATTTACCCTTCTGCATTAACACTAAATAGATAGTGGCTAGAACTTCAGGCCTACTATGGAACCGAGGATATCACCTCTCGGCAAAGCCCAGCAGCCGAGCGTTCAACAATGCTAACGAGAACTTGATACAAGTCAGAAGCAATAATGGCCCCTTATACTGCCAAAATCCTGGCTGAACTTCCATACTCAACATTCTTATGTTGGGGTCAACAAACTCATAAACCTCTTTGTCAGCGGTTCTAGTGCTTATATTAATGCTCCGGACGAAAGTTCGCCCGGGCCGACTTCAAAGAAGACACTTTTCTTGAATTCTTTTCGAAAAACTCTCTTCCCATTTAATATTATCTCCGTGCCAGACACTTGCTTTTTCAAAATGGCTGTTGGCGGCTGTTTTTGCGGAAAGGTTCGGATCGAATATAGTGGCCAGCCTATAACATCGGTTAGTGTATATCCGAAGTACGCATTATTTTCATTAACTCAATATTAACGATATGACCTTTCAATAGGCACTTTGTCACTGTTTTGATTGTCGCAAACTTACTGGCACTCTCTACACGTATAATTTTGTCTTCAAAATGGCCGACCTGAAAATCACTGGTAGTCCTAAAGAAGTGGCAAAAACGGCGGACAGTGGAAATCAAATCAAAAACTATTTCTGTTCAGATTGTGGTGTGTGCTATCAACCCGATTTTGGCAAAGCATTGACTAAAAATATCCATAGGAACGCCGCTGTATGGGCTGAAAATGGAGTCTACCGGAACTCCTGGCGAGACGGTCATCCTCCGGGCTGGAATACTGGATGATATCGCTGTTCTGAATGAACACAAGCCTAAGGTGGAGATATATACTGATGGACGCGTCAATTGGATCAGTCCCGCCGAAGGGGCTGATCAACTAATCGGCATGCCACCACTCCCATAATCTAGTATTCAAATATAGAGGGTAACCTTGTTTCGAAGACTACTGTATCAAAGAGCGGCACCCAGCTTTTTTGTCGCGTTTCTTTATTCACTCGACGGGGAATGGTCTATTCTGATTCCTCAATCTTCCAAAGAAAGAAAGAAAGAAAGAAAATGAACTGTATAATCACTAGCTTAATTCTAGACTTAATTTACAGTTTCCAAGCGATACTTTTGAGTGCTACAAGAGTTTCATGCTGTAGTTTTTTTTCCTACAGACTACACACCTCTCGCGTGTCAATCATTTAGTTCCGACTAGGAATCTAGTAGCCATATTGGTTAGGATCAACGTTGTCGAAGTGCTCCTCGGCCTGTCGCTTGGCCTTCTCACGATCAATGAAATCCAGGCCCTTGGTCTCGATCTCACGGTCAATGAAGGCACCAGAAAAACCAGCAAAGAGCTCCTTGGCCATCTGGTGGTTAGGAGGCTGGCCTGTCAAGTAAATAGGTCCTGTTAGCTGCTGATCTTTCTTCATCCTGTTATGCATGTCGGAGCTATGTAGAATCTGCTTACCGTTCTCAGCAACGTGGTTCTCGTATGCCTTGGCGGCCTCGAAGCTGGCAGCACCAGCAATCAGCTCATGAGCGAAGGAAGGCTCGTGGTCCTGGGGGTTGGAGTTGTTCCACTGGTCGTAGTTGTTCGCCTGATCGGAATCATCTAGTTGCGGTAAGCGAGGCGTTAGTGACTGAGAGGGAATTCCCATAATAAGCTGGGAGTAGCAATTATGAGGGGATTAATCACTCACCACTGAAAAAGCCCATTGTGATGGATTGAGAAGATGATGATGATAAAGGTGCGAGTTTGAAGAAGTTGGGAGAGGAAAAGGGGAAAGGAGGAGAGAGGGGTAGAGGGGCAGAAGGTATCTCTTACTGAGCGGGGTTAGGCTCGCGCTATCCACTGGATCACTACACCAGTGAAGTATCGATGAAGTGGCGCTCTCCTAGTCACGTTAAGGCTTAGCTGAGCTTGTTTATAGAGTAACCTAATATGGATTAGCGCGTTTTATTATGCGATCCTAGGTGACCAAACAATCCCCAAAACTCTCTAACAAGACCCGCCGTAACGGAATACGCAAGGAAAGTGAAAGGACAAGAGAAAAAAGAACAGAGAGTGAAGAAGAGAAATTTAAAACTACAATGTATCTCAAAGAAGGCAGAGGGCAACAGCGGTCAGGCTGTACAAAAACAAGTCCGGTAAAAAGCTTCTGGTGCTGAAGGTGCCACGAGGCACCTGTACTTTATGAGGCAATCACCTGGCCTGTAATTTCAAGAGATTTTTCCAAGCTTGTAGAATTCTCACCGGTCCATCTTGAGGTCCATAATTTGGAAAGGCCTCTGACCCCCCTGAGGGTTGTTGATTCCATTAATCTAGCCCTAGGTTGCCGGAATGTTGGGTCCTTTAATAACATATGACTTAAATCGGTTTTTAGGGGCTCAGAAGCTGTGTAAGCAACATCTGTGGAACAAAAAGGACCAAAAATATACGCTGAGGGCCATTTTGTCGATTGTGAAGGGAAAAATTGATAGACCATCCTTTATTTATTCGAAAAAAATTCCTTCCGGCTCGGCTTCTTATGATGTTTCCTTGGCATTCGTCATTCAGATCTTTTGAAAGCCAGCATACATTGACCCCTGAAGATATTTCAATGATCTGTCTCGAAACATTGAAGTAGACAGTCTCTGTGTTGGATGTGGTCTGAGTCGCAACTGAAATTTCCCTAGATATTGTCTTCACTGA
Organism: Penicillium atrosanguineum; assembly: GCF_028827265.1. NCBI lineage: Eukaryota > Fungi > Ascomycota > Eurotiomycetes > Eurotiales > Aspergillaceae > Penicillium > Penicillium atrosanguineum. Next base: position 888,467 of record NW_026623133.1, on the reverse strand, counting down.
GTATTTTCTCTGTTCCAGGTAGATAATGCAGACATGGGACATTCAATTACTACAGAGACCGGCATACTTTTAACCAATCATTGACTGCAGCTGACTTTATGTAGCTATGGGCAACGCCGCTCATGGATGGAATGGGGATGCCCATCGAAATAGACAATCAGAAGATTGGTGGAACGAAAGCACCGATGAAGCTATTTGGAAGCGAAGGACAGAACGTGCGAACCCCTTTTTGCGCGTTAAAATTAAATTTTTGGTTTCTTGGTGTACGTCGAATGATCCTATCTACGTTCGACTTTGAGGGGTCCGTCAGGGTCTAGCAGATGAAAGCCATGGTACATCTACATTTGGTTCCAAGGTCAACGAAACACTGAAGCACAATGGCATATTTGACTAAAGGTGTAAAGGAGAACATGCGAGTGAGATATCTGCTCTAGAACTTGTACTTCTCCTCTTGGTCCTGTGTAAGGTGTGATTAGCTATTTTCTGACGACATTCGAAATGCGATGTGAGAATGAAACTTACCCAGTATTTGTTGAACCCAACGCCTTCGCAGACCTCATCGTAAGTCAAAATCATGGGAGGAGCGCCCACAGTCATGCTCCTCTTGAGCCCATCCAAAGCCTCACGAACACTTTTCAGGTGAGCCGCCACCAATGTCCAAGGATACGCGACCGCGCTGTATCCCAGCTCCGCGAGCTCCGTGGCAGAGAGATTCTCGGTCTTTCCACCCTCAATAATGTTTGCAAAGATCGGAATATCAATTTCCTGCGCACATCGCTTCATGGCATTGCGATCGGGAAGAGCCTCGATAAAGATAGCGTCGACACCAATACGTTTGAACTCTTTGGCGCGAGTCATGGCTTCATCCCAGCCATGCATCAATGCGTCCGTGCGGGCAAGAATGAATATATCTCTCCCTTCATTACGGGCATCAACTGCAGCCTGAATTCGAGCATAGGCCTCTTCACGGGAGACGACGCTCTTTCCTTTGGTGTGTCCGCAACCTGGACATGGTCAATGTGATGTTTCCAACGGATTTGAAGTCGATCTTCACTTACGCTTCGGCCACTGCTGGTCTTCAATCATAGCACCAGCTGCACCTGCAGCTGCAAAGCTCTCAACAGTTCGCTTCACATTCATAGGGCTTCCGTACCCGGTGTCTCCATCGGCCATAATGGGGATGGACACTTGACGGTATGCCTCTTGGATCTTGTCGCAAAGCTCAGGCATTGAGATATATCCTGCATCGGGGAGCCCGTATGCTGAGGCCACAGCATATCCCGCTAAGAAGACTAGGGGAAATCCCGCCTCCTCGACCAGGCGCGAAGAGAGCCCGTCATAGGTGCATGCGTGCGCGAGAATTTTGGTGGGATCGTTGCGAGCCTCGAGCATCATCGTGCGCAGACGCGATGTCTGCTCAAATGGGATTCTTCCTCGAACATTTTTCAAAGTCAAGTTCACGGTCGTGTTACTTCCATCCTGCGGGCCAGAGCTCTCGGGAGCTTCGAATTGGAACGGATAGGGGACAGTGCTTGCAGACATCTTGGGTGGTTTTGCTTTTGCTTGGTACTCAAAAGATGAAGTTGAAATGAGAGATGCAGAGCCTTTTAAGTTATGGATATGAATGCGATATCGGCAAAATGTCATCTGCAAGTTGCCCCAGCGATGCATGCAGCGGATACTTCAACGCGGGTATTTGGCACTATCCGTCCGCGGCTGGTTCCCCCGCTCGACTCAATCATACCGAGGGTTTGCAGGCAGGGAGAGCGGATCACCGGGTCCAATCACAAGATCATCATATACATTTGGCTCTATGCTACGAAGTCAATCAACGCGGGGAACCTAGCATGTCGGCAGTTATTGGTGCCCCTATGCCTGTGGGGTACCCCAGATTTTCTTAATTGGTACGCCTCAGCAACCATTAATGATTTCCTTGGTGAGCGGCAATTTATATGCGAAGAGAGAAAGATAATTTAGTTCCCTTCTTCCCTTCCACATTAGCTGAGGAAAGACCTTCTTTTCAACTCTTCTTACTTGCACTGATCGAGTAAAGCATCATGTCGAAATACAAAGATCCAGAGCAGCTGCCCAGTTGTCAACACTTTGAAAGTACTGCCGCTGGAAAAGGCGATGTTCAAATTATGGTCCCCGATGACCGACAGTCTATTATTCGAAAGAAGGTGAGCTCAAGTTTTCTCTTGAAGACCAAGCCAATCTGACATTGATCCAGTTCGATCGCCGGGTCCTTCCCATTGTTTGTATTCTCTACGTCCTGTCCTATCTTGACAGAGGTAAGTGAAAGACGCCACTCACCCATATGGCTATTTCACGCATACCATCTCACACATGGAACAGGAAATATTGGTAATGCTAAAGCCGTGGGAATGGACAAGGACCTCAACCTAACCGCTCGTCAATGGTCTTGGGTGCTTTACTCATTCTACATCTGTTATATCATATTCGAGTGGACGACGATCATGTGGAAGATTCTCCCGGCACACGCTTACATCGCATCGTTGTGCATTTGGTATGTTCAACTTACGCTATATTGTGGTTTTCTTCATGCTGAAATCGTGTTTAAGCTGGGGTGCAGCGGCAATGTGCAGCGGTGCAGTCAATACCTTTTCGCAACTGGTCGCTTGTCGATGTTTACTTGGTATTTTTGAAGCTGTCTTTGGCTGTGGTGCACCCTATTTTCTTTCCTTGTTTTACCAAAGAAGAGAGCTAGGTTTCCGCTTGTCACTGCTTCTTGGCATGTCTCCGGTGGCGAATTGCTTTGCATCAGCTCTCGCATATGGCATCACCCAGATCAACGGCTCATTAGAGCCATGGCGGTACCTATTCATCATTGGTAAACGAAATCAATTTGTATGCTCCAAGGCTTCATAGCTAATTTCTGGCAGAGGGAGCTCCTACAATTCTTTTCTCGATAGTTGTATTCCTCTTCCTTCCAGACTCCCCAGGATCGGCTAAATTTCTCAGTGAAACTGAGCAAACCGAAGCCGTCGAGCGTCTTCAGACTGTTGATAGAACAGCAAAGGGAAAAATGCAATGGAGCCAAGTCTTCCAAGGATTGACCGACTACAAAAATTACGTCCACATGGTCATACATTTTTGCTGCAACTATTCGTTCTCGGGTCTATCAAATTTTCTACCAACAATCTTAACGAACATGGGCTATACGTCAATAAATGCGCAAGGGCTGGCAGCCCCACCTTATCTTGCTTCGTTTTTCTGCTGCGTTGCCGCTGCTTTGGTATCAGATCGATGGGGAAATCGTGGCTATGTGGTCACCTTTTTTGCTTTAATGGGTACAGCTGGTTACCTCATTCTGACCTGTGTGCAGGACGAGTCAAATACAGCCACACGCTATGCTGGCGTCTGGCTCGCGACGTGTGGAATTTTCCCCTCGCTCTCCATCAATATCACCTGGCTATTAAATAATCAGGGTGGGGATAGTAAAAAGGGCGCTGGTATGGCCATGTTAGCCATATTTGGACAGTGCTCTAGCTTGATCAGCAGCTCCGTCTTTCCTGATGCCGATGCACCCCTGTATACGAAAGGGTGCGCCCTTGGTTGTGCTTTCACTGGCCTAATCGCTGTTTTGGCCATGGGACTGCACGTTTCTTTGACCTTGGAGAACAAAAAAAAGATCGTCTCTATGGGCCAGTCAACGAAAACGACAGGGTCGATGTGACCGAGGGAGGCGATCATCCTAACTTCCGATACTTGACTTGACTTGATTTGACTCGACTTGATATGACCGGATTTGCAAGATTGACTACGGTCGGAACATGACCAAATTTGTTATTTTAATCTCCATTTGCTACATTAGGATGAAAGCAAATTCCTCTTTCAAATTTTCATGCCTCAGGACGGTGACATGAGAGATCAGCGGTCGCCGCTACATCAGTACATAGACCTGACCCATCATAACTTCTTGCAGAAGAGAAATATTCAAGCTTCTGAATATAGTATCTTTGCAGAACTTGATAAATAGAAGGACAGCCTTCAGTAAACATGGCCATTGTCCATATAACGCGTGCAATGTCATCGGGGGAGACCGGACCCACCCGCGGGTATTTCAAAAGGCCGCACCTTCCCCCGCATATCCATCTTCCATCTTTTACGCCGTCATGGAAAAACGTCCGCCGCACAGCAGAGCTGTGATCGATCATGAGTTCCAGCGTGCATACAAGGCGTGCACACCATGCGCTCGACGAAAGGTGAAATGCCTGCCGGGAGACGGCGACAAATGCATCCGATGCAACAGACAGCAGCTCAACTGCGTTTTCAGCTCCAAGAAACCGTGGTCTCGACCTTCAAAGAATGGCGTGGAGTCACAGCCCCTTAGAAGATCGCGGATATTGAGAAACAGTATACCGAGGTTAGATAGAAGTTCATTGGGCCAAAGTATCATCTAATGACGGAATTAGTAGTTCACAGTCGGCTTCCCTTGCCCAACCCGAGACTCAGGATGAGGGTTTACCTGCATCTATGTTACAGAGAGTGGTATCCAATAACAAAGATGCTATGAGTATCCTCTTCGAAGCAGCTCTTTGCGAAGAACCACGAGATGCACCGGCCAGACGAGAACCATATAACACGCAGATATCGCAGACCCCGAATGAAATGGACACCGTCCAAATTTGGAATGCTCATCGTTTCGTCAAAATGGGCTGGTTTACAGCTAAAGAAGCTATGAGTCTTGTGGATCTGTAAATCGGCGCCCCTTTCGATCGCACTGCGGTGCGGCGCCATAACGGCTCATACTAACCTTGCCCCGGTAGTTTTTTTGCAAACCTAAACCCGCTTTCTCCCATCTTGACTGACTTCTATGCTTGCCATAAGAACCACTTCTATCTTGTCACTCAAGAACCAATGTTAAGTTGTGTAATCCTAATGATCTCCTCGCGATACCATACACTAGCAGGAGTCGGCAGCTCTTCTCGAGCCTTCTTCATCCATCAGCGCCTGTGGCAACATTGTCAACATTTACTTCTACGCTTGAGTCTTGGTCAGGAGAAGATATCAAAAGCCAAGACACGGAATATTGGGAGCATTGAGGCATTGATATTGCTTTCCGAGTGGCACCCGCGAGCACTGCAATACCCCCCGGAGGCGGATGGTTGGGATTCCGATTTCCTCATGTCACATCTCGATGCCCGAGACCCACCTTTGCCGACTGAGGAGACACCTGTGTCCGACAGATGGAGAGAGGATGTCGTGGAGCCGACAAAGCGGTTTGAGCGCATGTCTTGGATGGTTCTCAGCTCCGCTTTAGCTCTCGCTCACGAACTAGGCGCGTTTGGCCCCACCAAACGACTACCGAAACCAGACGATCTTGTTCGGATAGACGCAGCAATATATTTGGAACATCTTGAGCTGCGCCGCCAACGTCTCCCAAGCTTGTTGTTCGTCTACATTAATGTCTTGTCCACTCGCATCGGGTGCACATCGCCCATTTCACCCGAGGTAGAGGTCTCGCCTCCTGACTCGACAATACTAGGTCCAATTGATCACATATGGTTATCCTTCATGAATTCGTGGATTAAACTCACGAGATTGACTTGTTCAACTATGGCTGAGCTCTCTCCTCTGGTGAATACGACGTCGGGGACCAGATCACCGGGGAGTTTTGTTTCTATTCTCGAAGGAAAACAAATGCTACTTTCTGATTGGCATCGCCAGAATCTCAGTACTAATTTCATGGAGTCCCCTTTTATGGAAATTCTTTTCATAGAATATCAGCACCTCCGTATACTGATCAACTCGGTTGGCATGCAGAAAATTGTGCAAAAGGTTCTAGAGCAAAACAGTTTGCAAAGCGGGTCTACAATTGATTACCCCTTCATCGAAAAGGCACGGCAGACAAACATGACTGTCCGAGAGTATGGCTTCATTGAAGAGGTGATCGATGGCTGCTGTCAGACTCTGGGAAAGGTGGCCGCGCTGGGAACAGCGGGCTCCCTACATTACTCACCCATGAGACTCCTGTTTCGCACAATTAGCTCTTCTATATTCTTGATGAAAGCTCTGGCATTGGGGGTTCGCAACAGCAAGCTGCAAGAAGCTTTGCAGATACTCGACCGGGCTATTTGCGCTCTCCAGGACGATAACCAAGACGATGTCCATTTGAAGGCCCAATACGCTATCTTGCTGAAGATACAGGCCTCAAAGCTCCGGAGAAGCCTTGTTTCCTCACATCAAACGGGCTCTCTCCAGAAAACACAGTCGAGTGATCCTGGAAGGGCTTTGCAGCTGCCCGAAACAGCGCCACCACACGCGCAGCCTATTCATCAACAAGGCACGGAGAACGAAATAAGCTTAGATAACTTCTCTAATTTTGATTTCAACGACTGGCTATCATTACCTTTTGATCCGTCTATGGCACCTTTTGGCCCATATGAGGGAGACTTTGGGGTTCGTATGGATGGTGTTGATTTGGATCTTGACTTCCTATGGCAATTACCTGCATGATGTGAAAAGTCACATCAAAGCACTGCATTATATCAACCATCCTCACAATTGAAAGCAATAAAATGGCCAATATGCGCGTTTTTTCTACTTCTAAACGACGATAGTGCAAGCAAAGGCGACCCAGTCATCCCATTTTTAGATCAAAATTGTCGCTCGTTCCCGTTAGGTGACGAATTCCGACTCCGGTCCGGCGATACCTGCTGAGCAATTGTGGAGTCCATGGGGCCTCTGGCATGGTAAATCGGAGCATCCCGATCCTGGTACAACCGGAACGGGGACTGGTTTACCGCACGAGACCCTGGTGGCTGAATAGAGCGAGACCGCGCGGAGTCTCGCACATCGTCGACGGAGAAGCGTCTGTGATCGTTCCTGATGATATTGGTTGGGACAGGGCTTTTATAGATTCCTTGGGCCATCTCCTGTTGCATGAGTTTCATCTACATTGCCATGAAGTCACGGAAGATTGTCTTATTGATATCTTTGGGTGGGGACTTGGGCGTGGTCATGCTTTCGGCATCACTGACAGAGTGGGGACACTGGATGGTGAAATCTTCGCCTCGATGTTTGAGCTTATTGTTTTCGTCGCTGTGGACCTTCAGTGCTTCAAAAAGCTGACCGTTTGGCTTCTTGAGCTCCAGCAGTTCTTCGGCGTGCAGCGCCAGTTTGGCGTTGAAGTGCCGTTCGAGTTGGGCAATCTCATCCGTGTGGGCTGAACACTTGAGAATGGCTTTGCTGCTCTGTTCCTGAAGCTCAAATATCCGATCGGCTTGTAGCATTAGCTGAGTATTGCTTTGGTCGCCCTGTTCATTGAGTTTCGAGAGCCATTCATATTGACTCCTCTGAGTCGCAGAAAGCTGCCAGGCGAGCGACTTGAAGCCGTTGATATTCTCGTTATGCTATTCAATATTCTTATCGACGTGTGCCTGGTGGTGGATCAATTTGGCGTTGACTTCATCGTAGCGGCCTTCGAGCTTCCGAATCTTCCTGGCATGCGTCTCGATCTCGATGCCAAGCTCCTCGTTCTTCTCCACAAGCTTCGTGATTACTTGTCCCTGCTTTGTGAACATGTCATAGGTCCAGTCGCTCTCGCTTTTGACCTTTGTCATGACTTCTTTCTGGACACTTCTTTCGATGTGCTCTTTTCTCCCCATGGTTCGGTTATTAATAAATTCGGGAACGGACTGGGTCTTTGTCATCATTCTCTCCCATGCATTTATCGAAACTATCCGAATTCCATCCATGGCATCGGTTTCTGGTTCGAATCGTCACTTTAGAGGCTGCCTGCTTTAGAGGATTCGAGAGCTGCCTCTGGGGCATCTAGAAACCCAGGAATCAGCGGCGGTACAATACTTCTCGTGAAATTTAGTCACCCGACTCACTGATAGCACTCACTGTGCTGATTGAGTTGATTTTCTTGTTCGATTCCTGTCGATGAGTTAGGTTTGAGGCTTGCTGCTTCTGAAAGTTGGAGCCAGCCCAGGAGGGCGACTTTAGGACTGGTCACTTGGTTCGGAAGCCATGGTTTCGTATCAGCTTTTGGTAAATGTGAACAGATCGCTGATTTGATTTGATTTTTCTCTCCCTCTTGACAAACTAGTAAAACTAGTACGCTTGATGTCAAAAGTGCGGTGTTGTCTTCCTCGTAGGATGTTGTGAAGGGAGACAGGGTGAAAGGGAAGCCGCTCAGGATTGAATGAAACCAGTCGAGTCAACGCGTCTAAAAGCCAGATGCTTGAGATGGATGAATGTGTGAAAATTCAGCGGGTTTCCAAAGTGGGGGTGAGGCCCTCTATAGATTCAAAGACATTTACCAATATCATCCACATTACGCTTCAGAGATCGGCTATCTCTACACTCACCAAAACATCACTGAGCTCGATACCATACGCACCGATGCTCTGAATCGGTGCTGCACCAACGGTCCCCGGTATCAGTGAGAGTATCTCCACGCTACCGAGATCATGGTTGATGCAGTATTCCACCAGCGAAGACCACTCAACCCCGCCGACTCGCAGCACTGTGCGAGTACCATCTTAAGATACGACCTCAACGCCCTGAATCTCATTCTTCAAAATAATGTCATTGTACTGCTCTTCGGGTAGCAGGATATTACTCCCGCCGCCAATAATCAAATGACGGTTCTCCCTGCGAGGAGATCATTAGGATTACACAACTTAACATAGGTTCTTGAGCGACAAGATAGAAGTAGTTCTTATGGCAAGCATAGTGGGAAATTCAATTGCAATTCACAAGACGATCCATCCTAGAGCTGTGAATATCGAGATCGGTCCATACCCTGCTTTCACAACAGACCTGCAATCCCAGATCATGACGCTGCTTTCCCTTGCTTGAGGGATGATGTGGAAAGTATTAGGAAGTGATGGCAATAAGCTGACGTAGCTGACAGCGCTCCCCAGTCTTTGATGGCCAAAAAATTTGGCACTGTGAGAGCGTCTTTCTTTTGATATGACCAATGAGAACTGCTAGATGAGCATGTGCTAGATTTTGCTTTTCATCTTCTGATTAGACAGGTCGTGGTTCACCGGGGCAGCCCGATGGGGAGATCTCGCTATGAGTTATCAACTGCACCAGGCCAGCCCAACATTAGATCGATTTCCGCACAATTGAAAATGTCACATACACCTACAAAGCTTGGCTGCGTGGGTCCATCAATCAAAATGTGGCCATACTCCGTTCTAGATTATTGTGAAATAATGATCGCACAAATATAAAAATAATCAAAGCACGCTATGCCGGGTGTAGCAAGGAGTGGATCTCAAGGAAGCTGGGGAAAGCTCATCGAGAATGTGTGTGGCACCGATACTAGTGTTGTACCTGGAGAGCCCCCGTTGTGGCTTTCGACGTAGGGCAAACAGATGTTGGCCCCAGGCAGCCTATGGGTCCGGACCTCCTGAATCGAGAATCGTGAATCAAAGGGAGCTTTGGCTTTGGCTTTGGCTTTCGGCTTCGGCTTCAGATTCAAGCATGTACATCTAGGTATGTCCATCCCTATCTCGACGATACTCAGATCTACAGCCGCTATGCCCAGCATGCCAGATCGTGGCTTCTCGTGGGAGCTTAAACCCTCGAGAGCCGTTACCCTTGGGAACCAGCTCAACAGCTCAGACCAACAATACAAACAACCCCAGCAGAGCTTGGGTTCGAAATTACCCTGAATCGACATGTTTCTGCCGCGACGCGTCTCTTGAAATTCAGCTGTGTCGGTACCTGTTAACAGAGCTGATACCACCCCCCCTGTATTGAAGGGCTCCACTGCCCCATCAAGTGGATTAGATTCATCACCTGGACGAGACTGGGACAGGGGATTCCGGCTACAGGTCTCCGTAGTCCCGTATAACCCGTCGTTAGAGACAGACATTTGTTGCTATGCAACAGCTACAGATGTTACGCCCCCTGCATGGATGTATTTTCCGCGCATATCAAAGAGATGATCCCTCAATTGGCTAGATAGGAAAGAAGTAGCCAGCTGTCCTCTTCTCGCCAAGTAATTCCAGCATGACCTCACGGCGGGTCTCTGGTCGATGATGCCTTGATGAGTCGGATCGATGGATACCGTATTGTAATTTTACCCGTACCCTAAAACACCCGACACGCGGCCCCTGGATCTTCCTCTCGTCCCCTGGGGCACTTCCACCACTTCCATCACCATTAAAGTAGCCGGATGTCCCTAGCAAGCTGCCATTCAAATTAAAGCTATTTTTTTTTATTTCATTGTTATTTTCAACATATAATGTAGTTGGGAGTAGGATACCGCAAGGGTGTTAACGGTGCCGGCAATCCCGATAGAGCTTGTGTGGGTCCGCCAAGATCCGACTGCAGCAGTTCGAATTATCCCGGAATGAGCCTCTTCAGCCTCCGGATCCCTGTGCGACGTTTTATAAGCCCTCGCATGGGAGCATAGGGGTGCTCCGATGCATGTCAAAGGTATCGGGCTGCATCTATGAAAAGAGCCCTTTATGATAGGCGTGTCAGTCTGTCAGCGGTTCCTTGGCCGGGGGGTCCCGGATAGGTAATATTGTGATCCGGTTCTGGCGGACCCGGAATCCTTAGGGTGGAGGCCGATGGGGGTGGACTGGAATTTAGGAGTCCATATCCATATTAATTTTTCCCTGAAATTTTCGCGCTCCTGCGGAAAACCTATAAAAGCATGCCTCGGGCCCGTGGCTGCACCAGCGTGCGATGGCTGGGAAAACTGACGAGCCGAGCAAGCAAGTAGTCCGAAGAGGGCAAGATCCGGTCTGTCCAAATTACGTGTTCCCAATTAGACCACTCGGTGAAGTTGATTTCCGAGGAAAGGGAGGGTAGGAATATCCACCTGACCCTCCTTTCAACCGACCAAGTGGCTCCCGGGGATGTTGGTTGCCCAGTGAATCCGTATTTAGTGGACCTGGAATCCGAGTCGGCCCGGTTTTGGCGACGCCGGGAAGAAATCTGGAAACCTAGCGTCTGTTTTAGGGTGCCGATACCATTATGATTGGTGTAACAGATGTGGGTCTGTGGATCTGGGACCCACTCGATTAGAACATGATGATCCACTGCAGGGAAGGGTGAGAAAAAAAAATTTGGGAAGCTTACTCTGAGCTCGTTTGCTCATTCCCATTCCCCCTTCCCTTCCCACCCCCTAACTGTGAAAATAAGGGTCACTCTCGATCTAATCACAAACAATTGAAACATTGATGCAGGGGAAACCAACTAGATGAAATTTATTTGCTTCTGGGGAACGAATATCAGGTGGATCCGAACATACACGTAGACCCGAACGAACCCGAATCCAGCCTGCGATACCTGTAAGAAATGAAAGATTGTTGAAATACAAGGTAAGCATTCCATGTAAAGGTGATTTGCGAGTGAAATACTCCGGCGTCCGCACAGAGTAGGGCTTTTTTCACACGCGCACTAGCCTCGACCGGGAGGCGGACGGGCGAAAATTGTGCCGTAGAGTATTTATGTCCTGGGACGACCTTCTTCCGTAGTTTCCCAGCTTTTTCTCCCTGAAAAGTTCCTATCCATCCCATAACCAACCCTCCCTCCAAACTCCTCTCCAACCATCACAATGGCCTCCCGTGTCTTCACTCAGCGCCTGGCTTCCACCATGGCCCAGACCTCCAAGGTCGCTCGCCCTGCCGCCCGCTTCCAGCTCAACGCTGCCACCAAGCGCACCTTCACCCAGAAGGCCCCCGCCGCTACCTTCGGTGCCCCCAAGCGCGTCGCCGCTCCCACCGTCCTCCAGGCCAACGCCCGCCAGGCCTTCCAGTCCGCTGCCCGCCGCCAGTACTCCTCCGAGGTCGCCACCGCCATGGTTGAGGTCTCCAAGAACCTGGGTATGGGTTCCGCCGCCATCGGTCTCGGTGGTGCCGGTATCGGTATCGGTCTCGTCTTCGCCGCTCTCCTGATGTCCGTCTCCCGCAACCCTGCTCTCCGTGGCCAGCTCTTCTCCTACGCCATTCTGGGTTTCGCCTTCGTCGAGGCCATGGGTCTCTTCGATCTCATGGTTGCCATGATGTGCAAGTACGTCTAAGCGTTTGATCGAAGGGCTTTGAAGGAACAAATAGAAAAGATCTCCTTTTTTCTTTTGTCCGCCGGGGAGGGTATCTGGTCGTGATGTATTACCATGTACTACTTTTCAGCGTCATCTACAACTTTTCCTTTCTGTACATATAGAGTCTATATGGCCTACCTATCCCGACTTCCAAGAGCCAAACCAAAACTCTGTGTGTTGCGTCCTCCGGCTGTATCACCATTTCCTAATAGCTCTTCCTGCGTCTTCTGCCTCTTGAGCATTTCATCGTAGATTGGCCTCTTTCAGTAGAGATGGCATCCAGATCTCAGTTCTGGACTTGTCGCGATCAGTCCCTGAATTGGAGCTCCAAGCTCAATCATCACAAACAGTTCAGCTGAATCTGGGGAGTCGCCCTTGCTTCCAAGTTTGACGATTCCCGCCTCGGGGCTGCTACGTGTAATCTTCTCCCATCGACAACACTACAACCACCATCAATTGGCGGTCAATGCTTAGCCATTTGAATCCACTCATCACATTCGGTCGACTGAGCTAGCTTGGTCTATAATTTTCTAGCTATGGGAGCAGCCTTTGGAGCTTGACATCCCCGGCATCCCCAGCGCAGAGCCTGCACTAGCTCCGGGACCTCGGGTAGCGCGTTTCCGCATGGGCCGGCTGACTCAGCTGCATGACATCAAGGAGATGAATTCATTATCTGAGTATATAGATCTTAGATGATCTTAGTGAGGTTGCAGAATAACTGTCTGTGTAGCAATTCGCTGAGATGAGTTGTATTACTAGGTCCGTGGTTGGGGTGCGACGTGGCTGCGTGGTTGCAATAGCCGGTGTCGGCTACCTAGGAGGTTGCGGAAGAGTTTGATACCTAGACGCAAACAGTTAAGGTACAATACGATGCGATGTGTTATTGATACTCAATGACTCCTCCTAGTCAAAACTGAGGCTTGCTTTCTCTCTCGAGGTCTTTTAATGGATGGTTCTACTTATATGAGGTCCTAGGTTCATCCCTTGGACTTCTTGGCGATGGAGAGGTCCGGGTCCGTCTACATCTTTGTGCATGCATTTTATAGGTACAAGAAGAACATTTCATGACCCTGGACTTGAATGCAGCCATTGGCCTATATATAGTCATGTGCGTAGTTTTTCTATACGATAATAAGCGTCCCTGAGATGCTACAAAATAGGCTGCATGGGATAAGTATATATTGGACGAGCATCACGTTATCTGACACACATTGAAAAAATGACATACTGCTGACTTTATGCATGGAAAGGTGTCAGAAAGGTAGAATCATGCCTGTCAAGAAGAGTTGGTCTATTTTTAAATAGCTAATGACACTCAAGAGTTGCGTGTAAGGCTGCAGCCTCATTTTGTGCAAACTTTCAAGGGGCTACGGCTACGGCCACGGCAATCACGAAACCTCCAAACACAGCACATCACATCAGCCACACAAAGCAACTATCGAAGTTTATGAAACAGTTCAATCCACATTTAATTAAGTATAATCAAAGTCATTAAAGTCAACAGACAGGGAACAAGTAAAGATCCAGACACAAACAAATTCGACTCCGATCATGCCACAAGACTCGCTTGCTCAAATGCTGTAGGGAAATAGGTATCATGACATGGGAATAGGAAAGCCAAACAAAGCGAGCTAAAGGTGGAAGCAAAAAGGGGGCTGCACGTTAAAATATTTCCAGATCTTCAAACTCCACAACCAGCCCGTCCGCAGATCCAGCCGCCAACGAACTATCCAGGCTCAAGCCATTCATCGCGTCGAACATAGTCTGCCCGCGACCTAAGTTCATAGGCCGGCTCGCATACATCCCAACATGAACAAACTTATCTTCAACACCGTAAAAGAACCAATTGACTTCCCGCAGCTTCGTCCACGTAGAACCCACCGCCCCCGGGCTCCGAGCAAACGGCGAAGCAGAAGGAACTTGGTACCAAACCCAAAGCGCATGACCGATACGTTCGAGTTTGATGCGTAGAGACTGAACACAAGGTCCCTCGGCAGATTGAACAGGAGACACGCACCAGTCGGCGCCATCTGCCGTCGCGCTAGTTGAGGAGGCATTGACGGTGCCTGATGAAAACTCCATGCCAGCTTTGACCCATTTGCACGGTGGCCGGACGCCTGATCGGCGGTCTGTGGTGATTGCCGGGGCACCCGAGAAGGACTGCGGCGCTGCGCCGGCGTAGATGACGAGGCCGCCTTGGTCCCATTCCATTTCCCAGTCGGCGCTGACGGTGACTTCGGCTACAACGAATGGGTGTCGTAGGGAAGTGAATACGATTGGCGCGGTCGATGTGTCGCCGTTGGGGGGCTTACGCCATAGATCAGTGTTTGGACCCGCTGTTAGAGTGAAGTATTCCATGCACTGCGGAAGACTGAACTCTGGTGGTAGGTTCAAGGCTGTGAAGGAGGAGCCGTCTGGAGGCATGTTGAAGTAGATTTTTTTGGACTTCGAAGACGCCTGGCAACTCCTGGGCTTCTTATGCCTTATATAGAGAATTGATACCGATCGTGCTGACTGTCCAATGCTGAGTCAATCAATGCCTCTAGGTGGACTGCGCTTCACTGTAGAGTAATCCAACCGAGTCTGTGCGGATCGTCAGACGGGAAAGCCGGAGATACAGGGGACCACAGCATTCGTTCCCAGAGAATGAAAAGAATGAGGCGAAGAACCAAATCGACAGGAAATTCCGATTCTTGCGGGGCAAATGTTGGGATATGATGTCGACTGTGCGCGTTATGCGGATGAGCAGCCGCATGCGGGCATCAAAGGAACACGACAGAAAGAGAAAAACAAAAACAAGATGAAAATGAAAACCCCCGACACGGGGAATTTAATTTGTGGCTAGTCACTATTTATATTATATCTTCCCCCTGGAGCTCAGGGGAGGGCAAAAACAGGAGCCTAGCAAGACCAAAGCTCGAACCACCTGGGGACAACCGAACTACCGGGCTCCCCTCAAAGCAACTGGGAGCACTTCGGGTGGGCTCTGGACCTGAAGACCGCCAAAATCTCGACAGATGGTGCGGACCAGTTTGCAAGTGGCGGGTCATCATGCATCCTGGGGGATCCATCACGTCGTGGATCCTAGGGCAACGTGGGAACTGGGAATTGGAACAAAGGAACTAGAGCTGAAACAGATCTTTGTCGGTGGGTTCATTCTCTGTCCAGCCGTGCGACGGACGTGCGACGCAGTGGCGAGCACAATTATACTTCGGGGATCTGTAGACGATCGGTCGGGTGGGAAAACACGTTAACGGGAAGACTAGAGCTGAGTCGGCTCCAGGATCTTCCCTGATCGGGGCGTGATCGGTGTGGTCTGACAACTCTGGGGACATACGCTTCTCAGCTGCAGGTGGCGGTGATGCTAAGCCACAGCCTTTTGCCCTGCAATCGGCTGAATCTGGTCTATCGCAGGTGGAGTGACCGGAGGTGCCGTGAGTCTTAAAAGCGTTCGTCCCGCCATACTCCGACCTAAACTACCTTCCTAAGGATCCTTAGGGCAGGTGCAATGATTTGCGTGGCTAATTATAGCGTCTCCACCATCTTTACGATCTCGTATGCGCTGGCACAGGCGCCACTCGACTCGATCTTGACTCCAGCTGATGACACCACCTGAAGTCTCTGTATAACAAACAGTCGCTCCCAAATCACTCGTCATAAGATGATTCTAGATGAAAAGGATATCACGCGGGGCCTAAAAATAATTGTATCTCACAAACAGGAAAAAAGGGGCCAAAGCCACGAACTGCGCGCCAAGCTACCGGGCGTCTCACATGGCCTTAAACGAGGCTCCCGCCCAATAGTAACCTTAGTGAAGCGACATATACTGGCTAGCCTTCTCCTAAGGGTTCATGAGGCTCTGGGCATTACGCCCGGGGAAACGGGAGTTAAAACCAGCTCTGATGACTCGCCGCGCGTGGATTTCTCCTTTGCGCAAGTCTCCTGCTCTATTACACCCTGTGCAGTAACAGTAGCTAGAGAGGAATTCACAACTTCGTTTGAAACGTATTTTGGAATACTTTTTACATTGGTCGGCCTCGCTCCAACATGCCTTCGCACGGGCTTTTCGCTCGCTACAGCTACGGCTATAGTAACTCGAACCCGTGGAGCAGAGAGTACCGACTTTCATTAGACAGGCTTGATCAGCCTAAGTCTTTGTTTATTGCTGAATTCGCTTTCGATGTTCTGACTCTGGCTGCCCTCATCTGCGGTATCATCTGGGCATGTTTGATCCGCAACCACAGAGGTGTGCTGAAGGGCGTGCTCACTTCTCTTTTTACCTGGCTTATGTATGTGAATCGCCTTTTGCGTAGCGACACGTGCTAACAGAAAAAAATTCAGTGCCATGGTTCTAGATATTATTGAGGAGAGTCTCTTCCTGGCCGACGTTACAGTCACCCAGTACTATCTAATCGACTTGTTCCTCTATGACTTCTTCCTCCTGCTCAGCGAATGCATGCTCATTTTCGTCTTCTACAACGTCATCCACAAGCTACTCGGCCATCTCACGGACTCAGGCAGACCATACGCTGCTGCCGTTGTAATACACTGGATCGCTCTAGCTTTCGCGGTTGCGCTGGCTGTTGCTTCGTGGGCCTTATATGTCGGATACCTGGTGGCGTTCGTGCAGAGTTCAAGCGATTATCACCTTGGGACAATATATAACAAGGTGGAAAGTGCGCGAGCGATCTATTTCTGGTTAATTTCACTGGAGATCCTCGCGTGGTCCATCTTTGCGACTGTCAAGGCTGGATCCCATCGCTTTATCTCGAGAGTGAGTTCACATTCAACATTGCAAACTTGATGAATACGTGGTAATAATAGCATACAGATGCCCGCGGTCGCCCTCATAATTGGCAGCGTCTTCTGGTTCGCCCTAAACATGAAGTGGGCAGTCATCGCCATGCGCTACTGGCTTCCAGCCGACGGGCGTGCTCCTCAATATCTATCAACCGCCGTGTCTGTCTGCCAATTCTTCTTCTGTGGAGGTATCTACTTTGGCCTTCTCACCTGTTGCATGAACTGGAGCAAAGTCGGTGGCGAGGATGAGAAGCGCGTGCCTACGCAATATGCTGTGCCTGCCAGCTATCCGATGTACCCGGCATATACGACTTATCCCCAATTCCCGCAGTCCCCTCAGGAGTACCCTCCGCATATGCAGCAGCTTCAGGGTCAGCAATATTATCAACAGCCTCCGCACCGACCCCAGCAATAGAATTCACAGCAGTGAGGTAGTGGAGGCCTGAACAGTGACGAAATGGAGCTACGAGCTCCATTGTCAATACATATGCGAGGCAGCTTTGCGATTCAACTGCTCATGTGTTTTCGTTTGCGTTTCAATTACGCGACTATGATTTGTTTAAACCGATATCCCAGACCTAGTTTGGACGTTATTATTGTTCACGAAATACCCATATTGACAGGATAGGATACCCAAATTGAAATTTCCGATTCTACATTCCTTCTATTCTGTAGAGCGTAAAAGAGCATCAATATCGTAAGCTGCTAGCCTGTGACCGCCAGAAAATCAAGATCTGGTTGTTTCTCAGTCATTCCATCTACACTCCGCAAATGTCTTGGCAAAGCAGGCGGTGGCGGCAAAGCGATCACATCACCCGAACATCTATCAAACTCAGACT
Organism: Penicillium atrosanguineum; assembly: GCF_028827265.1. Taxonomy (NCBI): domain Eukaryota; kingdom Fungi; phylum Ascomycota; class Eurotiomycetes; order Eurotiales; family Aspergillaceae; genus Penicillium; species Penicillium atrosanguineum. The sequence continues at coordinate 870,788 of NW_026623133.1, read as the reverse complement.
AGCATCCTCAACCATGGTGTGCGCCAAGTGCCAGAAAAAGCTCAAGTCCACTGAGCTCGCCACGCCGGGCGTCAAGCGCAAGAATGATATGTACTACGGCTCTCCGTCTACCACTTTAGGCGGTTCTTCGGCGGCTGGTGCGGCAAAGGGCAAATCCACCCTGGGAAACACGGGTATTGGCAAGGTATGTTGTTTTTGCTTGCTTATGTTGTCTTCTCTCTTTGTTTTTTGGGGCATGGCTGAGTCAAATGCAGAACAAACTTCTCAGCGCGAAGGCGAAGAATCCTTATGCGGCATATGCTTCGTCTTGTGAGACTTGTAAGACGAAGACTGAGGCCGGGAAGAAGTACTGCCAGAGATGTGCTTATCAGAGGAACGGTATATTTCTTCTCAAACATAATCGTTTCCGTGATATCTTTGCTAATGGTCTACCTAGCCTGCCCGATGTGTGGCAAGAGTATGTCTGGCAAATCAGCCAAGGACCAGCCCGTTGTGCAAGGCCAGAAGTTCAACATGAAATGAGTTACATTTTCTGCCCGGGTTGGGGGTGATTGGATTTGGTAGTATTTTCTCTCAGTGCTCTATCACGGCATGGCGTTCGGAGTCCCAGTCAGGGCTATGTAATTAGGATCTAATCTCGATGAATAAATTTGATTGACAGTACAGAAATAATCTAGTTATACATGGCATGCGCGGTAAGAGTATATGCAGTGCGTCGATGACGCGTCATACCAGGCAACAAATCGCCAGTTCCTGGTTCCTGGCTTCGAGCTCGCTGCTCTTTGTTCATACACCAACTTGATCCAAACTCCGGTATACACTCCTTATCGATCCAACCGCTTACCGATCGGCAAGCATGTTCTTGACGTAGCTGTAGTATTGCGGGAGCACATGCTTCGCGATCTCGTCCTTGGACAACCACTTGAAGTCCTTGAGGTTCTGGACGTTGGAAGACAAGTCGGCTTGGCCGGTCATCATGCGAGTTTTCATGAAGAAGGTCTTCTCGCCGTGAGTCTCGGCGCCGGTGGCCTGGTCGATGTGGGGCTTGCGGTTTTTGTAGACGTGGTGTCCGGCGGGGTGGTAGCCGACCATCCAGGTGTTCATGTTGACACCGGCGGATTCGGCGAGGGTGCGCTCGGCAGCCTATAATGAGTACTTAATTAGAAAGACTGCCTCCGGATGAGATTATGTGTGGGCGCATGCTCACCTCACGGATGGTCTCCTCGTCCACTACGGGAGAGCTGGGGAACTTCCAATATCCCTCCTTCGACTGGACAAGGAGATAGAGAGTTTGGGGGAGCAACCGGTTCAGACTCTTAAAGTCGCCCTTCTTGTCGGCCTCCGTCACTCGCGAGAATGGCCGCGGGATCTCTTCCTTCTTGCTGGTATCTTGGGAGGTGGCGTTGGCTGTGGACTCAGCATCGTCAACCAACTTCTCCACCTGGTACTCGGGGTCAGACTCTCTGGACCCCATGAGAAGTTCGTCATTCCATGCGTCGCTGGCGTACGCGTTGTAGTTGCCGATGTCGCGTGCCGGGGTCCGGCGCTCGGCGATCTTCTTCTTCCAGTCAACATCGGCGGGGGTTCCACGCTTGAAGTAAAAGTATTTGGTAAAAGGCAGCGCCAGACGCTCGTTCAGACGCTTTTGGTAGAAATGGTAGGCTTTCTCGAACGGTTCGAGGTCGCGGGTGATCTGGGGCGGACGTGAAAGGACAACACCGGCGTTGATGGTGTAGACGGGCTTCACGACGGGGAAAGTGGTATCGGGGGCAGCGGTCGTTGACTGCGTCGCAGCCGCAGCAGAAGCATAGTTGCGGCGGCCGATGGTTTCTTGACAGCTTCTGCACACGCCGGAGTCGAGCCTTGACGGGCCTGGATCAGGGGAGTTAGTGGGAATTCCAATTCATCATAGATGGTACATACGTAGCAAGGAGGCTACGCGCCGGGCGCCATTGGAACCTGACGACATCGTTATAGAGACAGTTGATGCTGTTTCGACACCCTTTGCAACTCCGAGAAAAGTTCCAGCAAAGTCACGTTGGCACTACACCGAAAGGGGACTAGCGTAGAGCGGGCCACATAAAAGCGCGATCTCCGCTCCAAAGATTTTCTCTTCTTTAGGCACCCATTTCCTTATCGTCAGCTGCGTCTAGTAATTCCCACGACCAGTCGATCATTTAGTGGTGTCTAGAGCGACTTCGCGGCTGATTCGCTAGCGGTACCTTCGTATTGTCCAAGGTGTACTGTTAGATAGATGCGGCGAACATTTCGGCACTTCATTGGTGCTATCTCTAGGTATCTAAGTAGTAATACAAATTCATTTGATCCTCTCAAGCAACTATAATGTCTGTCAGTTCATGTTTCCAGTCTCCCTAGCCACGCTAAGGTCTATGATCTCTTCGTACATGCCGAACATGCGCAGCTTGTTTCCGTAAACGCTCCAAAAATTTTCGGTCAGTGGAGGAACTAGCTCGCCATTGCGAACCTTCCCAGCGACTGTACCTTCAGTCTCGACCGGGAAATGAAGTGAATCCTCCAGAGAGAAAGAACAGCTTTTGACGTCGTCACCCTCTGCGAAGTCCATCAGGTCGATCGGGTTGCTTTGAGCTTGTTTGGAGCGAGCATTTACGAGGCTATTGAAAAACTCCTGGGCATCGTACAACTGATCATGAGCAACTTGGAGTTGCATGCACAGCAAAGAACCCATTGCGCCCCGAGGCACAGTTATCTCCTTGCGAAGACGAAGCTGAACAGAGAGCTTGAGAAACAAGATGGCTGTGAGCATGCTGTCGTAGCCTGCCTCGTGAAGGCTCTCATGCCACAAGTACTTCCCGTATGCATTGTCTAAGGCCGTATAAATTCCTTGTTAGCTACCCGCGAAGTGAAGAATTCTCTGTAACATACTAATGGTGGGAACAGTCAAACTGGCCATCATCTTGCAGGCCTCCGGTAGCGAAGAGCGGGCATTACTACAGCCCGAGTAGGAGGTGTATAGATATTTAGTATCAATCACGAGTGGAAACATCCGGTGGAAGAGAACCTGGAACTCTCCTATCGTGTCAGGCAACTTGCCGATGAAGTGGTGGTAGAAGAATATCAAATCGGTGAAGCAGTTGTGTCCAACGAGGACTGCCCGATTGTCCTTGAGATGTTGCTTGAGGGCAGAGGCGAGCTCTTCGAGGATGAAATCCGTGGGTTGGGTGAAGAGATCAGCAAACGAAGCGCTTGGGAGGGACGTGAGATCTCCTCCTATTAAAGCGTCAGCAACCCAGCGAAATCCAATGCCTTTCAGTATTATTTGCTCCGCCTGCTCCTTCTGTATCTGAAGCCTCCCACTGTTCGCGTCTGTCCCAGTCTCCTGGACTTGAACATATCCGTCGCACGCGCTGGCTTGCAGGTTGGGGTAATCGATGCCCACCATAGTCACCAAGAGGTTCCTTTGCTGATAGTTCAAATAGCCAGGGAGATTATACTTAGCGGTAAAAGGTGGCATTCTTAGAATTCTTGGGGATCGACCTCGGAATATCCAGGCGTCAATCACAGCGTGAGCTGCCCGGCGGAATTTCAGAGACTCGGGGACTCTACCTCTCGGTTCCCAGGTAAAAATGCGCTCGGAATTTAGATCAAACGTTTCCCGGGCCTCTTGCTCTTCACGGTGAGTAAGGTAGTGGACACCTTCCTTGCAGAGTGCATCGATGCCGAGACCATGTCCCAACAGATAATCGATCGCTACGGAAAAGATATGAATCATTATGATGGATACAGAGGGCGAGGAAGACATACATGCGCTTGAGACCGTCCATTCACGGTTGATCTTTAGGGCCTGGTCCACGATGGGGCTCAAGTTAATATTGAACGGCTTGATCTGGTAGACGCCTGCATATGCCAGTGGTCAGCTTGAGTCTAGAAACAAGGCTGCAGATACCATCACGTACCATTTTCGGTGTCCTTACTGCAGAATGTTAGACCGACCTGCAGAATATGGTACTTCTCAGCGGCGCGTTTGTTTTCCAGATACCGTTCTTGGAGAGACAGACTCCGTGGTCCCCTCTCGGGGAGGCCAGAGCGATCCCGGAGAACTCGAAGTCGATCGCGACGAAGAAGCTCTGGGTGAGCTCTTTCAGGAGCCAAGGAAGATAGGATTGGAAGTTATGCTGGCCAACGTCCATCTTCTTGATGGATGAGAGCAAATGAAATTGTATTTGTGAGAGAGGTGAAACCAAAGGATGGTGTAGGCGCGAGATATGAACTGGGCGTGGAGAACAAGAGTTAAATGAGCATGGAAGGCGAGATGAAACGTTTGAAGTGAGAGGAAATGCGGAAGGAAGAGATGCAGAAGTAAAAACGGCACTTGGGCGGTTCCATTTAAGAGAAGTGCTTGACATGTTGTAGACGAGAGAGTGATGGTCATTATACGTGTACAAACGGTGCCTGCCCACGTTTATCGGCGTTATAAATCTGAATTGAATGATAATTAGCGACATTTTCTACTGTCTACAGTGATTTTTGCCCAGAAGATAGACACTGCACCTCGTAGTATACCTAGGGAGACCATATCCACTCGAGTGACTGATGGATAAAACACGTAATAGACATCTTGAAGTAAGAGAAATGTGCGTGGGAACTAAAATTGTGTTATGCTATGCAGTACGACTAATAGATAAAGCTGTCACCAGCGGTTGTGAGTGAATTTTAGAAGCAAGCAGCAATAGTAAATGTGGCTTATAGCTCGGCACACTGAGAAGGATCCTTAGAATAACGCCTAGCGCTTAAGATCTACATGCAGCGCGGCCAATTAACACGCGAAGAGATACCTTAAACGGCGTTCTAGAAACCGAACTTCAAGATATATCTCTTTAGCTCTCGGTATTCGTAGCGAGTGCAACTAATCCCGTACCCGAGGCCTTTTCCCAGCTAGTTTCCCGATGGCTATTGCCATACGTACTCCAGCTTCCAAGCTTCCTGGCTTGGGAGCATCTTCAATGGGATTTCATGATGATGCTTGATTTGACAGCAAGGCCATTATTCATTAAGAGGCGATTTTTGCTAGAGCTCGGACAATACAGCCCGAATACTAGTACTGTCTCTTTTTAGAACGCTTGAAAGATTTTGGGACATAGACCGGTGCCATGACCAAGGTTGAGACGATAGATTTGGACAGAAAAGATCCTTCGTTACCCGTTCGTATCATCTGCTTCAAGTGCTACTGGATAAAAACGAGGATCCTTCAAAAGGCATAAAATGCAGTAACAATGGCAGTGTATGACCGACGTAAACATCTGAACGTTCACGGGGAAAGCAATCCCGTGACTAACCCCGGACTTGGGCGAGCCGAGGGAAAACGACAGCCGATCGCAGAGTTCCCGGCGCCAGCTCTCCTTCTCTTCCTTCACCATCCATCTGTTCTTTTCTCGTTTATGTCCCAGAAGTAAACTATTTCGAGTGTTGCGCCGTTCCATGCTTCTGGAAAGCACCGCCTGACGCAATGTCGACACATACCAAGCTCTCCTCGTCCTCTACCAGCCCCACGAGGCTCTGCTCCAAGACCTACAAGAAAGCTTCCCAACTCTACCTCACACGACGCCTACCGGAATCGCTTGCATCCCTACAGCCAATCATCAATGTCTCGTCGTCACAAGATGAACAACAATACACGAATGGTGACTCGGCCGCGGCCGCGCCCGTTGCGCCGATCGCCACCGCCCCCGGCACGTGGAGAATCAAGGTGTGGAATCTCTACATCACGCTCCTCAGCGCAATAGTAGATCTCGGAGCAGAGGAAGGGAAGAATCAATTCGGTCAGAAAGAATGGAAGACAATTGCGACACAAGTTCGCGAAGGCGGCATTTGGCAGGCCGTTGTGCAGGGCGGATACCAAGGCCGGGAAGGCTCCGTTGACGCCGAGGTTGTCTATAACTTGTGGGTGTTCGCTTTCTACCTTCGATCCCAAGAACTACACTAACGCATCCTAAATAGAGCAACATTACTCTTGAATCACTCCTCCTCTCAAGCTCTCAACCAGCAACGACTCGAAACCTACCTATCATCCTACGGACAACCCAACCTTGACCTTGCAGACCGTCTTCAAGATGCCTCCAGTGGCTCTCCACCTCCACGGATCTCCGCCACGAGCGGAACAGATACTCCAAAGGACCTGGCTGCCCGTGTGCGGATCATCGAGCTGTTTGTCTTGCATGTCCTTCCCCGCAACGAGGAATGGGAGTACGCACACGAGTTTGTCAACATGAGCGAAGTTTTAGACGAAGAGCGCAGAGAATTGTTCATACAAACTTTGGAAGGATTGAAGGAAGAGAAAGAAAGAGGGGAGATGCGTGCCGCGGAGTTGCAACGCCAGAAAGACATGGAGCGTGAGCGGCAACAGGATGATGAACGCCGGAGAGCCGAGGAGGCAGCCGCAGTCACACCTCCGAGGGCCAATGGGCACAAGCGCAATACCAGCGAGGTCGACTATGGGATTGAGAAAGAAAGCCCGCGCAATGCTTCCAAAAGCAAGGGCTCGGGCTCCAAGTCCCCGGATAAGTCGCCCAGCGGCGGCAAATCAACAGCACGGACTGCTCTTTCATCTGGCTCGAAGAACTCGAAGAAGCAGGTCAAGCCCGCTCCTCAGGCGAAGTCAAAAGCAGTGGCCAATACGCTTCGCAACCTGTTCAAGCATATTATCCAGAGCGTGTCGGGCAACCCACTATCAATAGTGCGCACTCTACTCTTCGTGCTTGGAATATTGATGGCGGTGAGCCGACAGGACGTCCGCGAGCGAGTCCGCAGGATCACGGGCTCCGCATGGGACAAAGTGAAGGGCACCGTCGGAATGGGTGTGAAGGTTAGCTATATCTGAGATATCAGCTCACCATGAGTTTTTGCCTTCAACATTGCATTACTTATCGTGTATATCTTTCTTGTCATCTGAATAATCCCTTGTTTTTTCCGGGGATATTTGCGGTCGCATATACATTTTCTTCAACTGTGATTGATTTTGTCTATGTATTCTACCATAAAATGGACGCATTTTTATTTTTGGTCGATTTCTTTCTACCACACCGGCCGAATGAGAGTTATTTAGTAGCATTCGCCCTCCATTGATGTCAGTGTAAAAAGATTAGATTCATATCTTGGACAGCACCGGGTGGGCAGACTTTGGCTTCTCGAATGCCCTGGACTCGGCCCATCCTGTCGGTTATCAATGGTGGAAATCTGGTTACCCATTGCGAGATCCAGGTGAAATTAGGTATGGTAGAATAGAAAGGTACGCTGAGCCAGCATATCCCGCTCTGGGCCCTAGTTCAGGTGATAGAAACGCTTAGAAATCAAGATCAAAGGTCTTGTATAGGTGATTCACGTTCGGCCTAAGGAATAGCGCCACATGAATCAATCAGTGACGGCCATTTTCCGCACTGCACCAGATAATGGATCCAGTTGAACACTATCGTCCAATCAGAACTCGACGGCCCTCCAGATCCGCTGACAAAGAAGCCCGGTGTTTCTTAACTCCGCCACGCCGACACAATTTTCAATGCTTATGAATTCTTTTATAAGAAAAAAAAAGTGGAATTTGTAATCCCATTAGGTGGCTTTCAGCCAGATCATTGGTGTTGACACCCGTGGCCCCGTCTATCTACCATAAATAAAAAGACGCTAAAACTACCCCTCTGTAGATATGAAAACCGCTCATCAGCCTCTTCTGTGGACTTTCATTCTCTTCATTCCTCTAACCTACTACCTCTACTCTACTTTCACAATGGGCAGCAACGCAGTTGAGTTCAAGAACCCGGCGACTACCACTCTTATGGAGTTGGTCAAGTCCCGCCGCACTTACTACAACCTCAAGGCCGAGAGCCCTATCTCCGACGATACCATTGACAGCATTGTCCAGGACTCTGTCCTCCACGTCCCCAGCTCTTTCAACACTCAGACTTCCCGTGTTGTCCTCTTGCTGAAGGAGGAGCACAAGAAGGTTTGGGACATTACCATCAATGTGATGGAGGGTCTTGTCGCTGCCGGCCACGTCCCCAAGGAGATGTACGAGAACAGCACCAAGCCCAAGCTCGAGAGCTTCAAGGCCGCCTACGGAACTGTAAGTAACTTGCTGGTCTATTGATTGTGAACAAAAACTAACCTATCCAGGTCCTCTTCTTCGTTGACTACGAGTCCCTGGCTACTATCAAGGAGAAGTTCGCTATCTACGCCGACAAGTTCGACCCCTTCGCGCTTGAGTCCAACGCCATGTCTCAGTACCTTGGTATGCTTGACTCTTTCTAACATTCCTCTTGCAATGGTCCTAACAATTCACAGTCTGGATGGCTCTTGAGTCCGAGGGCTTCGGTGCCAACCTCCAGCACTACACCCCTCTGATCGATGCGGATGTCCGTAAGACCTGGGACCTCCCTGAGTCCTGGAAGCTCGACGCCCAGTTGGTTTTCGGTGTCCCCGCCTCCGACGCCGGTGAGAAGACCTTCGCTCCCCTCGAGGGCCGCTACAAGGTCTTCGGCAAATAGATATGCCCCTTTTGTTTTTTAGCCAAGACTATGCATAGAACATGACTTCAATGGAATCAAGACATAATTAAAGAACTTCCTTCGAATTCAATGAGTAGGGTTCGACAAAGAATCTATATAAGGGTATGATGAAACTGATTTAGATCCATCCTGGATTTGAATAGGGAACTACAATACTCTCTTTTCATCACGGGATCTGGTCCGTGCATCTCGAGGAATGCGGGTAGATCCGCTTCGTCACGCAACATTTTGGGTTTTCTTCACGCTTAGTATTCTGACAGGACGTAAAAACAAAACAAACTTGGAATTGGATTTAGGAGCCCAAGAGGTACGTTGATCTATCAAAGAAGAAATTACCAAGGCCGCCTAAACCTGCAATCTCGCAGCATACGATCCAAATCCTCACACAATAAGTGGATTAGTAGTAGTGCGGATGATCGGGATCCGAAAGATCAAAGATAACACTAGAGTGAGGCTTAGCGCCGCCACGATTGGCGAACTCTTTGCTAAAGTCGATAGAGCGGTTGAAGCTTAGGCTTCCGTCATCGTTGATGTCGATGTACAGTACTTTGAAGTCAGCTGGGGTATTGATGATTCCGATTTCGCCAGTCTGTACAAAGTAGTCTGTATTGGGTCAGCAAAGAGCTGATTGTAATACGAACCAGCTATCTTACCTGTCACAACCAGATGTTTCTGATCCGGAGTAACTTTGACATAGTGAGGTCCAACTGTAGGTTGGTCCTCATCTGGATCATCAAGTCGCTTGACGTTTTTGAGATCACTGATATCGAGAGCTGCAATGTGATTTGCGGTTGTCAGAGTGAGATAAAAGAAGCGACCGTCTTGGCTAATATCGGTGCTGTAGTGAAAGAGAAGCGGTTAGTATCGCACACTCAGTTGGAGGAGAGGGCGGGTCGCATACTAGATGGCGACGGTATCCCGAGCCTTAGGTCCAAGATCATATAGCTCTTCAATGACACCTTGGTTGCCATTTCCATCTTTTCGGTGGGGATAGATGACCCAAACTTGTCCGAGATGGACAGCAGTGGCGAGAGCAGCACCTTCGGGGTGGCCTGGGATAAACTTCACATCTTGGATTCCACCTCCCTAGAAGGTTGATCAGCATCAGTCTTGCTTGAGATTGATTTTAGGTCTGCAACAACAGGAGGAGGAAGACCAACATTGGGAATGGTGAGGGTGCTGATAATTCGTCGTGAATCCAGATCCCACAACCGAAGAGTATTGGCATGCACAACGCCCAAGCTAGGTTTCAAGATGCTCAACGGTACGACAAAATCACTAGTTAAAATGACCTTCCGCTTCCAATCAATACTCAGACCATGAGGAGAAAACTGTTCACCGAGAATGTTGAGAGTGCCGTCCACATCCTCGGGCCATTCATGGATGATATCAAAATTCTCGTCTGTCTCAATAAGCCGTCCTGGAGAAGTACCCAGCGCGGAGCCCATGTATGTAATGAAGAAGCCACCATCAGGCTTAGCACGAACTTCATCCGCAATGGAGGACAGAATTGCGCGATTGCTTTTTTTGAACTTGGGGCGATAGGGATTCGAGGTGTCAAAGTAGAAGCCCGTATCCTATGCGAACATAAATTAGTATTACTGATCAGGTACATTGTGCAATTGAGCGAGACGCACTTGGGTTTTCAGCAGGGAGAGCAGTCCTCCACCAAAAAGTGTCTTTCCGTCCAGAGATGGACCCAGGTGATGAGGGTCATTTCCACTAGAGGGAACATCGGTGACCCAGAGAAGAGTACCAAAGGTGTCCTAATAAAATTAGAGTAAGAAACCCGCATTTAGTTTCTGGGGATGGATAAACCTACATCGTCAAGACTATAGGTAGCCAGGAAATCTTTTTAATGGTTAGCAGCTGTAAAGAGAGGAAAAGCAACTGGAAACCACCCACCCTTGTGAAATTTATCACCAGCGCCAGTCCAGAAATAACCAATTTTTTTAGGTCTAATGTTACTGGGAGTAAACGGAGGGCTCTCTAGTGGAGGTGTGGGAACCTGCAACACTGGCAGTGGAGGGGCATTAGAAGTCAAAGGCTCTGTCACCCCAGGGATAGTGGGAATGAGAGGGGGAAGGGAAATGCCGAGAGACTCTCCAAGAGAGATCAGAGACACTACCGTGACAATTGAGTATCTCATATTGCTTGGTCGATGGCGTAAAAGATTTTCGGCTGTCGGTTCTTGGATGAGCAGATATGAGAGAAATTCTACCATGTTAAATAGCTCTCTTCTTCCCGAAGCTAGAAAGGTTTACCTGCTACTCAATCCCTCAGCTCATTCTTCGAAAAATCAATATTGAGCACGCCATGCTCACATTTCTTGGCTTGATGGGATATTTGAAATATCTCAAGACGAGCTTTATCTACGATATGGCGAGTTCCTCATAGCAGTCGAGAATACGAGAGCCAAAAATTTCCCGTAAATGGCAAAGCAAGCTGTCAATCCTTCGGGATCACTGCTGAACCTAGAGCCAAGACAAACTAATGCTTAGAAAATGTCGTGATTGAAGTCAAAGAACGCTGGCGATGAGGCGCGGCATTTCATCTGCAGAGTACGACTCGGACGGCCGGTAGTTCGAACTCTGAATTACTCTCGAGGGATGAGCCTCAGCGGGGTCCATGATTCTCCCATCGCCATCTTCTGTTTACTGATTTTTGGGACTCTTCTGGCATTGTGTTATTTACGATTAATGCCTGAGGAATCTTAGAAAATGTCGATACAGTTTCTAGAGATTCATCTCAGCCCTGGTTAAATTGAACTCCACTCATAGCCAAGAAAGCTACACATGGAAAAATTCAAATTTGAGGCCAAGAGGCCAAATCATAGCTTAGTGTAGTTGCTCGTGAACGAACTCATACAACGGACAATCTTCCAGGCGCCAAGAACGGCCAAGGATATCAAGACACGACTCATTCGTGAAGCGAATGAGGTGATTGAATGCAGGTTCGACTTCAGCTATCTAATATTACTGGTGCTTCAAAATAAGGGTCCTTCCCGTATCTGTCAGGGTCCCGGGATCGGCACTAGGAATTCCTCATGGGTCCCAGTCGCACGGTCCCGGCATGATATTCGCCAACATGCCAAGGATAGAGCAATACAGCCAAAGCTTTCCTCGGGAATCAGGTCTTCGTTGGTCGCCGATGCAGGGTTTGGCATTTTCGCGGGCTGTCGCGCTATTTAGATGTCAAGGTTGCATCATTTCCTCACCATGGCCTAGTATAGTCGCAAGAACACGGAATGTCTATGCGGCTAGATCTTTGGATCGACATCCATAATCGCGATCTTTATTAGGAATGTTGTCATTTCTGTTTTTTCTCGGCACAAAAGTGATTCCTGACAAAACTGTAACTCGGGTTGGGTATATAATGGTCATTACTTAGGCCATGAAGAGAATGTGAAGCCAAGGTCCGCTGTTTTTTATTGCAAATTTTCTGAACTTCCAGGTGGCCATAATGCGATTCCAAAGCTTTGCACTTGTGGGTCTTCTCTCATCAACTGCCCTAGCAGTGCCAAAGCTCAAGCGATCTAGTCCTGGGAATGCAGAGCCGATCAACGATGAAGGAAAAGGAGCTCCTTTGCTCGGTAAGTCCAATCTAAGCTTTCCAGTGAGCATCCTGCTAAAACGCTCGACCACAGGCGGAACCAACAAGGCCGTAGACCTCCAGAACCCCGACCAGCTTCGCACGCCCAAGACCGATAACGGCTTCGTTCCCAACGTCAAGTGGAGTTTCTCCCAGTCTCAGACCAAGCTGTTTCCGGGTGGCTGGTCTAGAGAGCAGGTTATTCAAGATCTTCCCCAGAGCACCGATATTGCCGGTGCTCAACAGCACTTGAAGAAGGGCGCTATCCGTGAACTGCACTGGCATCGAGTGGTATGTCTCCTTATAAGATGTCATATTGGGCATTGACTAACTCGCGGATTAGGCCGAGTGGGGGTTCGTCTATAACGGAAGCCTCCTTCTCACTGGCGTTGATGAGAATGGTGGTTTCACGACCGAGAAGCTCGAGACTGGAGATATTTGGTATTTCCCCAAGGGTGTAGCGCACAATGTTCAGGGGCTCGATGATGAGAATGAATATCTGCTCGCTTTCGATGATGGTGACTTTGAAAAGATCGGGTGAGTTTCCCTCTGGTCCTTCCAAAAGAACATTGCTAATCAGAAATCTCAATGATAGGACTACCTTCATGATTAGTGATTGTGAGAGAAGCAACACTACTCTTTTGGATAAAGACTAACTAATTCTTAGGGATCTCACATACTCCAAAGGAAGTCTTGGCCAAGAACTTTGGAATCAGCCCTGACGCCTTCGATAAGGTCCCTTCGAAGTTCCCATACATTCTGAACGGCACCGTCAGTGAAGATGCTAAAAGGGCTCCCGAGGGCACTCTTAAGGGTAACTCTTCTTATGTTTTCCATACCTACCAGCATGACCCAGAGCCTGTTCCTGGACATGGTGGGACATTCCGCAAAATTGATTCCCGCAACTTCCCGATCTCCGAGACCATCGCTGCCGCTATCGTTGAACTCGAGCCTAAGGGTTTGCGCGAACTACATTGGCATCCTAATGTAAGTTTTCTTCTTCTCATTACCCGCTCACTAAGAGCACATAATCATAAAATGAATAGGCGCAGGAATGGCTCTATTTTCACCAGGGCAATGCCCGTGCAACTGTTTTCATCGGTGACTCTAAGGCTCGCACTTTTGACTTCACCGCTGGCGACACAGCTGTTTTCCCTGATAACAGTGGTAGGCATAATTCATTCCCTGGACTATGACTAAAGCTGACACGTTTTGCAAGGCCACTATATCGAAAACACCTCGGAGACAGAGAAGCTTGTTTGGGTTGAGCTATACAAGAGCGACCGCGTGGCTGATATTTCCTTGGCCCAGTGGCTTGCACTTACTCCATCAGACACTGTTGCAAATGTGCTGAAGCTGGACATTGAAGTGGTCGAGCATATCAAGAAGGAAAAACAGCTACTTGTTCAAGGCTAGATTCTCATGTTCATGTCACATGGGATAATGTGCGGGGCTGCGATGGTATCCTTCATGAGCTCTTATTTCTATAAAGTGCTTTTCTTCCCTTACGACTCTGACTTATATAACCATATCCCTTAAATAAACCAAAGACAGTCCTTTGTAGCCAGTGCATCTCGCCTTCACCATTATATTCGCCGCGTATAGTAGTTCGGTAGTCTCATCCTTCGTTCCACTTCCGAGGTGCAGTCTCCCGCTGCATGTCCCAGTAATGCACTCAAAGTCGTTACGTTCGAGGGTCTTCGTCTGACAATGGGCAATAGCCGAGCTCAATATCGATACGACCGTTCATCGTTATCTAATATAAGTGAGAATTTAGTGAAAAATTCATCTGTTGACTTTGTTGACTGACATGGTTGGAAGTACCGACGTTTGCGTAGTCCTCTAGCAGAGCGTGAGATATGGATCCTGAGCACTAGTTGTACCCGCCGCTTAATATTAGGGAAGGGTGTTAGTGAGCAGGTCTACAGTTGACTGGCCCCCCAAGACCAAACTTACCGACCCATCGTTATCGTGCACTTGGTGAAGATGGAAATGACTTGATGGTTGTGAAATGAAGGTCAAAAAAAAGGCAATGAGAATGGCCACGTAGATGAAGAAAGGTTGGTAAAGCTCAGAGAACATCTCGTTGGAAATAGGCTCTTGTAGTCAGAACCAAAGGGGCTGTTTCATTCAAGCACTGCCCACCTTTATGTGTACTTGGTAATATATACTGACGGGGCGTAAAGCCTGAGAGATCGGATAGGGGAGAGCCCTGCCATATGTGCCTGCGACTGTCTGTGAGCTCATGCGAGGAGAATCGACAGATCGTTCCTTGAAACTTGCATTAAACCCTTAGGGTTACAATGAGAAAGTGGTATACAGGTGGCCGAGAATATGACGCATAGCCCCGTCTGTGCCTAGCCACGAATGGATTTCTGTAGAGGTGACCTCGCTGATTGCTGATATTATTAGATAACGCATACGGCCGGACCAAGGAGATGCTTGAGGTAACCCTTGTAGGCGGCCATGAGTTACCTTTCCGGGCGTAGTCTACCACCCGGGCCGATTTATAGAGACTTTTGAAATGATGAGTTGGAAAGGAGCAAAACGACGCCTGTCATTACACTTAGCATCACTTGGAGGACGAGATTACGGTGGACTTTGAGAGCGAAGACTCTAGGTCCCAGATATGACTACCGTGGTCGAGATGCAGCTGGGGCGTTATCTAATTCTCAAAATCACATCAGGAGCTTGGAATAGAATCCACAAACCCAAAATAGGAGCCGTGCATCCACATATAGGAACCGAGCGTCTCCGAACAATAAGATGACCAAGAATAAGCGAAGAAGAATTCCCGGGATATTGGACCGGGAACCCAAGGACCAGGCCCCTGGAACAGACCGATGAATGACGCAGCCCAAAGCCCCTGCAGTTCAGCAGGACACGTCTCCAAGCAAATCCGTCAAACCCGCGATGATCCATTGCCGGAAAAGTCTAGCCGAGAATACGTCTACTGCCTGAGGAGACGAAACACACTTATGCAAGACTATACATTTCCCGCGATCCGCGAGCAATGAGAGTCTCTCGTTGTGCAGCAGAGCCCCGAGCCCGTGCAGACGCGCATGTCAGGCCCGAGCTACTGCCGAACCCAGGTCTTTGGTTCCGCCGGCCCGCACCCACCTTTCCACACAATCGGGTCGAAAGGATGATCGCCCAATGAAATATGCTGAACTCCCTATTCGGAACTCTGATTGCTTTTCATTGCCTTCTGAATTTGCTTCCCAGGCCTCTGTTAGTTTAATCCTTGTCAAGAAGACACCGCCCCGTGGGTTGACTCTTGCCAATTTGGGTAGTCGGGATGTTGATCCTGCGGCTCTGTGCGCGTACCCCTCCCTTGGGACTATTGTCTTCGGTGGAGACCTGGTTGAAGCAGTGTAAAGAGAAACGGGATGAATCTGGGCCGGCGAAAAAAATCCGCTAAAAGATAAAAAGAGGAAAACTAGAGGCGAATATCTTATAAAAATGCATGGGTCCGGGATGCAGGAGGCAGCGAGTCTACGGAGAACCCCTCCATGTTCGCGAGGGAACCAATTCATGCGAAATCTTCATGTGGAAATTTGTGTTTTGAAATCACAAGCGCTGTCGCTATAAACCATGGCCATGAAGGCAGTAGAAAATCAAACTCCAGTAATGCAAACATGCAGGTTGTGCAGCCACCCAACACCAGGCCCGGCCAAGCCTATGTCAAGTCAAAAAACATAAAACTCCATAGGCACTACCACCAATGCTTTAATAAAAACCGCTCCTCCGTTGAGTAAAATAAAAACCACCTTTAAGCCTTGTTGGTGATCGCCTTTCTCTTAAGAACACCCAGCTCCTCCAATTTCGACCACGCCTTGCCCATGTCAGGACTGTCCTCGCCTAGGGTTGGCCGAAGCTCCAATCCATCCAGGGTGCTGAGTGAGCCGCTTGTGCCAGCGTAAAGCAAAAGCTCCAGCACGCTTCTGCGTAACCGAGTTACTTTGTCCAAATGGCTGAGGTACTTCGCATCTGCGCTGGGGTCGGCAAGAGGGAGAGTGAATGGGTCGTTAATCTCGACATTTTGCTCGCCCTTCGATCCGTCCTCCCAAGTGACTGCCTGAGTCATTTGGTCATTCTGATCAAGGTCGGCAAGAGCATCCGAAAGATCTCGTCGATTGTCCTGTTGGGGGATGATTGCCTTATCCTGGTCTTTCAACTTCTTGCGGTCCACATTGGTACCATTGCCTGTGAGGGCTGGGGGGTAGAATCCAATGGTCAATGGGTTACCGCGGATATCAAGCTTCCGTAGGGAGCAAGGGTTTCCGCGGCCATCTCGGCCCAGTCGGCTGAGAATTTGACAGATGCGTCTCATTCTGGCCAGTCGGTTTCCAACGATAGACAATCTGGAGAGACACTTCATTCCCACAAGTGGCTCTAGCTCAATGAGTGAGTTGAAGTTCATGTTCAACACCTTGACGTTGGGGAAGTTCGATGAAAAATCATCGGGAAGAGCAGGCAGGGTGCAGGCAGCCAGATCGAATAATTGGAGTTGAAGCAAAGGTACCGACGGCGAGAGACACCCAGATGAAAGCTTGTTGGAAGACAGGAACAATTTTCGCACATCCTTAACACAACCAAGATCGAGATCCAGAGCAAAGCTCGAATCGTTCTCCAAAAGCGAAGATTGCTCTCGTACTGAAAGTACCTCGAGGTTGTGGCAGTGCTCCAGGCTAGCGATAGCAGACAAGCAGTTCTGGTCAAGGTAAAGAAGGCTCACAGAAGATAAATTCTTCACATCAAACCGATCCAGTCGGTTTCCAGAGAGTCGAAGGGCACGTAGGCTAATAAGTGATGATGAAGCTTCGAGTCGTGTGATTTGGTTGGCGCTAAGATCAAGGGTAGAGAGAGACGGAAGCCACTCGATATTCCGAACCGAAGTCAAGCAGTTATGACTCAAGTCAAGATCACGAAGTCGAGTCCTAAAAAATCAGTATTCTACACAGTAAATATGTGGTAAGGCAACCTACAGTTCAGCTCCTTCGAAATCAACACTGGTAACAGAATTGTTACTCAGCTTCAGGCTCAGCAGCCCATTCAAATCCATGATACCGTCGATGTTGCGGATTTGGTTGTCGTTTGCCTTCAATTCTCGAAGGTGTATCAAACTAGAGAAACCATCCAGCGTTTCAATGTCGTTGCCAGAAATGTCCAAATATTGCAGGTTGGTCAAGTGGCTCCAAGGCGTGAGGTTTGAGAGACAGTTCCGAGAGATCTTCAAAGTTCGCAAGGTTGAAGGAACACCGCTCAGCTGACCAATGTCATTATCGGAAACATCGAGATCCTCAAGTCGAGGACAGAAGTCACTCAGCTTGTGGAGAGTAATCAGTCCCTTTTGACGAAGCACCAAGCGGCGGACATGGTCCCAGTAGGGCTCATAAGGTTCTACATCAGTGATGTGCTTGATGAGATCCTCTGTCGCGAGAGCAAAAGTTCCGTGAACCTGTCTCAGCGACTTGGGATTTGTCCGTTGGGCCACATAGCTCATTTCGAGATTCAGGGGGTGGTCTGGCTGGTTCACAGAGAATTCAGCGAGAGGACTCAGATGGAAACTGTAGTTTGTCTGCTCGGGACTTTGAATGTGGACCAAGGAAGTCTCAGCACCACCTGCACCTGGGGTCTGCTGGACAGCCATCGGATCACCTGTGCGAACAAGGCTGAGATCTTCGGCGCCTTCCTCGTTTCTTTCTTCGATTCGAGAGATGGGACGTCGGATAAATGGCTGGCCGCCCACAGAAGTTTCACGGCCAATCGGCCGTGCGGTGGACCGCGATGGATCATGCGGCTGATCCGTACGAGCTGGACTATCTTTCGGTGACTGAGCTGTGTCAGTCACCTCTCCCTGTTCTAAAACCGATTCCTGGGCATCGGAGCCATCTTTATGAGCGACGTGCGACACAAGAGGTGACGAAAAGGTGATTGTCGCAACACGAGCCTGTTTTGCGCGAGGCTGTGAGCCAGGTACAGGAGCCACTTGGCCAACTTGACCTTCTTTCATTTCATCCGTGTTCCATGATGTGGCTCTGGTGCCCGACTGAGGAACACTCGATGTGAATCGTGTCGCTCTAGACTGCAGGGAGCTCGCACCCATTGAGGGCTCACCGTCCCTTGTGTGTGGTCGCAAATCAGTCTTCCTGGGAGGAGCACCTGCATCGAGAGTACACGCAGGATGATCCGCACTCTGATCCGCAGACAACCTCTTTTCAGCAGAGCTTAGTCCATGGACTCTCAGCATCTCTTGCAGCTCATCCACGCTCAAGTCCGGAATATCCTGGAAGGGATCATGCTCAACTTCACGGAGAGGAGTGGGGATCGGCGCTTCAGTGCCGTCCTTGATCCACTGATTTCTTGACCGATCATACGTGAAACCATTCACTTGCTGGGGAATCAAATGGGATACAAGGTCAGAAGAGAGCATACCTTTCGCCTGCGAGTTTTGAGACGAGCCAGTTGGAACAGAGTGAACGCTGAATCCAGACATCTGAGTGTTGATTGTCATCAGGTCTTGGGCGATATTCTCAGCAATGTCATCGATTGAAGCACTAGTCTTGCGCTTTCTCTGTTCGGGGGTAAGTCCCCCAAGTCGGCCGTCATCCTTATATGAAGAGTAGCCGTTGAATGACATAGCCGAATCACTGCCATCTTCCCTTTCTTGATATTTCTTCAGATGGCTGATGATGAGTGGGTTCAACTCCTTGGGCTCCCGCTGCTTGCGTAGGTCTGTGCCGTCTCGACTTGGAGGACGAGAAAAGGCTTCCCGAGTAGATTCATCCTCGTAGCTGAAATCGTTCTCTTCGCTGTCTGGATCAGACTCCTGCACGCTAGTCAGACCAACATTCGATCGGCCTTTGGACCGGATCAAATCCATGATCTTGGTAGCCTCATTCAGATAATCCTGAGTAGTGATTGACCCTTTACGCGACGTGTCACTAGTGCTAGTAATTTTGAGAATTGGGATATCCCCTTCAATAGAGAACGAATCTGAATAGTCCAGTTCATCGAAGTTAGACTCAGAAAAGTCCCTGACTGGGGCAATTGAGGGTTCATGAGTCGACCTGATTTGGCTGGGAGTAGGTGTCCTGGGTCGTTGCACGGAGTGAGACAAGCCAGGAGGGGCGAGATAGTCTCCATTTTCAAGGTGCACGCCATGTTGTAGCAAGCTTCTTTGCAGAAGAGACATGCTGTCACCGAGCTTCGGAGGAGAATCCCCATTTTGGTAGGAGTGTTCCGGCTCTGCGCTGTCTCGCAATATTGTTCGGCGGCGCTTTGGAGTTGGGTCGGCTGCTTTTTTGGGAACTCGTTTAACTTCGGGGGATGCCCGATTCTCCTTCTTGTTGAGACGTGACAATGAAGTGTCGCGGACATGGTCGAAGTAGCTCTGGCGAGTCCATGCCGATGGCTTTCGAGTAAAACTGGAACTTGCAGTCCTGGTGTAGCGGAGAGAGCCCTGCTGAGACGCCCCGTGGAGATGATGCTGTCTACCAGATGGGACTCTCCGTGAGGAGGGTCGGGATCCAAATCCTTGGGCTTCGTCATAGACCAACTTATTTTCGTATGGACTGGCATCAGAGAAGTCAAATTGATCGAGTTCTCCATCCCCAAATCGGCTCAGTCGAGGTCGTGGGATATTCCGAGAGGCAAGTCGCTCATTGAGCTTTGACGATATTTCTCTCAATGGCTCGTGTCTGGGAATAAAAAAGCTGCGGCTCTCGCCTTTTCGCCGCGCTTCTTCTGATGGCGAGGGTGGCCCCTCACCGTCTGATACGTCACTGAACTCTTCAAACTGACTCATCCGCCGCAAGAGACGGTTGTTCGTGAAGGTGTCGTGCTCGCCAAACAGCTTCAGCGGACTGCCTGATGATGGCATTTTAGTTTCGTTTGTCGCATCCCCCGCTGTTGAGGGGCGAACATGGGAGGAAGAAGGTCGAGGCAAAGCGGGGGATCCTTTATGCTGCGAAGGGTTGAAGAGAGGGGAACTGCGAATTTTTGTGTTGGCGAGGTTCGCGGGGGACAATCGATGTGAAGGAAAGGGCGAAGGAGTAAATCGATGACGGAAAGAGTGGTTGCCACGGCGGCTGCTGAAATCCACTGTTCCCATTGAAAGGTCTTGCGGCAAGGAGTGACTGGTCACATCCAGCAGACTATCATCTTGCGGTGAGCCTTCGGCGCGGGGTTCGCTGTGATTGTAGAAGAGGAAGCTATCGCTGGCTGCCGAGTCTGGCCGGCTGTCATTGTTCATTGACAGGCTCTCGAGCTTGTTGGTGACTTGCTTCAAGGCGGAATCAATCACCTCCGATGTAGCTCCGCCTTCCAGTGTGTTCGGTCGCGTGAATGTAATCGGCGTGATGCCCTCATTGCGAAGGTCTTCCAGCCCACTGGCCGTTCGCTGCTCGGTGTATCCCCATTGTGAAACGTCCTCTTCGTCGTGATCCTGATCTCCAGGTCGTTGGGCTGCCCAAGGTGCATGATTGACCGTGCCCAGTGGCGACTCCATGCCGGTGCCCGTTTCATTGTCGTCAAAAACACCTGGGTCCTGTTCAAGGCGCTCGTCGGCGTCTTCTCTCACTGCGCTATCCTGTCGCGAAGTCGCATCGGTGAAATCCCACAGCGGGTCGTCCTGCTTCGTGAATGGGATTGCGTCTTGCTGCGGGTTCGTGGATCCAGGCGTCGGCGGCTTGAACACGCTTTCAAGGCCCATAGGCGCGAATAAATCTCGTTGTTCGCCCACGCCAATGTCTCCGTGCACCAGTCGCTTCCGCCATTCGGGTGTGGCCGCGCTCTCCTCTTCGGTCTTTTTCGGTTTAATTTGAACCGTGCTTTGATATCCCGACTGGCTGGAAACATTCGAGACCGACCGCAAAGGGGAGCGCGTTTCCATGGCCTGTGGCTGCTTGCTAGCCGCGCCGGATGAGGGCCTCGGACTGCGCTTCGGGGAGGCCTTCGGAGAGGCCTTCGGGGTGTATGTTTTGGTTTTGGCAGGTGTCGGCGACTGGGTCGTTGAGGGTTTCCTGCGAGTTCGAGGTGTTTTCGGGGTCGGAGGCTCTCTTTTATAGAAGTGACATGGCCGAGTCACCTTTTTGTCGCTGGCGGGTGACTGTTGTGCCACGGATCGACGGGCGGGCACTGGAATGCGACTAGGGGTATCCTGGGCGCCCGTTCGAGGAGAAGAGGGAGGGACGGACTTGGAAGGGCCAGGCGTCACAGGTGTTGTAGGAGAGACAGGCACCGATGGCCAGTCGTCGGACAGGCTGTCGAGCCATGGTTCGGCGCCCATTTTCCCGCGTTTTCTGAGTTTGTTTTGATGGCGCGTCTCGCTCACCCTCCAATGGGTGGGGGATAGGGTGGAAAAAGAAACGAACTGTCAGTCCATGGAGACAAACCCATCCGATCGAAGAACAGTGGAAAGTGCGGAGATGCGTTGTTGGTCCGGGCAGTTGACTGCTCCACTGGAGCTCCCTTGTTTATTTTCCCTACGCGCCACCGGTCAGATTCGAACTTTTCGCTTGACACTTGACGATCAGTAGACTGTACCTGTGTACTTTGTTTACTTTTATTTATTGCACCTCTCGCCCACAACCTAATCGATTAGTCTTAGCCTATGATTCATTCAGTCATACTCTGATTGGCTCCGGATTCACTGCCCGATGTGTTGTCGCGGTCCCACTCCTCTCAACCCGAAGAGCCTTGACCGATACTTCAGACAGTTTAAGACTGCAAATGGACATTGCTTTGTTTATTGCGTCTATCAGTAGCCCTGGAGAGTATTTACCTAGCAAGTCACTATCCTAGGTCCATGTTGGTGCTATTTGTAAACCCCTCACCTCGGTTGCTATGCGATCGCAAAGACCCTAGTCCGGTTTCTTAATTTAAATCAACCCCAGTGGACATGTGGTAATAAATATCGGGTGCACTCAAATTCCACAACTTGTCACAATCACCCAATCCTTACCCAGGATTTTAGTAATGAGTAGATTTTATATGAAATAAAATAAATCTTAGTTTACGACTTCGGAAGTCTGCGGGTTGATATATATCGTACCTCAACTCTTGCATAAGTTCTGGAAAAACCCATCCAAACAAGTGAACTTGAAAATAGGGACCTCCCGAAATCAAAACCCTTCTATAGCGACTGTCAGAACACGACCTGGGAATGCATAGGATACACCATTATAAAGCAAGGTGCAATCGATGACGGTTGTTGGGTTTAAACTGCAGACATACAGACTTCCTAAATAGTACTAGTGCACTAACTACTAGGCTTGAAACAAACCGCCACAGACTAAAGCACCGATCTATTTTCCCGAGTCTCGATCGGGTATTGAGGTACCTGATACTTGTGAGTATATGTAACGTCGGCATGCTAGTTCACTTAATCCTGTAAATTATCTACATTACATCTCATTTAAATTAATATTGCTTCAACTCACATAGACATGCCGCTTGTCGACCACTCCAACCTTGACACCGAGGCTACATGTCTCGGCCAACTGGGCAACTTCGCAAATCTTCTAACGGAAATACGACTTATGATATGGGATGCCCTCTTCAAAGAACGAATGTTCAGCCCCCGGAGTTTGGAACGAATATCTTGTCCATCCTCTGCTGCAGCCGCTATCTCCACCGCGAGATCTCCTACGTGGCCTACGAAGATATGACACATGAAAATCAAATCTATACTCCAAAAGCCGCAAGAATTCTTTTCGTCATCAACATTTCATCTAAAAGACTACATATAGAGACCGAAACCCAGACCAAGCACGTCCGAAGACATATCCTGAACTTTCCTCATCACCGACTCCGAAACTGCCGCCTCGGACTAAATATTGCACCTCATTATCAATCCGATTTCGGACAGATGATAACTATATGGCAATCGATCAACAAATTCGTCGATGCGCTCAATGATATTGAAACCTCACCCCAGACGCCCGGGCCCTATGTATGTATACGTCTACTCGGGAAATGGGACGACGAGAGATCGCCAAGACAGAGTATCAGGGATACAAGATCGAACATTCCTTATCGATACGACCACGATATCGCAATACTACCATTTGCTCGCCTTCCAAAGACGAAGTGGGAATGTACGTTTCCCCCGGACTTTGGGCTATCGTTGCCAGAAAGAAACATTCCCTCAGCCATCAAACTTTCTATGAGCTCTCCAATATCCACCTAGAGAATTCAGAGACACTGAACCCCGCTCAAAAAAAGTGGGCTTACAATAATACCTCCGAAATCCAACGCTGGCTCACCGATATCCGCATATTCCTCGACAACGCACTTGACACTGTCCAAGGACTTTCAGCTAGAATCCTGCGCCGAGAAAGATTTCAAAATTGGTATGAAGACGGCAACAAATGGAAATCAGCATACGAAGAACAGTTCCAATTCGATCTAACTAACAACCGCGACATTGTGATGAAATATGACCCAAATCTCAACAAGGCTCGACGGCGTCATGAGATGCTGATCATATGGCATCATCTCGTCCATGCACCAGAAGACGACAAGGAGCAAATAGATGCGACCTATCTATCTACAAAAAGGGCTCTCTATACCACATGGAACTCTAAAGCTTGGTTCACAAAGAAGGCCTACGGCACCGAGAGGATACATCAGGGCGACATGGCTCCCTTCTGCAACCATTCGTACATTTATCGTGATTACAAGAGGCGCTCAGGTATGAAGGCGTCATCATTTGCATTATTTGTTGGTCAAGCTCGAGCGGAGTCTGGTAAACCATGTATACTGAATTATTTGTCTATAAATTAGTTTGCGAGGAGCAGGAAAGAGAGATATGACATTTGTATTTTGATGCAGCCTATTCCCGTGGAATGCCAAGTGAGGTTAGCGGGATGACCATATGTACACCAGGACATTAAGCACTGACAGGCATCAAACTTTAAGCCTTCAGCACACACATTTGCTTATTATTGGCAAGATGATGTCGCTTGATGGAAACTTGCAACCCGGAGCAAAACACCCGTCAGAACCTTTGAAAAATGTCCGAGAAGAGGTTGATGACCACTGGAAGAGTCAAGTGTCTAGGCCTATTTTCCTTAATGGTTGACTACGAAGTAGGCAGGAAATTGGCGTAACAATTCGGAATATTTATTCACCCCAGATCTAACTCCTATATTCTTGCTCCGTAAATGATTTTTACAATGTGACACATGAAAAGGCAAACCGACCCCCTTAAACAAGGAGCCTCTCGAAGGAATATTTGCCAACCGCCTTGCGACGGAGGTATCCGATCTCACGACTGGTACGAGACTTGGTATCGCCAGTGGACTTGTTGATCTTCGTTTTCGAAACATCGGCTGTGGCAGGCTTCAGCGACAAAGGCAGCATCTTGCCACCGGCATCGCCATCGTATCCGTCCTCTCCTTCACCGGGGCGACCGAAGATGACAAGGTCAGCTCCGTTGAGCTTCTCATAACGAACAAGGTTGGAGGAAGCCGAGGTCTCATCATCGATCTTGGCAACGGCATCTGCAGCGGTAGCAGCCGGGGTAGACACTTGGTCAGCAAAGCGGAGGTACTCGAGGAGAATACCCTTGAGGTATGTGGCCTCCTCCACGCCGGCAAGGGCGGCGGAGACTTCGGACTTCATATCGGCAATCAACTCCATTTCACGACTGGCGGCGGCGATGGCCGAGTCTGAATCATCGCTGAGGTCCATGGCAGGTAGAGCGGAGATCCAGCCGGAAGGGCCAACCGCATCCACCGAAGCGGTCATGAGGTCGATAATAGTGTTGAGAGAGAGGGAAGGAGTAATTTGGTCAAGAGTAATAGGAGTAGGGGGGTTTTCGGTGCAACGCGAGGTGTAGCCACCGGTAGCAAGAGAAAGACGGAGGTGGTGAACCAAAGAAATGAGCTCTGTCCGCGACAGGTTCGAGCGCAGAGACTGAACGATAGCGGACGTAGGCTGTGAGTGGACCTTTTGAATAGACGTATTCAGGCCAGTGAAGATATCTTTCAAAGTAACTGGTTGAACTCCGAGATGGCGAGTGAGTTCCTGCGTGGGCGTAGCAATCTCACCGCTAGTGATGGCACGAGCGGTCTCCTCCAGAGCACTGGAGTGCAGGCGAGCCTGATTCAGGAAGTACTTAAGCGCGTAGGCCAGCTCATCAGAGGAGATGGTAGAGGGTCCTGCAAGGACTTGATTGACCTTCTTGAGCGAGGAATCGGCATCAATGAGAGATTGGACAAAAGAACCGGTGACCAAAGGCTGAAGAACGCGAGGTTTAGAGGCCCGGCGAAGAGCGATCTCGACGTTATCAGGAGACAAATGACCCAGGCCAATGAGCCAATCGCAAGTGGCGGAAGGCCAGAGCACAAGGCGTAGTTGAGAAGGAGAAGAAGCGGAGACTCCATCCTGAATGTCGGAGTCCTCAACTGCAAACATCTTCGACAGCAGGAAAAGAGTGGACTCAGGGTTAACATATTGTCCCCGATTAGGAAGAGTCTTAGGCGCATCAGATGAGCAGAAGTAACTGAGAACCGCCTTGTCAAACTTCTCAGCATTCCTAGTCTTAGCCGCCTCGTCCACATCCTTTGTCAACCGGTTCCATTTCTCCACCTGTTCGGGGGAGGTGAGTCGAAGAGAGGTCATGTTCTCGGAACGGTGCTTCTTAGATGCCATATTCCACTGCGCAGCAGACGAGCCGATACCGCGGCCAATGGCATCAACGAGAAGACCATCGCGCGATCGCTTCAGAGAAGGTCCGGAATGGCTGTGAAGAGACGTCAAATCGAATGCGATAAGTGTGTTTCCCTTGGTTGCGACTGCGATTCCGAGCTTTGCAAAGTAGCTGATGAAGACCATTGAGGCATCCGCGTTGGTGCTGGCCCCAGACAGGACATCACCCGCGGCGATGCTTCGCTGCACAGATTGATATTGTGTGTCGTACACTGCCACCAACGAGTCACTCGCGCCAATGACGCATTGTGGTGAAATGCGCATGACGGAGGAGAAGCGCTCATCGAGAACGAACTGAGAGGTCACAGAGGGTGAGTATTGCGAGAGATCAACGTTCAAAAATCCCTTCGAGAACGACAACTGAAGGCCTGCTGAGCCCGAGTGGAAGGTCCATTGGAGGCCATCACTATTGACTTTGTCGAGGCCGGACGGGGCAGGGACTTGAATTGTCTGAAGGTGTCGAAGACGTTGACTCTCTTCGTGGCCTCCTGATTTCGCGCTAGCAGGGACAGAGAACATCTGAACAGTAACGTCCTTCAATGCAATCTGGTAAGCATCCTTGGGGTGGGACACAATGAGCAAAATGGACGGTTCGTCGGTTCCAGAAGCCGTGGAGTCTCCTAGAGCCAGAGCGGCCAAATCTAGTCTCCGCTTGAACAAAGCCTTTTTAGCATCCTCAAGATCGACTAGAAAGCATGAGTGAACGGCATGCGTGGTGGAGCAGATCTTGGAGATTTCGCTGTGCTGGATACTCCAACGCTGACTTTTCAGATCGGACGAAAGTCGGCGCACACGACCGTCCTCGTGAACGGCGAGAATGTCGAAGGGGTCGGTCTCGTTATCGTCTTCGACAGTGTAGGGCACAATGCCAACAAAGTTTGTAGGGCTGCTTGAGTCGGTGATAGTGGCGGCGGAGGAAGAGATCACCGGCGCAGTGGAGCCACTGCCAATTTCTTCAACAAAGCACTTGATCTGGCGTTCCGGACGTGTCGCCGCGGTATATGTCTGTCGCTTGACGGAGGACTTCTTGGGCAGCTTGCGGCGAATAGAGCAGGGTGTGCAAGAGAAAGTAGACTGCGGAGGGACTGCGTACGAGGTCACAAGCTTGGGTGTTTGCACCTACAGAAAAGAATGTCAGCATGCACAAAATTAGACACTGGATCGAGTTTCATACATTGTAGATGTTGACAGCTTCACCATCCACTGCAACCGCGACTTCATAGCGCTTGCGCTTTTTGGCGTCGGCCAGACTGAAGACATCGCTGATGCGAGTTTTGCCCGTGGACGCATGAAGGGGGCGCGGCAATTGCGCCAAAACCGATGGCGATTGCAAATCCATGACGCTCAGAATCACAATCTTGTCAAAGGAATTATTCCTAGTCCCTTCAAAGCCTGATCGGTGAAGCTGCAAAGCCGTCCCAACGGGGAAATCTGAAAAATTTTCGGGAGAACGACGGGCCGGACCCACTACTACACTAGTCTCAGATAGGAAACGGCGCATCTGTAGCCCGGTGATGTAATCAGGCTGACATAATCCCATGAGACGCGCCTTTCGCGTCGGACGTGTAAAGCGCAGATAACCGCGATAAAGACCGTTTGGCCTTCTCTTCTCTGTCCTCGTCGATGACCCGAGTCTCGACTATAACTGCCTTCTGATGAACATCCCTTGATCACTTCTCCTGCCGCCCCTCCTTCTGGAGCTACTGAGGACTTGAATCCTATGGACACCCTCACATCCCATTCACCAGTAGCCATGGGACCGGGCGAGCAGCACGCGGTCCACCCTTTCTTCAGACAGGGTATGAGTCTCAAGTCTACTTTGACGGTCCCTTCAGCTCACACCAAAGTCTCAGACTTTGCAGTCCCAGGAAAACCCAATCACTCCCTTCCCAATGGCAACGCAGTTCCAACGCCAACCGATGTATTCGCTCACGCCAACGAAGAGCAATCACCCCAATTTCAACCATCCAACGGACCTGAAGTCCCGAGGTCTCAAGCCTCAGCACCCGTAGGCCAGGATGAAGACCCTAATGCAAACCGACGCAAGAGACGCAAGACGGAGAAAACCAAGCCAGATCAGGAAACGAATTTGAACACAGGACTCTCAGGATGGCTGGGAATCGAGACCCCAGAACCCGTGGCTCCTGCACCCGTCTTTGATACTCAACCCGCTCCTCCCATCGCTTCCCTCCCGTCGCCTCAATCCCCAACCAACGATAGCGGCCCGGCACAAGACCTGAGCTTTGACGAAACAAACGACAAAAACGCGTGCAATGAAGGGAAACGGAAGATATTGAAGTTGAATACTAATGGTAGACTGTTGAGCTCTCCTCCTGCCAGCTCTACAGGGATAACAGACCCAAAGCCGGCAGGAAGCAAGCGACGAAGAGGTGGGAAGGTCCGCAGCAAACTTACCATCCTCAAATACAGCATCGAAGGAGAGAGAGGGATTGGGAGCTTGATCAACCGAATTCTCAATGGCCAAATGGTATATACACCTGCTCCTCCACGGCCTGCAGTACCCCAAAACCGGGTAGTGAAAGGGCCTGCGAAGCCAACACACCCTTTTTTTGTGAAGAAAGCGCCACAAAAGCCCCAGGATGACACAATCTCTGGTGGCTCAAATACTGGCTCAAGCAAGATCAATGCCCCCGCCGCATCAGAGGTCAAGCGAGAATCAAGGCCGTTTCCAACATTTCCCTCAACATTCAGTCGCAACAAGTCAAAGTTTCCTGACCTTATTGAACCCTTGTGGCCACCGAAAGATCTTGTTCATATCCGTCCTGTGGACTCGGCACAGGATGTCCGGCCCGCCATCCTCGATCCCCTTACAAAAGACCGAAAGAAAGCCAAATCTCCGGCCATTTCTATTGGCGATGACGAGAATGCCCTTTTGACCAGCACATCCTCTGCACGGGAGCTGGCAAAATCGTACATGGGAGGCCATGGCACATCGAATCTACGCATGCCTGTACGGCATATTGCCAGCGGACGTGTTCTGCAGACTGCCATTGACAACCAAATGTCCTGGTCCTTACCAAACTCGCGTATTCCACCTCAATCTGTCGCCCCAGTTATATCTAACCTGAGATCGGCCTTGTTATCATCTTTCTCCGCTTTTGATCGTGGAAAATATGAATCGCAACTCTGGGCTCACAAATACGCACCCAAAAAGGCCGAGGATGTTCTGCAAACCGGTCGCGAGGCCCAGGTACTTCGTGACTGGCTCCGTCACCTCAAAATTACCGCAGTCGACACTGGAAAGACTTCTAAGGATAAGGGCAAGTCCAACCCAAACCGAGACAAGAAAAAGAAGAAGCGGCGAAAGAAGAACGACAAACTCGACGGCTTTATTGTCTCTAGCGAAGAAGAGGCATCTGAAATGGACAACCTCTCTGGATCAGACGATGAGCTGGCTGGAGATGTCACAGTTTCCGCTCAACGAACCCTGATACGATCAGGAGACCTGTCAGTTTCTTCATCACAGGGAGGGGAAAAGGGTCGGATCACAAATGCAATCCTTTTGAGCGGCCCATCGGGCTCTGGCAAAACTGCTTCAGTCTACGCAGCAGCCAAAGAGCTTGACTTTGAAGTGTTCGAGATCAATGCTGGCAGCCGCCGCAGTGCGAGAGACATGCTGGAAAGGGTCGGGGACATGACCCAGAACCATTTAGTCCATCTTCTGAACGACACCGACGAATATTCTGCCAAGCCTCGAGCATTGGAAACGGAGGACGACGCAAAACAAAACAAGTTGATGGGCTTTTTCAAAGGACAACCGTCCAAGAGTACCAAGCCTGACAAGAAAAGTACTCAACCCAGTCCGACTCCCGACAATGAGGCAAAGCGGAATCGTGAACAAAAACAATCTTTGATTCTCCTCGAAGAGGTCGATCTGCTTTTCGACGAGGACAAACAATTTTGGACTGGCGTTTTGACCCTCATCAGTCAGTCAAAGCGACCCATTGTCATCACATGCAACAACGAAAGCCTAGTACCAACCCAGGACATGTCTTTACACGCCATTCTGCGATTTCAAAGGCCCCAGCGTGATCTTGCAATCGACTATTTATTACTTGTCGCCGCAAACGAAGGCCACGTTCTCAAACGAGAGGCTGTCAGCAAGCTATACGATGCGTCGGGTATGGATATCCGAAAATCCTTGATGGACCTGAATTTCTGGTGCCAGATTGGCGTTGGAAGTGAAAAAGCAGGTCTTGATTGGATTCTATCCTTGTGGCCTCCAGAAGCGAATGTAGACCAGAATGGAGATAGAGTCCGAGTCCTCAGTCTCAACACCTACGAGCCATATATGGGCTGGTTCAACCGCGACGTCTTGCTGGAGCAGGATTCTTTGGAAAGTGAAACAGAAACTCTGCAGAATACCCTACACTGGTGGAGACTCGGCATACAAGACTCGGAGGATGCGGCCCGCGGCAGTATCACGGAAACTATGCCTCACGATCATTATCAATCGCGGTCAAAGATGGAGCAACTTGATTTGCTGAGCCGTGAAGCGGACTACCTGGAAATGCGAAGCTCACTCGACATTCTCTGCTCAGAGTGTTCTTTGAGCATGCTGCAGGCAAGTATTATCTCCACTATCGACTCGGTATCAGAACTAACTAAGCTGCAGGATGTTGTCGATACGTCTGCTCCTCCACCTCCAGAAGGTCATCGCTCCAACTACCTCGAATCTTACCCGCTCCTGCAGGCTGACCTGCGACCCGAACACTCTTCTCTAAGTGAGAGCATTAGCCTCACGTTCAATGCCTTGATCTCACGATCCTTCCGTCCAAAAACCGGAGACCACGAGTCTTCTAGCGTGGCTCGCATTTTCAAAGGCTGGACCAAGGATGGCGCACATCGGATGCATTTCCCGAACACTCTACCTACCTTCCAGAAAGTCTTTGAGCCTCTCATGCGTGCGAATTACTACATGCCCATCCCCTCTGGGCGATTGGCACCTTCGTTTGAAAACAGCCTTGCCCCCATTACCGAAGATATCGCCCCTTACGTGCGTGCTATTATGGTCTTTGATGGTCGATTGAAGGAGTATCGCGACAATTTGCGTGCAATCTTGACCAGGGAGCATGGCTCTGGAGACAAAGTTGGCAGAACCACCCGCGCCAGCCGAGCTGCGCTCGAAGGAGGTGATAAAGCTTCCACACGAAAAGAGAGATGGTTCCCGGCCGATACGAATTACTTTTGGATTCAAGGCACGGGCAAATACGAGTGGCAGAACATTTTGTTCCAGATGGGACATTTCCACGTTCAGCCCGCCGTGGAATTCACCGAGGAAACGCCCAGTCATGATTCTGATGAACAACGATCTCAAGAAAGAGATTTATAGCGATGTAATATATCGTTTTCTGCAACCTATATGAAACATACATTCTTCATCCTTACTTAAATTGCTGCCAAGAATCTTTATATTTAGACGTAGTTTTCTTCTCCAGGCTCCCCCATCTTTAAATCGGTTGATGTTCAAGGGAGTGATTGGCGAGCTGCAGGTACATCCTGAAAGTAGAAGTAAATCAGCAGTAAGCATTGTAATATTACATCACCTGGGAAGTTCACGTAGAGGAATAACTACAATCCTTTCGATGTCCCACGCCCCGTCTTCGTGTAGATGTCGTACATGATGACATTGCGTAGTCTTCGGCGTTCTCGCCAGTGTATATGACCACGTTTCCCCGAAATTGTGCATTCATTCCTTCTTGAAGATGTTCTTTGAAAATGGCGCCTGTAGTCGGTTAGATTACTGCTTCCTTTCATAGTGTTGTAGTTACTATCTGACCAAATTATGCATTGGCCCTTGTTGCTAAATACCAGCAAAGAGCTTGCAAAAGCAACGCTGGAACACACGTATACCCAGAACCCAAAGTAGATGGAACGCATTTCACTCAGTTACCAGCAGTGCGATGACTGTTGGGATGAACACTAGACACTCGCGTTTTCTTCCCCCCAAATAGCACTAGGCTGAATTCGGCTAAACAAAGTCTCCACTCTTTTGTGCGATTTTCCATCCAGGTTCCACTTTTGCATGCTGTTCCTTTGGGACTGCGATGCTGTGCTGGTACTGTTTTGAGAAAGGATCAGGTGACAGCCTCAGCAAAATGGAAACAGGCTCGAAGTAACACTTAGAATGATCACGTGCCCGCTAGTCCTAAGATAGACTAATGTGCTCATTAATCACAAGTGACAAGATATACGCCAACGGCCTTGTCTATCAACAATTGATGGTCTGCACGTAAGAAACTTTACTCTAATAAGCTACCGCATCTGGTCGACAACCTCGGAATGGGCTGCCTAATCTCACCTTATATTTTCAAGCTTCTATCGTTCGGCCTTTTTCTATCATTCTCTGCTTGCATTCCTCCTGTCGCTGGATGTCTTTGATTTATCTATTCCGGCAGTCCTTGGAACAACAAGCCTGCACTTTGTCGCAGCATCATTCAGCATGACCCCTGGACTGAATGTTGCGCCAAAGAAAACCCGAGAAAGTACTTCCAAAGTCCGGACTGGATGCAGCACTTGCAAAGCTCGTCGAGTGAAATGCGATGAAGCAAAACCTATATGTCGACGTTGCGCCATTGGAGGTCGAAAATGCGAGTACAGCACTGCACGTACAGCACCACCACCTCGAAACGTGGTCACGGTATATCTGCCTCCTACGCAAAGTCAACCGGTGTTCTTCGTAAATGACCGCGGCCTCGACTTCTTCCACCAGAACCTTGCTGCGCAGTTGGACGGACAGTTCACTTCACAGTTCTGGAGCAAGCTTGTATTACAACTATCACACTCCGAACCATCAATTAGACATGCCGTATCGGCTGTCAGCGTCGTTTATCAAGACGTCGAGTCGTCTTTACGGCATCCGGCAGGCTATGTCAACGCCAACCCTGAGGCTCAACAGGAGTGGAACAAAGCAATGAAGAGCCTATCAGCTCGAATTCAAGCACATCCCAACTCGAACTTGGTACCTTTGACCTGCTGCCTTCTGTTCACATGCATCGAGCTCCTCAAGGGCAATATTGAATCTTCTATGCTTCACGTTCAGAGCGGATTCAATATTCTAGCTGCGCTCCGTCGCAACAGTGACGCAGCCCCGGATCTAGGCTCCAATCTCTCGTCTAACGATCTTAAAGCCATCGAAGGTTATATCGTTCCGATGTTCTCACGTCTGAATGTACTCTGTTCTCTCGCTGGCAGAATAACTCCGCCAATATACGCTCCTATAGCTAAAGAAGACTCTCCTCAGGAAGACCTTACTCAGTCTAGACAACAGCTCGTCGAGATCTCAGATACCTGCATCCGATTCATTGGCAAAGTCAGTCCTCACGCAGCTATGTTCCAAATTGACTTCGACATCTTCATTGAACAGGTTAAACTTCAAACAAGGCTAGACGCATGGCACGACCGGCTAGATGAACTTCTTGAAAGAATGCAGGCTGCCGGCAACCCGGCGAAACAAGACGCGCTCAATCTACTTTTGGTACATTACAAAGTCATTTACATTTGGATGCGAGTCTGCACCACAGCTGGGGAAATGGCCACAGACTCTTACCACATCGACTTTGAAAGGCTTGTGCATTACGCGGAACAAATCTTCAAGCCGGACGTGGGAATTGCAACACCGCAACAGCTGTCTTTCGACATACATATCCTGGGGCCTCTGTACTATACCGTGCTGAAATGCCGTCATCCCGCAATACGAAGACGCGCACTGGAAATGCTGCAATTGGCGCCTCGGCGGGAAGGGCTCTGGAATGCACATTATGCATACGTAACTGCCAAACGAGTGATCGAGCTGGAAG
Source organism: Penicillium atrosanguineum (assembly GCF_028827265.1). Lineage (NCBI taxonomy): Eukaryota > Fungi > Ascomycota > Eurotiomycetes > Eurotiales > Aspergillaceae > Penicillium > Penicillium atrosanguineum. The sequence continues at coordinate 837,124 of NW_026623133.1, read as the reverse complement.
AAAGGCATCTCAACGGGCAAGAATTGGCAGACGAGACTTCGAGAGTGTATGGTCTTACCCTGCCCGATGATGAGTCACGGATCTACAACCTAGGCGAGATGCCTTTTGACTTTCGGAAGTTTGAATACAGCATCGTGCCCAGCCCGGCTTATCCAGGCATACTTAAAGCTGTGTTCCACACAAAGCCATGGGGGCTCTTGGGAGAGTGGCAGACAATCACGGAGTATATCAAGCTATGATGCTGTGGATATCTGTTGTTAGTTTTTCTAGAAGTAGAAAGTGCTATGATGCCTCCAGATTTCTCCAGCCAAAACTCCCGCCGTCAATACAGTGACAAAAAATGCTTGCGAATCCTAATTATATTGCTGATCGAGCTAATACATATACCTCACCAAGTTCCAAAAGCACCACAAGAATATCTAGTCCGAGATTTTACACTCGCCATTGAAACCTTGCTGCAGCTCTGCAACATAGTATACCGAACGGATGAAGATGAGTACAACAGCCGCGCCAAGCGCATACCGGAACCAAGTGAAGTTTTTCGTGTCCCTCAGCTCGACGAAGCGTTGGGGGTTAAAGATAGTAGGCGGCAGTAGGACACGTAAAACCTGCGAGGTGACCAGGTGGGCCGGGTCGTAACTGTCTAACCAAAAATAACCTCGTAACCGCCTAACTAGAAAAGGATTAGCGCCTTCAAACATACAGTTCTCGATGTGGTTGAGCAGAGAAAATATACTTAACAATGAGTTAATATAGCGGTAAAAGAATCAATTACCCTGTATAACAGTGGTAAAAGAAATTTTTGTTTCAAAGCGCTCATCGGTGGCCCACTTTCTCTGCTACTGAGGTTTTTAATCTGTAATAATCTACCGTATATATTCCCCCTATGCCATTTCCTGAGCTCGGATTTCTCTTTCTTGCTCTACGCCGCCTTTCTCACTTCTTAACCAGTCACTTGACGTGCTCGTCGCCTCCTCCCAAGCTCCATCACAGATCGCTGCATGTCATGGCCGTGAACAGGGCGGAGAAAAAAACGCTCGATTATGCCCTGCGAGCGCTGCAGCTCATTTTCGCCATCATCGTCATGGGAACAGACGGCTACGGTACGTAGAACTAATGCATCCTACTCTGTCGACGCAATGTTGAGTCTGACCCCATCGCCTAGCTATCCACGTGTTTCGCGGCCACACTGTCTACGAACACTCCTGGTTCGGCAACTTCTACGACTACTATGGCGTCCCTGATGCGTGGGGCTTCTTGATGTTCTGCGCTGCCTGGACAGTTTTGATCGTCATCTTCCACCTCATTGCCGGAATCAGCTTCGCGGATCGTGTGTTGATTGGATACATTCGTGTCGCGGTCGAGGCTGTAGCTGTCCTCTCATGGCTCGCTGTTTTCATTGCTGTGGCTGTTCAAATTTCGACCGACACATGCTCAGCAGGAAAAAACTCATGTGGGACACTCAAGGCGGCGACAATCTTCGGGGCGTTTGAATGGCTGCTATTCATGGTTACCGCAGCCCTGACTGTCATGCTCGTCTTCAACAGCTCTCACAAGCCAAGGATTTCTACGACTAGACCTGATGCAGCTGTTTGATCTGCGCGACAGGATATCCGTGGATATAGAAACTAGCCGATGCTCCACGGACGAGTGGAAGTCTCGCCATCATCTGTTGAGAAAAGTTGCTTACGATGGTTTATGCTTAAGTCGTATTATCAAACGACTGCAGGACTAGCAAAGGAGCCTGAGGTTGATACTTCTGCTTTGAATCACGATAAAACATGTAATCCATTGGTTTATTCCGGTAAGAGAACATACGACGGACTGTTTCATGACCTAGAAATATATGAGAAATTTAAATTCACCAACAGTACTGGAATTATTTATAGAGTCCGCAGAGACTGGCACAAACTCAATTTCCAGAGGTTGTTCGTTCGGCATATTCTGTAAGACCTCATCATCCGTCTTGCTTGAGGTGCCTTATTTCTTAGCCTAATCATGACTAGCGCAATATGAGTGGGGCGCTGGGAAAGAAAGCGTGAGTGTCTGAGGGGTAATCAGTTTTCGAACTCTACTATAAGTCTAAGTCAACATGAAGTGTTAAGTCAATATAGCGGCATGAGACACATCGGTGCTGGCTTCCGATGAAGATCCAGATATCGTGATCAGATGCAGTGCAAAATCCACTACCTGGAATTTCCGTCTCGGTTTGAATGCCATATAGCCTAATAATCGAGTTTATGATGCATTGTTTCAAGTGCATCATGTGCAGAATGTGCCCAATGATGAAGATACCAAAGAGATTCCTGGAAATACTCATTCGGCTGTGCGAGTGACTCTATGACAATGCTATTTCACATTTGACCACGAAGCATCTAACTTGGCTAGGACCTCGCTCTTTGGAATTTCATCAGACCATCTACCACGCGGTCTCTCAAAAGTGGACGTAATTCTGCCATATGAGACTCCACCCAGTTGACCAACTGGTCGCAGCTTTTCCAAGCCGATATGACTGTATTCTGCATCCGCAGTACCTTCCTTTACCCAAAAACGAGTGGCCTTGATCAAGACATTGGCAGCAAGACTCATGCCAGGTTGTTGGTGATCGGTGAACTCTTTGATATCGATGACTTTGCCTTCTATATTAAACACCGACTCCGCGACCCGCGACGGCTTGACTGTTGTGGAAGGAGCTTCCGTGAGACCCGAAACATCCCATTCTGATACCCCGTAGGGCGCATCTAGGGAGCTAGCATTCACAGCTTCGATCATGTTTTCGGAAACTGTATTAATCACGCACTCTCCTGTTTCTTTCAAGTTGCGGTAGGTATCCTTGACCCGGCCTGGACGAGAAGAGAATCCCACAATGAACATTGGGGGATCATGATCGATGACTTGGAAGTAGCTAAACGGCGAGAGATTCTTCTGACCTTTTGCATTCACTGTACTGATAAAGCCAATAGGTCGAGGTGCAATGCCGGAAACCAGCAGACGGTAATTGTTGATCATCGGCCGATCAGACGCGTAAGGATCTATCTCGTGATGTTTTTGGGCTAGACCGGCGCCCTTGTCTGGCACTCCCTGCCCGTAATTCCATTTGGGATAAGGAGATTTAGTCACTTCAATAGGTGCCATATGGTCGAAATCAGGGCGCTTGGATTGCACTTCAACGAAGTTACCGACATCTTGAACAACTTTGTAATTTTTCTGGGCCTCTAGGTCGCTTCCTGAAGCGGCGGCGGCAGTCGATGAGCTCATTCTGACTGTCCCTAGTTGCGAATCTCGAATTGAAGAAACGCGAGAAGAATTGAAGGATCTGTTCATGTGTCAGCTTCGAACACTAGATAGATATGATCTTTACCTACTGCTTAGCCAGCCCTCGTCCGAACATTCTTGGTGTCCACATATTGAAAAGGTTTTTGGAAGACTCTCCTCAGCAGTTGCTCTGAATTTCTGTCAATAATAGTTCTTTTACCCCAACATTAACCAGTAGATCTGATATTCCCTACACGTGCTGCCTGTTTGCTTAGAAATTGAAGCCAAGAAAAATCGGGGAGAAATCCCGAACGTCGGATCACCCAACCGACGTAGTGGAGATAAGATTGATGAGCAGAGACCTCACTACAAAACAAATATCGAGAGCATTTCCTAAGTATTGCGAGGGAGTTCAAGCAATCAAAGCTGGCAGTCAAGTCTGACTACCCGGTCAAACACCCGCAGATACCGATGGTAATTTGGCCAAATGATATGTTACGGAGATAACTGAGACCATCGTCAATAATACAGAGGCTATTTTGAAAGAGGCAAGATCAGGCCTTAACATAGTTGTTCAAGGAACTGTGAATTTCCACCCAGTTTTGGATTTTTCGAAAAGCGACATATACAACTGACAGAGGTCTTTGTGAAGGATGTTAGTAGTATGCCTGGTTTGCCTCTGTATATGATCCGGCCTTCCTGTACGGTCCCGCACGTTCTATAGTGGAATTATCCAGATTGCCGGCTGGGAAGACATCCATGTAGATCTCATTACCGTGGTATATAATGAAGGGCTATAGCAGACTGCCTCGCGGCTAACTTGTGTGTGTTTTTGAAATCTGCCTGCGAAGAACTGAAAGAATGTATTCGAGGCGTGCTCGACTGTCTGGTTAGAACACACTGCTTGAAGGATTAAAAACCAGTGTATTAGACAAAAACATACGATCACTGTATTCTTGATGGACACGAGGGAACCGCACTCTTGAGGCTGGTGGCTTATTACTTAGAGAGCCCCGAAAGATTGCTCTTGGAATACTGCTTATAAGTAATCCGCTTACTCGTTTTGTTGCTCCACTACAGGACCGGAATATTAGATATAGTGACCGGTTTTCAAGCTCATTCATGATTCATAATTCGTTAAAAATCCGCAGTAGCCTGATTCAACTGACACAACCGGCAGATTGCATAATACTTTCCACGTCTAGCTGATCCGCAAGATCAAGCAACTCCCTAGGCGGAAGGCTAACTGAGGAATTTAGACCCAACAAGTCCCACTCAAATTCCTCGCCGACCCCAACATGGTCCAAATCATAGACTCCCTCGCCCTCATCTGAAGCTCCATTGAAATTAACTGGAGGCAAAGAGATTGTTGAGAGATTAGGAGTCAAAGGAGCCAAGATTTGTTCTAACTGCTTAAGCTCCTGCTTTCGGAGTGGTGCCGCCAGATTACCCTTTGAGATAAGCTTGTCTAGCACACTGTTGAGGTTGTCACACCAGGTGTTACTATGGATTAGCTCAGGGGAGATTGCGCGAAGCAAGTAGAGGACGAAGGCAGATGATGATGCATCTTCGATCTGGAAAGGTAGGAACGCATCTAGGAAGATATAGTTAAATACCACAGTTCTTATCACGGGTAAAAATCAAGAACACACCTATGAGATCGTCATCGGCCAATATTTGGAGTGTTTGGAGAATAGTCTGGGCGGAATCGGCGCAACATTGTAAGAGCGAAGCGACGGGTGGCGAAAGTGATATTGTTTGGGACGTGCGTCTCTCGGTACGTTCAATGTGCATATGGAGAGCGCACATCACAAGAGGTCTTGTTGTCAGAACCACACACTGTTATTGTTAGCTTCCTAGAATGGACTCTAGGATGAGGGTAGTCTCACATGGTGATGGGCCAGCATCAGTCGAATCGCCATCTTCGATGCTCGACTAATCAGCCCGTGGAAGTGTGTATTCAAAAAAGCAGTCAGATCGTGGGATAGCTCCGCCATGCTATGAAGGATAGACTGCATGTTTCTGACAAGCGAACCGTTGAACTCGTCGCCAACTCCGTAGACATCTATCAATTCAAGATTAGCAATTGACAAATTCTTAAGCAGTTGAAGACACACTTGTCAAGATTTGGGCCATTAAACGCGATAGACGGACGTGCAATGTCAAGTTAATATGCTCAACTGAACATTCGACATCTGCTGGTAATCTGACTGTAATGTCTTCATCTCTAATCGAGCTCGGTGCACCAATAAGAGCAGAAAACTCCCGGTCTAACATGTACACCACCCAAAATATGGTTCTGCAGCGACGTGAGAGTTCCGGTCCGCCCAATTCTTCTGGGACATGCCGATGGATACCTTCTATTATACAACCGCGCAGAGCTTGTCCAATCTGGGGTCGAGATTAGCATGCTATTAATTTAAAGGGACAATGTGCAGACTCACATGCTGGAAAGCAGCCCGTCTCATATCAATGGATTGGAGATAGACAGCTCCCAGGCTCAACGCCTGGATACAGGTTAATGGGTCTTCGTGCATACCCGACAAGTCCGGTAGAAGAGCCATTGCCCTTGACGCATACTGGTGACCCGGTGGAGCCCCAGATGTGTTCTTCTGAGTGAGGAAAGCCTTTCCAAAGGCGAGAACAAGAAGGTATTGGGCGTACCAATACCGTGAAGTCGCCGCTTTCGCTGCAGGGTTCCTGTAAAATCCATGTAGATTCCGAAGATAAGCATCCTCATCAATCATGAATGAAAGAAAGCCAAAGTAGAACTTGACAGTGTTGAAAAGAAACAATGCATAGTCCAATGGTGGCAAGTTGGTCACATCAGGAACTTCGTCGGTGTGCGCTGGTTTCCATTGGAGCTTGAATGCCATTCCATCTAAGTGCCACGGGTCCGGTGGACAGTTAGACTCGGGTATTCTTCTTCCTATCAAGGCAAGGACACGACGACAAAAGGACCATGATGATGTCGGGCCCATGTACCCTGGAATATTTGCATTAGCAGGCTCAATTTCATTTGGCAGAATTTACTCACAGAAGCGACCATCCGGTGTCTTCGCAAAGGACGGATCTCTATCCACAAGAGGATTTCTAGAGAATCGTGACCGGCGTCCATCTTCAATATCGGGATCGCTCCCAGAACGCTCTCGCTGTTGACGTGGAGTTTCTGGGAGATGAAAAGATGAACCTATCCCTTCAAACAACGTCATCAATGGGTGTGAGCCTCACGAGGCTAGGATGGAGAACTAACCGTTGCTTATATCTCCCAATTGGGCTTCCGATTGATCATCCAAAAGATATGGCGCTGCATTTGGTGTTGCCTGATTAATATCATGCCCGACATATGAGGATTCACCAAAAGGTTCATCTCGCGAGGCACTTGTACGACGCAAACCGTTGTCTTGATTTAGATGTTCCTCAAGCTGACGTAGATAGCTGGTCGTATTGGTTAGTTCTGAATTACATCGGCTGGACGTCCATGACTGACCGCTCCGATACCGAGACCCGCACATCCTCAGGAGGGAATTGGCAGCGTTGCTTCTTGCGAGCACATCTGGTGCAGGGGTCCGATCCCGAGCACTTCACTTTCATGCTCCGACATCGTACACATCTTGTATAAGGTTTTAGAAGAGACTCTGATCATTGGCGTGCTAGGCAACTTACGCCTTCAGACATTTCTTAGCTTTCACTTTGTTTGCTGTCGCAGGCATACCGGATTGTAGAGCCGAATGAAGCAACAAAGCAGTACAGAGTCGGTGCTTTTTCTCCGAGAACAACGATGAGGCGGGGTAGAGTAAGAAGATGCAAGAAGATAGTGTCGGGAAGGCCTTCCGACGTGCCTTATCAGCGAACCTTGTCAAGCCCCACGTTATGAGATAAGAAAGTGGGCCACCGAAGTCTCCTTTGAGCTGTCATTGGTCGATTGACCCACAGCAATTGCCACTACTGAACAAGGTCTCAGGAATACATAGATCAAGAATAGTACGTAATTAAACAGGATCTTTAAGCATAGTACCATGCCTCAAACTAAAATCGCACCAGGTGCCATGGATAAGTTCTCTCAATCAATCATGTCATCATATCAACAAAGTAGGAAAAGCTAGGAATACATCACTGTAAATTACAGCCGGCTCAGTTGCTCAGCTAGTGCAAAGAGAGGCGGAAATTGCCAAAACACAAAACCCGAAAATTATGAGGAAGAGTATATTGTTTGACCCAGATCAGGCTTTCCAAAAGAATAACGGAATTACCCTATAATTGGTGTACCCTCGGGAACCCTTGGAGGTGATACAGGCCTTTCGTTTACACAGATCCATCGATGGCACATGATGTTTGAACAAATCAATGTAATACCTATTCTTATATAACCGTCACTTCACCTGAAGTCTACTCCTTCATGTTCGTTACTTCCATTAAGTTTCAGAACCATCAACCCACAATTCTTCGCCAAAGCTCCTGGCGCAGAGCAGTCACCATATGTTGTGTACGCTCAACGGCACCCTTGTTTTCAATAGCCCGACGATGAAGATATTGCATGCACTCGGAGACTGATCCCCACGCCATGCATTTGAAAGCCTTAGGAACTGACATGTTCGCCGCAGATGAATCCTTCAAAGCACGCTCATAGTTCTGCACCAGTTCGCAACTAAGCTCGTCTGCCATTCCTTGGATCTGTCCGCATTCGAGCATCACCGTTGGCTTGTGTGCAAGCAGACGGTTCTGGTGAGTGGAAATTGCCTTAGCGGCGCTCGCGGCATTGTGTGTGGCAAGGAAAAGGGCAGCGTGAGGGAATGTCAATTCTTTGATCCCTTCGGGCATTCTGCGACAGAGCATTGTATCGGCAATTAGATCGTAGGATTCATCTGTCTCTTCCTTGGTATCGTGGATGAGAGATCGTGTTTCGTGTTCAATGTATGCTCCTCGAACCAGTTTAATTCCAAGGGCCCAGCCCTCCTTTGCCGCCAAGGTGATGTGATTATCGAGATTTGCCTTTGAAGCTTTCAAATATCCCTGAATAGTGTTGTACACAAGCGGTTCATCGGATTTGTTATGTTTTCGCATGATCTCAATAGCCCAGTCATCTAGGCCGTGCTGGAGAACCTGCTGCTCAGCATCTAGCCACAGGCGTGATCCCTGTGCTTGAGCAGCGCTGCAAATTTCATCCATAGCTTTGATCATAACTTCGGGCATGGCACTCTTCTCTGCCATGCCGTCAACGGCAATTGGGCCGGCACCTGTGAGTCTGGCAACGACATTAGACGAGAAATCAATAGGAAAGGAAAATGAACTCACTTCACAGCCAGAAAATCTCCAGATCCGACCATACTGAGAGTATCGAGTGTACCTCTCTTCCATTCTTCCACCATGTTATAGCACTTGTCACTGTAGGTTGTCGAGCCAGCCTCATCGCGAGCCAACTTCTCGTTGGGGTCCAGCACGATCTCTTTCGAATAACCCAGAATGACTCCTTGATAGCCAATGCTCTTTATATCTGCAACTGTTTTCGACACTTCTGCCCGATTCGTGCCCGCACAAAAGTGATCATACACTGTCCATCGGAGGACTTTATTGAGGATACGGTTTCGATCGGGGTTGAGGATCGCAGACTTGGAATTCGTGACGACGTTGAGCACGGCTAGTGCAGGCTTGAGAACTAATTTGGAGGACATAAGAGAGGTCAAGAGCAAAGAACGCAAGACAAATCTGGTTGGAAGTCTTGCCATAGACGAGACTTCCAGTGGAGGCTGGGTTGTTGGTGTGACAACTGCTGCATCATGGAACCTTTGCTTGGTTGAGCGATGACGCCGGTAGATTGCTGTTTGCACTTGCAAAACGCGGGTGTTCACTCCAACGTGGAGAGACGTAGATCGAGGAATCATTTTGGCGAGGACTGACGAGCAAGAGGGTTGACAATATGTTCTTTCAATATGTGGTGCCCGAAACACAGTGATGGCGTTGGCTATTATATTATTGATAACAAAAATCTGCCTATATTAATGCGACGGCTTCTATGTCTACGATAGTCTATCTCCTCGCCGCGATCTACCGATGCGCTGTCTAAACGTCAGCCGACTCCAGTCGGATGGACCCTCCGATGGTGGGAGGGGCGTCGGACAAGGCGTTCTTCCAGCCAAATCAACTGACCAAGAGAAGGGGTTCTTATTGCCAATGAATTTCAAGGCAACGGCCCGGTGAGTACCCCTCATTTCACTTGAGCCGGGCCGGTTCGTGGGATTCAAGGACTGTGAGGTTATCACCGTTGCATCCTAGATCTGATTCAGGCAGGTTCCGTACCATTACAGTCAGTCGTTTGGTATCATGTCAAGTAGACTATCTAATCCAGAAGAGCCATTATCCCGACTCGTAAGCCGAGGCTTGTGTTCCTTCAATATGTTCTCTCGCGTTCCTGTTCGTGGTAGAAGGTTGTGGATGTCCACTTTCGAAGTCCACGGGTTGATTAGATCTTTCCGATGTCGTAGACGGGCGGTGGGAGTTATACACCGATGGCTGATCTGAAGATACTTTAGTTTCCAGAACGTCATTTACATACAATGAGGGAGCTTGTGGCCTGCATACTGTCTCGTGAGGCAACTGGCCTGGTCGGCTTTCTGGGCGCTGAAAGGCCGGCCTGCAAGGCAGAATGCAAAAGTTCCCACTGCATTTATAGTGTTAAACTATGCTACGGAGGATATTTAGCGGCATTAATGTAATATAGAACACTCACAGGATGCTGCAGAGCTGTCCAATAGATTCTAAGCGTGTCTATCAGGCTTAACATTACTTCTACGGCAACCAGCAGCGTTCACAGCTAGTTCCCTCACTGCTTGGTTACGGCGAGAAATCTCTGTAGATGGGAGTACTATGTCTACAACAAAGCACCATAGCCAACAAGGAGGGGCAGTTGTGAAACATCCTTTCGGTCATAAAGGTAAGGCGCCAACAGGCGCTCAAATAAGTCTACATGATGAGTGACAGTCTCTGCTGCTTTTCTTTGTGTCTCAGGGTAAATGGTCGGGCCCGTGGGGATGTTCGAGAGTAGAAGAACAATCATGGAGTGTTGGACGGTTTGTCATTGATGATAAACAGCATGATGAAGAAGTAATAGAATCTGGACTTCGGGCGTTTTATCGTCTTGACGGACAGAGCCCCTCACAAATTCAACTCGAATTGATATATTGAAATATTTTGGCATGTGGTATTTGCATGAAAGAACTTCTCTATGTACATTAAACCTCGTTAGAAGGGTATTCGACCTTCTCGAGAGGAACGAACTCCTCCTTAATGGTGCGAGTGCTAACAAATCGCTGCAGATGGGCCATCGTGCCGGTCTTGTCATTCGTGCCCGAGTCACGACTTCCACCAAACGGCTGCTGAGCCACAGTTGCGCCAGTGCACTTGGTGTTCAGGTAAAGCATACCAGCAGCATGCTTCAGGATGGTCTGTGCGTGTCGGCTGGCGTAAGGGTCCATGGCGAAGATACTGCCTGTCAGGCCGTAGCGGGATGTAGTATCAATCAGCTTCAAGGTCTGCTCCCACTCCTCATCTGGATACACATAAACACCCAGAACAGGACCGAATAGCTCTTGGGACATGATCTCGTGGCGGGGGTTGGATGTGCGGTACACGGTAGGGTGTACATAGAATCCCTCCTGCTTGGAGGCCTTGCCACCAACGACAAGCTCCAGCTCCGGATCATTCTTGGCCTTCTCGATGAAATTGTTGAGCTTGTCGAAAGACCGTTCGTGGATCACGGGATTGATGAAGTTTCCATAATCTTCAACATTTCCAACCTTGAGAGCAGCAGTCTCCTCAGCGAGAACTTTTTGGAACTCAGGCCAGACGGACTCTGCCACGTAGACGCGCGAGTTTGCAGAGCACTTTTGTCCCTGGTATTCGAATGCTGCCCGAATGGTGTTCAGAGCGGCACTTCTCACGTTCGCCGAGGGGTGCACAACACCCCAGTTCTTGCCACCAGTCTCTCCGACAACGCGGGGGTACGAATTGTAGATGGCCTGACCGATTCCATCACCAATCTTCTTTTGGATACCCTTGAAGGTAGCGGTCGACCCAATAAATGAAAGCGCACCGAACTCAGGCCTCTTGAGAATGGTGTTGGTGACTTCTTCAGCGTCGCCGGGCAGAAATTGAATGACATCCTTGGGCAGACCAGCTTCAAGCAGGATCTTGTGAAGCAACCAACTTGCATGCAGAGCCGAGTCGGAAGGCTTCCAAATGACAACATTGCCGAGCAAAGCAGCCGGTCCGACAAGGGTAGCGCCAAGTGCGGTGAAGTTGAAGGGGGCGATGGCATAGGTGAAGCCCTCCAAGGGTCGATACTCCATTTTGTTCCAGATTCCATCAAGCTGGATTCTTGGCTGCTGAGCGAAGAGGGCCCAGGCCTCTTGGACATAGTGGCGGAAGAAATCGGCAGTCTCTGCTGGTGCATCAATCTCTGCTTGCCAGATATTCTTGCCTTGTCCGAGCATTGTCGCCGCTACAATCTCTGAGCGATATTTGCCGGTGACAAGCTCGGAAGCGCGCAGGAAAATGGCAGCACGATCCTCGAACGGAGTCGCCTCCCATGCTGGCTTGGCCTTCAGGGCTGCGTCAATTGCGGCGTTGGTTTGTTCCGGTGTGGCGGACGCATACTTGGCAACGATCTCGCTATGTTTTGAAGGATTCAATTGGGCTCGTAACTGTTTTGTTTCGACCTGCGTGAGTACGAACGTTAGAAATTGTCAAAAGGTCCTGTCATCCTTATCGTACCTCTGAACCGTTGATCTGAATCGGAATGGTAAATGGGAATTCACTCTTAAGCTTTTGGATGGTTTTGGTAAGCTCAGCTCTCTCGGAAGAGCCTTTGGCATAGTTAAGCTTTGCGGCCGTTAGCAAAGATCCAGTGGGATATTTTCTTTAACTTACCATTTTCTCATTCTCAAACTTGGGTGGTTGCAGCATGGTCAAGTACCGGCGGGCAATTCCATTACTGGATAAAGCCTTGACGCGGCTCACGCCAGCTACACGGGTGATTATTGAAGGCCGCATATCTGTATCTCAACTAAAGAGCTTGTAAAATAGAACGCAAGTTCAACGGCTTCCCCTCATCGAATCTTTAAATATGGCGAACGCATGATTCTGCCTCATACCACACATTTCGACCGCCGGAAGACCATCCCGAATCAAAGATGCAATAGTATCGCAGCTTATCATGCAGTTGGCTTCCATACTCCACCGTTGCGGGGAAGATGTGTATCGCATATCGTCTGGAGATGTCGGGATGGCCTTCCGATGTATGATAAGAACACCCTGCGTCATTCGTCCTTGGTAATCGGCGAACATCCGATATAGACATGCAGATCTGGAATCCCCCTAAAGTGTCTTCAGGTAATATCGGAGTCTTTCAGTAAATCGGATTTTGATGTCGCCGACCAATGCCGGGGAATCCTACGTTAGGACTCTCCTATCACTCCCGATGGATACAAACTGTCTCTTACTATGATGAATCACCAAAGGAGTCTTATCAAGAGTCAAACTATTTTCCCTAGCAAAGGAGCAATTCTTGAGATAGAAAAAGGTGATTGACTATCAAAGGGCGGAAGTCTCGGGGAGTTACGGTAAAACCCGTTGTATAGCCAATGTTTTAGCATAAATACCCTACTATTTCCTTCTATTATGTGGTAGTAGGTGGTATGAATTCTTTATTCTTAGATGCACTGGAGCGCTGATATCCGCGGCCAAACAATTGTGTATCAATCAAAGTTCTATCAATTTGATGGAGCCTAACTAGGTGCGTCCAGGCTGTGCAGGCGCCTGCATCAAACCCGAGAGCAGAACTTGGTGTCCTTAAATCCAGGCTCGCGGCTTGCAGTAATAGTCACAAAAAGAGAAAATGGCCTCCTGTCGGAGGCCAGCACAAGGCAAAGTGTACCAAACCCATACAAAACCAGGCCCAATTGAACAACGCCCGCAATATTTCACTCCTCCTACTTCCTTTCAACCTCCTATTGTTCTCCCGCCTCTCGCTCGTCAGTCGATGATCAAGTACTTTGGACCCTCAATTAATCGCGATGGCGTGTTGAATCGATGAATGTTGAGTATCCTAACCATTCTCGGGGGCACAGTCTTGCTGTTCGTTAGTAAATGGCCTTTCCACAACCTACTCCATGGCCGGAGACAAAAATTTCGTATTCATCATTTGTGAAGGGTGCTAATTGATTCATCGACCAGTTCTTTTCAGGATGCTAATCATGGAGACTTCCAAGGCTGTTCTGTTCGATAGCGCCACCCAGACGGTGACTAAATAAGCACCGAGTTATTTTCTCTCGCAAAAAGATAATAGAATCATTCATATTCACATTCTACCATATAAATCTAAGAATGAAGTTATCATGAATATCAATTGTAGGACAGAGACATTCCCGACATGGTGTAGGTGTCGGTGATCCACCGTGCGACCATCCCGACCGAGCTTAGCTCCGCTTGATCGACCCAGACCTTCGTCATTATCGCCATCACCTCCACACCCCGAATCCTCACCCCCAGACATTCCACCGGCGGAGTCACAATGTCTCTGTTTGGAACATCGCCAGAGGAGCCCTCTGCGGCACCGGCCCAGAGGTCCAAATCCTCGCTCTTCGCGGATGACGACGGCGACGATAGCTCCTCCACTCCTTGGAATCAGAACAATACGGCCAAGCGAACTGCACGGCGCGACCTGGTCCGCACCTTGCTTCCCGCTACCGATGTCCCCGAGAGCTATGTCGACGCCTATGATCTGATACTCAATAGCGGGGATAGGGTCGGTTCCGGAGTCGGACTGACCTCGATTAGAGAAATTCTGTCTAGTAGTGGCCTGACTGCTTCTGATCAGGGCAAGGTCCTCAATCTGGTCGTGTCTGGCGACCTAGAAAACTCTGGCGGGCTGGGTCGTGCCGAGTTCAATGTCTTGCTGGCGCTGGTCGGATTGGCGCAAGAGGGGGAAGACCTATCTTTTGATGCTGTCGATGACCGTCGCAAGAGTGAGTGACTTCCTTTGAACCCTTTGAATAATGCTTTACAGCCCATAGCTTAACACAATCTACACGCAGAGCTTCCCCAGCCTAAGAGCGGCTTCCTTAACCGGCTCCGAACATCGAATAACGCGCCCTCCGACCCCGCGGAGGGACGACCAGCTACGCCCCCGCCCCAAGTGACACCGTTACAAGAGCCAAACTCAGCGCGATCCCGGCGTTCACGACGAGGATCTTTGGGCCTGGGTGGCGGCTTGGAATCCGACCCATGGGCAAGTCCAGAATTGCACCGTAATCACAACCACGAAGCTACCACCACCGAAGAGCGAGTCAAGGACGGCTTTGAGCGTGTTGTAAACGGATTCGGAAGTATGCGCTCTACAAATGCATGGTCTGGTGGTAGAGTGGCGGAGGAGGCCAGACAGAGCGAAGCACCACAACAACAGCAGCAGCATACAAACGGTCGAACCGAGTCAGCACCGCCCAGCAGCTCCGGCTCTGGGTGGGGAAGCAATATCGGTGGGCCACCTGGGAATGATACGTTTGTTGCTGGACACGCCCCAGCCCTCGGTGGCTTCGGACCTCCTGGTGACGACCCTGGCGATATCGCCCCCCGGCGTCGGTCTCTGGGTCTTTCGCGGCCTACAAACCTACGGGTCGAGGAAACCGTCACGATAACTCTCCTCCAGGAGAAGGAGGGCATGTTCATGTTCCAACATCGAAACTACGAGGTCAAGTCGCCGCGACGAGGGAGCACAGTTGTGCGTCGGTACAGCGACTTCGTCTGGCTCTTGGATTGTCTACAGAAGCGATTCCCCTTCCGACAATTGCCCCTTCTCCCGCCCAAGCGCGTGTCAGGTACGTCCAGTTCTGGTTGAGGCACTCCAAGTTGTTTGCTCACCTGTTTGGAAGTGAATGGTACTCATTTATCAGCGGATTCGACTACTTTCCTGGAAAAGCGGCGCCGTGGACTTATTAGGTTTACCAATTCTCTCGTTCGACACCCCGTTCTTGGCCAGGAGCAGCTGGTGACTATGTTCCTGACCGTTCCCACAGTAAGTTTCGACCCACTCTATCAATCGAGACGTACGTCTGACTCTCGACCAGGAACTATCCGTATGGCGCAAGCAGGCCACCATCTCCGTCCAAGACGAGTTTGTTGATCGTGCTCTCCCACCTGATCTGGAGGATTCTTTGCCCGCCATTCTCGACGAGACCTTCGAGACTGTCCGCAGCGGCGTTCAAAGGTCTGCGGAAATCTATATCAACCTGTGCACTCTGCTCGAGCGACTGGCCAAACGCAATGACGGCCTGGCTGCCGATCATTTGCGATTCTCCCTGGCTCTGCAATCGTTGACCGAGGTCACCAAGGACACTTACTCGATCGATACCAATGATATCCCCGCACTGAATACCGGCATCACCTCGACCGCCCGACACCTCTCGGCCAGCCAAAGTCTGCTAGAAGACGAGGCACGAGCCTGGTCGGACGGTGTCCTCGAGGACCTGAAACGCCAGCGAGACGTCCTGGTCAGCGTACGGGAGATGTTTGATCGGAAGGACCGGTACGCGCGGAACAATATTCCGCAGCTCGAACGCCGGATCGAGGCCAGCGAACGCAAGCTGCAAGAGCTTCGTGCCCGACCAGCCGGAACCGCGAAGCCAGGCGAGATTGAAAAGGTGGAGGACTCCATATTCAAGGTACGGTGACCGATCCTATATCGGGGGTTCTCCGAGACTAATAAACTGTGCAGGACAAAGAGTCAATCGTGCAGCAGCATGCGCGAGGCGTGTTCATCAAGGAGTGCATCCGCGACGAGCTGATCCACTTCCAGTCGAGCCAGTATCACATCAGCCGTCTGCACCAGGACTGGAGCCAGGAGCGAGTCAAATATTCCGAATTGCAGGCGGATAACTGGCGACAACTCAGTGATGAAGTGGAGGGGATGCCGACCGGAGAGTAGAAGTAGTTGGGCCGACCTGGTCGTACATAAGGGGGACTTACTTTCTGACGCACCGAGACCCGACTAAGTCCACATTTTTGGCCAAGCGCGGGGTGCGCGATCCCCGGATTGCAGTGATGTTCTTGCTTGCTTTTTTTTTTCCCCTCGTGATTTGCCCCAATTTCCCCCAATTTTCTCCGCAAATGCCTAGCATTTTTTTCGATTGAATGTTTCACATGTTGGAATCCGGGCTATGTGTTTTGAATTCCCCATTCCCCAGTCCGCCTTGTTGCAAGAGTGTTATACTGGAATCATGAAACACATATTGGCTTCGAAATCGAACACATCGAAAAGTCATCCCATAGTGACCAAAGTACCCTAGGTACATAGATGCGTAAAAATACAGGAACGATGACGTCCGCAAGCCACGATTGGCGCAGATCCACCGAAGAGTGGATGTAATGGAGAATAATGGTCAATTTGAGACCAATTAAATAGACTCAAATGGCGACGGCCTTGGCGGCTCACAGGGCTGGGCAGCCAATCTTTCCTTGGCCTGAAAACGTGTAAAATACCGGGATCGGCTTTATCACCTTTGTTCCCTTTCTTGAAGACTCTGGGGTTTTCTCTTTGTGCTAAGTCTGATCAAGGTTCTTCTAAAGATCAATTACTATTCTGCCATATCATCCTAGCTGTCTCTAAGAGCCCTGATTCTAATTATCCGCCAGCCAAGACTCGTCCGCCGACGACGTGGGGCGCAAAAGTCTCGGCTGACGAATCCCGCCCGTTACAACAAGACCTCGTTCTGGGCAAATCTCCTCGAGCGCGCAAATCGCTCCTCGGCCAAGAGTCCCCCCAAGACTCTGCGCCCTGCTCACTCCTCTCTTCTCTTTCTTAACCCCTAAGGACTGGTTGAAACTACCAGTAGAATACCTTTCCCTTCCCCGACCTCCTCCGCTTCCTCGTCGCGCTCGGGCAATCAAGCATCTATCCCCTCCTCTATATTTCCGACTCTGCCGGCTCCCCGAGCGTCAACCCGGCACCTGTCGACCGGAATTACCGCTCAGCCCTACAGGGCTCGTCGTCCGACCATTGTCCGACCATTCTCCACTCCCACCACCTCCAAGGCATGAGGAGCTACACGATCATTCGAGGCGGAATACCATCTGGTAATTGATTGAGGAACGGGGTTGCGACTCTACATAGTCCCTGAGTCTGACGCGCAAGTCCCTACACCATGGCGTGGGATCATCTGGACATCGATAAGCCGCATCTGGCGTACATGATCCTTGGCGGCTTCACGGGCCTGTTCATGCTGTGCTCGCTATTCGTCAAGGAGAAGCTTTACATTGGTGAAGCTACTGTTGCCACGATCTGTGGTATTATCTTCGGTCCGCACGCTGCGAATCTCTTCAATCCCCATGAGTGGGGCAATGTCGACAAGATTACTCTCGAGTGTTCGCGCATTGTACTGGTCGTGCAATGTTTTGCCGTTGGCGTCGAGTTGCCCAAGGCTTATATGGAGCGTCACTGGAAGTCTGTTACGTTGTTGCTGATCCCTGTGATGACGTGTGGTTGGCTGATTACCAGTTTATTTATTTGGTGGATGGTACCTCCGCTGAACTGGTTGGAGAGTCTGGTATGTGCTGCCTGTGTGACGGCCACTGATCCTGTCTTGGCTTCGTCTGTGGTTGGTAAGGGAAAGTTTGCCAAGCGTGTGCCTAAGCATTTGCGTGATCTGTTGTCTGCTGAGTCTGGTTGCAACGATGGCATGGCTTTCCCTTTCATTTATCTTTCCTTTTATATTCTCCGATACCGACCAAATGCCGGAGAGGTTTCGCTGAACTGGTTCTGCATCACAATTCTCTACGAATGCATTTTCGGCGCCATCTTCGGCTTTTCAATTGGCTATTTGGCCCGCCATGCCATCAAGCTCGCCGAACGAAGGGGTCTGATCGATCGAGAGAGTTTCCTAGTGTTCTACTTCGTTTTGGCTGTTTTCTGTGCCGGATCCGGCAGTCTCCTGGGAATGGACGATCTACTGATTGGATTCTCATGCGGTGTTGGCTTCAGTAACGACGGATGGTTCACAGAGAAGACCGAAGAATCGCACGTTTCCAACGTTATCGATCTTCTGCTCAACTTGGCATACTTCGTTTACTTCGGGTCGATCGTGCCGTGGGAGGACTTCAACTCTCCCGACCTGGGCCTGACGCCGTGGCGATTGGTTGTGATTGCGCTTTTGGTCATTTTCTTCCGTCGCATTCCGATCATGTTGCTGCTAAAACCTATAATACCGGACGTCAAAACATGGCGTGAAGCCCTTTTCGCTGGTCACTTTGGTCCCATCGGTGTCGGTGCCATTTTTGCTGCAATTCTGGCGCGAGCTGAATTGGAAAATGACGACACCCAGCCTTCACCGGAAGGTAGTCTACCTTTACCTGGTGATGAAAACTACTACATTATTAGGCTTATCTGGCCTATTACGACCTTCCTGGTCATCTCGTCCATATTGGTGCACGGATCTTCAATCGCTGTGTTCACCCTTGGCAAGCGCATCAATACCTTGACAGTCACCCTGTCTTACACTCAAGCCAACGAGGAGGGTCCTTCCTGGATGAACCGTTTGCCCCGTGTCCAGTCCATTGCCAAGGGCTCTATGTCCTTCCGGAAGAATGACTCACTGGAGGGCTCGTCCGAGGAGAAGCTGCCAGAGTATCCTCCTGGTACCCTGCCGCCAATTGGCATGCCTGGTAACTTCCTTCGCCGTGTGCGCGACGACGACAGTGAACCCCAGAGCGTCCAAAACGAGCGTCAAAAGCCTGTGCGCAGAAGAAAGCGCCGTAAGCATGACGGTGCAGGTGGTCCAATCAGCCAGTCTGCTATCATGCCTGCAAGGCGCACTGAAAGTGAAATCGAGGCCGAGGAAGACCAAAAGGAATTGGAAGAGCGCGATGCCGTCGAGCGTGGTACTTCGCCACCCAACGCTGAGCGCGACCGCTTCGGCCGCGAACCTGAATTGGAGGTCTTCCAAGAGGGTCACCACATGGTTATCGAGGACGAAGAGGGCAATGTTCTCAAGACTGAAAATACTAGCCACTTGACTCCAGAAGATCAGGCGCGTCATATCGAGGAACAGCGCAGGCGTCTGGAACAAGACAGGAGTGGGGAGCTGGCGGCTTCCCAGAGCCAGCCTCACAAGAAGGACGAAGGTGAGGAGATCAAGGAGGCTCTCGATAAGAAGGCCGGCCACCCCCTCGAAA
The DNA here is from genome assembly GCF_028827265.1 of Penicillium atrosanguineum. Lineage (NCBI taxonomy): Eukaryota > Fungi > Ascomycota > Eurotiomycetes > Eurotiales > Aspergillaceae > Penicillium > Penicillium atrosanguineum. The sequence continues at coordinate 817,651 of NW_026623133.1, read as the reverse complement.
AGACTCGCGGAAAGTGGACCAGCTGGATGGGCCGTGGCGGAAAGGAGCAGAGCAAAGAAAAGCCCGTGGAGAAGCCGAAGGAAGAAAAGCCCAAGGCCGACTCTGCCAAGCCCAAGCACCGTTCTGCCCATGCTTACCAGTTTGGTAACACTATCATCGTTGAGGACGAGGATGGTGAGGTGCTGAAGAAATACACCATTCCTGGCGACAAGTCTCATAGGCCTAAGCCCGTTCAACCCGAGACGGAAGCCGGACCATCCCGACCTCCGCTCAAGCGTGGTATCACTCGCATGGGTACCTGGTTCGGCATGGAAGAAGATGGCAAGACCGCCCAGGCTGAGCAAAAGAAGCCTGCACCAAGAACCCAGACCGAGGACTGGGCCACGGATGACGGCTTGCGATTCACTCTGGCTCAGAGCCAGGAAGTTGATTCTCAAGGCATTGGCCACAAGGGTCGTCGCATGAACAAGCACGAGTTCTTCCAGCAGCTCAGAGGCCTCGATTCCAAAGCCCGTCGCGACATGGTGCAGCAAAGCGATGCCCCCGAGTCTGTGAAGGAGGCTGCTATGGACGACGCCAACCAGGAGGAGAAGCAAGAGCGCCGGCTGTCTGCCGCTGCCGCCGCTGCCACCACCGGTGTCATCCCCGAGGAGGCAGCCGAAGAGCTTGAGTCAGAGTCTATGACTGAAAGCGAAGTCAGCGACGATGAGACCGACGACGGCCGTGGTCCTGGCCCCAACGTCGCCTCCTCGCTGGCCAAGTTTACTCACGGTAGCTCCGCCCAAGAGCGCCGCAGCAACCTCAGCCCTGCACCTCGCACCCGAGACCGTGCTCGCCGTGACTCGGAAGACGATGGCACTGAGCGTATCCCTCCCTCTCGTCTCCGCAAAGCCGCCGGCCTCGCTGCTCCCCCACGCCAGAGAGACGACGCCACGGGCGAAACACCCGCCGAACGTCGCCGCCGTCTAGCAGCCCTGGGCCAAATCCACAACGACGATTCCGCATCCGATAGCGACAACGCCATTGCCTCCGACAGCGACGATGACGGCGAACCCCGCCAAGTCCCCAGCAAAATCTCCTTCGCCGAAAACCTCAAGCCTGAACAATCCAATCAAAGCGGTGATCAATCATCCCCATCTGGCTCCGGCTCCGGCTCAGCTTCAGCTTCAGGCACAGGATTCACTCCGGGCCACCGACCCCGCGTCTCCTGGGGCGGCGAAAAGGGTCGAGGCTCCTAATACCATACTCTTACCTCCCTCGTGAGGCAACGCTACATCCCGCATATCTTGCGCATCACTGCTTTGAGTGCATGACCATTTGTCACGCAAGATGACACAGTGTACACAATCACTGGACATGAAATGTTTTTTATCATTCGAGTATTTTTCGTTTTTCCGCCTGTGCATAGTACATTTGTTCTGGGAAGTAATTAATGCATCGAGCGGTCTGTGATTGTTCGAAATTATAGTTCTTATTCACTGGTGTTACTAGAGGAGAGCGAGATCGTGAACAATGCATTTTGATTTGCATAGCCATTTTTGTCATCCGTAAACGTACTCGGCGTAGAGTGCTATTTAGCCATCTCATTTGACTTTCTACAGATGTAGAGATAAATTGGAACCTAAGATGCACGTGCAATATTATTCGGATTGAAAATGAGGTATCAAACAAAAGCAAGACTATGTATCTCTAAACCATTGAATACATCCACAGATCCCTCTAATCCATCGTCGCCTGCGACTTCATAACCCCCCTTCCGAAGAACTCACTAACAACACCGAACCGATCTCTTGAGCGCGACAACTCCCCCTTGAACAGATCGTGCTGATCAGCCGAGTCAACCTGGCGCTGACGAATAGCACGTAGTGTGGAATTCGTTGGCGCACAGACAGGACACTGAGCATCCTCAGAGGGGTTGAGACAGCGCTCGTGGAAAGAGTGGCGACAGAGGAAGTGCACGGTGGGCAGGTCTAGTGTGCCGCCGCAGGATTGGCAGCGACGAGACTGGAAAACGATGGGTTGGGTGGCGAGATTGTCGAGTTCTTGTTTCTTGGTGGCTGTTTCGGATTTGTAGCTTGTGATGAGGCGGCGGTTCTAGAAGATAATTAGGATTTGGTTATAGCTTTGGCCATGGGGGACAGAGCATACAGTGGTGATCTCTTTGCGTTCACGGTCAATGTTATCGCTGAGATACTTCTTGACACGGCCCATTGTGACCACGGCGTTGTTGCTAAGGGCTTGGATCACTTGCAGCGGAGAGAGAAGGCCGTCTTGGTCGATGCGGCGCAGAACGACATCCAGCTCTTCGCCCGCTTCCTCGAGAATTTGTGGGCTTGAAGCAAAGTATGTCAGGGCATCGACGTAGAGCTGAGGCTCGTCGGGACCGTAGCGCCTCAGAGCTTGGATGGCGCCTTGAGTGTCCTTGGCGGATGTAAAAGAACGGAAAATGTCCAGACGAAGACCTTCTTGTTCGCGAACAAGTGTCGAACCTTCCCGGAAGTTGGAAAGATCGGAGATGAGAAGAACATTCGAAGTTGAGATAGGAATCTAGTCATTTTAGCTGGGCAAATTCACATCACAGGTTGAGGTACTTACGTCTTTTCCTTCAATCAGCTTCTTCGCCTTGTTCTCCCATTCTTGTTTTTCTGTCGGGTCTTTCTTTCCCTTCGCGGTGTCGAGATACATCTCGAAAAGCGTCGTGAAGAGATCGACCTTGGAATCCTTCTTCAAGTCGGGCTGTTGCACAAGGGTCTCAAGGAAGCTGATGAATTCTTGTGGGTGGTCGACAAATGCCGAGAACGCACTTCGAGGCTTTGGAACATCGTATTCCAATGGTACATCAGCGGGGTTTTCTTCAAACGCGGTGGTCTCAGAAGCCGGAGCCTTGGTCTGAGTTCTGCTCCCGCCAGTCATATACCGCAGCGGGAGGAGTCCCGCCAGGCTTTGCATGGTGCTTGTTGGTTGTGAATGAGGCTCGGCAGGAAGCTCAACATCAGTGTGCGGCCGATATTGTCCAGTATAGTAAACCTTGAAAAATTCCGTTGTGCGCTCGGGGCAGTGAGTCAGGAGGACTCGGGCGTATTTCATCAGATTGTGATAAGCCTTGTCGAATTAGTATCTGAGCCCCTGGGTGTACTCTTTCATTACTTACCGCTTCGGGTTCCAATCGCCAGATATACTCCACAGCTTCGGCATACTTCTTGGAGTCCTCAATAAGTATATCGACCACCATATCATTTTCTCCGTGTTTCGTGGCAAGATAAGCGGCTTGTTCGAAGTATCCTCCCTGGCGACACATTGCAATAGCTGTCTCCAAATCAAACTTGAGCTCCCCGGGAGCTTGAATGAATGAGTCGAGCTTGCTGGTGTCTTTCAATTTTGCGTAGCAATTCAAGAGAAGTGTTGTGTGGTCCACTGTCGCACGACCGTGGTCATGCAATTCCTCCAAATACTCTATCAAGTTGTGAATCCGCTGCGTATCCAGATACTGTATCACAAGTTAGCAAAGTAACCTCTCGTCAAACCTGGTGTACTGAACGGACCTTGCGAATGACTTGAGATGGTTCTGTATTGTCAATTGCTCGAAGGTACTGCTGCATAGCTGTGTCGTAATCGCCACGCTGGTAGAGGAAATCACCGTACTTGCGGAAGATGGCATTCTGTTGCAGAGGATCGATGCCAATCTTTTGCGCAAGATTGATAGCCAGGATATAAAGATTGCGCTCGTAGAGGATTTCAAGCCTTTGCTGTAGGCTCTTTTCACGGTATCGGAAGATCTGCAACTGGTAAGATAACTGGTTTCACCGTCTGAAGTCGAATTGCATACCTTTCCCTCAGTCGTAAGCAGATAGAGATCACCCCATTCCATGAAGATATACTTCATCGGTGCCACTAGCGCCTCACTATGAGCAATGAACTTGAGATCGGTATCAAGCAGTGTGAATGTCGTTGTGCCAAAGATTTCGTCCCCAGGGCTGACACCATACTTGCGCAACGACTCGCGTCTGCCGGTACCTGCTTTTGGAGGGCAAACTAACGCCACGTAGTCACGGAAAGACTTGATAGACGTCTTGGGGCTCTCGAAAGCATAACTCTGCCCCCGGCCCCGAGGACCATATGTGTAGACAGCATCCTCTCTAGCAATGAGTATATCCCCCGTCTCGTGATCCGGAGTCATGCAACCCAGCGCACATCCGGTATCGTCCAGTACGCGCGCAGGCTGACCCTGTCCCCGTCCCGAGATAACCAACGTGAGGATGCGGCTTGTCGTAGATATATACAACACAGTGACAGACCCCTCCTGTATTTCAAGACCCGTAATCGGCTCCTCCGATTCGAACACAATGCGTTGGCGCGCGCCGCGGTCGTGAATCAGGTCGCCTCGGATAATCGTCACAGATCCATTTGCAAATCCAACCGCTACTTGCGAGAGATCGTCTACAGCCGCAAACGCTGAAATCTAATCTAATGTCAGAAAGGAGCCCAAATCAAAAAAGTTATTGGTCTCGCGCACCGGAAACTGCCGTCGCGCATTCTGCACCGAGACGGTCGACAGACATTGCGGCCCACCTCCCTTCTTCTCCGTATCCAGCGCCCAGACCTTCAATACCGGCTCATTCGACATATCCTCGGACACCGTAACGAGTAGGGAGGTACCATCGATCTGCTTCATGTGCATGATGGAGCCGGCGTCGTGGGCCTTGAACGAACGTTTGACGCGGAAACCCTGAGTGACGATATGGATGAAGCCATCGTGGGTACCGAGAAAGAGGTTTGAGGAGCCGGTGCAGAGGCTGGAGAGGTCGCTCTGTTCATTAAGTGAGCTGGTGGTCCGTATGGGGGGAGGTGGATTGAGGCCTTACACCGAACGGCGCGGAGCTCTCGTCTGGTATCTTGACGAGCGAGACGTCGATGAAGTTGAACGCTTTCCACTGTGCTTGTTAGCAATGCAGATACAAGGGACATGGACTCTCGTACTGATGTCAGAGCCATGACTGGCCATGGGTTATCTGGTGACGGAGCTGCGTTGGAGATGGTCGGGAGCTCATCCCCGCTGACGCTCGGGCCACTTTGTTCCTGCGGATCTAGAAATTGGAGGACTCAGCGCTTGAATACTCTTATTCTTAGCTTCTACTTTACATTTCTGGGATTCTGAAACTTTTTGAAATATGCATTCAAGTTCTATTTGTCAAGAAAAGAAGAAAAGACGTCATCGCTCCAATTTGGAGTTCAAAGCACGCTACAGATGGTGGAAATGGGGAATCATAAGGATCAAAGCAATCGTGACAGACTGAAAGATGTGCTGTCGTAACAATGAAGCATTGGAAGTCGTCAAGTGAAACATATCAGGGTCTTGAAGCACATGAGTGTATATTTTGAGATGACTTGCCCATTCTACCGTGCTGGCTGGCCGGTTGAATCTCTTTGAGGAAGTCAACGCTCTGCCCTAACCAGCTTCCCAAATCGTCAATCGCCTGGCTCAGGGGAAAGCCATCTCCACCTTGGAGACCACCTTGGCCATCCTGGGCCGTTGCAGGCGTGTCTCCACTCAGGTCAAAGGGCAGAGCAGTCCCCTGAGTAGTGGATGGGTTCACGGGCGCTTGTTCGGACGGGTGTACAACATCATGTGGACTGGAGTTTCCAGCCCTTGATAAGGCTGTCACACACACATTTTCTGCAAATGGTGGCGAGCCTTTTTGAGATCTACATTCACTCTGAGGTATTCCAAGTTCCTGGGGATTTGATTCTTGCGGTGACGTCGGACGGTAAGCTTGGGCTTTCTTCTCGGTGCTGAACGTGAAAGGCGTAGCGGCATCGATCATACACTGCGTGCTCATAGCCTGCGTTCTGTCCCTGAAAGTCTGCCTGGAGCTTCGTGGTAGGGACTTACCTGCCGCACTAGGTCGATAAAATGGTGTTTCTTGTGCTAGCAGTACGGAGTCATCACCAGAAGGAGACTGGGGGCGTGGCTGAGCCGGTGTATTGCCCTGGCCCTGCTCAGGGCTTTCCAGGTCATCTTGGAATGACTTCTGGGCATGAAGTAATGCTGCTTGCGTTGAGAGCTGCGTATCGGGGCTGTTATCTCCGGTGTGCTCGGTGTCTGTCTTAGGCATCGCTGTTGAGTGCAATGATGGCATGCGGTCTGACACGCCGGGAGGAGGAGGTATTTCTTGCGCAGATGGAAAGTCTTCGTAAGAGTTATGCTCAGTTGGGACTTGTGGGTATGTTGCTGTGGATTCCAACTTTTCGGCGTCGGCAAACCTCAGGTCCTTTGATCGAAGAATAGACCGATTCGCTTCCTTTGCACTGCCATCATTCGAAGGCTTTACGGCTGGCTCTGGTGCATCTGGTACTATAGTATCGCCATCTTGCACCTCGATGGTCTCGGCGGACTGCGGTGCTTCCGTGAGTTTTTTGCCAGGAGACTTTGAATGGACCTGCAGGGTGGAGTCTTGGTGCCAACGTCGATACTCAAAGCGCGGTAATTGAGATGACGAGTTAACCACACGGAAAGACGTAGCCGCATGTCCATTTTCTTTTGAAGATATCTGGTCATTTTGAAGCGATGAATTGGCGACTACAGGAGCTTGATACGTTGACGAAACAATCGTCTGAGCAGACCGCGGCAAAGCACGGGAAGTGGCGCCCGGATCCAGATTGCCGGGGGTAGTAGATATGTTTGGCGTCGGTAAAGCAGGAGAATTGGAAGTCTTACTTCCAACTGAGCGAGAAATGCCCGTTCGAGAGGTGATATCTGCTTGTCTAGAAGCAATCTTCGAAGTCGGGGAGCTGGGTGGCTCAAATCGCCCAAAGTTCATGGGCTTCCGGTCTTTTCTCAGCCACTGGTTTGTATCATTTTTTACAAATGTAACATCGTCTGCCGCTGTATTTATGGATGAAACGTCTCTCAATTTCTTCGCTGAGAGGCGTGGGGCTCGATTCTGCTGATCCGTTTCTACTTTCTGGAACGGTCTCTTTCGAGCTGACCCGATAATAAAAGAAGACTTTGGGTGCTGAGCCGAAACAACAGTAGATGTCTCAGCAAGAGATGTATCAACTGAGGGACGAGATGTCGCTAGATCGTCTCTGTACTTCGGGCGACTTGGGTCTGTTTCCTGTACCACGGGCTCCGCATCCCGCACACGAGAATCCGACCCGACCGTTCTCGAATCCAGATCGGCCGCAACCTTCCGTTTCTTGGTCCATGGGTTCTTCCAGCCGTCATCGAACGGGCCGCGGAGAGACGCAGAGAGAAGAAACAGAGGCTGTCCTCGAAGGTATGATTCAGCAAGTTTTTCAATTCTTCGGTATTTGGCAGCAAGAGCAGCATCGTCCAACTCATCGTCGGAGCCCAGCAGGTCGTCCGGGTTTATATCGGAGGTCGCAAGTGAGCATGATTCGATGGTGATCGGAGAAACGGGCTGCGGGAAGGGCATCGGCGTGAGGTGTTGATATCGCCGCTTCGTGTGTTCAGGGCGGCAGTCGAATACCGCGGCGCAGCAGTTGGAGATGGATCCGGAGGGGTTATCGTCATATCTGGTCGAACAACAGGGTTGGGCTCGGAGCCTAACGCGAAAAGAAGCACTCAACGCGTGAACTGCCCCAGCAACCGCGGAGTGCCCACGCTCACGTGAGACCCACCCTAAGTATACAAAATATCACTTGCTCTTTTACTGTAGTTATACAGGCAGCCAGTCACTCTATAGCTTATAGCTCAGACTTCATCGTTCGGAAGTTTGGAACATTCTCAGTAAACCTACAATTACAGTCTCTCCATACTCCTAGAAGGCGCCATTGCCTAATTCGCACTTTCAAGAAAACTAGTAGGCATTTGGCGGTCATCTTGGGAATATTCGGAAAAACGGAAGACAAAATGGGAAACAAGATTGGATCGAATAGGCTAGTCGAGGCATAGGGTGAGCGATCAGATTGCGTAGTGAGCCAAAAAGGGCGATGTGATTGCCCCTGTACTCCAGATGCCGATCGCTTGTGAAGCAGTTGGGTATTTCTATCATCCTCGAAAATATTTACCAAGTTGTCCGTTCTCGATAAAATAGTTCTCTATCCCATCTATGTCCCGTCTATATCCCGAGCTGTATCGCAAAGAGCCTTTCGAAGAGGACTCGGATTTCAAAGTTGAAGGTTCCAACCATGATACTCCTATGCTTCGGATCACATGCACAAGCAATTGAGTACACCAAGGCTGCGAAAGTACATTCCCCCAGAGGCAAGGACTTCCAATTGGACTACAAGGAAAGTATCGAAGAAGAGAGAAACTAAGACGAGGACCTGCAAGACTGTTTCATGGTTGGTAGCAGGGAGATGTACTTTCTCACACGGCACACAACACTACGAGAGTACGCAAGCCACAAGTCAAATGCAAATCGTATTCACATGAGGTATAAGCATAATTGAACACAGAAAAGGCAAAAAGTAAAAAGATACCTAGTCAATCAATACAGCAGCCACACCAGCAAAGCCTACAGTCATCAGGCTCGTACAACAAATATCAACGCTAACAGTGTGCCAATAAAGGTAACTTGATTGACATGACAAAAAGGGGAGGGGGGTTCTATGGTAATTCGAGGGTATCGAAGCATTCAGTTTGGTGCCGAGGCGCGGGTAACAGAGAAACGGGGGGAAAAGTGAAGAAGTGAAATAGAGAAAAAGAAGGAGAGCCTCGGGACTTTAAATCATGACATTGCCGCAAACATAGGAAGACAAATCGGAAATAACACAGGGGGTCGTTAAGTAGTCATCATAACGGAATTCTCAGCTCGCTCCTTCATTCGCATAGCCTGGGCTTCCAGAGACCGCGCCATCAGTTTAGTCACAGGCCACACTGCAGCACGGTCTAGAAGGCTGGCTGTGGCTATTAGTATTTTACATCCGTATCCGCCCTCCACGACGGAAGGAAGGCGTTGCATCACGCTGAGTGCAGACATGGAATTGCTGTTCTGCACTGTTCGTTGCATTTTTGATTCAATGCTTGAGAGGATTTCTTTAATCTTGTCGATCAGCTTGCAGTCTTCGTCTTCGAGGAGCATTACGCCTGGAACCTGGGTGAGATCGATGTCGTCACGACCCAGGATGCCGAGGTAGGGACCGACGCGCTCTTGAACGGTAGTTATCCATTCTGCGAGAACTTGAGAGCAATCGAAGGAGCACATTGCGCATTGGATGGGCAACTCGCGGGATGAGAACTCGGCGAATGTGTTGCCGAGGCGGTCGGACATGTTTATTGAATCGGCGGCGTAGAAGGCGGCTTTGCGAAGGTGTTTCTCGCGCTTCGATTGACCTGTTTTGTAGACGTTTGAGAGGGACTCCATAGGTTGTTCTTGGGTTGGGGTTTTGGAGAGGGTGAGGTCGGCTACGCCTAGGTCGTTAATGGATTCTCGTCGGCCGTCGAACTGGCCGGTAAGGGAGGGGTCCACTAGGTCATTCATATTTGTGTCGACCTGTTGGAATATCTCTGTGCCTCGGGCGAGCTCGTCTGCCATGCCGTTCCAATCCCGTTGCCAGAAAGCCTCTTTGCAGCGACCCAAGTTGACGAACAGCCGAACGTAGGCCAAGTCCAGAAGTGGAATGCTATCTGCGGATAGCGGCCCGGCGCCAAATGGATTGGGTCGCTCCAGACTGTGGACTGGGTTGCTTGCCCACGCAGCCTGCCAGGCTCGGAGAGCCGGCTCGATATGTGCTTGCATGGCTTCGGTTTCTTGTGAGGTCCATTGGCGGCCCATGTGTCGTTGCCGGGTTTCCCAGATATAATTGTGCAAAGAGTAGATAAGAACGAGACATCCGAATGTACTGGGTTTATTGTCTGCGCTGGTCGGGTCGTCGGAGTTTCCACTGCCGAAAAAAACATTCGAGGGTTGATTCTGCTGCTCTCGTTGGCTAGCAGTCAGAAGAGATGTCAAAGCGGCAGAGAACGAAACGCTATTGACAGAGGCTGTAGAACCTCCCATTTTCTTCCACGCTTGAGGAGATTCGGCAGCCCAAACATCCTCCTCGCAAGGGAGGTCAAGGCGGATTTCAGAATTTGTCAAAGCAGGTGCGTGGTTGTACGCAGATACAAGGAAGCTTGAGAGTACAAAGATGGCGTAAAGGGTACGCTTTCGCTCTTCAACGATTTTCCAATTCAGCCAATCTTTTCGTTCTTTTGGCTGACTGAACGACGAAGACATCCAATTCTCCGTATCAGCTGCATCAGATACACTAAACCCGGTGTTGAGGTGATCGTGCGGGAGGTTCTTAGAGTCCAGATGGTGGGTCAATTCAGCCGCGCGGGCCAAACTAACCAAAGCGGCGCAGTGAGTGCTTGCGATATCCGCTGACGTCTTGTCACCACAGCTATGGCCGTAGATCACGTTCAACAACATTGCCTGGACCAGCCAAAGCGGTGTATTTTGAACTGAGTTGTCTCGTGCAGAACTGGAACGACTGAGTGCAGCGGACATGTCGGCTTTGCGTCGCTCTTCAAGGTACAATTGGATCATCTTTTTCGCGGCTTCGAACAAATCTTTAGAAGCAGCAGCGTCATATTCGTACAGGGCACCGATGGCAGCCATCGAGAGTATCAGGCAACCTCCGCCTCCTGCGACACCGGTAGAGCTGAGGTTGAGATGTCCACTGGGGGTGCGAAGGTTGCTGGTGTACTCGGGAGCTTGGAAGTTGAGGGTCGGGATGTGAAGAAAAGGCATATGGGGGTGAAAGTAGGTGATGTAGGCGGAAATGTAGCGCTGCATGTCTGAGGTGCTGGGCAGTTGACCGGAGCTGTTGAAGCCAGTCGAGCGGGCGAACAACTCGCGGCTACTCAACATACTAGAGGCGGGCTGAGAATACTTGCGATGATTGAAGCCAGTGGGCTGCGACATGCTCGCTAATAGAGCCTGTCGTGTGGAGTCTGTAAATGTATCCGTTGAGACTGGGGAATGTTGACTTCGTAGGGCACTATTCGGGAAAGGAACGTTGAGAGGATTAGGAGATTCTCCGTGTGTTGCCATAGATGATGATAACATACTCTGCGAATGTCCCCCCACGATGGGCTGGCCAACCGACGTCATGGATGGAGGGGTGGCGTAGTTCTCGGCAAAGGGGTTCTGGGTCATCAGTGACTTGGGCGATACGGTCTCTGGCGGGATCCCCAACTCGTTCAGCGTCGTCGGTGAAAAGTCGATGGCGAACTGGTTGACCGAAGCGTGTGTCGGGAACGGGTTGTGCCAGCCATTGGAGATCGGAATGCGGTTGGGTCCATCCAGCATGGCCTCACTGATTCCACTCTGGCTACCCGTACTCATCGCTGAGGGCGACGACTCGTCGATGACCGAGTCGTTGCCGTTTCCCAGCGCCACCGCCGCGTCGAATCCGTTCATCCAGTCGAAGTTCATTTCCTCGTCCATCATGGGATCCGTGGCGGGGTGCATGCCGTGGGGGTTGTGGCCGAACGGGGAGGTGGGGGTGTCACCAAAGCCCTGGGGAGAACCTGCAAAGTGTAATTGTGCTGGGTTGATGGTGCTACCGTGACCCATCAACATACCATCGATGCCCATGTCAAAGCTGCCGTAAACTGGGGCTGTCCGCAGATTACCGGACATGTCCATGGGGAGCCCTGAAGTCTCCAGCTTGGCCAGTCCGTTTACCGGAGGGTGGCCCGAGCTGAAACCCCTGTAGTCCATACTTGAGCCGACCGAAGAGCTCAAGCTGGGGTGATATGCATGGCCTTGGTGGTTCGGAGCGGATGATGGGTTAGCACCGTCGGGAAGCCCCAACGGGTTCCCACCAACATGACTGATAGTGTTTGCTCTGGGGCGCATCGACGAGGCATTGTTAGCAATAGAGTTCTTCCGCACCCGATTGGCGCCGCCAGGAGCACCACTCGTGCTCTCTCGGCGACCATTTCTGGGACGAGATGACGGAGTAGAAGTCATGTGCAACTTTTGCTGATGACGGAGCAAGAGATCGCGGCGCGCAAAGCAACGGGCGCAGTCGGGACATTCAAAGGGCTTCTCCTTCGTATGGGAGCGCTCATGGCGCTTCAGGTGCTCCAGTCGCGCAAAGGAGCGACCGCAAGTAGTGCAAACGTGCGGCCTCGGCTTATCGGTCTTGGGAGGAGGGATGTTCCCATTGGCGGCCTGGCCATTGGCCTCGACCTTTTTAGTCTCCTTCGGAGCTACCGACGGTTCAGAATTCACGGAGCTGTAAGTATTCCCGGATCCGTGGTACTTACCAGGCATATTTCCGGGGACTTCGTTGATACTGGCAAGATCAATCATAGGATCTAACAGCATCCCTAGAGAAGCGTGATTTACCCCACGGAGCAAGCGTCAAAGCACCGGTCCCAAATGGAGGGGATGGTTCGCAAGTATGCGATGCGGGGGTCCTTTGGAATGCGAACGGTCACTCTCCGGACAGGGACGAGGTTCGTCGATGTTTGTTGATTTACACTGTGTACTGTCGCATCAACGACTGATGTTATGTCAGCCCATATTTTCTTTGACCCTTTGATGATGCGTAGAGGGGCCAAGGTGACCCAGGGTAGCGAGGTTATTCATGAACCTTGGCCGGGACAGGACCCACCAAAGCAAGTCTATGGTGATGCTTTTGAATCGTCTCGAGCGAGTTCGAGAGGAAAGGGGTCAACAGGAAGTGAGGACCTGCGGCCGGTGAACGGAATGGCGTCTTGGTATTGACGTCTTTGGGGAGGGGGGTATCAGCAAGGCAACCGACGACTGGGAGCACGCAACCACAGCACAACCACGAATCGATACGAATTCACGATTCACGATTCTGTGGCAAGACCAAGCAAGAGCACACTCACAGATATGATCGAAGGGTTACAAGGTCAAGCTTCCCTGAACTGCGAATGCTCAGAGCATGCAAGTGGATAAGCCGGAGATAACCGAGATAGCGCGACAATTGCAGATAAGAGTCACCGAGAGCTATCCACACCGGGTCAAAAGAGAGAGAAGTTGGAGGTGAAGGGAGGTAGAGGTTAGGAAGGGCAGGTTGGAAGGTTAGGATACGAATAGGAATAGGAAAGGAATTAGAGAAGTTGCCTCCGAATCAAATGAAAGGTACCTGGGTCTGGGTACCAGCGCCTGTCGTGGCAGTAGTGGCGGTTACCACGCCGTAATCACCTGGTTGCCGTCCGATCTGTACCGGTGTACTTCAAGCTACGCAGTCCTCAACACAATCTACACAGGTGCGGCAAGTACCGCCCCCGTACACCCAACATACCCCAACCCTCGCGACACGAATACCTCCACGCCACACGCACGAGGTGACAGACGCTTTACGAGACAAAGTACAATACTGAAACTAAGTGGAACCCGCACGGGCGGGCGGCCTGCATCGCCAATGGCCAGGCGGCGATTACCCAGGGTGATACTGAATGCGGCGTAGACGCAATCTTACACGCACGGTGCTGCGCCGGTCGGTCCACGCCCACCAGTTCACCAGTTCCTGGCGTTATCGGACAGACCCATTGGCCACTCACTTTACTGGCTTGGGTCTAGTGGCGTGGGTGGATGTAGGCCCCGAGTTGGATTTGGAGTTGGATTTGGATTCTGTAACCATGGACGATAAGGCAGAGAGGCCGGTTTTACCTGTCCCCCGTGACGGGAGTACCGTGGATAATCACGGCATTCGTAGGGGGGCGAGAGGGTGTTAGGAACTAGAAAGGTACAGATGGCGGATAGCGTATGAGTATGACTTGTACAGCATTCCTCCCATATTACACTCTATATTACCCCGGAGGCGCTTGGGTATCGTCACGGTGGAGTCCCGGGGGGGGAAGGCTGGCCATTCAACTTGATCGCTCACTATGATACGAGATGCCATCTCGTGACTGCACGGGGGCCACCGGGCCCTGTCTGGTTTCTTACCTAGTCGATTATTTTGGGATTCCGATACTTCATTAGTGAGTTACTGAATTACTTTGTTACCTCGTTACTCCCAGGTACGATCCACCCTGGGGTCACGGCGGATGGATCCGCAAGGCCCAAAATAGAGGGCCATGCGCCATTTTTGTGGGGGAAGCAATTCGAGTTCGTGTGGGGGATTTCCTTTTTCTCTTCTGGCGCCAATGAAACGCTGCCCAAACGGCCTGGAATTATTGGATGATCCATCCCCGGCTTCTTTCATTGCACATGCCCTCTCCTTCTTTGGGGTGGCAAACTCCAGTTATGTCCCAGAGGCTGGAGGCTAGAGGCTGCTTGTGGCGAAACTTTCTAGAAGTCCCCCGGTTCTCCTTTGACTTTGAGACGCACGTTGCAGCCAGGCCGGTTTGAGTTTGGTCGCACGGAATGGGCAACCCACCCCGTCCCCAGGATCAGTGTTTGATGCGGCTGGATCGGAGTCTGGGGTTACTGGGGTTGTGACGATCCTAGAATCTTGTCAAAGTCCTCGGTTTACACATAACACTTAGCGCTCTAGGCATCAGCAAAGGGGCCCTCCTCGGTGCCGCGAGCTTCCGAGTCTGGTGCAGGTGTCTGTGACGCAAACAGACCTGAGATGCAGCTTCAAAATACAAATGACCATGCAGATGCAATGGAAAATGCATATTGCAACGGACTATGCAGCGCTAATCCTGCGTGGTCCTTCTGGAAACCGTCGCCTCCTTACTTGACCCCAGACGTCGCACGGACATCTCGTTTGCAGAATCCCCAGACCCGAGCAATGCGCACTAGACCACTAGGGCAAAGTCTGATGGTGAAGCAGGTGACCCGACCTGACAAATGAAACCAAGCCACCGCGCTCCGTTCTGGCACATTGAGCACTCAACTCGGCATTGCCTTCCGGGGCACCTGACCTGAGCGATTTTATGCTCGGATATGTCTAGATTGCCTTTTTTTTCTTTTCTTGTTCTTTTATCCGGGGTTCTAGAGTCGTACAGACTATTAGACTTGGACTTTGCGCATCTATGTATAGCTCAGACATTGGTGAAATTGTGGACCTATACGAAAAGAAGCATATCCGAATAAGTACTCTCAGAAAGAATGCAGGTCCACGGCAAAAGTCAATTACCGTCCAGCTGGCACTAGACCCTATTCACCCGGGCCATGGCGCCACGAGGCCCTGGGCCCTGGGCCCTCCGACTCCCCTGGCTGATACAGATACCTCAGATACCTTAGACACCTGCGTCATTCAATCGATTCGTTATTGCGTAACCGCGCTTTGCGGGTGATCGCTGACGGAGATGTGTGCAACATTCTGTCAAATCCTGGGATGAAGGGCAAGCCACGAAACCTTGGCTTCGAAGTCTTGAGTAGTATAGATAGCGAATACTATAATTCTCCGATGCACGTATCCCGGTCCTGCGTGCCACGGGGGGATCGCCAGGTGGCCTGTGCTTGCCACTTGTGCACGATGGCATCAAGTCTGCCGATGGCGCAACGGCTCGGACATTAGTCCACGGACTGATCGGACTTCAAGCCGTTTTCCCGCGTGTTTTGTATTTGGTAGTGTATCTTGTAATTCCCCCTTTGAATCCACCCTGCTTCTGGGACGAATGGTACGGCGCGTCAGATGGGGTGGCTCCCGGATTTAGTTTCGTTGATGGGGAGACCGTTCTGCGCTACAGTGCTACCCGTGCTTGGCCGTTGATCTCAGTGGCTTCGTCCCGCTAGCTCCATGGAGTCATCCCAGGATGTATTTGTCAATACACTGTTTGTCCCTGAGGCTCTCTAGGATTCGCTGGCCCTATGCGTTATTGTGTCCACATGCGATAACGCAAGTCCGCGGGCAAAGGTCCGCCGATTGCGGCAGAGGTGGATGAGGTGGACTCGGAGCATTTCCACTCTCATGAGTAGGGGTCAGAAACGTACAGGTACAGATGGAGTGCATCCTTGATGACATTGATTAGATCGCGAGGTGTCCCTGTCATCCCATTTTAGCTTTTACCAGTCACCCTTGACTCGACCAGCTACTCCGTACTCGTACTGATTACTAGAAAGTCGAGTTGGGATCTGCCGCTCGACAATGGGGCCGTAGTTCTTATCTGAAGCGACAAATCAACTGGCTAGTATTAATTTGAAACACACGGCCGCAACGGTATACAGTAGAGTCTAGACATAAAGTGGAACCTTTGGATAAAACATGGGAAACTACAACCGCAGATGATTTCAACATCTAATTGGCTTTCATCCCTTTTTTTTTTTTTTTGAGACGGAATTTTTTTCGTCAGCAAGGCTCCGAATCCGAATCCCTGATAAGCTCTTAGCATTACACGATCGGCCTCGCTGGGTAGACGGCAAAAGCTAAGCCCGAGGATACTACATCGCCTGCAGATTGTCATTGCTGACATCGGGGTGGACCGAGCTCAGGAGCTCAGGAGCTCAGGAGCTCTCGCAGTCCCTGCGCTGATGATCCAACATACAGTAGCCTATCAAATACACAGAGAAGGATATACTGGCATTCAATGCCTGCAGGATCCTCGGGTGGCAATTCAGGTCGCAGTTGGGCGAGGGATCTGCGAGCAGAGGCCGTCTCGGGAGTCAAATGCAGCGCTAATATCAAAGACCCAACAAAGGTGAAGAGATGATGGTATTTCGGTTTACTCAAGTTTGGGTTCCACGTTGGCGAATCGACTCCAAGCCCAAGCCCAAGCCCAAGTGGACCTGATGCGCGCACCTGGCCGGTGACCTGATAAAGTAAAACGTAAACCCGTCGCGACATTGCCCGACACAAGCACGTCTCAGCTAAGTTCCATGCTCCAAGCTCCATATTCCATATTCCATGTTCCATGATATAGATTCACCGGAGAAAGCCCGACTTGAACTCTACCCGTGCAGAGACACGATCCAATGTGATTGATTTCCGGCGTGCATTAGCGGACCTCGCAACGGATGTAGCCTTTTCCCGAGGATCGCCTAGACCTAGACCCGGACCTGCACCTGGGCTTGGGCTTGGGCTTGGACTTGGACTTGGGCTTGGACTTGGACTTGTGACCTGGCCCCATTAGCACTACCTGGTATACCTTTTCTGATGGTAGGGCCCTGGAGTATGCCCACAGTATCTACAGTATCTACATACTTGCCGGCACACGTACGAACCATTTCAAATATCAGAGCCTCCGTAACACAGCTTCCGTACAACATGGAATCCCATGCAATCCATGCATGTCATACCTCGGCCACTGCTCGCGAGTGGAAACTCGCACAGACAACACAAAAAGCACTGCCCACTGGACGACCAACGCCCATCGCGCCACGTCCTGATCGTCTCGATCGTCCTACCACTCGCCTAGGCCCACACACCCCATCTGACTGGCCCCAACAATCCACTCCAATGTCGGAACCGACCAGCCCATGCAGTGTCGCACCCGACCCGGCCCCAGCCTGGCGCCAATCCGATCTGGCGATGGAGCGCAGAGGACGCGCAGTGACGGCGTAGACGCATCCCTGCTGTATTGCGCGCGCGTATTACAGGACCAGTGCATGATGTGTTCGGAGTACCTTATGCCGGTGGTACGTGGGGTGGTACTGGTGCTGGTGGTGGGATACTCTGGGATTCCCTTGACTGTAGCTGAAGCTTCCCACGCTAGTTTTGGTGAATGTTATGCATTTACAGATTTCCCCCCTCCCTCTCTTTGATTTGATTATTGATAACCGATAGCGTTTGGCCGAGACTGGTTCTGATTGCTTGGGGCGGAATTGAGAAAAGTTCTTTATTCCGCGCTTTCAGGGTTTGTGATGGGTGGGATTGAGCATCCGTAGTTCATGCTCTTCCACGGAAAGTTGCCTGGAGCGCGGGACATAGTAGACTCCAAGCTGAGGCTGTGGGAATACGATTAAGAGATCAACATTGCCATTAGTAAATGCAGGTCTAATCTACTCCAAATATGTAAAGCAGGTTTTTTGTTCATCGCCCGTCGTCGACGGGCTTCAACTCCGATTCCGATGTAGACGAGTAAACCTCGTACTCGAATGGTATATGAGCAGGACATCACACATGAAATTCTTTTTTGGGGGGTCGAGCGTACTCGATCTGCTCATTAGACACTGATGGTCTTGAAAACACTGTAGTAAATTATTAGCATTGCATATACGCGGAGTGAAGCTTTCCAAAAGTTGACGTACCTGAACCCACTGCCACCGGTTGCCATCAGCGCACCCGGCATCTGGTTGTGCCAGTGCACCTCCTTGACGGACTCCATATAGTGAACGAACAGAAGCTGCGGCGGAATATCCGCCATGCCAGCCTGACGGCTCTCTTCGTCATCCAGCTCGACAGCCAAATCCCACAGGGTGACCGTGTTGTCAGCGGAACCGACAGCGACGACACTGTCGTCAGTAGGGTGCCACTCGATACTGGTAATAGGCTCCTTGTGGAAGTCGAAAGAAGCAACAGGCGAGGCGCTGATCTGACCCGCATTGTTGGGCTTCCAGTGTCGCAAGTCCCACACGGCCCACTGTCCATCGTCGGCACCAGTTGCCAACAAGTGGAAAGTCTGGTTGGCCCAGCTCATGACGTTGACATCGGTCTTGGAGATCATAACATCCACAGCGGGCTTGCGAGACTTGGATCGCACATCCCACACCTTCACACTACCGTCGCTGCTCGCGGAAGCGAAAACGTTCTTCTCGTTGGGGGACCACTGAAGCTCCTCGACCGAAGACTGGTGGGCAGTGAATGGACGGGAGTCAGTAACCCAACCTCCACCCTCAGTACGGGTGGTCGCGTAGATGAGACCGTCATTGTCACCGGTCAGCAATTTGCCGAGCGGTTGCAAAGGAGACCAATCGAGAGCGTAACCTTCGGACTTGTGCATGCGGAGAGTAGAAAGAGGCTTGTTAGCGGAGGGAGGAAGAACGGTGCCGGGCACGTCGAAGCTCTGAAGGTGCGCAGTAACGTCATGAATAAGAATTTGAGAATTCTCTAGCATAGTAGCTGTGAGTGTCTGCGGGGGCTTGGAGTAATCCGCAGACTGCGAAGGTGTCTGGTGGGCGCGGATGCGGTTCGTTGTGGAGCCCAGCGGGATAGACTTGTGTTCCAGGATGGGCTCGCCCATGTCGTCGTCGTCATCGGAATCGGACTCGGAGTCCTCATTCTCACGTTCCATCTTGCTCAGTCCGCTCATCTTGAGGACCATGAGCTCGTTGTCCTTGGCCTTTGTGCCATCTGCCTGGGTGCCGGCAACTGCGTACACCGTAGCGGGGAAGGTCTTGCGGTTGTCGCCGAGCGAATCGCGAATAATGTCGAAGGAAAGACAAGGCCATGGTGTGTTGAGAGCGTGAAGCATGTCATAGGTGGACGGGTCGGGGGAGAGTGTCTCGCCGGGAGCCAATTTTGTCCGACCAGGAATGAAAGTCTGCTTGTCAACATCCATAGCCTCTATTCAACGTTAGTAACAATGCCGTGCCCCAATTGATCTGTAGGTCGTAGATTGTACCTTTCTCTTCCTCCTCGCGCTCTGCATCCGGGCGACCATCGACACCGGCCTCTAGAATTTCGTCCTCGCTCTCGAATTCATCCTCGAACTCGTCCTCGAATTCCCCGGCCTCGTCCGGGATGGCGTCGGCCATGGGGCGCTCGCCTGCCTTGAGGGCAGCCGAGTACTCGTCGGTGTCCGCAGCTCTCTTAGACATGGTGAAGAGTAGTGAAGCGGGGTGTTCTGGAAAGAATGAGGGACGATAAGAACTTTTTCAATTTGGGCACGCAGGCCCACACTAAGCCTATCGGGGACTAGCGTATATCCCGCGCAGCGCAGCGTTGACAAGAGCTGAAGCCTCTCGTAAATCCGACAGCTGCTCTCTTTCCAGTTTTTGCGGTTTGCATTTCGTCTGTGCTGTCATTCGGTCGCAGCACTCATCTGGTTTCTTGTGTCATTGCCCTCGGTGCACCGAGATCACTGTCCGACCGCTGTTTACGCCAACGGGCGGTTCGCCAACTCCTCACCCAAACTTGATTCTCATACCTCCGATTCGTCCGATCTACCTGACGAGGAAGTGTAGAAGATCACTGCAGTACATAACATCCGACTGGACGTATCTGTGATCTGATCGCCATCGGAATTGGTCGGTGATATATCACACAAGGGCCTCCTTTCCCCGCAAGCGCTGACAGACATCCTCGAGCAGGGCGCGCCTACGAAGAAATCCCCTGACACAATCCCGACTACTACCATGGATCCGTTGCAGCAGCAGCCCGTCATGGATGCTCCTGCTGTTGCGGAGCCGCAGCTCCCTGCAGAGGAACATGCGCCAGAGGTGCCGGAGCCTCAGATTTCCTCCGAACAGCCCCTCGAGCATCCGATGGATCAACCCTTGGAGCAGCCGATGGAGCACCATGCGCCAGTCAGCGTCAACGTCGAAGAACCTTTTCCCGAACGGGCTACGAGCCGTATCGATCACGGCTACAACAGTGACTCCAAAGCGCACTATCACTCTCGATCGACTGATTTCCACCACGCCGCTCCTGAATATCCTCCTCATGATACTGATCAGTCTGCTCGCCTTACATCATCTCCCTCTGTTAGCCAGCAGCCCTCTCTGCAGCCCTCATCACGCCCCAGCTCCAGCTTCTCCAGTGGCCCAGAGAGATATGGTCTCTCTCAGCAGCAGCAGCAACAGCAGCAGCAGCAGCAGCCGTCAGAAGTTGCCCAGCGACAGGCGGCCCAGGCCCAGGCCCAGGCCCAGTCCTCGAAGAACAGTGTTGTCATAAAGGTTGGCATGGTTGGAGATGCCCAAATCGGAAAGACCAGTCTCATGGTGAAGTACGTCGAGGGAAGCTGGGATGAGGATTACATTCAGACACTGGGTATGTGTGAGCCGCTCTGACCAAATCGTATTATTTCTGACGTGACATACAGGTGTCAATTTCATGGAGAAAACCATCTCCATTCGCAACACAGAAATTACCTTCTCTATCTGGGATCTTGGTGGTCAGCGCGAGTTCGTCAATATGCTCCCGCTAGTCTGCAACGATGCCGTGGCCATTCTCTTCATGTTTGATCTCACTCGCAAGAGCACACTGAATTCTATTAAGGAATGGTACCGTCAGGGTCGTGGGTTTAACAAAACTGCTATCCCTTTCTTAGTCGGCACCAAGTATGACCATTTTGTCAACTTCCCTCGGGAAGACCAAGAAGAGATCTCCCTCCAGGCCAAGCGATTCGCAAAGGCGATGAAGGCCAGCCTGATCTTCAGCAGTACGAGCCACAGCATCAACGTGCAGAAGGTGAGTTTTTTTCCATCTGTTCCCTTCAGCCATCCACTAATTCTCCATAGATTTTCAAAATCGTCCTAGCCAAGGCATTTGACCTCAAGTGCACAATCCCCGAGATTGAAAATGTCGGCGAGCCTCTGCTGCTGTACAAGAACGTCTAGAACAGACTTGCGCTGACGAATATGTACCCTGGGATGAAGTGATGCTCTTGATGATCGATCCTGACTCCTGGCCCTCCTGGCCCTCTTTTCTGTGAATTTTTTTTCTTTCTTCCCATCATGTATTTCACGTTTATTATGTGTCCGGCTCGCCTTTGGCTCATCTTGATCATCAGGCTTCGGGCCTGAGATATCCAGAAAGTCTGCGACCACGATTGGTCTTACTTTCCTTTGTGTCCATTGACTTTTCCGGGGCTATTCCCCGTACTAGCTACATTTTTTTTGTGGTGATTTTTTCCCCTAGACGGGGCCCATATAGCCGCCTCGAGGCGTTTGGGAGTCCGGTGGTATGGAGAAAAAAATCGAAATATAACTTCCAACAACGTTCCCAGTCCACGTGTGCCTGTTCCTAGCCATAGATATTTGTAGATCTGACCCATGGTCCCTGCGAGGCGGAACACTCCTCATTGGGACGATACCCCTCTTCACGCGGAGCGGCCTCTAGAGAATTGTGAGTGTTTCGTCTGCGCAATTTACACGGTGTCAGAGTTCTTCAAGGCTGCTACCTCCTGTGGTGACTACTTTTTGGCCCCCAGCTTTAAAGGACGCTGCACCCGGCCCCCGCCAAGCCACCAAGTGGTGGGTGTGACTGTCGTTACAGCACCTCTGTTTCAGGGTTCCTCTCCTCCACCTGGGCACCAGGACAATTTCGCGAGAAGAAAAGACACCATGACTGAAGAGCCGCAGCTGGGTTCTATCCAGGAGCGGATCGCCGCCCTGAAGTTGGCCCAGGCGGCCAATCCCTCTGGCCCTGAACCACCGATCTTCCGCCCCAACATCGACCGCAGCAAATCCGCCAACAACCCTCCCTCCTACAATGTCACCGGCTCTGTTCTTGACGGCGCGCCCATAGGAAATGAGCCCGCAGGCAAGCGGCCTCCAAGACCGGTCCCGCGCGCGGGACCGCCTCCGACAGTGTCGCCAAAGCCGGAAGTGAAACCCAAGAAGCCCCCTCCGCCCTTGCCTACGCGCCGATCAGATCGCCTGCCTCCCCCGACACCAGCGCGCGCCGATATTCGTCCTACACTTCCACCTCGCAGACCTACGGAACCCTTACGGAGGCCCTCCGCCGAGTCAGTCACCTCCGACGCATCACACTCGACAGCGGCGACAAGCGTTCGCGGTACCTCGACGACGTCCGTCAATTCCAATGGCAACGGCCGCATCAAAGCGCCCGCGTGGGGAGAGACAGCGCTGCCGGTGCTGCCTCCGAGACGCCCAAAGGAGGATTTCACAGACGTGACGCCATCGCCGTCCTCACGCTCCGAGTCTAAGCCCGCCGAGGGCAAGAGTATTAGTGGGTTTGGCTTGAGAAACAAATTGAGTGCCAACGTCAGTTCCTTACGAGGCAAGGACTCGTCGTCTTCAACTTCTCCGTCTCGCCCGGGCTTGTCGTCCATGCTATCTCGTTCCAAGACCTCCACCGATACATACTCTGCACCCCAGCTGTCCTCACGCCGGCCCTCGGAGCAGAGCATACAATCGACTGGGGCCGTTGAAGAACAAGCTCCTGGCTTGCCGCCGCGACGGCTACCCTCAAGGACATCTCAGACAGATCTTCGTGATGCTCGGACGGGCGGGTTTGGGGGCTTAAATAAGATGCCGGCGATCCCTGGGCGGCCCAACAGTACACCAACTGGTGGAGCGCCTCCGCCAATTCCAACGGGGACTCGTCCAGATCTTTCAAAGCTTCTAGCAACAAAGCCGCGCTTTGACGGCTCGGCAGCCCCAGCTAGCATGCCTGCTGGCTCATCCCACACAGTCTGCTTGGTATGCAGGGACTTCTCGGCCCCAGACCAACGTGCAGCACAGTATCCTCGTCGTTCGCTTCCAACCCAGGATTTGGGATGGCTGGCAGATGAGCTGACTGCTCCATTCCCCTCATTAACCGACAAGGCCCGAGCTATATTCACCTGGCTGCATCATAACATCCGTTACGATGTTGACGCCTTTTTCAACGACCGCGTGAAACCTTCAACTCCTGCCAGCACTCTCGCCTCCGGCTTGGCAGTCTGCGAAGGCTTCGCTGGTCTATTCACAGCACTTGCCACAAAAGCCGGCCTAGAATCCATTGTGGTTTCAGGCCACGGCAAAGGCTTCGGCCACGAAGAACTTGCCCCAAATTCCCCAGTCCCACCCTTCAGCACCGGCCACGCCTGGAACGCAGTGAAAATAGACGGCGGACGCTGGAAGCTAATCGATCCTTGTTGGGGCGGAGGCCACATCCAAGGCGCCGGACAACCCTACATGCAAGTCTTCGATCCACTGCACTTCACCATGTCGAACGACGTCTTCGGCTTGAAACACTACCCATCAAACAAAGAGCACTTCTTCCGCGACGACGGCCGTCCTCAGATTAGCTGGGAAGAGTACATGCGCACGAACCCGGATAACCCTTCCGGTGGCTCGCCGATCAGAATGTACTGCGGTGTCGGGAAGAACGACATCGGCAAAAGTACCCTCTATCCCACCGACGGCCGTATCTCTGTCTACAACACACCGAGCCCCGTCCGCTTCCAGTTCGGTCTTCTATGTGAACACTGGACACTCGCACACCACAGTCGTCGAAAACCAGGTCTTTTCCTACTCTGTATCCACGGCGTGGACGGCCGCAAGGATGAACGTCTACTATTTAACCATGTTCCCGGCTCTGGACCCGGTGGAGGTGGCGAGTTCTGGTATGTGGATGTCCCTGATGCGCGCAAGCTGGGCGCACCGGGTCAGAAGGCGCTGTTGGCTGTTCTGACTAAATTCGGAGATCGGGAGGAGGAGGAATGTCGCGGGCTTACGGCTGAGGAGTATAGGGCGCAGTTGGGTGGAGTTGTTATGGCGTGGGCTTATGTCGCTGAGTGGGAGTTGGTTGCATAGTATTAATGCTTAAACATCGGTTCACTCGAGGCGTTGTAGCGTTATTATTAGTTTATTTTTAATATCATCAACGCGGTTGTTTTTGGATTTGGATTCTTTGATGAACAGGGGAAGTTGAAAGACCCTGCGAACTGTAAGACGTTCTGTCCACTACGTACTGGAAAATCTCAAGTGTTCCATTGGATGCCTGGGCATTTCCAAGAATTGCTCCATGATGTATAAGCCCTACTCGGTATAACTAGACCCCAGGCCACGAACTAAGAAAAACGAGTGTGCATGATAAGTGAAGTGTTTCTTTGCGGAACGAGATTCAGCTTCTATGGGAATATCTGACGACAGAAAATGCAAATGGAGCTATTTCTTTCCCAATCACATGAGAAATCTCAGGCCTAAGTCCTCTACAGTGGAATTCGACAACAGATTACCCCCTTAGACACTCTGGTTTCTTCCCCAGCACCCCACTTCGATCGCGCTTAACTGAATTCGGGGAAAGTCCCATCATCTCTCCCGAAGACGTATTTCTGGTAGATCACCAAAAGTCACCGTAATCACAGGTTCCGGCATAGAGCAGGCTATACTTGCCGAAATGCCCCGCGGCCACACACTAGAAATCAAAAACAGTACACCCGGCACTCGTGCTTTGTTTCTCGGCCCTACAACAGAGAGTACGCAAATGCCGGGGGCCCGGGAAGGAGCGATCTCGAGAATGACTGTACTCTTGCAACTTTATGGAAATCGGTGAGGGTTTGGCTCAGACCGAGAGATAAGGACACCCTGGCTTATGCAAAGCGAAATGCGGCTCTGGACAAGGCTTCAGAACAAAAGGCACTATTTTCGACTTGAGGACACATCCTTCCAATTCAATTTGCAATAACTTCTACACAAATAGTTCAGTACTTGGCCTGATCGTCCTTATGCGCCATGGTTGTATCGTTGATTGGCTGGAACAGCCAGGCGTTTTCAATCTTGCGGTTGACGTGCAAGATTTCCATAGGATTCATATTCCTCGTATTAACGCCGAATTCAGCGGCACTACCGTCTGGCATCGTTTTTTCAAATGGCCACCAATAGCATCTACGTTCAGGCGAATAATTTCAGCCAACCCATTGAGATCCACAAACGAGGAGCCGAGCGAGACTTACACGCATCCGCAATTCTCACAGAAATCGAATGACTTCTCTTTGTCTCCCCAAACGTACTGAGAGAGTTTGGCGCCTTCTTTCATGTCAAATTTGATTTCATCCACTTTGTAGTACGCCCAAGCGGCTGCGTAGCGCCGACAGATTGTACATTGGCATTCGTTGATTTCCTCTGGTTGATGAGGCACGATCACGGTGATAGCGCCGCAATGGCAGGTGGATCTGAGGGATTTGTCCGCCATCTTAATCGAAAGGTTAGGCCAGAGTAGAGTGGAGCACAAAAGTTTGAGTTGGGCACAGGGACTGGGGTTCTAGTGATTCTTTCAACAGAAGGATATTTTATTGTTGAGGGAAACGGGAAGCCATTGACAGCTTCTCAATATTTATATATTGTAGAGGGGGAGCTGCTGACTGTATGAAGTGGGGTCTATCGGATGATTCAGCATTTTGTGATATACAAGACTTTCCCGTAGGAGGGCAATACAGACACATCTTCTCTTCTAAAACCACCCCTACGTGCTCTCCTCTCCTATACTCTCCTCCCTAGACCGACAGTGTGTGTGTGTGTGTGCCCAGTCTGCGTGGTCGGACAGCCATCGAGCACTCCCCATGTCAATATCTTCCATGCTCGTATACTAGCTTTGAAGCTCTGATCTGACGTCTCGGTCGCCTCTCTGGAAACTGGGCGTTCGGCTCTCGGAGACCGCAGTCATCCGGTCTGAAAGACGTGACGTCATTTGGCTGGTCCGCTGGAAGCATCTGAACCGCGCATAAAAACAAAGTTTCCTGTGGCGGTCTCACGGAAGAGGTCATATTAGTTTATTTGCCAGCGAGATCCCCCATTGCCAATTGCCTAGTGCCTAAACTGATTAGGCAGATTGAGTGATTCACTCCTACAGTGAAATTGAAACTTCAATACGCCACGATGCTGTGTCTCCATTTGCAAAATCCCTTGAGTACTGTTGGAGAGATAGCAGAACCAAGATAAATCACTGATAAATAACCTGAATATGTGATATAAAAGCCATGAATTAAAAGAGTGACATGACAAAAATGCAAAGAAGCAGTAAATACAAACGCAGGTTCATAATCGAACCCGAACAAGATCGTCAGATACATCTAGCAGCTGCAACCACCAGACGCACCGCCGATACCACAGGCATAAGTCGTAGTCCCACAGTCCTGGTATTTGCTGCAAGTAATCCAACTACCTAGCCCAGCCTTGTTCGCAGTCCAGCACCATTCACCATTGCTACCACACGACTTCCAACAATACCCCTTCGAGCAGCCGTATGGCGCGGCAGTGTAGCACGCGTCGGCAGCTCGCTCATCAAGAGGGTCGCGAGTCTCAAACTGAGTGGAGTTTTTTTTTTGCTCCTCGTTGAAGGGGGCCAAAGAGGCATCCTCGAGATAACGCTCGCGGCCGAGGGGGTGCTCAACACATTTGCGAACATCGGAGGCGCTAACGCCCTCGGGGAGCTCATGAGCCTGGATCGACATCGCACCACCGAGGCTTCTGCACTCGTCGGCAATATCGTTATCGGGAACAGCAACAGCGGAGGCTGTGACAGCGCAGACGGCCAGGAGCATGAGGTTCTTGGTAATTTTCATCTTGAGGTCTAAGAAAGCAGTCAATATCTCCAACAAGTTCTTGCAAGAGGTACTTCTTCATACTGTGAATCAATTGTAGAGAGGAAGGCAATGCTTGAGAAGAGTATATTCAAGGACGTGATTGAGCTGTAGAATGATTTTCAACGATGAAAGAATCTTCCCTTCTTATACTCTTCCCTCTCGGCTCTGTCGAGCCCTTGCCCAAGCCGAAAGTCACGATCGTATGCGCGATTTTCTTTCGCAAGGCTACATCTTCGAAAATGGCCTATCTGCTTCGCTGGATCGGATACTGCAAAGACCTGTTTGCAAGTTAATCCTTGAAGAGCGGAAGGAACGTAATCTCCGTGAGTATGATTTCCTTGCGCGGTGCAAAGCTTTTGCCAACGTCAGCAGAGTCAGCTCCTATTGGCGCCCTCCATGAGCCCCCTCGATGTCTTCTTGTAGGCATGCGGTACAATTGGCCATGTCTCAACTCAGGGTCCAGTGTGTTGATGTGCGGGTCGAAAATACCTTGGCAGCTGAGGCCGAGACATGGGGGCGGAACCCTGCAGATCATTAGCTGCTCGTCAAGGTCCAAGTAGTTAGTTCCAACCAAGCTTACAGTGACTTAGCGTTGGATAGCGATGGGAAGGGTGATTTTAGGAGTTTTGGTATAGCCTGATGGTTGTCTTTGGGAATGGCATGCTTGAGTTTATGCGTGCTACATATGCATTTTACTTTTATTGCCGTTGATATTATAGGATCATAACAAGAGTCTTGGCAGGCGCATAAATGAGAATTCCTCAAACAAACCAAGCGCCTTTTCACAGACATGAGGGGGTCAGGTCCACAATCTTGAATGGTATGATTCTGCTGAAGGCTGGCACAGCGGGCATAGATGCGTCTTTGGTGGACTTTCACGTATTCTGGGCGCAACAACGGATGTTACTCCACTGGGCTGTGTGTTGTACCCGGCCATCCAACCAAATTGAGGCAAGCGGGCTGCCTGAAGACAAGGCTTGGACCCTTAAACTCCGCCCGACCGAGCTTAACTAAATTGAGTTTGAAGAGGCTTGAAGGGGCCGGGCCGCCTTGGACAACCGTCCAGAGCGCCACTCCCCGATAGACAAAAGTATTGGTGATTCACAACTGAGTAAACCTTCTCTCAATACCCCACCATTGGATATACGGGGTCCCCCTCCCTGAAAGCAAGCCCACTGTTGATTTGATGTACGCTGAACTTGCGCGAAATGCCTTTAATTTCAACTTCAATGGCTTGCATGTGCAAGCGCTCCTTCTCACTCACTCACTCTCTCTCTCTCAATGTAGTGATCCTTTGAGTCGCCGTTTATCTGGGAAAGGTAGCCGAATGAAGACGCAAGAGGGGACATATCGATCTAGCCGTAACGCCGAACAACGGCGAACGTTTCACATCACTCCGTGGGTCGCCTGCTTACTTTTGGAGTTGGCTCTCTCTCTACAGACAAAATTCTTAAAAGCTCGAGTTAAATCTCCTGGGACACTCTTCCATTTCTGTGAGGATTCCACGCATATATAAAGGTGGATGGCGTCTCGAGATGAACATTCAGTACTAAGAATAGCTGTCGTCCATTCTAGATACAAGACATAGCGCGAGGAAGCAAAAGACAGAGGCTTTCTCGCGTTCAGGGCAGCCCAGATGCATCATTCGGATCATACATATAATCTCTCTTGTTAATTTTTTTGATGCATTTTGTTCCTAGGTGTAACTTTGCGTACTACTTGCGCCCACCCTCATTCTCCCGCGTCCAATGTCGTGTAACCTTTGTTTCATTGCAGAGGCATTGATTTCTTTTCTGTCTCGTCATTCACATCATCATCTAAGGTAACAATTGATACCTTGAGGTGTGCATGGAAACGTGGCTCAAGCTGAGATGTGAAAGGAGGTCCGAGCGTTGACGATATTTACGTTTTTCAAGGATTTTAGTGTAGATACGGCTTCCTGGGTTTACGAGTTTAACTCTTATATCCCCCCCCTCGACCATCGATACAAATAAGGAGCCTCGACATGGTATACGAATACTTACCTACCTCAGCCACCTTCATGAGCTTTGTTCCATTATAATCTCTCAATCTTTCTAAAATCTATCTTTGAAAGGCTATATCTAACCTCCGAATAAGCAAGGCATACATCAACAAAATGATGGTGTTCACCATCTTCTCTGCAATACTATTTTCCACATTTGTGGTGGCAGGTCCTGTCAAGGAGGACGAGAGTCAACTTGAAAAAAGACAGATATGGTAATGAATATCAGAGTCCCAGTCATTGAAGGAGAATACCGAATACTAGGCTGACTGATATGGGGTGTGGATAGTGTGATGGGGTGGCGTCTGGGGTGGCGTCTTTTGCACCGGCGGTGGTCTTGGAGATGATTGGACTGTTTGCGTCGGAGGAGAAGGGAGAGTGTAAAGGAAATATTAATATTATGTTATGAGAAGGTGACTTAGCCCGGCTTTCAATAGACCCTGAGGCGCATTATGATGATAAAGAGGAGGGTCTCGCTTTCTGCTCATATGTTGGGAAGCGCGGAGATAAGTAACAACTTGAGGTTTCAGGCTGTTGCGAATATGCTAATTAGGAAGGATACGGGGGTGAGAAGATTTGAGGGATGAGCCTTTGAAGCAGAAGAGATGCAACTTCATACGTGTACGGATTGTGGTTGAGGTTAGAACTAAATAATGGAATTAGGAAATTCTTATGACCTCTCATGATGAGAGGGCTACGTACTATCGATAGGAATATCGACCCAATGGACGATCAGCGAACCGAAAAATGTTTCCTAGCTGAACGAGGAATTGACCCGCCACGGTAAGTGGATTCGAGAAACATTGCAAAAGTGAAATGCGGGACCAATGACTGATGTGGTCCGAATAGGGGGCATCGGGGACACTTGATTTCTCCTGACGAGGCAGATGGCGAGGACGAGCTTAGAAAGATTTTTCCACTTGGGCCGAGCTCTTCGATCGGTCTATCGACACGACTAAGAAAGGAGAGATTGGAAAAGGGAAAGGCAACCTATCGGTACCATCCGTCAGTCAACTGTTAGAAGGTCAAATGTGAAACCACTTCATTTCGAGTGGAACCTTCCATGCCGCCGATACTACCACACAACGTGCACGTCCACGTCAAAGCATTGCATCAACCACGGAATCAGATGCAACAGGTACAAGATTTGAGGCGCCAGCCCCAAAAAGCCTCAACCGTACGGGAGGCTTCGTAAAGTTTTCAGAGAAAACGCCGATTACATCACACAAACCACAGCTGGCCAGTAGCGTCGGTCTAATAGCGGCCGAAATCAATATTCCCAGGCCAGGTCCGTGCCAGTCACTGTCGCGAGACAGGATTATGCGAGACTCATTTCCATTTCCAAGGTTCATCCCCATATATTAAAAAGGAAGATGCGGAGGGAATGTCCGGGGAATAGGCATCCCGGTGTACGAATTCGGATGCGGGCACCCCAACCTCCGCAGTATGAAGGCGGGGATAGTTCGGAGAAGGAACAAGCCGACGCAGAAAAAAAACGAAAAGACTAGGTTGGCAGCGCAAGGAGCGGGACACTAGGAGCTAGACCGGCCCACATAGGTCAAGAATGGCCAGTCTCCGGGACCGCGCAGAGATTGAATCACGGCCAACAACCGGGATACACGGGATTGAGGGGAACGGGGCCCGAGTGTACGTTGTCTCCGAGTCCACTTCGGCGTGCGCCGGCCAGTCATGCCGTGTTGCTGCCGGCTCAGGGCGTCGATTCCATACCTGTTCTGGGCAAATGCCCGCACTTGGGGACCCCGGACTGGGGCATTTGTGACAGGGTAGAGTTTTCTGTTTTTCCGAGTGGGCACCCGGCTAATTGTCTCGAGAGATTAATTCTGTCTGGACTTGGCTGTGGTGCGATAACAATAGGGTAGGAATAGGGTGTCAGCAACCCAGGTTTTTTTTTTTTTCTAAAAAAAAAAGAATTCACGGAAGGGGTGGAACTGGACCCTGGGCCTTTAAGGCTTAGCAGCTTTAAGAGCTGGGAATTCATACCAACTACCACACGATCTATATTTCCATAGTCTTGGTAGACTTGGCATCCCGAGTCAGAACCCGAGTGCGGCCCAGTGTGCACCAAGCGTGCACCAAGCCGACAGCAGGGATCTCGCCGACGCCGAACGAGCCCTCCCAGAAGATGACCCGATTCAGACCTACTAAAGTCAGCCACGAGGCCTGATTCCCCGGATCCATCCAGCGATCTCTCTGGGTGACCAATCAGACCATCGCATGTGGAGTTTTCCCACCAATCACACTCCTCGGTCCCGGATCAGGCACTCGATGCTGAGACGTTGCACTCGTCTGTAACTATGCATCCCCATCCATTACATCCCCAAACCCACCCCAGATTGAGATTATCCGAAATGAGCCTGTCCACGCAGAGGGTGGGGACTGAGCACGATGGGATTCTTGGGCCTGCACCCCGTAGCCAGGAGAGTCGATCTATTTAAGTTCTCCCTGTTCCGGCGTGCTTTTTCTTTTCTTTTTCTTCTGTTCAGTTCCAGCTTCCCCCCCTTTCTTTCTTCCTTCCTTCCTATACCTGGGATCACCGTCTCGGCTCATTCAAGATGGCCGTGGGCAACATCTATGTGATCGCCGCCGTCGCCGTTATTGGTGGCGGTCTATTCGGTTTCGACATTTCGTCTATGTCTGCTATTCTCGGCACCACTGCCTATAAGTGTTACTTTAACGAGGGCCCCCTTGGTCCTCCCTTTACCGATGATGATCAATGCTCTGGTTTGAGCTCGCTTAACCAGGGTGGTGTGACTGCTGCTATGCCTGCTGGTTCCTGGCTTGGTGCGCTGATCTCGGGCTATATCTCTGACCGTATGGGCCGCAAGTATTCTATCATGGTTGGTTGTATTATCTGGTATGTTGATCATGCTAATCTTGATCCTTTCATTTGCAAGCCAATTGAGCATGTCACTAATCACACTTCTTTCCCCAGGTGTATCGGTTCCGCTATTATCTGCGCTTCTCAGAACGTGGGCATGCTCGTCGCCGGCCGTGTCATCAACGGTCTCTGCGTCGGTATGGAGTCCGCCCAGGTCCCCGTCTACATCTCCGAGATCGCCCCTCCCTCCAAGCGTGGCCGTCTCGTCGGCTCCCAGCAATGGGCCATCACCTGGGGTATCCTGATCATGTACTACATTTCCTTTGGCTGCTCCTACATCGGAGGCGGTACCTCCTCCACTTACAGCACTTCCGTCTTCCGTATTCCCTGGGGTGTGCAGATGGTCCCCGCCATCTTGCTCTTCTTCGGAATGATGCTCCTGCCCGAGTCACCTCGCTGGCTCGCTCGCAAGGACCGCTGGGAAGAAGCTCGCGCCGTCCTCACCCTTGTCCACGGACATGGTGATCCTAACTCCCCCTTTGTGCAGGCCGAGATGCAGGAGATCGGTGAGATGTGCGAGTTCGAGCGCCAGCACGCCGATGTTACCTACTGGGAACTGTTCAAGCCCAAGATGATCCACCGTACCATGACTGGCATCTGGTGCCAGATCTGGTCCCAACTCACTGGTATGAACGTCATGATGTACTACATCAACTATGTCTTCAACATGGCCGGCTACTCCGGTAACAGTGCCCTGCTCGCTTCTTCCATCCAGTACATCATCAACGTGATCTGCACCGTCCCGGCTTTGATCTGGGTTGATCGTTGGGGCCGTCGCCCTACCCTCCTGGTCGGCGCCGCCTTTATGATGGTCTGGATGTATGCCAACGCCGGTATCATGGCCATGTACGGTACCGTCGTCCCTGGAGGTATCGATGGTGTCGCCGAAGAATCCATGATTCTCTCCGGTGCCCCAGCCAAGGGCCTGATCGCCTGCACGTACCTCTTCGTCGCCTCCTACGCTCCGACCTGGGGTCCCGTTTCTTGGGTCTATCCCTCTGAGCTGTACCCGCTCCGCGTCCGCGGCAAGGCCGTCGCCCTTGCGACCTCTGCCAACTGGGCATTTAACACCGCTCTGGGTCTGTTCACGCCCGTCGCTTTCGCCACTATCCGCTGGCAGACGTACATCATCTTCGGCGTGTTCTTGACTGTTATGTGGTTCCATGTCTTCTTCCTCTTCCCCGAGACTGCTGGTAAGACTCTTGAGGAGGTCGAGGTGATTTTCGAAGATCCTAATGGTATTCCGTACCTTGGCACCGCTGCCTGGAAGACTAAGCATGATACCAAGCGGACGGAGGCTGCTGAAGCTGGTGACGTTGAGGCTCTTGGTGATAAGCTTGCGTTGGGCGACAAGTCCGTTGTCTCTCACAAGGAGACTACTGCTTAAGTGTTGAAGCTCGATGGGCGTTGAGTTTGTGGCGACTGTGTCGTTTCACTGGATGATGTTATGTAAAAAGTTTTCGTTCAGGAAACATCTTGACATATAAGATTTCTATTTTTAATTTATCAATTCCTTGAGGAACTGAACTATGGATCATTGCAAGTAGATCTGAACATAGCTGTTACAGGAATCTGGGGAAGAGATCGATCTGCAGGACCCCCGGAGGTGGCGGCTCAATCCACTTGGGCATTGGAGTAATATTCATTTGCAGCCCCTCGAAACAAGGTTGACCTTGGATTATTCAATCTTTCGTCGAACTAATTTCAGGTACAAGGCGTTGACACTGCTATTTCACAGTTGGTGCATACTTGCATCAAAGTACTGGGGTTCTTCCAGGGCTACTTCGAAATTTGTAGTAGATGACGTAATTGAGCACGCGGTAACTATTTTCAAGAGGCTTAAAACACGATCAATATAGCGTGTAGAAACAAGCTACTTGCTATGACAAGGAAATCTTTTCAGTCAAATAAATTCCGAGAATCCGGCCCATAAAATAAGCCTGGCACCGGGACCAGCTCGGATAGCTCTGAATCAAAGCTATGGTGATCAGGTACGGAGTTCCCACTGTGGGACTTGGCACTCGCCTGGTCCTTTGTGTACCCGGAAGAGATCATTGAGTTTGCTCGGATTGTGTATTGCGTAGTAGTATCGCATAGTATCGCACAGCTGACGTCTCTGCAATGCATCCGCTGCGTTGCAAAGAGTAGCCGGAGTGTTCCACCTTAGAGAGACCGAGGCATCGTGAACGCCAAGAGCGAAGAGAAGAGCGCGGAAATCGGGCTGAGAATTCAAGTGGGTCGAGAATTAGCCCCTGGGATCGGGAAAAAGAAAAAAAAGTGATGGTCGTCACCGATGAAACCCAATCTTCCGTGATTTCACATTTCCTCCTTTCCCTTCCCGTCAATGTTCCCCCGGAACACGTGAGCGATCTACAACTTTTCTGCCCATCTATCTCCCCGTTCTCTTTGACCTCCACCATCGACCTCAACATACCTCGTACTCTCGTATTCGACTCCCGCCATGGTTCGCCCGCGCGGAAGGTCGAATCTGGGCGTGGACATTCGGGGAGACACCAGCGCTCCCGCGATGTCCACCATGAATGAAGTCAGCCCGATTGAGCCTTCCTCTCCCGACCTGAGTAAGGTACGTGGTCTCGATCTCCCGACTCGACTCCCTCTAACTCGGCGCGTCAGCAATTGGACAAGCAGAATGCAGACAAGGCCAAGACACATTCTAAGAAGCGCCGCAATCGCTCCCTCCTCCACCGCTTCGCCGATACCTGCCTCCGCTACACCTGGCTCCTTCCGCTGCTCGTCATGACCTTCCTGCTGTCGTTGTACGCGGTTAACCCGACTACTTCGAACCCCATGCATAGCGCCATCTTCCTATCCTACCCTCAGCCGCCCAAGTCGCCCGGCGGTCCCATCATGTACGGCAAGGGTAAGAAGGATATCGCTTTCGTGGCCTTCTACACCGTGGTGCTGTCCTTCACGCGCGAGTTCATCATGCAGCAGCTCATTCGCCCGTTCGCGGTGTACTGCGGTATCCGCGGAAAGGGAAAGACTGCGCGCTTCATGGAGCAGGTGTATACCGCCATCTACTTCGGCATCTTCGGACCTTTCGGTCTATACGTCATGAAGCGCTCGGATATTTGGTACTTCAACACCGCTGCCATGTTTGAGGGCTTCCCACACCGCGAGCACGAGGGACTTTTCAAGGCTTACTACCTCCTTGAGGCTAGCTACTGGGCGCAGCAGGCTATTGTGCTTCTGCTGCAGCTGGAGAAGCCGCGCAAGGATTTCAAGGAATTGGTTGGACATCATATTATCACTCTGGCGCTTATTGCGCTCAGCTATCGGTTCCACTTTACCTACATGGGTCTTGCGGTGTATATCACGCACGATGTTTCGGACTTTTTCCTGGCGGTATGTGGAAATTACGATAACATGGGACGGAAGACCGAGCTAACATTGTTGCACAGACCTCCAAAACACTCAACTATCTCGATGCGTACATCACCATTCCCTACTTCGGCACATTCGTCGGCATGTGGATTTACCTCCGCCACTATTTGAATCTGAAGATTCTCTGGGCCGTTCTGACTGAGTTCCGCACCGTTGGACCCTTCGAGTTGAACTGGGAGACCCAGCAGTACAAGTGCTGGATCAGTCAGTACATCACATTCGCTCTGCTGGCCAGTCTGCAAGCCGTCAACCTCTTCTGGCTCTTCCTGATCCTGCGCATTCTCGCCAACTACATCTTCAACAGCGTCACGAAAGACGAGCGCAGCGAAGACGAAGATGAAGAAGAACTTGAGACAGATCCCAAGGCTATCGCCACCGGCATCGAGAACCAAGCCCCCCAGCTCCTCGTCAACGGCGAACCCGCTGAGGACCGCGGCCCTCGCCCCCGCAGCAAGAAGGACGCATAAGTCCACTGCCCCTTTTCCTCGAACCACTGTGTTAGTGGTTCACTTTCAGAAGGAAAGAGGCCCCAAATTTCAATTTTGTCTCGACACCGGTTCCATATATGGCGCGCTCGCCTGTTTATAATTATGCATAAAAGGGAATCTAAATTTGCAGGCTTGGTGTTTGACCGTTCGGAGCGTGTCGTTTCCCTGTCTTTCATGTCTCATACGGTTGATGGTTGTACTGGATGTTGGCATGCTATATGATGCTGTGCATTATGCATTATGCATTGGTGGGAGATTTTCTATTCGTTGCACAGTTTGCCTTTTCATTAAAGGTTCATTCGGCTGTTGTGTTTATCACTACCTTTTTATTCTCTCTTTATGTTTGTGCTCTGTGGAGACCCGGGATCGCTCAAGGTATCCGTTGGATCTAGCAGAGACACTGTTGATGCGCTGATACGAATATATCAATGATCTTCATGTGAATGCTTTTTGTGTAGCTTAAGTGCTGAGTGGGCGTGTGGATGTGAACTCATATATAGATGTTACTCTCTTTAAGGCATGGAAGCTTTTTGAAAAGAGAAGACTATGGGAAAATACAAGATTGATCAATTGATCGAGATCATGTCGGACATTCAATTCATGATCTCCAAGTGCTAGGTGTACATGTACAAGAGACACTATTGATTCTATCCGTAGCAAAATTCGAGGATTCAGACTCGTGCAGAGCTTACTCAGACTTGTCCGACTTTCCCTCGGCCTTTCCTTCCTTTTCGCTCTTGTCAGATTCCTTTTTGGCGGCGGACTATGGATCAGTTAGCTTGGTGACCTGTGATGTAGAGTCAATCGACAAACCTCATCCTTGTTCTCGTTGGAGGCTTCTTTCTGAGGCTTCTTGTCGTCCTTGGAGTCGTCCTTGGAGTCGTCCTTCTTGGCTTCCTTGTTGTCCTTGGAGTCGTCCTTCTTGGCGTCCTTGTTGTCCTTGGAATCGCCCTTCTGAGCTTCCTTGTCGTCTTTGGAATCGCCCTTCTGAGCTTCCTTGTCGTCTTTGGAGTCGCCCTTCTGAGCTTCCTTGTCGCCCTTGGAGTCGTCCTTGGACTCATCCTTGGATTCTTTAGATCCCTCCTTAGATTCCTTGGGTTGTTCTTTGGACTCCTTGGGCTCGGTAGACTTCTTTTCCTTCTCATCGTCCTTCTTCTGCTCAGTAGCTTGTGTCTCCTTGTCTTCCTCCTTGGGTTTTTTATCTTTCTCCTCTCCAGCATCAGAGTCAGAAGATGCCTCCTCTACCTTCTCCCCAGCTTCTTCCTTGTGCTCGCCATGAGCATCATCGTGTTCATGGCCATGAGAGTTGTCAGAACCAGAAGGCCAGAGGTAGTAAATCATAGGGAGGGTAACACCAGCGGACGCAAGGAGCCTATAAAAAAAACATTTCGTGAGAACACGTAATCGGCCCAAGTATAACGACATACAACATACCATGGAATATCACTACTCGCGTGCTCATCATGGCCCTTTCCACCGGTAGAATTGAACCTCCTACCCAGAACCTGACCGCTACGCCTCACGACCGGAGTGCGAAAGGCCTGAGCTGCATTAGCAGCGCGGAGTACCGAGCGGCGCGCAAAGACCATGGTGGTACGAATTGAAGTGCAGGTATAGAGAATTGAGGAAGTGTGGTAGAATTAGAAGAGATTAGAGAGGAGGCGAGGTTACCACGAGACCGTGAGACACTAGCTAGCAATTAACTAAGGTACAAGGCACGGAGCCTATCGTAAGACATCATCCCCAGCCGCTTCCGATGGTCTGTGCGGGTGCCACGGTGATGTAATGGTCCTGCAAGCCTGCTTTCTTGCCCGTCTCTGAGTGTTGGATATCATATGCGAGGGTAGTTGGTATCCCTGGGGAGGTACTGATTGGTTTGAATAGATTGGAGTTGCCTTATTTCGTCCCTAGATGTGTGTTCCTATCGAAGGGTTCATAGCTCGTGGGGACGGGCGGAGACTCCTCCCATCTGATTAGATTGACAACATCAGTGAGGCTGATGGTGCCAACTGACTTTATTATTATGAATGATCTGATCTTATTTGGGCCCAATGGTTCGAATTGAGGTGTTTAAGCATTAGATGACTTTATTCTGATTTTACTTACACCCAGTTCTGCCTCAGGCAACCAGGCTTCTAGGCATCAACTCAGCTTCTGCCTGAGGCGAAAGACCCCACGTTTGGCGCAGCTATCAGCCTCGTTGACGATAACGTTCTCAAGCTTCTCCCCTCCTTTCTGCACAGACTCTTACGTACCGCCCAAGGCCTTGTCACAGCCATGGGAGACCGACACGTCACCCAGCAGAGCATCTTCACCCTTCTGGGCAAGCTTGACGACCCCGATGCCGACCTGCGATACATGTCCCTCAATGATCTATTCAACATTCTCAACAGCCCAAACTCCTCATTCCTCTCTGGCGATGAGCGATCTGCCTCTAAGCTGGCCGATGGTCTGCTCAAGGCATTGGATGACCAGCACGGCGACGTTCAAAACCAAGCGTTGAAGTGGTGCGTGACATCCTCCTCTGCTTTCCGTTCGCGACTAATGCAGACCACAGTCTCGGCCCCTTGGCTCTTCGACTGCCATTCAATGCGCTTATGCCCTTGCTTGAAAAATTGACCAACCTCACCTCCTCCCAGACGCTTGACACCTCTGTCCCCAATACCGCCCTTCGTACCATTGTCGATACCCTCCCTCGTCCTCAAGCCGGACAGCCTGCGACTCCGTCCGCAGTCACCGCATATAACGCCGTATCCAAGGTCTTGATTCCTAGGCTGGTTGGCCCGACTCAATCAAGCTCCGGCCGACGCGGCTCCGTTGTGCGGGGCATGTTGGAGAAGGATCCGTCCAAGGGCTTCAGTAGTGATGCCATCGATGTGCTCATTAAAGTGGTTACATGTTTCGGACCGCTTCTTCAGGAGCATGAGCTGGTGGCTCTGACTGAGCCCGTCATGGCCATCATTCATAACGACACTGCGGGAACTGTAGTCACTAAGCGTGCGCTGGCGGGCATTTCAGGACTGGTTCTTTTCTACTCTGATTCCCAGCTCAATGCTTTTGTGAAGCGCCTGGCGGATACTCTGGCATCCCCGGATATTTCCACTGTCCACAGACGTCATCTTATTGCGGCGATCGGTACTATTGCCCGAAGTGCCCCCGCCAAATTCGGCCCACATCTGAACAGTCTTGTACCATTCGTCTTCTCTGCTGTTGGGGAGGAGGGTGTTACAGCTAACTGAGCTGGTTGCTTGCTCTCAATAGTCTGCGGATAGACATTGCAGACTCCAAGTGCCTGGCATCTAGTGTCCCTAATGCAACACCGCCAACCTGGGCGATTCATGTAAGCGTTTACGAATGTTAAGCCTACTTTGCCGGTAAAGCAAATCGCGCAGCTTGACTTCTAAGGCAGGATGCGTCAGCTGGGAGCTGTATAGGATACAATGGAGGGCCAGCCTGACTGAACTTAACGATACCCACGTTGACTTTCCATGCGAACATCTTCTATGTCATGGAAGATTCAAAAACAGAACACATCTGCATATTATGGAACATGTTTAACATCGAGGGGCGAGCTCTCCTCATCATTTAGCTTTAATCTCGCCAATGCAACTTTGCTTCCTCGCTAACTCCGAATGTGCCCAACGTACTTGCCTTGAATGGCAGTCTTTTGACTTCCCTCACTTCTCCCACTTCTCGCACTGCCCCTTCTCACCTTTCTCACCAGTCTGCATAGCCAGCTTACCCTACATTCTATTGTCTTTTTTACCTGGTGCTATACTTCATGATGCGGTTATATCGGTTCCTTGTTATTATCGCCCTTCTCATGGGCATCGCCCAATGCTTCTTCTTCGATATTGTGAATTCCGTCCCAACCGACACTGTCCTGGATCAGCCCGAGCCAGCCGTCGAAGAGTCTGTGGCCGAAGTTGAAGGCCAGATTGAGATTATTCAGTCCCGCGAGTTCACCCAGAACGCCGACTACAAGTGCGGTGCCAAATGGGGCAGATGCCCTATGGGCACCTGCTGCTCTGCCTCAGGTAAGTCCCAATCCAAGTTGACCGACAACGCACTGACCAGACTCGGATACCAGGTTACTGTGGCACCTCCCAGTTGCACTGCCGCTCTCCTGACTGCTTGATTGACTGGGGCCAATGCGATGCCGACCGAACACCCGAGGGACCGCCCACAAAGGACATCCTTCGCCCTAGCATTGGTAAAGTTCCGTACGGCCCGCAGGAGATCCGTTCCTGCACTGTTCCCGGAACAGTCGCTTTGACATTTGATGATGGCCCAACTCGGTATACTGGTGAACTTCTTGATCTGCTCGACAAATACGAAGCGCCAGCTACTTTCTTTGTCACCGGTGTCAATAACGGCAAAGGCCAGATTGATGATCCCAGCTTGCCTTGGGCTCCTCTCATTGAGCGTATGCTACTGAGTGGTCATCAAATCGCCAGTCACACCTGGTCACACGAGGATCTCAGCAAAATCACCCCGACCCAGCGCCGCGATCAGATGGAGAAGAACGAAGCCGCCCTGCGGAACATTATGGGAAGCTTCCCGACTTATATGCGCCCTCCTTTCTCGAAATGTCATGCTGGCTCTGGATGCCGCGAGGCCATGGGCGACATGGGATACCACATTATTCTCTATGATATCGACACAGACGACTGGAAGAATGACAGTCCGGATCACATTCAATTATCCAAAGACCTTTTTGACAACGCTCTTGCCAAGGGAAACCCTGCGACCAAGTCTTGGCTGGTCATTGGTCATGATGCGCACGAGCAAACTGTCCACAACCTTACAGAGCATATGCTGAAAACGATTATTCGACTTGGGTATCGCCCCGTCACAGTCGGCGATTGTCTCCAAGACCCGCGCGACAATTGGTACCGCATTGACAACCGATGGCCCGGCCACAAGAACAAGAAGAAGCCACCCAGGAAGGGTCCTCAAAAGGGGATTCCACAACAGGTCTCCGTCGATGGCAGCTGTGGCTCAAACTATACCTGCCTCGGTTCCCACTTTGGACTATGCTGCAGCAGCGTCTATCTCTGTGGAAACACTACCTTGCATTGCGGCGTCGGCTGTCGCAAAGACTCTGGATACTGTACCGTCGAGACACCCTCCAACGGCGACCCATGGGATCCCAAATTTCCAGGCAAGAGTGGCAAGTCTGAAGGCGAGTCTGATTTTCGCGCTGTTGGCACCGCCGCTTTGACTTCGCTTCTTCTGGCTCTGATTGCCGCCATGTTCATGTGATTCTCTTGAGTCCAATATTTGTTACTTGGGACGGCCCGACTGTGGGTTCATAGGATTCAGCGATGTTGTATTTATATCCACCCCTCGTGGCTGCTTTCCCTGTCCCTCATTGCCTTCCCACTCCGACGAGGTCTGGTTTCACCGAACAAATCCCCGTGACTAAGGTCTTTAAATGAATCTTTTTACTTCGAAACGAAGTTTTGTGTTCTTTTCATCGTAAGACTTGTCATTCCTCACTGAGATAAATGCCCATCGAGGCATTAAGATGCAAAGTTATGTATATTAGAACCAGTCCCACAAACAGATCTCCAGATCAAATCAAAACAACAGTCCATGCAAGAAACAAAGGGGTATAAGAATAATCAAAGCAGCACAAGAATCCAGAATCCGGGATGAAAATGACAACTCAATCTATCCATCACTTCCGAACAACCTTCAACAAAGGCGCAATCCGCGCCCTCTTACTCAGTCCTACTCGGTATGGCACTTTACCCGTCGATGAGATGGGGCTGTGCGCGCCTGGTGTTTTCCGTGTCTTCATATCTGGTTGAGGTGTTTGGGGGAGGGGGTTGGTTGGTTCATTGAGTGTCTCTAGGACGGGTGTTTGGTCTGTGCTAGGGACTGTGGGCTTCTCAACAGGGATATCAGATGTAGCTTCAGGAGCTGGAACTGGAGGCTCTGGGGCTTGATTCTCTTTTAAGGCTTCCGCGTCAATGGGTTGTTCAGATGTCGTCTTTCGCTTGCGTCCTCGCTTTTTCGGCGCCGGCTGTTCTTCCGATTGCTTGGATTGAGCCTTTTCTTCCATGCTTGGATTCTTTGTCGATTGAGGCGCATTTCCCTTGATGGGTTCTGGAATCGTGGTTTTCGTGCTCGTGTTGTTGGCATCCGTCTGAATAGGCCTTGGATCTACCCAGATGACATCGTCGTCCGCGGCACGAGTCTTCTGCATCACCGAATCCGCAGTTTTGCTTCTTTTGACCTTTTTCTTGGTCTCTTTCCCATCTGGTGGCAGAGGAGCTTTAACCTTCAGGATTGTAACCCTATTAGCCCTGGGGGGTTCAGCTCCCACAACCTCTTTCTTGTTCGTTGTGGTTTCTCCACTAGTTGCAGCTTTAGAAGGTCGGCCTGGCTTCCGCTTCTCGGGCTTACTCTTAATGGACCCGGATTCCACCATGGCGAGTTCATCATCGTCATCGTTCTCTGGCATCGACTGTTTCTTTGGAGGCCCGCGCTTCTTAACCGTGGTTACCTCGACAGTCACCGCAGGCAAAGAGAGCTCGTCGTGGGTATCAGCCTCCGAGTATCGTGGGGACATCAGGCCTGATCTGGCATTGTCGCTCTTCGCGCGACTCACTCCCGGCGACGCGACAGATGACATTGGCTCTGTGTCATGTGGAGAATATGGCTGTGATTGCAGAGACTTGGATCTCCCGGTGTCCTTTTGTGGCGGATGCGCACGCGAATTTTGAGTGATATGGATGGTTGAAGGATATGAGATTGTTTCTCCGTATTCTCCAAGAGGAGAATCCACGGTGGTCGACGCTACGGGTGTACTATACTCGTGACCGTGTGCCTGAATAGACGGGACAAGTTGTGTCGCCTCGTATGAAGGGTAAACCACTTTCTTAATGGGCTTGGATTCGATATTAGTGACCTCGTTCGTCTGCTGGTACTGGTAGATCGGCATGGTAGGGAAAGAACCCGGTTGCGATATCTCGCTCGAATACGGCGTCGCCGTCGAAGGGAGACGCTGGGCAAGACTGGAAGCCTCGTCGTCAAAGAGGCGCTGCTGTGCAAGCCCGATTTCTGTCATCATTGCGCCTGTGCCTAGGTGTGTTAGTTCAAGCACCGAGGCTTGTTGGCTGCACGCACCAATTGATCCACCGCCGCCTTCACCAGTCGATGGAATCCACCTTTCTTCGCGTCGCTGTTGCGATGAATTGAGATTCGCGCGGTGATTCTCTTGTGATTGCAGGAACTGGTCGAAGTTGACGTTTAACTGTAGCTCCGCGCTAGCATCATGGTGCTCAATTGGGTAATGTGTTTGCTGGTCCGCGCCGGGATCGTGGTGTCCTTGGATAAAGGACTCAAGACCCTGGGGCGGGTCAATGGAGGTCGAGGCCTCCTCCTCAACAAGAGGCTCGTCCTCGTCGGAGTCTTGGATCACTCGGTCCCAGCTCATTGGAGTGTCGTCGTGGATGCGCAGTGAGAAGAAGGCGAGCTTATCGGCGCGTTGCGATGAGACACGCGATCACGTGATGATAAGCACAGTCTAGACTATGGAAATACAAATAGGAAGTAACTTGTAGTTAGGTATTTTAATTTGAATTATGATGAGTTGTACACGCATATGTTGCGCGCTGTTGATATTCAAGACTCGGCGTCTAAGAGTATCCTAAGAAGAAACACAAGGCTTATGCACGATGCGAGTTAACAGGTAAAAGGGCAGGTCTTGCAGACACTGCCAACGGAAAGAAAGAACGCCGGACTCATCCACAATGGTAGGTGTGAAATCCCAGCCCTCCGCGGGCTTATAACACCAACAGAGCCGACAGATCAAGAACAGAATCTCAAGGATCCAGCAACTCAGATGCAACAGAAAGATACAGAGGTATAGT
Source organism: Penicillium atrosanguineum (assembly GCF_028827265.1). Classification (NCBI taxonomy): domain Eukaryota; kingdom Fungi; phylum Ascomycota; class Eurotiomycetes; order Eurotiales; family Aspergillaceae; genus Penicillium; species Penicillium atrosanguineum. The sequence continues at coordinate 773,931 of NW_026623133.1, read as the reverse complement.
CATAAGTCACTGGGTATCTTAGGCGACAGACGCAAATGCACCGACTCGCAAAATCACAGAACACCTCCAGGTAAATTGATTTGCCCTTGGCGTCCACCTTCAAATCCGGCACTGTTGGGCGCTGAACCGGTGGGTGGGTACGACGTCGGGTTATCCGGATGAATTTTTCGCAACATGAACATCGGCTTCCGTCCTTCCTTCTCAAGTTGTTTGAAGAGTAATAGAGGTTTCTCATCTAACGCGAGGCATCGTTCCTGGTCGCCGTAAACGATATAGAGTGCATAGTTCTTCGGGTCGGAGTGAATATTGTATTTCTTTAGAGCAGCAGGAAGGACCTTGTAACACGGGTCCTCCCAAGACACACGAAATGATTTGAAAATTTCCACGCTGGAGGGCTCGCCGGTGTTGCGATTTTCCGTGCGAGATGCAGAAGACGGTGTTTCTGTTCGAGGCGGTTGCTGACTGGGAGTGTGCCGATCAGCTCTGGACAAGCTTCTTTGTAACTCTTCAGGGTGATCATGTCTGGAGTTGGAGCTGGGCTGGGAGTAGGAACGTGGATTGAGTGTCTGGTGCTGAACAGTGTGGGCGTTGGGAGATGTCGGTGATGGAACTCCAGGTGAGTGCTGCGTTCCTCCATTCATCGAAGCAGTGAGGTGAGAAGAAGCAGCAAAGGCGGCGGCAGATGGATCAAGACTGGCTCCGTCGGGGTAGTTCCGCCCCTCGTAGACGGAAGGAGGGATATGTGTCGGTGAGTTATTCTTGGGTGTTGCGCCTCCACCATACGTGCGTTTGGAGAAAGCCCGACTCAGTTTCGATGACGAGAGATTATCAACGAGAGTGAGCTGGGAAGGTGATGTTAGAGTTGCACCGTCATGATAGGTGTCTGATGACTGGCTCATGGAAGAGGGCGGAGGAAGCGGCTGGTGTCGATCTTTGGCGATTTTGATAACGGGCAAAATTTCTTCCCTTAACCGTCGGTAATCCTCTGCAAGGCGGCGCATTTCCGCCTGTACTGTGATAATGGTTTCATCTCGACGCTGAATTGACTGAATGAGACGGGCCAGGTCGTCCTGGGATGCAGTTTCGTTCATACTTTGGTCGGCAGCTGTGCGAACTGTTAGCAGGAGCCTAATTGACCAGCTTGGCGAAGGAGACGTACAGAGAGGGATATAGTGGTCAACATCCAGAGGAACATGCTGTCGAACTTTGATCTCATAGACGCTTTTCAAAATCGTCAACCGATGCCCGACACTGTTGATGCCCATTTCCTTCAGTTCATCATGTTTGAGCGCGATAAGTGCTTCGCCCACGATTCCATTCTCTACAAAGTCGCTGTCAGAATTGGTACTTGCCACAGCGATAAGTCTAACTTACCTCGGAAGGTCCCACAGTATTGGAGGAGACCGAGCGATGTCAGAAATTCAATACATTCATCTGCTGTCCATTCCGAGATGATTGATCGCGGGGTGCGTGGGCCGTCGCTGCCGTAGCCGAATTTGGTGGGGGTGTGTTCCGAGGATGGAATATCGGACTCAATGGGAGAAGCCTCGAACTCCGTTTGGAGGTGTGGCGAAGTGATTACACTGCGTTCGTACTCGTCGTCCGCATCGGAGTCGGCGTGATAAGAGGTGTGAAGCATCGTGCCGGGTAATGTTCAGCGGCAAGGTTTTGTGCGCGAAAGACGAAGTCCGCTGGATTTGCACCAGTGCCGCCAGCAGAGCAGGGTTGTCAGACAGAGCTGACAGGGAAGCGCTTGGTAAATATGCGTCGGGTGGGTCTAGATCATGAGAGCGCGGTTTAATGAGGGCGGAGGGAAGGCTCGAGCCTGTCAAGCAAGCATAGACCGCAGTGATTGCAGAAAGGACAACACGCGGTTATATCGCGCGATGCAAGTCTGGAGGGACTTTGGGCCCCCTGTGATGATAGGCGCCGGAGGTTGAAAACGAGGGTAGACGCGGGAAGGAGAGCGGGGAAGCTTTCCCGGTCGCGGGTTATTGTTGATGGCTTCGTGGGGTCTGGAAGAGCACGCCAGAGCAGCCGCGGGACAAAACCAGGAGGGAAAGATGATAGCAGGCGACAGCGATGGCAGATACACAAGCGAGCTGGGATTCTCGAGGTCGATGGGCGTCGCAAATGGGACGCATCGATGGTGTGCACGTGACACGGTCTGGACTCGGGCACATCCGCACCTTTTTCTCTCCTTTTGTATATCTCGCTGATGGGGCATGAATTTTAGGTTATCACCTTTAATGACGATGCACTAATTAGTCGCTCGGGACTAAACCTTCCTAGAATGGACCCAAGGTGTCTTGGATCTCACGGAGATCAGCGAAATAGAACTTGTTGGCCACCTTGAGCGCCCCACTCGCTCGGTGACGCGCGGGCATTGAGACTGGAGAATGCTTCTAGACTCTTGGTCGAGTGACAGGTTGTCTACTGATAAAGTTTGAGCCGTTTTCAAAGTTAAGATGAGTTACCTGTTTGAAGGGATTGGCCATCTGACCTCTTTCTAGGTACCTGTGTATACTCTTGTGTCCCAATGGTGCAAAGGGAGTGCCCGCATTATTGACAAGAGCAAATAGAATTGATCGGGCTTTTTGACATGTCTACGGAGATAATTATTAGAACTAGAAAGCTACAGTAGCTATCTGTATTGGTATTCACACGGAACTTGATCACTCGATTTCAAGGTTTTTGGAATTTGGAACTTTACAAAACATGTAGTATGTTGTTGATTTTTTATTTGGTTTTTGGGAGCTGTCTATAACCGTAAATTTTTCCAAGAATCCCTTCGCACCGCACCCTTAGATTTGAACCGATTTAACAGAAATGAAAGACATCATCTTCTTCAATATAGGTTTAGGTACCACCACCGCAGGTTTTTATGTTGACGGTTATGACCACTGTCAATTTCTTAAGCTGTTCGAAAGGCATAAAACTGCACGGATGCTTGTGTCTTGATAGACATGCTTGAGGCCAAATTATCAACCAAGAAAAGGATGAATCGAGAGTAAAAAACCAGATCGAAAGAGTCGCCTTGCCAGGGCGGTGGTTATGTCAGCACACTCCGTGTCGCCTCCACGCCGATTGGCCTGGATATCATGAGCCGTGGCTCTCAACCTTCACTTTTCTGCAATTGACTGCTCAGTGACAATTGTACATTCCGATATCTCTCCGGGTGTGCAATGGATACATCTCTTTGACCCGGTGTCTATTCTCCCGGCCGACCCTATTCTCTCCTTCTCGTCGGCTCCCGAGTACCTTACCTCCGGTACTAGGACGGTTTGCGCCCGCTCAAGCATAGCTCGTTCCTCCGCCTACAAGGACCCCACTCTGGTGAGTATGCACTCTGACTACAAATCTAGTCTCCATATCCCCTCTTTTCATCGTCTTGCATTGGCATCGTCGCTGCAGCGCTAACCGGTATCGCCGCCGCATTGACAGGCCGGACCGCGGAACCATCGTCATTCTCAATATCCACTTTTACGCGAGCTGCAACTGCCTCTCGTCAGCGCCAATAATCATAATCAGTCCGTTCTTCGACAAGCACAATTCAAACCCGGGGCAGGTTCCCCTTTTCTTTCTGTTGCCCGCTGTCGCAAAACCCTGCCCGGGAACCACCGGCGCATGCGACAGACCGCAAGCCTCGACTCCGAGCCCGTTTTGACAACCACCTTCAATTCCGAGTCCCTGCGGCGCATTTCCTGGCAACAGGTTATACCACAATTCACACTCTGCGACGAATTCTCCCAGCCCGAGGGCTCATCCGCGGCGTGAACCCCGCCGAAGCCCTCTAACATGCCATCCTCAACCCCCGCCGGCGCTTCTTCTACCCCCGATGCCCTTGAGTCCGACCTCCTCACCAAACTTGCTGCCACCTCCGCGTTGGAAGAGCTGCAAGAAACGCTGCTGGGCTCGCTCCACCGCGCAGGGTGGACCGAAAAGGTCACCAGCCTCGCCACCGAACTCCTCCGCGCCGGCCGCTGCGAGACATTCGACGACGTGATGGAAGCGGTCGTGGCCTCGGCCGAAGGTAGATCTCATCCGGCGCTGGGCTCAAAACACTCCAGAGAACAGAACGGAGAAGCAGCATCGAACGGTACGAAAGAAGGAAAAGCCAATGGAACCAAGAAGGGCAATGCAGGCAATAATACAGACAACACCCCATACGACCCGTTGAAATATATCGAGGAGGTCGACGTGCGCATCCCGGACACAGTGGTGGACGAGGGCGTGCGTGGCCTCAAGGACATATTGAGAGAAATGGTTGATATGGAAGATGAGGGTGCTCCGAATGGAGACAAGAAGTAACGAATCTGCATGGCGGTGATTCCTTTCTGTATTAGTTTTCTTTCCTGTGGAGTCTTGATATGGTTTTCGGCAATGGCTACGGCATTGAATCTGGCATGTGCCCATCTATGATTCCTGGGTATGCGTGCATGATGGGCGCTCTCACATCGAACTCGAATAGACAATTGCATTGAACTGGGGACTTTCCGCCCCGAGAATGATTTATGTTTTCCATCCGTCAGTAAACTTTCTTCTAATCCTGAGAGGTTGTGTCATTGATGATGATACCCGAAGCCCTGGTTTGCTCCAGTGCCTAAGATGTCGCTGACTCAAGGAATCGATCTCTGGGACATGTAACTGTAACTTGCCTCGAAGGACCAAAAGAAGAATAGATATGACGCCGGATGCTCAGAAACACTGACACGATATCGGCAATCTCTAGCATCCAGTAAATATTTGCCTCCCTGACCCTCTCCTGTGCCACATCTAACACATCCATCATGCAGCATGTCTCAAATTTTGGCAAGACCACATTGATACCAACGGAGATAAGAACTGAACTGCATAAGAAGTATAGAGCATCCGAAGATGCGGAGACATCCAGAAGTCTTTAAGAGATTGAGTGCGTTAACGCCAGGTGTCTGGTGAAACTTCCCCGAAACTCTAAGGCGACAATACCAGTGGGAGGTATTCTAAAAAAGATATAAACAGGATGTTCAAGCTTACAGATGAAGAGCTGAAGCGAGCCTCTGCGGATTGGGAAACAATACTTGCATTTACCATTGAAGGACGAGACAAAAACAAAAGATCGGACCACAAGCGAGACTACGGATTTAAATCCACACATGGTTGCACAAAGCGATTAAGACTTAGAGCAGCATTAGATGAGTACAAGCTTCTCTGAGATCCCCTCGACTAGCTCACTGCTTCCACCAAGAAATTCCATTACTCAGTCAACGAAAGACCCAATATCTCCTAGCAGCCTCCCGACTTGGCGCAATACCTTCAAACCTACAATGCTACAGTTAAAGACTTGACAGAAACCTATCAGCAGCTGACTGAGCAACTCAGAATCAGCCAACTCAGAATCAGCCAACTCAGAATCAGCCAACTCAGAATCAGCCAACTCAGAATCAGCCAACTCAGAATCAGCCAACTCAGAATCAGCCAACTCAGAATCAGCCAACTCAGAATCAGCCAACTCAGAATCAGCCAACTCAGTCTACAGTCCCTTGAATCTCCGGGGAGTACCGTCTCTTCTTCTGTTGCAAGATAATCGGCCAGTCCGAAGCCTTGGGAGTGCTCAAGATCTAATGAACTGAATGGGGTCTCAACTGCATCCAGACCATCTTGGAACCCGAAGTTATGGATATAAATCAGGCCTTTGATTGACCCATCCTGGGCGGATGTGGATTCTGCCTTAAATTCAATTTCTTGATTCAATGAGTTGTTTTCATCGCTATTATTCTTGTTATCTTAGTGTTCTGTTCATTCTTTGGGTTATTTTTCGTGTCATATATGTGGTGCTAGGTACGCGTTGGTTGAACACAGAGCGTACCGGTTTATATGATGAAATTAGACATTTGTTATGACTATAGAATAATTTCAATCAGAAGCTGTCACAACAACTTGCTTGTGATATGTAGCACTGGAGCATACTATCAACGTCAAAGTGTGCGCCTTATCAGGTCTGAAACCCTGTGGTCTGTTCGATGATAAGGATTGAGGCGCACATACAGTAAACTACACCCAAGCAGAGCCGATAGCCCTTAGTGAGTAAACGTATTGTTCCCGTCGCCTGTACGCGCCCCGAAATAGGGGTCCAGAGAGGTGGAGATAATCGGTTGGTTCTCAGCGCTGGGCTAGGCGGCTCAAGTGGGTCTGGATGGCCGCAACTACCGTCACCCGTCTGACTGTATGTGGTTTTGCGCGGGCTACTCGAATTCCTATATTTGATAGAGAAGTCATTTGCAATCAAAGAGGTGGCTGAGTCGGCAACTTGCTCATCAAGTATTGAAAGATACACGAAAGGGTCCAGAAATCAAGTTCGCTTCGGAGCACTCGAGCGCCTGGGCGTCCGAGGATTCCTAGGGCCGTATTAAGTGGTGCATCAGGCATTGTCATGTTGTTCAAGAGGAACTCACATCCTGTGCCCAGTTTACAGAAGGTCGGATGCATTCTGTTTTGCGCCGCTCTTTCTCTTTCTGAGGAATTTCATTTGATAACCAGCCCCCAAAAGGAAAGATACGCCTTTGCCACGCTTCTCACGGGCGAAGGTGAAGTCGAATTCCCAGACGTGGAAGCCCCATACCTACGAGCAGCTCGACTGCTCACTTTCCAACTTCTACTTAACCCTCGTGCTCGAAATGAAACTTCGATGTCCTATTCCTCATCCTCGTGACTTCAAACGTATCCGAAGGACACCGTCCAATATTCGCGAATGACGGGGCTACAGTAATTCCAGTTGAGAGCTTTGTTCATGGCTGGGTTCAAACTAAATGGAGCCGGTGGAAAGACATTCTCGCCAATTTATATCTATGACAACTCACGGATTATGACAAGGTCCTGTTCCTCGACGCTGACTCAGTGATCTTCCACCCAATCCACGACATCTTCACTCATCCGGGAACTGAAATCCGCCAAATACTGCCACTCCTTGAAAAGCATACCAATAGTTCCGTGGCGTCTTTGATTGGAACCCCTACCAACCACAGCATGCCCGCCTCGTACATGATTACCGGAATTCACGATCCATGGGTAGAAATGGCCCTTCCTCCCGTCCCCGGCTCCGAATTCTACACAAAGAATAACTACATGAACGCAGAAATTCTTCATTATGGACCTTTTTCCGCGAATGGGATGAAAACTTTGTTACGTATATATGTGAGTTGCTTTATGGTATTTTGTGTTATTAATAACCGCATCAAATCAATAAATATAGACGCTTGCAGATGATGACAATAGGTGTCGTACGAAACAAAATCGACCTGTTCAAACGCTATGGAGCTTGAAAGATTACATAGATACCTCGGAGTTTTGGGAGTCACATTGGAAGGGTACCCATGATTGGTCGTCATCCTTCTGGGTAACCTTATTCGGGCAACGGCCGACCCGGACATCGGGGAGAAATATCTTTGCATTGCTTGGAGTCTTGGGTTCTGTTACAACTGTATTTAATTCTTGCCGTGACTATGCTTCTTTGATATAATACCCGATATTGAGGTTATCACTACACTAAAGTAGAACAGACCCCCAAATATGAGGAATAAGGTTGTCAACAAAGTTTCTTAGATCTGCGAGCTTATCTGCGAGCTTAAATTCGCTCTATCCAAGGATATTCAGCCCTTTAGCGGACATGCGACGTTGTAGAGAGTCGTTATCCAAATTAATCAGACTTGATTTCAAATGCTCCAGCTTGAGGGCTTGACAAAGCCCAGGAGACGCCGTCGCTCATGACCTGGTCCCAGTATTTACTCGACAATGGAAGCTTGTCGCCAAATCTTCTGAACCCATGCGGCACGCCACGGAAGACATGGACATCAGTAGGGATACTGAGCAGCAATCCGTCAGTGTAAATTTCCCGTTCAAGTGATTGAAAGACTCACCCGTTATCATTAAGAAGCTTCGCGTAGAAAAGACCCTCATCACGAAGTGGATCATTACCCGCAATGCCAAAGGTTGTAGGTGGAAGCGCCTTGACCTCTTCCGCGGTCGCATTTCCGGGATTCATACGGAGGTCCTTCTCCGCACCCCCAGCGCCAGCAACGCCAAGAAGACTCATAAACATATTGATGCGATCAACGGGCAGGATGGGCGCCTGAGCACATTGCTTGTAGCTAGACAATTCAGGACTCTTGAGCAGGTCCAATCTAGAGCCATAGTATTCACTCTGAACGAGGCAAGGGATCATCAAAACTTGTCCTCTGATTTTGGGACAAGCTGCCACCTTCTTGTTATCGCCGCGAAGCTGAGCAAGTGCTAGCGAGGCGGTCAATTGGGCGCCAGCAGAAATGCCACCCACGACGACTTGATCGCTAAGGCCGCCAATCTCAGCGATGTTCTCGTGAGCCCAGACGAAGGCGTCTTCGACATCGTCCCAGGCGGTTGGGTAGCGATATTCGGGAGTGTGACGATAGTTCACATTAAACACGACGACGGGCTCGCCCTTCTCCACCCGTGAGGTAACAATGCGAGAGCAGATACCATCTTCGGACGGGAGGGTTCCAAATAGGAAGCCACCGCCGTGAAAATGGATGTAGACGGGGAGGCGCTCCGAGGGATCCACGCCTGCGGGGCGATAGGTGCGTGCCTCGAGTTTGAAGCCATCGCGAGCGATTATAGTATAATCTTTGAGCTGGACCTTTTCACTGAGACCTATATCAATGAAGCATTAGACAGATGTTTGTACACCGCGGATAATAGGGCTCACTGACCACTGCTCATTGCCTGAGCAGCAATATCTTCGCGACTTTTGTTGAGCAGCTGCTTGAGCTCCTCCAGCGAAACGTCAGGGAGCTTGGGCAAGCTCGGCTCAAGAGCAATCCAGTCGGCACTGGGTCCAGCATATTCAGTATAGTCGGCCATTGTGAATGTATACAGCACTGGTTTCTCGATACTTGTTGGTCATCGGAAGATAGAGCTTGCCAGGTGAGCAATACCCCTCATGCGGGCACCTCGGCTCGGCTATGAGCACATCTCCATCGGTACCCCACATGTGGATAGCAGCACATCGATCGGGGTTTCCCAAATTCCGGTCTTCAATACAAAGAGACTCGGTCAAGAGATAACACGGGCTCAATATATTGATATGAGCTCCTGGGATTTGACTGAAATTGGGCCCTGGTTAACTTCCAGTCCCCAGCCATGGATCCGGATCCCGAGATACCAACCACCACTTCCTGTTCCTTGAACTTTAAGTCGCCATCGTGATAAATGTAGGCTACCATGGTGATCAAATTGGAAATCTTCGGGTAATTTATGTTCTATAGCTGATAACGGCTGCGCCAGCGGGCTACAAACAGGCATGAGCGAAGAGGCAAGGAAGACTCGACGAGAGCGAAGCATGCTGGTTCTATAAAGAGAGTGACTTCCACTCACGCTGCAGCAGTAGACTTTCAATACATTTCCATGATTATGGCATTCTAATTACTTAAGACAGGGTATCATCTAGCCAGCCGGCATTATACATACAGGGTTGTGACTCCCTTAAGAATGGGAGGGTAGTTCAGACAATGAGCGCCCAGTATCCATCTCACGTATAATCGGTTTATTGTCCAACTCGCGCAAAAAAGTCTGCTGATAGAATCGAAAATCATTGTGAGTCACGTCGTCTGTTGTTTTCGCTGCCGGCTTCCGCCGTTTGAAAATGATAAAGGCGACCACCGAAGCGATCAGAATTATACCGGCGCCAACACCTGCTCCTATTCCGGCAGTAGTCCCGGGGCTAATTTGTCGAAGATGAGGATGAGGATGAAGAGGCCGAAGATGTGTTTGTGTTTGTAACTGATGTTGCGGTCGCTGTTGACGTAGAATATATGATAGTTCCGGTTTTGGGGAGGTATAGGACGGTTTTGAGATTGGATGGGCTAGGAGCGGGGGAAAGCTCATTAGTCGGCTCTGAATAATCGGACTGTCCTCCATTATATGAGTAATAGGCCTGAAGACTAGAGGTTGAGTTGTAGGTAATCTGTGAGCCTGCGAGCCCTCCTGCGCGACCGTAAATACGAATCGTTAGCTCTATGAACCGTTTCTAGAAAGGCAAATGAGTACTGACTATAGTGGTTTTGGTAGCTAGGGTCTTGTAGTGTTGGGTCTGTGTAGTCGGCAGTGTAATGTCTATCACTATTGGAGTTCTTGTAGATGCCGTTGCTCATACAGGTCGAGCCTCGTACGCAGCATATCACATTGTGGCCGACTTGGTTCACGTCTTCACTTGGTGCATCAGAGTAGTTGATGTTAATCGCACCCAAATGTAGAGAGTAGCAGTTGGCCATTGTAGGTTATTCAGAAGTGGAAGTGACACCTGGGGCAAACGAGATTCAGGGAGAGGAATACAGGGTGTTCAAACTATCTACACCTAGTTTGGTAAAGCCTCCCCATTGTGGATTGTCTGGGTGGCTTCTGGCCAACGATCCAGGTTTAGCCCCCAAGCCTGAGCGCCGGAGCGGACTGCGCTGGGCAGCCCTTCGGCATGGTACGTTGGATGATTTTCTAATTCGGGGATTAACACAGCGACAACGCACTTGGATGAAAAGAAACCAGGTTGTTCTCGTTGCGCACTTTAATATTGGCGAATTTTCTTCCTTTTCAATGGCTCGTCAATCGCGGTTCCAGGTAAAATAAATCATTATCCTGGACGTGACAACTTGGATGGCTTCGCTTAGCGCCGGAGTTTCCTCACGCAGTGTGATCTGCTTAAGATGTCCCAGGGACTAAATAAAGAATGAACAAGTGGTATTTAAGGGCAGGTACGCGCTCGGATATACCTGGACTCGGGTTTGCCGCACAGCTACTTCCAATGCGCCACAATAAAAAAACAGATATTGATCTGGTACCTCAAACAGTTCCTGAGATGATTTTTACCACAATAATACATATAAAAGAGCCTTAAAAAGATCAGCGGTCTACAACTTATAATAAAAAGCAATTTTCAAATATCAAAGCAATTGTGAACAGGGTGGATATCAAATAGAAGACTCTGGATGTTCCGATATTTCCTCTCTCTTCTCACCCTTCCACCAGTCAAGGTGACCTGTCGATAGCTCGTTAGTTGCCGCGCTCTTCTGAATCTCATTTTCCGTGGTATTCGCCTTGCTAACTCCCAGCGCATAGAACATCATTATCTCTGTGGGATTCTTCTTTCATTTCGTTTGCTGGTGGCATACTGATGTGGCTAATATAACATGGGTGTTGGGGGTATTTGAACAAGTGACCTCCAGCTCAGAAGTCAAAGCAGTACAGTGATAGTCAATGGGAGCATAAAAAGTGGAATAATGTGAATTAATTTGCTCGCTATGATTAAGACAAGGGCATCATTCCCAGAACTCACCAGTGTAGTGCTAGAATGAATTCCCTTGAACCCTTAGATTTGCTATATTGCCTGCCCCACTCGATTTGCACTCGTTTCTGACCCTGTGTCCTCCAAAGCCTTCGTATCGACATACTCATGCCTCACACTCCATTGGTCCGTCCTCTGAATCGCCATGGTAGGGCTTCTGTCTACCGGTAGATCCTCGGGGTACGTTACTGCAAAGGCAGCTGCCGAGGAACCCAACATTTCTATCTCATCCTCCACGTATTGAGATGTGATCACAGATTCCCTCTTCCCTCGGCTCATCCCAGCCAATGCATATGAATTGCCGTACGAGTTACTGTTGCTTCCACCGCCGATCCGTTTATGCAAAGTAACATTGAGCATTCCAGTCTCGAAAGCATCGAGGAAAGGCTTTAAACATGGTATGCACGCGGTCATGAGACTGACGCAAAGGACGCATTGGGTGATGACGGTGGTTTGGAAGGCGTACGTCGTCATGTCTGCGGAAGACGGGGATTTCTGCATGAAGGCGAGTCGAATAATGGTCGCAATAATTACACTAGATTCAGTCCAACATTAGTCTGCGCCTCGAGGCAGCGAGCGGCCGGGCAGTTAGAATGGTATAATTGTACGCACAATATGCGAAATGCAAATGCAACGACCACAGTCATTTTCTTCCGGAAAGAGACCTGAACAGGCTTGATGATAAATATTGGGAGGATGCAGATTATGAGCTCGGTCATGATGTCAATTGGGGAAATAGCGGCCCAAAAGTCGAACTGAAGACTGAAGCATCAGTATATACCGGGTCGGAATGGTAGAGAGCAGGGCCAGAACTCACAACGTTTATACAGTGTCCACTGTTTCTGTCCCATGGATTGGGAATCCCACATTGAAATGCAAGAGTGAAGAAGGCAGCAACTGTCCACGCGATAATAACAATGGTCGCCAAGGAACATGTCTTTTTGTGTAATTTGTTCACATTGAGTTTGTCGAGGAACTGTAGGATGGAGATCTTTGCGAGGCTCAAACTGAGGATATAAAGAAGTTCGGATGCGTAGAGGTACTAGAAGCGACTTGCGGTCAGTGGTTGTAACTTTTCTCAGGGAAGTGAAACTTACCTTTCCTACTTGGCTTATTCCAACATCCCCCAAGGCTGATCTAGGCTTCCCGAGTCCATGTCTAGTGCCTGCAAATATGGTGCTGGACTGAGCAATGCCAAACACCTGAAAATTGCCGTTAGAACAACAATGCAATGGTTTCTGTAATTGGTCGCAGAGGCCAACGAGGAATTTACCAGAGAGAGGGAAACAGTCGCATCATCCCATTGTAACGACCGAAGCATGAAAAGTCGAAACGCAAGTCGGATCAGCACAGCCATTACCATCATCACCAAGAGATAGAGCGTTGCGATGGCGATCTGATCTACGTGGTCCGTGGCTGGCGTTCCCAAGTAGATGGCTCGTATGTCGACCGTACGGACAACATTTGAGGGGAAAGCGAGCCGTACAGGCAAACCCATCTTGAGAATTGCCTTATGATCACACGAGGACCAAGTGTTAAACCTTTAGGCTTGAATGCATCGCATGTGGTTCATAGACACCGCAATAAAACTCTGAATGGTTCATTTCTTACTTATCGAGGGTGGATGGCTGAGTGCTGTAATTATTGGCTGACATTCATTTATTCTACGGCCCCTTACCAGTAGTGATGCTTGTTCCATGTTTCATAGAGGCGAGTCGCGGGCTACCTGCTTATCGGCTTCCAGGAGCTGACAGGGGCTAGTTATGCACTATGTTCCTTCCAAATCCTTCTAAATCCTGGCAATATTTTGACAAGGATTCCAAATTGCACTAGCTTAAAGTTGATGAAATTAAGCTAATAAAAATCAGCAAAAGTACTCGAGACCGGCCAGAATTTGCGTCGTGCAAAATCTAGCATGCCGACGCGAGTCATGGGCGATTTAATTCTAGAAAGGGTCCAACCTGCCAGCCGTGGTTGTATTTTCATATTGCTCTGTGAAAAAATGAAAGAAGCCATGGAAGTGAAGCCATAACATAGTGTGGATGTAAAGCTATCATATACCTAAGAAAATATGCCAGAGGCGAAAGAGGTCGGACTGAACAACATCACTATTGGTAAAGTCTAAACTTGAAAGATCGGATAGTCCGTACACCGGCGGAATCGGAGTGAAAAACAACAATTCTAAATAATCCACGGCTTATGATGAAAGGAGAAAGGTCGGGTCGAAAATGCCGCATTGATTGTTGGATGTGGCTGTAGTCAGTTTCCAGGTTGCGATATTAGTCTTTTGTTCTTTCCGGATGACAAGGCTTCGCCAAAGCTTTTTTGCATGGTTTTAGGACTGGGATGTCTAGGCCTAGACCTTAGGCGCATGGTGGCTGATTGCAGGCCGCGTCAACTTCACCAGTAATGTGAAAGCCATTAATCCGTAGGGGATACCATCGGATCTTCGGGGATCAATACTCTCCGTATGAAACATTTACTCCTATATTAATGTCATTGACTGGATCAAAACAATAACCTTGCCATTCATCCCCACCGGACATTGCACATGAATCGCAAATTAACACTAGATTGATTGGTTGTTCGAAACTAGCCACCAAGCTAAGTCTAAAGGATCTCGGAAACGGTGTAGCGAATGCCCTCCTTATCCGCCCGCGAAACGCAAATTTGGAAATACTTTTCCAGGGCCGCCACGCGCTCCTCTTCAGATTTGAACGATTCTAACACCTCAGACGTTGCCCCATTCCGTCGCTTGAGAGTGTTGTTGAACAGAGTCAGATCCCCAACAACCTCGTTATTCTCATCGATGATCATTTGTACACAAACAACGTGGAAGGTAAACCAACTTGCCCGGTTGGTGCTCATGTAGTAATTGATGATTTCGAAGTCTTCGGGTATGAACTCAGTTCCGGTAAAGCAATAAGCGGGGGTCCATGCATTTTCGGCCCCATTGCGGATCTCATATTGCCACACATATTGGCCCTTGCTCGTGTGTTGAGCAATCGGTGCGTGAACGAGCCGACCACATTGATCTCCGGTGTTGTGGAACTCAAAGTTCTCCACCAATGACACGGGCTGGTGGGGCCCATTGGAGCCAAATCCCACGTCGATGAGATATTTTTGTTCCCCGATAGTAACGACATTCACCATGTGGTTCCTATTAGCGAATTAGCAAGTGGGCGAATATGAACCCCCATTGTGGGATCCCTGACAAGCGACCACGGGTGGCTGTCAAAGGATCATGGAAACCTGTAAAAAGAGAGAGGGGGAAATGATCATACCATCCACTGTATTTCGGGCCCTTCCAGCTCTTAGATGCCGACATAGGCTGTACGGCTTCATTGACTCGGCCTCCGACTGATGTGACATCGTAGCCCAGGGTCCGCAAGACAGTTCCAAACAGGGTGTTGTTCTCCATGCAGTAGCCGCCCCGTCGCGATTTGTTATCGACAATCTTGTCGAAAACCTGTTCATAGTCTATAGATATGGTGCGGTGGGTCGAGTAATGAAGATTGAGATTCTCAAAGGGCACAGCTGCCAGCTGATAACGCTGCAGTAATTCCAAAAATTGCAGGGAAAGTTGCTCGTCCTTCTGGGCCACACTAGACTGTCGGTAGATTTGAGGAAGCCCGACCCGGTCAAAATACCGATGCAGTTGTTCCGGCGAATAAGAAGCCATTTTAATTGAGCAAGGGGGAGGAACGAAGTCGAGTGGCTAGTTTCGAGCTTGCGTTTCAAATATGAAATTTTCAAAAGTGGCTATTAGACTGTTTGCGGCCACAATTACCCAGAAAGTTCTTCTGTCCGGTCCTAAAGTAGCCGGGGGATCGATCAGCTTGTTCGACTACGCGGGGCACAGTCTTCCGGATCCATCCGGCGGACGATTAGTGCACTATCCAACGCTTGCAGGGATCATGCATAGACGAGAATCTAGCGCGGCAGATAAGAATGTTGGCTTCTAGGGTGACAACGCTAATTAGTGTTCCTATTAGTGTTCACATTAGTGTCATTGTTCTGAACGTGGAAGCAAGGATTCGCCTCGGAGCACGCTGCATTGCATGGACTAAATAAGCAATTTCGGCACGTTTTAGTTGGGGAACCCGGAAATTCTAGTCTCTTCAAAAAAGCCAGCTAGTTAAGTGAGCGCTGAATTTAGGGCACTGAGATTTCACCACAAAGTCGAGGACTTTCCTACTCACCCACCTGGGCACCACGAACCTGCAAGTTGGCGATCAGGAGAGCGACTAGTGAGCATTGAACAAGATATTTCTTTTCTCTTTTAGAGCCTGCATCACCCCCGCATCCAACCTTTTTGTTTCTTTTCCTTTTTTTTTTTTTTTTTTTTTTGAATTCTGCCATTTCAATACCCTTTACTGTTGTTCTTTCCTCGCATCTATTTCGGTTTTCAGAATGCGGATCAAGAATGGCGATATGGCGGTCCAGGAGCTGGGCTCGACTGGATACAAAAATCGGGACGATGAGGATATGGCAAAGCAGGGCAAGAAACAGCAGTTCGAGGTACACTTTCACTATACACCCCGGTATTGACCTGGCACAAACTGATGAGAGCAGAGAAACTTTGGCTTCCTGTCAATGTTGGGCTTCACAACAACGATGATGTGCACCTGGGAAGCAGTGCTTTTGTGAGTTCCAGAATTCAATATTCTCTGATCCCACGACTAAGTATTTTTCCAGTGCCAACCCGACATCGATGATTGACGGAGGCCCCGCTTCACTTGTTTACGGCTATCTCTTCTGCTGGTTCGGCGCTCTAGTCACCGCAGCTTCGCTAGCCGAGATGGCTTCAATGTACGAAATTCGCCTGTCCGTTTCGTTTTCACTCCGAGGCTGATCGAATGCAGGGCTCCCACTTCCGCTGGACAATATCATTGGGTTGCCATGCTCGCTCCGAAAGGCCAAGCCGTCTTTCTGAGCTGGGTAACAGGATGGCTGGACTTGATCGGATGGTGGGCCAACACTGCTGCGGGTGTATACTTCGGGGCAACCGTCACTCAGGGCCTTTTGGTTTTGAATTACCCTGATTATGGATTTGAGCGCTGGCATGGGACTCTACTCATGTTTGCTGCATTGCTCCTATGTGTGGGGGTGAATTCCATTGGAGCAAGGCTTCTCCCTAAGCTGGAAGGTTTGATTCTGATTCTTCACATCATGGGGTTCTTCGCCGTCTTGATTCCTCTCGTCTACCTCGCCCCACACAAAGATGCCGAATTTGTCTTTGGTACATTCATCAATAGTTCTGGATGGAGCAACTCTGGGTTGGTTTGGTTCATTGGACTCATGGGCACAAATCTACCATTTATCGGTATGTGACTCCTGTTTCCTGGCTAGAGCTTTGTCTAACCGGTTTATATAGGCTACGATGGTCCATGTCATATGGGTAAGTGCTTACATTCAATGATCTTTCCCTAATTGCCTCAGACTAACCCCCTTTTAGCGGAAGAGGTCAAGAACGCGTCCGTCATCGTGCCTTGGTGCATGATTGGCACGATCCTTTTAAATGGTACACTCGGGTTTGCAATAGTCCTCGCGTTCCTGTTCTGTATTGGAAATATGGAAGATGCACTGGGCAGTGCGACTGGCTACGACTTCATTGAAGTCTTCTGGAATGCCACCAAGTCCCATGCAGGCACATCAGTCATGGCTGCCCTTCCTACCGCGCTCGTGATTTGCGCTTCGTTTGGATTTTTGGCTTCAGCCTCACGCCTCACCTGGGCATTTGCGCGAGACAAAGGATTGCCCTTTTCCGATTTCCTCTCCCACGTTTGTACCACCTTGATCTTGTACTTGACAAAGGATCGATCACTGATTATGAGTTTCGGTTTTAGGTCAACCCACGCTCAGGCCTTCCAATTCGCGCCGTTATCCTCTGTGCGCTCATCACGGCATGTATTTGCGTCATCAATGTGGGATCTTCGGCTGCATTCAACGCCATTGTCTCATTGACTACAGCTGGCCTCTTCCTTTCCTATGAGATAGCTATTGTGTTGATTGTGATAAAGAAGATTAAGCGAGACCCCATCGCTTATGGCCCCTGGACACTTGGTCCGCTCGGTCTCGTCGTCAATATCGCCTCGATTTGCTTTTTGACTATCACAGTCTTCTTTTCTTTCTTCCCCACGGAGCTTCCCGTCGTGCCATCAAACATGAACTGGTCTATCGTTGTGTTCTCTGGTGAACTCCTCATCGGGTTGATCTGGTACGCCGTCTATGGCAGGAAGGTATACCATGGCCCCATTGTGGAGTCTGGTGTTATTCCCATGAATGGCGAGGTTACTGTGGAATCTGAAGAATAGAGGACACATGTAGCCACGGGCTTGGACCTTACGCTTCGTGGTTTTGTACAATATAGTCAGGTTGGATTTTGATATACAGAACAGATTTAATTTATTGGTGATTCATGTTTCACACCGAAAGCCATTTTTGTAGACATGCTGCTCTTCTGGTGAATGTTTGTTCGGTGGCTCGGTTTGTCGGAACTTGATTATCTCAACATCTTGACGTTGGATTTCTTTCAGTGGGGTCCAGATGATGACTTCTCAATTTGCAGCGGCATAGAAATATTGGTGACTACTTGAAAACGTCCTAATTGATAGGCTAGATGAGTACAAAGATCTTCAAGCTCTTTGTCGCTGAGGGAGCTGTCCCATACGTAAACTGCGCTTGTTTCAGAGTTAGGGTTCACTCTAACCAAGATCAACTCATGCACGAATTTGCACTGGCACCATTGCAGTAGTAAAACTAATGACGCCCTGACAGGATTGCTCTGAAGGGTACATCGGTGGGTGCTCGTGTAATGAGCAGTCAGAATCAACCAGGCGGCGCGAATTTTGGGGGTTATGTAATACCTCCTCAAGGCCACTGTAGTCCGGAGATTTGGCATGTTAAGGTCTTGTCGAGGCGAGGCTGGTAGACTCGGCTGCATGTGTCGGTTCTGAATCTCCCAACCGTTTCCAACGCTTTGTCTTCCAACCTATAGCCCCCCTCCCCAAAATGATAGAAATAAAATAAAGTAAAAACCTTCCAGCAGTATGGCTATCGAAGAACTTGCAGCACCGACGAGATCGGTCGAAGATCGATCTGATCGCCAAGTGGAGCGGTCTAGCGCCATCAAGCCCCATTCACACTCCTTGGCAAGGTCTATTTTTTCCGACGTCATGCATGTTCCACACCGCTAGCGATCCCTTGCCCCATGATTTCTAAAACTATTCCCAGAAATCGGTAAATCTCCGAACAACGAAGAGCATCGCATATTAAATGTATGAAATTCATAGGATCCGTCGGTGGGGCCACTACCGACACGCCCAGACTCAGTGGCATAGCACCACCGGGAACACACCGGTCGCTTGAATGGTCTGCGATGCTCTGTGACCAGGTGGGCTCCTTGCATGGTACATGAGGTAGGTCATATCCGCGTTCCAGTCCCACCGAGAGGCAGTGCCCAACCCTCCTATTCATCATAAATCTCCTCTACAGACGGCCTAGAAGTCGAGTCGATTCGTCCTTGGCTTCTTCTGGAGAACTTGATGTGGACTCGCTCTGTGAGTAGATAAAGTAGAACTTATTGCCGTGCATGGTTGGCGCAACCGCAAACCGTCGTTTCCCTACGCGCCCGCAACGCTCTTGAAAACACTTCAACAACAGACATCAATTCGCACCTAAGCATATTCTTGCTATAATGGGTGAAGTATTCGAATATTCTGAGTGCAAAGAAACGTTGGCCTTCAATGGAAAGTCAAGCTCGTCTTTTACCGATGCTACGCTGCAGACATGCCGCGAGGTCCGAAACCTTCTAGGTAAAAAGACACAGGTTATCTTGGACGGTCAGTCTTTGGATCTAAGCTCTGTTGTGGCCGTTGCTCGGTATGTCACGTTTCATCGGTTTGGCTCTTGGTTTTGTGCGTACTGACGTCGTGCTAAGACATGGCTACAATGTTTCCATTACTGAGAGCCCAGAGGTACACCAAGTGTTGAAGAAGAGCGTAGATCTTCTGAATCAAAAGCTCACACGTGGTGAGATTGTGTATGGCGTCAACACTGGTTTCGGTGGTAGTGCAGACAGTCGAACAACCAACTATATTGCTCTCCAAAAGGCGTTGATCCAACACCACAATGCGGCAGTTTTGCTCCCCAGTGACCGAGGACGCGAGAGCTCTCACCTTTCCAGTCACCATTCTTTGAAAAGCCATAGCATCCCTGTGCCAGTTGTCAGAGCCGCGATGCTGGTTCGATGCAATTCGCTGCTGCGAGGTCACTCGGCCGTTCGATCAGAGGTGATCGAGTACATCTGCACTTTTCTGCAAACCTCTATGACTCCTGTGGTTCCTCTCAGGGGAAGTATCTCGGCCTCAGGTGATTTAACGCCGCTTGCATATATCGCTGGGGCGCTCGAGGGAAACCCAGACATCTCAGTTCACAAATCTGACGGAGACATCATCGGTGCTGACCAAGCGCTCCGTGAATTAAACCTGGAGCCTCTCGAGTTCGGCCCAAAGGAAGGACTCGGGCTGCTGAACGGGACGGCCTTCAGCTGCGGAGCGGCAAGCTTGGTTCTATTCGAAGCCAATCAGCTGGTCCTACTATCCCAGCTCCTGACAGCCATGGGTACCGAAGCGATGATGGGCATGATTTGTAATTATCACCCTTTCATTGCCGCAACACGGCCCCACGATGGGCAAGTTGAGGCCGCGAAAAACATCTTCAACTTCCTGCTGGACTCCAAGCTAGCCACACCAGCTGGTCCCGAACACGACGGTCTGGCCCAGGATCGCTACGCTCTGCGAACTTCCACGCAATGGATTGGCCCCCAAACCGAGAACATGGCTTTGGCCCTCCAGCAGGTTCGGGCTGAACTAAACTCGACAACGGACAATCCTCTCATTAATCCGGAAGACGGCAATATTTATCACGGTGGCAATTTCCAAGCTGCAGCGATCACGTCCTCCATGGAGAAAACCTTGGGCGTTATGCAGATGATCGGCAAAATGATCTTCTCCCAGTGCTCTGAGTTACTTAACCCTACTTTGAGTAACGGCCTTCCTCCAAACTTGTGCATGGACGACCCAAGTCTTTCCTTTGCATTCAAGGGAATTGATATCAACATGGCATCCTACACGTCGGAGCTCGGTTATCTGAACCATCCTATCAGCAACCACGTTCAGTCAGCGGAAATGCACAATCAGGCCATCAATTCACTCGCATTTATCGGCTGTCGCTATGCTGGAGATGCCGTCGAAGTTCTGTCGCTTATGACAGCAACCTACTTATACGTGCTGTGCCAAGCTGTGGACCTACGTGTGCTTCATGCCGAATTCGTCAAAGCTGTACGCCCCGAGATCGACGAAGCGACGGCGAGTACCTTCGCCGTCGCCCCTGCTCATCTTGAGACGATCCAAGCGACAATCTGGGAGGAGCTCATGCACCACTGGCGCCGGAACAGCACTAGCGATCTTTGCGACCGCTGTGTGAAGACTACAAATGGCTCAGTGGGTATTCTTCTCGATCACTTGCCAGCCGATGCCGGTATCTCGCAAGAAGGTGTCGCTCGGCAGTGGAAGAGTAGCGTCTCTGGTGCTCTCCGGCAAAGCTTTGAAGCCACCCGCATCACGTTCCTTGCTAGCCCCACAACAAAGACATATCTTTGCACCACGTCCCAGAAATTGTACAAATTTGTTCGGGAAGATCTCAAGGTACCACCTCACACCGGTATTGACGCCCACCCAACAACCGATAGAGAGAATTCCAAAGGAAAGGAATGCATCGGCTCACAGGTGAGCAAAATCTACACAGCGCTGCGAGAAGAGAGCTTCCGAGATCTTTTGCTCAGTTGCTGGTAGGGGGGACCTCTTCATATGTCCTCAGCAAGATATTTCCGCAATATTATTCTTCCATCCCATTACATGTCATATTCTTTCTTTCAATCCATCGCTTGATTTATCTGTAGCCCACCTGACACAGCCACATAAATGGCTCTAACACCGGTCAGCACCGGATTTAAGCCTCAATGTTCGGTACAGGCTGACAATGTGGACTTCTAATCTCAGGCTTTGGGTATCTTGGCGGTCTTGGCAGTATCCATGAAGGTTCTGGATGGCCATAAGCAAGTTGCATTAGCGCGTTGATTGCCACAGTCGCTTAAGGATGTTTTGGGTTAAATGGATTTATGTCGCCAACACAGGGTCTGATTAACCTAATGTGAAGATAGATATATAGGCTTAAAATGATTGCCTTCACTCGACCTCAATTGACTAGCGACAATAAACATGTAATGGTAGATATAGCCCATGTGTATCTATACTATTCATTTGACAGTCTTTGGCTCATCGTATCTGGACATGATCTTGGCCAGGTAGGCAGCAGAGTTCGGTGCACCAGACCTCAAGATGTTTTAATCTTTGACATAATGCCTTACACACGTCGGCACCTCAAAATCGGGACCTTCCTTGTCGGTCTCTATTTTTGTCTTCGCTTTCACTTTACTTCGCCATTCTAAACGCGTCACGACACCAAATCACTGGCTCTCATGTCCTTGGCACTATGATCCACTATCCAGATGTCATCAACCACTGCTGAAGTGGATGATTCTATCGTATAATTCAAAAGGTTCAACGGTTCCTTTGATTGTTCCCATGGTTAAATTTTTAAGCCAGGAAATCCTCGGGGCTCTATTCAAATTCAACCATCGATACTATATCATACCATGAGAAGGACCCTTGTTAGAGAACTAGGGCAGTGCACATCTGCAAAATGGATCACCTTACTGGGTTATCTTGCGCTAGCATCAGCGACTAAACGTATGCATGATTCCCTTCTGTTTGATGCTCTTGGTGATTAAAGTCTGTTATCTTAGTCAACTTGAACGCCTTCCGGATCCAGGACCCAAGCGCTTCCATTTTCTCGAATAACCCGTCTCAATCCACCAATCTCAATATCACCATAGGAATTGGCCAGACAGGCCAGCGTTTGAGATTCACGCTCGAAGAAAACTTCGATTTATCACCATGGCACACTTCAATTCGATACTTGGACTCAAATGGTGTGTCCCACGAAGCAAACCAATCACCCAGCTTGTATCCTCTCATAGCGAGAGGGTCGGTATTGGTACAAACCTCCACGGATGGAACTTGGTCGGATGTTGGTTGGGCACGTATCGCTGTGATTGAACAGAAAGAAAGCCCACTTTTCGATGGAATATTCACTATCGAATCCATCACATATGAGATTCACCTCGAGACCAGCGATGAAGAGCCGACAGGTATGGTGGCGCATCGAATCGAGCAAGCCAATTCACTGGACGATCAACCGTCGCTATACTCAACCTGTGCTTCACCATCGAACAATTTGATGAACGGCAAGCGGCAGGAGTGGAATGCCTGGGGAGACGACGTAACAGAGACCATCGGAAGTACTAATGGATGCCCAAGCACCAGACAGATTGCCTATATTGGGGTAGCGACTGATTGCGCTTATACGGCTAGCTTCAACTCGACGGATGATGCCCATCGCCATATCTTGAACGTGATCAATACAGCGTCTGTGGTACTTGAGAATAGCTTTAACGTTTCGATCGGCATTCAGAATTTGACTATTAGTGATGCTGAATGCCCGAATTCTGTCTCAGATACAACAGCGTGGAATGCAGCCTGTTCTGAAGGAGACTTGAATTTGCGTCTTCAAAGGTTTTCCTCCTGGAGGAGTTCCATTAACGACAACAACGCTTATTAGACACTGTTCAGTGGATGCCCATCATCTTCAGGTGAAGTGGGCGTGTCTTGGATTGGAGCGTTATGCAACGCCGGGTCTGCATACAGCTCTTCTGGAGTAGGGACCAATGTTGTAGCTCGAACGCAGTTGGACTGGCAAGTTTTCGCGTACGTGACAAATCTCTTCTGGCGATATTTACTGATTCCCTATTCTAACCAACCGAGCAGTCATGAATCTGCACATACCTTTGGTGCCGTACACGACTGTACGGCAGCTACATGTGGAACTCAAACAGGTCAGTGCTGCCCTTTGTCATCAGGTACTTGTGATGCTGGAGGGCAATATATCATGGACCCCATTTCAAGGCCGGGTGTAACACGATTTTCCCCGTGTACGATAGGCACTGTTTGCTCTCGCATGGGCTCCGGGCGAGTTGACTCGCGCTGTTTGGTGGATTCTGGTTCAAGGAATAATACTGGCAGCAATGGCCGGTGCGGGAATGGGGTTCTTGAGCCTGGCGAAGCGTGCGACTGCGGAAATAGCGCCT
The DNA here is from genome assembly GCF_028827265.1 of Penicillium atrosanguineum. NCBI lineage: Eukaryota > Fungi > Ascomycota > Eurotiomycetes > Eurotiales > Aspergillaceae > Penicillium > Penicillium atrosanguineum. The sequence continues at coordinate 750,313 of NW_026623133.1, read as the reverse complement.
GTAACGAGAGGGATACAACATGCTGTGACTCAGTTACATGTCAGTGGAGGGAAAGGAGCCAGTGTAACCAGTCCACGACTGATCAAGGAAGTGGCAACAATGGCGGGTTAGATAGTGGTAGCAATGGCGGGTCGAACAGTGGTCATTCGTGGGTGCAAGACCACTTGAAATTGATCATTGGAATTGCCGCTGGCGTCGGAGGAGCTCTCGTCTTGATCATCTTTGGGTGCATACTCATCGGGTATCGACAAAAGGCAACTGTCCTTTGAGGAAGACAGAGAGGGTCCGAAATCTGCGCAACTCCCTCGAGAAGATCAAAGTAGGAAATGATGGCTCTCTGAAGAGTTGCAATATTATTTCTGTGTATTTCCAACGTAGACCTTGGAATCATCGATAGATTCCAAATGAGTCAAGATGAGTCAAGGTAGTCAAGTTCCCGTGATGCCTGAGGCTGTGGCTGTGCTTTTGCCAAGCCGTGCACAAAAGTCAGCCCTGGGCTCTTTCCATCTGTACAAATCTTCCCTCTACTCCCTGCTCCACATTTCCTATTCCCTATTCTCTGATCAGAAGATTACATGGCTCACCAAACTCATAATATCCCCTGGACACTCCTGGCTTCAAATCTGCGGTGGTCACCTGTGTCTTGTGGTCACCACGATGCTTACGATCTCCATCCCCGCTTCAAACCTGACCAGGGGAAGGACTTGACCTATTTTGCGAAAGCTTTTGCCAGGAATGTCGGAGAGCATTCAAATTGCGAGCGCAAGAAGTACTACAAATACGACACGCCAAGTTTCACTGATGTAATGATTGATGAAAATACCGCCGCAAAGATCCACCCGACCATTCGTCGATGGAGGGAAGCTTACGAAAAATCACGGCGACTATTTCATTGTAGTGTCAATGGAAGATCTTGTAAATCTGAGATCTATTCCACCTGTACATGTGCGGTCCTCCCAAATGAAGAAAGAATCGCGTCTGCATTCTGCAGAAGATACCTATATTCGGGATGCTACCGTTTTCATTTGGAGCAGTATTCGGGCTATTTCAACATGGAAGTAGTCAAAACATTGGTCATCTACGGCTATATGAAACCAATTCTCCATGCATGCGCTCATCCAGACGTGGCTATTCGTTCCTGGTGGCACATTGACGAGTGTGGTTGTTGCGTAAGTTACAAGCCTTGACATGACCTCTTGTGCTTTCATCTAGTTGTCTCACGTAGATTCTGGCGCTGACTTTGTTAGTTCCACGACCTCGGATGGGATCAAATCTACAAGAGAGCACTGATGGTATACATCTGTTTAAATACGATTTCCTGTTTTCCGGGGTTATGGGACAGCGCCTCAAGAAGAACTGAACAGAAGGACTATCGACATACCAGATTATACCAGCGCATGGTTATGAAATCGACACAGCCGGGTGTCACTTCACACGTGGCGGCATATCCGCACTGCCAGTTCTTCGGGATCAAAGACCCTTGTCAAGCTTCCTTGTCTACCGAATCGCGAGAATGGCAACTTCAATGGGGTCAATACATCGATAAATATGGCAGATTCAGGCTCGAAAGTATATATGGGAAAGTTCCGTTTGATGATTTCCTTGCAATGCAGAACCTGAACGAGTATGAGGCAGCTCTTCCAGATACCGAACAAGTGCTATCTATACTGGGCTCTAGAGGGCTTCCCGTTGAGCTTGCTCTCGACATCATGGAATTTGCCGACTATATACCCAAGAGAAAATTGAATGTGGCGCACGATCCATTTCACAGCGACAACAAGGAGCAATTAGCCCAGTATCTCAGTTACTGTTGGCAGTTATTGGTCCGCTGTGATATGATGGCTAATGAGCTTAGCATGAAAATTGATTGGGAAGAAACGGTCACCGACTGTATAGGTCAGCTTTGGGAAGCGGAAGAAGCAATGGGCCGTCAGAAATTAACGAAATTGAGCGATGATCGCGTAATATTTCGATGATATGAGGAATTTTATCTATTTCAAAGACAATACCTAGCTCCAGTTGGTGTGCACCCCCTTCCGCTTCCACGTCCGGTGGCCGGGAGCCGGAAGGGGATTAGGTAGCTATTAGTACCGATAATCGGCGCTGTAAAGGGTCTCCTAGACTAAGTGTGGGGGAAATTACGGTTGGACAATTTTGCCTTATCTCAAGATTTGGCATACCCGGGGCTTCTTCGGAGCCAATAAACAGCTCATCAGTCTAAGCGAGCTGACGTATACCGGGGGGGCGGCTTTATCGCCGAGCTTATTGTTTACAGAGTACTTAATTAGATCTATATTGTTTACTAATGCGAGATTGGCTTTATGCTATTGACGGGCTCAGGTCTGCGGAAGCTTATAAGGAGAATCTCCTTTGACGTCGAACACACTCTCCTTCACGAATTCAAGACCTTCTTATAGCAGCGGTCCCCTCGGCCTGCCTTACCTTACATCAGTTGAACATCCATGAGGCTCGGGCTACTTATAGCAAACATACTCTCGCCAATTACGCTCGCTCCCAAAAATTATACCTATCTCGTTAACATCAAACGTCGTGAATTAAAAGCCTAAGAACTTCGTTAGAAATAGGGAGTCAGTAGTAGTAAGTCTTACCCCCTACTGGCTATTAAGACCTTGAATACCCATAGTAGAAGGTGGTAGATTTTGAGAGAGAAATATGACCATACTAATTGAGAGCTTATAGAGAGTAGAGGCCACTTTCGCGTTCAAATTACTTAGACGAATGGGCCACCGCCGAACATAAAAAAAGTAGGAGGTTATACGTTTTAGTATTATTTTTGATACGGAAACTACCTACACCCTAGCCCTATTTATCACTGATAGCCCATACTACATCTAGGGGGGGGGGTTATTCGCCAGAATGTCGTCAAGGATCAGTACTCATAGGGTATTCCACTCTACCTAGAGGTCTAATATATCGATTTGAATACCTATTAGCCTCTTCCAAATCTTTACGTAGATATTTAGAATACTAATACTACTAGTATATATAGGTAAATCACTATAGCTCGTAGTATTTTAATATAAGCCTAGCTAACTAAATCCCTCCCTAGTGGTAGTTCTAAAACTGGAAACTATACCGCCGGAGATTAGAACAGTACCTTCCTACGAGACATTCAGCCGACTGATGTCGACGGAGTGGCTACTTTCGACACTATCGTTCCGGGCTATTACTCCGGCCGTGCCACCCATACCCGCTTACTTATCCATACTAATGCCACCATTCTTGCTAACGGTACCCTCCAAATCAACTCGGGTTCAATCACCAACAACGAACAGCCATCCTACAACGAAGCCTTCGCTCTGCTACATAGGTAGCGAGTCCTTATAATACTAATACGATTACGGTCACTAGTAATAAGAAGGACCAGTAGACGTCGGAACAAGCTACTTCGAGTTACAATCCAATCATTCACTATATTTAGGGAAAATTAAATCAAAGTGAAATTAAAGTGAGAGTGAAGTGAGATAAATAGTTTTTGAGCCGAAAAACTATCTCTAAGAGGAAAGTGAGAGGAAAGTGATAATATACCCTCTTCTTCTTTAATTGATTCATTGAAGCTTCAAGATGTTTGAATGGCTGATTATTAGCTCATTACAGAGCTTAAACACTTGGTGGATAGTCACACCTTTTGTCTTTGAGAAGGTACTCGTACAGAGGAAGAATGGTCCGGTAAGACAAAGAAGGTAGTCAGCCTGACGCCATTCATCCGAATCAAGCTTCAGATTATCTGGGCACTCAATATGGCAATACCTATCAAAGTGGGGCTGAAGTCGCTTAGCCCTTTGAAGCATTACAAGGAATCCGCAGGCGCGCTCTCTACGTAAGAGGGTTCCTAGTATTGACCTAATAGTGACTATAACTCTTGGTGACATATTTCCAAAATGAGCCAAATTTGCACAAGTAATCCCATATGGGGTAACGGCTAGCCTAACCGTCTTTCACACGGTAGACCCGGGTTCGACTCCCGGTATGGGAAAACTCATACATGTTGCCTTCTTTTTTTTCTTCTCTTCAAGACTACTCAACTACGAGGAACATCTTGTTGCATAATTGTTTTTCATCATCATCGCCCTTTTGAATTTGTTAGTAATATTTTGCGGAATATGTTTCCACAATGATGGCCCACGATTTTTTGATGAGAATTGATTTTACTGGCGCGACGTAGCCCTCGAGACAAGCCAACACCATAGCGCATCCAAAGCATCGCTTGGAACTGGCATTATGAATGCTCAAGTGATTGGTAATAAACGATAAAACGAAGATGATGCTTGTGGCAGCACTTCCAGGACGCATCCATGGATATATACGTATAAAGCTAGCATCATTTCCTAAACGGGCTTGAAATTCAACTGAGTTAATCAGAAGATTTCATACTCGTCCAAGAGACCTGGACTGAATTAATCCAATAAAGGAATGACCTGCAACAGAGTAATATAGACAACAAAATTCCACTTAGGTATTCACCCATCTCAGGTTCTCTCAAGGTACCATCCAATTCCAATGTGTTAATCTGACAGAGTAAAAATCTCCCAAAGACAAAAATCTTCTTCGAGTTTTTTCCCTTGTATCTGCCCCGTAAACCCCTCATGAATGTTCCGGCTGAGGCAAAAAAAAGATATGTTATCGTATGAGTGTTCCCATACCGGGAGTCGAACCCGGGTCTACCGTGTGAAAGACGGTTAGGCTAGCCGTTACCCCATATGGGATAACATAAGCTAAATAGTAGAAGATAACATACATGACTGTCAAAGGAATAAGCACAATCAAGTAAAAATTAGCACGTAAAAGGGATTTGCATCTAGACCGGTCTGACAAGGTATTCACGGTGCTGGGATTACCTAGAGTAGTACTTGAAGTAACTGAGTATGCGAATCAAAATACCTATGATAACCCGGGGCTCTACATGGGGACTAAGGCGATGTTTTACAGTGCCGTGGACTGCTTTCGAAATTAATTTCAGATGTTTAATAGTTGGTTTGATAGATCTCAAAGGATTTTCATTCCATTAGTCATATAGAAAGATGCCTAGAAAAACGTTCAAAAATTGACCGGAACGACGTCAAAGAAGAATTAGGGCATTAACAAACATCTTCTTGGCCAGGCTATACATGTGGATGCTTACACTACCATGACAATCATGGGAAAATCGTTGCAGAAACAAGACTCCTAGTACGAAGTCATATAGACACGATATGTAATATAGAAGTGTGATATATGTAGAACAAAAGAAGAAAAGAAGAAACCCAGCGCCCGAATCACCCGTCATGTCAATGGTTTGAAATCCCAATGAAATCCTGCCCAAAGAGGAAAAGGTAACATCATCCGATGTTCCAAACGCCAGTCAACATATCGAATCCGTAGATCCATAGAAAGAAACGCCATCAAAATGCCTAAGGTCATGTCATAGCAGTCATTGTACATCGCCATCAGAGTCAGATGTCAGCATGGGTTGTTTGTCTTTCTTGTGCAGCGCGAGGATGGTATTTTGCACTTCATGTTTCGCGACGGCTTCGATGTCCGTGCGGGGCTCGGGGTCGAGGGACTCGGCTGTTCCCACGCGCTCGTATAGTTTGCGCGAGATGGTGCGGTTGATCTCTGTGAATTGGTCTTTGGAGATGGTCTTGGCTCGGTAGTGCGGTTTGAGCGCTGCGCCGACCATCTTTTGGATGTCGGATTTGACAGCTAAGGAGAGGCCAGCGCGGGTTGGTGAGGTGTCGGGAGAGCTGAAGTGATGCACGGCTCGTCGGGGGATACGAGCGCGTGGGCGACCGGCTTCACGGGCCGGCAGCGGACTTGTTTTACTCGGTGATGACGCCGGGCTGCCGGATAATGACACCTCCGGGGAGAATGGAGGCGAGGAGGGTTCGGCAGGAGAGGAGAGTTGAAGAGGAGAGATGGGTCGACTGCGAGAGAAAGGTGGTGGTGTCGTAGATGAAATTCGAGGAGATGAGTGGTTGGAGGAAACGGGGGAGATGGATGGAGAAGATGGACCTGGAGTGGCATGGTCGGTAGGGGCTATAGAAGTGGGAGCCGATGGTCCATGTGAAGTTGCGCGCTCTGTAGTTGACGAGTCTTCGACCTCCTTCAAGAGAGAGGACAAGAAGCTTGGCTCGCCTATACTAATATCCCCATTCGCGAGGCGTGCGGTCGAGCTGGCAGCTCTGGAAGATTCTCCATGTTGCTGGGCTATGGCAGCCAGCTCTTGAGGTCGTCTAGTGCGCGGGCGCTTGAGCTTGCGCTCTGGCTCGGTCGGCTCGGGCGACGGGGACATGGTAGGCTCCTTGCGCTTTCGAGCCGCATTTGGGTTATTCTCGATCTCTCGAGCTCTCTCAAAGGCATTCCACGCTCGCATTTCCTCGAGGGACTCTGGCTCAGGCGTCGGTTCTCTGGGTACTCGAGGCCGCGACGGGCGGGCGGGTTCAATGTCAAATAACGAGGCTGTGTCCCGGAACCGACTACCACCGCCTTGTCGCTCAGCGACTTCAAAACGACGCTGCCATGCCCGGAACTCTCGCTGGTTGGCCTCATCCCGACGGCGCTGCTGCATAACACGCTGCACCGATCGGTCGTCGTCGAATGGGAAATCCAGATCGATATTAAGGTGATCCCAGACGGACTGCCACACCCGAGCCCAGTGGAGCGAGTTGATGTTGTTGGAGCTTTGCGCACGGCGCTGCTCAGCACGAGTACGGCGGTTCCGTCGCTCGGCTCTTGCAGATCCGGCAGAAACCTCAGTCGCAGGGCCGATCGCACGTTGAGATTCGCATTGCGAGCAATACCATGCGCCGGCGGGTATTTCATCCAAACCGACACAGTATAGATGAGAAGGGGCATCGCATCCATCGCACAGAAGGAGGACATCCTCGTTATCTGCTTCGCCGCATATCGTACACGGTTGGAAATCGGCGAGCTCATCTTCGGCATATTCAATGACCATCGAAGGGTCGACGTCAGCAACCTGGGTTCGGTCTTGGACGGCATATGATGAGATCACGGGGCCTATATGAATCACCCGATAATGGTCAGTAAGATTACGAACTCTCAAACCTGAAGCGTAGACAATCCACCGAGTCTAGGGGAGTACGTACCACCAAGCGAGTCGGTCAACTCAACCATGTTGAAGTTGCGGCGACATATTGGACAACTGTTGGCCCGCTCCACCCATGGCTTTAAACAGTTATTGTGCAGTATATGTCCGCAAGGAAGTAACTGAGCGATCTGGCTATCCTCGTCGAGCCTAACCTTCGATACATCTTTATCGGGGTTCACGGGCTCGGCGGCGAGTGGATTACCGGCGCTTTCGCCAAGGTCTCCTAAACAGACAATACAAGTGTCGGACATGGACAGGATATAAGCCAGGAGTGGATGGCGGCATAGAGTCGAGGGGGAATATGTATGAAGGGAAGATGTGGGGAGTCGAGGAACGGCGCCTTTTGAAGGTGGGCCGGATTTCTCGGTCTAACGCAAAACAGGGCGCCAACGTGACGGAGGCGAATCACCCGCGCTCCAGCTACAAATGAGACCCGGGTATTGGTCTGATGCATAGGGTTTCAAATCCTATAGCTAGTGACTGGGATAAAATAAAAAAAAGAAAGTGGGAGAGATCGTAAATCGGTGCTGCCCTTGCTGCAAAGTGCTCCAACTTGCGACCCGACCTGGTCCCGATCACCAAAGGGACAGATTCTACAGGTTGCGGTGTCGCTAGCGCCCACATTCTTTGGAGGTCCCGGGCCCTTTTATCCCAGGGTCATGCGGCTGAGGAACTCTGCTAGGCTCAGGTGTAGTTCACGTCACCCAGGCGTCCGGTGTGCCCGGGATAAGGAAATCCGGTGCCTAGATCGCGTTACCCCAAGGTACTTGAACGCGGACATTGATAAGCCATGAAAAGCGTTCATTATTGAAAGAAAAGCTGGGGATATGGTTCCAAAAAGTGGTTTCCCGTAATGGCTAATTGAATAGCGAGTCCAGGAGGGGCCAGACATCTACAATTACTGCTCTGTGCCAGTGTGCAACCCGTGGTGAGACATTCGATTCTTTTGAGATCGAAACCCAGCGCTCATGGGTCACGGTCACGGTGGCAAGAGCGATTGGGTTGGGAAGGTCGAACAGACTGGACAGATGAAGGAGGCAAGATTCGGCACCGGAGGGCTTTCTCGATACTGGGATCATGTCCAGCGTTGCGAGCTTCACGAATTACGGGAGAGTTGGAAATCGATTCATGCAAAATCTTCAGATTCCGAAAGTTTTCATTTTTTGGTATTCAGACGTGACCGTAGAAGAAATATGAAACCACATAATCGCGTTTAAACCTCAGCGATCTCACGGAGACGACGGATGGTGGAGCGGGTGGCAGCGGCGGCAGGGGTCCTGCAGCAACGTCGTTGTTAGTATTTGTCTCAGTCTGTGACCAAGCCTGGTGTTGTAGGTGTAGGTTGAGTCCCTTCCAGGTCGGCCTCGAGGATTCGGCAGGCGACTTACGAGACGGTGTAGGCACCACCGGCGACGGTCTTGTTGCAGCCCTTGCACTCCCAGATACCAACAGCCTTGCGCTTGACGGTGTTCTTTCCGCAGAAGGTACAGATGTAGCGGGCGTGCTGGGTGATTTCCATCTTCTTCACCTGCTTACGCAGGGAGGCACCGTATCTGTTGAGGGTTGGTCAATACTCGGTTCTTTCGTGTCGCTTCTCGTTCGAGAACTCATGGTCGTTCGAGTGCGTGTTCGAGGATTGGGCGCGATGCATACCTGACACCATATTTACCGGTGATACCGACCTCTGTGGAAAAGCGTTAGCGATGAGGATTCGTGGGAATTTAATGGAGAGGACTGATCTGTTTGAACAGTGCTTTGGTGAAACATACTCTTCGTGCGCTTGGTCATCTTGTCTGAGTGCGGCTGTAGATGATGAAGATAGAAAGCGAGATCGAGAGACGCTTCGGAATGAGTGGTTGTGGGTGGAGGCTCGCTTAGGGCTCGAGGCCTTGGCAGTGTGTGTGGTCACATGACCATCTCGTCGCTTTTGATTTTTTGAGGGCTGCGTCTGCTTAGTCATGGTGCACGTGCCACCCTGGACTCCGCTTCGGGCCCGTTTGCTCACCGTCATCTGCTTCTTGTGATGATGTATAGAGTGCTTACCAGGTACATCTAGTTATGCGCACTTTTCGATTAGGTTACGGACATCAGATATATCTGAAACTTCAAATTACCGTCTTCTAATTACGCTCAGTCTTAGATCGACCTCTTGCAATATTAACCCAAATCATTTGCCCTCGCTGCAACTTTGCTCCAGTTGAGCCGTCGGCGACATCCATCTATCCGGTCACGTGGAGAGACGTGAAAAGAACAACTCGACATAGGCTACTATTTTGTGGTGTAGAAGGTAGGTTACCATGTTGAAAGAAGAGCTTAGATATGCAGAAACAACTTCAAAAGTAGATGTATAATAATTCCAACAAATTTTCGGACGTAACCCAAATCTTTAAATCGATTAGGCCAAATCACGTGTCATAACATCCATCTCGATTAACAACGCGGCCTGGAGCCTGGATCTCCCCACTGTGTACGACCTAGCGAGGAGCTCTCAGCTGCAGCTTAAACCCCCAGTCTCCATCGCAGTGCTTCAATCTTCCTATTCCACCTCCTCTGATTATCCCACCGAGAAGCCTCTAGCTTCCCCCTATACAGTCAAAGCTCCTTCTGTGAACCAAAGGAGGCAAAATGCCCACTAACCCGCAATATGAAATGGTCCTTCTGGGCCCCACTGGCTATACCGGCCGGTTCTGTGCTCAGCACATTGTTAAGAACCATCCGACCAACCTGAAATGGGCTATCGCCGGTCGTTCTGAGAAGAAGATGGAGCCTATTGCCCAGGAGCTGAAGGAACTGAACCAGGACCGTGTCCAGCCAGGTATGGATTTGCAATGTCTTTTTTTCAATTGATTTAGCTCTCGCTAACTTGGAGTAGATGTTCTGGTGGTCCAGCTCAACTCGACAGAGCTCAATGAGCTGGCACAAAAGACTAAGATCATCATCAATTGCGTCGGCCCCTATCACATGTACTCCACCCCGGTGGTGGAGGCTTGTGCTGCCAATGGTACCCACTACCTTGATGTGTAAGTTATGATCTTTGATCTGCAACACCATACCTTGACTAACCTCTGCAGGACCGGAGAGACTCCCTGGATCAAGGAGCTCATCGAGAAGTGCCATGAAACCGCCAAGAGCAATGGCGCAATTATCATCCCCTCAGTTGGTGTCGAAAGCGCCCCGGCCGATATGCTGGCCTGGGCCCTGGTCAAGCGCATTCGTTCTGAGTACTCCTCCGGCACCCGGACTATCGACAGCTGCATCAAGGAGATGAAGTAAGTATTTCACATTTAACCCTTCAGCTGTCCAAACCACAAATTCTAATCAACTTTGACAGGTCCTCCGGCCCCAGCGGTGGTACCCTCGCGACAATCCTGGGCATGTTTGACTCTCTGCCAATCTCCCAACTGCTTAAATCTACCAACCCATTCTCCCTAGCCGCTTCCGCCCCGCCGAACGATATTCCCGGCGACTCCATTCTCCAGAAGCTCCTGGGTGTGCGCTCAATCAGCGATCTTGGTGCTGTAACCACTTCGCCCAACGGACTCGCCGACATGGCCATCGTGCACCGCAGCAGCACCCTGATGCCCGAGTTTTACGGAAAGCGCTTCTTCTTCCACCAGTTCCTGTACGTCCGAAACACCCTTATCGGCGCCATTGTGCACATCGCTTTCATGTTCGCCTTGGTTATGCTCATGATCCCGCCGGTGCGCATGGTACTGCGCAAGTTCATCTTCGCGCCTGGTCAGGGCCCGGCCACCGAGGCATCCCAGAATGATCGCCTTGAGTACCACGCCGTCGCTACTGCTGATCAGGCCGCACCCTCTCCCGGTCGTGTTTTTGGATCAATCACCTACGAAGGAAGCATGTATGTGCTTACTGGTCTGCTGGTTTCCGAAGCCGCCATGGTCATTCTGCAGGAAGAGGAGAAGGTCAAGAAGACCTCGCGCTGTGGTATCGTCACCTCTGCTACTTTGGGCCAGGAATATGTTGACCGCCTGGACACTGTTGGTGTGAAGATTCAGACTCGAGTGTTCCAGTACTAAAATCGGGATGATTGACGAATCTGTTTTGTGTACTTAATTCCTAGCTCGCTTGAGACACGAATAAACGATGTAATACCCTGTTATAGGTCACCGCAAGGATATGCTCCGTTTCATAGGTTGTGACGTTTGAGAAGGTAGAGCCATATTAACCTCAAACATCGTGCATTCTGTCCTAGTGGCCGCTATCCACCACGCATATTGGATCCACAACACTAAAGCTTACCAACTCGCCCCTCCGTAAACGCAACATCCTTCAACCAAGTCGCGATAATCTCGTTAACCTCCTCGGGCTTCTCCCACAGCGCCCAATGCGCAGTATTGACCTGCTTTAAAGTCAAATTGGGGATATGCTTAGCCATGGACTTGCCCAAGTGAGGCGGGAGAGCCTCATCCTTGAGAGCTTGAATGAATAACACCGGGATCACAATACGCCGATTAAGAATAGCCTGCTCTTCCTCAAAATTGACCTTGCGCGTCCGGTACCAATTAACTATCTCAAAATTAGCTGGACTCGATCTCGAAAATGTGGGGCGGTGATATCATACGTGGGCCGTGGATGCCATTGCGCGCAAACTCGGTGGAATAATAGTCCAGCTCCTGAAAATTGTTATTTTGATATTGCTCGATGAGATCTGTTTAGGCAGGATAGTAGAGATGACTTACCTCCTCGCTCAACAGTCGTGATGGCTTCAGGTGCGGCACCTTGTCCAGAAGGACACCCTTCTCGGCATCGAAGCCATGTTCGCGCTTCTCCGTCTTCCCGCCGTATAAGGCAGACAAAAATTGGCTAATCTCGCCCTTGGAGCGGATTGCCGTCTCAAGATTGCCGCTTGCAAATTGTATCTGGTACGCGAAGTGCGGAGCGGCGTTGGCTACCAGGTCCTCGATGGAGATGTACTTTTCCATGGGCCGGGCGTAGGGCACACAGACTGTGAAAAGGTGGCTGATCAGGTCTGGATGCCAGAGTGCTACGCGGTAGGCTAGAGCGGCGCCCCTTTATCGTTGTGGATTAGCCACCGTGGATGGTTGAAAGGGAGAAGGATAGTTTACCAGTCATGTCCTCCTAGAATAACCTTTGATTCGCCGAGGTGATTCGCTAGAGCCTTAATATCATCGGCACATCGCTTGTGTGAGTAGGGTTCAAATTCATCAGGGGCGTCCTGGTCGTGAATACAGCGTTAGATGGTTTCAAAAGACAAGCCGAGGTTGATATGCTCACCGTTCGGCCGTATCCCAAGCAGTCGGGAGCTACAACCCTCAGTCCCATGCTAACTAGCATAGGGATCTGATAACGCCATCCCATCGAGATATCGGGGAAGCCATGGATCTTATGGGTTCATATCAGCTTGGAGTTCATGGCACGTCAGAAAAGTACCACTTACCAGGAAGATCGTAGCTCGGTATTTGCCTGTTTCGGGCTGACTGAGGAGGTAGGCTAGTCACGAATCGTTAACGTTAGTTACTGTGGGCTTATCGGTTGGCCATGTGTCTTTAAGAGCTAAACTGTGGCTGTTCACAGCTCGGGGTACTCACAATACTTATGGCTATTGACTGTTGCAGATTGGTACTTGATGCGGGCATCCCCTGAGACGTGAATCTTGTCGACTGGCATGATGCTGCAGTAATATATGTCGACAATTACAGTTTTCCACGTGTAAGAAGATATGTGAGGTGATTCTCTGTAACTCAGAGGAAACGGTGGTCCGTCGGAGCTCAGTTACGCCGATATATATTCAGCATTCAAATCCCACAGGTCATCACGTGAAACCGACGGAACTTAATAAAAATGATTATCAAACAAGTCCGATGCAGAAATTGGATGAAATATGCCATAAAGAAGATAAATATACACAGTTTGAAGCTTGTGGCGACGTAGTGGTTGACCGAAACCCCTCACGAACGGTCCTCGGTCAGCCTCGGTTGAACTTTGAAGCTTCAACCCCAATGCCCAGATGCGCCGCAAAAATAAATTCCCAGTCATAGAATGTTCATAAAATGAAAATCAATACCGCTAATAGATCACTGTATCCTCGTTATCCTCCACTACTTCACCTCCGTCGTCATGATGGCCATCTGGCTGCTCTTGAGCAGCGCCGTCGGCCCCGTTAGTAGGCGCTTCGGTCATAGCTTCTACGTCTTGCTCAGTGTTGCCTTGTGCACCCACCGTATCCTCCGTTGTCTCCTGGTGGTTTGATTCCACCTGTGGTTCCGGTGCCGAGGGTTGTTCTGAATTTGACTCGGGCTGCTGTTCAGATGTGTTTCGTTGCGTCGGTTCTTCTGTAGACACTGGCTCTAGATCCTGGCGCACAAAGGCTTCCGGTGGGTATCGGGCTTCGAACTCTGCGACCTCACGGGTTACGGTCGCTTTGGCATCCTCTATCTGTTCCTGGATTACTGCTTCGTCGCCGGATCTTAATTGCCATGGCTTGTAATACTGTTATCACCGTTAGATCTTGGATCACGCGACTGATTTGAGGATTCACATACCAACGCAGGTTCTGTCTTTGTCTTCAGGAAATGCGCCATAGCCACTAGATTTGAATGGCGTGTCTGGATCTGTAAATCGATATGTCAGATCCTGCTACATATCCCGAGTGAATGGTAAACCTACAGCCTCTCGTTCATAAAACGGCTTCTCTTTCCTGCGAATTGCATCTCGCCGGTCCTTGTGTCGCTGCTTCTGCCCGTCGTGTTCGCTATCCTGAGACTTCAATTTGTCCTGCTGTCTCTTTTCAATGTCCGCGCGCCGCTTCTGCGCTGCCGGATTTGAGCTCTGCGAGAGGGTACCCAACAGTCCACCGAACAGTCGCTGTCCGCGCTTGCGCTCATCCTCTCGTCCCCGCCCGGTAGGTCGCTTTTCCGCTGGCTGCTCGGGTTCTTGCGCCGGCGATGATAGGCGTCGGGTCTGTGACTGCGGAGAACCGTCATCTTGCGCGCTGAGCCGGCGGCGTTTGGGATCGTGCTCGGTAACGGAGGACTTGCGCCTCTTCGCGGGGAGCTCAGGGGATTGCCGCAGAGAATCCTGCTCAGGAATGGCAACTGCGGAGGCAAGGGTCCTGTAAAGCATCAAAAAGCCTATGTCAGCGCAACTCGGAGGCAACTCGGGAAAGCAGCCGTACCCTTCAGACATAATGAACAGTCGGCGGTAATCGCTCGGGGACCTTCAATATAGCGTGGCGAAAGAAACTCAAAAAGATCAGTAAGCTTGGCCTGAGATCTGGCCTGTTCCACTGACGAATGGTCTACTCTTGACCACTGGAAGTTGACGGCGAAGCTCGGGGGCTGCTGGGCCACGTGCACGGACCACCGTTCTGTTAGCTTCTTTTCCTCGTGTTCACTTTCACCTCTTTCTCTCCTCCAGACCTGCAGTTGTTTGACACTCTACTCTCTCCCATCCACCCATCATGTCTCGCCATCACCCAGATCTCGTCATGTGCCGTAAGCAGCCCGGCATCTCGATCGGCCGCCTTTGCGACAAGTGCGACGGCAAATGCCCCGTGTGCGACTCCTACGTGCGCCCCACGACCCTCGTGCGAATCTGCGATGAGTGCGCCTTCGGTAACTACCAGAACAAGTGTATCGTCTGCGGTGGTGAGGGTATCAGTGATGCCTTCTACTGCTTCGAATGTACGCGCCTAGAGAAGGATCGAGACGGCTGTCCTAAGATTATCAATCTGGGAAGCTCGAGGACGGACTTGTTCTACCAAAAGAAAAGTTTCAGGAATCAATGACCAAGTCTGCGTCTCCTCTGTGGCTTGGTGTTCTCTTTCACCTGGCGGAGAGGAGATCTCGCGCAGGCCTGCCAGTCTTACAAACGTCCAGTCTAGTGGCCAGCATTTCCCCCCCACGAGAAACGTGTTACACTTTCAATTCAGCACGACTTGACAGGCTATCTAAGGCT
Source organism: Penicillium atrosanguineum (assembly GCF_028827265.1). Taxonomy (NCBI): domain Eukaryota; kingdom Fungi; phylum Ascomycota; class Eurotiomycetes; order Eurotiales; family Aspergillaceae; genus Penicillium; species Penicillium atrosanguineum. Next base: position 735,261 of record NW_026623133.1, on the reverse strand, counting down.
CTTATAAATACTTGTCGAAAGTCTTGCCTTCGAGTGATTTACCGGCCAGGGCGACGGGGACGGGCAAATCCACGCGCAGGACCCTGGTCCCGGGGCGGCTTGACTTCTTCCTGCAGTCGGTCTCCAGTGATTTCATCCGGACCAGAGGCCTCGATCTGTCATTCAAGCATTAGCGACTACATCTTCCACAAAGCACAAGCAAACATACCTTCTTCTCGATCTTGAGTCCTTCCTCCTCGGCCACCGCAATGGCAGTCCTCCGCGAGCTAGCGTGCAGCATACGCTCTTTAATCGAAGACCCAGTGGGACATGTGTACACGAAAATCACAACACTCGAGCCGGGATAGTGGTAGAAGGAATACCGGGGCGAAGATGTGGAGATATGGGAGGCGACAGAGTCTGGCTCGACACCAGATTGGGAGTCGGCGAGTGTGATTTTCTCCGTGGGAATATCAACAGTCTGTAGCGGAAGTAGATTAGCACTGAAATCAAACTTATGCCCGCACCAGTTCATCCATGGTAGAATGGTGGCGTTGGGGGTGGAACTGGATCCATACCAGCTGCACTAGACCACCTTCCTGTAGCTCCTTCAAAGCCGCCTTAGCGCCATCATCAACAGGCATGGTAACTCTCATGCCCGATCCAGAGCCCGGTCCAAAAGTGCCGCCAATACCGATGTCACTTCGGGGAGTTCCACTGCGAGCCTCGGCCTCAGCCCTCCGAACAGCCTCTAACTCACGTTCCTTCTCGCCCATCAGCTCTTCCCGACCAATACCAGCAGCGATACCATCGCGCTCCTTCCACGCATCCTGACTGATGATCTCATCCTCTTCTGTGGCGAATACTGAGGACCCGAACTTCTCGCTTCCAAGCTCCCGAGTCAGCGACGTGCGAGTCGACGCAAAGAGCATTTTGGGGCGCACGGGCGCATTGGAAGGGATATAGGTCAGAGCGACTAGGGAGGTCGAGGTGGAAGTGGGACGGCGGAGCAGCAGGTAGATCGGGGTCTTGGGCTGCAGGATGGACGAGATTTGCGACAGCGACGAGAAGAAAGCATCCGGACCGGAAGAGGCACCGGCGAAGCCGATAGGGGTGAGTGGTGTCAGCTCCTCCGATGTGATAGTCACCGGGAGACAGAAGCTTGAGGTGTCGGAGGTGAAACGGTTGAAGGCATCGTGCAGCTCCGAGGAGACTGGTTATCGTGTAAGCGCTGGATGTAGAATTGGGAGGCCAATGCATGGATAAGAAATTGTAGGCCACTGGACTCCACCGGACGTACCTGAGATTCCCGACTGCATGATGCCGGTGCTGTGCTGGGATCCTGGACTGATCGAGTGGTTGTTTACGGAGAGAGGGGAAGCGGTGAGGGGGACTCGGAGCGGCCACGTTTGGTGGGGTTCACCTTTCTCAACTTGCAAGGACGCAGACCCGAGCAGCCATCACCTTTTCTTCTGGTCTTGAAGATACACATCAGGAATAATCGATGGATTGAATGGTTCGTATCGGTGGATCTTTCACTACAACCTACAGAAGAAACATTTGAACCCACGTGTACAAGAATTCAATGAATCCAACAAAGTGGTATACAAATAACCAGAGAACCATATATACAGAAACCGTTGCGACCGGCCTATCTTGACCAGCGATTCCTCGCAGACTCAAAAATACTGCGAACAGACAAAGGAAACGCAACGCCCACCATGCTGTGGTGTGGTATCACAATGCTTTCCAAAAAAAAAACCGAACCACCAGATCTTTTACTCCTCGAATTTACCACCCACAAAGGCCCAGTTGGACGCCTCCAGCTTGCCCTTGAGGAGCTCGTACACGGTGAACGTCACGGCCTGACCAGGAGCCACACGCATCACACGAGGGGTGATACCCTTGTAGAAAGCGCTAGCACCCTCCTGCTTGAACATCTCCTTGGCGATAACCATGATACGTTGGACGGCGGACTGGCCGGGCTCACCGCGAGTCTTTTGGAGGCGGGTCTTAATGGTGTCGATGGGGGCGTTGGAGAAGGGGCCGACGGCTCCGGAGATGAGACCGATCACGGTGGTCTGGTACGAGGGCAGCTGGGAGTTGGCGTACTCGGGCTGCCAGCGCTGGAGAGCGGCCTTCAGCTCGGTGTATGCGGTGAAGTTGGCGGCTTGGTTGGTTCCTTGTCGGAGTGCGGTGAGAGACACGCCGCGGTACAGGGTGCTGAAGCCCTCCTCCTTGATCACGGTGAACAGGGCGTGGGGAGCACTGCGGTACTTGGGTGCGTCAAGGGGATCGGCAAGACTGTGGTGTTGCGCCTGCAGACGAATCTTGACGACTTCCATAGGGTTGACGATGGCCACGGCTTCGGTGACACCGGCGGCGAGACCAGCTGCGCGAGAGATGAGCCAATTGATCGGGGAAAGGGAGGTGAATGTTGGACTTACACAGGAAAGTAGCCTTGCTGGTAACGTGGCCCGTCTCCGGATCCGCCAACAGAGACTTGTAGTATTCGTATGACGTGAACCGAATGGCCATCTTGGGGATGATACCTCCCAACACGGCACCCAGACCCTTGTACAGACCCATAGCAGTTTCCTTCTTCACGATCTCGGCACCGGTGGTGATGAAGCCACGGGGCTTAGCCTATATCCAGCAACATGGTTAGCAATGGTATGGGAGTATTGCAGCGACTTGACTTACACCAGGAGCTCTGGCTCTCCGCGAGAGCTGCATTCGGACTTTGATCGTATCCAGAGGGTGACACACAAGAGCTTCCATCATACCAGCACCACCACCGGCTGTCTCACAGTTAGCATTGAAGCTGGAGGCATTGGGTATGGTGACATCTACCAATCAAGTTTACGGCGGGCGATGCCCTCCTGTTGCCATTGCTCTGTACATTTTTGGCCGACATGGTGACTTTTTTTTTTTCCCAGTCGGATGGTATAGAGTATGCACACAGCCTATTCACCCAAAGATGAAAGGATCACAGAGATGCTATTGTTTTCGCGACCAAAACGAAAATCAATTGACCGAGAAAAGCCGATGTTCGTGATGGGGATAACCGAAATTGCGGAGTGAGTCGGAAGTATACAATCCCGGGGACGAGAGATAGGACAAGATCGACCGAGACAAGAGAAGATCAAGAGTTGCGGGTGTAAAGTGATCAGTGATCAATTGTAGGTTTTAATGACCTCAGAAGTCCCGAGGATAAATCGGTTCGAGTGGCGGTTCGCAAACTTTGTGGGGAACACAGCTCTAACGGGGAAGCGGAGGGAGCTGGACGAGCGGAAGTGTATAGTTCTTTGCCGCCGAGACTCGAGACTTAACACTTAAGACTTAAAACCCCCGTGTTGACGCACAGAAGAATATTAGAGAAAAGGGACAAGACTAGACCGAAAGCTCAACCGAGGGAGTTCCGGCAATCTTATAATTTCAGCTACTTCCGATCCAGGAGTGTCCAAATCAATCCCGAGGCCTTCGGGAACAAGGGCGGATGACTCTGTCTCCACGGCCCTGGACTGCGGCACCGCCAGGATCCCCGGATCTGGATGATCTGACTTCACATGCTTTTGTCACTGTCGTCATCCGTAGATCTTAAAAAGACTTAAAAGGATATTGATGCCCGTGAAGATTGACCATACTCTATTCGCATTACAACTACAGACACCTCCCAGGGGCTACCTCTAGTCTCCCTTGGTCGACGAAATACTCCGTACCGTACCTCAGGGAGATTGAATTACCCCGGCACCGATCGGTCTGTGGAACCGCAGATTCACAGCGCAATCGCAGCGCATTCCGCCCCGTGACGCCCGCGCTGGGCTTCCGGAAGAATTCGGACCATCACCAAAGCTCCCCTCAGCCGAGGTTCTTTTTTGGCGCGCAGTGTAATCTCGAAGCCTAGGTCACTTGACGTCCATTCGACAGCCCAACCGAGTCAGAGGTCTTGGAAATTAAACTACTGTTCCTGTTTCGTCCCTGCCCTGTTGACGTGTCATGTGGCCGGAAGTCCGGGGTTGCGAAAGAGATGGAGGTGGACATCCCCGGGTGGCGGCTGAATGGTTTACCGCGGGGGCTTTATATAGGGGAGTTATGGGGTCTGGATTGCCGAATAGGGGTTCAGCGAAATCGACATGGACATCAACATCGCTATGCGAGCGTATTATGAGCACGCAGGTCCTACTTCAAGAGGCTGAAGAAGCTCAGGATAGATTACATCATGCTGCATGTGCGTTGCGCGCATGTGAAGTGGCTGTCCCGACTGTCGGCTTGGGCTGGGTACCCGGTTTCGGCGTTTAATCCCGCTCAGAACTGAGTTCATTTAGCTTTGGCTTTGGCTTATCAGATCATGGCCGTTAAACTGTAGGGGTGGTGACATTGGGAGAGGTGGTTTGCTGAGTCTAGTGTAGGGTGAACAAATCGCCGTAATGATCTCCAGAGTCAAGTCGGAGAAACCCCGATCGCACTATCCCTGCCCAACATTTCTGGACAACCCCCCCCAAAAAGTCGAATGCGTGACTTCAAGTGTGGAAAGGGCTTCTTCCAGACAGCTGGATCGTGTCCGTGTGTCTTTGAATAGGCATGGAAGAATCCACGGTCGCAGTGGCCACGGAGCAGCGAGCCCCTGTGCGGTGGCAGGCTGTGTCCAAACGAGTGTTCTTGTTTATCCTGCACCAGTGGTTACTGATCGGTATCGGAGTTGTCTGCGTACTGGCCTACTACTTCCCTCAAGTAGCCAAGCATGGAGGAATCATCAGAAGCCAGTATAGCATCTTGTACGGGGTGATTGCCATCATTTTCCTCATCTCCGGCCTCAGCATCCCACGCCAGAAGCTCTTCACCCAGCTCTTGAACTGGCGACTGCATATCGTGGTGCAAGTGATATCGTTTCTGTTTATCCCGGCGCTTGTTCTGGCCGTCGTGTATATCATCTTGGCGGGTGATCCGAGTGGGAAAATTGATCGAGCTGTATTGGCTGGCTATATCTTCACCGCATGTATCCCGACGACTATTGCTTCCAATGTGGTGATGACGAGGGCTGCAGGGGGCGACGATGCAGCGGCATTGGTGGAAGTATTGATTGCCAATATCCTTGGACCGTTTATCACCGCGGCTTGGACAGTGAGTTTGATCCCCAAGACGGCTGAGTTTGATCAATGGCGATATGGTGGTGGGAACTTGGGCAGCATGTACAAGAATGTGTTTCAGCAACTTGGCCTGAGTTGTCTGCTGCCCCTCTTTGTGGGTCAGTTGATACGGTGGACTTGGCCCGATCACACAGCTTGGGTGCTGCAGAAGACCAAAATGCCCAAATGGGCCTCTGTCTGCATGTTGCTACTGATTTGGTGGGTCTCATGATTATGAAATATGAAATATGAAATTACATGTTAACATTGGGATAGGACCACATTCTCGTCCTGCTTCGCCACAGGAGCTCTTCAGTCCATGTCAGCCCAAAGCATTATCTTTGTTGTGCTTTTCAACGTCGGACTCTACATCACCCTGACCGTGGTGTGTTTCTTCGCAGCACGGCCTCCGCGATTCCTCTCTTCTCGCGGTTGGTCCAAGCTGGTCTTCAAGCCCATGTCCCCGGAACAAGCAATTGCCGTTTGCTTTTGTGGCCCCGCGAAGAGTACGGCTCTGGGAATTCCGTTACTATATGCTATGTGGGAGCCACTTGATTTATACACCAAGGCAAAGACATCCGTGCCGGTCTTGCTGTACACCACGGAGCAGATTGCCGTAGCTCATTTCTTTGTCCAGATGTTCAAGCGATGGCATGCCCGAGTAGCTGAAAAGCAGGATGTGGAGCAGGGCCAAGAGGATGGAACTCACATTGACATGGCGGAGACATCGGTAGAGACCCATGGCATTATTGACGAAAATGGGCGCACAAATGCTTGATGCGTCCAGATTATGATTCGAATGACTTATGATTGGCACTTCTGTTCTTTAACGCATTACGTATATCTCGGACGAATAAGAAGCTTTTTTGATTGGGCATCAGACACCTATTGCTAAGCCTTTGACAAGCCTTTTGAGACCTTCCAGAAAGCGAATGGCATGGCCTGTGGATCCAATATTGTTTTTAGCTGATTTCCGAAAATGCCAAGATTTCCACCGCGCAAAGGGTGGACCCCTTCCGAGTCAAGGGTTTTTGGCCGAGCCCCAGTAGTTGAGTGAGTCAAGTAATCGTTCTATACCCCGAGAGTACTTACAGCCTGAAAAGATAGAGCAAATGGGCCCAAATACTTCCAAGGTTGGTTCAGCATATCTTCAGTCTTTCGAATTGTCTTCCCAGCCATTTAGTTAAGTTAGTCCCTTTTTTGTTGTTTTCAATGTCTCTTGAATCGGCTTTATCTATGTCTGAATAGTAAAAGCTTGACTCTTTGGTCTGAGCGAGTTCAGGGGCACATATGCTTCCCACTGACTCATGGTCAAGCTATGGCAGTCCATGTGGAAATTTGTCGAACAAATGATTCCATGGTACTCATTTATTGAATCAAGACTAATCGCAATTAGGCCACTTGTTCCGGATGAAATTGCGGAATCAGCGATCTACATGCTAAATCAGCCGCTCAATGTCTCTATAAGGCTTTGGATGTGGTTCCATCAGGTATGAAAGACGTCTAACCATTAATGAGCACGCGATGCTAAACGAATTCTGCACAGCTCAACGATCCCGGCATGCCTTCGACCGCAACTGGAACGAGCGTGCCGGACAATGAGAGATAAGCGACATCCTAGATAAGACTAGTCCTGGACACCTTGAATCAAGTTCTTGATCCCCTCTCCTCTGGCTGTCTTCGCCCATGCCACAGTAGCATCTTCAAATGGCACTGTACTGCTGATCAACTCTTTGACCGGAATTTTACCCGAGCCAACCAGCTCCAGCGCAATCTCATAATCACCCGGCGCATACCGAAAGCAAGTCTTCAGGACAACTTCTTTCTCACTCATTGCGAGTAGAGGAATACTTTGCATCGGCTGACCCATCCCAATTTGAACAAATATGGCACCAGGGCCGCACGCATAAAGACCTGTTGCCACCGATGATCCCACCCCAGTACATTCCAGAACCACATCGACACCACCTGGAATGCCCATCTCTTCCTGGAATTTTATTGCAGCTATGTCTGGAGTAGAATGGACATCTGGAACGAATGTAGTGCAATCCACAAACGACTTTGCGAAATCCAGCTTATTCTGATTGATGTCCGAAATGAAAACAACTCGGGCACCAAATGCTTTCGCAGCTGCAGCAGCCATCAAGCCGATCGTGCCAGATCCTTGAACCAGGACACTTTGACCGGGTCTCAACTCAGCAAGCCGAACACCATGCACAGCAACGCTCAAAGGTTCAATAAGTACAGCTTCCTGCAAGCTCATAGAGTCAGGGATTTTGTAGACGTAGTCTTCGGGGATCCTAAATAGTCGGCATAATGTCCCGTTCGTAAGGGGGGGATCAGCGGCGAATTTCAGATCAGGGCAGATGTTGTATCGGCCTTGCTTGCACTGATTGCATCGCCGACATGGAAAGCCCGGCTCGATGGCAACCCGATCACCTGGCTTGACACTTGAAACGGCTACTCCGATGGAGTCGACGATCCCAGAGGCCTCGTGGCCCATAACTAAGGGCATTTTTTCCGAGACTTTGCGGCTGATACCCCCATGATGCCAGAAGTGGACCTAGAAAGTCTATTAGCCCCAATATTATATCATTTTCAATATGGACAACTCACATCGCTGCCACATACACCGACATATGCAACGCGGATCAAGATATCATGAGGGTCGTCGAGTGGGGGAATAGGAAGGTTTTCGAAGCGAACTTTACCGGCGCCGAAAAGAACGCAAGATAGGTTGGTCTAGAATTGTTAATGTGATGGATAGCGGATGGTTGTCTGAGCCTACATTTTGCGACATTTTGAGGTTTAATGATGGGGGCAGATTTTAATGGAGCTCAGGAGTAAGTGGCAGCATTTTAAAGTAAGATCGGGTGGTTGTCGACCGATGACCCCTCAAATAAAGATTACTCAAAACCAAGTCGAGTGTGAATCCAACGGGCTGACTCCTTGTGAACGGGCCTTCGGTGGGCAAACGGCGTATGCTAGGTATGACCGGGACTACCCCGTTATGTTACAAGTTTTTTGAAGTACTCTGCAATAAATCTAGAACCGGTCGGGTTGACTGTGGGGTTACCCGGAGCATTCAGTTGCTTCAATATATTGCATGGCCTATATTTCCTTAGTACTATATAAGAAAGATGTACATTTTGGTATTCATCTGAAATTTTCATTAATTGCGTGAAAAAATTGCCGTCTCACCCCGCACGGTCGACTGAGCTCCGAGGCCTTGATGTATAAATACATGATGACCCGGTCATGTTGTACTTCCAACTCTCTATGTTGATAGAGCAATGAAAGCGTCACTATTAGGCAAGCTCAGTCTCAATCAAGCTCTCCGCAACACCTGGGTAACTATAGAGCTTGACCATCTTCGAGCCAGCCTTGTCAAATATACCCCGCCAATCCGCCTCAATCAACTCGAGGTGCGGCCCGTGGTTTTGAAGCCTAAATGCGTATTTGGTTCCTGAGCCGCTGCTTTGATTGCCGAGATTGGTCCCTATTCTTCATCTTCGCATCAATTCGGGGGTAGTTTTTCACCCGCGATCCTTGCAAGGCTCGGAAACTTCCCGTTTGATTAGTCACAAGATCCTTCAGAAGGAAGCGTTGGGATATCAATTAAGACAGGCTTGTAAAGAAAATGATGAAGAAAGTGTTTAAGAGAGTGTGGTCTCTAGGCGGCAACAAGAACAATGGACATTACTGGCAAATTCTGAGTGCAGGATGTGTCGCGCGGTGATTGGCACCGTGGCTCTAATTACTGCGGTAGTCATGCCGCCGATTACAGATATTTGATAAGCAACGTCTAGATGACCACAGGCATCATGAAGTAAACTTGAATCATGGGTTCATTGGACAGTATGGTAAGCGGCAATATGATTGGTCGGAGCACCCTTCAGTCAGGTGACCCTATTTACGTCTGAGACGCTCGTAGTTGACTTCTATGGGTTTGTTTCTCTTCAGCATTATGTAATTTCTCATATGTTGTCTGTGCCCGTGGATCAACTAGCTGTCCCGTGTAGTTGAAATAATTTCTAGTTTTGGGTGTGCTTGACTGGTCCAGACCAAGGAGAGACGGATAAAGTGACGTTGCAGATTGAGGGGTTTGCTGATCTTCCTTCCCTTCTTGTCATACCATAATATTCCAATTTTAGACCTTAAATCAAGTCCATGATCTCATGAGATAGCGTTCTTTAGGTGGTGAGGAATGAATGGTCAATGATAAATGCGAGTAGGCCACGTGGATCACGTGCCAGCCACGGTCAGGGCATTAAACCTTGAAAGTACCAGCATAGACTTTTGAAAAAAGCGTTCAAATGACGTTAGCCAAGATAAGTTTCCAGAAACATGGAAAGGGAAGGGAATAAGTCGGAAGAGTATCGCTCAATGAAGACAAGTCCAGAATATTCGCGGGGTAGGTGCGCGGGGCACAGTCCAAAAAAAAAAAAAAGCCACCTAAGCATGTAGCACGAGATCTCGTACGAGACCTTGAGCCTTAGCTATGTGTAATGGCTATATTGACGTGTAAAGAACACGTTTAAGCGACGAAGGCCTTAGTAACCAGGAACCAACCTTGGAAAGCGTTGGGGAAGAGACTTTCACATGCAAATTGCCATATAGTGGGGGCAGATCCACAACTGAAGAAGCAGATGGACAACTCCATCTGCTTTTCTTAGGGTCTTCTAGGGACATTTTCTCTATATGGAGGGGTGATTTCCTAGGAGGCACAGTCATAGCTATGACAACGACTATTTAGCCACAGTAGCGTCCGCCACTCAGGAACTATATAAGCCGCGATCGGGAGGGGGATCTGATGTGGCAGGCCTCGAATCGATGCATGGCATCTTAGCGGATGCGGCATTGATTGGCCCCGATAAGGGAAATGACCTCTGAGGTTCCAAAGATTTTCCTGCTAAACGAGATATAGACTAGCTTAGTGGTTAGTCCCCATACGAGCTTGCCATCATATTCGCTCTCAACAAATCGGGCTAGAAAATCAAGAAACATGGCATGTGGCCATTTTCCAGTCTACTTATTTCTCCCATCGCGTCATCCGCAGCTGTTATAGCATCAGATTTCACTTTCGACTCCCTTGCGGTTGTACGAATCCGTGCACTAGATCCTTTCTAGCCATTCGAGAACCGAGCACGACCTACCTTTTTTCGTTCGGAGATTCTCGAAAATGACCATCATCGACACCAGGCTGGACCTGCCGTCGCTGTTCAAGAAGCAGGTCCTGGCGACTCCCGATGCCCTGGCGTTAGAGGATGAGAAAACCACATATACCTATGCCGAGCTTGACAAGGAAGTCGAGGATCTGTCCATTCGGCTGCGGCTCCGCGGGGTCGGCCGAGACACTCTCGTTGGAGTGTTGTTGCCTCGGAGCGCGCACTATGTGATTGCGTGCCTGGCAGCTCTTCGTGCGGGAGGTGCATTTTTAGTCCTGGAGCTTGCCTATCCCCCGCAGCTCCTCGCTGATGTCATTGAGGATGCGAAGCCCGCTGTCGTGATCACCCACCAAGCAGAGGCTGGTAAGGTGCAGTCCGACTGCCCTGTCATCTCCCTGGACTTGGCGACCCCCGAAGAAAGCTACAATACCTCAGAACTGCCCCCGTTGCCGGCTGAGGACGATTTGGACCGATTGGCGTTTGTCTCCTACTCCTCGGGCACCACCGGCAAGCCCAAGGGGATCGCCAACCCCCAGAGAGCCCCGGTGCTTTCATACGACCTACGATTCGCGGTACAAGATTTGCAGCCTGGAGACCGAGTAGCTTGCAATGTCTTCTTCATCTGGGAAATGCTGCGTCCCCTATTTAGAGGTGCCACGGTTGTTTGTGTTCCCGACGAAGTCAGCTACGACCCCGCCGCGCTAGTCGACTTGCTCGAAGCCAAGAAGATTACCGATACTCTCATGACCCCCACCCTACTTGCCACCGTTCTTGCGCGCTACCCACGAATTGCGACTCGTCTTCCCAAATTGCGAACCCTCTGGCTCAATGGCGAAGTTGTAACCGCCGATCTTGCTCGCCGCGGCATCGGCACTTTGCCCAACACCCGCTTCCTCAACTGCTACAGTGCATGCGAAACACATGAAATTGCATGCGGTGATATCCGCGATCTAATTGATACGGAGTCTAATTACTGTGCTGTTGGTCCGCCTCTCGTTCCAACGTATATTCTCAACGAGAACGCGGAGGAAGTGGAAGTGGGTACTGCGGGTGAGCTATATGTTGGAGGAGACCTGCTGGCTCGGGGATATCTCAACCTTCCGGAGACGACTGCCAAGGCCTTCGTTCCCAACAAATTTGATACCAAGCCCGATGCGCTCATGTACAGGACCGGCGATTTGGCACGCAAGCTAGAGTCAGGACATCTCGAGATCACCGGCCGAGTGGGTGCCATGATTAAGATTCGTGGGTATTCAGTGGTCCCAGCCAAGGTGGAGAGTGAAATCTACCAGCACTTGGCCGTCAGTCATTGCGCCGTCACTGCTCATGGCGACGGTCTCGATCGTCAGTTGTGTGCCTACGTCGTGGCCGCTGAGAAGGATGCATCGGACGCTCGGCCAGTGGTCGAGATCAACGAATCTGGACACAGCCCCTCCGCTCGTCGCGTTCTCGAGCCTCATCTCGCTCACTACATGCTTCCGTCTATGTGGGTTGTCATGAAGGAACTGCCCACCCATGAAGTCTCTGGAAAGGTCGATCTCAAGAGTCTTACTCCCCCCCGCACCCCCAGCCCCATCGGCGATCGCGTGGCGGAGAAAGATCCAATTGGTATCGATGATATCGCTGCCATCTGGGCAACTGTCTTGAAGACTACAAAGTCTAGTCTGAAGCCTGAGGACAACTTCTTCGACCTTGGCGGTCACTCCTTGTCGCTGGCAGACCTTGCTGGCCGAATGTCTCGTCATTTCGGCTTCCGTGTCGCTATTCCTCGACTCGCAGAGAATGTCACACTCGCTGGTCAATTAGACACTGTGCGTGCGGTCCGAGATGGCCACACTGCCGCCGTGCAAGCAGATCTTCCCGCCGTCTTGCTCGCGGATGCCACCCTTGACGAGGACATCAAGCCCCCAACGAATGCTTCACTCAAGTCGATTGCCTCGGCTGATACCGTGTTGTTGACCGGTGTAACTGGTTTCCTTGGTGCTTTCCTGCTCAGCGATTTGCTAGAAAACACTTCGGCCAAGATCATCTGTATGGTTCGTTTCAAGGATCCGGAAGTGGATGACCAGGCTGGAGGTGTGGCTCGTATTCGCCGCAACCTTCTCGACTTTGGTCTTTGGCGAGACTCGATCATGGAGCGTGTCGAGGTCCTTCCTGGTAATCTGTCGAGTCCTCACTTCGGTTTGTCGCCTGAGGCATATGATGAAATCGCTGGCCGTGTCCAGGTCATCGTCCATGCTGGAGCTACTGTCAATCTTGTTTACCCATACGCAGCGCTGCGTGCTGCCAATGTTGGAGGAACTCGTGAGATTCTTCGTCTTGCATCTAAGAGCGGTGCGACTGTCCAATATGTTTCCACAAACGGTGTCTTGCCTCCTTCTGAAGAGAAGGGTTGGCCTGAAAGCACAATTATTGATGTTGAGGACGTCCCTACCAAACTTGCCGATGGCTACGGTCAAACCAAGTGGGTTGCCGAGCAGCTTGTCCTCAAGGCTGGTGAGCGGGGATTGCCAGTCAAGATTCATCGTTGCGGTACCATCAGTGGCCACAGTCTCACTGGTTCAGCCAATGCATGGGATCTGCTGACTGCGTTGATCGTCGAGTCTATCAGACTTGGCTATGCCCCTGACGTCGAAGGCTGGAGAGCAGAGATGACTCCTGTTGACTTTGTGAGCAAGAGTATCGTCCACCTCGCCACACAGACACAGGCAAACCAGACGATGTTCCACCTGGGAGACCCCGATCCGGTTAACATTCGATCCGTTTTCGAGAACCTGAACACGCTTGGGTATCCCACCAAGCCTCTCCCCTGGGATGAGTGGGTAGCTCTCTGGTCCGAAAAGCGCGGTCTCGCCAAGGGTGGAGATGGTTCATTCACTGTCGACATTCTTCGCAGTGGCATGCCGACCGTGGAGTTCCTGCGCGGAATTGTCGTCCTCGACAACTCCCTGACTAGACCCTTCCGATCGGTAGTTGAGCGACCCAAGGTGGATGCCCTGCTGCTCGAGACATACACTCGTCACTGGTTCGCTCGAGGATGGCTTCCCCGAGCACCCATTCGCCAGCAAGCTCTTGCTCCTAAGCCCATCGTTCGAGGACCTCTGAGCGGAAAGGTCGCTGTCGTGACTGGCGCGTCCTCAGGCATTGGCGCAGCTGTCGCTTCTGCCCTGGCGAAGGCAGGGTGTGCCGTTGCTCTGGGTGCTCGCCGCCTGGACGCTTTGGAATCCGTCAAGCGCCAGGTTGATGTCCACGGTGTCAAGTGCGTTATTCGATCCACTGATGTCACCAGCAAGACGCAGACCGAAGATCTTGTCAAGGCAGCCAGCGAAGAGCTTGGCCCCGTCGACATCCTCGTCTCATGCGCTGGTGTGATGTACTTCGAGATGATGAAGAACACCAACTTCGACGAGTGGGAACGCACTGTTGACGTCAACTGCAAGGGTCTCCTGAATGCCCTCGGAACTACCGTGCCCGGCATGCTTGAGCGTGGCAGCGGTCATATCGTCGCTATCTCCTCGGATGCCGGACGCAAGGTCTTCCCCGGTCTGGGTGTCTACTCAGCCAGTAAGTTCTTCGTCGAGGCTACACTCCAGGCATTGCGTCTCGAGACCGCCGGTGCTGGCTTGCGCGTGACTGCCATCCAGCCTGGTAACACAGCCACTCCATTGTTGAACATGTCGACGGATACAGAAGCTGTTAAGAAGTTCGGAGAGCCCTCTGGTGCGAAAATCCTTGAGCCGTCCGATGTGGCGAATTCGATTGTTCATGCTCTTTGCCAACCAGAATACGTCTCTGTCAATGAGATTCTGGTTGAGCCTCGTGATGAACCTATTTGATATCTTTACCCTGAATGGGATCTAGTGTCTGAAATACCTAGATAGACTTATAGCTTATTTTATTATTTGCTTCAAAGAACCACTTCTTCCAAATCACTAAATTAAAGAACTCATACCTCGTTCACAGCATGTGATTGAACCGTCTTGCGATCGTAACCAGACGGGCCAGCCTTTCCAGCCTGATCCTCATCCTCCAATGCAGTTAAAACACTATCTTTCCCCCCAACCTCCTGACCATCTATCTCCGCCTGGAACTCCTCCCGCTTCGGCAGTAGGTATCTCACATCAATATACCTCAAAGCACAGGTCATAATAATAACGAGAACCAACAAAGCCAACGCAGACTGCCATCCATATTTGTAATATGGTGCCTGAGTAGCGGGCCACACAAGAACTTGCGACCAAGCCGAGATAGCATAATAACCAGCAACCGAAACACCAACAACAAGTGAGCGTACCTCGGGGTCTTGAGGAATCAGATCAGAAAGCCAGGCGAAAATCAGAGGTGCCGTGCCGAGACAAATATATGAGATGAAGTAAGACGCATAGGCAGCTGAAAGAGCCACCGTATTGGGGTGTGAAGTCCAAATGCTCATGATAATGCACGGAATGATCCCGATAACAGCCTGGAGCACGATGAGCGTCCATCGAGTTCGTAAGAAATCAGATAAAAGAGCCCAAATCCACACGAAAACTACATTTATCGCAGACCCTCCGATCGGAATAGCGTTGACCTCGGACGTACTCCACCTCTGGCTTCCATCGGGATTCTTGAGCGATTTCAAGAAAAGCGAGAAATACACATAACCATAGGTCCCTAGAACAGTGGCAGCATAAAGTGTCGCAACAAAGTAAACGACCCAGCCAGAGAATGTCCTCTTCGCACTAGCCCACGTAATACGCTTCGGTTCAGCGCGACCATTGCGAGCGAGACGCTCCATGGACATTTCGCCGTGGTTCTTCTTGAACCAGAATGCGCGCGGGTTGGGCTTGTTGGGAGTGTCTGGGATCATGAAGAAGCCTGCGAAGCCCCAGACGACTGTGATTATGGCATTGATTACGAATAGCCAGCGCCACCCTGCTAGGCCACCGGTGCCGTCCATTGTGCTGGAGATGGAGGCTTGCATGAAGCCTGCAAATAAAGTTCCCATCCCTTGGCACGAGTGGTAGAAACCCATGCGTTTGGCTAGCTCTGTTGGGGTGTACCAGTACACTAGTAGATGTTAGTTCCTGGCTTGTAATTTGATGTGGTAGTCTACTTACTAAGTAAGGTCATGAATCCTGGCCATGCTGAGCTCTCGCAAAGACCGAGGAATACGCGCAAGACGTATACTTGCTTCGCGCTGGTGGTCATGGCCATAAGTCCAGTCATTAGACCCCAGATCAATTCCAGACCGGGAAGCCAATAGCTCGGACGGACGTAGGTCATGATAATTTGTGAGGGGATCAGCATGATGCAGTATGCGACATTGAAGTAGGTCGTGAATCTACATAGGATCCGGGGATGAGTATCTATTAACATGTGCAAAGACTGGGAATCTCACAAGTTCAACTCGTCACCATAGAGATGAAGATCCTCCTGCATCCCAGAGACGTAGGCATTATTAATATTTTGCTGATCAAGATACTTGATAATCTGAGACAGGCAACCGAATGTCAAGAAGAAAGTATCAAGCCGTCGCACGAGCGCTTTCTCCTCGGGAGACCTCTCAAAGGCAGGCGCCGACTCCGACGGAGTACGGCGAAACATGTTGAAGTTCCCCATAGTGGACGGACGAGGAAGTAAAGGGGTCTCACACGAGACCGCTGAGGCCATGTTCAATATTTATCTAGTAGAAACGGGAAACCAAAGCAGTGGTCAGTCGCGTGCAGATCGAGGGGTACAAAGCCGATAAGCTTGTCCGACCAATAGTCGCTCCTCTCGGGAGGCTAAAGCAACCTCGGAATGACTCCGAGCTCTGCAAATTTGACCTCAAGATGGGCAAACCCCGCTCCAGCTGGTGTTTCTTGGCTTTAAATGGCATATGGTGAAGGTCGAGGCGAGGGGCGCCGTGCGCCGAGTCCCCGTTTCTGGGTACCGGGCGTGTGGCTGGTGCGCTAGGGGCTGCCGAATGCCACTTTGTTTCCCTGGGCGCTTCTGGCCGGTTGGAAAATTGCCCTTCTAGTGTTTGATCTCGAAAAGATCACGATAGCAATGTTATGAGTCGTGGGCATGTAAACCTTTTTGGAGAGGTGTACGAGATAGCGGACTTTCCCCGCACGGAGTCAAGAGCCATGGATCCCGATCAGGTCTTTGATTACATTTGCATCCACATATAAGCATCTGACCAGGCCTGTCTTATCTCGCACTTCGGTATCGTTTCTTTTTTGACAATGTCGCCCGATGTCGGCTCAAGCAAAAGCCTGCCAAATGCAACCCCCTGTCTTAGTTACTGGCAACGAACGACTCGGGGATTTCCCTATCTTTTCGAACATCATCTCAACCCCGTGCCCGAGACATCCAAGTATGTCATTATCGGTTCGGGAATCTCCGGTGGCCTCACTGCATTCTCACTACTGGAAGCCGGTGTGAAAGCAGAGGACCTCATCATTCTTGAGGCGCGCGAGGCAGCTAGCGGGGCGAGTTCTCGGAATGCTGGCCATGTTCGACCTGATGCCTTTCGAGGTTTCAGCGCTTATGCAAAAGTTCACGGTCCGGAACAGGCCCTCAAAATCATTGCCAATGAGCGTCTTGTTTTGGAAAAGGTCGACGACTTTGTCAAGAAACACAATGTGCAGTGCGATTTCAATCTAACAACAACATTTGACGTCTGCATGACCGAAGAATTCGCAAAGTACGAGGCGGAGAGTCTCGCGGCGTATGGACTTGCAGGAGGCGACATTTCGCACATCAAACTCTATGAAGGAAAAGAGGCTCAGGAAAAGACGAGGATCCCAGGGGCAGTAGCTGCTTACGAATGGCCCGCTGGTTCCAGTCACCCAGCTAAGCTGGCACAATTTCTGCTCCAATCCGTGATAGAACAGGGAGCAAAGCTATTCACAAACTGTCAAGCCGAAGAAATCAAACGAAACGGCGACAGGTGGGATATTCTTACATCAAAGGGCGTTGTGACAGGAGAGAAAATCATCCACTGCACGAATGCCCACGCTGCCCAGCTTTTGCCGCACTTGGAGCCTTATTTCCGACCAAACCGTGCCCAGGCACACACTTTGGTTCCGACACCAGCCTTCGCATCTAAAAATGCCCTGCAAAGCACCTTCTCCCTGCGCTACAGCCTCCACCACTTCTACTCGCTGATTCAACGACAAGGAGACGGAACCCTGGTTCTGGGAGTATCGCGATCTAATCCGACTCTCAGTGTCGAGACATTAGCCAGCCGGTTCAGTACCGATGATTCCAAATTCAATGAAGAAATAGCGGAAGATGCACTTCGCAGTTTTGATACTCTCTTTCCCGACTTCCATCTCAAGCAAGCTCGTCATGGAGAGGGTCTGCAGGATGCTTGGACGGGTATTATTGCCATGACTACGGACTCTGTGCCTTTTGTTGGGGATCTGGGCGATGGGCAGTATATCTGTGCTGGGTTCAATGGGCATGGAATGGCGAGGATATTTACTTGTGCGCCTGGTGTGGCTAAGCTTGTGCTTGGTGGGGAGTGGAGTGAGACTGGCCTGCCTGAATGCTTTGAATTTAACCAGGAGAGACTTGCGCGGTTGTCGAATGGGGAGCTACCATCAATATGGTAAGACATGAAGTGGCCAAGTGCTGTGTTATTCGACGTTTTGTATATAGGTAGTCGATGAACTCGAGAAGCTAGTGATTAGAAGGACTTCATTTTTGTATATTCGGTTCTCAAGTGCTCATATTCTGCTTGGAGTGGAATGCTTAGCGCCAAGCATACGATAAATTGGGGATAAGCAGCTAATGACTCACATCTGTAAAATGAATTGCACACTCATTCGCATGTCATACCGCACGGTTCCACGGTGTGGGGGCAGCCCCCGCATTATCCACAACTTATCAGCACCAACTTCCGCAAATTTTCACCATAACCTCAACTCCACCAACAGCCAACATGTCTACCTCCAGCCAGTCCAGGGCCGCCAATGAGTTCCGCAGTGATACATTCACGACTCCCACGCCATCCATGCTGGAGGCAATGGCGAATGCCACCTTTGGCGATGACGTGTATCAAGAAGACAAGATGACTGCCGATTTTCAAAACGAGATCGCCCGATTGACTGGAATGGAGGATGCTCTTTTCATGTTATCAGGAACCATGGGAAATCAGATTGGTGTTCGTGTTCATCTGTTTCAACCGCCTCATTCCGTGCTTTGTGATTATCGGGCACATGTCTATGCGGAGGAGGGATCTGGGTTGGCTGTTTTATCCCAGGCTATGGTGACACCGGTGCATCCTAAGAATGGGCTTTATTTGACGCTGGAGGATGTTGAGAATTGGGTCGTTCTTGGGGACGATATTCACACCGCGCCCACGAAGGTCATTTCTCTTGAATTGACTATCGGTGGTGTTCTCACGCCCATCGAGGAGATCAAGAAGATTTCCAACTTTGCCCATGCAAATGATATCAAGGTCCACTGTGATGGTGCTCGATTGTGGAATGCCTCTGCTACTACCGGTATATCATTGGCGGAATACTGTCAATACTTCGACAGTGTTTCTATGTGTGTATCGAAGGGTCTTGGCGCACCCGTTGGCGGTGTTCTTGCTACCACCAAAGCAAACATCAAGCAAGCCAGGTGGCTTCGCAAGCAGCAGGGTGGTGGTATCCGGCAGGCTGGTGTTTTGACAGCTGCTGCCATGGTTGCACTGAAAGAAGTGTGGCCAACCATGAAGGAAACGCATGCCAAGACGAAGAGACTTGAGGAGGACCTAAAGACTATGGGGGTGGTGCCGCAAATCCCGGTTGACACGAACTTTTTCTTCATTGACGCCGAGAAGTCTAATATCGACATGGGCATTCTGCTTGAGCAATGCCAAAAGTTCAATGTCAAGCTGCAAGATGCGCGGATTTCTATGCATCATCAGGTCAGCGATGAGGCGATTGAGAATCTCAAGTCTGCTATCGCTGAAGCGTTGATCTTAACCAAGAACTTGCCGCCTGGATATGCTTCCAAGATCAAATCAGCTGGGTACGGCACATCTTCGAGAATGAATGAGTATAATTAGGTGAACTTTGGATGTAAAATAGATGTTTTTGAATAATGTCAGAATGTACTTTGCTGAAGTATACAAGTACTTACAGTGCGTCCCGAAACTGGTGCAACTACCTACATTCTTCGATTGACTTTCCTTCCCCTTACGCTTAGACACACTAGTCTATATTGGGAGTTCTTCCGGAATGCCCCTGTAAGTTGCGTATGTATTGCTTCTTACGTAGAATACATCGTAATTTCAGACATGCATTCGATTGTAAATTAAATATATCTGACACATCCATACCGCTCCTCCAAAACAGCTTTTCTTAGAAGGTATATTAGAAGGTATACATAACGATCAATCACGAGTGGTCCAATCAAAGATAGCTCTAAACCTAGCTCCTTCCAAGTATGAGCTTATCTATGACATGATCCACAGTGGCGAACTATCTATGAATGAGATAGCACTGGCCACTAGTTGTAACAAGAGCACTATCTCGATAGTCTCTTCCAATATAAGAATGTTTGGCAGGTTCAAAGAACCGCAAATTAATGGCGGATGAACCTGTAGTATCACTCCAGTCATGCTCGAGGCTTTGTGTGACCATCTGATTGAAAAGCCTACGTTATATCTGGGCGAGATAGTGAATTTTCTATGAGATGAGTTCGCTCTTCGAGTAACGAAAGCGAGCATCAGTCGCGCCCTTCAGCCCAAAGGCTAGTCAAGAAAGACTACTTAGGTCAAGAGCCGAAAACGCAACCTTGACCTTCGGGACGAATACCATCATTTGATCTCAGACTTCAAGTCTTACCACCTTGTCTATATTGATGAATCTGGATGTGATAGAGGATAGGCTTCCGGCGAACGGGTTAGTCCCTACTTGGTACTGTATCGGTTCAAGTGTCAAAATTTCATCGTGATTAGCGTTATCACATACTGCCTACGTATGCTTAAGACTGCATTGTTTTGTCTCAGGTATTCTGGTGTTCAACTGACGCGTCCGTCTTTGAGGGATTTTTCGAGCAGCTTCTCGAGCACTGTGGGAAGTTGACTGTACCGAGTGTGGACGTATGATCCGGACCGAGGACCTTCTCGTAGCCTGCCAGGGCTCGTTGGTACACCTCCTCTGCCTCTTTCAGATTCTCCTAATCAGTGTAGAGGTTCCCTAAACCACGGAGTGCTCCCCATACCGCAATGATGTCATCTAACCATTTCCCGTAAGACACATGTTTGGTTTGCGGAATAAACCGTTGCTGAAGCTCCGATACAAGGATTAGATAATATCATATTTTTTGATACCACCGATCAGGTTGACCGTTTTCTATATCATGCCACTTGAGAGTCATTGCGGAGGTCAGGATAAATATTATCAACCAATCAATCACGAGTGTACTGTAAGCATGATGCAGCGAGAGCATGAACTTGACCCTGTAAACTTCCTCGGTTAAGATGTAACATAAGTTGTCCCTGTTTTCTGAAGATACGGCAAATCCAGTTTCATTTGAAATCAACAATTTGCCATCAAACATATTGCCGACTACCGTACCAAAGAATGGGTTCCGCAAGGCATAGCCCCTCAATATAATCGGGAGCCCTCACAAAGAACATACTTCGGCCGAATCTGGATGGGCTTGGTAAGGCTCGGGTGGCTTTAACTTGCCACTCGGGAACTCACGGAAGCGAATGAATATCCGTCGCAACCGGATCCAAGTTTGGTAAAGACTACTCGAACCATGGTAGAAGATACCTTACAATGATGGCCAAAGGGCTGTTCAGAAATTGAAAAAAGTCAAACAATTTATGTTCGTGTCTTTCACGTTGTCTATAAGCATGATATCTATAGTCTATAACAAAATCAAACATTTATACAATCCGCGCATATCCAGTATGCGACCACAGGATGAAGAACTTTCAATCACAAATGCTTTTTCATTTTGACATTTTGACAGATGAATAATCCCGACACCAACGCCTGGGACATAAAAACGCCGAGCAAAGCAGGAAAATGAAAGAAGGAAACTGCTTAGCCCAGAGTGACGACGTAGGTCGCGCTAGTCGAGCAGGAGAGGGTGTTGACATCGTCAGGGTGCTGGTAGGAATCGGCACAGTCGGTGTCACCGGGGGCACAGGTGGCGGTAGTGCAGCTGGAGTCACTGGGGACGACAGAGAAGCCGTTGGTGACAAAGTCGGAAGAGCTATCCATGTTGATGGAAGACATGTCCCAGTAGAGAGTGTCGGAGTCGACGGTGTACTCGAACTGGAGGACACTGTCGGTGTCGCTCGTGGTGGTAGACAGCTTGATGGAGATACCGCCACCGTTGGAGTTGGTCTGCCACGCCTGGCTAAAGGTGCCACCGCCGCTGCTGAGGGTCTGCATCTCGCCGGGGTCGGCGGAAGTGGTCCACATGTAGACATCGTCGCTCATGTTGTTGACGAACTGGACACTGCCGGAGCCCGAGTCACGGGCACGGTGAGGCAGAGCAGCAGCAGTGGCAGCGAGGAGGCCGGTGAAGAAGACGGTGGAGAAGATCATCTTGAATGTGGTAGTCGTGTTGACTTTGTCAAAGGACAGTATAAGTTTGGTAAAAAGAAAGGTCTTGTGTATAAAGACAGACAAAAGATTGTCAAGAGAGAGTGTGGATCTGAAAGAGAGTGATCAGATCGTAGCAAGAGAAAGACACAAAAAGATAGTGTAGTCGAAGGACTGTAGTGATTGATGAGAAGAACAACATCGTGGGGTGTCGAGCTATTTATCCTTTCTGGATTTGGAGTTGTGGCGACGTCTGGACCCCGAACCCATTCCACCACCTTCTCTCCATGGAAGGACTCTTGAGTTTCGGACGAGACGTTCGATGACTTCCTGGGGTTCGCCAATGATCTACAATGGTGTGGAGCCGGTACGCACCCGAAGGTCTCGAACATCTTTCGCCATCGCCGGATTTAGAAGGCCTTCGACAGATCTCTAACTTTTGGAATTTTCCATCCTTCCATTGCACACGAATGGTACAGCATGTTGTTCGCTGGGGACCTGGAGGAACAAGACAGATTTGGAGAAACTGACATCAGAGGCTTTTCCCCTTGTTCTTTTCTCTTGGTTCGACGCGAATGAGTTTGCGCCGCCCCTCCAAAATGGGCTTCAAACTTTGAGACCCTGAAAGGGCTTGCAGGCACAGAGAAACCGAACCAGATCTGTCCTACGTGAGGTGCCGAAGGGGGGAGAAAGGACTGGAAACTTGGTAGAGGGCGGAAGAATCACCCTTGCCGAGTTGTATCCGAGTTCAGTCGCCCTGACCTCAGTCGCCACGCGTTTGAGTGTCTTAGCCACCCCAGAGTTTTAGTCCGCGTGGCATATGGAAATGAGTAGAATAATGGTCACTAAGCATGACTGTACTGTATAGATGCAAGTCTTGCTGTCGCAGTGGGGCTACCCCATAGATCTGCATACCGGGGATCTACAAGATGTAGGTTGAGATCAGGGACTCGTACTTTGACCTGAATTTCGAAAGCGCAAAACTAAGAAACTTCTTAATTCAACAGGTCCAGGTGTACATTGGCATGAGATCAAGGCAACAATACTTCTCAAAAACGAAGTCCGCCGGTCCGGGGCCTGTCATCTAAAGCCAAGACAACCCAACTTTGGCCACAACGCTACCCACTTGGACCCCGGAGAACTGTTTGGTCTAGACTCGAGCCTCAAGATTCCTATCTAGAACTCTTGGCATTTTGTCAAGTCCCTTATGACTCTGCCAAGCAAGAGGCACGAGAACTTGCTTTGCATCTAGAACATGGCTGCCAAGACCAGAAGTAGAAAGATCTTCGGCCGGGTCGACCTTGTTTCTCTATCGCATGTTTCTATACTTATCAAGAGCAACTTGGCACCCTGTTCAGCCGCCTGCCCAGGCCCATGCTCTCGACTAATAATATTTGTGACATCATATCGACTCTGCCTGTACTCAACCATTCATTGTGAACCCCCTTTTGCAACCCATACACGCCACAATATGGCCTGCTTAATGATCACCCCCTCATTTACCCCTCATAAGAAAATTCTGGAGGCACAAAGATTTACCCAGAGCGTTCCTTGGTAGACGTGCGACGTGAAAATTTGGTGGCCTACAGCGCGGATAATATATCCCCTTCCGTCGCCACCCGCACCAGCCTCACACCATTCGTGCCTCAGGCCTTAGAAACACGGCTGGGCCGACAACGGAGCACCCAAATCTATTCAGATGAAGAGTAACAATGACTCGAAATGAAGATCAGAAGATCTATACCACTCATTTCTCCTCTCGCTCCACCACAGATACCTCCGACACCTTTCAAAAGCCAATAAGCAAGGAGCTATAAGCACCAGCCGCCAAACCCCACCATGTTACCCTCCGACCTCGGCCACCGAACTAAACGTCTGCCACGACAGTGAAGGTCTATAAGTTCAAGCAATATCACAACAAATTCCACAAACAAGAAAGAAAATCAACTCTCATTGAGTCTTACTCAAATAAGTTCCACTTCTACTTCTCCACCATTCAACACATCCACCAAAATGGCCAAAGAAACAGCAACCTACACCCACGGCCACCATGCCTCAGTCGTCCGCTCCCATAGCTGGCGCACTGCATCCAACTCAATAGGCTTCCTCCTGCCCCATTTGAAACCAAACATGAGAATTTTAGATATCGGCTGCGGCCCAGGAACTATCACCGTTGACGTGGCAGCTCTGATTCCCCAAGGCCACATCACAGGCCTTGAACGCGTCGGCTCAATCCTCACACAAGCACGCGCCCTCGCTGAAGAAAAAGGCATTACAAATATTGATTTCGTCGAGGGAGATGCCAACGGTCTATCCTACGAAGATGGCACCTTTGACATTGTCTTCTGTCATCAGGTTCTACAGCATGTTGGTGAACCCGTGGGCATGCTAAAGGAGATGAAGCGCGTTACGAAGACCGGTGGAATCGTCGCAGCGAGGGAGGCTGATTATAGTGTTTTCGCATGGTATCCTGAACTACCGGGCCTGAAGACTTGGCAGGAGTTGTACGGTCGTATCGCGAGAAAGAATGGGGGTACGCCGAATGCGGGCCGTGTGTTGCACACGTGGGCCAAGAAGGCGGGGCTAAGCCCGAAGTGTTCGGCTACGATGTGGTGCTATGCGGACAAGGGGGACACGAAGTGGTGGAGTGAGAGTTGGGTTGAGAGATCGCTTTATTCCTCATTTGCGACTACGGCACTGGAGAATGGGATTGCGAGCCAGGGGGAGTTGCAGGCGGTTTCGGATGCTTGGAAGGAGTGGGGGGAGCATGAGGATGCTTGGATTGTAATTCCTAGTATGGAGATTCTGTGTTTTAAGGAGTAGAGTTCAAGTTTACAGGCGAATGGAAGTGATAAGCGATGCATTGGTTTAAGGTATCATTGTAGTAGATGCAGGTGTAGATCGCGCCAGGTTATGCAAAATGTCGTAGTTGTCATGCACACATTAGATGGTGGGGATCCGAGCAACTGACGGCCGGCCCCGTTCGTACGTCGCGTCCGAATTGCCAAGAATTATTTGCAATAGAGAGAGCAGACCGAACTTTCCACATGAGGCTGTGCTATGAAGGCGGTGGTGGTATAGTGGAAAAGATCTTTAGAGGGTCCGCTACTCAAAGAGCGGGTCCGAGATCGGCGTGGCCAACAACATGACAGCGGACCAGTGAACCGGCCGCGTCGGAGAATGGCTTAGTAAAGTGGTTCAATATCTGCCTGCGCCATACGACGAAAGAGTTCGGTTCCGAAGACAGTTTTTGGAGAGAGTTTTCAATGCGGCGGCTTGCCACGTCATTGGACATCCGTCGCTCAAGATTCGGGCACGAATTCGTAGCGATCCCAGTTCTCAGCGACCCACCACTGAGCAACGTGCGCTGCATCTTTAATCCATTGAACGGCTTCTTCGCCATGCTCATTTGCCACTTGTTCTAGTAATGGAGGCAAGGTGAAGGACTGGAGGGTCTTCTCCTCATGAGGGTCGGAATCAATATCGGAGAAGCGCCACTCCACATCAGGGACCATTGGGATCACGATGCGGTAGGACTTATTTGCCGATCGTAGGGCTAGCCAGGTGGCGCCGGTGTTCATGACGGTGAATTGCCAGTCGGGATTGCCATCCTTCTCGGGCACGAGCTCTCGAATCATTGATTGTCCTTCGTAGAGAGGGAGGAGATCCTTGATTGCGTGTGTTGCCTTTTCGTCCAGGGATGCGGACTCAACCAGAAGATCTAGGATTGTCGGGAGAATCTGAAGAGACGTGACACGGCCGTCGATGTTGATTGGTGGTAGCTGCGGGTGAGAGAAGACCATGGGCACGTGGAAGTTGGCGACGTGCGGGTTGTCATAAGGTGTGATGCCGCCATCTTCAATGAGAGAGATGCCGTGGTCGCCCACCATGACAATTAAAGTCTCATTGGCAACGCCATGCTCTTCCAGTACCTCTGTCAACTCTCCAAGCCATTTGTCTGCGACGCCGATCGTGTTGAGGTATCGGTTGATGTTCTTGTTATGATTGAAGACACTAGAGTGAATCAACTCCTCGTAGTTTTGGCCCGGCGGCATATCCCACGGATGATGCGTTTGCCCTGTCAGATGAGTAATAAAAAGACGCTCATGATGCTTTTCGGAATGCTTTAGGGCCTTGGAGAAGTATTGTCGCAGTTCATGCTCGGGGTAGCCCCAGAAGTTGAACTTCTCAGGAGCCTTGCCATCCTTATTCTCCCAGTCCTTGGTGATCGTCTTGTCTGTTATCTTGTCCTGGAATCCCATGGCTGGGATGAGAAGATTCTGATTGTCGTAGTTATCGTCAATACTCTGCATGAAAGTCGAGTGCCAGGGCCAAGTGGTGTAGTCGTCCGACTTCTTCGCCACTTCCGTGCCGTTGGATAGCGAATTCAATGCACTTAGTAGTTGCGGCATACAAGGCTCGTACATATGGTGAAGATACTCGCGGTTGAAATCGACGACCAAAGGTGCGATGCCACATGTGCTTGCCAGGATACTCTTAAGGGTGAAGGTGTCACCGGTGTAGGCATTGGTCATGTGGAGACCTCCGTACGGTTCAACATCATATCGGTCGAATCCAGATGGAGTGTTGGTGAATCTCTCGGCATTCCAAGTGAGATTCGCAAGTCTCTCCTCGACTTCCTCAGGGATACTACCAGAGAAGGATTCACGAATGAGATCGACCAAGTGGGATTCTTTGCGCAGAGGAAAGACGTCGTCTCGGGTGCTTTCCAGCTTGAGTAGGAAAACATGTTTAATGTTAATATCGCCTTTGGTCAAAGCGTCCCTCAATGGCCCGAGAATGCTTTGGTCGAGGTTGCTGATTTTGAGAGGATCCTTGTTTGGATCGTAATGCAAAGCACCACTATCGTTTGATCCTGCGTACCAGTCTCGGAATCCTGCCAGTTGCTCTTCCGGTAGCCAATCCAGCTTTGACGGCGTACCCAGCGCTGTATGATTATAAAGCCAACTGTAGTCGCCCTCCAATGGCGGAAGATCGATAGAAGATGTCTGTTGATGAACCGGGGGTTTTTTAAAGGGGGTCACAATCACCGTTTGCGAGAGAAAGGAATATGCCGTATTCGACGGACGAACGCAGCGTAGCAAAATGACAAAGATCGCGACTGAGCCCACCACTATGCGCAGTAAAAGAGAAGGCTGGGAACTGTGTGACGCCTGAGGAGATTTGCTCGACCCCAGCATAGCCTCGGATTCGTTATTCTCCTCATCCCATTCCTGGCGAGCAACCTGTTCATAGCTCCTTGGGCCTGTTTCCGTCTTTCGTTTCCAGAAGAAGAGGGGTGTCACGGTCGAGTTGAGAATGCGCACGGGAACCCATATTCCGTTGTACAGGTAAGGCGTCGACAGCCAAGCAACTGCGCTGAAGGCGATTTCGACAATTATCATCCCCGTTAAACCGGTCAGCAGGGTTTTGATGGCAGCGGGATCGCGGTGGAAGTAATGCGCTTGTCGCCAATGGATTTCGGCGCCGGTTTGGAAGTAGAAGGAGATGTTGGCCGCGGCCAGGCCGGAGATTGCCAAACTACTATTGGTGATCGTTAGCAGATTTCGTGAATCATTCCAAAGATTCACCTACCCGGGAATAGCTGACAGTGCAGCCAGCACACGCATCCATCTCCGGCCAAAGTTTTGGGTAAGGAAGAGCGCAATGAGAATGCAAATGACATCCTGTAAAAAAAAAGTTGGGCCCCAAAGAAGGAATTGGTCGATGGATAATGAGTTGAGATGAGAGTAAATGTGGAGTAGTTTGGCGCTGATTACGCCGATGAATAGTAGGCCGAAGAAGTACTTGCGCGATGCTGGCCAGTATACGTCAAACCATACGCTCGGGGAGAGTAGACTGCGGAGCAAATCCTTGGACCGGAAGTCGGGCTTCATAATGGAGTGATTACTCTGCAGAGTCTAGGCACGAGACAAAACCAAGACACCCGTGCCCTGAGGCTACAGGGGAAGTAGCTACAGGGGGAGAAAGAAGGTAAAGAAGGCAAGACAGTCTAGAAAGGAAGATGGTCTGCCTTGGGGTGTCACCTCTGTTGCCTGTTGCCTGTTACCTGTTCTCTTGACAAGTCTAACCCATTTTCCATTAAAAATGTAAAAATGTAAAAACGTCGCGCGTTTCGACAGTACAGTAATACTGCATAAGTCTGAAGTCTAGATCCACATGGCTCGTGGTTATCGAATTAAAAGTCCACAATCTTGCGCATGTCGTATTCCTGGATCGCAGACATACCCCTTACCCCATAGTGACGGCCTTACCAGTCGCCAGGCAAAAAATCCACCCTGTATCACATTAGAAACCTCGGCCCAGGCCTCCGGACCCCTCGGCTGTCGCTATTGTTTACCAGAATCGCAAACCACGGATTTTAATGATCGAACACCGAACTAGCATAATCCCATTGAAGATCGAGAGGGTGGTTTCACGAAAACCAAATTTTCAGGGTCCCGCCTGAGACCTTCTCCACTTTATCCACGGGGTTTCAGGGATCATTCGTATTCCAGGCGTGCGAGATTGCCTTCTCGGGCATTTCGTCCCATGCATAAGCACGCCACGCCAATAAAATGCAATCTTATTTTTAGGCCGGTCAGCTTTCGCTGCCTGAATTTACCCCTGATTTCTTCTCATTGCTGTTTACAATGACGTGTTAGGAATGGTCGACTCGCGAATTCGCTCTAGACAGG
Organism: Penicillium atrosanguineum; assembly: GCF_028827265.1. Lineage (NCBI taxonomy): Eukaryota > Fungi > Ascomycota > Eurotiomycetes > Eurotiales > Aspergillaceae > Penicillium > Penicillium atrosanguineum. The sequence goes on along the minus strand of NW_026623133.1, from coordinate 706,759 downwards.
CTATGACTATAATCTTTTACCGAGTATGAAAGCACTATATTCACAGTATCGTGCGATGCAGTTTATTCATTCAGGTCATAAGCTTTTATCAGCAAAGTAGGCACAAACCGGGAGCGACGGATCGCGGGTCCCAGGCAGCAGCGTAGGAACTAGGGTCCCACTCAAAAGTCATCCAGACTCTGGTACTCCTTGGGGAACTGCTTCCGCACGTACTCCATGTATGTCTTCCAGCGGTGCAGATCATTCGATGCCTCGGCATTGGGGAACGCCTTGCTGAGTTCCTTGGTGATCTTCAAAATGCCCAGCGATGCCTCCTGAGCCTTCTCCAGCTCTTGCTTTACGGCGTTGTCCTTGGGTTTGAATGAGAGGACCTTGGTGTACTGTTCTGCGAGCAAGTCTAGACGGCGCTCGGTCTCCTCGGGGGCAATGGTGATCAACTTGGTAGTCATTAGGTTGCTGATGGCACGGATATCCTGCTCGTCGTCGATACCGGCTAGGACTCGACTGTACAGTTCGGCCATGTGCGTGCGGGAGACAGAGGTGTCGAGGGATGCGTAAAGAGTTTCGTAGGCACTCTGAAATCATTGAGTTAGTATAGTAACTAGAAAACCGATATGGGGCTTCTTACCTTGCGCAAGTCGAGCCCGTCATCCACCTTGTGTTTAAACGGACCCATCTGCACCTCGCGGATCAGCTCTGGCTTTATCTGTGTATCGCCAAAGACGGCGGGGAGTAGTTCGTCCAGGTGGGGAAGAAGTAGGTTCATTTTATTGTGGATGGCGGAGTTCAGGGTGGTCAATGCAAGTCGGTGGTTGCCCAGGTCGCTGTCGGCGAGCATGTTGGTCAGAAGGGGCACCATCAGGGGACGAAGGACGTTGTTGTAGGCATCGCTTGAATCAGCAAGCGTATACCGGAAGGCAGAGATGACTACGCCGCGGATAACGACGTCTTGAGTAGAAAGATGCTCCTGGAAATGAGGAATGTATGCCACCGGATCGATCAGAGCAAGACGGCCAACACACTCGGCACCTACGGCCCGGTTATCCTCTTCCTCCGAAACGACGAGGAGAGACTGCCATAGCTTGGAGGCAGAAGGCGCGAGGTCAGGGCGTACCACCTCAGGATGCTGGAGCAACTCGCGAACTGAATGGAGGAGAAGGTAGCTCTGGGGGTTGAATTTGGTCAATCCGTTCAACAGAATAGGCAGATAGGCTTTGACACTTCCAGCTGCTGCGTTGCCGAGGGCAGTGGCAGCCGCCAAGCGGACATGGTCGGAGGGAGAGTTAAAGTGGGCAATGAACAAATCGGGGGTAAGGGAGCACTCGGCACCCATCCGCAGTCCGATCTCGCCAAGAATTGCCAGGGCAAGACACTTGCGACTGTCGTCCTGGGCAGATTGCAACTCGTTCGAGAAATCGTCCATCTTGACACCTAGGTTGGGTCCGCCATGCACTAGAAGGGTTCCAACGGCCCGACCAACGACAGAGGAGTCGCCAGTAATGCCAACATTCTGTAACAAATTTTGCATCAATTGGGCACCGGCACCTTCCTCGCCAATGACCTTGACTAGAAGAAGCAGAGCCTTCAGGACGGTGCCAACCAACGGTTGCTTCACAATGGCACAGATCGACGAGATCAGAGCATCATTAACCAGCGTCTTGGAGTTTCCGGGGACCAGCTTAGCAAATATGATCAAGGTGGGAGTAAGCAGGTGGAAATCTGGAGCGGCCAGGAGAGGCAGCAAGACATTCTCTAGAGTCGTCATGGCGGTAGCATTGAGGTGTGAGCGAGTGTTGGAGTTCATGGCAATGCTGCGAAGAGCTTCCAGACATGAGCCTCGCAAAGCACGGTCAGCCTTGCGAAGGTTAGAGCCAAGTTCCAGAGTCACATCGTTGACCCAATCACCCGTCACGTCCTGCTTGCGGTCGGCTAGGACCACAACATCGTCGATGGCACGAACGGCCGCTAAACGGGTTGTCTCGTTCTTGACGCGATCAGACAGAACCGTAAGTCCCTGAGACCTGCGGTCGGCTGACAGATACTCCATGCCTCGTTCACCCGACGTGCGGGCCAGGATGACACCGAAGACGTGAATAGCCCGCTGACGGACTTCAAGGTCAGCGCTGGTGTCAGCGATGCGGGCAAGAACCACATCGTAAAGCTTTTCCAGTTGCATGGCCATATCAGAAGCATTGGACGAGGCCCGAGGTGGAGTCAAGGCCTTGACGATTTGCTCCACGGCGCCCAAGGCCTCGCTGCTAACCTTGTAGTTGCGCTCATTCACAGCACCGACGACGCCGGGAACGAGGGCGATCAGGAAGGGCAAAAGTGCATCAGACAGGTGGGTCTCCGCAATGGCAGAGATCAGGCCCAGAGTCTCAATTTGTAGAGTCCCTGCACTGACAGCCGCACCCGAGTGGGCCGCCGAGCTTCCTGAAAGTGATGATGTCTTGAGGGCGTCCGCGATAAGGTCTTCGATCTGTTGAAGGTGGTCTGCCAGGCCTCCGTAGCGAACCAACGAAAGGCTCTTTAGCAGAATAATGGCGGCTTGTCGAAGAGGCATCGAGGCTTGCTTCCAGGCCTTCACCAGGCTCTGCACGATCAGGGGCACAGAACGGGCCAATTCAGCCTGCGGGCCGGACTTCGGTGAGGAGGGAACAACGGGTGAGTCGATCACAGAGGACGTGCCGACACTGGGCTCAAAGTCGACCATACTAGCATCGCTGTCCTGGCGTCTCCTCTTGCGAGAATTCCTAGATCCGCCAACCGCCTCGAGGAATCCATTAGAAGTGACGACGACCGCCCCTTCGCTAGTCTTACGAACGAGGGCAGTCAGGGTAGACACCACCTCCAGCGTGACACTCTCTTCTCTTTCACGTCCGATGCGGGCAATCAGGGCGGGAGCAATCTGCTGGTACAGAGCTGCATCATCCAGGACGCGGCTGCGACCGTAGGTAGAGACCAGCGAATAGAGCAGCTTGGCTGAACACCGACGGACCTTCCAGCTCATGTCATCAACGTCACTGTATCCGTCTTCCTCCTCGAAGTCACCGAATTCGTCGTCGTCCATGTCGGGTTCCTCGGTGGCATCGTCCTCGCTGCCATCATCTTGGGTGCCTCCCATCTCTTCATCGTCCTCCATTTCAGCGACATTCGGATCGTATTTCAGGAATCGAAGAGCTGCACTGGTGGTATTGGCAAGGTACGGCTGCATCTGCTGGTTGCAGGAGCTGATCAAAGCTTCAAGGGTGACCAGGGCAGTCTCACGGAGCTCATCCGCTTGCGGATCATGGTCCTCATCATGCGAGTAAACCGACATTTTGATGACGATGACGAAGGAATGAGTAGATCGCGTGTTTCAAGGTCAACAGATGCGAAGCTGGCGGGGCAGCTCCGGCGGAACAATGTGGGTCCGCCTCCGCGCAAAGCGTTCACTGCAAAAAGTCGAGCAGGTCAAGTGAAGGTTGCGCGCTTCTCTTAGAGGCAAGTAGTGCTTGAAGACCGCCTTGCTTTCGTGATTTAGCTCGCTTCTTGCTGCCCGCGTTGTCCTCCGCTTTGCTGGGTTGGGGTGTTGACAACTGGGATGGAGTTTGCACAGAGGTTGTTATAACCGTAGATGGACTTGATGTAGCAATGGAAGTAATAGCTGGCGCAAATTTGACACCTGGCATATGCGTACGCTTTGGAACCGTTCTCCTGCTTGGGATCACAGTGCGTTGCTGGCAGCGCGCACACTTGTACACTTTTGCGCCGGAGCCTGGCGCAGATTTTTTTCGTGGTTTGACATCAATTAAAGTAGATTGATACTTTCTAAGGCTACCGCAAGCTCCACAGTGATGTTTTTGCTGTCGCACATTGAGAGATTTGTGGTCGTTGTGGAGGACACGAGTATGGGCATCTAACAGATGCGCCGACGTGGACGGGCTGCGCGACCCCAAGAACAGTGCAGCGTCACTAAGAAAACGCAACTGAGGGGACTCAATAGGAGGCATTATTGAGAGGACAATGAATAGGACCAATAGAACCGAAATAGGCGACAATAGCACAATGGCAGAATAGCAGAATAGCACAATCGAGATTAAGAGGAGAACATTTCAAAGTGGTGCAAATATCTGCCTGAGAATCCCGGCACCGCTAAACCCTCATCGTTCACCTCGCTCATCCGCATTTCACCTCAAGTGCCCCCCGCGGAATAGCTCCCTCCTTTCCTCCTTTCTTCACGCTCCCTCTGTCTTTTCTTCGATTTGAGCATGCTGTCGCCTGTTTTTTACTGAGGGTACCATCCGTCGTTTCCACCTCTGCAGAGACCTATCCCATTCTCATTTCATTGTCACCTCACCTTCACCATCAACATCGTGGCTCTCCCCCCTTCCAATCTCTCCTCAGTCATGGCTGAACCTCACCCGCCCCGCTTCGCGGTCGTTGGATGTGTAAGTTTTCCCCCCGGCAATCTAAAATGTCTAACCTGTGGTCTTGATCCTCAATTTTGATACTGATTTTCTTGCAGGTGCACGGCTCACTCAACCAGATTTACGCTGATGTCAAGGTTGAGTGTGAAAAACGAGGCTGGGACACTGTCGACGCAGTCATCCTAGGCGGTGATACCCAGGTAGTTTGGTCTCGTACTCCAAGAAACTCGTATCTAACATGGAACAGACCTTGCGCAATTGCAATGACGCGACGTGCATCAAAATGCCTGACAAGTACAAAAAACTTGGTGACTTCGCTCATTATTACTCCGGTGAGCTCACAGCTCCCTATCTCACTATCTTTGTGGGCGGAAATCATGAGGCAAGCAACTACCTCCGCGAGCTTCACTATGGAGGCTGGGCATGCCCCAATATCTACTTCCTGGGAGCCGCAAATGTTATCCGCTTAGGACCTGTCCGTATCTCAGGAATGTCTGGTATCTGGAAAGGCTACGACTATCGTAAGCCTCACTCTGAGCGCCTCCCATACAATAACGATGATCGAGGGAGCATCTACCACGTCAGGGAGATTGACATCCGCAAGCTGCTCCAGGTCCGCACCCAAGTGGATGTTGGTCTGAGTCATGACTGGATTCGTGGTATCGAGAACTTCGGTGATTCCAAGGGTCTCTTCCGGAGGAAACCTTTCCTCCGCGAGGATTCAATGACAGGAAAACTGGGCAACAACGCTGCTCTTCAAGTTGTGGAACGTCTTCGGCCTCGGTACTGGCTGTCGGCCCATCTGCATGTTCAATTCGCCGCGACTATGCCCCATGATGGCGTTACCTTACAGAAAACCGATCCCACCCCTGGTGAGCCTGTTGAGTGGGCTGTGATCGACGTCGCCGGTTCGTTGACAACAACTGTCCCGGCTACCCAGTCTCAACCATCCGCTTTTATGGATCTCGACAGCAATTTGAACAATACGATGTCGTCCCCAGACACTGTGGGTATTAATCCTACCTCAACTGCCTCCGATCCCGCATTGAACGTCAAATCTCCCGCCATCGGTGACATGGCAACGCGTCTTGCTGGTTGGAACAATTTCCAGCCAATTGCTCGCAAGGCCGAGGTTGATGCAACGCTCAATCTGCGCGAGGAACTTCAGCAAGCCGGGTCTCGGACTGTGAAAGCTCCTGAGACTCAGTGGAAGCGTGTGACCTTCCATAATGGTGACCGCCGAGTTGATCCTGCCATTCGCATGGACACTGCCTCGCCGTCAAAAAAGCTTAAGGTCGAGAACAAAGAAGAGATCGACCTGGAGTCTAGCGATGATAATCTTGACACCGTCGGTATTGATTCTACCGTTCGCATGAACCCTTCCTCGCCGTCAAAGAAGCTTAACGTCCAGAACGAAGAAGAGATCGATCTGGAGTCTAGCGATGACGATCATGATGCCGTCGTCCCCCAAGAATTGCTTGGTTCGCATCAGAATGCCAAGCTTCAGAACAACGAGGAGGTCAGCCTGGAGTCCAGTGATGAGAGCATGTCGTCTCCATCTCGAAAGGCCCCTCAGGGTGTCTCCATATCGGGCCATGTTGATGTGAAAACCGAGCCAATGGGTTTGTCTGAGATTACTGATGGCACCGCCGAATCTAGATCCCATGTAGATCAGGCCATACGCAACAGTCTCCCGGCCAGTCTCTCTCGCCCGGTTCCTCCCCCACCTCGAGAAGTCAAAATGACTCACCCTCCGGCGATTCACAATAAGTTCACTCGATTCTTGGCCCTTGACAAGCCCAACAACCACGATCCGTACCTCCAGCTTGTGGAAATCCATCCCGTCTCGAACCAGGAATCTGTACAGTATGAACGACCTTATCATCTGCAATACGATAAGGAATGGCTTGCAATTACTCGTGTCTTTGCCGGTGATATCCGCATTGGCGAACCGACCATCCCCGTCCCTGTGAATCTAGGGGAGGAGGAGTACCTCCGCAGGATTCTGGAAAATGAGCAATGGGTTGAAGAAAACATCGTGCAGAAGGGTCTGATGGATGTTCCTTACAATTTCGAGCATAGCTCCCCAAAATACGATCCTTCCGTCCCAATCACCACTTCAGATCAGCCCCTGGAGTACAGCAACATCCAAACCACGAAGTTCACCGAGTTGCTCCAGATTCCCAACCCGTTCGCGATATCCGAGGAGGAGGCAATTGCCAGAAACGATGCCGGCCCTCGTCCTATGAATCATCGTGCTTTCGGTGGTGACCGTGGTCACCGTGGCCGAGGCCGTGGCCGTGGTGGACGTGGTGGAGGACGCGGCGGACGTGGCGGTGGTGGCCGAGGCCGTGGTGGTAATCACTGATTTTGTTCCAAACTTTTGAATATGGATTTCTGAACCCAATTTATTCCAATCTTGATCCATTGAGGGGTATCATTGTAAATGACACTTCTGAGTAAGCAGGTAGCTAAATAACAATCATAGAAGGTTGATCTGACTGTGAATCTCACAATGTGGGGAAATGATCGTCTTCGTGCCCGCCGCCCCCCACATCGACTATTTCAAAAGTGCCGCGAACACTACCTTATGTAGCTTCCATCGGGGCGCGTCGGAAAGAAGAGCCAAAGTGGGACACTAACCCGAGGTTTGTTAGTTAGTCCATGCCGCGTCCCGCCTGAGTCAGAATGCTAGCCAGCCTAGACTAGCTTCCCACATACAACTTTGGGTATCACGAGGCTGAGCTTGGGGGCCGAGAGGGGTTCCTTTCCTGTCTCCGATGACATGACACTCGTCTCAACCCCCTCCCGCTAATATTCGGTATTCCAAAGCTCACTACTTTATTTCAAGCGAGGTTCCATCCGCAGTGGATCAGGCCCTCAACATGCCTTGTCCTCCACGAGAAACGTTCCAGATCGGTTGGATATGCGCCCTGCCGATCGAAGCTGCCGCAGCCAAGGAGATGTTGGATGAAAATTTTGGCCTTCTCGATGCGCAAGATTTAAGCGACTCAAACATCTATACATTAGGTCGAATTGGTAAACACCACGTCGTAATCGCCTGCCTCCCGGGCGGCCAATGTGGAATTACGTCGGCCACGACTGTCGCAACTAACATGATTCGCACATTTTCAAAATCGCTCCGGATTGGCTTGATGGTCGGAGTTGGCGGTGGAATCCCGTCAGCTGCTCATGATATCCGGCTTGGCGATGTTGTGATCAGCTGCCCAAAGAATACCTGCGGAGGCGTGGTTCAATATGATATGGGGAAGGTCGAGGTTGGGGGAGAATTTCACCGTACTGGCTCTCTGAATAGCCCTCCTAGGGGTCTTCTTACAGCCATTAACTTGATGAGGGCCGCTGAGCTCACGGATGATCCTCACTATCCTAAGTATTTGCTTAAGGCTATTGGGAGAAACGCACGTACTCGGAAAAACTTCGTGCGACCACAACAGGATCGACTGTTCAAACTCGAGCACTATCATTATGGGACGGCGAGCACGTGTGATGGATGCCTAGCGGAATGGGAAGAGACACATAGTGAACGCGAAACTAGTGATCCACAACCACACTACGGCATCATCGCATCTGGAAATGCGGTTATTAAGGATGGATTCACACGCGAACAACTCAGGCTAGACACTGGGGCATTGTGCTTCGAGATGGAGGCAGCTGGTTTAATGATGGACTTTCCTTGTATCGCCATCCGCGGTGTTTGTGATTACGCCGATACGCATAAAAACAAGCAATGGCAAGGATATGCGGCCTTGGTAGCAGCATCATACGCTAAAGAGCTACTAGGATACGTGCCTATCAGCTCTGTGTTACAAGAGAACCTAATGGTAGATATCTGCGATATGTAAATCTATGGCTACTTTGTGTTGAACATATTACTTATACAGAACTACACAGAGGTGCTGAAAAAAGAAATTAAAAGCATCAATCAACAGCTTCACCGGGTCTATGATCAACAAGAACAACATCACAATGAACTCAAAAACATTGCTCTCACAGATAAGCAACGTGGTCACCAAGTTTTCAAAGTCACGAATTACGAGGAGCAGAAAAATATCAATCCAAGACGAGCCGAAGGAACCTGTCAATGGGCTCTAGGAAGCCTTGAATATATCCATTGGTGGGAGAACTGCGGCAATGATCTTCTCTGGGTGTCAGCTGATCCGGGGTGCGGCAAGTCTGTATTGGCCAGATCAATCATCGATGACTACATCCCAGCCTCCAGTCCAGCTGTGACAATATGCTATTTCTTTTTCAAAGACAACGATGAGCAGGATAGTCTTGGAGCAGCGCTATGTGCGATGCTTCATCAGCTTTTCAGTCAGCGGCCTTACCTTCTGCATCATGCACTACCATCATGGGAAAAGAACGGGGATAGACTTCGGCAAGAGGCTGAAGAGCTTTGGAGGATCTTTCTCACAGCAACGTCAGCGGACGTATCATGCAAAACGATTTGTGTACTCGATGCACTTGACGAATGCCGTGAGGATGATCAACGTCGTTTGATTGCGCAGCTCGGACACTTTCACTGCCAGTCGAATTCATCAACACAGAATGGCTGGTTAAAATTCCTGGTAACTAGTCGTCCCTATGATCACATCCAACATCAATTCCAAGCAGTCAAGGACTCTTTCCCGCATATACACCTCAAGGGAGAGGAAGAGAATGATCGAATCCACGAGGAGATAGATCTGGTCGTGAAGATTAGAGTGAAAGAGCTAGCGAAAACGGCATTCTTATCATCTAAAACGACGCAGGAACTTGAAAGCCAGCTTCTTCGAATGGAACATCGCACCTACCTTTGGTTACATTTGGCTATTTGTGACATTCGCACGACCTTTGAGAATAGCCTTCGACCTGCCGAGGAATCCATCCGAGTGATACCTCCTTCTGTGAATGCCGCATATGAAAAGATTCTCAGTCGAGTGCCATCTGAGCAAGTTGATACAGTGAGGAAGATCTTGAAAATTATCGTTGCAGCACGACGTCCGTTGACAACGCAAGAAATGGGCATGGCGCTCGGGATAGCTATCTGTTCACGATCACGACATACAGCAGAGGCTGGACTAGATTCAGCCCATTTGGATAAGAAGCTCCGACGACTATGCGGCCTATTCGTCTTTACCAATAATTCTAAGATCTATCTCATTCATCAGACGGCCAGGAAATTCCTCATCAAGACGGATCTTTCCAGTTCTGAATACGCATGCAGCCTCAAAGATGCAGAAAGCCAAATGGCTTTAATCTGTTTGCGTTACCTTTTGACAGAGGGATTGGAAAGAAAAAAGGGCCAATCAACCTGTATTCCAATCTTTCTAGAATATTCATCGGTGTATTGGACTGATCATGTACGGCACATGAAATCAACTGAAAATCAAGAACTAGAACCTTTGTTACGCGAGATCTACAATACAACCGGAGAGCTGTTTTTGCTCTGGTTTCCAGTATTTTGGAAAGCGAAGATGCAAAAGAAGAGAACGCCTATGATGAATGATGCAATTCACCTGGCGGCTCTGAACGGGCACGAGCAAGTGGTCCACGATTTACTCGCTGAAGATGAAAGTAGAATAAATATTGTAGACAGCACAGGATCATACGCAGTGATGTGGGCATCGCTGAATGGATACGAGGTGATAGTGCAGATGATACTGGACCACGGAGCCGAAGTCAATACTGCTCTCTACGATACTGCTCTACAGGCTGCCTGTGCTAGAGGACACCTAAGCATTGTTCGAATGTTACTGGGGCACGGTGCCGAAATCAATGCTAAAGGTGACCAGTATGGCAATGTTCTACAGATAGCTTGCACTAATGGTTATGATGAGATAGTGCAGATGCTACTGGACCACAGAGCCGATGTCAATACCCAGGTTAATCTCTATGGCAATGACCTACATACTGCGTGCGCCGAAGGCCATGATAGAATTGTGCAGATACTGCTAGATCATGGAGCCAACATCAACGATCGGAACAGCGAGAGTGTCGACGCCTTGCAGTTGGCTTGTACATGGGGATACGATATTATCGTGCAGATGTTACTGGAGCACGGAGCTGAAGTTAGTGCTCCAGGTAGCAAGTTCAGCAATGCACTGGAAGTGGCTTGTTCTGGAGGACATATTGGAATTGTACGTATGCTGCTGGAATACGGGGCTGGATAGTGCTCAGGATCATTTTCACGATAAGCCACGATAAGCCCTTCAGGTGGCTAGAGGATTGGAGGATATTGTGCAGTTGTTCAAATACATTCAATTTGTTTCTCAGTTGCTGTTGTACTTGATACAGTTCCTTTCCTTCCCATATCGTAACTATTTAAAACCACATTGACACCCCTGGAGCAGTCGTCAGTCCTGCTGCCTTGACTGGCTGGACACATCCACATGTGTTTTAAATGCATTCTGTTTTGTATTTGGTATTGTTCCAGATTACCAGAGCTATCCGCTTATAGATGGATACAGTTAAAAAGTCTGCGCTACTCTCTTGGCAGTGGTACTCTCTCAGAAAATTTCAATGTTGCAAGCTGATTTCGCTAAACACTGTACATGTACTCCAAGAGTGAGAATTCATGCAAATCTTCTTTGGTTGATTTATGATATGATCCACAGTGGGGAACTATCTATATCATAGGTGGCACAGGCTGCTGGCTGCAATATAAGTACCATCTTGAGGATCTCTTCAAATGTACGGATGTTTGACAGCGTCAAAGCACCGCCTATCAAAGGTGGAAGATAAAGCCAAGGAGATCATCTATTTGTGATCGGGATTCTTTTCCCCCTCTACATGCTCTGCGTGGATGTCGTTCTTGTGCAAAGTATTCTCCACATCGGCCTGTCGCTGTTCCTCATCAATAGCGCCAAAGATAAGGTCCATGTCTTCCAAAGTTCTTCCCTTGGTCTCCTTTACAAAGATGGCGACGAAGATACCCATGGCCGAACAGAAGATGGCAAACATGAGGAAAGTTCTCCACCCAATACTGTTGATCGCACGGGGAGTCACTTCAGTAATGACAAAGTTGAAGAGCCACTGCGAGGCAGCTCCAAGACCAACACCGTAAGCACGGAGACGAGTGGGAAAGATCTCACCGAGATACACCCAAGGAGTCGGACCCCATGAGAAAGAGTATCCGATCACGTAGAGATAGATCATAGCCACCATAGCAGTGGAAGCAGGAGAGACAGAGGTAGCATCCGGGTTTGGGGGATGCGTAGCCAAGACAGCGCCAATGATAAACATCATAGCAGCCATCCAAGCAGCACCACCAACCATACTCCACTTCCGACCCCAGCGATCGATACCAATAAGCAGAAAGATTGCCGTGGCGACGACCTTCACCGTACCGTACACACCTGTAGCAAACAGCGACGACTTGGTCGAGCTAACACCAATCGACTCAAAGATCTGAGGTGCATAGTATCCGATGCTGTTTGTTCCGGAGAACTGCTGCCAGAACATGATGATGAAACCAAGGAAGAACCGATACCGATTGCTCTTCTGCAGGCACTCCTTCCACGTCACGCCCTCCGTTTGGGAAGTCTCTTCTTCAATTGCAGCATAGATCTCAGCAATCTCCCTTTGCACCTCCTCGTTATCCTCGCTCTCATTACGAATATAGGCAAGAGACTTCAAAGCCTCGTCACGGCGGCCCTGCTTCATCAGCCAACGGGGAGACTCCTTTAGGAAGAAGAGACCAATGAGCATTAAACCACCGGGGATCAGTTGGATAGCCACGGGGATACGCCACTGGCTAGTTCCCTCCGGCACACGGAGAGCAACACCATAGTCCAGCCAGTATGCAAAAGTACTTCCAATGACTAAGAATTCCTGGAAAAGACCAGCAATCCGACCTCTTTGGGCCGGGGGGCAGTTCTCGCTGACAAAGACAGGAGTAATACTGGACATGCCTCCAATTCCCAAACCGGCAATGACACGACCGCCGTAGATCTGTCCAATAGCGTGGTGGGAGCCTACTTGGACTGCGGCTCCGACCAGGAAGATAGAGGCGAAGATCATCAGGGAGTAGCGACGGCCAATTCGGTCGTTGAGGAAGGCGGCGAAGATAGATCCAAAGAAGCATCCTGCTGTCAAGAGACTGACCACATTTGAGGATACTTGGGCATTCGCGGTATCGGCGAAACCGGACGATGATGTTGGGAGACCGAAATCTTTCTTGAAGCTGTCCATGGCGAGAACTGAGCCCATAACACCCGTATCATATCCTGTAAACAAAATTAGTCTGAGTGTCCTGTCTATTTAGAACCGTGATAGCACGTACCGAAGAGCAACGAGCCCAAATAGGCGACGGATGTGAGTACATAGACTCGATAGTTCTTCATGAACCCTGACTTCCCCATGATGGCGGTTTTGAGGCCTTGCCCGAATGCCTAGAGAGTAAAGAGAAAAAAGAACAACGAATTGACAAACGGCCTGCCGTGTCTGAGCTTAGGAAGATAGGAAAAGACTGGCTTTCAGCCAGGACGGATCCCCTTTATATTCGGGCCATTCCTCTGCAACGGAACCAGTGGGCCAGCTTCTCCACGGGGTCGGCTAATGCTAAGCATCCCAGAGCATATGTTGGCACATTCGCCGTACGACCTGCTAGGGCCTCATGTACGGGATCAAGCCGAGAAGATGAGTGGTTCAAAACTGGGGAGACGGGGAATGGAGGCCCGCATTGGGGAAATTCGGTGGGACGCCGCGGGGAAACGCAGTGGGGAATGGATGATCCCTGCCTTGCTAGTTTTTCCGTCCACTGGGGGCGCACCAGAGCTGCTTTGGTATGGCATGGGAACCTATATTGTCTAACTGTAACTGGCTTTGGTCCGGGTATGTTGCACGGGCCATCTGATGCCAAGAGTTGACGGACTGCGTTGTGATTCATGGAATTTGAGACGGTTGTCCGTCCGGCCCACTATGACTTCGTTTTCCTACCCTTATAAGCTGTATGGCTCGCATCATATTTGGGTCTGACGTGCTAAATCATTGCAAAGATACTGAGTCGCTTTTATTTGTGTTTTTGGAAATGCGATGACTTCAATCGTGGGTGATTCGAGGTTTGCTGACCACAATTCGTACCCTAAATCAAATGCCGTCGGCAATAGATCTCAATCGCCGAATCCCACATCAGCTCTCGGACTCAATGAGTCAATAAGTGCCGATTTACGGAATCACGCCCGTATAAGCAATTGACATCCCATTCTAGCCTGGGATATCATTGGAGATTGGGTATGCCGGCAGTTATGCCGAACTTTTCTTGTCCACTCTATTGAAGTCAAAAGCCGACAAGATCGGAGTCGGGTGGGAGTGGGATATTCATAATCGTGGCAATGAACGTCAATGGCTTACATTGAGAAAACTTTGTTCTAGGAAATACAAATTCATGAGACTATACATTAGAAGACTAGACACAGATTATCACCGACTCCCGTGGCAGCCCTACTTCGGGCGTCTCATTATGACTTTCCATCCTTGCAAAGCCATAATTGCTGAAATCCCCCTTTGACACGTTAATAAACCCTATATTTAAACTCTTGTCCAAGGAAGGGCGGGATCTCACCGTCATAGTCGACTGGTAGTTCTCGGGGGTTCTTGACCTACAAATCACCCTATTACTGAGATTTCCGGGACCTAAATTCGATATCTATACATTGAGAGTCTGTTATCCATACTCACTGTCGTCCTCTTAGCACAGAGCTCAGTAATCTCCTGACCAACAGGGGGCCGTTGATATCCGCCACCAGATCGCATTCCAGCTTCGTCCCGTAATCATTTCTGCTCACAGCGCTTAAGAGCTCGAGCTTCATCCTGTAAACGCCAAAGTTCACGGGCCTGTTTGAAACTGGCAATACTCTGCAGCCTTGCCTTCTCTGTACGAGCTAATTCCAGTTCTTCTCTTGGCCTGTCTTTTTTCCTTCGTTTGCTATTCGCGCTTCAAGACGCTGACCCATGTTACGCAGAAGATCTCGGTGCCAAATCTGTTACAATTCAAAACGCATGAAAATACGTAGTATTCAACAAAATTACGAAACTGAGGAAGAAACTAAGTGTTGAGCGCTGGGAGCTCAGCGAACAATCGTTCGCTAGTCCCAATCGGGTTAGTCAGGGTTCCTTCCCCCATCCAGGTCCATATATCAGTCGTCAGTCCTACGCGTCACACAGACTTCTGGATGTATATGCAAATAAAGGCCGTTTATAATCAATGTCCCTGTAACTAGACGTCTACTTGGTCATATTGCCTCAAGGCAACGGTCGTTCTTCCGATGTACAACACACTTATCCATTCATCCTAGCTTTTCAGCATCCCTGCAAACATCAATTTTTCAGTCTTAGTCTCCTAGCAAAATGCGTGATCGGGGACCGGTTCAAGACTAAGAACCAAATACCCATTGTAGCGAGTGTAAGAGCGATTGTGACTATCCAGTATAGCCAGAAGTCGGTGCCGACGTCTAATTTCTTCTTGTCTGAGTTGTAGTCGAAGAAGCTCATGCCGAATATACCCTGGAACAATTAGTCGCTGAAAATAATGCTGCAGTTATTGAACTTACGGATACAAATGTCCCTGGTAGGTAGATCATGCTCACGATCGCGACCGTCTTCATCATTGTATTGTCGCTGAGTGAGTGTTTGGCGAGCTGGAGAGATACTTCGTTGTTTCTTTGTGAGACGATGTTGAATGCCTGATATCTGTCAGTTTGAAATCCGAATGCTTTCCCTAGGTATTCTGCTGGGGAAGACTTACCAAGTTGATCTCATTCTGGAGTCGTTCACTAAGTGACATACAGCGAAGCTTTGTCGCGAATATGCTCTTTCTCCCAAAATATAGCTGTCGTTTGCTATCATCATAGTCCCACGGCCTTTTGGTGTAAGGAGAGGGGTTCGCCTGATTGAGCATTTCGTTCTCATATATGAGACTGTCGACAGTATCCAACGCGACATCAAGTATTTCCTTCGAGTGGCTAACGTGTCGAGCAATATCATGGAGGAAGAGGAATTCTGGTCGAAAGGTTTCTATCTCTTTGTGATACTAAAAGGAATTTGTATGATTAGCAACTGGATCAGTCATCTGGGGAAAAGAGTTGGATAAAATTACCGCTTCAATATCCCAGACTATGCCTCGTATTTCCCAGATCGCTTGATCGAACAGCTTCCCAACCTCCTTGACAAAAAATGTATACCATCCAAAAGGATGAATATGTCCGACCGAAGCAGACATGCCGGTGAATTGGTCGCGAAGATGTTCCGGGCAGTCGAGAAAGATTACTAGTTGAGATGACCGGCTGTAGTCCTGTCGCACAAACATTCCGAGTTGAATCCACTGATCGTACGTTCGGAAAGATCTGGAGGCCCGGAATACACGCTTGACTTTGAATTGGACCCAAGAGTCTGCGATGTCTCAGTACATATATACCCAAGTGACTGACATGATCAAAATAAGGGGAGGGGACACGACCGTAGGTGACGACTTCTCCAGTAATGTCTCGACGATATTCACCTCCCGAGGAGCCGTTGAGGTTTCTCGATATGGCTAGGCAAAATTCATCCGGAAAGAAGCCATGATTCCCTCGGGATATCCAGCCATCGATAGATTTGGTGGTTGCAAATCTTCAATTTGTAACATTAGACGGAGTTTGCTTCAACGAGAAAGACAGTCATACAATATATTTTGTGAAGAATCATTTTGAATCTGTGCGAGTTAAGTTTTTCCTCCAGGGTTTCTTGAAGATATTCAAGGTCTTACCGGAAGTTCAGAATCCAATGTTGAGATTCGACCATAGTATTCTCCAGTTCCTAAAGTGTGGTCAATAAGGCATATGTGCTATGTTTGTTCAGCATCCCTACCATTGTTTCTCTCCCGCACATGCACCGCTTCTGTTTGCGAATAAGTCTCGGATATGGGCGACTTTTCTGCCAAGAGCTCTTGGCTGGCGCTCGTGAAGGAACCTTTCAAAGACATTTCAAGCGACCCAGCTTTTTCAAGCCCAAATCTTATCTGTAGAGCTGGGAGTCTCGTTGGATAACTGTGGTTCCAAAATTCAAGCACTACTGGAAGCGGTGGTGCTTGTAAGAACGTCGGGAGGCTGGCGCTACCATTCTTGAAGTAGTCTGTAGACGTGTCGGCGCTAATATCGGGCTTATTTTTGCTGATCAATAAGATGCCCTGTCGGCCGTCGTGCATGACTAGCCGTCGGGCTATCCCGAGAAAGGCTGCGCCCAGCGGCTAGCACAGCATTGACGTGGCAGTGTTAATTTGATTCTTGGATTTTTCCTGTTTCGAAGCCTCCAAGTCGCGGGCTGTGATAAAAATTGTTAATACACTGAATTTTCTAACTGCTACTATTAAATTGTTATTTGGTTATCCAAGTATCGCATTGTCCGACTTTGGACTTTGGTGGTACACCCCACTTAGGCCTATCCGTATACGATCAAGCAATGGAAGCTCTGGAGACACCGAAGCCATCTAGAATCAGACAGAGGTCACCTGGATAATCCATCACTTTTAAGGGCGCGGGCCGAACCGACCATTCGGCAGTTGCATGTGTACGTCTCAGGCATTGCTAACGTTGTCTGTGCACCTTACGTTAGGGCTTATTTGGGGCTGAAAATGGTAGGGTCACCTGAAACAATCTAACTAATGACTGCAGCCGACTTGCACCACAATGAAACCAGCGCCAGGGGCACACAAGGGCAATTCGTAAAAAATAAACCGGATAGGTGGGGCATAATTACTCTATCTCCTCAATCTTCGGCCTCGTCGACCCCGCTTGCCCAGCCATTGGATTAACGGCCAACCCAGCGATCCGGTCTCCAATCTCCAAACGTGGTTCGTCATCTCCCTGGGAACCTATTCCCCACATCAACGACTTCTCCAACCAGGCTTCTAAGCTCTCGATCAGTGCACGCAGATGTCCACGCACAATGGAGTCTGTCTCGATCGTTTCGACGAAACTCAGCGTGCGCAGCATGGAAGGGATGTTTCCAACTGTAGACAGGCCGCGAGATTGGTCATGTGAACCGCTGTACGTGACGTCGTTAAGGGAGAAGCCGAAGCCAACATCCTTGCCGTGTCTTGTTTCGCGGGCCGTGTCTAGTGCTTTCAAGATGTCGAGAATGAGGATAACACTAGCACGACGAAGGATTGCGCTCTCGGGGGCAGGTTCGAGGGTGAGAGTGGCCAGGGCGAGATCCACGGCCGATGAAACGATGGATGGGCCGAGACCCAGGATGTTGGTTTGCACCGCCGAGGCGAGGATAGAAAGGGCCGATGCACGTACACGGAAGTCATCGGGCTCTTCATCTGTTGATGCACCGGCTGCCCATGCTGCAACGATATTTGCAGCATGTGCTGTCTGTTCGGGGGACTCTGTTTCGGAGTCATCGTCCTTTTCATCTTCAAGCTTTGGTTGAATTTGATCGGTCGGAATTGACCATCCTGCTGGCAGAGCAGCTTCTTTCTGCTTGCGCTCTTCTCGCTCCTTTTGGCGCTGCTCTTTTTCGAGTTGCCTCTTGCGACTCTTCTGTGTTTCGGGTCGATGTCCTCGGCGACCTGCTAGAGCAACCATTCCCTCGCCGAGGATTTTTGCGGTCTCGCCAGTCAAAGCATCACCCAGGTCTTGAACGGTGCGCAGCAAAGACTCGCCGAGCCTAAGACGTGAGTCTAGGGTTCTTTGCTCATTCTTGTCAACATAGCTGTCCACCAGGGTCTTCATCACTGTCCGTGGATGCTTCGATGCCAATGTGCCGATTAGTTTGATCGCATTGAGGTATATAAACTCTTCGTTGGCAGTTGACTCGGATATATCAGTAATAACGGACAGAAGAAGTGTCAACGTTGACGGAATATCAAGTACAGGCGATCCGCTCATGATCAACTTGGACAGTAAGGAGAAGCCTTCGGCCTGGACCGGTGGCAGATTCGAATTGAGATTCACCAGCGCTTGACGATGTGTTTCAAGGTCGGTAACATGAGAAGGTGTTGGTCTAGAATCATCATGCTCTGGGGATGTAAGCTGAATCTCCAGCAGCATCGACGATGTTGTTGCTGGCTTGGCCATAGCCGGTGAGAGAAGTGGAACCAGCTCGTCAAGATGACCCTTGACCGATTCGAGCAACGGCTTGGTCTCCTGGGAAGTGGAAAAGTCAGGAGATGCCAGCACGGTTGATAGCAAGCTGAAAGCGGTTGCCAACGACTCCGACGACTCTTTGTCAGGAGTACCCTCTTGCTCGCTCTGGCCGGATACGATATTGGAAAGTGATGACAGCGACACATTTTCAGCCCTCTGATCGCGTTGCCTAGCCCCAGAGCTCAGTCGGCGCAGCTCTCCATCAATGACTTGCTTAATGAGTTCCAAGACTCGCATCGGGCGGCGAGATAAGGTGTCTTTGAAATTGTCAAGTAGCTTTTCTGCCAGCTTGGCGCTTACCAGCTTTTGGAGGACATCGTCTGATTCACCAAGCTTCTGAGTTTTGGCACCCTTGTCGGAGACTTGAGGCTGAACCAACCAGCGCTCGCTCACGTAGAGGAAAACATCACCCGTCCGTTCCTCGCTACTGGGGTCTGAGCCCAATAGACTAACAAAGAGCTCAGTCCGACTTTGGAGCGAATCTATTAACTTGATGAGATTTGACTGATCGCCTTCCAGGTTCGTACGTCTTGTCAGCGCGATTTGTTTCTTTGATTCAGTGGAGTAGGTCCATGTTGAGCCACCGTCCCAGAGGAGATGATCGACGAGTTTTTTGAGTGGTTGAACTCCAACCGAAATGCCAAAATATGTTTGTAGCAAGGCCATTATCCTTTCGTGATATTCTGTAAGGCCATGCTCTTCGGAATAGCACGCCAAGCCCCATAATGGAAGAAGAATCGGATAAACAATCCTCTTAACGAGACCTGGGTTTGGATGCTGTAATGCTAGACTTTCCAGCCTCTCGATTGCCAGGTTGACCATACTTCCATTCACAAAAGCGTTTCTTGATGTCTCTCCTGTACTTAGAGGGATGGAACCTTCCATATCCGAGTATTGTGTCATCCATCGCCTTGAAAAGTCGTTTAGCTCGGCCGTTAATGCCCCAAAGAGAGGCTCGACGAAAATCGAGTGGCCTATAGACCCAGGAGCGCCATATGCGCGTTTCCCCAAAATACCATTGCCGATGGCGTAAGATGCGGTCTTCTTAAGATCTGGATCCGCCCCATCGAGTAGTGTGAGAAGCTGAGGAGCTATGGTAGTAAAGTACGACACCGGTTCAACGCCCAGCGGCACGGAGGAAAGAAGTCGTGAGATCTGCATGATAGCTTGCACTGTAAAATGCGGGCCTGCAGATGATTCGTTTTGGGCTTCTTGTCCCAGTGACGGCGCGAATTGCGAGGCAATAAACATGATCGTTTGCAAGACACCACCCGGGCGAAGCGGCACACGAGAAATCTGACTTGAAATGGCAGCTTTGAACCAAGGTGTAGTTTCTGACTGCAGAAAATTGGATAGCGTAGGCAGCAACACTACACTCGCAGTCCTAGATCACGTTAGCGCTTTTAAGGATTCCTAATGGGATTGAAACATACTGCTTGATGACCTCGGCAAATCCATCTTGGAATTTGGTTTGGTGCAAAGAAGAAGTTATGTTTGGATTGAAGGCTAGATCCGCTGCGCCACTGATGATATCACTCAGAATGCGGCCTCGAATAACTGGCTGGATGCTTGGTCTGGAATCCAAGACGATTTTCACAAGAACTGTCATGACATGTTGAAGAAGGTCCTCATTATGTGGAACACTGCTTGCAGATGCATGTGCCTGCTTTGCAATAACACCAGCCGGTAAAACAGAGATGACTCTTTGCTGTAGAGGAATGCCAACTCCTGATGACAATGACGGGTAGATCCCTTCTAGGGAGATCAAGTCCAGCAGAGCATGCAGGATCCGGCGTCGCTTCGCATCTTCGAGGTCTTCATTTCCCCGTGAAGATGCGGCCTGCTGAGACTCTGACTGACTTTCGGCTGGTGTGACAAAAGCCGTGTGGATCCGATATAAGATGTCCAAGGCCTGATTGATGACGGTCGTCCTAGCATCACAATCACCGGATCCTGAGTCGTCTGAACTCCGGTTCAAGATCTCAAGCAGCGATCGCCCCTCGGACTTATGGATCTCCCCTTCAACGCAGTTAGCCTTCGAAGATAAAAAATACTAGTAGTTGGAAGTGGCATGCCTCGATTGAGCACTGGGCTCAAAAAGTCAGTGGCTGCATCGAATGCATCCTGGACAAATTTGAGATCTCCCATCATGAACGTGTAGGGATACACATGATCATGAAATTAAAATTGAAGAAACCCCTCAACCAAGATCCGTAGTTTGATATCATCCCACTTGCGAAGGCGAAAGAAGCAGGCGGTCTTGGCATCGTAGAAAGTGATTATGTAATAGATTGGCGACGCGTAGGTCACATGACCACGTGAGTCGCGCCGGCATTTGATGTGCATACTGCGCGTCTTCGAGCTCCCCTTCTTTTCCCAACTGCAGTTGTTTTGTTCACCTTCCTCCAGCACGACTGATCAATACAAATCGTGATGGTTACGCCAATTCAACCATTCTTTAGCAATCTCGCTTGATCTACGGCACTGCCGTTGAACGAAGGTTTGTTTACACGCGTCGAAGTTCTACCGTTCGTCTTGCTCGAATGTGGAGCCACCAGTCTCTTGCCTCCCCAGGCACCATGTACAGCTATCCCCTCTTTTGATCCGGCTCCCATTACTGCTTTCAATGGCAGCCATTTGCAATCAGATTTGTTCAATTCCGTCGATCTAATGTGATTGTCTCTGGTGTGATGATGTCGCGATCTAACCCTAAGCCCAGCCCAGTCGGACTGTCTTCGCGACAAAGTTTTGTGGGAAAAGCATGCCGGACACTATGACTAGTCGAATTAGTCTATGATGGACTGAGGGTACGAAAGTTGTTCGACTTTTCCAGAGCCTCACGGCGCAAAAGACGGTTAACTATGCAATGAGTCCTCACGGATCACGCGTCGGTTCTCCCATGCTGGAACTCGCATGTTAGTCACAATCGGATGGTCGATCTATGCTGTGAGCGGCTCAATTTCAAGAGAAAAAGTGGGTGGAGCTCGTCGGGCACCTCAGTATCAGAGGTTGCTTTTGGGAGGATCAACACGACAGTGCAGCGGATAGGGATTGAGTGTGACGTTCGAGTTTGAATACCCGGGACATCATCTTGCTTGGTTCAGAGATTCGGCGCCTAGAATACAACAGCTACCATCACGCACGCCATGATGTCAGCAATTCAGAAGGATCCACTCGCCGGAATCAATATCATTTCCTTGGATCTGCCCAGGCAGGCTTCCATAGATGATACTGTCGCGAGGTTCTACTGTTTTTGTTGTCACCGTGGCCCTTTGATGTTTCTCTGCAAAGAGGACATCAAGGTCTCTGGTTTGTTGTCACGTTCCGGCCGGCAATGTTTCTTCCCAATCAAGATTGTTGTTTTTCATTCTTGTTCGTTCACATTTCTGTCTTTGCCTCCGTTCGCGAGAGCTGTCTTCCGTCCCGTACTTGTTCCCACAACGGAGATGCCTGGACATCTTGCCCCTACTTTTCACCTCTTGGATTTGTGCTGTTTCTCCGCCTAAAGCCAGCTAGACACCTCGAATCACGGTATCCGCCATCGATTCGGCTTCTTTGGAAGGCCCAGACTACCCGCATTAACCATCTCTTTGCAAAGTTGTTGCAAATCGATCGATGGGCGCCGGCTACACCAACAATGACCACCATTATTTGTTCCTCTCTTCGGAGAGCAGGAAGCGTTTTTTTCTGGATGTTCTTTGTGCGCTTCAAACCACGCCCTCCTGTGAGATCTTCGGACGGACCAGGAGCGGAAACAAAAACTCGTCCCAGAGGGTACTGTACCACACACATGAGACCGGCTTCATGCTCTTGACAGGATGTCCGTGCGAATGCTCGGCGAGTTGAACAATTCTTAGGAAATGGTGGTCTCGCAGGCCTGATTTGATTGGTTAACTGACATGGCCCGCTCTCAATTTTGTTCTCGGCTGCGTGGAGATGTGGACATTGCAAGTTGCGTTCACTCGGCTTCGTTCTGTACCCAGTCATTCCTCAACTCCCGTCTCTCTATCTCCAGTCTGTTCAACCTCAATCGATCGCAGTTGTTCTGGTTGCAGTCTACAAATTATCATTCTCCTCGTTTGCTCTGTTATCCGGCTTCGTCGTCTGGCCAATCCTGGTCGTAAGGTTTTCGAGCTTTCGACATGTATGCAAGATACAGGCAACCGTGTGGGACCTCTCTCGAGTGAGGATCAAAGCTTTGGCTTGTCCACGCTGTTTCTGTGCTACGTGTTGGCGTTCGGGGCTTGCTTCCTGGGTTGGTTAGGATAAGGCCTTGCGCAACGAGGTGGGTATCTTGTATCTACGGCTATCAAGAGCAGCTGAGTGATCTGTTGAAATTGGCTCTCTGGGAGTGGTTCAGGCAGGGAGCAGAATGCGCTGGACGGGCGATGGCGGTGAACAGCCGTTTCCTTCCACTTCGGTGGTTGGAAGCGGCCCTTTTTTTCTTATAAGTGCCCCTCAACTCAAAGCTTCTTGCAATCATGAAAGTGAGACTAATTCCTATTGCAGAAAACTCATCGTTGGCCGGCTTCCAGAACCATATCCATCCTCTCATCCTCACTCCTAGCTGGAAGTTATTTTTGCCTACTCTCACTAACTCCAGAAAATCTGCTCATAGACATGCTAAGAGATTGACGAGATTGACTAACTCCACATTTGCATCAGCCATAGTGTAGCTCCAGACCACGCAATGTGCCCAACTGGTTGGGCGATTTGCAGCACCACAACTATCTCGAGTGACTCACAGATGGTAGACTTGAAGCATTACTGTACCTCCTTTTTACTAGCTTCGTGATACGTGACCATTTTAGCACAAATGATGTCGAAACTTAAGATTAGTTAGCTTTAAAAATTAAGTTAACTTTAATAAATTTAGTTGACAGGTATAAAAGTAGATAAGAAGCACAGCTGAGTCAGCTGCGTAAGCCCCTCCAAGCCCCGCCACGCAGAACGAAAAGGAATGTTCCGGCGGGCCCTGGAGAACTTTTTTTGGCGATAAGACTTCTAGATTGCTCACCCACACCTCATCGGTTCGCCCTTTGCTTTGCCAAGAGAGAGTTTCTTAGCTTTCTAACTTACTATTTACTTCATCACACTCAAAGCCTCTTCAAAATGTCTGCCGAAGAGAAGATGGATGAGATGATTGACGAGCAGATGTTCCAGAAGCCTGGTGATCTGGTTGAGCGCGATGATGACACCGGTCTCATGCAGCTTGAGAGCATGTGCATGAACTGCCACAAGAATGTGAGTCTTTATCTAGGCGAAGCTCCAATGTGACGCGCGCAAATCTATACGATCCATACTAATCTTGTCTGTAGGGCGAAACCCGTCTCCTGCTCATTCGCATTCCCTACTTCCGCGATGTTATCCTCGAGTCCTTCGAATGCGAGCACTGCCACTTTAAGAACAACTCTATCAAGTCCGCCGGTCAGATCCAAGAGAAGGGTTGCTCATACACCGTCGTCATCGAGAACGAGCTCGACATGCAGAAGCAGGTCGTCAAGAGCGATGTCTCCACCTTCAAGATTGATACTTTGGGAATTGAGGCCCCCCGGGCAACGGCCAATTGACTAATGTCGAGGGTTTGATCCAGAAGATCCACGAGGGTCTGGCTGGTGACCAGCCCGCTCGCAAGGAGCAGGCCCCCGAGCTTCACGATGCCCTCGAGCCGATCATCAACAAGTTGAAGGATATACTGGAGGGTAACGGGTTCCCCTTCACCATTAGCTTGGACGACTACACTGGAAACAGCTGGATCGCCCCCTCTATTGGACAGGATCACGCCAAGAAGTACCAGCGCCGCGAATACTTCCGTACCCACGAGCAAAATGAAGAATTGGGCATTTCCAACGACCCCAACGCCTCCCAGAACGAGGCCACCACTACCGAAGGCGAGACCTTCGACTCTGAGATCGTCAACAACCAAGTCTACACTCTTCCCGCCGAGTGCCCTGCCTGCTACAAACCTTGCGTTGTTAACTGCAAGTCTGTCGACATTCCCCACTTTAAGCAGGTTTTGCTCTTCAGCACTGTTTGCGGTGGTGAGGTTCCCGGCGAGGGAGGCAAGTGGATCAAGATGGATGGCTGCGGCTACCGCAACAGCGACATCAAGACCGGTGGCGAGGTTCCCGAAAAGGGCAAGCGTATTAAGCTGTCTGTTGAGAGCGAGGTTGATTTGAGCCGAGACATTCTCAAGTCCGACACCTGCTGTCTGTCCAGCGAGGAGCTCGACCTGACAGTGCAGAGCGGCAGTCTCGGTGGACGATTCACAACCGTCGAGGGCTTGCTCACTGAGGTCCGCGACCAATTGCACGACCACATTTTCGACGCCGTTGGTTCCGGTGCCGGAGACAGCATGGCCTCTGATGAT
Source organism: Penicillium atrosanguineum (assembly GCF_028827265.1). Taxonomy (NCBI): domain Eukaryota; kingdom Fungi; phylum Ascomycota; class Eurotiomycetes; order Eurotiales; family Aspergillaceae; genus Penicillium; species Penicillium atrosanguineum. The sequence goes on along the minus strand of NW_026623133.1, from coordinate 681,851 downwards.
AAGAACAAGTGGGACAGCTTCTTTGCCAAGCTGAATGATGCCATCGCTGGCAAGATCAAGTTCACCATTACCCTGGAGGACCCCATGGCTAGCAGTTACGTGCAGGACCTGTGCTCTCCTGCCAAGGATGAGCAGATCTTCACTGAAGAATATACTCGCACTGATGAGGAGGAGGAGGAGCTCGGTCTTAAGGATATGAAGACCGAGAACTATGAGGAGGGTCACGCGAAGGAGATGGCTGAGAAGGCCGCTGCCGAGAAGGCTGAGGCTGAGGCTGAGGAGCAGTCATGATATGATTTTCTCAGTTGACCTTTCCCTTATGACGATTTGATATCCATTCATGATGCGAACGTTTTCCTTTTTTCCATGTTGCATGACGGCGTCTTTGTTGTGTACAGTGATCTTTCTCTATAGATATCCGGTGGTGGTTGGGATGTTTAGGGAGTGAAGAAAATAAAAGTTGTCTGTCTGATCATAAAAGTCTTTTATTCGTAATTATTTGACTGCTGTAGTAAAAGAACAGCTTGATTGTTCCGGAATTGGTTCCACGATAATATGGACAATAGTATCTTTCAGGCCAGATGCCTTGATAGTAAGGAACTACCCGTCTCAATGGCTAATAACAGCGTAGCATAGCACTCGGTCCTCAGTGAGTTGCTGTGGCCGTGGTAGCAACCGCACGCCGTTCTGTCATGAGGCGTGCGGCCCTTTTCACGTGATTGGGTATCTTGAATTCAAACGTTAGGGCGAAAACATGAAGTCACGCCTGTCCAGTGAGCCTGCTGGATCTTTATGTTCGGAGACCGGCCCATTCAGGCCGAGTCGGTTCCGCAGGCAATTCACTTAGCAAAGGGGTTTGCATGAATAGTAACCCGGTTGATGCGAAGCGCCTCGAAGTCGTCCCCCTCCTTCGGTTGAGAAACCTTGCCCTTCTTGTCAATCTTCGCCTTGGCCTTCTCCAGTTTGGAAAGAACGTCTCCACCTTCGTCCTGGGCACTTAAATTCAACACCTTTCCGAAAACCGTACTAGCACCGTCAAGATGCGGCGCCGGCGCAAAGGAAATAAAGAATTGACTGCCGTTAATAGCCGGGCCAGTCGCATTCTGCGAGCCCGGTGCTGTCCTATCCTTGACGGGGCGAGATGCCATAGAGAGGATACCACGCGCATTATGCTTCAGGGCCGGAAGGTGAATTTCTTGGTTGAGTGCGGACGGGTGGTATATGGAGGTGCCGCCCTTAGGGATCTCGAAGGGAAGCTTGGGTTTTGTCGAGGCCGAGGGCTTTGCGGCTGGTCCGAGGGAGATGTCGCCGCCTTGGATCATGAAGCCAGGAATGAGGCGGTGGAAAGGTGTATCATTGTATGCACCGCATGCGCATAGGGCGAGGAAGTTCTCTGCAGTCTGAGGTACTGCTTCGCAGAACAGCTCGATCTTGAGGTCGCCTTGCGTAGTGTGAAGCTAGAGGCAAGATGATCAGCACAGTATTCAAATTTAGGCTTCACGGCAGATCATGGAAGCTTCCTAATGGTGAGACACTTACAGTGACAGACATGGCTGTAGAGATAGCTCCGTATATGGGGTTAATACAAACGTGAGAAGCACTTATCGAGATCGATGCGGCGGTGGATATCGGGCTTAGTCAGAATTTGCGGCGGCCGCGGTCTCTCAGCTGTTTACTGTCGCAACTTCAATTCAAGGGTCAAGACAATAGTGTCCAATTTGGAACACGCAAACAATGAAACTTCGAGGCCATTCGCAAGCTCAGATCGACCCAGATATCTTCCCTTCTCGATTCACCGTCGCCACCCCCTTCTGTTCGAGCTAGACTTCTCCGTGCACACCATCGACAATGAACAACCGACAAGTCGAGCAAGCCTTGGGACTCTTAGTCCCTACACATGCCAATGAGTTGCCCCAGGACCTTCTTAGCTTGGCATTGAACCTTGTGGCTCAATCGCGGAGCTTCTCGAGCAGCTTGAAGCCCGAAGAAGAAGCCGCCCGGCCATATGCCTGCGCCGAGATCGCCTGCAGGAGGTAGGCCAGTCCGCGAAATCTGAGAATGAAAACATTACTGACTTGCATAATCAACAGATTAAGTCGAGCTCTCAAACTTCCCCCTCTTCTCGGCCACCCCCCATGTCTTCCGCGCGTTTACAAGAAGCTCTACTCATACCTTGACCGATCTCTCGGGACTGGTTCTGGAGGACTCAAGCGTTCAGCAAGTGTATCCGGAACACCGACTCGCAGTAATTCTGCGCAGACCACTCCTACCAGAACAGCTAGAAACACCCCTTCGAAGGCAGCTCCTACACCCCGAGGCCTCCAGAACACACCCTCCAAATCTACGCCTTTGAAGAGAAGTGTCAGTGTCGCAGCCAGACTGGGCTCACCCTCTAAATCTGCCCGGAAATCCATCCAAAGTCATCCTAGAGATGTCTCTAAGTCGACGATCATTCCCGATGCTCCTGCATGGGCAATGACCGCCATTCGCACAGTCTGCAAGACACTTTCAACCCCGGCTCCGCGGACAAGCACCTGGTCCAGACCTCCAATTTCCCGGACCTTGCCCCCTCATATCTTCTCTGGTGTCTCATCAGTCCTCTATTTGACATCCTGTATGGACAGAGACGAGGAAGGCTTCGACGAAGAAATACTGGAGTTCCTGGAGCCGATTGTTTCTATTGCTGGAAACGATGCCGAATTCAAAGATCTCGTCTATGCCATGGTAGTTGCAGTTTATTTTATCGTCCTTGCTCGACGACGCAACCCCACGTTGTCTGAGCACGACGAGACAGATAGCGAGGCACAGAAGATGGATAAAAAGACATTCACCGAGATGCGCCAGACTGCCTTGACTTGTTTGAATCTCCCTACCGATAGACGGCATCGGGATGATGTCGATCAGTGGATTGCCTTGATCATGGAACAGGGCTGGGCCAATGGGCAGGAGTGGTTCGAGAACATCCCACTTGCTGGAGAAATGCATGGCGAGGATGAGGAGGGTAATTCTTACCGCAATCTTGACGAGGAGGATGCCGCATTCCGAGGCGTGAAATTACCCAAACGCCATGACGGAACTGGTAATTCCAAATCCCGTTCTTCTAAGCCAGAGGCTTCCCACGGTGGATTGCTACCTGGTCTGGGAACTATGATGCAGGATCGTGTGGATTGGCTTAGCGAGGACCGCAGAGAGGACTTTGTCGAATGGAAAGCAGAGATCATGTCTCGCGTCTGATCTGTGGCTGCACAATAAATCTACATGTTAGCATGGGAAGGACGGAGCAACAGGCGCAAGAAATTATTTGATACCCTGCAGCGAAAACGGAATAGAAACTTCGGATTAAGAAAATGCGCCATGCTTAATCGTGCCAAATGTTTGCACAAATCTATCAAAACTATTTCCAAAATCTGGCTGATACTTTGAATCTATACGCTGTATCATTTATGAACTACCTTTTGAACCCGCTGCTCGCAAGCTTCCAGAGCCAGTGCAGGCATGGGATAATGCAATCGAAGTAGTATGTTTCCCACGAGACGCCATCGTCGACGCCGTATACCCAATGCATCTAATACCAAATGCTTCTAGTCCGGTGGTGCGGGACACTCTCGTTCTGCTCCGCTTCCAAGTCTTTCATCGTATCGTACAAGAAGAAGTCGATCAAGATGGCGTTGATCCCGTATGTCTTGTGAGACTTTTCCTCATGCTCTTCCGGGCCTTCGTAGTGCTCCTTCCCCTCAACCCCCGAGTGTTTTACCGACTTCTTGCTAGCGATCTTCACCTCAGGGTGCCGCTTTTCAATCTCACGCTTAATCAGCTCGACACACCAGATACTCGTGCCACGCAACTCAATCTCCCAGTTCGAGCCTGGCGTCAGAGGCTTCAGGCTGCGGATGTGAGAGTCCAAGGGAGGTGAGTACCGGAGACAGCCGAGTTGGTTCAGCATTTGGGGAATGCGGTAGTCTGCAAACATGGTAATTTTGTCGATGTCGTGGAATTCACCGAAGTCTTCACCGTTGAAGCATGCCCATAGGTCTGCGACAAGAATTTGGGCGCGCTTGAGAATGCGCACTTTTTTGCCGTTGAAGCTAGTCTCGTCGCGGAAGTAGGCGAAGTTCTCGGCTAGGAGGTTGACTAGTCCTGCGGCGGAGTAGTTGGCGTCGTCAATGCAGTTGACAAAGCTACCTCCGAACTCCTAGATATGGATTAGTGATGCATATAGACATAAGTCCAGCATAGGACGTACATTACAAAGGACGTCTCCGGCCTCACGCAAGCACTGCACCCGCTCTTCAAACAGGGGGATCTCCTCGTCTGTTGCAGATCGGAAGACATGCCTTAGGACTTCAACGGTGCATTCAGCCTCGTTTACCCAAAAGTCAGGAGTGGTAATTTGGATGCCTATGAGGTAGCTGTTAGTTTCAAAGACCCAAACACCAAAGATATGTGGCATACCTTCATCCAAAGCCCTTTGCAGAGCAGCAACCAGACTCCAGTATCCAGTCCACTTCCTCCCACGATACTCAATGCAGAATCGCTTCGATTCATCTTTTTCATCTGACCAAAAACTGAAGTTCAAGAGGTCCATCGTGAAAATGAAGTCCACGGTACTCTCATTCTTCTCCTGCGGGTGCAGCTCATGCTCCGACCAGGTCTGCGTAGAGTACGCCTTCTTCTGCATCAATCGCCAAATTGTCTCCGCGGCCTCTTTAACCTGGGCAGGGCTCAGAGCAACATCAATTGAGTTATCAAAGATGTACTGCGCAGCCTCAAGCACCTTTGTCTCCGGTGGAGCAGACTTGTTCGGCTTTCCACCCAGACCAAGGTGCTGGCGAAGCAGTTCGACGAGTTCAGGGTCCGCTTCATCTGAACCCCTCCGGTCGGAGTCATTTTCCAGAGATGGCATATTCAATGCCTATGTTGTGTGTAAAAGTGAAGTAGAGGCGAGTAATCCCCTAGTTCGTGGGGCTCGATGCGACAGGGACCAGATGCACTGCCAGGGGAGTGGCCACACAGCAGTTTTCCAGCCCACACCGAGGCTATGAATTGGGGATTAGACGATGAGGAGATCTTTATCGAGGATAGCTTGGTCTTCGATCATGCACAATGCGAAGTTCAAGGGGTTTTTTTATCGCCACGGAGAAAATTCAATGATTTCTGGATAGAAGCAGCTATTATGTAAGCAATGGCAAGGAGCGTCTCTGTTCCAATTTTGGGAGTTGATAGCCCAAAGATTGGGGTGCTAGGGTCATAAGCTCTTTGACAAGCTTCTAGCTATGCATAACTTATGTCTATCCCAAGATGACTATGGCACTTGCATGTTGCCGATGTGAATATAAGCCGAGACCACATACAGTGGTCGGCTACGTGCAAATTATAGCTGGAGTACATTTCCCAAGGTCAAAATACGCACGATTAAACAATCGACAGAGGGTCTAGAGTCAGACGCAAACCGGGAATAGGCCCAGACCATCCTTTCCACGCTGATCAGCAAACCAATCTATATCAAGGCCAGCGCAAAGGTGCAGTAGATGCAAGGCACTGTAAGGTTCCGTCAACAGGCGGCATGGAATGCACAGACAGTCTTAGGGGATCCTTATGCAATGACAATTATGCAGGATCCCCGACAGTGAAGAGAAGTAAATAGAGGGAGTAGTTGTGAGCCGCTAAATGACTGAGGCTCCGCTGTGCCGTCATCGACGTTCCGGTCTCTGCTTCCGGGATCTCGCACGAACACCTTCATTCGCACCGCGACTCTTCGCGCCCCAATCTCCTTCCCTCGTCTCGCTTTCTCTCACTTGACATTCACAACGACATGGGCCGATAGGCTCATCTCCCCCTGAAACACGCTTCTAACATACGCTATCTCCGCGCCCGCAATCATGCGCGCCAGCTCAATCAAGCGCTCCCTCGGAGTGGAGCTCACGAACAGCATCAAGCAGGTATGGACACTTGACAGTGGTGGAAAGCCCTTATGGAGCCCAAATTGATTACTACGATCCGACTCTGACCTTGCCCTTCCTTTCTTCTAGTCGCGCGTCCTACTTGTTGGAGCCGGCGGCATCGGCTGTGAGCTGCTCAAAAACCTCGTGCTCACCGGCTTTGGTGAGATTCACATCATTGATCTCGATACAATCGATCTGAGCAATCTGAACCGTCAATTTCTTTTCCGCCATGAGCATATCAAGAAGTCGAAGGCCCTGGTGCGTCTGCCCTGCGTCCCATCATCCCGACCCTCCCTTGCGAACCGCCCGTCGCGGACCCGGCGCAATCCCCGCAACTACCATGAGAGAGTTCTGACGATGGTTGTGTGATATATAGGTTGCGAAGGAAGTCGCGCATCGGTTTCAGCCTGGCGCAAAGCTGGAAGCTTATCATGCGAACATAATGGACTCGCAGTTCAGCGTCGACTGGTTTGCAGGATTCAATATTGTATTCAATGCGCTTGATAACTTGGCTGCGCGCCGACACGTAAACCGCATGTGTCTTGCCGCAGGTGTGCCTCTTGTCGAGAGTGGCACCACTGGCTTCAACGGCCAGGTCCAGGTCATTGAGAAGGTAAGTAGCCTTGCGGGGCTGTCCATCGCAGCTCGGACCCTACTGACAATCACAGGGAAAAACCGAATGCTATGATTGCAATGAGAAAGAGACTCCCAAATCCTTCCCTATCTGCACGATCCGCAGTAACCCATCACAGCCCATCCACTGCATTGTATGGGCTAAGAACTACCTTATCCCGTATGTCGGCTCTATCACCTCGTGCTATCTTCAACTAACTTTGGTGCAGGGAGCTATTTGGTCAGAGCGAAGACAGTCCGGAGGAACTTGATACTACCGAAGATGCAGACAATGGTCAGTTTTGGGGATGGAACGGCGACTGCAACCAGCGATACTGACAGTCGAATAGCTCAAGAAATCGAGGAACTTCGCAGAGAAGCAGATGCTCTAAAAGAGATCCGAAATTCTATGGGTTCTGATGATTTCTGCCGAAAGGTATTCCAGAAGGTTTTCAGAGATGACATTGAGCGACTCCGCGGGGTGGAAGATATGTGGAAAGAGCGCCCAAAACCAGACATACTGGATTACGACAAGCTCCAAGAAGAATCTGCATCTGTAGCGCCCGCAGTCTCAGTCACTGACCAGAGAGCGTGGACATTAGCAGAGGATTTCGCTGTGTTTAAAGACAGGTGAGGAGTGTTGTTCACCTGAAATATGTGGCTTGGCTGACCGATGAAAGTGCCGATCGACTTACCAAACGTCTGAAGGAGATGCAAGCAAATGCATCATCTGGAGATGAAAAACCTATCATCATATTTGACAAAGATGATGTGGATACGTTGGATTTTGTGACGGCAACAGCCAATCTGCGGGCTACTGCTTTCCACTTGGAAGCGAAGTCCAAATTTGATACCAAACGTATGTTCATACCCCAGACTATCTTGTAATTGAAAGCTGACTTCTAGTAGAAATGGCTGGTAATATCATCCCTGCCATCGCTACCACCAATGCCATGACAGCAAGTCTGTGCGTTCTTCAAGCTTTCAAGGTTCTCCAAGACAACCTTTCAAGTGCTAAAATGGTATTTACCAAAAATATCTGAATCTCCATCAATTGCTGACATATGGTTGCAGGTTTTCCTCGAGCGATCCGGCGCACGAGCAATCAACTCTGATTCTTTGGATGCTCCCAAGCCCAATTGCCCAGTATGCTCCCCTGCCCAGGGACGGGTAACATTTGACCCAGAGCGTGCCGTTCTTGAAGACCTGGTCAGCCTTCTCCGCGAGGAACTCGGTTACAGTGAAGAGTTCTCTATCATTAAGGGTGGTAGTTTGATCTATGATCCTGATCTGGAAGACAACTTGCCCTCCAAGCTCTCAGATTTGGGTGTCACGAACTGGGCATTCCTCACCATCGTGGATGATGACGACCAGGACCAGGATCCTCGTATTGATCTACAGCTCGTCATCAGTGCACGGTACGTTCTACATGCCTAGGGGGTTTCTAGCCTTTTACTAATCCAGATCTGCAGAACTGAACCCACTGAGGACTCGAAGCCCGTTTCCTTACAGAGCGTCCCGGACATCTCGCGTAAGCCCAAGCCGGCTCTCATTCCACCTCCCGAGGAGGCTCTTGTTCCCAACGGCGACGCCATCACCGGCAAGCGCAAGCGTGAAGGCGAGGACGAAGACGTGATCATGACCAACGGCCACGCTGCCAAGAAGGCTACCGGGGAGCTGAAGTCCAACGGCGATGATGCTAATCTGATCGTCCTGGATGATGATGATGGAGCTATTTTGATCGACGACTAGAACGAAACCTGACAGATGGCGGACAAGTGCTTATATTTCTCAAAAATAGAGATGCACATGATTTAACTTCGATTTACTAACCAGTCCTATTTGTATCATAGCAAGCAAACAACTACTCTGAATCAAGACAAGAATTCATGATTCAAGATTCATCTCATGCTAGGAATCATGGGTCGAGGCTAAAGCAGATCGTAATGTCGATGATGGTATAAGTACAGGATAGTCTTTTTAAAGGTCTTTTAGACAGCACCGAGTCCACCGTCGAGATTGAGAATGCAGTTGTTTGCATATTCATTTGCTGCCAGGAAGACAGCCGCATCTGCAACTTCACTGGGTTTTCCGAATCGGTGAAGCGGGATCAGAGCCTTGAGTCTGTCAACTTCGCCTGGTGTAAAATCTGGATACTGTCAGTGATAGTTACTCATAGCATAAGTACCTCTGCTTACCCGCGATCATTGGAGTTTCGATATATCCCGGTACGATGGCATTCGACCGAATCACCGCATCCTTCAGTGACACAGACGCCTCAACAGCTAATGACCGTGTCAGACCCAAGAGACCAGCCTTGGATGCAGCGTACGGAACAGCCCCGGTGCCAGCCTTGAGTGCAAGCAGGGAGGAGACATTTATGATACACTTGGACCGCAAGGTTTCATTGTCTGCAGCGTGTTTGCGGTTGCGTACTCTGTTGCGGATTGTCGCACGTACCAATGCCCGTGAAGTGAGCATAGCGCCTTCAAGATTCGTGCGCAGTATGTCCGAGATATCCTGCAGTTCGGCTCTTGGGAGGATACTATTGATAGAGATTCCCGCTGCGTTTACGAGGATATCCACATTGGCCTGCAGACTATTAAATCTCTTTACTCCGGCGATGTATGAGGAGGACGTACCATCTCTTTCTCCAGCTCATGCTTCCATGATCCAATGTCTCCTACGTCGCCAACAAGCAGACGCACTTTGCTTGACATGCCCGTAATGTTGTTTTCATGATTGTTTGAGATATCAAGACGTTTTGCTGCAGCTTGGAGCCGCTCTTGCGACCTGCCGATTAGAATGACGGATGTAGCTCCTTCTTGTAGAAACCGTTCTGCAATTGCGAAGCCGATGCCTGAAGTACCGCCTGTGACCATACACGTGCGACCGGAGAGACGATTTGAATACAGTGAAGGTGTAGGTTCATTGGTCTTTTGAAAGTAGAATCGAGTGGTTGCTGGGACGCGGAAGCCAGACGTGATGTCATATAAGGGGCGCGCGAAAAGGGATGCTACTGGCACCCGCCGGCCAGTCCTCGAGCATAGAGAGACAGACATTGCTTTGCAATCTATTAATTCGAGCCAGACACAGTAAAAGTAAATAACGGAAGAGTCAAGATGAAGCTAAGAAGGGAAGCATCGGGGCCGCTTATCGTTATCAGTGCGCACGGACCTCGATGCCTCGAGCGGCCTTTTTGGCTCTTTGAATCCGCCATCGACGCGACCACGCGACTACAAACCTCTAACATGGCAAATAACACAACCTCCGATTTCGTGACATTAGTCTCGAGCGATGGCTTTGAATTCGTTATCTCGCGCAGTGCCGCTTGCGTCTCCGGCACAATTCGGCGCATGCTGGACCCCGCGAGTACGTGGATCTGCTCCATCTTTTTGGACTCTTCGCTGATTCATGGTGACATATAGGCAAGTTCTCGGAAGCACTCACTGGTCGCTGTAATCTAGAGACCCTAAGGTACGTCCTTACCTGGCACTTTCCGCATTCCTCGACGTCTCCATCCAAACAGCTAACACCAAATCCCGACGCAGTGGCGTCGTCCTCGAAAAAAGTCTGTGAATACTTCCTTTACAACGAGAAGCACAAGGACCAGACCAATGTTCCTGACATGGATGTTCCGCCCGAGCTTTGCCTGGAACTGCTGATGGCGGCTGATTACCTGGATACTTGATTGCGTGTGAGTGCAGCTAGTCTCTCGTTCTCTCTAAATGTGTTCCTCCCTAACACCGGATATATATAGTATCCTTTCAATACTTTTGCAATGACTCACGGCGCAACGAGACGATCGAATATTCACAAGAAGATTAAAGGGGCGTTATCAACCTGGACCAACAGTCTATGTAACGGCGTTTTTGCTAAGGAATCTACTACTGGTCGAATAGAATCATCATATTCAACTTCTGACTCATTCTCGTTCTGTGAGCAACGAACAACTTTTAAGCCAAGCCATCGAAGCATCAATCATTCGCCCTGTTAACACCGTGGGCGAATGACCTAAAACAGATGGCAGATCAAAACACAATCCAAATAGCCAAGCTTGAACTTACGATACAAATGGGGCAGGGCTTTAACATCAAGGGAGGCATGCATGTGTGCTCTTCTAGTACCTTACATTCATCAGGTACTGGAGGAAGGACTCTTGCGATATATGTTCCCCTCCATAAAATCATGGACGCTTTCATGGATTACACAACCTAGATAGACATGCAGCCTTGGAGAGGATAGGTATATTCAGCTACGACTTCTTCTGTGTAGGTACATATGCTTTTAGCATGGTTACCTATATGACTGTTGCTTGATACGGATTGAAATAACTTCTTCTTGAGAAGATGCGACTGGATAAGCTTCCAAGTAAGTCTAGCAGAACCTCAAGATCCTTGATTAAGAGGCAGTGTTCGGTTAGAAGTCGAAGATACCGCATAGTCTTCGTGGCCTTGTCTGTACATTGGACCGCCATGCTCTACTCTCCTAGGGATTTGTAGATCGTCTAGATCACATTGCCCGGGACCTCGGTCTTTGCTGACTCATCCGGAGGGTGAGCCCGCTGAGTGTCGACGATCAGCGCCCTTCACTTTCCCTCATCGACGAGATGAAAGTCCCAGGAGCTGTGCTCACTGTGACCTATTTATTCTCCAGGGCTTGACTTCTTAGATCACGTTGATCCCTCGCCTCGGGTCTGTTCGATATCGAACGTGGCGTGGGGGCGTCCCCTTACACCTTCCCCGGATTGTTGATAGTGGCTCCTCATAGAGAGACAGTCAACACTCAACGCCCACCATGTCTGGTGTTGTCGGCCCTTCCGCCATGCCGAGTACATCCGCTTCCCTTGCCCAGGCTATCAACAACACTGTCTCCGCGACTTCCGGCAACTCGATCCTCCCCTCCTCGCCGCTCGAACTTCTTACTTTACCCTTTCGCGCCTTACAGCGCGCCGAGACCTTCGCTTTTAGTACGGTCCCTCGACACGTCGCGAGACTCGCTGGAATCGAAGACGTCACTGTGAACTTATGGAGTGGCCCTGCATCGACGGCAAGTGATACAGGGATGGCAGGCGAGGCAGCGGCAGCAACGGCCAATATGGCGCGTGAGGCGGTCGGATATGGCGATAGTTGGTATGTGACCGAGTTTCTGCAGACCATGCGGAAGGTCGGCGGATTCTTTGGCTATTTGACCAGCGTTTGGGCGTTCGCCTGCCTGGTCGAGGCTCTTATCCTCAACCGCATCACTATTTATGCATCCACCCGAAGACATCTAAGGTTAGGATGGGAAAGACGGCTCGCTCTACGGATTATTCCGATCCTTCTATTTGCCTCGCAAATACTTTCGCTTCTGCGTGGCATTCGGTGCCAGACGTCGCCCGATTACTCCTCTATGCGATACGGAAAGCCGGGGAAATCATTGATCTTCGACTATGCGAGTGCCGGAGGTGCTCTCCACTCAATTGCGTCTACGCTGTTACCATGGGAATCCGATGAACGGGCCTGCAGCGCCGTGAATATGGGACTTGATGCTACCAATACCGATATCCCATTCGGATCCTTTTCTCTCCTATGGCCGGTTTTCCTGTTACTTTGCCTGAGTCATTTTGTCGAAACACTTTCCTGCGCACTTCAGGGCCGGCCAGTGATGACCGAGACTGGAATGTCTATCTTCGAGCACTCCCTAGCTTTTGCTGAGGCCGAGTCCATGATCAGTAGATCGATAGGACTTGGGCTTTTCGGTCTTCCCAAGCAAAGCCCTCTCAACGAAAGTGGCTCGGGTGATAGTGCATCGCCCCTCCAATTTCTCACAAGAGCTCAAGTCCTCGATAGAATGAACGCCACTCCGGAACTCCTGCTCATTGTTTTGATTTCGTGCTTGAACAGCCTCTCCTCACACATTCTCGACGTCTTTGGGAAACAGGGTCGATACCGTCTCTTTAATACTGCTCTTTGGGGCTTCTGCTTCATGGCAGCCATGTTGTGGGGGATGGAAAGTGGCCCTCCAGTCAGCCTCGAAACTGGAGTGCTCCGATTCCCCACAGTTTGCATTGTCGGCTTTGTCCCCCATCTTTTGGTCCTCCTCGGCATTGTTACATGTTTCTCTATCTATGGAATTGCTCTGTTTGTTACTGCATTTTCTTTGCCCTTTGAGGAAGGGCAGCCGACTTCTCTTCGGGAACGCTTCGCGCTGGCTCACGAGAACATGCAAGGCTCCAACCAGATCCGTAGCATCCATATCAACAGACACGAAGATTTTTACACCACCTTACTTCGGATTGGTTACGTTGCACTGACCGCTGCAAGCGAAGCTGTCTTTTTGAATGAGGGCAAGGCCGTCGTTGCAAGGCAAATGACTTGGCTCGAAAAAGATCGACTGGCTGAGATTGAAGCTTCTCGCCAAAGAAATTCGTCTCACAGAAACTGGCCCAACCACGTTGAGGGAAGTCCTTTCGAGACTGTAGGCTTCGCTAGCTTTACATTGCCGGATCAGCCTTCTTCATGGGAAAGTGGATACAACAGGGAAAAGAAACTGGAAAAGCCGAAGAATGGATCTCGGCAGATGCGACCTCAAGCCGAACTCGGAGGTGTCGGCGCTGTGCGGGCATCCGTTCGTTTATGGCATGGTATCTCTTTCCTTCGATCGATCTTCTCGCTCGTTGTCCGATGGATCTCATATGGATTCAACCGTGCCCTTGATCGCCTGGGAGTTAGCTACCGACCCCTGTGGCTTAAACGCCAGTCCGGGAAGAAGAAGACCAAAGCTAGGCCCGGAAGAGGACCTCCAGGATCTTTAGACTTTTGGGTTCTCACTGACGAAGGCGAGCTTGAACTACCCGACAACCACGATTTCGATGTTGAGCTGGAAATGCGGAAACGAGAACGTTCCAGTCAACTGGATCGAGAGGAACTAGACGAGCGCCGCATGGATGAGAAACTATATACGTGGTGGAGGGCGGGAGGCTCTTGGGGCGATCAGGACCACACGCCTGATTTCGACCCTCCTGGAGAGGATGATGACACGACGAGTGTAATCTCAATGTCCACCAATGCCTCAGAGTCAGAATGGGAGGACTACCCGTCGGATGGCCGTCGCACCCCAACACAGGAGGACCCGTATCCTCAGTTCTCTCGAGAGGGCACACCTCATCAGGATGCTCTCATGGATTTGAGTGCTTTCGCCCGTTTGCTCGACCCCCGCGATCGCGAAACCAGAGAAGAGGCACGGATTCTTGCAGCACATCTAAGTCCAGGCCAGGGATCTGGTCGAATCATGACTCGCAGCCAGTACCAGCAGCAAGTAGAGCGGGAGAGATCCCGTGTGCTACTGTCATCCCGGTTGCACCATGCAGCGACAAACTCCCACGCTGAGCATCGGAAACCATCTGCCGACGAAGAGGCCGAGATGCTTGAAAAGCTGATCCTTTCCCGTCGTGCAGACTTTGAGAAGTCTTCCAACACGGACTCCAGCACCTGGGAGTCTGGCGCTATGGGTCTGGGGGAGAACGGCCCACCCTGCGTCGTTTGCCAGACAAGTCCGCGGTCGATCATCACCTGGCCCTGCCGATGTCTCTGCATCTGCGAAGACTGCCGTGTCAGCTTAGCCATGAACAACTTTGGCAGCTGTGTGACTTGTCGACAAGAGGTCGGTGGGTTCATGAGGCTATGGGTACCGTGAACGACGTACATATCATATCTCCCTTTGTATTCGCGATTTCAACACCTTGATTCCCTGTATCGGTCTCTATAAGCGTGTAGCACAATGCATCTACATCTCCGACTTGTTCGCGTTCAGGCAGTATTATGGTGAATCGGGCAGTGTCCTAGATACACATCTTTCCTTCTTGTATAGAGTTTATTTGGCCATTTTTAGTACTTTGCATAATCAAGACTGCCTGTTAAGACCATGTCGAATTCGATTTATCAGTCGTAAAAGACCTATCTACATCGAATCTTTCTTTGACGGCATGACGACTTGTGTCTCAAATACCTCTTCGCCATCGATAGGTTCACCAGCATTCTTCTCAAGCAAGGCCAAGTCCCGGGCATCCCGGCGGTTCACACCATCGAAGAGCTCATCAATCTCTTCAAGAGTCTTGCCCTTAGTCTCCACCCAAAAGAAAATAACGAAAAGCAATTCAATGACATCCCAGACACCGTTAATCATGTAGATCTTCCAACCAATCTTTTCAAGTCCAATGGGGAAGGCAAAAGTAGCCAGCAGCCTATCTGGTGTTAGTCAAAATTCCAGCGACATAATAGAAGCGAGAAATTCCAAACTTACCCAAAAGTAGAAGCCACAAAGGTATAAAGACCCATCCCATTGGCTCGAATTGAGAAATGCAAGACCTCAGGAGGGTACATAACACTCAGAGGAGTCCAGCCGAAGCTATAACTTCCCTGGAACAGGAAGATAGACGCCACTGTTCCATATATCCCAGACATATTAGTAGAGCCGCCATAGATTTTAGTCAATGCGCCGATGATAAAGATGAAGATTGTAAGCAGGGTAGTGCTGCTTATTGCTAGGAATCGACGGCCCAGGCGCTCAGCGTATAATGAGCCGATGATGCTGACGACGAGGCAGAAGCAGTTCAGGATGATGTTGATCTCTAGCTGGGTAGTTGTGTTTGTTACACCGGCATTGTCTAGCATGTCACCGAGATAGTAGGATATGATGTTGTTTCCTGTATTTGTTAGCCTCGTTCATTTGTTCAAAAGGAATCAGCTCTTACCGGACATCATTGAGAAAATAGCCACGGAGAAAGCTAGCATCATGCGCTTGCGATTTGAAGGAGTCCTGACGGTTTCGAACATCGTCAATTTCTCTCCCTGGTTTTTCTCCCATTCAATCGCACATTTGATCTCGTCGAATTGTGTTTGAACCTCAGCATCGGTGGTGTCTCCGTTGGAGTGTGTAGCCGCTAGACCCTCGAGAGATTCCTGGTTACGGCCCTTATGAACAAGCCAACGCGGTGACTCCGGGACAAAAGGCAGGATGACAAGGCAGATGATACTGAAAACGCCCTGGACAATAGATGGGGTTCTCCATGCCCAGGTTGAATCCATTTCAGCAGTTCCGTATGTGATTCCCGCAGCGATAAGAGCTCCTTTGGGTCCCTTCTAGTCAGTTTTCTCCTCCTATATCCAATATCTAATAAGACAGTAACTTATCACTTACCGACATACCAGAAGTCATAATACATCCCAAGAGTAAATGCACGCCACTTTGCAGGAACACACTCGGACAAGTAAGTCGGTGATGCCGTACACGAGATGCCGACTCCGAAGCCGATGATGAACCGGCCCGCGATGAACATGCCGATATTCTGCGCAGCCGATTGTATGGCGACTCCAATTATGGTGATACAAGACGCATAGAACAGCGTCTTTTTCCTGCCGAGATAATCGCACAATGGGCCATTGAAGAGACCGGCCACAGCGTTTCCTATACCGACAATCGAGGTGTTTAGTGCGATGCTGACGGTGTTGAGGTGGAAGTAATCTGTGTAGGATGGGAGGATGTTCAATCCATTCCTGATGAGCTGTCAGTCCATAAGCTACCTAAAGGAGGGGTTTTAGGAGCGGTATACATCATGGAGCCGTCGTAACCATATGTCTAAAGCTACATCAGCTATGAACTCCCCTGTCGATCCGGCTTGGCAACATAAGGGTATAACACGTGTGCACCTACAGCTGATTGAACCATGCATGTGAAGATAAGAAGCACGATAAGAACACTCGACGAGCGAGGTACTAGATTTGAGATATGTCGATTATCTTGCCTTGTCGCCATATTGATGGTTAAGATTCGGTATAAGAAGAAACAGCAAGTTTATTCATCCCTTCTAGGGGCGAATATCTGGCCCACATATATACCTTAGACATCATTTCAAGAGTGTAATCATCACAATCCATCATGATTTAGGTTATCTATCGCACGCGTGCGGGGAACCTCT
Source organism: Penicillium atrosanguineum (assembly GCF_028827265.1). Lineage (NCBI taxonomy): Eukaryota > Fungi > Ascomycota > Eurotiomycetes > Eurotiales > Aspergillaceae > Penicillium > Penicillium atrosanguineum. The sequence continues at coordinate 665,339 of NW_026623133.1, read as the reverse complement.
TTGAATTCCTAATCTTGAGGCGGGTAGGCGGATAGAATTCCCTATCTTTGGCCGCGCACTAGACAGGATAAGCAACTTAGCCAATTGTACTCAGCATGAGAGAACGTTGTTGTACTTTTCAAGCATTTGGCCTATGCCAAAATTGTCGGGTAAGCCGATCTTCACCCGTGTAAACGATGGTTTCAATGTTATCTGCTTTGCGGCGGCGCCGACGAGAGGATCTAGCTTCTTGCAATCAACATCTTGCCGGCTGGCAGATAAAGAAATGCTACTTTGAGGCACGAGGTTCACTCACTTTCTTGGCCAGAGCTTTTAGTGTGAATTATGGCAATCAAGAAGATTTTGATGACTTCGAAAGTTACTAGAACGATTGATTGATTGGGAAATGCCTTGGTATTAGGCTACTATATGTGCTTGATAGATATATGACAAAATTAGAAGATAAAGATGTTCTGCAGCTAGCAACAAGCTCCGAGCCCAGTTCATCTAGGTCGTTCAAGCCATGGGGAATACCGCCTCGTCTACTCTGCCTTCTCCAAAGGGCGATACTCAGCTTCCCACATCTGAGCTTGAATCCATTCCCTGAGTTTATCATCATCTCCAGGAATCCCCTCCACCTGCGCAAGTCCTTCCTCGACAGAACACTTTATCACTCCAGCGGCGATATCCACGCTGATCTCCCGCACATCCTCAACATCCGGTAAGAGGGCCCCCTTAGGATCTTCAAGAGCCGGTGATCGAGCTTTGAGCGCCTCGACGGCTGCAACGAGCATCTTTTTTGAGACAAGACGAGTGCGTGAGAGAACTGCCCCAAGGCCAATACCGGGGAAACAAGTCGAATTGTTGCATTCAGCTGTTACATGACACGTTAGCTGCATTCTCCACAACGGAATCAGTGGATATTGATTCTTACCGATCACGTATTTGGTGCCTCCATACTCCACGGGGTCGAATGGACTGCCAGTAGCGACGAGAGCCTGGCCGTCTGTCCATTCATAGAGATCCTTCGGTTGAGCTTCGTGAAGGCGTGTCGGGTTGCTCAGGGGGAACACAATCGGGCGTTCGACATGCTTGGCCATCTCCCGGATGATATCTTCCGTGAATGCCTTGGGCTTTGTAGATGTTCCGATAAGAACATGGGGCTTGACATGCTTCACTACCGAGAGCAGATCCACCTGCTGCCCCTCTGGCCATTCATTATCATCTCTTGCGAAGGGGACTTGGCCTGGAGTCAAAGTCTCTCCGAGCGACTTGACAAGAAGGCCTGGCTTGTCGATACACCTGGGCCAAAACGGTTAATATCCAGCTTTGAACTGGGCTGTTGGACATACCATATCTGCTTTGATGCCTCTTCCTTGGATTTATCTGTCTCTGTCGCGATGGTATCCGCAATCTGGTCTGCAATGCCAGTGCCTGCTGTCCCCGAGCCAAATACTACAACGCGAACCTCGTTCAACTTGACATCGCTCACGTGCAAAGCTGCCATCATAGCCGCTAGGGTAACACAGCCAGTACCTTGGATATCGTCATTGAAGCAAGGTATTTGCGATTGATACTTGTCCAAAATCCGTCTTGCGTTTGGAAGACCAAAGTCCTCACTGGAAGTATTAGACTCAAACGTTTTCAACAATTGGTGATGGCACTCACAAGTGGATGTAGGCCGTTGGGAATCGTCTCCGTGCAGCCTTGACAAAGTTGTCCACAAACTCATCATATTTCTCACCACGCACACGTGGCTGTCGCAGTCCTAAATAAAGGTCATCATTGAGAAGCTCCTCATTCTATCATCGTAGCTCCATTAGCGGGGTCTCATCATGGAAGCAGGGATTCATACATCTGTTCCACAATCGAGCACCACCGGCAACTGGCGTGCCGGATGAATGCCGGCACAGAGTGTAGTGATGACCAACTTGGCCACTGAGATGAGGATAGCACCGACACCTTGATCTCCGATGCCCAGGATCTGCATGGTGTAAGTCTTTAAAATTGGAGAATTGCGAACTGTCTCACCTCTTCTCCATCGCTAACAACAATATAATCCACATCTTCTGCACTTCCAAAATTAGAAAGACATTCATCAATGGAATCCTGATCCCTGATGTTCAGGAAGCATCCCTCGGGCTTTCGGAACAGCCGGGAGTAATTCTGGATAGCATCGCCCTCGGTGGGAGTATAAATGATCGGGAACATCTCCTTTAGATGAGTTTGTAATAACTGCTCGAATTCGTTATTTCCGCTTCATCCGCGCATCCAAACAAGAGAATGTTATACATACCTTGTAGTACAGCACCTCACTCTGCGCCTTCATACTGGCCATAAAGGTGTTCTTGGCCAAGTCATTCTCCCTGCTGCTGTACTGTTGGTAGGCTCTCGCCACCTGCTCATCAAGAGTTTGAATGTTAGGCGGGAGTAGCCCATGGAGCTTGAAATTCGCTCGCTCGTTCTCCGGAAAGGCCGAGCCTTTATTGAAGCGGGACGAGTGGAGAAGAGCTGGGCCCTGAGTCTTCATTTAGTCTCCCGTCCACGCGCGAAGAATGGGATTATATCTCAGCTGACTCACTTCGAGTGAACATTTCAGAGGCCCAGACATTATTCGCGGTAAATGGCTGAACTTGGAGTTCTTGATCGCAGACATGATGCCGGTGCAGCGCATGAGATAAGAGTGTGCGGGGAAGGGGACAAAAGGGGAGGGGCAGGATCAGCCAGGCCGCGGATAGAAGGGGTAGTCCCTACGTTAGACAATCGCGTGCAATGATTCCAATTGATGTGTCTGTTCCACGAGTTGGGATGTTGCAGGGAACCCTTGAAAGCTTGTTTATGGGCTGATGTCATTCCCGTTTCTGGTGGGTCGAGCATTCTCGTTATTAGCGCGGGCCATTCCAGTAAGCCTGACTACATATTCGTGATCTTCCGAGTTAGTGAACCTGATTGAGTTTGTAAGAAGTGGAAACTTCGAAAGGTCTGTACCTTACTGCATCAGCAATGAGTGCTGCACTTCGATTAGGAGGAGGTAGCTCCAATGCCTACGGCTTTTTCTACGTTGCCAAATTCACTCAAGATCACCAGTATTCATATTAAACATCCACTATACATAACTGCACTATATAAGCCCTCCTCCATGAGTGAACATTGTACCATTGTTACATCAAAGAAAGGCAACTGCACCTGGCTGGCTGATCACAGTGCGACCCATGCTCGATAGAGCTAAGCCAGCACCAGCTCCAACACCAAGGTCAAGGTCAAGAGTGCCACATTAGATTAACTATATTTACAGAACATAGGCAGCGGCAGCGGCAATAGCAGCAACACCGGCCATGTTACCCTTGATGCCGACAGCGGCGTTGAAGGCAGGCGAGGTGGTGGCGGCAGAGCCGGAGCCGGTCTTGGTGCCCAGAGGGGTCGAGGTACCAGCCGGGGTGGAGCCGGAGCCGGAACCAGCGGTGGAAGATCCAGCAGGGACGGAGCTGGTGGCAGTCACGGTGGCACCGCCGGACGAGGAGCCAGTAGCGGAGGCGGAGGCGGAGGCGGAGGAAGACTCGCCGGTGCTGGAGCTGGAGCTGCCGCTGCTGGTCTCGGTGGCGGTGGCGCTGGAGGGAGCGCTGCTGCTGGAAGTGGAAGAGCTGGCGCCGGAGGTGGTGGTCTCAATCGGGGGAACCACGATGGGGTGGCCGGCGGAAGAGCACTGGGCGACGACGGCGTTGGAGACGGCTGGAGGAATTGTTAGTGGGGTTTGTAAGAGGTAGCAATTCATCTTGATGGAACATACAGATCTGATCCGCGACGTCGCAGGCCTTCTGGACGCAGGGAGTGATGTCCGAGACCAGGGCGGGCTTCTGACAGTGGCAGGCGAAGTCGGTCAGGGCCGAGCAGCCATCAGAGGTCAGAGCAGAGACAAAGCAGTTAAGCTGGAGGCTATGTCAGTTATGAAGACAAGTAGATAGCAGGAAGGACACTTACCGAGCAGGAGGGAACGTCAGGAAGCTGAGCGTTGGCCAGACCGGCAGCAACGAGAGCAATAAGAGTGGTAGAGAACTTCATTTTGATGATTCGGTGTTGATGGGTTTGAGCGTGCAGGAAACGACAGTCAAGGCTATAGCGAACGAGGTGTGTAGTCGAAGAAAGAAAAGGCTAAGGTTGGACAGGACATTGATGAACCTTTATAAGCTTCGCTCTCCAGCCATAGAATCCACCCTATCGAACCCTGTCAGGGTCACACTAAACATAATCTCCATCACATGTCTCCTCTAGCCCACGGCAGGCGTCGAGATTCGCCCACGGCCGCGGTTGACTCAGATCTTTGATTAGCAGACTGGGGTCCCCGGGAAGCTCATTTCAGAGCCAAGGCCGAATGGCTGACGCCAGGCCCTAGAAAACCTGCAGCCGATGGACCAGGGACAGATTAATTGGCTTCTCGTTTTGGTAACCGGTATGAGGTACGTACGTCGCCGTGCCAAATCAGGGCTAGGCAAGACCAGAGAGGCAAAGCGGATGTCACCAATCATGAAATGGCGCAGGTTCTATTTCGAGCTAGTTGCACAACAGAAAGGGTGTAGCTGGGCTTTCGTTTCCACTTGGAAGCTAGACCCTGTGGAGAAGAATCTCGCCTACCGAGATGCACCCGAAATTGCGGAGTTGCACATGTACAGCAAGTACAAGTATCAAGGGCACAGTTCGCCACCAGTAGAGTACAAAGGACGTTTGTACGTAATGAGATTGAAGACCCCAGACTGCTTCCATCTATGTACAGCACCCAGGTGCAACGTATGCTTGAATGAGGCAGCATAAATTCCATTGCTGGGTCATAGAGAGCAGCGAGACCGGCCATAGCCGTAGTCTTCGAGAACCTTTCGGTATCAACCGCAGATACCGTATTTGGGTGTTTTCGTACGGCGGAAGCCACAGGCCGAAGGCAGATCCGGGGAAGTAAAGTGGACCCGGACGTGCAGGGCTTGACATAGCGTAGCATCAGACTATCCCAAACAAGGACTTGATCCGACGCATGCCCAAGCCCATCAGCGCCGCCCTTTGTCCTTGTCGAGTCACACAGGAACAATGTTGATGTTTTAGACTCGAGTGCACGGTCTGAGGGATAATCAAAGAAAGCGGCCCAAGCCCTGGCCGTTGGTGCGGCTGGCAATTTGAGGGTCTAGTGGGCTTTCTTCAGCGACTGAGAATTTTCTGCTCTGATCGGTCACTGGGTATCTGGGGGTGGGACTGTGCGGAGCGATTAGCATCCGTGGGCCTTTAACTCTCTCGATCTTCTACGGTTCTTCCCCGGAATTCGTCCACGTCCCTTGGGCGGCATCCGCTCGATCTGAAGCGTACCTGCATGGCCGCCATGATCATCGTGGGCAGAACTATGACTCCTGAGTTTGGACCATGCCATCTTGTTGGATCGTATATCATTCGACCAGGAGCTACCCTGAGGGTAACATGCCAGGGCTCGTGCAGGGGCTGGGAGCCACTGGTTCCGATCAAGTGAGACATGGTGGCGGGGGTTACCCCAAGTCCCCCGAAAGAAAGTATGGGATCAGGGGTATGACAGGGTGCAGTGCCAGGAGCGTGTCGGCCGGAACGCTGGACCCAGCTTGGAAGCGAGCAGCCATCGTGGAGCCAAGGACGAAAGCTCTGGAGCGATCACATGGCAGGTTCGGCCCCATTTCGGCGCGGGTTGACGCTAAATCCCGCCACCAGACCCCTTCCAGGGTTTGGCGGGGGTTGCAATCGCGGGCGCGTGGGGAATTAGGCTACATTGGGCTTAGGTCTCAAGCAGAGTAATATATATCGGAAGTCAATGGACCGTCTGGGCATCCGCAAAGTCCGGTGGAGATGAGATGCCCAACTTTGGGGGCCATTGCTGGAAACTATAGGCCTCCATTTCACCTAAAAGAAACTAGAGCTGATACTAACGGGCTATATCATTTACCTTGGAAGTTCAGAGGGCATTTTAAATGTCTTATTGAAGTGGGATTGATTGGATGTTGGTTCATTGCAAGGTTGCGGGGTTGTGGAATCCGGGGTCGTGTGGTCCACTCACTGCCAGGTACGGCTGGAAGTGGTCACCCTTCTCGCCACTTAAACAGTCCTTGTTAAAAGTATAACATCCGCTAAAGAGGCGTTGGTTTTGATTGCAGCTTTCTCATGTGCTCACTGGGCGCTGTATGATGACCGGTCTGGGCTGGCCTGGGCTGTGCTTTAAGCAGGGGACTGCACCCTCACTGCATAGCGCTGACAACCCACCCTCATACTTGCGGAACAGAGCAGGCAACGAGTGAATTGCATTATTACTCAATTGTCATATTCCTTGACGAGGAACACCGGTCTCTATTGGTAAGGAAGCTGGAGGTGTCTCCATCAAGTCCATGGTTTCATGTACATCGCACCACTGCATTCAATTACTCTTACAAAAAACACCAAGTCATGTCTCAAAGCTACAGTCTGACTTTAGCACATCACTTTATGTTTTATACATCTTTATCACCTCAAACAGACCAAGCAACTCGCCAAATCTAGCTCAACCGAATCTCCAGCAACTGAGCGCCAACAGCGACGTCGGTACCGTTGACATCCACGTTAGCGGCGCGAGCACTACCAGTGGTAACATAGATCTTATTCAACTCGCCCTCATCACGTCCAAAGAAGACACCAGTGGGCTCAACAACCTCAGTGGGATCTTCAGCACCAGCAATAATCTCATGGCCAACAGCAGTACCATTCTTGGTGAAGGTCACCTGTTCAATGCTATTCCAGCGGCGGTAGCAAGGTAGGCGAACTTGTACTCCGAGCCAAAGGTCGAGTTGAGCGTGAACCCTTTAGGAGATATTGCAAAGTCATCGCACGCGCTGCCCTGGAAGATGAGCTGGCCCGTGCCAGCAGTGACTTTGTCATAGAACTCGGCGCGATAAGGGGCGCCGTTGGCGGTTTAGTAGACGTAGCCGTCGGAGACCTTGATGCTATTGATATTGGACATCAGGCTGGTCTGCTTCATGGCCTCCCATGTGTAACCAATCTTGGTGTCAATGGCAAAAATGGAATCCTGGTAGGAAGCACTGGCGAGCACGATTGTCTCGTTGGAGGCGGCCATGCCGTTGAATTCGGTCGGTGCCCCGGGGCGGCACAGGAGCTTGGCGTGCGGGTGATGGCTGTTCTTCGTGAAGTCGACCTCCCATATATGAGTGGCGTTGGTGGGCGGGTCGCTGATGTTATCAAGAGTGGTGTTGGCTCCAGCCACGTAGAAAACACCATGAGCACCCTCAGCGATGCCACTGAGTCCCAGGACGGAGTCAAAGTGCTTGATCGGCCTGGGGCGAGGGTACTTCTCGTACAATGATCTGCCCTAGGACTACTAGTAATCGATAGACAGTAACCTTCACCGAAAACAATTTATTAAAATCCGAGGTCGTTTCAATTTAAGCTCTCTCACGCGAATGATCCTTCCCCATCTCATAACGCGTTGGCCCGGCCCACTTGCCGTAATCCAGCGGCCCACTGGGGTATGGAGTTCCAACAGTCGCAGAATAAACTACTGAGATCGACCCAAAAGACCTAAACAAATGTCTGAAGAAAGAACCAACATATTCATCCACCCCAACGCTAAGTGACGGTAAATTGGGCGCCGAAAAAGGCTACTTTTCACGCCGATTTAGGCGTCCTATTTACCAGAATATTAGTCATTGAAGCATCACGTGATGTGCTTCGGCCACTTTTACAGTGTGCTCACTGAGTGCTCACTGAGTGCTCAGGGAGCGCTCCCCTGAGCACTCATGGTTGCTTAGGGATCAGCTCACCCTTCACTCAGGGTACTCAGGCCCGACAATCAGGCATGTCGTCATTGTCTGTCCTCTCTGACATCCGGGTGTAGCCGCTCATTAGAAAAATAGAAAGGCTTTTTTACTAGGTACCGAGCCACCTCAAGCCTTCTTTCCTAATATTTAAAGAGTCTTCCCCCGTCAACTCGTGGCTCTTGCTCTATGCACTTCATCCTCAAAATTCCAAGTGCTTTTATTTCCTCTTTATTACCAGCTTTCCCCTGGGTCTCAGTCATTACCGCTCTCTCTCTTTCTATACTTTTCTTGTCCGCGGCCTCAATCCTATCTTTCTTCTACTCCTTCTCCTCCTGGTTCTTCTAATTCTTGTTCTTCTAATTCTTGTTCTTCATCTCATTTTGACTGAGGCTGTTTTTATTAAAGTCATGACCATTCTTGACTTGTCTGCGATCAAGAAGAAGCAAGCGCCTAACCCCGAATATTATCGGCGACGTCGTCAACAACTTGAGAAAGGTATCATTCAAAGACGATATGCTGTCTCAACTAAGAATAATATTGATTATATCAAAAGACGGTGGAGAAGGTAATACCCTATTCAAAGTATCACCTTAGGATAAGGCTGATAGATTTAGATACTGCGAATACTTAGGGGAAGACCCTCTCCGGTTCCTCGTTGCGGCACGGAAGGAGGATATCATGATCTTTCTAGAGTGGATACTTGATAACTTTAATATTAAGAAGTTTAGCAGCCTATATAAGCTCTGGAGGCAATGGTGCTAGCTCTATCGCAAAGCTATTAGACGTAGTCTTTATACAAAGTGCTGCTAGGATATTAATGATATGAGTACTTAATGCCTTACTATCATTTTCACTTCCTAACAAAGTAGCGGTAGTATATGAAAGAGAATCTAGTCACTCGTTACAATCTCGATATGTCTGTTGGAGAGAAACCCGTCATAAACGTTGACAATTTATATCTTATCCTCTACCATCATTGGACAAAAGACATAACACCCTACCCTAATGGTCGATAAATAATATAGCTCGCCTTCCTCCTTCTGGTATCGGCTTATAACGCTAGTCGACTAGGAGCGCTAGTATATATCGAAAAGAACAAACGGACTAATATTTAGCACTTTTTTAGCAATGCGGACGATGAAGAGGATGAACATAAAGATAATTAGGACCTTAGGCATAAGGATTTCAAAACTCTTTGTTACGGCTAGATAAGCTTGATTCTGCTACCAAACCCTGGAGGCATTCGTGACCACCTTATCATGGAAATTGACTTGAAGCATACCAAGGGGCATCAAAGCAGACCGAAAAAGTGATATATCCCCTAAAACATTAAACATTTCTTTTACTCCTTTGAACTGACTATACCTGAAAGGAAAATATACTTGATGTCTAAAGTGAAGCAGCCTACCTTCGACGTTATAGCTCTTGTGCTTGCAATGGCAATTCTCGATGACGCCTTTTTACCAAATATTCGTTCGGTCAAGGATATTTTCAAGACTCGTGTATCCCTGCCGCGTCGATCCTTGAAATTGGATTTCAAAAAGGGCAAACTCAATATGCCTATCTGTCGCCAGCCAGTCTCCACCTCTTCTAAAATGACTACTGACCACATCAAACCTCTGAAGTACCATACCTATTTATATTTTCTCTAGCGATTAAGCTTGGCTGTAGGGATGATTCGAGCTATGAAACCTTATAATCTCCGGCGTGGTACTAGTGAGGCAGTCGACAGTAAGTAATTGCCTTCGAATACGGTAAGATAATAGAACTGACGCTAAAACTTGTTCAGAAACTGTATCCCTTCCCTTGCTCTAGCAGGTGATAGGTCACGTCTATGCTAGCATATTTCAGAAATATATGAACTAGCGAGTTCAGACATATGTTTAAGCCGCATTTCTCGGATTAACTTCAGAGGATGCATTAATGAGTATTCTTAGCCACCAAAGTCGCTTTATTGACCCTCGAGCCCCGTCCAAATACAATAATCTGCCTAAGAACAAGAGAGCTTCCCTTTCAAACCACCCTAAGATAACACGTCTGCAGCAAATGCGTGATACTCTCGCTATGGAAGCTAGGGAGCTATATAGATCTATAAAGAAAGCAGCTAGCACAAAAATCGGAGAGCTCAAAGCAAAGGCAGATACTACGTTAAGAGTAGCCAAAAAGAAGTTGAAAGAAACAACATTCACGGGTGCTCGCGATAATTTCTTTGCCACTATTGATACTATAGAAATTAACAAGCAACTTGATCCATCGCTATTGGATATAAAATAGGATATTTACGAGCCGGAATGGGTTATCCATTGCCTCTAAGAGCGTCGCCGAGTGGCAGAACTAATGCAAGCCCCATACTAGGAGCTTTCTAAAGTCGATAACATCTCGCGAAGGGTTATTTTAATTAATGCCCTTATTGATCTTGGTCGTGTCGAAAGGGTGCCATCTAGAAACTTGGTTCCAAAAAAGTGGGTACAGGCTACGATCACCAGCGAATACTAGGAGTCCTCGCTAGATGACCCCGCTCGATCAGAACAAGGTCTTTCTCCCTCTCTAGAGCCACGAAACCGTCCAATCTCTCTAACGAATCGGCATTGTCTCTTCTGCATCTTTGAGCCTAACTACCAATGCTATTTCGCATTAGCACGGAAAGCCAGAGAACATTTCGAGAAGCACCTCCGTCACTTCAAGAAAGACGAATTTATCTCATGTCCTAATAAATTTTGCGGACTTGCTTTTCGTGGAAATCAAGCCTTCAAAAGCCATGCAGAAAAAGTTCACTCAATACGTTACTTCACCGAAGCGCAGCGTATCAAGGCTAGCTTATAGATATATCTAATTGGTCGCGGACATGGGAGCCGGCTATGCGCTAGATTTCTTCTGCACGGAGCACTTCTGCTTCCTCTGAACAAGTCTATGTGGGTGCCGCCTTTGCTTAATCTGAATAGAATACAGCTACTTCATTAGCCTTGGTGTTTTTTGTTACCGCTGAAGCTCTTGGCCGATCGATGAAGAAAATTGTAGAGTAAGGATGGCTTCTTCGTCAGCGATTTGCAGGTTTTTTGTCGGGTGTACCGGGACAGAGGCTCACAACTATAGATGTGTATGATGGTTTGTTCTGGAGGAATGTGCTACTCGCCAGTCCGTTTAGGTGGTTATTTGTATCTTGATGTTCAGGACCTTCGTGTGTAACATAGCGGGTAGCCTCAAAATATGTCGTGTTCACTTCATCCAATTGTCCCTACCTACGTTCGACTTATTCAAGTAGACTTACAGATGAACTTCAGGACTGATTATGATAACTGCGCAAGTAAATTACAAGATAGATCGAAATCAGATTCACCATTGCTTCACAGAGATTCTTTATCGAACCCCCTTTCTCAAAACGCGCTATAATTTTTCGGTTACTCTACTCCTGAACCCTTTCTTGGGAGTATTCTAGTACACACGTCAATAACCAAAAAAAAAAAAAAAAAAAAAAATAGCTTCCGTATTAATGCTGTATGGGGAACTCTGAGATAATGGAAAAGAGAACGCAGCAGGGCGATCAAGTGTGCTCGACCTTCCTCTACACAGCCTTATCCCGTTCCTGCTGAGCTCTCCTTGCTCGTTCTTGCCTTCTTTGTTCGGCGTCCGCTCGTTCTTTTTGATTTCGTTGTGCTCTCTCAATTCTCTTTCTTTGAGATTCCTCGTTCTGTTGACTGAACCTCGCCTGGCGAGCCGCTTTTCGCCCGCGAGAAATCTCGATGTCTTCCATCATTTTACCAATATTCTCAAGTTTCCTTTCCATTGCAGTATTTTGTAGCTCGAGCATACGTCGAAAGTTCATCGTCTTCGCCTCAGCTAGCAAATTACCTGGGTCAGAATAATCGCTTCGCTGCTTAGGTGATTGGTACAGAGCTACCAGTGGAACATGGGGGTTTCTAATATCCCAGAACGTGCGCAGAAACTGGTTTAGCTTATACATAGGATTTAGTCACTTTGATAATATGTAGGAAAAAGGACTCCCAGCATACCTGTCCACCAAAAGCTTTTTCAAATTGTGCTCCTCCCAGTCGTTTCAATATTGCTAAAACATTATGTGCACTCCTCGCATATTTGCCGATTGTTGCTGCGTTCACAACAACTCGGTGCACCGCGCAATGTCGGATTTGCCGAATGCTATGTAAATCAGAGCAGAATGATTCACGTTCTTCTTCCGATATGTCACAAGACTGGAAGACTCCCTTGTGATGGAAACAAAAGAACTCGGTCACTTTTTCAGAGAGCCGACTTAGTTCTGCCGCCTCGGGGCAAGACCAGTGACATTCATCGGCCAAGCGTGGAGCTACTGTGCGGCAAAACTGATATAAGAAGAACTCCAGTTGGGTTTGCCATCGACAAAGGAGTTTGTGTCTTTTTTGAAAGCTGTGCTGCGTTAGGCATTCATCATTGTCGCTGACGGAATTAGCACTCTTGCCTATCAGCCGTTGTACCTGCATCAACCGATTCTGAGTCCGTGTGGTTAGTCAACACCATTTTGATTTGCTGGGCTGGCACATGAGGTTTCCATTCACTATGTATCAGAGGAAAGCAGATAGAACGTATAAATGAAATGGGGTTTCACAAATATAAGACCGTTATGACGCCACTCAGATCTATGACGTGAAGACTTCAGGAGCCAGGGCAGTTACCATTCTACGAGTGACTAAGCTAAGAGATAGGTTAGATAGACTAGTGTTTTTTTCAGCATAGGGTTTGAGAGAGGTATATTTGCTCATCTGGTGAGACTGATTTTGATCCATCCTGTACGGCAGAGACTTGGATTCAATACTGTAATGACATTGGTTTCGGGACGCTCTGGATAGCCACGCTTAGCCTGCAGGCTACAATGTTGTTTGACTTGGTACTTATCCTTACGCAGTCCTTACAATACAATACAGCCTGCATCGCCACAGTATAGCATCCCTAGGTGTATACCGCGTAAGTAATGAAATGTTTCGGAATTGTCATGTACTGTAACACCTAGCTTGTAAGTATCTGGCAATCCAATAAAGACGCCTTTTTATTCTAGGCCTGCATATCCGTAAAATTGTTGAAGGAAACAAACACATGTCGTGGAACACTGAAAACAAAGGACCCGCGGTGAACGGCCAACGAACAGTTCTCACCAAAATCTCGTTGGAATAGAATTACAAGCTTGAGGCTAGACTATCTGAGATTGATGGTCTAATCCCTTGTAGCTTCTTTGTGCCCGGGTCCTTGCAAGACCATGTCTATTCACGTTGCAAAGCCAGTAAACGTTTAAAAACGTTAAAAGCGTTCAAATTTATCTTTTGAACCTTTTTTTCAATAATTTTTATTTTTTTCCCCCACTTACTCGAATGCGGGGCCTGTCTTGCGGTACGTCAATTGTCAAAGACTTCAGAATTCATCGAATCTATTGTTCGTATTCGATAAAAAAATTTCATTGTGAACGGGCGAATCCTCAGCGGGAGGGTGAAATGAAAAAGAGCCCGTCAGGACGTTGTCTTTGCAGGAGGACGTATTGCCTACTCTTGTTCAACAATTACCTGTCAGATAAACGCATGATGAGCCGAAGATGATAGCCACTCACCCAAGGTCAAAGTTTCAAGTCAGCATGAACGATAATTTCTCACCGTTGTTGGGGCATCTGCCGCTCCGCACTCCTTGATTGCGTCTTTTGACCGTTTGTCGTTAACCGTTTCTCGTTAACCGTTTGTCGTTTCACCGTGAAAATCCCGATTACTGAGATGGCCATCGGGGGCTGGGATAACGTGCATACATATATACCTGTCTACCAGCCCCTTGTATCTAACACACTGAATACAATAAACTCCCTCAATAATAATATGAACAACGCAGCATCACTTATCAAACAACATCAACCGTTTGCCGTTCACCGTTCGTCGTTAAACCTTTGTCGCCGGTCACCATTAGTCTGCCACTCATTGATAACCATTCATTGCTGACAATTTCTTTGTTGACCCTTCTCTACTTAAGCGGTCTACTTCTTGAAATATCCCGGTTACTGAGATAATGATGAGGCTGGGATCACGTGCATGCATGTATACCTGTTCACCAGCCTACTTGTATCTTAGAGAACAAGCAACACAACACACAATCAAATCCCCTCAATAACATGAACGCTGAAGCATCACTTATCAATCAACAAACCATACCACTTAACCATACCACTTCGTTCAATCACAACGCTGGACTACCTTCATTGAATGTCTAGACTCCATAACCATTTCCATTCAGGGATCGCAGTATCCAATGCGTAGGGCAGCAACTACGGCAACGCTCTCCAGGCCGCTTCGTTTAGAGGCCATCAAGAAATTGCGAATCTACTCTTGGACAACGAAGCGAACGTTCACGCACACGGCGGCGACTACGGCGCCGCTTTTTCTATGCCACGTGCCGAGCCAACGAAGAGATTTACACAATGCTTGTAGAAAAGGCGCGCTTCAACATCATCTTCAAAGCTGTACGGCTCTACTACTCCAAGCTCCGGCTCTGATACTCCACGTCTCGCCAAGAAATGATGTCTTTCATGCTCTGAACCTTCTGATCAAATTTGATGATTTTTTCAGTAGTCTATACCATGCTGTTCAGTACTTAGCTTCAGGCTTATCAGTGGCCGTCATACGACCGCACATCAGATAGATGTTCATCGACGGACTTCAATTGAATGTCGTTAATGGGAGGGGCTACGGTAACATGCACCGAACTTGGGGGATATCACCCTCAGATCTTTAGTGCTGAATAACTCCGAGCCTCCTTATCAGAACGCCACACTAAAGGTAGCCCTGTACGCGGGTCCTGAATGATAGGTGCAACTATAGAACACCAAAGTAAAATCCGAACACGATTTCGAAAAGGTTACTAACTTAATCAATTAGGCACTATCTCGCCAAAATTGCTCTTCTCTGGCAGTGATGACAATAAATGTAGTTGAGCTGACAGAGTGGGCCTGCTAAGCACGGTCTGGCTTGAGGGCTTTTTACAAACAATTCAGGAGGGCAAGGTCACCCTATCGGCCGGGCATGAGAAATCGTTATGAAGGCCCCGAAATCGGATGCTAACAGAAAGGGCGAGGCCCATGCAAGCAGTGAAGTGCTTGAACGATGGAGTAAAGCTCATTTCCGTTTTTTTTCTTTTTTTCTCATTCACTGAGGTATCATCCTCGGAACCCTCTCAGGGGACATCAAATTCGTCACTATGAAAATTGACCTCGCTATTTTGGTTTTTGCTACGGCTAGGGCACATCTGGCACAAGCCCATGGCCATGATCATGGGTTTCTTCACAGACGTGCCACGACAACAACAGACAGTGTTTCAGCATTGTCGAGCCCAGACAAACCAACATTGACAGGCACGATTAGCAATTGCAATCAATGGTACGATGTCGTCTCGGGAGATTCTTGCTGGAGCATCTCCCAGGCTTTTGGTATTACACAGGCCCAATTTCAGGCTTGGAATACTGCTGTAGGTGACTCGTGTATAGTGGAAATCGGGGTTTCATACTGTGTCGGGGTTGGCCAAGCGGTATCAACATCAACAACCCCCAGCACGGCCGCGAGCTCTACAGCATCTACGAGCTCAATTGGAAGCTCCACCGTGATCTCCACCGGCACAATCACGGCGAATTCCACATCTGCGACGCCTTACTCTACTCTTTCTTACAACACGACGACGAACCCTGTCACCATTACGAACTCCACCTGGCCACCTTCTCAAACGCAGATCGGCCAACCTTCTTACTGTTAGTCCTGTCTTATTAAGTTTTGATTGTTCACAACTGACCTGATTTTGAGGTGATAATTGGTATCAGGCAAAGCAAGGCGATACTTGTAAGAGTATTGTGTTCAGGTACTCCACGTGGATGGATCAAGAAGATTTGTGAGTGATGTCCCAATGAGAAGTGAAATGTTAGACCAAAGATTAAGATCAAATTTGCAGTCTGGACTGGAATCCAGCTGTTGGCGAAAACTGCACGAGTATATATTTCGGATACTGGTACTGTGTCGGCATCAAACCCCAAGTCTCAAACTATGACAATGGGACAACCGCAGCCTGGTACCCGACGTGGACATACACTGTCCCTGTAGCAACAGATACAGATTTTCTCCCCAGCCCTACTCAAAGCGGCATTGCCACTGGT
Organism: Penicillium atrosanguineum; assembly: GCF_028827265.1. Taxonomy (NCBI): domain Eukaryota; kingdom Fungi; phylum Ascomycota; class Eurotiomycetes; order Eurotiales; family Aspergillaceae; genus Penicillium; species Penicillium atrosanguineum. The sequence goes on along the minus strand of NW_026623133.1, from coordinate 649,394 downwards.
TGCCAGGACTATTATATCGCAGACGAGGTAGGTCTGATACCTTTAGCCTCATAAGGTTGAAACTAACAGATCACAGACCGATACCTGCGCTGGTATCGTTTCCTCTGAAGGCTTTTTGACCGAAGATCAATTCATTGAGTGGAATCCTGCCGTTGGCACGGACTGTTCCGGTATTCAGTCGGGCTACTACTACTGTATCTAGAACGGGACTTCCTTACCCATGCCATCAACAACCACCGTGCTGCCATCACCCGTGCAAACGGGAATCACCTCTAGCTGCACAGCGTGGTACCTGGCTAGCGATGGTGATGACTGTGATCTGATCCCAGAAGAGTTCGGTACTTTCTCCAAATCTGATTTCCTCAATTGGAACCCGGCTGTCCAGTCTGATTGCTCCGGTTTGGTTATCGGCGATTATTATTGCGTTGCTATTCCAGACACGCCCACCACTCGAACGGCATCCTTGACAGCCCTTCCAACTCCAACTACGCCATCTGATACAATTTCAGATTGCGCAGACTACTGGCTGGTCGGAACGTAAGTTACCCTCTAATCCCTTGATGCTATAGGCTAATGATGAAAGGAATGATAATTGCACTGCAATTGCCAGTACCAATGGAATCTCCGTGACTAATCTTGAGGCCTGGAACCCTTCGCTTGGACCCGATTGCAGTGGATTGACCGCAGACACCTATATCTGTGTTGCCGCTCCCAGAAATACCAGCACATCGTCAACCTCGAGCTCAATTTCTTCAGGGAGCACTATTACGCCGCCATCATCCACACCCGCTCAGACTTCCGCGACCGCCACATCTGCTGGGGCCAGCCCATCTCCTGTCCAGGTATGTAACGATAGTACATTTTATCTCTTTCGGTGCATGACTGAGTGATCTACGCAGACTGGAATGGTCAGCGGCTGTATTCGATTCTACAAAGTCGAAGATGGGAACGACTGTTATGATATTGCGCAAGAGGCCGGCGTGGCACTTGCTGACTTATACTCTTGGAATCCTGCACTCAATGGCGACTGCTCAGGTCTACAATCGGGAGTATTTGTTTGCATTGGCGTGTCAGGATACGCAACTACGATCACTACTGGCACGCCTGTTCCCGTAACCCCAACCCCAACCCAAGTGAGTCTTCTTCCTCTTCCCAATGGCTGAATCAGAGTCCTTATACGATTCTAGACCGGTATGGTGTCTGGGTGTCTTCGATTCTATGACGTGCAGAGCGGAGAAGGTTGTGCGGATATAGCATCTGAGGCAGGTGTTGCTCAAACGTACGTTACCCGTTGCTCTCATTTGCAGGATTATACGGCCCGGTGACTTACTAACAATGCACAGTGACTTTTATAATTGGAACCCGGCCGTGAGCACCAACTGCGCCGGATTACAAGCTTCTGTCTTTGTGTGCATCGGAACTACCGGTCCAATCACGACAATCACTAGTGGAACCCCAGTACCAGTCACATCCAAGAGCTAGAAAAGAATTGGGGGATAGAATGTCAAGATAGCTGGTAGGAATGACTCCTCAAATAATCTGATTGGTAGTATATATTCACCCTAGCATGGGTCTTTCCATCACCAAGGGGTCCGTCCATACAGTCTCTGTAAGCTCCCACTCCGCTTGACAGGGCATAGTTGCTTTGAATTGTTGGAACTGAGCATGCCAATTATATGGAACACAAACTTGTAGTCGAGTCCACTTGCGGCCTTTTGAAAGTCTTTCAAGTGGCGCAAGAAGTTTTCTCAGCCTCTCGTCGTTGAAGAACTCGGACAAAACCTCCCAGGACAGGACTCGAAGTTCCAAGCGTAGCTGATGCACACCTTGAAAATTTTGCTCGAATAACTTGAAGAGCGCCACATAAGTTGCCATCCAATCGCTCTCGTATTGATCTGGTCTACAGATATCCACAGAAAATGAGATGTCCATAGCTGTGATCAGAGATGCACAGCGCGGTGATAAGAGTCGCGACATAAGAAACGGAGTGTCCATGGCCTTATTCATCGCGAAGACATTTGTCTCATAAAGAATTGCTGATGCTTCCTCATAGCTGCACCAAATGTGAGACACGGTCCAGATATCGAATTATTTTCCACTTACCCAATTTGGCAGCTCCTTAACAACTCTACGCCACCAATTTTAGATCTTTTCTGCATGAGGCCCGCCTCAGTACTCCAGTCTGGACAGCAATCAATGTCAGGGTCCTCAGGGAAGCGATCACATTGTTCGCAAACAATGTGCCACCAATCCCAGCGGGGCCCGCCACGTTTCGGCTGCGGTCGAAATGGCGACGGGTCCTTCCAGAGATACCGGATGTGCACTCGGCGACCACCCATAAGCTCAAGATATATCTGCCTCCTTATCTCAGCTGGTAGGCGGAAAAATGGACTTTGCGGTTGGGGATAGAGCCTTTGAGCACCAAGCATTCGCAGGCGGTCTTCTGGTGGTGGAATTGGAAGCTTCCATCGATTAAATATATCGCCATTGATCTCACAGGTAGAATCTGAAATTCCTATTGCGACTGGAGAATTTTCTTTCAGTGTGAATTTGGGTTCATCTTTTTTCTTGCCCTTGAATAGTTTAGAAAAGATTCTGGGTGCCATGACGGTGTGTGGATGAAGGGGCATGGCAGCGTGAAAGGTGAGCACTTTATATGTACCCGTGGGTGGGTGAATGTCAACAGTGCGTGGCAAAAGGCCTTCCCGAGGTTGGGCCAGTGCTCCCGGCGGTCAGGGGGAGTCCCAGATAACGGGTGGAGACCAGAAAAGACGGCTGTTCCTGGCCCATAGATGATCATTTTGGCGTCAATTCCTCAGTTGTACAGTCACCCATGGCAGCGTAATGAAAGAGAGATCACTTGAAGCAATCTCGTCGTTTCAAGCCTTTTCGTGACTGAAGTGACGAACGGGCCTTGTCGACAAACGCCACAAGGTCTTCATTGAAAGAAATCTTCCCTGATGTTTTTCAGACGGTCAAATTCAAGGCCAATAATTGTATATTCAGGGGCATTTTTCATCGTTGTCTCAGGCGACCGAGCTTGGAAGAATTGTTCAAGAGGATGTAAGGGTTTGAAAGGGACTTGGTCGAGGATCGATGAAAGGTTCGAAAGGTGGGCTTGAACGAAGAGGACATCAATATCAAAAAGCCTTACAGGCAAGGCCTGCTCGAGTCGCGAGTAGTGAGATGAATATTATGAAAGGTAAAGCCTTGGGTTGGGGGCATATATAGACTTTGAGGCTTGTCATGTCATCTACGTGATCATTTGAGAACAGAAGATGAAGTACACGGGTGCCTAACCTTATTAAGGTCTGGGAAAAAAAAGAGTCATCATCTTCACCACCATTCTTTGGGTTTGTTTACTGGCTCCTGGAAGGTGCTATGCTCTAAAGGTTGTCTAGTGCGACGAGTTGTAGAGCAGAGAATACCCTCACCAGCTATGTCAATGGATTGAAGGGTCAGGGCCACATAGGTTGCTGGTTCAATGGTCATTTCCTGGATATCCATCTTGACTAAGGCATGTTTCCCAAATCAGGCTACGATGAAAGATGGTAACTCCAGAACAGTGCCTCTCGAACACGGTTGCCCGCAGCTGTGTGACCCAGCATATCTCTTTGACAAGAATATGGACTTGATAACGCATCTATCAAGAGATGTCCGCAGCTTGATGGGGCATCATTATATGAAAGAGATGACAGGTTACTGCCAACAAACGGCACCGTTGAGCTTTCCCAGAGCTCATTATTGCGGCATCATGGACGGGCCGACTGGAGATTTTGGCGGTGTTTAACGTGAAAACAAAACAGGCAGTCTATATTTCATGAGGGCGTGAGGAATTTCTTCAAAAGCCCGAGACATGACCGCCTGGCATCTATGGGTATAAGTAGGAGCTAAGTCGTCGTTCACCTATGCTCTATCTACCTCTAGACCTTGTCGAAGGCTTTGTGCGCCATGGCTCAACCGAAATCATCAAATGGCGTTCCTCCCAAGGCCGCCAAATCGAAGAAGCAGCAAGACGAACTGACGGAAAAACTTCGAAAAGTCGAAGACGCCGCTGAGAACGGAACAATGCCTAGTGCAGTAGTTGAGAGCCTAAATGAGCAGGTCAACCTTTCGAAAACTGCCAATGGCAGGCCAGCGTTAGATCCACACTCGAAACCTCCCTTCGAACTACCAGAGGGACAATCTGTACCCGACAGTTCCGAAGGCAATGGCGCTGTCGAGCCTCATGATACGCCTATGGGAGAGGCTACTAATAACGACGGGTCACAGCCAGCGGCTGCGGATCCCGGCCGCAATGACTCTGTCGAGCCCATTGACAGGCCGATGACAGAGGCTACTAATAAAGATACATCGGAGCCACCTGTGAGCATGATGCCTGGCTCTCTGGGTGAAAGTGTGAAAGAAGAAGACGACATGCTCGTTAGCTTTCAGAAAATGTCCATTGGAGGCAGGCAATTCGGAGGTCAGCCAGAAGCCTGGTTCTCGACTGGCAGCTCAACCAAAGCCATTGTGCGACATGGGCCTCTCAAAGGCGCCATGTATAAGATCCAATCTGCAAAAGGATACAATCTGAGAAATTTGCCCGAGGCCTCGGATAAGAATTCTCGCATTACGCAGATCTGGGACCGAGACGAAAATGGTAGAAGGCATCGCCGCTTTCCAGTGATGGAATTTCTCCTCCGAAATTCAGCCGACATTAACCAAAAAAGCCCGTCTGGGACATCGCCAATTCAAATCGCAATCATTATGGAACATATCGACATTGTCCGTCGCCTTCTCAGCTATAAAGAAACCTTGTTGGTCAATGAACAAGACTGTCACTCCTTTACAGCGCTCATGCTTGCGTCAGCTCGAGGTAAACTTGAAGTTGTCAAGATACTACTGGAGCATCCCAACTTAAATCTAAATGCGATGGACGACCAGGGGAAAACACCTTTTTGGTGGGCTGCGGCTGGTGGGCTTTTTGACATTGTACAGCTGTTAGCCAACCAAAGTGGTGTCAAAAAGCGACTGAAAGATTCGAATGGGCTGACGGCATATGCTATCGCTAAGAAGCACAAACATGGGCATATCACGGTGTTTTTGCGAAGCTTTTAGACTTCAGCTAGTTCAATGAAATCTATAGGGCAATCATTACAGTGGTTTCACAAATGTGTTCAGGTGCCTTTCATTTAGCATGCTTACGTAAGGTTATCATTATTTCTAGCTTGTGGCCGCAACATAGATTAGTTACAGTACAGAGTAGTAAGGGATCATAACGCTCACTAAGGATGGACGTTGATTTGCAAAATTAGTAATATTCAGTTATATCCAGCGCACCACAGGTATTAGTGATGCACAGTCTGCATCAAACCTATTATATTCTTACATGCTCCTAGAAAAACTCCTTCTAATACAGTAGTAGTAGTAGTAGTAGTAGTAGTAGTAGTAGTAGTAGTAGTAGTAGTATTCATTTACCCCGACCCCTCGCAAAGCGATATGCAGGCTACAGCAACGATATATATCCATATATGTACAGATTGGCTGTTCCACTTCCTGAAAACGAACTGTAATTCCGTCGAAGATCATAGACGAACGACCATTTGGTATGCTGCCGCGGGATGGACATCTCAGAAGCACAAATTGCTTGATTGAGCACCCTCGCATAGATGTTGTGCTTGAGGATTTCCAAGGTAAGTCTGCGCAGGATATTGCCAAAGAACATGGTCATTGGCACATTGTCAGCCTTCTCCAGGCCAAAGTACAAACCATTCCGTGGCGACGATGACATGTCTTGAAACAGAGAACTATGTGAGCAGCTCAGGGCGGCGGGGTGACTAACTCACCCTGTGCTCCGGGAGCCGATCACTTCCCGAGGCGGCAGTTTTACCGTCACCATTATTACATATTAAGAGATTGTTTCTCTCATCAAAACACGAGAAGGCGACACCTGAACCTGAATGATACAAATTAACAGTCCATCTGGCACGGTACAATCGTTTTAGCCTAGCGGTGTCCATGTATTTACTGCCCTGAGAAGGAATGGGGGGTTTGAAAAAGACTTGTGCTCAGTAAGAGCTGAATTATTAGACAGACTTATACCAACTTTTGTTTTCAAGGCTATTTTTACTTGAGGGTGAGTATCAGAAGACAGCCGGTATCAAATATATATATTCATTTGTCATTCGCTAAAAGTACAATTTCCAACGCCATACATGCATATTAACAACTCACCGCTCTTATTCTCTAGCATTACGAGAGCAGTTCATCCATGTGTGCGCGCTCATTCGCATTCTGCTTTTTGAGCAGGACGGCGAGAACCTCGATGGGTGGGTTGAGCTTCAGCATGTTGGCACGGCGCCAGCGCTTGAGCCGTGCGATTCCGATACAGGGCTGGAGATTTGTTAGCATATACTGGTCAACCGGCGAGGGTCTAGAACGTACCCCATATTGGCTGCAGAGATCAAAGTGGCGCAAGATTTTCTCCTCCAAGTAAAGGTCCTTCTGGTGCACTATAGAATGGAGTCAGCGTCTGTATGATTACATGGAACCCGCAGTATTTATTCACCTCGAGGGGTCCTCCGACTCCGTTCCTCTTTATTCCAGTACTTCTGGAGGTCTTGCTTGCTGAGCTTCAGGGCCCGCTTGTCTTCGGCCGAAAGCGGCTCTTCGTGTTCCTTTGTGGCCTGCTGTCGCACCGCTAGCTCTGCAACATGCGGTTTTGATGGCTCGGGTGTGAGCACCTGCTGAGGCTCAGGAGTGCCCGACGCAGACTTATCGGTGGGTAGCGGCGAATCGAGGTTCTTGGCCTTATGGAGTGTTGCGGGTGTGGTCGAGGGTTTGGTCACTCGCGATTGGTTGCCAAACGAGAGAGTCGACTGCGCAGCGGCGGCAGCACGGCGACGAGGAGGCATGATGATGAGGGACTTGCGATGGCTTTAGATACTGCAGGGCTGTCGGTGATGTTGGGGAAGTGGGTTGGTGGACCGGGCGATGTCATTGGGTTGGTGTTGCCCAGTGCAACCAGTCACCCGCTGGCTCTTACCTTGACCGCCCATGGTACTACACCCTTGATATTGACGATATACTTCTGTTTACTTTTCTCGAGACCGAAACATTCTTAGGGCTTCAATCAAGTACTAGATACTCTTTATTAATGTGAATTACCAACAATGCGTTGATCCCGAGGTCGTGCTTGTTGATGACGTCACTCCTTTCTATACCAAAAATGTACATGGTGTAGTTCGTTCTATCCAGATGTCCCAATATCTATATATATCTGAGCAGAAGGCCATCGAAATGGCGAAAAGAACCACCACCACAAATGATAATATCGAACTGACCAGCGTAACCCAAGACCCTGGGCGTGCCGATCTGATATACTTCCTCGCACATGTGGGAGGCGGGCTCTTGCCTGTTTCATCGGTCCAGATCGGAATAGTGATCATCAGACAGGAGAAGAGTAGACAAAACTCAGGACCGTAGGGTTGATCCAACTATCGGCGCATCAAGGTGACTAGGTAGAGAACACAATAATAAAGAGTCTTCGAGAGATTGCAGGAGACATGATCGCGTTGGTGCCGCATTACAAGGGTTGTTACCTAGGTATTGGGTTGTGAAAGACTGACTAGGATACATCCGACTTGTGCGTCCGGATGCCCTGGATTGGAAATGATACTCCGCTTAAACAAGGTAAAAGCGGCGAGGGATGAATGCCAAACTCGAGGGGGAAATATATAGGCAATGGCAGAACAGGCACAGTGCAGTGCAGTGCAGTGCTGATGCGATGCATGCTAGATAGAAAAGGCAAGACAAGAGGAAAGGAAAAGAATAGTGCAATAGTTTCAAAATGGACCATCAACATGAGTGTTGTGCTGATCACGGAGTTAATCGGTGATGCAATCGAGGCTCAAGGTGGGCTCGGGAGATGGGGCTGGTTCACCCTTAGCTAACAGTAACACCCTTAACCCCCCCACATCCTACAGCTCTCTTCTCCCGACATTTGGACCTCCCTTGCCACCTTCCACCTCCCACAACCCCCTTCAGCTCCGGGTTATGAACCGTGCGAGAGGGTGCCCGTCGAGGTCGCAGATTCCCAACTTCCCTGCGCCCCCTCCGCATGTCCATGGTGGTGCGGGAACTGCGCTATCGAGATGGCCGCCTTCGTGCGCGTTTCAGGTCCGGCAAATGGCAATTTCCTGATCGGATATCCAGGTATCTCCGCCACGATGGTAAGCGCTCCCCGATCACCCCTGCTTGCACCGAGCTCGAGCTCGAAGGCTGCTCCCCCAAACCGCAGCTCAATGAACTGACCCTTTACAGCCCCGAGTCGAGGGTAAAGTCGAGATCAGGCCGAGTGTCGGTATTTCAGCGCCCGTCAATGTGTCGCTCGTGACCATTTCCCTCCTGCGTCGCGAAACAATCCACCCGTCGGCCGACTCCGTCACAAAGAAGCGCCTTGCTCCACCTCGCAAGGAGATCACAGATATCGTGGGCAAGGAGATGTTGTTGTTTCGATGTCCTGCTGGAAAAGAATACGAAGAGGTCATTGCTATGGATTTGCCATTCGTGCTATTCATCCCATTCGGCCGTGGAGGACGCGATGCTTCCAGACGAGTACCCCCGGCGAGCCTACAACTACCCAGCCGCACCGCCGAGACATACTACGAGATGGTGGTGATGGTTCAACAAGGGCATTCCGAACAACGAAAATACACGTTTCCGGTTCCAATTGCTCGCTATGACACATTGTCTACATTCGGCATGTATAATCGCCCAGAGTCGGCAGAGCGGGTCTCGGATCATTTGGTGACATTGGCCATATCACTCCCACGATGGTCCTACGGGCCTCTGGACCCTGTCAGTGTCTATGTCAAATTATCACCAAACCAGGATTGGATGGGCAAAGCTCGGAAAGTGACCATCAGCAAGATCACGATTGGCATTGACGAGGAGATCATCTACAACCACGAAGGCGACGAGCCCCAGCGCAAGGTCAAGACGTTGGCCAAAAAGACGGAAACAGTGGGCGTCAAGCTGCCACAATCAGGCTACCTCACCAACTTGGGACTGGTCTTTCCTGCCAAGGATCTGCGAGATTCCGAAGGCATTTTACCGCGAAGTCGTACAGCATTTCCAATGTACGGTGTAAGCGGATTCACAACTACCGCAAGTCTCTATAAAATCGAGTATTATCTCACCGTTCGAGTAAGTCTTCATCGACTACCAGACTAAATCTCAAATTCTAACACATGCGACAGGCGCATTTAACATCAGCGAGAGACATCACCATCCGGCAACCGATCGTGGTATGTCCACTCGATCACGCTGGATGCAAAGAAGAGATGGAAGCTATCGAACAAGCTGCACGAGATGCAGCACATGTGAATCCAGACAACCCGATGCTACCACTACCATCCATCATAAGGCCCAGCGATCCCAACGCCCTCAATTACCTCGGCGTGGCTCTGGTCGGCAACCAGAAGAAGCCACTCATCGATTGAAGCGCACATAAAGCAAGTCGGGCCTTTTTTCTCACTGGACCGTACTCGCATACGGAGCACATCTAATTGATCATGATCTCCCGAGTCGATTGAATGGACCGGGGCCCGCGACCCGGAAGTATACCACATCATGTCATGTCTTACGATTGCATTGAGCTTGGAGTTTGTTGCATGGCACGGACGCTTGTTCGTTCATTCTTGGGGTGGGGTGTTGGTGATTTTTCTAAAGAGGCAATGGAATTTCTTTCCTTGAGGATGGTGACTTCCTTTGCTTTTTCCGTGACAGACTGCGGTCTGCACAGCAGATAATCGCTATGGAAAATAAAATACGAAATGTAAATCCACCATCACACTTTAATCCCGGTACTATATTTCTAGGAATGCATGTCAACATGATCTGCCACAAGATTATCTGCCCAAGGCAGCGTCTACATATCTCAAACCACCGGAAATGACTGATATCACCTGGTGAATCAATGAATCTCGATTCCTCCAGAGATGGTTCCCACCGAGTCCGATCGAACCCACGATAGCCGCCAAGCCCAACCCACAGACAGCATACATATCCCAATTATTAGCCTTAAACGCCGACATCCGCGAATCCGCGGTCTGCAAATGCATCGGACGCAATTCCTTGCCATCTTTATCAAACCTCAACTCATGGTCATATATCATCTCCTCAACAAGATCAGCCGCATACTCCTTCCGACGTGACGCGATATGTGCAATACGCTGCAATCGAAGCACATTTCGCTTATAGGATTCACCTTCTCTGCATACAAGGATCTTCTTTATCTTTGCGTATATCTCATCCGAACTAAAGATGAATTTGTCGAGAGATTCAGCAACGCCACCGGCCACAAGCCGCGTCGTGTTTGAGATTTGGTCAAAGAATATTCCCATGGAGAGGATTGGTTTTCCGTGGAAAAGGGCTTCGTTGGCACTTGAGCCTCCGCCGTGAGTGAAATAGATCTTGGTAGAGTCGTGGTCGAGAATGGCGCGTTGGGGTGCGAAGAAGGGGAATAGCCAGTCTGGATGTTTGTTAGCTAGCATGTCTGCTAGACTAACGCCTGATTTCTCGTCCGTGGTCTTGATGTGGAAGGTCTCGTTGCCGGTGACATCTTTGCGGCCTGTTTCTGGAATGGCCCAGATCACTCCGTCGAGTAAATCCTCTTCCATTAAGCGAAGGACTCCGATTATGATTTTAGTGATATCTTGATGAGGTAGAATGATGTGTGTGCCTAGGGCGATGTATAACACGGACTTGTGCGAGTTCATGAATGTCTCATACTCCGTGTCTAGAGGAGGCCAAGTAGGACTCAAGAGCGGTCCTACAGCAGCGCAGGTGGGAGGCAAGTCTCGTGGAATCTCAAGGCCGACAAAAGAATTCACAAACAGAAGGTAGTCGGGCTTCTTCGGCTTATGGACTGGAAAATTGACACCGTTCTGGCTGCGCATTTTCCTGGTAAACGTGAACATTCTGATGATTGCCGGCAAGTCGCACAAAACAACCAACTCGTTCTTAATACGCAGCTGCATCGACGCATCTTCGGATGTCATAGTTCCAGGAAGTTGAAATCCAGGCTGTCCAGGGATATAGGAACAAGAAAGTTGTAGTGGCGGCCAGTTAGGACATACAATAGCAATGGGTATTCTATACTCGACAAGCATATCATTTGCAGCGTCCACAAAGAAATCCGCGACGATAAAGCTTGGACGGGAAGCCGCTACTATTTTCTTCAGGCCATGATAGGTCTGCGGCCAGTAGGAGTCAAACATGCATTTGGAAATGAAAGATGGTTCAATGCCCTTGCGAACATCCCATGCTTGCATGCGCCGGTAATGAACATCCAACTGGTCTGCCGTGGGTCCGGTACCCAGTAGATGAGTTTCAGTGACGAATCCATATTCTACCCCTTTGATCCAATTTTCTTGGCCATCGAGCGTTGCAAATTCGATTGTATGGCCTCGTTCGGCGAGGACCCTGCCGATCTCCAGCACGGGCGCTGCGTGTTATTGTAAGCGAATGACCCATTCACGTCAATGCCAGACAAGTACCGACCAGCATGAGTGAACCCTCCCGTGGTTGCCACGAGCAATATTTTCCGTGGTGGGTGTGTTTTGGAATCCATTATGTAGTGACAAGGCGGTGCTTCCGACAAAGTGCGCCAACTTAGTTCAGGTAGATGGAAGCCGCAGAGCTAGGGCTGTGGTGATATCATGTTCACCTGGCGTCCACTTATATAAGACGGGAATCCATGGATTTCGGGGGCCGAAAACGAAACCCGCTTGGAAGGCCACGGCGCCCCAAACCCCTCTCAATGCTAACATCCGGGCCGGGGTAGATCAGGCAACCCATTGTTGGGTTCAGTTTCAGTGCAGGGTCGAATTCCGATAAATGCGTAACGCTCGAGTAAATATTGGGTATCGAAAACGTGCTAGAAGCCTCCTATTCTCCAATCTTCAAGAATTCCATTGCGGCAGTCAACATGTCAGGGTCAACCACCTGCGTCTGCGTGCGTGCCTTTTCATTTTCAATATCCTGTAGGCATTCTTTCAATATTCCGAGAATGGCCCGGTACTGATGCGAGGACGGCCCGAAAGTCTCTAGGGCGTTTTGGAGGCTGTTGGATACCTAAACACCCGTTATGTCTTGTTCAACTGGATTTGTAGATTCACAACACCTACTTTGCGCAGAGTCTCATTGTAGTCTGCAAGATTTGACATCGCGAGGATATTCGAGTAGATGAGTAGATGAGTTGCCAGCAAAAAGTGCAGCGAAAGTGGGTGCTCTTATCGATAAGCCTCGATCTCCGATTTTCTCCTCCGCAACCTCTGATTCTGCGACTTACTCAAGCACATCATGGCCGACGCAGATGAAGAGGCCATTCGTGCCACTACGACGGAGGCTCCTCAGATCGAGACCGATCTGTCTGATGAGACTCAGGACTTCCGCCTGCTGAACCATCTCAACTTGTACCTGCCCACTGCTGCGATTGCTCTCCAACTTTGACTAACTTGTGCCCCAGCCTGTCCGACACATCCTCCGCCAGTCTCCCCCGCCGCGGCGAAAAAGACTTCGAGCCTAACCCGACCGAATTTCAAGCCGATGTTCTCTCCGCTTCGCGTGGGGCGATGCACAATGCGCTCGCACACCCGCGCATTCACCACCCCAAGACCCAGGTCGTTGGTATCTATGCGCCGGACGGACCTACACCTCCACCGCAGGCGATGGTCGATGAAAAGGGTTTAGGTGTGTCGTCGGATTATTGCGTCTGTGTCCCTGTCCCGAAGGGCCAGTACTTCAAGACAATTGGTCAAGCAGATCGGTGGAACCGCGTGTGGCTGCTCCCCGAAGAGGCGATGTACTTGATGGAACGAGGCAGTCTGGATATCAAGTGGCCGAGAGAGCTGTCCGGTATCGATGCGGATGACGTCAACGAGCCGCTCATCCCAATGAGTCTACAGGCGGCGTATGCATGCCTGCTTGGCCGTAGTGGCCTGACGCTCGAGCGGTATACCGTCTTTACTGGATTGAGGCGGCTGGGATATGCCGTTGTTAGAGCGTCTGGCTGGGATGATAATGCTCAAGCAGAGGATTCAAAGAACGAGATCAACAAGCATGCTTATACTGAGCCCCAACAACGTGGGCCTGGTCTCGCTGGTATCATTGGGCGCTGTTTCGCCTGGCTAGATGATCCTTTCGGTACGAGTTCCACCGCGGCTGGTCCGATCGTGGGATGCGGTATTCACCGAAACTACAGTATGTAAATTTGCTCTCGATTAATGTTCTCTTTCTAACTATTCGCAGCCGACGTATACCGCAAGCTCGCAACCATACCCTGGTACGACCCAGCAAAGGCAGAGACTAGGGATCCCCTCGACACAGATGCTCCCTTCCGAGTTATCTTCCACGTTTACAAGCCCTCAACACCGATCAAAAAATCCGCCTGGCCAACCCCAGATTTCCGTATTGCTGTGGTCAACGCCCGAGAGCAGACTTCAATCCCTACATTAGCACAGATCGGCGCGCTGCTGGAAAGCACGCCTCTGGACCCGCCCCGAGGCGAGAAGATGGACCGATTGATGTACATGCGGTTGCGACACGGATATCGCAATGTTGTTCTCGCGGTCGTTGACCAGGGCGTTACGAGTTTCCTGCGCATCAGTGACGCTGCATTCGGAAAGGAGAAGCTTTACGAGAACAAGGGTCCTCCCACGGGCCCGAAACGCGGTGGAAACTTCCGGCCGAAGAAGAGGTGATTGATTCTAGACTCATGAGTCCGACTATTGAGCTACGTGTCTCCGAACAGCAGTTCAAGCACTGAATCCCTGAGCCTAGTGATCGGCATACAAAGGGCCACCCCATGTCTCTCGACTTGAATGTCGAGTTGCCGACATGTGTGACAGTCTTGGCCATTGTGTCACTTCTTAATGGCATAAAAATGGATGAAGAACACAGGCGAAGAGCTGCTCCGCCGCATTTGCAACAATAAGAACCGTGTCGCACGAAGTCAAGTGACTCTGCGACTACATACTACTTTTGTACAGCCACGAGATAATGCAATGTTTCTGAACACTTTGATCTTTAGCAATTATAAATTTTCTTTTAGATCTCCTTTTGTTCCTTTCCAGGATATCCTCTAAATGACTTCAAATAGGCCTTGCAGACAGCTCATAGCCACGGATTTCGGTCCATGTAGAACCTCTTTCTTTGAACCGGCTGTACAGCACGGTCCGTTCATTGCAGGTCGTCTCGTCCTGCATATAATAGAGCACACAAGGGAACTGACTCATAAGTTCGTAAATCACTATATCGCCCTCTCTATGAAAATGCGTTTTTGCTCCCACCTCACAGTCTGTACATTTCACTCCGACTGCGGGCGCCGTCAAACACACAGGTATTATCCAGCGGTCCATATTGCTTCGTGATCACCTTCAACGATTCCTGCGCAACCAAACCACCTGCGAGCGAGGCGATATTGTGAAGTTCTCCACCTTCCGCACGGCGCAATTCCTGAATGGCCTTGTGAATGTTCTCCCGAGCATCGGAATCCAAAGGTGTCGGATCATCGCGCGTCAACAAGGCCAAGATTCGTTCCGTGTGGCTCTTCCACAATGCATCGTCGTTAATGGAGCGGTGGTCGTTAGAGGTATCTTGGATTTCATCGACCACTCCATCGAGAATCTGGGTAGCGATAAATACTGAGACTAGGGAGTCGGGGAATCCGAGCTGGGTTCGAATTGCTTTTAAGGTGATGGAATCGCTGTTGCTGCTGATCTGTGGGATTTGTCGACCGTGAACGACCTTGATGTGAGCGGCGTTCTTGCAGAATGCTTCGATGTCACGGTCGGGGATAGGAGGGAATCGTCGCTCGAGCTGGGTCTCTAGCTGGCGCACTGTGTTGGTCACTTCCTCCACATCGCGACGTGCTTTGGTTTTGTAGATATTCTGTAGCGAAACATAGTCTGCTGATTGGGCTTTCATATCAGGCAGGGAGCCTGGGAGAGGGAGGACTCCATGGGTGGTGTAGAAGAAGTGAATGGCGTGGGCGATGAGCCAGAAATCCACCGACTCGCTGTTCAGGTTATGGCATTGTTCCAGCTCGAAGATCTCACGGACAGTGCTGCGTAGGCTGAATGGAGCGATGGTTTTCAGGACGGCTGCCACGGCTTCGTCGAAGTTCTCTTCGCCACCTTCCGCATTGCTGGTGCGTGCTTTGGATCGCACGAATTCTCGGAACTCAGTCTTTTCCTTGTAATTGTCAGGTGCGTTGCCTCCATGTGACTGCTTCCACTGCTCTAGGAAGTGGAGGAGGATAAGGATGTATGGAACATGCCCGTGTTGGTGATCGTCCATGCTATCAAGATCATCCAGAGCTGCGTTAGTCGCGACGAGTTCAGGCCAGGGATTTAGCAGCCGCAAGTCTTGTGCAGACTCCGGATCAGGGTGGGTTTCCACGATGGGATATTCAGCAGGAAGTTGAAGGGAGAAAGTCGCAAAAAACCCGACAGAGTGGGTGTACAAGACGGGAATGCCCTGCTTTTGTGCTCTCTGAATGAGAGGGTCTAGCGAGGAACGCTTGGTAGGACCAGAAATGATAACCAGTTTGTGCTGGGGCAAGAAGTCGGGATCTTGAAGCAAGTCGGCAATAGGCTGGATAATCAATGTCAGGTCAAATATTTCAACGCGCTGAGGTTGACGTACCTCGGAGTTGAAGTCTCCCTTCACATCAGGGTTCAATTCTCTCAACAAGCGACAGGTTTCTTCTGCACGGGACTTTCCGAGTGACTCCTCTTCCAGAAAGAAATTCACACCCAGATCAGCTTCGGTGACAGTCGCGGGGTCCACGATAGTGAATCCACCGATACCCGGCAGAACGAGGTTCTTGAGAGCCTCTACGCCAACGACGCCAGAGACACCAGTGCTGTTCGCGCCGAGGGGACCATCGGAGTTGACCAACAGGACACGAGAGTCTTCTAGGGCTTGCTGTCCACTGGCTGCCCAGAGCCGCAGTTGGCGATCATACTTGCGCTCTTTCGATGTCGGCCCACCGTGGAACGATGCAGCCATGGTCGGTTGTGATTGAGTCGGTTGTGATAGTGGAAAACGAGACAAAAAAGATGAAAAAGAAGATTCAAGATCTCACAATTTCCCGTCTCTAGGTCAGGCGTAGACTGCTGTATCCAGTGTTTTGGTACAGTCGCAGTGCAGTGGGCGGTGAACTGACTAATCGTTGATGTGGGGTACGTTCCAATTATACCTGTTTCTATAAAGCTCCCTACCCGAAGGCGAACTTGTTAGCAACATGCCCTTCGAGTTAATAGACTTGACGATCACTTTGACCCAAAGCTTCAGTATGCTACATTTATTATACCGACCAAAAAATCGAAGCATCCGCGGAAAAAATCCACTGAAATACCCCTCCATCCTCTTATGATGCTCTCTATGCAAGTAAGCTATGTACTTGGCTTCTGCGACAGCCAATCATAACCATGGAAATAGGAAAGAGAGGCTAGAGATGCCTTTACATGGTAGTACAGGACTCTCTTCAGCGAGTGCAGTCTCGGTGGATCTTAATCATCATGTCACCGCAGCCCGCACTTGAGAGCCATTTCAGCCCTTTTTCTGTCGTATATGACAATCACGCGAAAGAGTCTACTTTATCTGACCGACGGACAAGTTCTTACATTCACCCCTAGCACTGGCTTTCAAAACCAGTACTGGTTCATCTATACCTTATCCATACCGCGATAACTAGTTATACCAGCGACAATCAGCTCACATTGGGACTGGGGAATACGGATGTTGCAGAGGAATTTTTCCATTTTATTCCAGTACAAGTTTGTAAGTTTACGGATTTTGTGCAGTGGATTATCAATCTTGACGTTATTCTAGGACGGTTGCCAGGAAATGCTTTCGAAAGCTGGCAGAGAAAATCGCGGTCTTTATTGCGCCTATATGGAGCAAGACAGTAGCTCCGAATCAATAATGTGGCATTTTGGTTGATATGAAGAGCGCTGCGTACATACAATATTCATACAACTTGGGTGTGAATATTTGCCTCTGATTAAAGGCAAATAATCTTGAGAAACTCTTAAAGGACCAGGCTGCGCGTAATCCTTCCTTATTGTGTCCGGTGCGTAGCCTTTCCGTGTACGAGGACCCCACCCCCACCATGGACAGGTTATTTCCGTCAACCCTCGGGAACTGGAGACCTAATGCATTGGTCGCATGGAACATGATCTTCATACTCTCACCGGCAGCGGGGAAGGTCTTTGCGGGCGGGATGGAATTGTTCAATGCATTCAGGATTGCCAGGGTTAACTTGACTAGAAAGATGGCTGTGTAGAGTTGAAAATGCCATCGCATACCTATAGATTGTTCCCACGCCCTCTAACATTCCCAGTCAAGAACAGACATTGAAAAAACGCGACTAGGAACTCTCGGAACCAACAACCCCACACTCCAAACGCCAATGACGCTATAGTGCAGACCTTCGACTTGTCAACGCCCCGGAACGTAGGAACTTGGGCATGGGCCGACTTTTCTGCTTCCCCTCGCCCCGCCTTCTTTTTTCTCCGCGTCTCTTCCCTCTACGTCTCACACCCACAGCCCGATTCCTATCCACTATGGCCGACGTCGAAGCCGCTAAGCGCGCTGCCGCTAAGACCGCTGTCGCAAACCACTACCCTAAGGATGCCCGCTGGGTCGGTATTGGCAGCGGCACGACCATCGTCTACGTCGTCGAGGCCATCAAGGCCCTCGGCGTCGATACCTCTGCCACCCGCTACGTGCCTACCGGTTACCAGTCCCGCCAGCTGATTGTCACCGCTGGTCTGACGGCCGTTGAGTTCGATGCTGTTCCCGCAGGAACCGTGTTGGATGTTGCTTTCGACGGTGCCGACGAGGTCGATGATGAATTGAACTGTATCAAGGGCGGCGGCGCGTGTCTTTTCCAGGAGAAGCTTGTCGCTATGCAGGCGAAGGAGTTCATCTGTGTTGCTGGTACGTGATTCTTCTGATTATAGAAAAAAAGACTTGAAGACATCCCACTGACTCATTTCCCCCTGCAGACTCGCGCAAACTCCAGTCTCGTCTCCTCAGCAGCTGGAAATATATTCCCATCGAGGTCGCCCCTATCGCTGCCTTCCGTGTTCTGCGCAAATTGAAGGAACTCGGCGCCATCGACCCCGTCGTTCGCCAGAACATGGACGCCAAGGAGGGTCCGTTGAAGACGGATCAGGGCTTCTTTCTCGTTGACGCACCCTTCCCGCCTATGCTCACCAAGTCGGATGTCCAGGCTGGTAAGGTCTCCGGCAAGGACAGCGTGTGGGAGGTGAACGAGCTGTCGGAGAAAATCAAGTCTATTGCCGGTGTTCTGGACGTGGGAATTTTCTCCGGTCTCACTGGTCCCCAGGCTACCGCTGCTGGAGGTGTTGGTGGACAGCGGCCTGTTGCGGCATACTTTGGTATGCCCGACGGATCGGTGTCGGTGCGCAAGGCCTCTTCCTAATCGAGCCTTGCAATTGACGCAGTTGACGACGTAAATAACCTTAGATGATACCAGATTTGCTTCCCAATGGAAGTAGAAATGAGAGATATTTACTCTTGGGCTGTCTACATATGACACTTGCATTTCAAAATGGTGGATCATTAGATTCGGTGAGTGGTATCAATGAGACTAGCATATGTACGCCGAGGGTTTATTTCACGCCCTTTCCCTTGGCCTCCGTCTCGCCCAACTCGCGCACAAAGATCTTCACAATTCCCTCGGGTACGTCGTCCTGGCCATCCTCAAAGCCAGGGCTGACTCCAATAGCAAGGTACTTGCCGTCACTACTGAAACCAACTGCTGCAACACTGGAGGGATACTTCTGGTACTGGCGAATACGACGCTTCGCAATTCCATCCCACAGCGCGACGACGCCATCTCCACCTCCGGATGCGAAAGTCCCGTGCACAGGGTGGAAAGCGAGAGCATTGACAGGGTAGACAACGTCAACACCATCCTCGGCTGTCTGGCGATGACATTTGAAAGCGTACTTGCGAGCTTGGGACTCAGGCGACGGGTCAAACCACTCGACTGCGACACGGCCCTCGATGCTGGAAGAGGCGTATCCGGCGTCATCGGGCATGCAGGCAACGCACCGTGTCATGAACTTCAGACTGCTCTCACGCCTTTGCCACGGCTCAATCTCGACCTTGTTTCCGTCGGTGCTTGCGCTGTCGGCTTGCGCTGTGAGAAGGGCGAGCGCCTTAAGATCGTAAATGTGTAGGGCGCGAGACGCCATGGCCACGACCAGCTTGGTCGCTGTGAGGGAGACAGAGAATGGTTTTGACGGGAGCGGGATGATTGCAGGAGCGGAGGTGGTACCGGCGTCAGGTCTGTGGACGTGGAGGGTAGAATCCCACGAGCCAGAGATGATGAGGTTGTGCTCGGGGCTGAAAACGACATTGCGCACACCGGCTTCATGGCTGCTCAGGACGGTCTGCTCGGATGTGTGGAGGTCAATTCTAGTCATGTTAGCATAAACCATTTCTCGCAAGCTCAAGTAGAGCTGTCATGCGAGCACTTACTTGCGGACATCCCAATCCAGCCCAGCTGTGTAGATCACGTTCTCATTGTCGCCGAAGCACACATCCAGAACCGGCGCGCGGTGTTCAAACTTTTGCAGCAGCTTGCCTTCACCGACTGTACCGTTCTCATCGCGCAAGTCGTAGAGGTAAACGTTCTTATCCCATGACGAAACAACGATGCGCGTGGAGTTAGGGTCGGGGGAGAACTTCAAAGCGGAGATGGCGTCTGTAGGCGGCGAAGCCACCGTGAATTGATCTATTACAGGTTAAAACAAACCCATTGGGCCAAAGATAGCAACTTACTTGACGACATTGTGGCGGTTAAGGTGGATGAATGCAGGTCAGAGATCAAGACAGAGAGCTCCTTGAGGGCCTTTTCTGCCGCAATATACCGCCGTGTTATTCCCCGCGGCTTTGATAAGAAAAAAGGTCACCACTTTTGAGCTCCATCATCGCCTTTTCAAAATGCCTTTTGCACAGCTCGTTATTGGGCCCCCGGGTGCGGGCAAGTCTACCTACTGCAATGGTATGCATCAGTTCTTTGGTGCTATTGGTCGCAAATGCTCCATCGTCAATCTTGACCCCGCCAATGACAAGACCTCGTACCCGTGTGCGCTGGACGTGCGCGATCTAGTGACGCTTGAGGAGATTATGGATGAGGATAAGCTGGGACCGAATGGAGCTACACTCTATGCTCTAGAGGAGCTTGAAGAGAACTACTCCTGGTTAGAGGAGGGACTGAAGGAGCTTGGAGGTTTGTTGACCTAGCCAGCCGGAACAAGCGCATGGCTGACTTCGTTGCGATATAGAGGACTATGTTCTATTCGACTGCCCCGGCCAAGTTGAACTCTTCACGCATCACGCTTCACTACGGAATATCTTCTTTCGAATCCAGAAACTGGGCTACCGAGTTCGTCACCATCCCCAACCCTTTAATGAATACAGCGAACACAGCTAACGAAGCCTTCCAAACAGCTAATAGTTATCCATCTCGTCGACTCATACACCCTCACGCTCCCTTCAATGTATATTTCCGCACTTCTCCTTTCTCTCCGCGCCATGCTCCAACTCGATCTTCCACATCTGAACGTCTTGACCAAAATCGACAATCTATCTAACTACGCCGACCTCCCATTCAATCTGGACTTCTACACCGAGGTTCAAGACCTTTCATATCTCCTGCCACACCTGGAAGCCGAGTCCTCGCGACTCACGAACTCGAAGTTTGGCGCGTTGAACCAAACGATTATCGATCTAGTCGAGGAATTCGGCCTCGTCGCTTTCGAGACCCTCGCCGTGGAAGACAAGAAGAGTATGATGAATCTTCTCCGAGCCATTGACCGTGCATCCGGATACGCATTTGGCCCCGCGGAAGGCGCCAACGATTCTATCTGGCAAGTTGCCGTTCGAGAAGGAATGGGCGTTACAGATGTACGAGATGTACAAGAGCGATGGTTAGATGAGAAAGATGAGTATGATGCCCTCGAGAGGGAGGAGGTGGAAGAAGTGGCCAAGCTGCACGAAGAAGCGAGTAAAAATGCCATGAACGAAGCTGCTTTGGACGACGAAGACGAGGACATGGAGAACTGGGGCCCGCTGCCGGATAGCGGAGTGACCGTTCGACGAAAGGAATGAAACCAAAACAAATCAATAATGAAATTAAATCAAAATGTATTATATCGTTCACGATCATGGGGTATCAATAACTGCAGTCCACATCCAATCTCTAATCCGAACCCTCACTCAAAAAACCATTCCCTCATCCTCGCTCTCATCCATAACACCCCCAGAGACAGGAACAGGAATAATACTCCCCTTCACCTCTCCGCCCAACAGATCACCAAGAACCCCTTCCTCCTCAACCCCTCTAACCCTAACAATCTCCCTCCTAGCCTTCGAAATAGCCTCCTCCTCTGCTTTCCGCATCGTCCCAGAGACTCTTAACACCCTGAACACACAAGCCCGCTCACGACCCCCGTTCGGCCGTCTCGCCCCAGCATCACCACCAGTAGCCGGGACATGACTCATATATGTAAGCGTGGACCAAACGAGCCGGAAAGCAGCGCGCGGAACGCGGATTATGGCTGTTGATGTTGCAGGGGAGAGGTATTTAACTGTTTCCGTTAGCCTTTTGCTTGTGCTTGGAACTTCACCATTGAAGCTGGAAGGCAGACACACTGTTTACACCCGTGGCAGAGGCACCGCCTAGTTTGCCGACGCCCCAGTCTCCGTACATCTCGGCGACTTCTTCTCGAATCATTTTTGCTAGGAGACCTGGTGTGAGCGCGTCGGAGGTTGGAGAGTGGATTGATAGGTGGGCTGATTGGGGGTTCAGAGGTTTGGATTTGGTGGTCGGCCAGGTTGTCGGGTCGGGGTATAGGATATCGACTAGGAGGTAGCGGTTCTTGAGGCGGACCATTTTGTGTGGTGATTAGAGTTGGAATTGGGGAAGGTAAATGTGAAGGTGAAAAAGAAGTTGGAGTTTGCGACAAGCGATAAGCGATAAGAGCTTATCGGGATAGCAGGGCTCGAGTATACTCGCTCTTCAGATTCTCCGGCGGCTCCTACCACTTTACTCTACTTCTCTACGCAGACTTTGCCAGACAATACTTAGATGAGGGTGCCCTCGCTACGTTCGGAAGAAAATGTGGATATCATGCAATGGGCACGTTCATTAGTCCCAATTCTAGTCATCTAAACAAATTAAACAGATCCGTAGTCGGGCGTTGCACCGTTTTTGTTCATGGCAAAACCCGGTCATGCCCACAAGGGGCGCAGTACATGAGATACACAAAACTGCCAAACAGAAACCAAGGGGTCAACCTTCCAAACTCCACCACCCCCCCGCGCGGAGGGCGGACTGTATGCTACCAGCTGTCCAAAAGAGAAAATCACAGGTTGACCTCGACACGGCCCTCGGCACCGCCCTTCTGGAGGGTGGGCAGAAGGTAGGTGATGTCGTCCCAGGGGTGACGGTACAGACCGGTGCGCAGGCGCTTCTGGTCCAGGTAGTGAGCAATCAGACCGATGGAGCGGCCCAGAACGAAGAGACCGTTGAGGACACCCATGCGCATGTAGTCCTCGACCTCTTCGGCGGAGAAGGCACCGCAGTTGCGGAGCAGGTCAACGAAGCAGACAGCAACGCAGCCGTCGACGTTGAGGATGAGGTTGTCCTTCTTGGAGGTGGTGACGGACTCGACCGCAATGGCGTAGTCGAGCAGCTTGGTGCTGGGGAAGTTCTTCTTGACGAACTCCTTGACGAGCTCGACACGGAGATCGGGGTTGTTGCGGGACTTGACCTTGTGGCCAATACCGGGGATGAGCTTGTTCTCCTTGCGCATAATGTCGACGAAGTCGCGGGGGCTGAGACCCTTGTCGAAGGCCTTGGTGAACTCCTCAGCGGCACCGTCCAGGGCACCACCGAAACGCGAACCAATGGTCAGGAGACCAGCAACCAGGGAGGAGATGAGGTCCTTTCCAGCACGGGTAGTGATAATAGTGTTCATGGCACCGGACACGGCGGGACCGTGGTCGGCAGTGAGCATGAGAACCATCTCGAGGAACTTGCTAGCGTAGCGGGGCAGGCGGCGGCGGAACCACAGCAGAGACATGACACCACCGATGCCGATGTCCTCTTTGAAGACATCGGAGATGGGCATACCGGCGTAGAGCAGCTCCTGGCCACGGTCGTCGGAAATGGTGGAGATAAAGGCAGCGGGCTTACGGATGAGACCGAGCTCTTGGGCCCAAGCGTAGTCAATGGGGATCTTGGGGACGATGGGCTCAGCGGCGGGCTTGACGGAGCCCTTCGCGACTTCAGCGTCGTAAACCTGCTTGAGGAGCTGGGGAAGATCCTCGAAGGTCTCGGGGACGTGGATGCCAGCCTCGCGCATGGCCTTGTTCTTGTAGACAGCAGTCTCCATCTGGGAGTTGGCGGAGGCACCGGCGTGACCGAACTGAACCTCAGTCTTGAACATGCTGGCGCAGGTACCGATGGCCCAAGCAACAACCGGCTTGTTGATGGTGCCCTCCTTGATGGCCTCGATCACACGGTACTCCTCAACACCACCGACCTCACCGAGGAGGACGAGGATCTTGCACTCAGGCTCAGCCTGGTAACGGAGCAGGTGGTCAATGAAGGTGGTACCGGGGTAACGATCACCACCAATAGCGACACCCTCGTAGACACCGTCGGTGTTCTGGGAGATAATGTTGTTCAACTCGTTGGACATACCACCGGACTTGGAGACGTAGCCGACGGAACCCTTGCGGTACAGCTTGGAGGCGACGATGTTGTCCATCATACCACCAGTGTTACCGATCTTGTACGCACCGGGCTTGATACCACCGACAGTGGCGGGACCGATGATAGTGATGCCCTTCTCCTTGGCGGTGACCATGATCTCACGGGCACGGCGCTCGGGGACACCCTCCGCAATGATGGCAATGGAGCGGATCTGGGGGCAGTTCATGAGCTCCATGGTGGAGCTGTAGACGGAGCGGGAGGAGGCGAAGTTGACAACGGTGTCAACATCGGGGTGCTTGGCCATGGCCTTCTCAACATCCTGGTAGACGGGAAGGAGGGTCTCGCTGGTGCCCCAGTACATCTTGCTGACGAACTGGCCACCAAAGGTGTAGATGATACCGGCCACGGAGGGGGTAGTACGCTTGCAAATGAAGTCAAAGTCGAGCATGCCCTGCACGGCTCGGGGTTGCATGCCACTGCAGAATTGGTCAATATGGGTTCGTGCATGGCGGGGTACATTGGGTTCTCGGAGGACTCACTATACGAAGCATCGTGTCTTGTTGTGGAAGAGGGCGTGGCTAGAGGGAGAGAGGGCACGGGAGGGAGGGTTGAAACGGGTGATGTTGTCGTTGGCCGACTGAATGCCGTTGCCGGCAGAAGTAGTAGAGGGCATGGTGAATCTATTCCAGTTAGAATTGGGAAGAGAAGGGATGGGTGACAACCAAGGCGAGGCAGGCACCTTATGGCAAGGGGAACGTACCAAATGTGAAAAGCCGCTCAATGAAGTAGATGGGAAGAAGAAGGAGGAGGGAGAGATCTAAGGGAATCTAGAGAAAAGGGCCGCGGGGCGAGTACTCGCAGGTACGGTGTACAGCTCCTCCCGTTTTTTTGCGCACTAGCGAATGTTGAGCTCGTTGCTCCCCAAAGTCTGTGAAGTACCGGGTACCGCCGATACCAGGCGCCCCACCCGTGGGTCCCTTCTGTTACAGATACGTTACACTCCCAGCTTATAGCTGTCATCGATTCCACCACCGAGTTGTATTTAGCTACTAGCTAGATGCTGAATGCATCAATAGACTCAATTGGCCATCCTCGGTATTCTATACCAAGTACTACAGCTTATTTCGAGGTAACTTTCTTTAACTGGTTCCTCGGTGACCGGTCACGCAGCAACACTAAAAAGAAAGTTCCCAGAGCTACTGTGTAGATCGGATTCCGGGCGGTGACCCAACAAAAAGTAAGCGGTGTCGGGCCGTGTACAGGTGACTACCGCGTGGATCTGAGTACTAGGTCCAGTAAGGGGCTTAGAAGAAGTACCTGGTACCTGAGTTTACGACAATTACGGTCCCAACGAGACCACCCCACCTTCGCAGTTACTTTTTTCATCGTCTCAACCGGTGGAGCACCCCTCAATTGTACGCTGTAATCTCCAGCACAACTTTTTTCTCTGTACGCCGTACACTCCATTCTGCTTTGCCCATATTCCTCTATCTCCTCCTTCCATCCTTTCTTCTCTTCCCCATCTTCCCTCCCTTCACACCACATCTACACATCATGTCCGCCAAATCTATTCTCGAGGCCGACGGCAAGGCCATCCTCAACTACCACCTTACTCGGGCTCCCGTCATCAAGCCCTCTCCCCTTCCTGCCTCCTCTACACACAACCCTCCCGCTCGTCTCGCCTCTCTTCACTTCCCCGATGACAAGGCCGTCAAGGATGTCCTTGACCAGGCTGAGGTCACCTACCCGTGGCTCTTGGTCTCCGGCTCCAAGTTTGTTGCTAAGCCCGATCAATTGATCAAGCGCCGAGGCAAGAGCGGTCTCCTCGCTCTCAACAAGACCTGGGCTGAGGCCCGTGAGTGGATTGAGGCTCGTGCCGCCAAGGACGTCCAGGTTGAGACCGTCACCGGTGTTCTGCGTCAGTTCCTCGTTGAGCCCTTCGTGCCTCACCCCCAGGAGACTGAGTACTACATTAACATCCACTCCGTCCGTGAGGTAAGTTAAGCTCCACCTGTCAATTCGATGTGCTAGACTCTAACATACCTAACACAGGGTGACTGGATCCTCTTCACCCACGAGGGTGGTGTTGATGTCGGTGATGTTGACGCCAAGGCTGAGAAGCTCCTCATCCCCGTCAACCTGAAGAACTACCCCTCTAACGAGGAGATCGCCTCCACCCTGCTGGCCAAGGTGCCCAAGGGTGTCCACAACGTCCTGGTGGACTTCATTTCCCGCCTGTACGCCGTCTACGTTGACTGCCAGTTCACCTACCTTGAGATCAACCCTCTCGTTGTCATCCCCAACGCCGATGCCACCTCCGCCGAGGTTCACTTCCTTGACCTCGCGGCCAAGATCGACCAGACTGCCGAGTTCGAGTGCGGTACCAAGTGGGCTATTGCTCGCAGCCCCGCCGCTCTGGGCATGCCCACCCTGCCCTCCGCCGACGGCAAGGTCAACATTGACGCTGGCCCGCCTATGGAGTTCCCCGCCCCCTTCGGCCGTGAGCTGAGCAAGGAGGAGAAGTTCATCTCCGACATGGACGCCAAGACTGGTGCTTCCCTCAAGCTGACCGTCCTCAACGCCCACGGTCGTGTCTGGACCCTCGTTGCTGGTGGTGGTGCCTCCGTCGTCTACGCTGACGCCATTGCCTCCGCTGGTTTCGTTAGCGAGCTGGCCAACTACGGTGAGTACTCCGGTGCTCCCACCGAGACTCAGACCTACAACTACGCCCGCACCGTCCTGGACTTGATGCTGCGCGCCCCCAACCACCCCGAGGGCAAGATCCTCTTCATCGGTGGTGGTATTGCCAACTTCACCAACGTTGCCAGCACCTTCAAGGGTGTCATCCGCGCCATCCGCGATGTCGCCCCCGTCCTCCTTGAGCACAAGGTCCAGATCTGGGTCCGCCGTGCCGGTCCCAACTACCAGGAGGGTTTGAAGAACATCAAGTCCGCCGGTATTGAGCTCGGTCTGGACATGCACGTCTACGGCCCCGAGATGCACGTCAGCGGTATTGTGCCTCTGGCCCTGCAGGGCAAGCAGACCGACGTCAAGGAATTCGGCGCATAAATGAAATGATTTGGTTTTGGCTTTTTGTTTCTGCAGCGTCCCCGTCCGTTGCATGGGTTTGTGGTATAATGCATGGCATGATATGATTTGGGCCCGAGTCTCGATATTCGGGTCCGTTTTTTAACTGGTCGTGGATATGGCGTTTCTTCCTGTCCGGCCGAAAAGACCGGATGCTTGTGCCGACGTCTAGTACAATGATTAGATTTCCTTTATGTTCACCTACCGGGGGATAGAGATGTGAGGTCCCATCGGATAATATCAGTGATGATACACGAGTTATTCCAGTAATAATAGCTGAGCGCAGCGACGCTATCAAGTAAATGAAAGTATCTCAGAAATCCCTTTTAATCACAATTAATTTAATAGAAATGTCGAGGAAGGCCAACACCATGTCCATATTCACCCCAGATTCTGTTCCGCCGTGGAGGATCGGTATAAAGTCACATGACCAAAAATACAGCCCGTCACAAAAAAGACTCCACACAAGCTCCGATGGATCTCTGCACCCCGGATTGACAGGGGAGCTCTTAGCTTCCGTAAAAACAGATCTTCAGGGACGCCAATAAGCTATGGACCGTGCTGGGGTTGGACATTGGCGGGTGCAGGGGCGCGTTACCGCAGCCGCTTCCGCTGTCCCGAGGTTAGGGCCGGACGAACGGGTCATAAGAGCTCCTTTCTTTTTGCGGTTGGGTGTGGAGCTGGTGTTCCCATTGACTGATTGGTAGTTTGAGGATAGATGGGAGGTATAGGCTGGCATTGTTTGAAAGGTTTGGAGGACTTGGCTTTGAATTTGGAATCGGATTGATTTTGGATTTGTAGCTTTTCAAATTTATACCGATGCGTTGGTTTGATTGGGTGGTCTACTTTGTCACTCCATCGGCTTTACAGATACCGACCAAGAATCTGGGGCGTTCTTCTCTTTCCAAGATCTATTCATTGATCATCTATTGGGTTAATACTATTGACTTTGGCTGAACCTTCAGTCTAAGTTCAATTTGTTGATATGTTAGCCCTAGGCCCGGTGGGGAAAACCGGGCTACATCTGTCATATTGGCCGCAGTCCCACAATATATTCCATGTATGCCCACTGCGATGTACTCCCAAGCTTCCACCACAGCGATTCTGCAAATAGTGACCCTGTAAATAGGGATAAGCTTCCCAAAAATATAATTGGCTTTCAATGTGATGAATCACGGTTCTGATCACCGCTCATGTGACCGGCATTCCGAGGCAAACGCCAGAACTCTGTCTCCAGGCCACCTTACACGATACTGTTGCCACAGGGCAAAATCCAAATGAAGATGGGAAAAAATGTGCATTGTTACCAAATAGCCGGAAGGAGCATTATACTCGCGTCAACAGCTTTGAGCCGGGAATGAGATGACCCGGTTTGCCTCGACAAGACATCAAGTAATCACAACAACCCCCCTTGGCCGGGGAGCAGTCAGTGGAAGGTGAGTAAGTTCTTAGGTTTGAAAATGAAGTCGTCTCCCGTACCAGTGGCTAATGTATCTCGCCTTATAGGGGGGTCTCAAACTCAAATGCCTGCTTTTTAATCTTGTCTGTGGACTATTTCTGACCTTAGAGATAAAGAATCCTGTAGAGATTGGTGGAACTATGATCGAAAATGATGTTATTCGACGGGGTGTGAGTGCAAGGAGTGACGTCCAGACCCGGAGCAGATGCCGTTAACCGTGTTTCGGCCCACACTGGAGTGGAATCCGGGGTGTTCGCCAATGGTTCTGGATCGATAAAGCCGGTGGGAAGAAGGTGGATGCTAATATCCGGTCCTGTGATCGGCGTTAGATACGGCCCGTGATTACTGAATTGCACTTCCCAAAAAGGTAAAACTGACCAGGCCTGAAGTATATCAATCGGCCGATCTCACAGCATTGAATGGAATCCATATACGCTCTATAGTCGGATTTACTTCTTGCTTCTGACAAAATGGGTTCAATTTTCAAGAATTTCCTAGGTCTCTCTGAGGCCAAGGATGCAGGCAGCTGCCCCATTTCCCCGTCGAAGAAACCTGTCAGGGCTCTTCCTGCTTCATGGTACCTTTCCGAAGAGCTCTACCAGCTTGAGCGTCGAGCCCTCTTCTCTAAGAAATGGCTCCTCACAACACATTCAATGCGCATTCCTAATTCTGGCAACTGGTCTCGTTACAGTATCGCCGGATACCCGTTCATCCTTGCTCGCGGCTATGACAACAAGATCAAGGCATTCCACGACATCTGGAAAGAACGCTTTAACGACGAGCTTGCAGAGACCCTCTTGACCAACGATAAGTACGGCCTCGACACCATCCACGTCCACACCGATTTGAACAACTTCATCTGGATTAACCTCGATGCTGGCGAACAACCCGAGATTTCCTGGGACCGTGATTTCAAAGATATCGACCTCCAGCCCCGCTTCAAGCACTTCAACTTCAAAGATTACGTCTACGACCACAGCTGGAAAATGGACGGACAATATAACTGGAAACTCCTTGCCGACAACTACAACGAGTGCTACCACTGCTTGACAGCGCACCCCGACGTGCCTGCCATCGCAGATCTCAGCACCTACGACGTGGACACCAAGGACGGCAGCATTATCCATTTTGCGAACGCCAAACAGGAGACCATTGATGCTGGACTCGAAATTGCCAGCACCTATTACTTCCCCAATGCATCGATGACCATCACACCCCACTTCTTTTTCATGCAGCGCTTCGTCCCGACGTCGCCCACTCACTGCGATATGCTCTACGAGATCTACCGTAACAAGGGCTCTGATGAGAAGGATTTCCAGCACATCAATGAGATGTACAAACGCATCATGTCGGAAGACAAGTTCCTCTGCGAGGGAACGCAAAGAAGCCTGAAGACTGGTGTCTTTGTTAATGGTCTCCTGCATCCTCATATGGAGAAGGGGCCTCTTTATTTCCAGTCTGTTGTGCGCGATAAATTGATGGAGCATTTCGAGCGCGAGCAAGAGGCCGGAGGTCAGATCTGGCCTGCTCAGGTCGATGAGAGGAAAGCTCAGATGGAGGCTATGATCAGGAAGGATACCAAGACAGATTATCATGCGTCGCTTGGGTATGAGGATGTTAAGTCTTCTATGGTGATGAATACTCAGGTTACTGAGACCGTTGTGTTTTAATTACTTGGTTGTAAGATTTCTTTATACAGTTTTGTTATAGTGCAGCGTTTGAGTTAGGTTTGAATTCAGATTGACTGTGAATACAAACAGTAGAAACATTCTTTTATAGTGTGCTGAACAATCTTCTGCTCGATACACTTCGCTAAACTGTCTTGTAAACGTCATGATACGGAACAAGTCATCAACCACTGTCGGTAATAGCTGACGTAGTTGACTGCGGCTAACGTACACTCCAAGATATCCACAAGGTCTTGCCCCATATCGGAAGCATCCCGACTTGCACCTCTAAGTCCGACGGACCGAAGAATGCACAACACGAGAGATCCACTCCCATCTCACATGTCTTGGGCACCATACCAAACATTGAGATCCAACACTTATTCTTGCACATGGCGCTACTCACTACCTGTGCATCGCTGACCTTTAGGCAACAATACGATTACGACAAACTTATATTAGTATATTCTAAGCTAAATTTAGTATAGTTGTTCGTAAAAGTGTAGAGGATAGGTAAAAAAAAAAATAGAAAGGTACGGTCGGGAATATAGCGTGGTCCTAATTATATAAGAAGGCCTTAGTCCGAAATCTAGGAGAATAGCGTGATCCGAAATACAGAAGTGACCTTGTGCATTTCGGACCAAGCTAAAAACTCCTACATTTTGGACCAAAAATGCCCGCCTAGGGATAGTAACTTTGAACCTCTATATTAAATCTAATTCAATAGCTATAAATAAATAGTCTTTATATCTATAGCCTGAAGAATAGACAGCTATAAGGAAAAATATAATATATATCAATACCGCTTATATAAGACTATCTTTTGAGCCGGTTTTCGACTACTAGAGTTGGGGTTCGGGTTAGCGCGGGTTTTGGCGCAGCCTAGTTCTGGGTGCAGAACCCAAAACCCGCGTTGGGTTGGGCTGGGTTTTGATTCCAGAACCATTCGCAGGTTTTGGCGCAGACTAAGGACACCATGTTCTGCTTCGGATTTGGACGAAGCGCCTGCATAGCCTCGACGCATCTAGTTAGGCTCTATCAGGTTAATAGAACTTTGACTGACTGATTGGTTGATATATGAATTTAAACTCAAGGGGCAACTGTATAAAATGCATGATTTGGATCAAAACATATTGATTCTGTTCTATGCTACGCATTGTTCTTATCTAGGTAAAGAAAAACCAAAATTCTTCCACTACAGCAAGAGACGTTCTTATCGGGCCGGTAATATTTTCTGCCTCAAGTTTGGCGCCCTTCTCGAGCAGAAGCTTGACGACTGGGTCGAGCCCCTCTCGTGTAGTCTATGGTAGCGGTGTGTGGCCGTTATTATCTGTCGACTCGAAGTCGGCGCCCTTCTCGAGCAGAAGCCTGACGGTTGCATCATGACCATTTTTCGCAGCCCAAGATAGCGGCGTCTGGCCAAAAAATCTATCTGTCAACTCAAATTCGGCGCCCTTCTCGAGCAGAAGCGTGACGATTGTCTTATGCCCCTCTCGTGCAGCTATAGATAGCGGCGTGTAGCCACTATTATGTGTTGACTCGATGTCGGCGCCTTTCTCAAGCAGAAGCCTGACGATTGTCTCGTGCCCCCTTTGCGCAGCCCATGTCAGTGGCGTATGGCCAGATAATTTATCTGCTAACTTGAATTCCGCACCTTTCTCAAGTAGAAGCTTAACGATTGTCTCGTACCCCCTTTGTGCAGCCCATGATAGTGGTGTGTGGCCAAATACTTTATCAGTTAACTCAAAGTTGGCGCCCTTCTCGAGTAGAAGCCTGGCGATTGTCTCGTGCCCCCCTCGTGCAGCCATAGATAGCGGCGTATAGTACCTATTCTCCGCTAACTCGAAGTCGGCACCCTTCTCGAGCAGAAGCGTGACGATTATCTCGTGCCCCTCTCGTGCAGCTATAGATAGCGGCGTACAGCCCCAATTATGTGTTGAATCGATGTCGGCGCCCTTCTCGAGCAGAAGCGTGACAATTGTCTCATATCCATTTTCTACAGCCCATGATAGCGGCGTGTGATTATCGTTATCCCTCGACTCGAAGTTGGCGCCCTTCTCGAGCAAAAGCCTGACAATTACCTCGTGCCCCCTTTTTGCAGCCCATGATAGCGGCGTATAGCTTTTGTTATCTGTTAACTCGAAGTTGGCGCCCTTCTCGAGCAGAAGCCTGACAATTACCTCGTGCCCCCTTTTTGCAGCCCATGATAGCGGCGTATAGCTTTTGTTATCTGTTAACTCGAAGTTGGCGCCCTTCTCGAGCAGAAGCCTGACAATTGCCTCGTGCCCCCTTTTTGCAGCCCATGATAGCGGCGTATAGCTTTTGTTATCTGTTGACTCGAAGTCGGCGCCCTTCTCGAGCAGAAGCCTGACAATTGTCTCATATTCATTTTTTACAGCCCATGATAGTAACGTCTGGCCCAATTTCTTATTTGTCAACCCGTCGAAGTTGGTGCCTTTCCCAAGCAGAAGCTCAACAACTCTCTCGTGTCCGTTTCTTGCAGCCCATGTTAGTGCCGACTCGCCAGATGTCCTATTGTTTGACTTTAAGTCGGTGCCCTCGAGTAGTACTATGACGACTGACTCGAGCCCGAAGTAAGACGATATCGCCAGACTGGTAAATTTCTCGGGAGGAGCATTATGTTTGCTCTTCCAGTAAAGTGTGAACCATGCTGACCAGCTTTTGGAATCTGGGCTACATAACCTCAGAGCGATTGGGACTAGATGAGTCCCAACTGCAATGCAAGCCTTGTGATAGTGTATACCCCAATTCAGAGCCGAGTAATTCAAAAAGGGTAAAATTTCAAGTTTCTGATGACTTTCGTGTCGCGAATGCGTCAAATTAGTGTGATTATTGATAAAGTCAAGATATATCACACAGACTTCTGCAAGAATATTGTGAGCGCTCTGGCTGATAATGGAGTGTTGCCAACTTGGCTCTGATGTAACAGCTGTTGCTGATGTTGCTTTTGCAAGTAGAAACTCTCGAGCAGTCTGATGAAGGAAAAACACTTTATCGTGATGAATTGAAATGAATAATCCACACAACGCTCTGAGACGGGACCCGAATTCCCGATCCTTTTCTAAATCGAGGTCTTCAATACACTTTGATGTGCTGTTAACATTCAAAGCAATGTTCATTTCAGAGAGTGTTAGAGGTCGACTCGCTGCCAAGATAATACTTAGGGCCTTCCGAACCTCGGGGTCGTTCTTCGAGTTTTTGAGAATCCGCTCGTATGCTTCATATATGGTTTTCGGTAGGTATTCCATCGTTGAATCGACACCTTTAGGTGTCTTTTTGAAGCTTATTGTGTTCAAGAGTTCGAACACAAGATGAACCCAGAGGTAGGTACGGTGTGAAATCTTGAGTAATCTTGTTGATAGGTGATTTTTGACCAAACCTGAAAGCTGTTTCTCTTTCGCTAACTGCTCGACCCGGTACCGGATGACATGATTGACTTCTTGGCTGATGGTCTCTGACTCTTCTTCTCCTGGTATGTGTACACATGGGAACGATTCCAGCAGCGCCACAAACTTGCACACTATTTGTTCATATGGACGGCTCGTCAAAAGATATTTGAAATTTCTTTGGAGTGGTTGCCCGCTGCGGAGTTGACTCTGGAGTGGGTGCTCGCTGCGGAATTGACTCTCAATATTCTGTATTAGGTCCTCGAACTCTGATTCCGCACACTCATCTAGGGCATCTAGGATGATGATTATTGGCCCCGCCTGGGGGTCACACACGGCCTTAGCTAGAATGGACCAGAGCGACTTTGTCGAGTTGATCAGACCGCGCCCATCTTTGGTGAATTCCTTCATAGCATGTTCTATAAGAAATGACTTCTGGGAGAATAGCTGATGAAGCAAAGCACAGAGAGCTTGGCGAACTGTGTTCTGGTCCTGATCTTTAAAGAAGAAGTAGCACATGGTTGCAGAGCGTGGTAGCCCATCATCAATGAGGTATTTTGCCAAGACGGATTTTCCACAGCCTGGATCCGCCGAGACTAGTAACGGCCCAGAGTCTTGTCGTAGCCACTGCCGGAAATTATCATGGCTTAGGAACCATTCACATGTACCCTGAACTCGTGATTCCACACGATTTTTGTACCATTCATATGTGGAGTCATGGGTGCTAGAGGTGAGACGAAACAACTGAAGACAGTCTTCTTCTTTGTCTGACAACTTCTGCTTCGCTGCGTTTTCTTGTATCTTAAGCTGCTTCTGTGCAATTTTTGTAACCTCTTGAAGGCCTACTAAAATTTCATAAATCAATATTTGTTTTTGGGGCGTGAAGAATCCGCTAGACTAACCAGATAGAATGTCACCGATTTTCTTCTCGCTCTCGATCCTGTTCGGTGGAATTCTGCTTAAAAGGTCTTTTGCATATGCAGCAGCCACCATCGATGCATACCCCTGCCACTCTTTATTCTTATGCGAGTCTGAGTAGTCACAGATACCCCTGATGACTAGACATGGGAAATGGTTCATCAGTCCTGCAGCCTCCATCTCGAAACAGATAACGTCTTTTTCCGCCGCAAGGCTATCCCTCATCAATGCATCCCTCATCAATTGATTAGCAGAAGCAATCAGGCCATAGTGAATAGCTGGATTGTCCTCGTATTCGGTCCGCTCATTTCGTGGTACCAGATTTGAAGAGTCCTCCGCACAGTAAGCAGCACAGCCTCTTGAATCATGGACAACAAGGGCTTTAAAGAGTCTATCAGTGCCTGATTGCGGCCGCTCATACCCTCGACGTAGTCGCGCATTCTTGTCAAGAATGCGATTGACGGCCTCCTCGAGCTGATGACCCTTCCTACTGTACTGCGCCTGTATACCCGTCATTGCAGTACGTAGTGACGTTGGGGGCTGATTCAAGAATCGCGTGTGCTGAAATCCCTGGCCCTGTGTCGACTTCCCGAAGTCATACTGGAACACACCACCCTCACCATCGCGACGCGCACTGACAACAACATCACCCAGACGTACATCGTGCTTCGTGCTCGGTACACCGCCGCCGATGCCGACCATAAGACCTATTCTGACGTTGGGGAAGCTGTTCAGCATGTTTGTTGCTACGGTGGCTGCGGTATCTGTTCCATATTCACGGTCCGGCAAGACGGCAATGACGACGTTGTGTTCTCCCATTTTGCCTAGCGTGTAGTCGTTCGAATCGTTTGGCGACACAAAAGTCGGTCCTTCATGTTCTTCATCAAGAAACTCTTGCGCAGCAACATATTCGGTGGCTAAAGCGCAAATCCAGCCCACAACGTAGTTCGCAGGGTCTGACAAGCCAACTGCTCGAGAGGAAACGACCGAGCAAGACATTGATATTGCCGGGTTTAAAGCCGATTCTCTATCTTAGTCTGCTCTGCTGAGGTTGAGATGCCTAAAAGTGGTAGAGCTGGCAAGCGAGAATTATCCCTTTAGTCTCGTCGAGAGTCATTCAACGAGGGGCTATGTGCAGTTGCCTCAGACTAGCTG
Organism: Penicillium atrosanguineum; assembly: GCF_028827265.1. Lineage (NCBI taxonomy): Eukaryota > Fungi > Ascomycota > Eurotiomycetes > Eurotiales > Aspergillaceae > Penicillium > Penicillium atrosanguineum. The sequence goes on along the minus strand of NW_026623133.1, from coordinate 613,889 downwards.
TTTCTGTCAATGCGAATACCGCGGTGGACCGGAGATACAATTATCCTTCGTTTTTATTACTTATGCAATCTAGAATCCCCCTGTGAATTGGCAGAATCAGGGGTAATACAGAAACAGAGCTTTTGATATCGTTGATTGGTTGCATATAAAACATTCCGACAGTTTCAGAGGGAGGTCGCAGCCCAATTATGTTCTACTCGCTCAGCTGAGAGGGTCAGTGCGGCGGACGCGCCGGCGCCCGAAGGATTCACACCCAAGTCTATTGCTAACTCGATCTTCCCTCACCCGGTCTAGCCTGGTGGGGAAGTAGCTGACCGCAACTTTTCTGTCGCGCGACCTAGGTGTGTGCGTGGCGAGAAAATGAGAACCTGGGTGAGAATCACTCTCGGTCGCGCGATTGCTGTACGGGTTACTACAGCCGGACGACAGGATGAGAAGTGATTGGCTCGTAGCATCTCTGTCAAGCTCTCTGTCTACAGAGACTATATTCGTATAGCCTAGTATGCTGAGGGACCAATGAGGTCAAGCGGAATTAAAATGATGCGGATTGGAATAATTGATTGATTAAGGAAACTTTCGAATATAAGCGGTCAGGCTGATCAGGCGTATGGAAACTCTGATTTGTCTAATCTATCATTCTGCCAATTTATAACGTGGTCGGTAAGCGAGTGGGCCACCCCACCACTTCTTCTACACTTCTATGCCTATTATTCAACCATGACGCCTCTATATTGATTAATCTCTAGCTTTACATACATTCCTCTTATGTCCGATCTGCCTGTAGTTGTACATCGGGATGGACGCCGCGTCTTCGGTGCTTCTGTGTCCCGCGGTAGTAAGCTTGGTTGAGCTAGTATTACCTGCGAGGGCTCCTCGTGAGTTTCCTCGGGCTGTAGTGCCTCTCGTACGGATAGACCGTCATCGCAGGCTATCAATCTAGTCATACGAGCACGCTTTTGCCTTTGCGTAGCGTTCGCAGCGCGTAGCTGCTTATTTTCTTGCTCGAGAAGTATACCGTTCTGCATTGCGATCTGACAGCCTTTAATAAGCTGGTTTAACGCGGGTTGCGAAGGCGATGGCGGACTTTTTGAGCGTTGCTTTAAGAAAGCTTGAATTGATGATGCTTGCTTCAAAAGCTCATCGACATTCGCGGGCATATATGGGTAAAAAGCGCACGATTGACTACCGCGGCTTACGGGAGGCGTTGGCGTCCGAAGCTGAATATTTAGCTTTAATAGTACTTGTTGAGGATCAATCGGTATTAATCCTGTTGCTCGGAAGCTATTTTGTATCGTACCTAGCTTATATGCGTCGACGCGAGCTTGTGGATATGTGAATAGGAAATCAAGCTTATGTGCGGCCAACTCCCCGAGACTAAACTCTATATGGACATCACCCATGTACAGTGGCGCCGCAAAAGTCTGTGACCCCCTGGCTGACCGCTCTTTTCTGCCAGAGACTGTGCCGCACAAAAACCTCCAAAAATCCTACTCAATAGCTAAAATGAAGGACTAGACACTGGCAAAGCTCTTGTGCGAGGTTTAGGATAGTTGATGATCAAGATATAAAACACAATGCGATACATGACTACGCGTTTAGGTGGTTGGGTAGGCTATGATAGGAAGGCGGTACCGCTGGCGGTCAAGCAGGGGGTCACAGACCTTTGCGGCGCCACTGTACCTTGCCTGGTGTGATCAATTTTCAGTGTTACCTTGCACTAGTCTGGTGGGACTTAAAACTCAAAAGAAAGAGGCACCCGTTGGATATCCGAATAAGGGAGATTGAAGCTGTCTGATTTTCTCATGTTTCGAGTGCGAAATACCAAGAGTTATTAAACTTTTCTATTTAGTTGTTTGCAAGACCGCCATTTTTGAAGACATCGGTGCCGGCAAAGCATTTGCCAATAGATAGATCGCTACTGTCCATGAGAGTAAAGTGATAATGTATTTTATCGCTTCAAGTCACATGTTGCATTTTACCTCTACCTAATACCCCTTTTATCGGAAGTTCTCCATGCTTGTCTAGTTCAACCGGTTCTGTAGGGGTCCAGTGCTACCCTGCGCTACCCTAGTAGAACTAGATCTCGAGAGTTCAAAGACACTAATAAGTGGGGATATGAGCTATAGACTGTTGAAATGCTCAATTCTCCTCCTAATCATGCATGAGACTCCGAGATAGCTTGAGCAGTTATGTCTATACATTGGCTATGGTACCGCTGTTTTTGCTATTATGGGTGACCGGAATATAGGTCACTATGTGCATGAGGGGCGTGAGCATTTTGATGTCCATTCTTTACTCTTCATCTCACCTATGTTCGGTCTCTTTAATGAAAGAGGGTTTTTCGAACGGCTCTTCTAGTCGCCGGATTTCCGGACCCTAGGCCCCACACCAATTTGACCAACCCAACTGGCTTGCCGATTTAGCGCATGCGTCGCGCAACAAGACCAAAGTACAATCTCCAAATTTTTCGTGGATAGAAGCTATGTCCAATTGCAGGTTGAGAATATCTGTCCAAGCAAAGCCTCATTAGGCTCGTACCTCTACATAGTGTAGTGGTGGAACGCATGACATAATGAATACAGTTGCGGCCTGAGGTGTCACGAATACCTTAGGTGTAAGCAGCAGCTTCTACATGAGGAGAGAGAGAGAAGAGGCATCTACCCAATTCATTCCAGTTGTCACTACATTCTTTCGTTCAACATGCTATATTAAGTACACTCCATACGGGCTCAGTCGGGAAAAACCGTACGGCCTCATTTAGGATTGCTGCGTCCAGGATTGCACGTACGACCTCACGGCCTCACCAAGGACACTTGCGACCTCCCCTAGCACGACCTCTACTACGTGCAGGTTGTGTGTGTGTTGTTCGTTGGTTGCTATTGTCCAGTCTGCATTGCCAGACAGCCATCGAGCCATCCCCTTTTCAATAGATACATTATTAGACCCGATTGGGCTGGAACCACATACTACCAAGGGCCTTTAGCAGCAGCAGAATTCTCGAAAAACTAGACCTTGCCTATAGAGAGGTGACTTTCCAGCCATGGAAAAAAATACCCAACAAAGGACTTCCTGTGGCTATCCATCTCCCCTTACTAGATGCCGATGACTGGTAACTAAGGTCAAAAACCTACTACTTCCGCTTTCCAGATAACAAGTGCAAAAACCTAGAATCCTACCCTCTTGCTTGGCTAATTTTTGACTGTATTCAGAGCGTTGTGGTGGCATGGTTGCTGGTTGAATCGGTAATTTTAAGGAGAGAGACGCGACTTCGGTTAGGTGACCGGGTCGACCTTGTGATTGGCGAGACCGTGAATTACGTTATTGTTCAAGTCGCATTCAGATGATGTGGCCGATGAGCAGAACAGAATAGACGACGAAAGAAGTCCTTATTTCTGGTATGTTAATGCTAACCTTGACTTCCCAAGCGTATCTCTCAATTCTGTTGCTCGGTTTCTTGCATGAGTTGCACAATCTTTCGGGCGTCCGCTCGTGTTCTTTCCATCAGCTCATCTTGCTCACTTATCCATCGCTACCGCGTTTTCCAAAATTTCCATCTTTCCAATGAGAACAATGAGTCTCCGTACCATAGGTTGGAATCCCTCTTTTTTAAATTTTCGAGGAGAGAAAGGTCTCTTTTCCCACAAACCGGAAGATAATGTGTCCGGCAAACTCAAAAAATGGAACCATAGCGTGCACATCAGTCTAAAATACGCCAGTCAATCATCGCAAATTCCATCATGGCCTTTCATTCTCCATTACATTCAGCATTTGCATATAATCAGTAGGGCGACCAGTGTCCCGATAGCGGTGGCCTTGCCACTGCGGCGGAGGTTGTTGGGCATGGGTCCATGGATCCTGCTCGAGGGCGAATACCATCAGTCGCAATGCTACGGTTAACTCCCTGAGATCGGGAGATTCGGGAGGATAAACGGCAAGAAAGTGCGCATAAAAAGCGTTGGCGCTGTGGAAGTCAGTCCACCCGTAATAGGGATTTGGGCCGTATCTCATCTCCCAACAGCCTTGGATGAAAAGAATTAGCATAGTGCCCACATTTCGGGACATGAGATCAGCTGCCTAGGAGGAACTCTATGTAGGGCAGGAGGATGTGCTGGTGGATATCTCCGAAATTTCAAGCCGTTATGCCATGGGAGCAAAGAAACCGACTGCACGGCGTTGGTCTGTTAGGGGCGGGAGAAGAAAATCAAAGTGCCACTCACGGGAATATGTCTCCGACCAAATGTAATCGAATGCCTCCAAGGACCTCCAGGCTTCTAGTCGGTCCTCGAAACCGCCGGTGCGGATCTGCTCCTCGGTTCGTTCCAGCTGAGGCAGCGCGCGGATCGCTTCAATTAACTTGAGACTGGCAGGCTGGTAGCGCGGCATGTCGATAGTAGCATCCCATAATAACCAGGAGACACGTTCGCCTTTGTCCACGACGTTTTTCTGGTGCTTCTCGACCACGCGGCCCTCGTCGACGAGCGACATTAGTTGGCGTGCAGCATCCTCTGCTGCAGTAGCAATGGCTGTGCCGAAGGACTCGGCAAATTCTCGCAGGGTTTGAATTTCGTCCAGAATCGAAGCGTCTTCCTCGTCCGGGTCCGGATGGGAGAAGCGTTCCCATTCAGTGTAGTCGTCTCTCATTGATGGCTACGTTGGATACCGGTCATGAACAGGTGTTGCAAATGAGTAACTGTATGGCAATCTACTGCAGGTGCTTCTGCTGGAAAACCTAGCTTCCACCAAGTGTGTAACATGGCGTCAAGAAGAGAAAACTGTGGCTGACAGGCTGAGTATTATAATGAGCAGGTTCATGAGTAGTTGAAGTTACAACACGCAAGTAATGCAAGCCACAACTTGCAAGGTCTGGTGCCGAGTAAGCACCCAGTTCGTCGCTTGGACATAGGAGTGGCATAGGCATGTGTCTCTGGCTTCTGGATGATTTCCATCTTATTCTGAGGCGCCATAATTGTAGTAATTGCGTAGAGATCGTTGCCAACATTATCTGTCGCCTCAAAATACTGTGAAAGCTTCTTGCTTGTATGCTTAAGTGCTCTGAGCATGAACATTTTCTTCTTTCGCATTAGCTGTTTCGTTGACTTCTCCAGATGAGCAAAGAGAGCGTAGTAGATGTCAAAGACGGTATGGATAGTGATATCTCTACTCTTTGAGACCTCATTGGTAAAGCTAAACAATGGCTGGGTGATTGAAAGAAGATAGTCAACCATTTCTTTTCGCTTAGTTGAACATCCATCTGGTTAAATACTTGGCAAAAATCATCAAACGTTGACAGCGACCGCTTCGCTCGCCGGAGCATCAGATAGGTAGAATTTTACCTGGTCATGACATCTTGCATCGGTACAAGCTTTAGCTCTTTACTCTGAAGCTCCAAGAAATGCTCTCGGCGCTGGGGACTCTTGGTGATATAGACAGCAAGCTTTTGGATCTAATAGATTGAAGACTGTCAGTAGGGTAGTAGAAAGATAAGTAAGAGATAATATTGCCTTATTCAACGTGTAGATGACCTCTTGAATCTCTCGACGAGAGGATACCGTTCCTCTTGTAAAATCCATCTCTTCTCTCTCATTCTTCGGATTAGCTTCCGTCTGACCACGAAGCTCTTTCAGACTAAGCTGAATGACATGTGCAGTACATAGCATGCGGATAATAGGTATATTGCTTCGTAGCTTAAGCGCCTGTGCAGACCTCTTAAGACTCTCTACTAGCGTTGAGTTATTAGACGTATTATCATTAGTAACGGTCAATACCCGATCCTCAATCTTATGCTTCTGTAAAAGTGGAAATAGAATTACGCCAAGATTAAGACCAGTATGCGACCAATGAACAGCTTCAAAGCCAAGTAGTATGTCGCGGTAGTTCCATTCTTGATCGATGAAATACCCAGTAACTGCCATCAAGGCCTGGCGAACGGGTGAGGAGGTCCAGCAATCCAATGTAATAGAAAGCTTTCCATTCTTAGGTAGCGTCTAAAGGAGACGATGTTGCTGTTCCTTAACAATTACCTGTAGCCGGCGACGGATACTATTCGATGTTGGTATTTCTGGCATGCTTGGGGCAAGACAGATTGTTTCAACTAGAGCGCGAAACTGGGGATATTCAACAAGCTGGAATGGTAGTTGTAAGCATGAGAGGAATATCAGAATCCTCTTAATCCAGACGTCGTTGGTAAAAGCTGTCGTTTGCGGTGCGAGATGTGCCTGATGTAAACTGATATTAGTATAAGTGTAACAGCTAGATAGAATTTGTCAAGTTGCCCCTTTTTGGATAAGTTGTCGAATATCCTTTGACTATGGTGTCATCTTCCGATAGTCAAAACTTCCAGGCGTTTCAGTCACGGGGTGACGAGGTGACCAACTTTACTCGTCACCTCGAGTAATTTACTAGTAATTCATAGCTTTTTCTATGATTAACCACCGACGTAGTTTTCAAAGAGACTTGCCCCACAGTGGGGCGCGCCAGACTGATTTTCTCAGTATAATACTCTTCGTCAGACCCGACAGCTTGCTGCGTGGCAGGGGCGAGGTTCTGTTTGATAGGGGAGGAAAAGATTTATATCGCGTTGGGATTCTTTTTCTTTAGAACAAGGCGTACCGTACCATTCATCTGTTTCCAGGCTATGAATGCCGTAACCCATCTTCCTCTGGGCGACAGCCATATATAGACATCTGCATAGGACGGCTTCGAGACTAGAATCCGTCATAAATTATCTATAGAGACAGAAACTGTTGATGTGGAGCACGGCAGGAAAAATTGCTTTTTAAAGAGGGGAATGGGATGATGCTGCAAAGATCTGGACTCAAGTGATAGATGCTCGCAAAAAACAAGCAGCCATCCCGACAGATTGACTAGCATGACCTACTTGGATAGGAATCTATGGAACTACGCAGTAGCTGTTCTTACTGAAGGGATTTAATCCTGACCCAATACCTTTCGGAACCATACTTTGCACGTAACGCTTCTCCAGAACTAAAGATTTTTATTATACAGCGATTTAGTATGTGTGCGTACTCCTAGACGCAAACAAACCCCTGAGTCTATTGAGTCCATCGATAATTACCACAAAGTCTAAAAAAAGTATTTATGGGTTCCTGATCCTCCACCACATGTCGTCAGCGCTAATTTTCCATAATCTCATGGGCTCACACATCTCCATAAACTTCACATTCCGTCAGGCTTGACACATTCAAAGGCACAAGGGAATTAGGCAAGATGTAACCATATCAGAGGAATCCTGCAAGCTGGCCGCAGATGTTGACGCTCTCATAGTTGAGCCCGAATCCCTTGACCTCAGGAATGATACGGAAATAGAAGTTGGCAGTGTGATCGGTCTTCACAAGTCCAATGTAATCAGACATCGAGAATCTGTAAGAATCACTCGCCCAATCTTGTGCAATGCGATAGGCCATGCTTTTCTCGTGATCCCGAGTCAGCTTCGAGCGTACACGTGTTGTAGCTGAGATCTTGAATCCGGCACCGTTGAAGCGTCTTTCTAGGGTCGAGCTCTGATCGAGGCCGGAAGGAAGGTGTCCGTAGTCACCAGAAAAGTGCAAGTTCAAGTCGCCGTTATCGAAATAGTTGAATGCAATATCAGAGGTTTTGCCCTGGTCGTCGTATACCACGTTTCGGGCGATAGAACGGTGGACAAGCGTAGGGTCGGAGTCTCGCTTGGAAAGTGTCAGGTTGGAGATATCGATTTGCTCCAATACATCAAACTTCCAACCATCGTTCTGAAGAGCTTGATCCAGGCCCTCCCAAGAAGGGCTCGAAGAGAGGTCGCGCCGCACCGCACCATCAACGAAAGAGGACTGCTCGTTGGTAGTAGAAACGCCAACGGATCCATGCACGTAGGCCAAAGCAACGAAGAGAATGTCGAGAGCGCCTTGCACGTAGCCAACGTACTTGACGCAGTGGGTGGCGCCTTCATTATTGCAGACCTGCTGGGCATAGTTGGTTCCTAGGTGGATAAATGCGACCCTTCATTTGTGTTAGGAACCCGAAAGATATTATCAACAATAGATGAAGACACGAAAAGGGTAAACGGAACAAAGAAATGCTTACACGGCAGAGCTAGTACCAATCCTCACGATTGTGTTGCCGTATTTCCTGCAGTCGATTCGTGCCTCCAGAGGATTCGCGGTATTGAGACTCCGAAGCTCAACCTCATTGGAGCCGTAGCCTATTAACTCGTGGGCACCATGATCCAGGTCAGAAGGAAGCTGGTTCACTGGGACGGCCGAGACCAGTCCAGTAGAAGCGAGGATGAGACAGAATTGATTGATAAACTTCATTGCATAGGAGTGGTTCTCGAATGCTCGTTAAAAGTGTTTGTTGCTGATCTTTCTTGTTCACCTACTGAAGGCCCTCTTTATACGTGTTTTCATTGCCTCAAATTCGACTAGGCCTTCCTCATGCTAAGCTCATTTTAATTGAGGTAATGTCGCAACTTGCTTTCTCTTTTTCTCAGCCCTTGCTGGTAGTATAATCAGGAACCTAGCCCCTAAGGGTATGGGAGCCCAGAACGACCTCAATGTGGTCTCAATGTAGCCCCGTGGTCCCACTACACGCGGAGGTTTTTCCAGATATGGCCTCACTATTGCAGCTAGGCTCCATGCATTGAGGTTCTCACTTGCAAAATAACCGTCTTGAGCCGATTTAACGACAGAGCCATGATACAGAGTGTCAAGCCGCCTCGAAAAACGGCGCTATAGTTCGCCCCATGGTAGTAATCTTCAAGGTCCACTTATTTAGAGTCCATGAGAATCCCTGTGCTGGTCAGACCAACGAAAGTCAGCGTAATTGGCACATTAATCACATTACTGTATCAAAGACTTGATGCCCTTGATACCGTAGACATCCTGACACGACACTATAGCCAGATACGAACAATAGAAGAGGGAGGAAGGCGTGCTATGGTGGCCACGCACGAATCCCTCGGGTGACCAAAAATTGTCTCTGATATCCTACATAACTATTCGCCTCGAGAACAGTGATACACCCCGGGAAAGGATCAATTAGGGCCTTGGCGGAAACTCACGCAAAAGGTGTGACCCTGTGGGTCCCACTTCTCAGACTATCCGTTAGTCATGACAATTGGAACCGATAGATCTGTCTATAGGAAAGGGAATGGTACGCATGTCCAGTAATGCTAGGTAGATGTGTAGGTTCGGCTGACCTGCAACATCCGTACATATGATTTATTTTGTATGACTTTGAAGTTCGTCCTTACGAAGTTGGTGCTGGTGTCCACCACTAAAGGTCTAAATATGCGGGCGGTAGTGGATCTAGGCACATGTCCTCGAAGTGCGTCCAGATGCTAAGATGCGGTCAAAATCCGGTCTGATCCGCACGGACCGCCCCCTCTCACCCGAGGCCCAATAGGCAACAGTATTTTATTTTTGTAGTTCGTACCTTGCGCAGGATAATCGTGCAGTGTTGACGACTGTATTCGAAGCTTAGCTGTCTCACTCTTCTGCCCTTTGCTCCACTAGCGAAGTCTGCTATTCTCTACCTCCTTCGCACCTCCCTTCATTTCATTTGCATTAGGTGTCGGGTTCGTCGTTGATTTCGACCACATTGATCAGTATGGAAAAAGCAACTTTTCAAAGCCATAAATCGACACCTGATCGCGCCCAGCTGGACGATGACGCACCTCCGAACCGCCTTGTTGAGATTGCGGACTTCTTTCCGGACAACCTCGTTGTCAGATATTTTGTAGCACCATTTGCCAGACACTTCTACAAGTAAGAGATGCTTATCGAGTCTTTATGATAGAGCTATCACGCTGATGGAATCAGGACTCTCCTAGCGCTCATGATTTTCATCTATGGCTCGCTTATCACATGCAACCTTTGGAACGACGAAAAAGCTTGTGATCGAAGGTTTAACTCGTTGGTCTTCTTTGTGGGACTTGGATTTGTTGTATTAACCGGCTACACGGCTTACCTTCGAAGGAAGCTCGAGAGGCAGAAGCGATTGGCGCAGGAGTTTTAAGCTTGGTAGAGTCGTGAGGCAGTGGATTCCATCTACCTCAAGTGACGAGAAATCACCGGTTTAATTGTCCCCTCTCCGAAGGAAAGATCAGTGGTCCACTTGATCTTGGTACCCGAATGGGACTTCTCTTCCCTCTCCTTCCAGGTCGAACACGCTGGAAATATACTCCTCATCTTCGGTTCATCCATTCCCACCGGAGGGTTGACCTAGAAGCCTTTTTCTCCTTCGAAGTTATTCTGTCTATTCATACTGGGGACTACCCGTATCAAGCTCCAGGTGGACCGCTTCAATCTTATTAAGATCGCTCTACAGTAGATAGCGGGTGGGTAGTGAATTTTATTACGGAATAACATTAGAGTCACAAATCAAAGGAATCAGGTAGAAGAACGAGTAGGCAGGTTTCCTGTGTGAACAGCAAGTACTAAGCCCATGATGTAACTTCTCTCAAAGAGAGGAAGTCAAGGGGGCCGGGATGGGGGTGGTTGGGGGCGACATCTGCTTTGGGGCGAGGTCTGTTTAGAGCTGCTCTACAGAGTAACTGGGCCGAACTGCATGCATTGCGCAAGGCTATGCATGCGGCAAAGCTGCGGATAAATGCTGTGCTCCCTACTCGTGTACAGCGGGTGGCTGCTATTGAGTATTTAGAGAATGAGCAAAGATGCTGACATATGTTTTCTCACCATGTTCGGACACGAACTCTGGCAGCGAGCTGTTGAAATTGCCTCAAGCCTGTCCTATATTGTACTTGCTTGAAGCTATCTGTGTTTGCCTGGCGTGAACCCTCTTTCTCCGCTTACAATTCAAAAACGGGCACGACATACCACACCTGCCTGCAGAACATAGGTCTTCTCTGAATAGTTAGTAGAGTGAGTTTATCTAATCGATATCACAGGGTTTTTGGCAACATACTATTAGTGCTTTCCAGTGGCCCCTCGGAAATTTCACAGCGAAAAGGCAGAATTCCACTTCCCCGTCGTGAATGTGTAGCTAAACCTTGCAGCCAATTCGTAGAGCCCTGTAAGACCACTTCTCGCATAAAATCCAGCCAACCTTTGGTGGTCTAACGCGCCGTCAATAATTGCGTGCGTCGGGGACACCGGGAAGTCTTCCCGCCTCATGCAAGCCAACCAGATATCTCGCCAAGGATTCTAGTCACACTAGAAACCGTTGTCTTGTATAGTATGGTTGTATTCTATAGAAGATTTATGGGTCCCGACCCAGTATCATAGATACAGGTCGGTTGTATGCGAGTGATAGGAGCCGCCAAGATCCCCGTATTTTAAATAATTAACGAATCATTCTGCTTATACAGATCCTCAAGTGGGGCTTACTCCACCTTTTCATTGGTCCCATTGCCCTGAATCACTCCAATGAAATCGGCTCGATACTTCGCCTCGCTCGCTTCCAGGCTGAACCGTCTCGTAATCCAGGTTCCAAAAAAGCCCTTGGCTTTAACACAGCACCGGCGAGGAAACGTGGGTCTCTCGTTTACTCTCTGCAGCTGCGGTCATACTGAGTGCAATGATGATTAAAGATGCCGGGCATATGGCCATAGTGGCCTTGCACATTCTACTGCTAACCAGCTGTGTCTACGCGCTTGACCTGAATGTTGACAATCAGGGTAAGAGACTGAATCACCTAGATAGATATTATCCTATTGTTTGAAAGGCTGATTTGCTAATTACATTGTTTTTTCAATGAGTAGAATCGATCAAAGATGCCGGGAGCACCGCCACCTACAATATGATGACATGGTACAAAGAAAATGGGACAGACAACCCAGGTTTTATCTCAAGATCCTGGTGGGAAGGTGCTGCATTGTTTCTGGCATGTCTCAATTATTGGCATGCTACTAACGACACAACCTATAATGAAGATGTCAGCGTCGGCTTGCAACATCAGGGGGGTTCGGGCGGAGACTACATGCCTTCGTGGGCGATAGGCGTAGTAAGTGTCCATCTCAATATATATAGTCACCCTTCTGACCATTCTACAGGGAAATGATGATCAAATGTTCTGGGGCCTCGCGGCGATTACTGCAGCAGAATATAATCTGCCGAATCGTCCAAGTGGTGACACCTGGCTTACCCTTGCTGAAGGTGTTTTCAATAACCAGATAAGCCCAAAGGGAGGCGGCTGGGACACGAGTATTTGCGGGGGTGGCCTTCGCTGGCAGAAAGAAGTGTGGCAAGGTGGTTATACCCTGAAGAACGCGGTATCAAACGGTGGCTTTTTTATGCTTGCAGCGCGTCTCGCTTGGTATACCCAAAAGGAAGAGTACGCAAAGTGGGCTGAGAAAGTTTGGGACTGGTCTACCACTGTGAATTTGGTTGATAAATAAACTTGGGCAGTGGCAGATAGTGTCAGTGCAGGCTCCGGGGGGGCCCGATGGCTGCAGCCTTCCTGACAACATCCGGTGGACCTACAACTATGGGACTTATCTGTCTGGCGCTGCTTATATGTATGCCTATGTAAGTATTCTTCCTTTATCTCCCACCTCTTTAACAACCCAAAACTACACATCCTGTTATGACATGCTAATAACAAACTTCGTTATAGACTAACGATAGTAAATGGCTTAATATCACAAACAACCTGATGGAGTCATTGTTTACTACATTTTTCCTACCTAAATATGGAGGTGTGATCACAGACCCGTGCGAAGCTTCAGGTCAATGCTATAAAGACGCGAATTGGCCACTTTTTAAAGGTCTTACGGTGTCGTGGCTTGCAGATATTGCATTGATCATCCCTTCACTTAAGGAGAAGATCCTACCAAAACTCCAAGTCTCTGCCGAGGGTGCTGCAAAGTCATGCACCGGCAATGGCCAAAACCTCTGTGGTAACCGCTGGTACAGCGGATATGATGGACAAAATTCAATGGAAAATGCAATCAGTGGTAGTCAGATGATGAGTGCTATCATGTTGAAATTTTTCGACTCATCCTCAAAACCAGTCTCGACAGCAACAGGAGGAAACGGCACAAGCAACCCGAACGCTGGTACTAGGCAAAGTTCGGGGCCTGCACAATTGCCTACTGTCACAACGGTAGATAGAGCAGGAGTTGGAATCCTGACAGTGCTTTTCGTGGCTGGTATGGTAGGCGCAGTGATCTTTCTGTATAATGACCCTTGAGCCCTTCTAGAATGAGAGTCCAACTACCGGTCAAGAAGCATGGGCGAGGCTTTCGGCCGATTTATATTTCCCTCCTGCATCACTATGGATCAAATGCCGTTTCGCGTCTTTTTAATCTAAAGGATCCTGAATTTTGCCATTTGTTGTTTGGCTAGACCAGATTGCGAGCAAAACCCATGTGCGAATAGTCCACGCTGTGTCATCACATCCGGTAGAAAACGCCAAAAACAGAGAGGTGAGTCAGATCACTGCCTGCATTCAAACCATCAATAGCCTCTCCCTGAAGTTCGATATGTTCATGCGCCTGTTGACCTGTCATTGCACCCTTATGCCATCTGCCTATTTACTCGAGAGCGCTTATGCTGCCGCTTAGCGTTAGCAACGCGTAGTTCTTTGCTTTCGCCCTGGTATTGCCACCCACTCCCCACAAATTCTCGACAAAAGAGATGGGGTAGAATCTGCTCGTTTGTAAGCGTCCGGACTAGAGGTATTAGAAGACCTTGGCACGGCTCCTCGGCACGACCCGAACCATCGGCCTTAACTTCGGACCCGCACCCCGGACCACGGGTCTAACCTTGCGCCGCGACCCTGCATGTCCGTAAAATTATGTAAAAACTTTTGATGTTTAGTAGTTATAGTTAACAATAGATAGTTACTTCCTGGAGATTATCTAACCATTTGGCGGCAAATCAATTCCCTGATAGAGCCCGAGGCTCTGACTGTAGAATCGTCGATCGCTTTACTCTACACCTATACAAAATTGTCAATTATTTTCGACTAGCCGCCCTAACCGTGCTAGGCCCAGCGTCTTCAAAAACACTAGGTCCTTTTCTCACTAAGTCAGCCAAATGTCTTCCTTCCCAGGCTCGTCGCCCCCTTCCCAAAAACGCAGTCAGTAAGGCTGGAGATTAGAGATGACTGACTACTGTTGTAGAGCTTACGCCCGATGTACATAGGTACAAGCGGTGCCTTGTGAGGGGAAGACCCCGAATAAAGGGGCCACTGCGGAGACCCACTCCTTCAACAGGCTGACAAGCCAATGAAGTCACTCCTTTCCACCCAGATGCAATCAGCCTCCTAGGGGATATCAAGATATTCTCGCGTAATGAAGCAAAGGCCTCGAACGAGCATCATATGAGTGCCATCTTGGTCTAATATCCAGGGGAATTTTTTGACGACGTGAAGCGGCATAAAGTAGAAGTCTCCTCGTTGTCTGGGCGAATTCCATTTCCCTGAATGATCATGATATCTTATAGAATCTTGCGCCTCTGTCCATCCAATGTGGCGGTCTAAGCTATTAAAGTTCCACAGTCTGAGCGCCTCGCTATTTTGAAAGTGGATTCGACTTTCGCTTGCGCCTGATCACAATAGTTAATACTATATAGTTCATGGGTGTTCAACCAGAAAAGACTTTATTGGAGCTTCAGCATATATCCGGCCAAATATTGTCATCTAGACTATGTTATGCCCTGGAGGCTAATGTATGGAATTCATGAAGGTTTCTAAGAACATCGGCATGGTGTGGCGCAATACTAGTATTATTGTTAATTAGGGAATCTCTTGCTTTTCTTATAATTTCAGACGGGGAGTTCCACCTGATCATTCCAAATCATTCAGTAACCTATCTCCATATCTACTGGCATCATCTGTTTTATAGGTCCAGTGGACGCCCGCCGGCTCCGGACTGCGAGACCTGAAAAATATCGTAACCTTGATCTGTTAAAGACTACTAGTCGGGATAAAACAAATCTATGTCAAATGGTATAGATCATGTCGAAAGGCCCGGTCTCTCCATAATGCTTGAAAATTATACAGATGGCGAGTCCAATGCTTGAAGGTTATTGTATATTAATGCATAAATTGAGCCTACAAGTTCCCAAAATCCCACCATGTAGAAAACCCTTCGATATTGCCAACAGCTGTTTCGGGATCGAAATTGCTCGCGGATTCCATATCGGAGAATTGAGACTCCCCAGTCCAAAGCCAGGGGACGTTGAACATCAGACTATCTGTTGAGGGCACCACGATATCCCTAACCGTTGTATCTTTGGGGGAAGTTGGGTTCGAGGAGATGGTGGTCAGAAAAGGAGGGAGGTACGCATTTTGTCCTGCAGATGGGTCTATCGTGATCTCTGGTGGGGACAGGGCAACATTTATTTCGAGAGTTGAGTATTCGTCTGATTTTGTGGGGTCTGTGGTTGCAAGAGACGAATGTAGCAAGGTGTCTGGTCTGGAGGACAAGTCTGAGACGTTGAATTGCAAGATATTCCACATCAATGGAATACTGAGACGCAGTTTAGATGGTGCCCATTCAAAGTCCATGCTTTCTGATCCAGAAGCAATTTGTGCCAATTTCTCCAGCATTTGAACCTTTCGTCATTAGCTTTGTCTCTGTCGCTTCCTCTTCCGTAGACATACCAGGGTTGCACAGGCAGGAGAGAACGAAGCAAAGTTCTTCAAAAATCTTTTGCATTTCTCGAAATCCATCTTTGACTTTTGTTTGAGCCGTAGATCAGTCGCACAGCAGAAATAAAGGTGAACCGTGGCTGCGATCGCGGCTGCGTGTCCGTAAAACGGATCAACTAACTGAACTTCCTTCTCGGTAACCATATCAATCATGCGAATAATCCACGTGGCATGTAGCAAAACTAGTTCGGACGATTTTCTCCAGAAATTATTCGGCACCGCAAGATTTGGATGATGTTGTGATGCCACGATGTATAAGAATGGATGATTCAACGTAGTCAAAATGGCATGCCACGTAAATTGCAGCTTGATCCATGGTACCCAGTAATCTCTGTTGAGTTTGACCTCATCGGCCTTGCGCTCAAAGAACTTGACTACATCGTATCGATGGCACCAAGGGACCTATAAGCAGGTCAGCTGAAGTATCAAAGTAAGGGTACTCAAACTCGCCTTGTTCTCGATCTCTGTCATGTCTTGTCCACATTTAGCGTAGATCGAATCAAGCCGCCACGGCTCTGTGAGCTTATTTTGAGCACAGTCAAAAACATACTCTCTGACTCTGCTCCACACCCATCCAAAGTGCGCTGCGAAGCTCCAGATGCCTATGTCAGATGTATTGACAGACGCCTCGTGATCTCGAGGAAAGCCTGCATTGCTACCATCCGAAATATAGTACTGACGCCAGATCTCAGGGGCCGTGCCAAGGATACCCTCTTGCTCACTGCAAAACTGATCCAAGGATTGGAAGCTCCAGAGAAGTCTCTTCTTACGCTCAGCTTCTATTAAAGAGACCCCAGATGCGAATACTCGGTCTATGCGGGCAGATCGACATAGTTGAAGGCCAAAGCCGAGATAGAATTGGCCAAGATGCAAATTTCCGTCTTCGAGGTGTCAGCGACAGGTCTTCTGAAACGCATCGAAAGGGATAAGTCATACCGATAAAAGCCGAATATGAAAGCAAACAGAGACTCTCGATAGTCTCAAGTTCAACAGTGCCATTCGCCACGCGGAGCATGATAGACCACTTGGCATGTTCTCCATACCGCTGTTTCTCACTCTCTTGCATGAATCGGGCTGTCAGTTCCAGGATACTGTAAACAAGCTCTGTGGAGATTTCCTCATTCTGCTCAAGTTCCTCACGATTAAAGCACCAGATTGGTTGTCGGTGAAAGAGGTCGAAGTAGATCTCGATTCCATCAGAGATTGTGGATGGAGAGACTTGCAGTTCTGGGCCTGGGAACCCAGATTGGTGGAGGCGGTCACTCCTAGTCTGACCATTTCGCACTGGAAATCGATTGTTGTGCGCTTGGTCAAATATTCGCGGCCCTTGATCAATCCCGTTGCTTGGGTTGGGCTCAGGGGAGGCCTCGAATGAGTCTGTGGATGTTCTTGGTGCACCTTGATCCAATTGATCAGGAATTTTGCCTTTGCCGCCATTGAGGATGAGATCGACTTTCTCTTCAAGAAACGTGAGTCGGTCCTATTAACAAGTAAGCAGCGGGTTTTTTTATTATATCGTGAAATGATTGTCGTACAGATGGACGTGAGTCCCCTGCGGCATAATTACACGTCTGTTTAAGCCTGACACAGCTTGAACAAGCTGGCTTTTCACCAGGACATCGACTTTTCTTTCTTCTGTGTGATGTGAGGCACTGATTACAAGGTTTTTATAGATCAGGTAACGGTAAGACATACCGGCAGTTAAGGCAAGCCTGTCTAGAGCGCAGCCTTTCCCGATTAGAAGCCTCGGGCATGACGATCACAGTCGGCCACGCCGGTAGAAGCCAATG
Source organism: Penicillium atrosanguineum (assembly GCF_028827265.1). Lineage (NCBI taxonomy): Eukaryota > Fungi > Ascomycota > Eurotiomycetes > Eurotiales > Aspergillaceae > Penicillium > Penicillium atrosanguineum. The sequence continues at coordinate 596,490 of NW_026623133.1, read as the reverse complement.
CCGGAACGGCCGAGAGATTCACTCCGAGGATAGAGATGCGGGGTGAATGAAGCGCTGAAAAGTACGAAGTTCACGATATGTCATAAGCTTTGCGCGGAAACAATTGCCAAATTCGGGGCGAAGCCGAGGCGGGGTAGATAAGAACAAGGAGGGCTACACTCAATCGTCCAGAACTTCAGGTTATGAACTCGCTTCTGAGCGTATTGCAGTAACATAAAGCTTTCTATTTGATTATATAGCCTAATCAATCTCGCATTCTGGCGAACATTTCATCCGCTCATAAGGTAAATATAGAGACTTGGTAGACACGGCACATCGAAGCGCTGCGAATTGGCAGCAGGCACACCCTACCTTCCAAAGCGAGCATTGATCTCGTCTTCTAGAGGCAGATGAGGCACATGTGAAGATGAGAGTCCGGGGGGAGCCGGAAGGCGAGTACGATGCTGGAGTTTCGAGGCTGGACCTTGAGCTGGATAAAAGATTAGCTTCACGCTCGAGTGTTATAGTCCAGCATCACTTACGGCTCTTTGTATTCCAGACAAGCCTTCCTAGAGGAGCCATCGGAATGGAGCTATCCTGTTCTCTTGCTCGCCTGGAATTACCGGTGCCACTCCGCTGATATCGATGCAGTCGCTCGACCCCTTCTGGGCTCAAATGGTACGAACGGGTCTTCGGGGTATGCCCTTGACGACTGTGTGCTTTGGTGGTTATCGGAGGTGGCCGGACGTGGGTTTGAATGGGCGGAAGCATGGTGCTGTTTCGCGATGAGAGGTTGTTTAATGTCTGGGAGACCGTGTCCGAAGCCGCGGTCTGCATCTCAGTCCGCATAGCACGCGCTTTGAGAAGGTTGTAAAGGTTTGTCATCTGTGATAGCTTTTTGGACTTTTCTCGGTTCAGATCAGCCAGCTCTTGATTTTTTTTCTCGAGTTGTTCTTGCGCAGCTTGTATGTCTGTCTCCAAATGTCAGCCAAAACTCGGAGTCGTGAGGTCCAGAGCGTACTGACCAGATATCTTGTTTTGAAGGACTGACATCTCCGAGTTAGCGTTGTGAATTACTTTGTCCATTTGCGTGTTCAAGTTGCTGTATTTCTCAGTGAGACTCTTCCCCAAGAAATCTTGGTAGAATCTGGACATAGGTCAGCACGATTGTTACAGCCATTGAAGGGCACATCGCGATAGAATAGGCAGGAACATACATCTCCTGCGTGCTCTGATATGTCCAAAACCCCAATGCTCGGCCGGTACACTCCATGATGGTGTTAGGGTCAAGCCCGCTCAACACGCTGGTTTTGTAGTCATCCGTAGGGTTCAAATTCGTCGACACAGTATCATCAGGGTTGCTTAGGAGTGTCTGGCATGCTGGACACCGGCGACCACCTGCTGTAGGGAGCGAAAGTCCGAGGCTGTTTGCACATTCAAGACAAAAGATGTGCCTGACCTATCAGTGTTGCCCAAGGGCTGTGTAAAGGAGACATGACTTACGAGCAGGTTGTCACCACTGCTCTTTCCGTCAATGGCACCCGGCATTTAAGATTATTGCATCGCAGGTGAAAGTCCATAACGTGTGAGTATTGGGGCGGCTGATGGAGGAAGATGGGGGGGCGTTGGTGATCACCTGAGGCAGGCTCGCCTCGACCACCAACATCGAACATAGCATTGTCTTAGTTGAATCGCTGCACCTGGATATAATCACATTGAAGTCCCGACATCATAACCACTAAAAGAAAATGTATTTCCGGACGCATCACGCCGGGTTGAAGTCATCTTCTCTTCAAATTCATTTCCTGGCTCGTACTCGTTCCAAAGACTCGCCGGGTAAATATGCTTGTTCTTTTCATACCAACGACGATCCACCACTTTGGTCTCACTAGCATCTTTGTCTGCGCCTTCTAATTGCTCGTCGGGGCGATTTAAGGGGTCATCGCTGGTTTCTGATGGTTTGTCCGAGTAATCAAAGAGCAGTCCGCCGGCCTTGGAGAAGCTCGATACTCTATTGGCAATGAAATAGTAGAACTCATAGTGCTGGTAGCATGTTAGCTTGAACAATGGCCCATGTTTTGAGGGACTTACGTGTGGAACAATCACATCACCCTTGACAAGCATCAAGTCATCGACACTGACTCGGGCCCATTCACGCCGAGTATCTTTTCGTGCTTTCGAGGCTCCATTGGCCCCTCCAACTCCCAATTCAGCACCGACCTTGCGGCACCGGTCGAGGAATAACCACACATGGTCTCCCTTCTTGACCTTGACCGATCCAGCCGGTATGTTTGTTCCATCAAAGAATACAAATGGAATCTCAATCTCGGTATTCTTAACCGCTTCCTGCATCGACAAGAATTCCTTGCGAAGTGTGTCGCGAGCCTGCGCCTCGGCTTCCATCGCAGCCTTGGTCATCGCCTTCGGAGGAGGTGCCGCATTCGGGTTTGCCTTCATGCGACGCGCCGCAGATGTAGCACCCTCGTCTTTGGGAGTCTTGGAACCTGATCGCGATATGCTCGAGTCACGCGGGGTTGCCACGGACTCTTCGCCAGTATCCTCGTTCTCATTGTCGTCACCGAAAGAGAGCTTGCTCTTGATAAACGGCTTCTTTTTCTTCTTCTTAGGTGGACCGTCACTTCGCGGCGTCGAAGATCTGTTGCGCTGCGATCAGCTTAGACGCTCGGGGAAAGAATGTGGCCCTTGACTTACCCGTCAGTCACTTCGCCTGTGGAGGGAGTTGCGCTTCTTGAATTACCAGATGCTAGTCGTCCCAGCGACTTGTCATGCGCCTCGCGGTCCTTTTGTTCCAAGACCTCGGCGCGACGTTTGCGAAAGTCCGACAGATGCACGAGACCGACGGTTTGCGACTTAAGCATTTCCTCCGCGGAGACGCTCTGGCCCGTGAAGGACCGCGGTGTGGAGGCTTCGCTGTCTTTCTCGGATTCCATCTTCTACACTGACGCGAGAGCTTCGAGATGTTGGTTTGGGAAAAAGATCAAATATCGGAATCACTGAGGTCTTTGGAGATTAGTCACGTGATTCTATGCGATATGAGGCGAATAATTGAAGGATAAAGAGCTATGGATTTTGGCACATTTGAGGCTTAATTAGCTCAAAGACTTATTTACAGTGGCTTTAGTGGCTTCTGAATATCTCTTTGGAACCCCCTTCGGTTTGAATCTATTGTGTAAACTTGCGAAATACTGGCTGATGGTTGTAAGTAGCGGTAAGGTGAATATATGTTGAGCACATGCAGGCAGGAAAATAGTATCGCAGATTGTCAACCAATTATCCCTGGAGGCACCTTGAACGAGCAAATAGCACACTTTGAAATCAAATACTTCTTTCCTTTTAATTTTCAGTACATTTTCACTTCAAAAAGTCCTCGATATCTGGGCGTTGACATTCACTACGGGAGTGCAAACAGTCCAAACGGCCGGCGCGCTCACTTACGGAGATCGATCCTGCTACTCTTTGCTACAGCAACATTTACGAAATTGAAAGACCAGAATCATGGACGAAGAGGAAGACGACTTCTATGATCCCGCCGATTCGGTGCCGGCATCCCACACGAACGACAATGCCCAGAATACAGCTCAAGCTCAACGGCAGGAGAGCGATGACATGGATGAGGAAGAGTACGAGGTCGAGGAAGATGATGTGAGACTTCACCCCTCGTTCCGATAAAACATGGACTGACAAATCCTAGGATGACTTCAATATTATCACAGAAGCTCCGGCTGGCGCGCCTCCAGAGATGTAAGCCATGATTGGTCCTGCGCATTGGTTCTGTTTAGCTGATTATTGAAGCTCCCATCCACGCCCTGCGACCTTACGACAAGAGACACAACGACCTTCCTCAGCAGACTCTTCGATAGGCCCCAAATCCGCTACACCATCCGCTACTCCTCGCATTGATGCGCCCACTCCTGCTACAGGCGCAACGCTCGCCGCGAGACCTGCCGCTCCGCAAAAGCCAGGCTCTGCATACCCAGCCATTCACACCTCCACCATCGATGTCGATGGAAACCCTGTCCATCCGACAACAGGCAAGCCGATCATGCTTAGCGACATGGACAATGACTTCCCCGCAGACGACAAGCCCTGGCGACGCCCCGGGACCGACATTTCCGACTTCTTCAACTACGGCTTCGACGAGTTTACATGGGTTAGCTACTGCTTAAAGCAGCAAAATACACGGAAGGACATTGTCGAGCAGAAGGCGGAAATGGAGAGAATGCAAAACGTGCTGGGTATGGGAATGCCCCCGATGCCGGGCGCGCCAGGACCCGGAGCACCAGGAAATGGCCCGCCAGCTATGCCCCAGATGCCTGGCATGCCAGACATGAACCCTGATATGATGCAGGGTATGTTCGCGAGTATGATGTCTCAGGGAATGGACCCGACTTCCATGGACCCGATGGCGTTCATGCAGCATGCCCAGTCTATGATGGGAGGACAGCCTGGTGGTGGCCAGCAAGGACAGCCTGGCTTTGGAGGCCAAGGTCCTGGCCAAGGATTCCAAGGTGGTCAGGGTCAGATGGGACAGGGCCAGATGGGACAGGGCCAGATGGGACAAGGCCAGATGGGATACGGAGGCGGCTACGAACAGCGCGGGAATTATGGAGGCCGTGGCCGTGGGAGGAGGTGGTAGTCCTGTCCACTTTATTCTTAAGGATCATGTTGAATTCTCAATGGGATTGGATAATGCGGCGTTTTATTGCAAATGGAATGAGAATTCAATGCTTTCGGCTTTCGGCTTTGTAGGCTTATTTAGAAGCTTCAGTCCGGGGGAACGGAGGTGTGTCGAAGGGGTTTTTCTTCCAAGTTTGTGCAGGTGTGAGTTAGCGAGTAGTCTATAATCAAAGCACACAACCCATTGAATAGCATGGAAAGCTTAAAAATAGTCCGAATGGACGATAGAAGCATAAACAAAGGAGCATAGATGCAGAGAAGCCGAAGGTCGGGCATGGCCCTCGGCGAAGCTGCGGTCTTGGCATTCTGGAAATTTCTCGGTGCAAAGTCCAGATCTTCCCCGGACACTTCCATCTTCCCTTCTCCATCCCACTCTCATCTCCAACTCTTGGCCTTTTAGACCTCCAACTCCATCACAATGGTATGTCTCTTTTGCGATTCCACATTTACTGCACAAAACAATCCCACTAGGATCCAGCAAAGCTACGCATTGCTTCGCCAAGCTGGTGTTCCCTACGCCTTGCCTCCACTTTTTTTCTCGCATCCGATCAACATCCAACCACTCCATCTGCTCAAGCTAGATACTGACTCCGGATTCAATAGTCTGTCCTCCGCAACATCAAGAACCTTGCTCCCCTCCTCGACCGCGTCCTGGTCCAGCGCATCAAGCCCGAGGCCAAGACTGCCTCCGGCATCTTCCTCCCTGAGAGCAGTGTCAAGGAGCAGAACGAGGCTAAGGTCCTCGCCGTTGGCCCCGGTGCCTTCGACAAGGACGGCAAGCGCCTCCCCCATGGGCGTCGCCTCCGGTGACAAGGTTCTCATCCCTATGGTATGTCGCACCTCCTGCTCTTCCACTCTTCTGTGTTCAACCACCATGAAAATACCCTGAGCACACCTTCCCCCCAATTGGAACAACAAACTAATAGAATTTATTCTACAGTTCGGCGGCAGCGCCATCAAGGTCGGCGAGGAGGAGTACAGCCTCTTCCGCGACTCCGAGATCCTGGCCAAGATCAACGAGTAAGCAGTTAGCTCAACTGCCTCGTCTCTTCTACCAACCCCGGCCGTTCCATACTTGTCCTCTCTGAAATTAAGGACATACGGCGTGTACTATAATAAAGCGCACGAGCTCGACCATTTCAACGATCTCAAACAGGAAAAAAAAAAATCTCCAATATACCTTTGCATACTGAGTTTTGAAGCGCTGGATTGGCTTGGTCTTGCACGTCTTTGTACTGTATTTATAAAGAGTAATTCGATTGATCTCCGCTCTTCAAGATAATATCTGTTTTGATTCAACCCAAACCGAGACATGACCATGGGTTTTCCATTGTATCCCACAGTCTTCTAGCTCTTGTCTCTCTGGATGGCTGTTTCGACTCGCCGTAGAACTCGCTGACCGAGTAGGTCTTTGTATTGTAATAGGCGCTTCTCATTGCTCATCTCAATGAAGCTATCCAACGTCATACCCATGTCCAGAACCAGGCGCGCAGCGAAAGGGTTAAGTCCATACCCACGGAGTGTAACCTCCCACCGCGTCTCCTGTGATCGCACTGGCCGTATCGCCGGCATCATTGATGGAAGCTCAGTATAAGCGAGGTACTCGATCCAGCCTGCTACAGCCCCGTCAGTTTCAGAGACAATCATGGGAATGATGGTCGTCTCCTCGTCGAGAGAAGTGCAAAATGATGACAGATTAGTAACCGCATCTTGCATCTGTTCGTCTGCCTTGTTTGAAAGTACGCAGATGAAGATGTACATCGTCTCGTAGTGGGGTGTGGTTTGGTAGATGCGCTCCATGACTGGGGACTTGATATCTGCTCGTGAGCCTTTGTCTCCCGGGAGGTATTTTTGAGTCAACGTGTGCGCAGAAGTCAAGATGATTCCTGTTCTTGGTGAGATGATAATGTCGGCTTCCGGTGACTTTGGATCGTAGTCTCGGTAGACGAGTCTGAAGCTTGAGCTGCTGTCAAGTTGTCGGACGTGGGACAGACGAGTCTTCAAGAGGTTTGTTGAAAGGAAGCATGTGGGCTTTTCAGGGAGAGGCTGGCTGGACGGAACTGGTGGAGGTATGATGTTGAGGATAGTTTCGGGAGATGTAGATGTAGAGGCAGATTGTGGTGGCTCTTTCCCTTCCGGCTTCTTTATCTCTGCCTGGGCGAAATAGGCACTATTGGAGACTGGAACCGAAGAATCTACGATGCCTCGCGTCGACAGGAAAGAAGATAGGTTGCCTAAGCCTGACGAAGGGACAAGCTGCTCAGGCGGCGAAGATTTGGGCTCCTCTCTTGATATGGATTTTTGAAGTTTGTCCTCCATAACATGAGAGATTGCCTGTTAGATTAGCACCTATTTTTCGTGTTGGTAAAGACTGCGTACCTTGTACTTTCCAATATTTGTATCTTTGTTCGCTTTAGTCTCTCGGGACGAGTGGTGCGCTGGCATCTCGATGTAATGTGCCAGGAGACTTTTGTAAATGTTTACTTTCTCTTGATCCGGGAGGGGCCTTGCTAGCCCAAGGTATTCCTCAATACCAGTGAGCTGAGATACTTGAGGTAAAAGTGGTCCATCCCTACGGGGCTTCACCGGCTTTTTCTTCAAAGGAGTAGAAAGTAGGTGGGCCTGCTCTGCGGCAACGGTGACCTTGGAGTCATCCATGGTCGATTCTTCAAACGGGTCGCCGGACTCATCGCCCATTGTGGTGGAATCCGGGGGTGGAAGAAGACGGCTTGGTCTTCCGGGAAGGTCTTTGTTGGAGCGTGAGCCAGTCGGGGCTGCAGGAGGGTTGTCAATGGTCCGGAAATGCGGTACATGGAGGGCATCGAAAGCATCTTCGTTAAGCGTAGGGTCTGTGTAGGGTGAGTTAGAGGCCATCGTGTGTGAAGTGTAACTTGAAAAAAGACAATATGTTGACAGGTGACAGAATCGCGGTGGTTATCGAAGTGGTAGGTTCGACAAGAAGAGAATCAAAAGGGGATACTAAAAGTAATTAAAAAGTTCAATAATAAAGTATCCAATTTATGCCTTGAAAATGAGATTCCATTGATATTTGCCAAGAATTTCCCAACGCCTGCAGACTCGCTGACTGCTTATTACCATGCCCATGAACAAAAAAAAAGCGCTCCATCGATGCAAATGTTCCCCTCAACCCTAATCATTGTAGTTCGATTGCCGCGATCCATCCTTGTTGACCGGTGGCAGTCCATACAACGCGTTAAGCTCGTCTTCTTGCGACTTGCCCGACTCCTCAAGCACAGGCCGCTCGGCGTGGCAGCAGACTCGCACGGCGTGTCGCCGGTGGGGAGTGAATCCGTATGAAGCAGAGTGTGTCGTTGTGCGGTTGTCCCAGAAAGCGACATCGTCCTTGTTCCACGTGAATCGAGCGTGCATTTCCTGAGTAGTGGCCACCACGTCTGTGAGGTATCGAAGAATGGCGTCGCTCTCCCCCTTGGGAATGCCGATGATTTTAGTCACGAAGCCCGGGTTGAAGAACAATGCATTCCATCCGGTGACAGGGTTGGTTCGGATGAGGGGGTGAACAGTGGTAACAGGGTCGCGGCGGACGGGCCGGCCGAGGGCGCGCGTGTCGTTGGCCTGCATGTCCGCAGAGTGCAAAGCTGTCAAGCCCTTGAGATAGGTCTGCATGAATGGCGAAAGGACGTCATAGGCAGCGTACTGTGAGGACCAGAGGGTGTCGCCACCGCCACCATTGGGAGGGCCAGCCAAGAGCTTCAAAGATGTGTAGGATGGTGGTTGTACCTCGTAGGTAACATCTGAGTGCCACAAGAAGCTGGGGCTGAACAAAGCACGGTTGTCGCCGGAGTTATCGCCGGTATAAACAACGTGGACATCCTCGAGGCCCTTCTTCTTGGGAACAGAGGTAGTTGCATGCTGCATATAATTAATACATGCTTTCATCAGTCCCATCGTGGTAACATACCTTGTGAAGAGTACCAAAGTGCTGTCCAAGTTTCCGCTGAGCTTCGACATCAAAAGACTTTTGTGAACGGAAGAAAACAACTCCGCGGTAGGCAATCAGACGAGCCAGGTCATCCTTTTGAGCATCGGTGAGTTTTGAAAGGTCAACACCATGAATCTCAGTGCCAATCTTGGGGTTGTAGTCGAAGACAGCTGTGGCGTCCGCCAGTAGGTTGCGGAACTTGGGGTCTCCTCGAAGGCCACGGTCTGAATAGGGGACATCCCCAATGGGGGCCCAATGGATATCCGGGAAAGAAGGAAGCAAATCCTCATGTGGATAGTTGTCGTGCTGTTCGACTGGTGTCCGTCCGGGGACATAGCCAAACTTGTTGTCGCCAGCCACCACCTTCTTGGGAGTAGGGAACTTCCCGAATGTGGAAGAGGCAACTGGGGCAATGGGCTCTTCGAGTGAGGGTGCCATGTTGACGCTTAATGTGTATGTGCAAGAGGTTGTGCGAATCACCCGGAATTGATTGATTGAGTAGAAGCTGAATGTATTGACAAGGTTCCGAGAGGACTGAACTCCTTATGTAGACACAGAGTTAAAGATAGCAGAGGTCCCAAGTGGACCCTTGAGTCAACCCCGGATGGAAATCTTGCGTGATTGCGCCTCGGGAATGGTGCAATGGTGCAATAGTGCAATGGGGCCCGGGGGAATCGCGCCATCGGCAACGATTATCAAGCAATTGCAAGTGGACAGGAAGCGATGGATCTGGGATTCGTGACTTACCAGTGACGAAATGGAGAATGGGCCGCACAGGGGAATGTCTTCCCCAGCTTTCCAGAGCGGTTAAGGGGTGATCACGCCATCTTAGTGACGTTGATGGCAAGATTTGCCATCGACTCCCAATTACGAACTTGAAACTTCTGAGTGAGAGAATATTCTCACCGCTGCTTTGAGTCGATCATCAAGATATCTTAGAGCAAACTAGCGGTATGCACACGCAATCGCAGCGATCGTGAAACCATGCCAAGTGGAGGTGGGAATTAAGCAGGCGGAGTTGCGCGCTAAGTGGCCGATCACGCAAGAGTGGCGGATCATGTTGCAACAGAGCCTCGTCACTTCTGCACACTTTACCACTTGGGACTTTTCGTATATATTCCAGATTATCTGAACCTCGGCTTATTTATTTTTAGTTTGATCATGTATTTCCGTTTATTGACTATTTCCATTGTCCTGGAAACCGGAGTTTCAAACGTGGCGTGGTTTCTAGTGTTTCTACAGTTTCCGGGCTCTTATCAATCAGTTCTACGTCACGAGACCAACGAATAAAGTAGCCATATTTCGCCGCGTATCATACCGGAGACCAGCCCATTGCATTAGTGTACAGATAAAATCATGCTTTAGTTCATTCCGAGCCGATCACCCACAGACAGTGGTCCGAGGGTTGTCTCTTGCACCTGCTCCTGCACACCTCCCAGCCGGGCTGCGACTCCCATAATACCAGCCTCGACATCTCCCAGCACCGCGGCCAGATCATTGACGGCCGACTTGGGGGTCCCAGCACCTGCACCATCACGAGACTTGGAGCTGACGAACTCGCTGATTTGGCGGTTCAATGCAAGCTCAACTCCGTGCAGGTGGTCCTCAATCTCCTTGATGTTGCCCTTGTACCGCTCAAGTACTGTGCTCATCTCGTCGGATCGCTGTGAGAAATAGTCCACCAGGTTGACAGGTACGCCGTTGACAGATGTTGCGGTGGATGGGTCGCCCTCCACATCGTCGGGAAGGGCAAGGGTGTTCTTGCGAGTAGACCGCAGAGACCGTCGGTCGACCTTTTGATCTTGCGCCGACCACCAGCCACCACCGCTGGCAGACTGGTACTGCAGAGGCAGCTTAAGGGTATCGATGGCCCGGAATGCGACCTGTGCCTCAGCTGCGTCGCGGCCGACCAGCCCACGCAGCTGATCAATGTCGCCAGCGTCATTCTCTAGGGCATGTTGAATAGTCTCCAGCTTGCCTTGCACGAACTCCACGTCGTTGGGGATCGTCGAGCCCTGCTTCTCAATGGTGGGAAACATATCCGCAACCTCGTGGCACACCTTCATCTGGTTGAGGATATAGTTGTCAATGATCTCGATATGGTTTCGAATCTCATCCGCACAGTTGTCAAACTTGGTGGTTGGTAACAAATTGCTGACATCGATCTTCACACCAGGCACCACGTTTGGTGCCGTGGTATTCTGCTGCAGCGGCTGTGGGCCCCCCGGGGCTGCACCTTGGTTTCCGAACAAAGAGAGTGTAGGTTTTTGGGCTTGTTGTTGTTGCTGTTGGGGCTGTTGCTGTGTATTTTGTGCGCCGCCGCTGTAATGGAATGAATCGGTTAGAAGTGCTATAACGAAGAAAGGACATCGCGATCCACTCACAAAAGGCCACCAGTGGTCGAGCCACCGAGACCACCAAAGGCAGGCTTCTGTTGAGTCTGTGTCGTAGTGCTGGCTCCAAGTCCACCGCCGAAAAGTCCTCCAGTAGTTCCACTCTGGGTGGTGCTGTTGGTAGCACCGGCACCCGCCGTCCCGAAGAGGCCGCCCGACTGAGGTTGTGTTGTTGCAGCGGTCGAGCTTCCAAAGAGGCCACCGCCAGTCGTCCCACTCTGCTGCTGCTGCTGCTGCTGTTGCTGCTGACCACCCAGACCAGAGAACATGCTTGATCCGGTGGGTTGTGACTGCTGTGTGTTTCCACCACCCAGACCTCCTCCAAATAGGCTACCCGCCGGCTTGTTTTGAGGCGTTGAACTGTTGTTTCCAAAAAGACTGCCAGTAGTTCCCGTAGCCGCAGGTGTAGATGAGCTTTGTGTGTTGGCGCCGCCACTATCGGAGGAAAAGACACTGTTAGCTAGTCATTCAAAGTTGGCGCAACTGACGCAACTGAACCCGCCCTGCGCACCACGAAATATCGCGGCCCCGGCAACGGTGCAATAGTGGCGACGATCACCGCCTATTCAAAAGAAGGGATGGACAATTATGAGCTTGGACAAGCTCTGAGAGCTCGAGGTGGTTGGGCAGCAGGGGTTAACCGAGGAGGCACTCACAACAAAGAATTGGCAGAGCCGGTGTTAATAGAGAGGCCGCCAGGCGCGGCCGAGGTCTTTGGGGCGAACATGATGATCGGAATGCGCAGGCCCTTGGATTCCCAAACAAAGAAGTCGCGGTTGCCCGATAAGATTTACGGCGCTTGCTCGGTGCTTAGTTTTCCCGGTGCCGACGTCAACGCCGCGTTGACGACTTTGCCCTAATTACGTTCTACTACAATATCTGTTTTATGACAAGGGACTTTAATTCATCCAATTCTGCTGAAAAAGACCGAACCAAAATCCCGTGCTCCAGTCTGCCGCCACAAATATACTTGGATCATCTAGGTACATCTTTAAAGGACATCCAGCAGTGCGTCCAGATAGACACAGCAAGCACCAAATTACCCGTGGACATCTGGGATACGGAGAAAGAAATTCGGAAGCAAACTCGAACATATTGAAAAGACGCCTGAGTGCCGATTTATTTTGGGATACAGAAAGGGCTTCACTGTATAACCGGCAGGGCAACAAGCCTTGGCAAATTCCTAGCATCTTGCTCGGCTATCGCTCAAGTCAGTTGTCAAAATGGATTATTTCCACAATCGGGAAATTATCTACTGAGAATTTTCCCGGTTTTGATTGAACTGCAAACAAGGATCCTGCGCCTGTAATCAGCATCGGATTTCCCTAACTTCTACTCCAAATCTTTCAAAAATTTCTGCAATCATGACCATGGATTGGTCACCGATCTGCGTGGCCTCAACAGCCATAGGCGCATCAAAAGAGCTAGATAATGATGCTACATCTCCGGAATGCAGAGACACCGGATCTCGGTCTCCCATCGCGCGAGAGAGCGATTCTCCCTCCAGTCACGAGGATCCAGCATCGCCATCTTCCTCGAATAGTGATATTCAAGCCTCCCCAGCTGCAGCTGTTGCCATCCACCCAGAGGACAATCTAACTACTCATCATTTCAAAAGCGTTGAATGGTAAGCCTCGCTCACCTACCAGAATACTGCCCAGCTCACGAACATCTCGACAGGACGCCGGACGGGACCACACTCCTAGCCGAATCGGCAAATCACTGTATCCGAACCTTCATCTTGTGAGATTATCCATCTTTCCTGTTCTTCTAGACCTCCTCGCTGATCAAATCCAAGACCTCCGGACCTGTTAGAGGGAGAAAAACCTCATCGTTTGTCACCATACTCCACACTTGCTTCGGCCGAGCCGACGTATGCGTCGGCCGTATACCCTTTTTTCAACCTCCAAGATCCAACAACCTGTCTGTTTCTCTCTTCGGTCCGTGACCATCCAATCAGATTAGCATCCGCTCTGGTCCCGACATCAGTCGCGAGCTATGCATTGGTGAACCCGATGACTGAGGCGTTCATCACCCCTCACTCCATACTGTATCCCTCCACGCTTGGTGGAACCCATTTTTTGACAGGATCGGATAGCATGATCTGCCTTTTCGACGTCTCTCGTTCAGGTAATGAAGGTCCTGTGTCTTGGATGCCGACCATCCCCAGTAAGCGCAAGCAAATTGTGGGTGGGGGTGTTGGGATGAAAGGCATTGTATCCGCCATGGCCGTCAACCCCACTGGAGATGGTATTCTTGCTGCCGGGACTTTCACTCGACACATCGGGCTGTACAGCTCCAACGGCTCGGGGGAGTTGCTTGGGACCTTCAATATTGCAAAGACCGAAGCGAACCGGGATATCGGAGGCAAAGGTGTCACCCAGCTCACATGGAGTCCTTGTGGTAGGTATTTATATATAGCTGAGCGCAAATGTGATGGCGTTCTGGTATATGATATCCGCGTGACAGGGCAGATGCTCGGGTATTTGCGGGGGCGGAATGCGTTGACGAACCAGCGTATGAACATCGATGTTGTCAACTCCGGTGCTGAGGGCTCTCATGAGGTTTGGGCGGGTGGGATTGATGGTATCATGAGGGTGTGGAAGGACCCTGCGTTCACCGTGGGTGCCCACGATCCAGATTGGGAATTCAAGGTGCATGATGGTATGTTTGTTGATCTCCGCTTGGTATTTATACATGACTTACGTTTTGTAGATGCCGTCACTAGCGCAGCGTTTCATTCCTCAGGAAGTGTTGTGGCTACCTGCTCGGGTCAACGGCGGGATGAAAACAGTGGACCGGCGGACAACAGCCTCAAAGTCTGGTCGATGCCTTTTTTGAACTCGGAGTGATACTATATACCTGTGATGACCTCAAAGCCTAATCGAAATATCTGGCCGCTTTTCTATATATGATATAATCTTGCTGCGGTAGAGACGATGGCAGAAGGCTTGAGTCAAGCATATTGACATGAAAATAAGGTTGCGGATCTCCCGCACCCCACGTGGGCCCCTGCCATCCTAGGCTGTTCTAATATCTGAAGCTCTGAGCTTTCGCACCGGGCTAGACTGGGATCACACTATTCCCACTTAGAAATCTATTGTCTGCCTACTCAATGGACTAAATAAAATTTTCCTGGAACTCTTTCCCAACTGGAACTGGGAATATTTGGCACAATTCACTTAGAGGGCGTGACCTGCAAGACCCTTGACGAGGCGATGAGTGATTCAGCATATCCAAATTCAGCACGTGAGATTCAGAACATTGATGGCACCGTTGACAACATGAAACCCTCAGAAATGAAAATAACCTCTGTTCTGTTTCGGAATTTTTCCATCCCTATCTTGATACTGAGTCCCTTTCGCTTACTACTGACACATTCATTCCCGATGATTTGTTTAAAGGCTCAATCGCAAGATTTGAGGACCTGGACCTTGAGATTGCAGCATGGCGAACTCGGGTACAAACATTCCCCAGAGCTGCTAGAACGGCGGTGCCGCAACAACATCCAGAGCAACGCCAGGAAGTCGGCACGACTCGCGGCACACCGGAAGGCACAAGTGGATGATGCGTTCGAGCATGGCTCTGAAGATGATGATGAGTTGTCAAAGGAAAAAAATCCATAACAAAGAAGCGCGCTGCAAAAGAGGAGACGACTCCGGGTACCGAAGATTCCCCACGATTTGCCACGGCTCCGAAGAAGAAGCGCCGGGGGTAAATTCACTTATGGTCTGGAGTTCAATATTCCATAACGAAATTTCAAAGCGGTTTACGTTTAGATACCTAATAAGTGAATTAGGACCACTTTTGAGAGACATTGTAGAATATGCCTACCAATGTAACCAGGAATACACCCCGGCAGTTACACAATAATCCTCGAGCAAAGACATGGCGGTAATCCATATGTAAGCAGTTGTGAAGCAGGCAATGAGTATCCACGTAATATGCATTTTCTGAGCATTCAAGGACTGAATGATCGGCTGATAAGTAAATAGTAAGCTTCTTCTCAGTAGATATATAGTCATATACTGAGCATGAAATGATTATGCAGAAAAGGAAAAAGCATTCAGCCCGAACCCAGATTTTGTTCATAATTGGATCATAAAAAGCTCACTTTACTCGAAAAGCTGATGCAACACAATCTATGCCAATGTATTTAAAGTCTCACGGGAGCTGAATGCCATATTTTGCGTAGGGGAAGTCCTCCAGCGAGGTGTAGAGCTGTGCCCATCCATCGCCCAGCACGCCAACCTTACCAGCACTCTGGACACGCCATGCCTGCAGTTCGTCGGCCTCTTTCTCTGCTTCACTCTTCTCTTCTTCCTTGTGAGCTCCCGTCAATCCAGCGAGAACTTCTTCTTCGCGGCCCTTGTACGCCTCGAGGAGACCCGGGTGCGGGCACCAGACGACCTGCATACCGGCACGACGGCCGGCCTCGACGCCAGGAACGGCATCCTCAAAGACGAGGCATTCTTCGGGCTTGATCTCGGTTTGGCCCTTGCTACGCAGGTCCTGGTTGATGGTCTCCAGTGCGAGAAGGTAGATGTCGGGTAGGGGCTTGCCTCGACCCTTTCCGATCCGAGGGTCGTCACCGAGGACGCGGTGTATTTGAGGGAATACAGAGAAGAGATCGGTCAGATGGTCGGTCTTGAGCTTGAAATTCCTGCTATTGGAGGATGTAGCCAATGCAATGTGGCAGGGCTGGTCTGTGGATTGGGTTGCTGCAAGGTTGGAGAGCAGGGCAGGGACACCTGGCAGAGGTCCACAACTCGGGAAGTATGCAGCCTGGAGAGAATACTGCTTGGTCGCGGTCTCTTCGGGCGTAATGGGCAGCTTCGCCCAGTCGTGGAAGATTTTGCTAGCCTGAATGAATTGTTAGAGTTGGGTCCTCAATGTATGTATAGGATAGAACAAAATACATGCCTCGGGCTGGGGACGACCCTGCAACTGGGCCTTAATCGACCAAGGCAAGTTAGGCTTGCCATACATCTGGAGGACCTCGTTGGTGATCCTCGAGTAAATGTCCTCTGAGTCAATCAGCAGGCCGTCCATGTCGAAGAGACATGCCCGGATGCGGGGAAGTCTGCCACATCGTCAATTGGGTGCCACAATGCATGATCAAGGATATCCCCTTACTCCTTGTTCTGAGCCATGATCGTGTGTCGTCTGTTTACAGTGCAACGAGGGGAAACAGGGCGCCTGGTAGATAAGATCCTGAACGCGGGGGCTGCTTATCGCCCGTCCCGTGATCGGCAACATTCAAACGTCCTCTTTCTTTGCACATCAAGATGGCTGGCACGGACGATTCAAACCGTGCTTCAAAGCCTGAAGAGAAAGATACTCCGGTGGAGGCTGACGCGGATAGCGATGAAGAGGAATTCCACGATGCGCGGTTCCCCGCAGACGAAGAAGCTGTGAGTTGTCGCGATCGCTGCGTGCGCGAATCCGAGCTAACATTTGCCGTTGCGACAGAGCCTCTTGAAGGAAGCCCAAGATATAAAGGCAGAGGCCAATCAGCTGTTCAGCGCAGGATGCTACGATCAGGCCATTTCATGCTACGACCGAGCCCTCGCCTCGTGTCCAAACTACCTCGACTACGACATCGCTGTAATCCGAAGCAACATTGCCGCCACATACTTGAAGCTAGAGGATTGGAAATCAGCAACTGATTCAGCAACAATGGCAATTGAGCGCCTGGACAAGGTCATTCCGCCAGCTGCCGAGAAGAAGGACCAGAGCGATTCGAAAGCAGCCGATACACAAGCCAACGATGCCGTCATCGAACTCTCGGGGGATGGTGATGAGGCAGAGGAGAAAGAGCTCCAGCGGCTGAAGGACCAGGACGAGCAACGCACAAACGTTCTACGGATTCGAGCCAAGGCTCTTATGCGACGGGCCAAGGCCAAATCAGAAACCGGCGGCTGGGCCAGCTTACAGGGTGCTGCGGAGGACTACCAGGCTCTCGCTGCCATGGAGAATCTCCCAGCAGGTGATCGACGGATTGTTCAGCGGGCTCTTCTGGAACTTCCGGATCGGATCAAGGAAGCCCGTGAAAAGGAGATGGGGGAGATGATGTCGAAATTGAAGGGCGTAGGTGGACCCCTAATTCTCTGCTATTACTGGATAACTAACCCTCATCCAGCTGGGCAATGGTATCTTGAAACCATTCGGTTTATCGACAGACAACTTCAATTTCGTCCAAGATCCCAATACTGGAGGCTATTCGATGAACTTCCAGTCTTGAAGTTGGATAATCTTTACAAGGCATTGCATTGGGAAACCCCGGTTACGACAGCATAGAAACGAACATCAAAAATGAATCCTTATCATATAACTTGTGAACTTTCAGACCGCCATCTACGTAGGCACTTTGGAACAATCATGATGTAGATAATATACAAGGTTCAATCAAATACGCGCGGATCAACGCGCCATGATAAGTCTGCGACAGAATGAAAGGCAAAGGGTATGAGGGGGTTGTTCCAAACGCCCAGAAATGCCCAGGCTGGTAGAAAACAGCAGAAATGAAAACAATGTAATATTTGCGGCTCACCTCGGGGACGCCGGGTGGCTGGTTGGTCCTGCGAGGTACTCTTCTGGTACTTTGGGGACACGCGGAGAATTGGCCGTTTGGACAATGGCGCGATGGGTGGCGCGGAGATGGTCGCGTTGCTTTTCTTTTTCCCGGTTGTTGGCTGCGCCGCCGGTTAGTCGGCGCATGCCGCTGCGGATCATGGACTCGAGGGAGTGCGGGCTGTCTGTTGCGCTGCGGACCATAGGTGGCATTGGAGGGTGTGGACGTCTGAGGGTGGGTCGATCGTCCATATCGGAGTGAGTTTCCTCGAGATCGTCGTCGGACAGAAAGGCGGAGTCATTCAGGCCCATATGTGGTGTACCGTGCTGCGCCATGGTCTGCGTTTGGACAAAGAGATTGTTGGCAGGCGAAGTGACAGATCGAACATGGGACGCCGGTCGCAGAGTCTGGTTGGCGCTGTAAGGTGTTGTTGCGCTCACCGGAGATGGTATACCCGGTCCGTCGAAGCGGAAGTTGGCTGTGCGGTTTTCGGCTAGACCGTTGTGAAAGGACGACGTAGAGCCCGTTCGAGCGAGTGACTTTCGCAAAATGGGCGCCGTTTGTTGGTCATACAGATGGGCATTGGTGTCGAGGTAGTTTCCAGTAAAGCCTCGGATCATCGGCGGAGCCACGTTGAGCGTGGGCATGCTTTGGTCTGTTTCTTCATCGAAGAAATCGTCCAGGCTGTCCAGCTTCTGCACCATGTCACCCATGTTGCCGTCGTTCTGTGTGTCGACAGACTTCATTGTGTCAGCTCTCACTGGGAAGAACGAGTCAGTGTACTCCTCTGCACGGAACTCCACGTTCGGCGTCATGGTGTCTTGGACGGTCGGGTCATCGGCTTCGGCACATGTGTAGAACACAGCGTGTACATTGTTTCGAGTTGTACTTGACTGAGTCGCTGGCATAGGCACAGACCAACCTGAAGGCTCGGGAATACCATAGAGACTTTGGATCCGCTCGTATTCCTTGCGGATAGCACGAGATGAGGTAGCCGATGCCATACTCATGCGCAAATGATGACGCTCCATCGGATTGCCAGAGACTGTCATGATATTATCCAATACTTCAAGAGCCTGAGGGCATAGGTTTGTCTGGAGAAGTCGCAGCAATGGGGAAATCAGATCCGGTCCATGACATGTGACCTCGTTTCGGCGCATGTCAACTTCAGGGATCAAGACGCAAAGGATCTTCATTGTCTTGATACGGAACCAGTCCGACGTGTTGGTGAGAAGACCCATCAAGAAGATTAAGCACTGGAAGTCTAGCTGCGGGAAGTAGTATGACTTGATCTCGGTGATGATATGGTCCAAAAAGACACTTTCGGACTTGTACTGTTGGTTTGCGAAGCCAAAGATCGACGCCGCAAGTCGGGGGCATCCCTCGTTCTCTGCAACTCGAGCAAGTAAGCTGGCATGCAAAATGGGTTTCTGATCTATGAATCCGTGGTCGAAAGACTGAAGGAAAAGAGGCAGATTGGCCAAGATGGTGAACAATTGTCGCGTTCCGTCCCCAATTAGTTCGTTATTTGGCAATCCGCTCAGACGGTAGAGTGTGTCTAGTGCCTGCTCGAAAGACTCAGATGACTTGAGACCCTTGAACACCAGATCCTGAAGACCATCGAATCCACCTTCCCACTTGGGTGGTTGGCCCTCGAGAAGTTGCGCCACCACCATGGGGTCACTGAGGTCTAATCGGTCTAGGAACTTCTCGAGCATACCTAAACTTTCCATGAATTCGCTTTCGTGGATGGTGTTCAGACAGGCGCACGTGGTCCAGAAAAGTTGAGGGTAATGTAGAAGATCCTCAGGTGCCAAGGAGCTGATAATAATCTTCAGCGTAGTCAAAATCTCCATTGAGAAGGTTTGATAGTCCGTCTCCTCATCCGCAATGGTATTGGAGAGTCGGGCAAGCATATCCGCCAACATTCGCGAGTCAAGCGAGGTCGAGATACACCGGAAAATCTGGAATGAGCGGCATGCAAGATGCCGCACAGGGCAGGAGGTCGCCCAATTCAACGCCTCCTTAGCCCAGAGATCGCCAATGCCCTCATATCTAACGCTGAAAAACTTGATCACATCACGCGTCACTGCACCCATAGATTGGGGCACCTTGCGATCATCATCTTCGTCTTCTTTGCCGTTGTTCTCCTCGTATTCCCAGACAACTGCGGGATCACTTTTGCGGATCGACTCGACAAAGTCTTCAATCGCCTGTCGACTTCCAGTGGGGGCGTCATCTTCCAATTTGGCTGCAATGAGCTCGTGGAGAAGATGAACCAGCATCTCTCTCGCCTGCTCCTGGACAGTCACAGTGTAGTGATCCCAAAGGATCAGGACGACGTGCAGGAGCTTGATAACGTCATCCAAAGCCAATGTGACAGGCGCAACCATCAGATCAACGAGGAAAATGAGCGCAACTTGTCCCAGTGACAGACCGGCTTGTTTGTTTCCAACCGGGAGGACGGTACCTAGGTCGGCAACATATGGGAGAGTTTTCAATTCCGGGGGAGGAGGCGTAAGGTCTTTCCGCTCCTGCACCATATTCTTCGGCATGACCTGCATAAGGAAGAACTCGATTACCTTTGATCCCGCGGGGGTGCCAGCTAGGAAGACGACAACCTGCTTGGCGTACTCCACGAAGTTCTGCTCCTTACGCTCCAAGCAAAGGCTGATGATAAAGTCGAGGACAAGCTGGACATTGCCGCCATGAGGTCCTGTCGCCAGCGCCTGCCACAGCGCCTGCACCTGGTTGGGGAGGATGGTGCTGCAGCGGATAGTAATTTCGAAGAGGTTCGCGAGGAGCATGTATGACTTGGACGTTGGACCACCATTGGGATCCACCTGCAACTCCATTGTCTGGACCCACGGCAGGATGGCAGCTACCATATTGCGCTGGCTGTCTGGGCGTAGACTGCGGAAGTGGAGAGCAAATTCGGAGAACAGAGTGAATGCCAAGTCCGAGTGCTGGTTTGCCAGTCGCTTGGAGATATCGAACTGAGCAAGCTTGTACACTGCCGTAGTCTTATCAGAGATGCTGATATCGAAGTCTTGGAGACGAGAGTTCTTCTGTTGGCGCTCTTCCAATTTTCGTAAAAGCTTCGCTGATTTCATCCGAATCTCACGCTTCTGGTTACCGAGGGTCACCAGAACGGCGCCTAGTACCCTGCGGAACTCAAGTGGGTAGTCAGGATGCTCCAGAAGAACCTCGGTCACCACTTCGAAATAGCTCTCGATCGCCTTTGGTCGCTCAGTGACGTAGCACATCTCGATCGAACGCTCCATCAGATACGCGTGCTCCTTGTTATGAATGATAAGATTCTTCAAAGCGCGACGGCCAATCGAATGCCACTTATCGCTGACGGTGCTAAAGATGATATCAACCCACGAGAGCATTCGACCAACATCGAATTGAAGCACCGATCCACTTTCAGTCGTGATACTAATTGGACCAGCACAAAGAGAAGCCATGGCACTCAATGCAGCAGCGCGAAGGTTTTTCTTCTCGATTTCCAAGGCTGCCGCAGCATTTCGCATCTCACCACCTTCATATGGCTGGGCAATTGCAAACTTCCGCATGTTGTCTTCTCTCTGGGAGATCTGTGCTTGGTTCGGTGAGTATCCACACCAATCCTCCATGAGAGAGAATGCGGATTTGCGAGACTCGAAAGGAATCCAGCGAGAAGGATCCTTGGTGCGGTTTACTCCCTCGAAGAGCTCTTCCATCAAGCCACAGTAGTGGAATCGCAGGCGCTGGTATTCCCAGTCATTTTGAACCTCCGCATCGCTCAAGAAGATCCGAATATCCTTAGCGTAGGTGATAAGGTTGTTGACGACCCAGTCGTCATTGTATACCTCGGGTTCTCGCAGGAAATGGGAAGTAAGCTTATAGACATGTGTGACCTCCGTGCGCAGGCGCTCCGTATCTCTGTTGCGCAAGGGGCTACTGGGAGTGCGATGGTGCGTCCCAATGCGAATCTTCGCCTCTTCATTGCAGGTGGTGACTGCATACTGCAGTGATTCCAGCATTGTACGGTAGAGGTTCTTGTGGATAGATCCCAGCGCTATCACAATGGCATTTCGAATGGAATCGCGCTCTGCAGAGAGAAGAGGTATAACGAAGGCGAAAAGACTGCGGGCAGAGCTTATCTTGTCTTGAGACTGAGCTCCCTTAGAAGCCTTGCGAGCATGTTGGGCATTTGCTAGCTGGCTCTGTGATTGAGCACCCACGCTAGTGACAGTAGTGCAGGCCATAACCAGGTAGAGCTTCCATTGTTCTACAAGAATCTCTGCCGTCATGTTGCTTCGACCCATAGGACGCTGTTGGTGAACATCCACTGGGGAAGGATACTGAGGCCTGGTCCTCTCTGCGAGCGAGGTAATAGTCTTGTGCATCTGCAGAAGACGTGCGCACACAATCTCTCGACCAAGAGTCACCGCAAAGGGACATGTCTCAAAGCTGATCCGAATAATGTTGGGGAAGACCTTAGCCCAGAGCGTTGAGTCGTACGAGACTTCGCTGCTGCACAGCTCGATAAGGGTATTCTGGGACGCACTCCTTCGCTTGCCCTTCTGAATACGACTCCTCTCCGCAACAGTGAGTTGTTCGTCGTTGACATCCATAATTACCTGCGAATCGGCCTCGAGAATCCTAATGATTCTTGTGTTCTCCTTTCCGAGCGCACTGTCAAATTCAGTAATCAGTCGCAATACATTGATCGCAAATGCCCGGACTCGTCTTGATTGGGAACACAGGAAGAAAAGTCCATGCGACTCAATCTCTTCCACGTGAGCAAGAACAGTTGAAAGATCCAGATGGAGTGCTCGACTGCCAGAGACGGACTTCTCAAGTTGATCAGAAGCTGCTTCCTTGGTCTTCTGCTTGATTTCATCAATCCAGATGTGTAGCAGCTCAACATAGAGTCTTAGAGTAGACTCAATGTGGCCAGGCCCGAGCATCCCCTCATCGGACATGGTAGAATACCGTGCATCAAAGTTGAATATGAACCGTGCAAAACCAATAGTCACCTGCTGTGCATGCGATTGCCGGGCGATTGCTTTAAGCGACTCTGCAGAGGAAGTTGCAATGTTCGATTTAACATGAGCAGTTCCCGTGCAGAGGAGATTGATCAACGTGTTGAATGGGATATGGTCAGAAAGACAGCGTGGCAAGGCCTGCACAGCCACATGTAGCAAATCGTAGAAGCCTTGTTTCTGATCCAGTGTGTTTATGTGATCATCACGCCGTCCAAACCCAAAGGCATCGGTTATTGGGGTCTTCGGGGTCAATCCTCCAAACTTCTCATCAAGAACGGCCTGGCCACCAAAGGTATTATCGCACAGAATGGTGATTTTTCCAAGAACCTCACAGAATCGAAGATAGTAATCCTTCACATTATCACTGAGTCTGGAAATGTTGACAGGGTTCGATTCTGCAGGATTGAGCTTCTGAGACGCACCTACCGTCTTGAACTCAGCAAGCAGCTGCGGACGATGGAAGTATATCGGGGTTGATGAATCCATGAATGGATTTGGTAGAGAACCTGTCGGGAATGGGGGGCATAGCTGGTCGCTTGTCTCCAAATCAGACATGGTAGCAAGGAAAGCACGAATACCAATGACCATCTTTTCCGGCTCCATCTGTTCAATTTTCAATTCACGACCGGACAAGAACAGATCGGAGTTGATTAAAGGGAATATAATAGTCCTGAAGCAGACATCAGGGTGTTTGAAGCCAATCATTCGGATTAGTTGAATCAATGGATCCGCAACCGCTGGTTCGGCACTCAGATACGTTCTCCTTCCAGAGGGGAGCGCAATCTTGACCACTTCTTCTACCTTGCGAAGGGTCGTTGTCGGGGAGTCGGAATAACGGAAGAAATATGTCCAAACAAGGCGGCAGATGGCTTGTAGAGCTGGAGCACGAGTAGGACGATCCTTCAGACGTGCAGGCAGGCTTGAAATCATCGAGAGCCATTGTGTAGAGAAGGTTTCTTTGTTGGAGATACAGAGCAACAAGACATTCAATGAGAAAGCAGCCACCCAATGCCGAGGCTTGGTGAGTAGTTGTGCCAATCGTGATTGTACCAACTCAAGGAATTCTTTCCATCGAGGGAGTGAAAAGTCCACGGTGGGATTGGCAGCAACGGGCAGTAACAACTTTTCAAGCACATAGCAGTAGGCCTGCTTAATCTTTTGCCCATGAGCATTCACAAACAAGCGAGCCAGAGATCGCATGAAGTCGCATGATTTGCTCCATGTATCCGGGTTTACGGGCAAGCGCAAGTATCTCATGCCGAGGATCAAAAGTTCAGCCTTTGCATCGCCCTCGCGCGAGGGACCGCGGGCGACTTCCGCTTTCTGATATTGGTCAAGCTCCGACAAAAAGCGATTGGCGACACTGGAAAAGTTCTGTTCACTCATGATTCCAAGCAATTGACCATAGATCCTCCAATTGGCCATCCGAAGTGGCGACGCAGAGATCTGATCGGGATCAACGGTCTTAATCTGACCAAAGACAATATCTTCCAGACGATCTGCCATATCCAATGTGATAGATGCAAGACTGCTCTGATTGAAGATCTCAATCAGGACTCGGCATACTAAGTATACAGATACTGTTGCTCGTCGTTCTACCAGCGCAACATCATCATGACGACCAAGTAACGTTGACTGTTGTGCTGGCCGCTCTCCGGATAATGGATCGACGTGTGGCTGTGTTGGTTCCGTGTTACGACGCATCAGTACACCGTTTTCTGTACCCACTGGCTTAGGGGGTTCGTTCGTCATTTGCCTAGCAGTGATGGCTGCATCTCCCTTTGCTTTCCGCCAGACCATAATGGTATCAATGAGAGGTTTCGGTTTTTGTCTGGCAATATGTCCCAAAGCTGATATCAACTGATCGAAGTTCGGGTCTGCTCCAGGTCCACAGACCTCCTCCACAGGTGCCTCGGATTCCCCCAACTTGAGAATAGCCTGGTTTATCTTACTGTCTGCTTGCCCAACGAACTGTCTTCACATCAGCCCTTAAATCCGAGATTCTTTTTGGTCCGCGGATGTCTTACCGAGTTGAATAAATGATGCAGCGCATACTCTCCCACCGTCTTCGAATCGGAATGGTGCTTCGAATGCGAGCGACTATGCGATCGCTCCCGCCGTGCCATGCCTCCCGAATTCATGCGTTTATGTGTTATGCTTACTGGGCTGCCTTTCAAGACGTCGTCAATGCCATTATCCTGAATTGTGCTCAGCGTGCCTTGTACGCCATGACTCGCCGTCATTCCGCTGGAGTTCTGGAAATTCGTATGCGAATCGAGCTGATCCAGCCTAGTCGGGGGACCAGGTTCGTCGAAACCTCCGCGGCCGAGAGAGGCGATGAGCTCGGGGCTCAGCGGACTGGTGGAAGCGGTTGAGCCAGCCATGCTTGTGTTGCGCGAGTGCTGCATGCCATGAACGATTGAGGTCTGGCGGTGGTGGCCGTACGAGTTCGATGGCCGTCTTTCCAATCCCACGTCATACCCTGCAGGTCGCCCAGCTGAGACGTCGGGGCTCTTTGACCCAGAGTGACCGCGACGGGCTTGTAAGGTCGGGGCTAAGGTGGAAGGGTCGGCAGCTCTTCCTCGGACGGCGGACGACTCGCGACTGTGCATTGGGGTGGAT
This sequence comes from Penicillium atrosanguineum, assembly GCF_028827265.1. Classification (NCBI taxonomy): domain Eukaryota; kingdom Fungi; phylum Ascomycota; class Eurotiomycetes; order Eurotiales; family Aspergillaceae; genus Penicillium; species Penicillium atrosanguineum. The sequence goes on along the minus strand of NW_026623133.1, from coordinate 571,227 downwards.
TGGGCGGTGCGGGTGCCGCGCCGTTCGGACGGAGACGCGAGATTATGGTGCGATGCAGATTTGAGCTCGTCCGATAAGAGGGGCAGCGTTGATGGCTGGCCGGAGCCAGCTGTCTTGGCTGGATGTGAAGCCACTATTCCAAGAAAACGTCAGGTTGCAAGGGCCGGGAGTCGCGGAGGCCGACTTACTCTTGGATTAAGGGCTCACTGCCGAGTAGACCTCATGCAGGCTGCCGTGTTGAAAGAGTCAGCAATAGGCAGTAACCAGCACATTGCGGCTCAGTCCATTTTAGGGGGAAGGAGGTCGTGGTGTGAGGACCGGAGTGAAGATGGCGAGCTTCATGTTTATTCGGGCCGCACGGGGACCACTTTTTCTCCTTGCGGTGCTCGGTCTCCAGTTACTCCTAGGGGGTTCTTTTTACACTATGTACTTTTCTTTTCATTCCAACATTATGAATTGTATATTGGGAAAGAGCTCAATTCCAGGGGAGGGAATAGCAATAATCTGAGCATGTCATTGTCCGCCCCAATGCAGTTGGGCGCTTGCGCAGGCTTCGTACTCCCACTGTGACTGAGCATCTGGTCAGCATGAGCAGCCTAACCCGGCGTAGTACACACTATCCTATTTATGTATTTTTTTAATTTTTCGTTATCTTCTTAAGGCTGTCACTTATGCCTAACTCGGATTATAAACTTATTATAGAAGAAACGATCGGTGACAAACTCCACTGTAAGCTTATGCGGGATCGAGGAACAGGGAATTGCACGACTATCACACTAACCAAATATCATGTTTCGGATGGCCGGGTTAGGAAACGACAAGACCTGAAACATAGTTACAGGAACCCGTGGAGTCACTAGTCCTCGTTGACAGTTTCCTAGATCTGCTATATGTATTGCCAGCCGGGTAGATCGGGTCCCGTCTCGGCAAGTGGCAAATACAAAGTCAGCCACAGGAGGATGTATCATTTTACACTCGTTCAATGCGAGACTGTGGCTGTTCGGCTAGAGTACAGGTAGAGTTTACCCAGCCGTCTAAAAGACCAAGACACCCTGTTCCATACAGTAAAGAAAACACTTTCCATCACTTGGAACATTGCTGGGTCCCTTTTTTGGCGGAATGGCGACGAGGACGAGGATCGGGTCCCTCGGTGGAACTTCGTGTACTGTACACAGGTCGCACCGATTTGCGCCTGAGGCATAAAACCAAATCCACCACCGGAGCTGCTGCGTCAAGCGGCGGTGTCCGATAGATGTCACCCGGCTTGAGGATATACAACGTGTCCAGCCGAGGGCTAGTACCTTGTGCAAGATGAGCACAGACTTTGAAGAGTCAGCCCAGCCTAGGTTAAAAGGTTATTCCACCTCGGGGAAGCTTTGCGAGTATGAAGGCAATCATATGAAATCCCCGCGGATCCCCGCTTCGTCATGTCGCGTGTCCTTAGGTCCATAAATTCAGCCTGGGATCACCCTCGTGTTCGCTGCTTTAGCACGGGCACAAGGCACAAGGCGCAAGGCACAAGGAATGATTGTGCCAGATTGCAAGTATCAGTGGGCACTACATTCTACGTGGGGGATAACCCAAAAATAATATTGCAGTCCGGTAATATCAAGGAGTCAGCCTGGTTTCCTCGGATCCGAGAGGCAAAGGCTTCCCCACACCATGCCACCAGATGAACGGGGTTGAAGACGAACAGACAGTATTTGTAGCCCGTTTGGCAGCCACTCCAGAGTGGTCCAGCTCAGACACTCTCGCAGAGTACAAGGCATACAAAGGCCGCACAACGCGGAATCAGGCCGCGGTCAGGGTGCTGTGGCTCGGGGAAGCGCGGAAGAGGAGAACCGACCCCGGTGTGCTGGGTTTTGACAGCATAGGCCCAATGCACAAGGCGGATCTTGGCCACTTTCCGTAGACGGTAAAAGGCAGGAGAATGCGGTGTCGGTGCGGGCGCCTAGTTCGATCTCCCGGACGGGCCTGCCGAAGACGCTTACCCGAGGGACTCCCAAGATGGGGGCAGAAGGCCATTGGTACAATGGCACCGACGGCAACTAAGCGTGCTATCGCGCGTATCTGTCCCAGTGTGCAACAGGGTGCTATCCAAGGTTTCCCTAGGGTCGTGGGCCGAGTTCTCTTTCCGATAGACAGTTTGCCCCACGGAGATAAATGACGCCTCCCCCTCAGCCGAGGGCGATCCGTATTGTAGCAATCTTATAAATATCGGCGATTTACGTGATTTTGCGGGGGTTGCAAGGCTATCTCGATATTTTTCTTCTCCTAGGTATACACTTCACCGACGCCAACCCCTCCCATTATTGAAGATTGTGCATGTGGCTCGGCAGGGGACAGATCCACTCTGGTCCGAACCCGAGCTCGGAGCGTGGTCAGACCACTTTGTTCTCTTCTACATACTTGTCAGGGGTCTTCTTTCGTGAAGATCTGAAGTTCTGAGGATTTGGGGACGTTCTATCGTCTTCTGTTTCTTCTCATATACTGAGCTCGCCCCCCCCTCGCGCGCTTTTCGCCCATTTTTCCCCCTCTCCGAGTCGCGGACTGAATCCAACATGGCGCAACTCGACACTCTGGATCTGGTCGTCCTAGTGGCTCTCTTGGTGGGTAGCGTTGCCTACTTCACCAAGGGGACCTACTGGGCTGTCGCCAAAGACCCCTACGCCGCCTCCGCCTCCGCGATGAATGGAGCCGCTAAGAGCGGTAAGACCCGCAACATTGTTGAGAAGATGGATGAGACTGGCAAGAACTGTGTGATCTTCTATGGCTCGCAGACTGGTACCGCCGAGGACTACGCCTCGCGTCTGGCCAAGGAGGGCTCTCAGCGCTTCGGTCTGAAGACCATGGTGGCCGATATTGAGGACTACGACTACGATAACTTGGATACTTTCCCCGACGACAAGGTCGCATTCTTCGTCCTGGCCACCTACGGCGAGGGTGAGCCCACCGACAACGCCGTGGAGTTCTATCAGTTCCTGACTGGCGACGATGTGGCCTTTGAGAGCGGCGCCTCCGCCGATGACCAGCCTCTGTCATCCCTGAAGTATGTCACTTTCGGTCTCGGAAACAACACCTACGAACACTACAACGCTATGGTCCGCCAGGTTGATACCGCTCTCACCAAGCTGGGTGCGAAGCGCATTGGCTCCGCTGGTGAGGGTGATGACGGTGCCGGTACCATGGAAGAGGACTTCCTCGCCTGGAAGGAACCCATGTGGACCGCTCTGACCGACGCCATGAACCTTCAGGAGCGTGAAGCCGTCTACGAGCCTGTCTTCTCCGTTTCTGAGGATGAGGAGGCTTCCCCCGAGGATGAGACCGTCTACCTGGGAGAGCCGACTGCTGCCCACCGTGAGGGCCGCGCCAAGGGACCTTTCTCTGCTCACAACCCGTTCATTGCCCCGATTGTCGAATCTCGCGAATTGTTCACTGTCAAGGACCGCAACTGCCTGCACATGGAAATCAGTATCGCTGGTAGCAACCTGAGCTACCAGACCGGTGACCACATTGCTGTTTGGCCTACCAACGCCGGTGCGGAGGTTGACCGTTTCCTCGAAGTCTTTGGTATTGCCGACAAGCGCCACTCTGTGATCAACGTCAAGGGTATCGATGTTACTGCCAAGGTGCCCATCCCAACTCCTACCACCTACGATGCTGCTGTTCGCTACTACATGGAAGCTTGCGCTCCCGTGTCCCGCCAGTTCGTCTCGACCCTCGCCGCCTTTGCTCCCGATGAGGCCAGCAAGAACGAGATTGTTCGTCTGGGTGCCGATAAGGATTACTTCCACGAGAAGATCTCGAACCATTGTTTCAACATTGCCCAGGCTCTTCAGAGCATTACCTCGAAGCCCTTTTCCGCTGTTCCTTTCTCTCTCCTTATCGAGGGTCTCAACAAGCTCCAGCCCCGTTACTACTCCATCTCTTCGTCTTCCCTGGTTCAGAAGGACAAGATCAGCATTACGGCTGTTGTCGAGTCCGTCCGTCTGCCCGGTGCTTCCCACATGATCAAGGGTGTTACTACCAACTACCTCCTGGCCCTGAAGCAGAAGCAGAATGGCGACCCCACTCCTGATCCTCACGGTCTGACTTACTCTATCACTGGCCCTCGCAACAAGTACGATGGCATCCACGTCCCTGTTCACGTCCGTCACTCCAACTTCAAGCTGCCCTCCGATCCCTCTAAGCCGATCATCATGGTTGGCCCCGGTACTGGTGTTGCACCTTTCCGTGGTTTCATTCAGGAACGTGCTGCTCTGGCCGCCAAGGGCGAGAAGGTCGGCACTACTCTCCTGTTCTTCGGATGCCGTAAGCGCGATGAGGACTTTATCTACTCTGATGAGTTCCAGGTATGATTCCAATTTCCCAATTATCATTATTAGACACAATGCTGACTGTTCTATCAGACCTACCAGGAACAGATGGGTGATGCCCTGAAGGTCATCACTGCCTTCTCCCGCGAGGGTACCCCGAAGGTGTACGTCCAGCACCGCCTGAAGGAGAACGCCGAGCTCGTCAGCGAGCTACTCAAGCAAAAGGCCAACTTCTACGTCTGTGGTGATGCCGCTAACATGGCCCGGGAGGTCAACTTGGTTCTCGGCCACATCATCGCCGAGCAGCGGGGTATGCCGGCGGAGAAGGGTGAGGAGATGGTCAAGCACATGCGGAGTAGCGGTAGCTACCAGGAGGATGTTTGGTCATGAGCAAGAAACCTTTTCTTTTTCTCGTGCTGATCACGTCATTCCATCTCATATTTAGATGACCCAGCATATATACTTGGCCCGTTTTGTCAAATCCCTTGGCGGGTTGTGTATGCCTAGCATTTCTTTTTTCAGTCTTGCCTTGTGGTTTTATGAAGGCTTCAGCTTTTTTTTTCTGCGCAGGAGCACTGCTTGGATGGGGCGAATGATGATTCTTTAGACTTGGTGATTTAAAATAATTCATATGTTTCAATTACCAATAACTGGGACCAAAAAAAATTAGAGCCTCATTGTAGATACAACTTGAATATTGATTTTTACCTGGACGAGGAAAGATGACCGAGATAGAGCCCCGAGTCAATCAATGAACCTGTTTTCGGCTGTAAGCGCGGACTTAATCGTCCTTGACACCGCCCGACCTCGCAACTTCCATTTCCGCAAGCTTAATTCTTGCGAGAAATGCAACAACGATCTTGGGATTGAGTCTTCTTTCTACCTACCCGGCAATCCCCGGCCAGTCTCTTCATTCCCTTGCAGCTCCTTCCCGCAGTGGACCCGCGACACCTCGACGCAAGCTCCGACGGAATTGTGAAGGATCTCTAACGGCTCGCGTCGCCAAACCAACACCATGGCCTACGTGGTGCCCATTCACCGGGCCAGTGGCATTCGCCATGCAGTCAAGCTGAACTTTATGAATGCAGAAGAGGACTGCCTGGTTGTCGCGTGAGTCTACCAGGTACTCGGAGATTGCGGGGCGATACAGCTCGATGATAGCTTCGTACTACCAGCAAAAGCTAATATGTCAATTCATCTATTAGAAAAGCAAACCGCATCGAGTTCTACACCCTCACACCAGATGGAATGACCCTCGCTGCCACTCGCGCGCTCTTCGCGCAAGTGACCATGCTCGCCCGCCTTCCGGCCCCGGCCAACTCGCTGACCGATCACCTTTTCGTGGGAACCGACCAGTATAACTACTTCACGCTGTCGTGGAACGCCGAGAAAAACGATATCCAGACTGCGCGCGCGTATCAGGATATCTCAGATCCGGCATCCCGTGAGGCTCAAACGGAGCCGCGATGTCTAATTGATCCCAGCGGGCGCTTCATGACGCTGGAAATCTACGAGGGAATTATTGTTGTTATTCCGATTATCGAGGCGAGTAAGAGGAAAGGAAGGATCTCGCATGCCGCTGCGCAGGTTGATGCCCCGCAGGTCGGAGAACTGGGTGATCCGACTGCCTCGCGGATTGACGAGCTGTTTGTTCGGTCATCGGCATTTTTGCATTCCGCGTCAAATACACCGTGGCTGGCGCTTTTGTATGAGGATAATCAGAAGAAGGTTCGGCTGCGTATCCGGGAGCTGGAGTATACTCGGGCTACTTCGAGTGCCTCAGCGGATGCTACTTTCAAGGAGGTGCAGGAGAAGAAATTGGAGGGTGGAGTGTTCGCACATGAGCTTGATGTGGGCTCTTCACATCTGATTCCCATCCCAGCTCCGTTGGGTATGTTTATTTCTGAGTTGAAGTGTTAATAGATGCTAATTGCTTACCAGGGGGTCTCATTGTTTTGGGAGAGACGTCAATCAAATACATTGACGATAATGCAAATGATATGATCTCGCGTGATCTCGAGGAAGCGACCGTCTTCGTGGCTTGGGAGAAGGTCGACAGTCAACGATGGCTACTGGCTGATGACTACGGACGGCTATTCTTTCTCATGTTCCATCTGAATAACGAGGGCAATGTCGAAGACTGGAAGCTCGACTACCTAGGCAGTACATCCCGCGCCACGGTGCTTGTCTATCTCGGTGGAGGTGTTCTCTTTGTTGGCTCGCACCAAGGTGATTCGCAGGTTCTCCGCATCAACAATGGTGGATTTGAGATCATTCAGACATTGTCCAACATTGCTCCTGTTCTGGACTTCACTTTGATGGATCTGGGCAACCGCGACAGTGAGAGCCATACACACGAGTTTTCGACCGGGCAAGCTCGCATTGTCACTGGCTCAGGTGCGTTCGACGATGGCACTTTGCGGAGTGTGCGGAGCGGTGTCGGTATGGAAGAGCTGGGTGTCTTGGGAGAGATGGATCACATCACAGACCTCTGGGGTCTGCAGTCCCAAAGTACAGGCGACTTCCTCGACACGCTTCTCGTAACATTCGTTGACGAGACGCGCATTTTCCGTTTCAGCGCCGATGGAGAAGTCGAGGAGCTGGAAGATTTCCTCGGACTTGCCCTAACTGAAAGCACTCTTCTGGCAACGAATCTTCCGGGCGGTCGAATCTTGCAAGTCACAGAGAAGAGAGCGGTCATCGCCGAAATTGAAAGTGGGATGGTTACCTTCGAGTGGACACCACCGACGCAAAAGGCGATCACTGCTGCCTCGGCCAATGATGATAACCTCGCTCTGGTCATCGGTGGTCAGGTCCTAGCATCCTTCGATCTCCAGAGCAATGCACAGCTCATAACACAGAAAGATCTCGGCGCAGACCACCAGATTTCGGGCGTGACTGTCCCTTATAAGCCGGCAGGGGTCTGCATTGCAGGATTCCCTCAGTCCGCAAAGGTGTCGGTTCTAGCAATCAACGACCTCGCCGAATTGCAGAACAAGTCATTAGGCCCGACAGGAGAGGCATTCCCTCGATCTGTCCTCGTGGCGGACGTGCTTGCGGACAGCCCTCCCACCCTCTTCATCTCCATGGCCGACGGAAGTGTGATCACATTTGCATTGGACCCCCATGGCTTTTCACTGACAGGCATGAACAAGTTGATTCTCGGATCTGAACAGCCCACATTCAAAAAGCTGCCTCGAGGGGATGGCTTGTTCAACGTTTTTGCCACCTGCGAGAACCCTAGTCTGATCTACGGCTCCGAGGGCCGGATCATATACTCTGCAGTCAACTCTGAAGGTGCATCTCGCATTTGCCATCTAAACACAGAAGCATATCCCGATTCCATCGCCGTGGCCACTGCAAAAGAGCTCAAGATCGCACTGGTGGACAGGGAGCGCACAACCCAGATTCAAACGCTACCAATGGGATCGACTGTGCGCCGTGTCGCTTACTCTCCAGCGGAGAAAGCATTTGGTCTTGGTACGATCGATCGCAAGCTAGAAGATGGTGCCGAGGTCGTGAAGAGTCATTTCGTTCTTGCCGACGAGATCATGTTCCGACGCCTGGATGCGTTGGAGCTCAATGAGAATGAGCTGGTCGAAAGTGTTGTTCGTGCTGAATTCTCGGTTGGTAAGGACGAGACTAAAGATCGATTCATTGTCGGTACGGCGGTTATGGATGAGAAGGAAGAGAATATCCGCGGGCGGATTTTGGTGTTGGAGGTGGATCATGGACGCAAGCTGACCCAGGTTGCGGAGATGCCACTTATGGGTGCATGCCGAGCATTGGCCATGATAGGCGACCGGATCGTGGCAGCGCTGGTTAAGACTGTGAGTTGTTGATCTTATTCGGGCTCGCACTAGTTACTAACACACCCAAGGTCGTTGTCTACAAGACGGTTGATAACAACTCGGGAGCACTTAAGCTCGAGAAGCTCGCAACTTACCGGACATCCACTGCGCCCATTGATGTTACCGTTATCGACGATATGATCGTGGTTGCTGATCTCATGAAGAGTGTGTGTATCGTGAAGTACATCCCCGGCGAGGATGGGGTCAAGGACGAACTGAAGGAGATTGGCCGCCACTATCAAACAGTCTGGAGCACGGCAGTTGCCTGTGTCGACAAGGACACTTTCCTCCTCAGTGAAGCGGAAGGCAACTTGATCGTCCTGTCTCGTAACACCAACGGTGTTACCGAGCAAGACAAACACCGTCTAATTCCTACAAGCGAGATCGCCCTGGGGGAAATGGTCAACCGCATTCGCCCAATTCACATCCCCCAGCTCGCTAGCGTCACGGTGACCCCTCGAGCATTCATGGCAACGGTATGTACTGCAACTCAAATGCAGACTACAGCTGCTAACTTTTCACAGGTCGAGGGATCGATCTATCTCTTTGCGCTCATTAATCCAGAACACCAAGACTTCCTAATGACCCTTCAAAATGCCATCGCCAGCAAGGTGGAGTCATTAGGTGACCTACCTTTCGAGAAATTCCGTGCTTTCCGCACACTTGTTCGCTCCGCCGACGCGCCATACCGCTTTGTCGACGGTGAGCTTATCGAGCAATTCCTGGCCTGTGATCCGAGCTTGCAAGAGGATATCGTGGCCGAGGTGGGCTCGGGCGATGTAGAGGAGGTGAAGGGAATGATTGAGGCACTGCGCCGGTTGCATTGATTTCAGTTGGGACTGAACCTTTCCTAAATACTGCGCTATTTTCCCATTTCCATTACGACCAGATCATGTTTATGAAGACAATAAAGGTGTCTATTTTTTCGAATTTACCGGATGGCTGCAATGAGTTCCAACCTAGTCAGGAATCAACGTAGTTGGTATATTGGACACCAGTGTATTATTATGCTCACTTCTGATATTCATGAACTCGATAGAATTAGTATACAGGGTGAAATAGTACAAAACATATTAGCAACATTCACAGGTCTATATTCAGTAACATCCATCGTCATCATCGAACCCCCCTATTTCGACTTCTTCTCATCTTCAGACTCGCTCCAGTCCAACAACTCCATAATCTCATCCTCAGTGAACTTCTCAGCCTTAGGACCCTCCTTCTTCTGCAAGTTCTTAATGTACTTCTTCTGGCGCTTGCGGGCCATCTTGTTCCACTCAGGAACACCACTGGCCTCAACAAGCTCATCCTCCTCCTCATCCTCAACCTCATCATCCGTGTTCTCAACTTCACCAATAACCTTGCCCTTATCACCGCCGCGCAGCGAGTTGGCAGACATCTTGGCCTTCTTTCCGCCCAGCTTGGCCCTTTCGGCCTCTTTCTTCTCCTTCTCCTTGCGGCGGTCGCGGTCGTGCAGGAATTTGAAGAACTTCTCAATATACGGCCGGATAAGCACGTAGAAGATCACACTGCCGATGACCTTTGACCAGCGCGACACGCTGACTTCTGCGAAGGAGTTGTAGAGATTCTTGAAGAAGCGGAAGAAAGCACGTTCGACCGTGCCGAAGATCTCGCTGAAAAATTCATTGGCGGCCTCGCGGGCGCGGTCGCTGAGGTCTAAAGCATCTGCGTCGGCCATTTTGCGTTGAAGTTTTTTTTTTTTGGTGGGGATGCGGAAGGCCCGGAGGAGGCGGATGGGATGGATATGGGGGTTGTAGGTGGTATGTGATGATAAAGGGGTGAGGAGCAGGATATGAGGAAAGTGGAAGGAATTCCAAAGCCTCCTAACACTTAGACAGCGAAACGATAAAGCTGTCCTAATGCCCCGAACCTGAAGAAAGAAGCATCGAGAAGGGGGAGCTCGGAAATTGGTTGGTCGCGGATTAACTGTTTCTCCGTCGACGCGTCTCGGGCCAATCACATCACTGTTGTTGAATGTATGGAACGCGCTCTCTCACTTCACCATCAGACATCATGGAGACCGACGAAGCTGGACTTGAGGAGGTGAGTGTTCTCCGACGGTGCGGATTCGAGTTGCTGATGCCTGCCCTAGCGCCTGAAATCTGCCCTGTGGATGTCCATTGGCCAGATCGTGGACGAGGAGACCATGAAGCTAGGCGTCAATGCCACGCCGCAGTTCATCGGCGCCCTGACGGAGATGGTGTGGACTCAAATTGGTAAGTTCGGTTGCCTTGGTCGTGGCTCTGATCTTGAAGACCTCGCACTTGTCTACTCTCATAGGCAATAGCCAATTGTCATCGCGTGTTGCGTCAACCTTGAGTATATCCATGTAGCTTACAATGTCACAGAAACGGTCAGCCAGGACCTAGAGTCTTTTGCCAAGTGAGTAACCCGCATTACATCAACCAGGAACACAATATCCTGCTTTTTCCATCACCCTGGTGCCGGACTCAGGGCTAATCGGTATTACCGGATTAGGCATGCCGGGCGGTCAACTGTCAATGTCACAGACGTGATGCTGCTTGCTCGCCGCAACGAGGGGCTGGACTCGATTCTCCGTGCTTTTGTGGAGCAGCACAAGCAGCCTGATGAAACCTCCTGAGTGGCTGGACTAGTATCCAACCTTGTCATCCCAAGTCGATGCCCCCTGGCATTGATGTCAAAGTGGCTGGCTGCTCATTGGTGGGTTCTTGACCAGTTCGGTCTTGCTTTCTAGGGAAAAGAACCCCAGCTCATGATGTACGACAACTTAATTCAAACATCCCCGTCGATGATTTCATCCGTGTGCAAGCGGCGCTGTTTGTGGCTCAGCCCGGTCATCTGCCATTTCCCAGTCATTCACCGAATGTTCTACTGGAAGCTGGTCAGATCTTGTTCCTGTACATCCTAGCCGTGCTGCAAACCATGTACACTCCCCTGGTGCTCTTCATGACGCCATATCCTCTGTTGTTCCGGTCTTTCGGTTTTGACACCAGCCACACAGCTTATCAGCACCAGATTGCCAACAGTTCTTGGCGCTGGAAGCTGTCGTTTGTTGGGCCTCAACCGGGGATCCTTGGATGGAGCTCCTGGTGACACCAGCAGGGGCGAGGGATCACTCTTTCTTTGTGAACCCAGCAAATCGGCGGCGTTCCCAGAGTTCAAGTGATCACGGCCTCTGGTACCAACCTTGGCTCCCCCCTGCTCCCCCCTATCAATGAACCTATTCCGAGCAAGCTGGTTAGCCGCACTCACGATGGATGACGTCTAAGGAACCCGTTTCGTGTGTATTGTACAAGCCCTCCCAGTGGCTGGCCCGTAGTCTGACTAGGCTAAACAATCTTGATAGTCCTCTATGTCGTAACTTTGTACACTTGCCGTTATCTTGCCACATTCTTGATGTAATTCATTCGTTCTTTGACGATGATATAAAGCATCCTCCCCGGCGGCTATGTTTACTCAAGCTATGAGGATTTAAACGTCTCTCGACAGAAGTCACATCACACAATTGAAATGCCGACACGGCCAATACGCTCATATTCAGCCATCATGTTGAACACAACCACCCAGTCGGAAGACCCACTGCATACGACACTCAAGAGTGTCCCATTGATGAAATCTGTTCGATTCCACGGACCGGGAGATATCCGCGTGGACGAAGTTGAAGAGCCATTATGCGGTAAAGGTCAAATCAAGGTTGGTTTCTATAAGCTTTGAGAACTTTGAGTCAGTTTACGATACTAAAACGGCCGTGTACAGATGAGGCCAGCCTACGTTGGAATTTGCGGAAGTGGTGAGTTCTTTCGCTTCATGCACCCTTCGAGCTCGTCCTGACAGCAAGAGATCTACACGAATATACTGGCGGCCCAGTCTTAATACCAAAAACACCCCATTGCATCACGGGCTCGACATATCCCTGCTCGATGGGCCATGAATTCGGCGGCATCATCGAAGAAGTAGGGGACGGCGTAACACACCTCTCTCCAGGCCAGCGTGCTGTCGTGCGTCCCACCATCTTCGACGGAACATGTTGTGCCTGCAAGCAAGGTCACAACCACTGCTGCGAGAACATTGGATTCGTCGGATTAAGCGGTAAGACGTACCCCATTCATCGACATATTGGATATATGAACTTACATACTTTCTGTACCTCCAGGCTATGGCGGCGGCATGTCCAAGAAGATTGTCGCACCAGCCGGCCACTTCTACCCCATCCCCGACACCATCTCCCTCGAAGCAGCCGCCCTGATTGAACCACTAGCTGTCGCCTGGCACGCCGTGAACCTGTCACCCTTTAAGCCCGGCGATAATGTCCTAGTCGTCGGAGGCGGGCCTATCGGGATCGGCGTCGTGCAGGTCCTCAAGCTGCAAGGGGCTCGAGACATCATGGTGGCTGAATTGATGGAAAACCGTCAACGCTTCTGCAGGGACTACGGCGCCTCACATATTTTAGACCCGCGCGAGGGTGATGTCGCGCAGCGCGTGCGCGAGATCACGGGTGGCGTCGGTGCAGATGTTATTTTCGACGCCGCGGGCGTGGAGAAGGCACTTGTCGGTGCTATACCTGCCTGTCGTGTGCAGGGTACCATTGTTAATATTGCTGTTTGGGAGAAACCGCCCTCTATCCCCGTGAATCAGTTGATGTACAACGAGATTCGGTATATGGGAGCAGCGCTCTATGACGAAACGTCATTTTTGGATACGATCCGCGCGGTGAACTATGGTAGGTTTGCCCTTTACCCCTTTTTGGGTGGTTGGGTTCAGTGTTTATTGAAACTGGGCTAATATGGATACGAACAGGCCAACTTAAACCGGAAGGCATGATTACCTCGCGCATCACCGTGGATGAAGTGGTAGAGAAAGGATTCAAGGCACTGCTGGAGCATAGAGACGAGCACTGTAAGATACTGGTGGACGTGCAGGCTTAGAACTCCTCAGGCAACCTCATTACAGTTGCATGTACCATAGCTTTCATCTTTCCTGGAAAGGGGCACCGCCTCCACCAGAGTGTGGCTGGTGCCTCAATAATTGGAAATTGCTTGTCCAAATTCGGGGTTTTTTCCTTCACATGCGGTGGCGGACGAGCCACAGGCCAGTCATAATGTGTAAAGCGAGGGGAGTGGACACGATGATTCTTGGCCTGACATCATTTCTTGGTGGCTGAGCCACTAACAACTGCCGTGAACCAAGGATCAACTCTTTCCGCATCCACTGATCATCAACAATTGCGTCGCGATGGGGCCAGGGTCTGGTTACCTTATAAACCCCGTCTCAGCCCTGAATCCTTCTGCCTTGGGCTCCCAACTTCTTTCATCCTCCACTATACACTATCATCATGGGTATTGGCGGAGTCATCCTACGCTTTTGCGCACTCGCTATACGCGTGTTGCAGTTCCTCGATGCCGCCGTCATTCTTGGCATCTTCTCGTATTACCTGGCCATCCTGGCCCAACACAACCTCCACATCGCGACATGGATTAAGGCCGTCGAAGGTCTAGCCGGTGCTGCTACTCTGTACGGCCTTCTCGGTACCATTTTCGTGTGCTGTCTTGGCGGAGTCGGCTTCTTCGCTTTCCTCGGTGTTGTTCTCGATGTTTGCTTCACGGGCGCTATGATCGCCATCGCCGTCCTGACCCGCAAGGGCGTCAACAAGTGCTCCGGCACCGTCAACACGCCTCTGGGCACAGGCAATGCCAGCGACGACTCCAAGGCCGGCCTGAGCTACGGTATGGCCTGCAGGCTAGAAAAGGTCACCTTCGCAGTTGCCATCATTGGAGTGTAAGTGGATCCGATCTCATCTGGGCGATTTGCCATATTGCCGCACCCAGGGACATATCACTAACGCCACCGCCTTAGCTTCCTGTTCCTCATCTCCATCGTGTTCCAGATCGCGCTCGCCCGCCACCACAAGCGCGAGAAGCGGTTCGGTCCCTCCCCGACTAACGGGTACACTTGGGGAAGTCGCCGAAACTTCTGGAGCCGCAAGAAGAACAACCCCGATGTCAATGGCGCGGATACCCTGCCTGGCCACCCTACTCCTGCTGATGTCGAGATGGATGGTGAGGTCAAGGATGAGAAGCGTTGGTACAGTTCGTTCGGTCGCAAGAATAAGACCACCCCCACCACCGCCACTGGAGGTGCTAATGGGTATGGCTATGGCAACTCTGCCTATACTGGTAACTACTAAGCCTGGCCTTCGGCTTCGCTCTGGGTTCCACGGTTGATGTTCTTTTCTACGGACGTCTTCCCGATGTTGATGTTGGATATTGGTTTGAGCCGGTACACTCATGCCGGTCGACGATTGCATGACCTTTTGTTTTGGCAGAGATACCATGTTTGTTTGAGATTGACATGTACAAATATTGGGTCATAGGCTAGGAACCGCGTTAATCTTGCGGTTTAGGATATAATGATAATGTGATTTTTTTTTGTGAAAATAATTAATTAATCAAGTTTGAAGTTTAGCTTCAGGAGCACTCTTGGGTAGGAGCACCCTTGGATAAAGTACGAGCCCATTGATATTAACGAGGCCAAGAAAGACCTGTTCAAAGTCGACATTAGCTTGGGGTGAGTCCTTCCTGGCCTCAATGTCCTTGTCCTCGGTATTCTCCGTGGGGTCGTCTTGCTCGACGTCGGCTTTGGGCAGGTTCGTCCTGGCCTCGTCAATATGAACGTTGAGGCTCAGGGCGATTGCAACCGCTCCCATCATTAAGATCGGCGGCAACAGTCCGAGGGCCTTCTTCTTTCTTTTTGTGTCGGCGAGGGCTGCAATGAGCTTCTGCAAACGCTCACGATTTCTATTCGCTTCGGAGTGGAGCGAAGCGAATAGAGTTCGAACGGATGATACGTGATCTTCGGACATTACTGAGCCATCGCACTTTCAAGATAAGGCATATAGCCTACGGAGTATCCTGTAGAATGTAGTTGAAGGATCTAACCTTAAGGAATACACTTTAATGATCGATGCACTAGACGAATGCACAACAGCGCTCCCTTTCCTTCTGGACTTGATTGTCCAGGGATCATCTGCGCGCTCGCACGTGAAGTGGATTGTTACGAGCCGCAACTGGCCTAATATTGAAGAGCGTCTGGACACTGCAGCCCAGACAGCGCCGATCTCATTAGAGCTAAATGAAGCATCTGCATCCGAGGCTGTGAGGGAGTTCATTGGGCATAAGGTTCACCAATTGGCAGAAGTCAAAAAGTTCAAAGATGAAATCCGTGATACAGTAGTTTTCGAAATCAGCTATACCGCCATACTCTTACTACTTGACTCGGGGAAGCCAATTCCGGATGACGCTAACGTGTTTAGCTCCAAACCTCAAAATAACCATTCGCGTTGCGAATTGCATCGCGGATTGCCTCTCTGCGAGACTCTGAGCCGAGTTCCTTTTGCGTCGCTTCCGTTAGATCACAATTCACCGAGTCGATCTGGATATTTGAATAGCTGGCGAGCATGCCCGCGACCTTGCCTGGTGTTCCGGAAGTCCCGAAACACCACACTGAACGAATTGGTGGCGTGATAAATCGGTGGCAAGGGGTAGTTGTGCTCTTCTGTCGGGGTTGTGGACCAGGCGCGGAGGAGCTTGGATGAGAAACTTGCAACCGGGGCGTCTGGGGCCACGGCGTCGGTTCTCAGCTTTGGTGATAGCTCTTTGAACCCCTTGTTCAGATAGTTGGAGGTCGTTGTTACGTCCGCGGACACGGGTTGCTGTTCGGGCGGGGAGACATATCTGCCTTGTTGGTTCTTTGCCCTCCGCTGATTGGAGGGGGACTCTGACGATCCCTGTCGCTGTCGCCTGGAGAGCCTTGCAGATTCGTAGCTGTATGACAGGGGTTTCCGTTGATTTTCTTGATTTTCGTGGCGACGTCACGGTCTATGTCGGATATAGTAGATCTCACCTTGGCTGGTTCTGAATGAGATTCCTTCATCTTTATCTTCGATTTTGATCAATTGATAATCCTGTAGTTCAATCCTAGTGGAGTATTAAATAGTAGCACTTACTCGAGCGCCCCCAGCAGAGGTTCCCTCTCCCTATCAGCCATCTTCACCACCCCCCAATTCCTCGCCAAACAGAACAATGATCTCTGAACCAGCGCAAACACCGCATTATTCACTGCCGCCCACCCAACCATCTGGTACCAGCTCACGACCGTGAGCCATCCATACGCGATTACATCCCTAAACGACAGGTCCATGAACTTCACCCGCATCGTCCACGAGATCGCCACCACGCTAAATACGACGCCCTGGGTCAGGAGCCTCAGAAGACTGAGGGCTTTCACATTCCCCACGGGCAGGGCTCGGATAGCCCGCGCTTGGCAGGGGAGCGCAACGAGAGCCAGAATCGTAACAATCGGGTGCATGAGCATCATATGCCAGCCACTGAAGAAGGCTTCAGCCCAATTGCGGTCTGAGCTGCCGCGGGGACCAAAGAAGTCATGATCGATGGCGTCAATGAAGAATGGTATGATGGAGATGAGGGTGAAGAGGATGTAAACCGTCAGCAGCCCAAGTTTGTGCCCGGTACGGTTATCGGATGGAAACCAGAGACAGATGATAAAGCTATTCTTGTTAGGATTTTATCTACGAAATTTTGGATATAGAAGGGTTGGAAAGACTCCCAGGAGGAGATGTAGGACCCAAACCAGGGTAAGCTGGGCTAGGTTCAGCCAGTCGCCGGTCGTCAAGGGGGTTTCGACGAAGAGATCTGTTCCGCCTTTGTGGTTCACTAGGATGAAGAATCCGGTCGTGAAATGTTCGGGAGCGCTGATGAGGTTGAGCAGCAGGTAGCCGAGCGATATGCCCTGGCAGTTCCCGTGCACCCAAATGCGGTGCAGCTGGGGCAGGTAGGAAGCCCCGCTCAGCAGGATAAGGATTCTAAATAGGAGTCAGTCTCTTGCCTTGGATAGATAGGGTTTTAGTGACGCAAAGTCTCAGCCAGTCTGGGATGATTTGTGCCATCTTCTACCAAGTTTTGTCTGTCTGCCTGGAGATAGGATGACGATCGGATGAGATGAGAATGAAGGAGCGGGACTAACTGAACGAGGGTAACGTAATTGAAGGGCGAACGGGCCCCACAGGGCGAGTGGACCACTGCCGAACACCATACTAAATACCCTGAATTTTGTAGAGAACTCAGAGGTTGTTGACTGCCGTGAGAGTGGATTTATGGTATAAACCGAGGAGCTTCTCATAGCCTGCCACTGCTTGCTGGTATATATACTCTTCCTCCTCTAGCTTCCCCTAGTCGTAGTAGAGAAGCCCGAGGTTATTGAGTGTAGCGAGAGTGGACGTATAATCCGGACCGAGGGCATTTCTCGTCCCTGTAAGTGCTCGCTAGTACATTTTTTTCTGCTTTCTTTAGCTACCTCTGGTTTTTGTAGAGAATATCGAGGTTGTTGACTGTATCAAAATTATATATATGATCCGGACCGAGGGCCTTCTCTCTACCTACTAGTGCTCGTTAGTATATCTCCTCTGCCTCCTTCAGCTTCCCTTGATCTTTGTAGAGATCCCCTAAACCACGGAATGCTCCCCATACTGAAATGTTATCATTGGACTAATGCCTATGATACACCAATTGGTATACGGGATAAACCATTGTTGAAGCTTGGAATGATCTCTGTTACTAAGATTAGGGACAGTGTATCCTACAGATATTAGAGCTAGCTTATTGAGCTAGATAGAATTCATATTCTTATTAGTACTAGCAACGTCAAGGCACTAGTCCTATACCACTGGATGTATCATATAGCATCCCCGTTTTCGCTTAACTTCAAGAAGAGAGAACTCGATAAGAATCCTCACACTAATTTTGAATACGAGCCCACTTAAAGTAGCCCTTTCGAGTCACACTGGCATATCTAAGCTATAACGGCCACTTCTGACTAATTCATACTAGATATCTCGATTCTCGAAGTGAGTAAGTAGCAATAGTAGCTCTGCTATGTTTAGGTGCCGCTTGTGGATCTTATGATATGAGATTAGCTATATTTGTAGTATGTTTCCTTATTGGTACTGGCGTCGAGGGTTCGATTGTAGCTGTAAGTCGGACCAGGATTCTTAATAATAATGTAATTACTCATTGACGTTAGTTCCAGTTTCACGCATAAAAGACCCAGCGATGACTATTGCCAATGATAGGCCATCTAGACGATTAGCAAGGGTAAGGGTATCTAAATATAATAATATTGTTAATAAGATCTTTATATTGAGTGGCTCAGTACCTAGAATGCTCTTAAGCTTCCCAATTATATTCTTTACTAATAGACGGCTACTATATAATAGTAATTGAATCGCATTACTAGAGTTAAGCCTATTGATTGGAAAGGACCTTCCTAGCTAAGCTAATCTCTGGAGCCGAGAGGTGATAAGAATGGCGCCATAATCGGCTATAGGGAAGAATTCTCTAATATTATGTACGTCCCTAATAGCGCTATGGACGGGAAAGTACTGATTAATGCTATCAGAAATGATTAGCTATCGAGAATTTCCCTCTAATAATAGCTACCGTAGTATATTCCTAGCTCGTTGCTCCACCTCCTCGTCTATGATCGCTTCAGAGTTCTAACTATCTTAGTAATCGAGCGGCCAAAGATTATAAGAGTATACCTCGATCTTTGCCACTCAGCCAGAAAATAACAGTCAAATTATTTTTGTAGTCTTGTACAAAGGGGACTGCAAGCTATATCTTTCCTATCCCCCTAAGTCTATTAATAATTACAACTTTCCTTGACTGGGGATTTTTCGGCTGTAAATACTACTATAGCTGGCTTAACTCGTTTATAGCGACCCTTTTCCAGTATCATCTCCTGTAATGCTTAATAGCCCCCGATTAAGGCCAATTCCCACAAGAGTTATGTACGTATAGAGCATAATCGTAAGGCTCATTGAGACAAAGATAGTTACTCCGAGAGTTATTTTTGCAGTCGCGACCTTGATTAGTCATAGAGTCAAAATTAGTGCATTCGTTGACACCGGCATGAAGATAAAAAATTGTACCAAAGACAAAGCCTCAAGGGCCGAAATCATGAGAAGGAGTGCGATCATGGGGTGCGACAGTGTGATTGTTGATCATTTGCATTTAATTTCTGGAACGCGCAATCTATACAATTGAACATTATTATCTAACGTTAGTTACTTTCCTATCCCAATTCATTCATGCGCAAAGCAGGGCAGTACAGGATATTGGTAGATCGTAGCCTAGGACTCCTTTGCCAGGGCATCTTCGCCCTGCATGCCACAAGAAAAGCCAAAAGAATGTTGCGGGTGAATTGAAACTTGTAGTCCAGATGTGTTTCCCAGGATCGGTATAATGACATTCCCTGCAGGGTTCATTCCCCGCTATGAGGTCAATCGCTACATAGAGTCATGTGTTCTTGCAGAACATCCGAGTTCGTTAAGTCAATAATCATTAATCCGAGACTTGTCTTCGCAGTCTCGATTGATGTTGCTCGGCGTAGAGTAAAGATAGGCCTACTCGTTGTCACCGTCACGAAATGCGGCGCGTCGCGGTTAGCGCGTCATCCCGACCCTCAACCTCGTAACGATTAATCGGGACCAACACTCAACTCTCCCGAAATTGGGAGCCCGCTGGATGTGTCGTTCTTTTGCACGACTCCCCCGTGGTCTACCTGTCCAGCATGCCGGCGTCAGGTCTGGCCCCGGGGGTCGCCACCCCTCACTAGGGATCTCCGATCGATCTCCCGTGGCGAACGTCAGATCGCATGCGCCGGTTTTGGGCCATGTTCATCATGGAACGCGACCAAGTTTGCGCTTCCCCTCTCACAACCTTCCTCGCTTTGCGCATTTCTCTACCACCTCCCTGAACGTCATCGCACAATCTCTCCCGCTATATCCCCAGAACCACCCGCGCAGCGCACATCGACAATTACATACGGCAGTGACAATGGCGTTGGACATGGACGTGGACGACATCGATACAAAACCTGCTGACATTCTCAATGAGGATGTCACATTGCCCGAGGGCCGCGCAGAGGCCGCATTGGATCCAGAATCCGACGAAGACGTCCCCGTTGAAGCTGAGGAGCTGCAGGAGGCTCTGGGACGTCCTCCGCCGGTGCACAGTGACTACCTCCCACTTCCCTGGAAGGGTCGCCTTGGCTATGTAAGTTGCAGTATACTAAATTCAGCTTTGCGCAATCTGACTGCTAATGTTTATGTACACAGGCCTGTCTTAACACATACCTGCGATACTCGACTCCTCCTGTTTTCTGTTCCCGCACATGTCGCATTGCTTCCATCATCGAGAATCGTCACCCATTACAAGACCCAGAACAGCCTGCGCATGCGACTAAGAACCGTCCCGACCGTGATCAACCAGCTGATCCAGCGCGCGGACAAGCATTCGTGGAAGCGCTGGGGTTGGCGAACTCGCGTGACCTTCTCAAGCTGATTCGCTGGAATGACAAATATGGCATCAAGTTCATGCGGCTCAGCAGTGAGATGTTTCCATTTGCCAGCCACAAAGAGTACGGTTACAAGTTGGCGCCGTTCGCATCTGAGGTTTTGGAAGAGGCTGGACGAGTAGTCGCGGAGCTCGGCCACCGTGTATCAACTCATCCCGGTCAATTCACCCAGCTTGGCTCTCCCAGAAGAGAGGTGATAGAAAGCTCATACAGAGACCTCGAATACCACTCGGAGCTGCTGCAGCTGCTTAAATTGCCTCCCCAACAAGACCGTGATGCTGTTATGATTCTACACATGGGCGGTGTCTTTGGTGACAAAGCTGCTACTTTGGACCGTTTCCGAGAGAACTATGCCTCATTGTCGCAGGATGTCAAGAATCGACTGGTACTCGAGAATGACGATGTTAGCTGGACCGTTCATGATTTACTGCCCATCTGCGAAGAGCTGAACATTCCTATGGTACTCGATTATCATCACCACAACATTTTGTTCGATCCAAATGAGGTTCGTGAGGGTACGCAGGATATTATACCCCTTTATGACCGCATTGCAGAGACCTGGTCTCGAAAGAACATCACGCAGAAAATGCACTATTCCGAACCTACTGCCCCAGCAATTACGCGTCGCCAGCGGCGCAAGCATAGTGACCGGGTCGCCACTTTGCCGCCTTGCGTGCCTAGCATGGACCTCATGATCGAGGCCAAGGACAAGGAGCAAGCGGTATTTGAGTTGATGAGAACATTCAAACTGCCGGGCCATAATCTTTTCAACGACATCATCCCATACATGCGAACGGATGAAAACAAGCCATTCAAGCCCCCGCGCACGAAAAAGAAGAACGACGCCTTTGTTGACCTCGAAGGCACTGTCCCTCCACCTCGCACCATACCCGACGAGGAGGTCGGCATGGGTGGTCCTGAAGGGCGAGTCTATTGGCCACGAGGCATGGAAGAATGGCTGCGCCCAGCGAAGAAAGTCGTGAAACCCAAGGCCAGCCCCAAAAAGGTCAAAAAGGAACCTGATACCAATGGGACCCTGGAGACACCAGTGAAGAAGCCTACTCGTGCTCCTCGGCGTACTCCATCTTCAGTCAAGAAGCGGAAGGCCGAAAAGATCGAGTCTACCCCGGAGTTGGACGAGCTGAGCGACCTATCCGCAGAGCTGGAAGATGTTGCTGCGAAGGCGTCCGGCTCGCGGAGAAGTAAGCGTGCGAAGAAGGTGAATTACACCGAAGATGATGCATAGATGGTTGTTCGCTATTGTATAACGCAAGTACTTAGATGCTTGATTCTTGTATATATAAGGGAGGGGCTTGGCGTTATGGAAATAATGGCTTCTAGACTTTTGTATGAATACGTCATTCGCCGTGAACCTCTTTATTTCCCAAATTGTATCTCTTCCCAATTATCGCATAGGTCATCGAAACTTGGGTATCGACATCTGCACGTGGGCATTGTACATAATCATACACCTGACTTTCCATACATGACCCTTCCCCGACCTGTTCAACGCTGTATTCCATTCTAAAATTTTGAATCAAATGAATCTTCTTAACTACAGTGGAATTGAACGTATATATAAATATATAAATATAAAACAATCTAAATTTACAGCATAGATTTGGGGAACTTCTTCATCGCCTGCCGCACGCCTAGATCCGCTAGGATCTCCTCGGTTCCGCCGAGGATGGCATCGAACTTGTACGTGCGGTGGAACATCTCCACAACCTTACCCATACCGCTCTGGGTGATTCCACGGCCACCAAAGATGTTGGTAGCCATACTAGCAATCTCGCCAGCGGATCTGGTGGCATGCGACTTGAGCAGGCCGATGGGACCGCCCAGGTGGGCGGCCTGCTCGGCGTAGCTCATGTTGCACATCTGGTAGGCGATGGACTCCAGCCAGGCTTGGTTGGATTCGGTGAGTGAGATCATGCGAGCGAGTCTGGATAATCGTTAGTTGATGAGCTGACTTTGTTCCGTGCGGGATAACTTACTTTTGACGAATGGCCGGTTGGGAAACGAGGCTCTTGCCAAAGACGATGCGCTGGTTGCACCACTTCAAACACTCTTCGACGATTGTCATAGACATGCGGACCACAGCAGCAACCATCATGAAGCGCTCGTGGTTGAAGTTGCTCATGATGACGACGAAGCCCTTGTGCTCCTGGCCCAGCAGATTCTGAACAGGCACCTTGACATTCTCGAATTGCACGAATGCAGTGGCAGCGGCAGTCGAGTAGGAGGTCTTGATCTGCTTGGTCTCGACGCCCTCGCCGCGCGGGATCAAAAGCACAGAGAAGCCCTTCTCGGTACGGCAGCCGGTCACGAAGTAGTCGGCAAACATGCCGTTGGTGATCCACTTCTTGGTGCCGTTAACAATGTAGTGTTTGCCATCCGGGGTCTTTTCGGCGGTAGTCTTCAAGCCTGCGACATCACTGCCCGCGAAGGCTTCAGTAATGGCCAGACACATCTTCTTCTGCCCAGACAAGACTTCGCCAGTGACCCGCTCCTTAAGAGCAGGATCGTTCAGCCACTGCTGCACGGCCGTGAGACTGATGGCCATGCCAGCCATGTTGCCATCTTGGAAGCCTAGACACAGATTAAACCACTATCTCACTTGACATGTACTGGGTGAAAACTCACCTCGTGCATTAGCACGAACCAATTCTTGCGTCACAATCATGTCGTGCAGATAATCAAACTCCTTGCCGTCCACGGCCCCGTCCAACAGCTGGAGGCCATGCAAATGCTTGCCGGGACCGAGGCGCATAGCCAGAATATTCGTTTCCGCCATACGGTCAATCAGCTCCTGACTAATATAGGTACCATCACGCTCTTTCTCTTGCGCCTCGGGGGTAACATGGCGATCTGTGAATTCGCGGACAGCCTTTTGCAGTCGGTGATGGCTTTCCTTAAAGTAGGGACTCTTAAATTGCGGGCGCAACCAGAGTGGTTCCGCATAGGGAACGGGGCTCAGAGCGCCAGGCACCGGGCGGATAACCTCGGGCTTTTCACCCTCGATGGTGCCGATGTACAGTTGATCATGGTACTTTTCTAACACCTCTTGGCGATGCAAGTTGTAGAAATCTGTAGTGGCATCTTGGCCGGCAACCTGAGCGAGCACGACGCTGCCGCCGGGGTGGGCATCGACAAAATCGGTGAGGTCATAGACATTGTGGTCGATAATGCACCAGAGGGAATCCTCGGTGTTGTGCTTGGCCACCTCAGCGCGCGTGAGTATTTGTGAGGGCATATTGGATTATTTTGAGGAGGTCAAGAGAGAAGACGAGGGTTGAAAAGGAGGGACTAAAGGAACCTAACCTGTGAAGAGATGTTATACCCCGGATCTCCGAGACGGCGTTGCCAATCAGAGGGCAGTAAATGTCAGCCGAGGTTGTTTCACTGCACGTTCCTGCGGACTTCCCGAGGTTAGTTGTTTTATCTTATCTTTTGCTTTGGTTGCATCACCATGCGTCTCGGCCGCATGGCATGTTCAGATACATGGAGATAGTTTTATGTACAGGATAATCAGCAAAGATGTCAAGACAGCTGCTTGGATGGGTGGATAGCTTGGAGCCTAAAAACGGATATTAAATGCCAACCAGCAAGTCACCTTGGTGGGGTCGGGGATGAACGTAGGCAATATCATATGAATGGAAATCGTATAGACGGTCTAGGGATATGTACAAGTCTATCCTAACCTCGTGAAGCGAGTCTAAGGCCGGCGTCCAGTACCCGCCTGTATATCCTTCAGTGCGTCATCCACCAACCACACGCACACCGGCTGCGCGTCGCTTCCAACCCGCCAGCTACCTAGGACAACATTCTGCTTCTGAAGAATCTCCGATGCGCGCTCCCATCGACGTCGCCATAGCTCCTCGCGCTTGTTGGGGAGCGGTGTCGGTGGCATGGCAGATTCACTGGCCGTCCGTGCCAACGATTGGTTAGATGCGGGCTTTCGCAGGCCTGCCGAAGGCGATGAAGAGAGGTTGAGTCGCTCGGTGGCATATTGGAGAGCCGCCTGAGCTGCAGATACTGGGTATGACGGCAGATATGACGGTTTTGCGGGTGTTTGTGGTGGGGGTCGAGAGGAAGTCGGTGTGCTTGATGCAGAGCTAGCGATTGGAGAAGACGTGTTGGTACGTCGTGGCGGGGGAAGGGGAGGAGGCTGTTTAGAGCGCCCTTGCCCAGAGCCTGATGCATCTACAGTCTCGGCTGAATAACTCTCGTTCGTGAGCGGGTCGGTGCGAGTTCGAGATACTGGTGATGGTTCAAAGTCGATCAAGGAGTCCGTTTGGGCCGACGGTTGTCGAGGCGGCAAAGCAGGAACAGCCTTACGTCGTACTGGCGGCGGTGGTGGCTTTGCCTTGCCGGATGAAGTCTCGATATCTCCTGGTGCTGCCGTTGTACGTAAAGAAGATGGCTTGGTTGGCTTCATAGGAGGCGCACGCGGCTTCGTAGACATGGGCACCTCAGGAGCAGGCGGCTTCTGTTCCTCGTCATCGCGTAGATCAATCAAGTCGCCATTGTCTATGCTCTTTGAATCTTCGGTGGAAGATGATGTGTCTCGAGCCCGACGGGGCGGCAACGCAGGCCTGTTAGTGTGAGAGTCCGGGTGATCCACCAGCTGCGGAGTACTGCGATTGCGACTAAAAGGCCCTTCTAGATTTCCAACCGACTGGTCGAAGAAAGGCTTCTTATCTGTCGTCGTTACATCTCGAATGAATACTCCCAAGACCCGCCCAGGATTAGCCAGCACAATATCAGTGTAGACCTCTAGGTCGGCTTCGCCGCTATCGCCAACCAAAATGAATTTGCGTTCGGGGAAGTCACGCAAAAGCTGCTCAAGGTTGCCTCGTTTTCTCTCAGCAGTGGGCTCGAAGATTCCTTGTAGCATGCCAGAGTAAGCTTTGAGATGGAAGGAGCCTGGAGGTAGTCCGACAAGCTTGAAGTATTTCTCCAGCAAAGGATATAGTTGCCATGGAGCGTTTGAAACGTAGTGGAAGTCCACGTTTCGCTTGGCCAGCTCTTGATACCAGTCGCTGACTCCATTAACGGTCAAGTCGCCCAGTTCACGAACGAAGGTGTTGCGGAACATCTCTTTAGCGCCACTCGCAATGGCGGAGTGTTTGACGGTGTCATCAATGTCACTGATCAGGCTGATGCCTGTCGGCTCAATAAGCTGGATCGGTTTTGCAGCACATAGGTCTTCGGAGGCCAACACTCGTACGTGAGTTGGGACGAAGGGTAGTGCAGCACGTAGCGTGAAATGTCCTGACTCGTCTGTTCGCAGAGTTCGTGATACACTCTCCTCCTCATTGAAGAAGAACGCCATAACACCCAGGCCAGCAATAGGGTTGGTCAAAAACGGACGAAGTCTCTCCATCAGATGTGCGTTGGCCATGGTCATTTCATCCTTGCTCAGAGGAGTCGGTTGGCCGGTGCCTCGAGACTGATCAACACGAGAGCTCTTCCAGGCCTGGTCCGCTTCTTTCTCCGCTGAGTCAACCAGAGTCTCCATCTGCTTATTCACGTACTCGTCTTCGCCTTTGCTTGCTGTTGAGCTCTGTCCATTGTTTGCAGCAGGAGCTTGAACACCACTCAGCTGCCTAGCCAGCGTAACCATGAGGCGGTGCTTCTTGCCCATCGGCTCTCGACCAGGTGCATAGATCCAGCCACGCACGTCGACCTCCACAACCGCATCTTCGGCCTCTGCATTATCCCAGCCGTCTTCTGAGTGGCGCTCATGGTCCACGCCGTGATATTCATCGAGTTCACGAGACCAAGAATCACGGCGAGAAGGCGAGAAGGCACTCTTTTTTGGCTTGGGTGTTAAGCGCCTTGCATAGCTAGGGAATAACACCATCTCCTCATCGCCAGAGCGCGCGATCTCCACGTCTGGAAAGGCGCCGGGCGTATTGTAATAATCCTCACTGCTGTATTCATTTTTCTGTGAGGTCCATTGTGCCTGATAGGCCTGGCGTAGTTCATTCGCCGCCTTGAAGTACCCGTAGACCTTGCGCCTACGACCACCATTGCCGTCCCCGCTCCCGACGCCCGGTGTTGACGAAAGCCCAGATTGCGCCATCGGGTCTTTCACAGCATTTTTTGGCCCTTCAGTAGGCCCACAAATAGCTCTCGTGTGTGTTTCCGATCCCAATTTACCTGCAGCGACTCTCCCGCCCCGCAACCGTCGCCGTGGCCCAAGGAGATAGGCAACGAAGCCGCCGCCGAATCTGCGGTTGCGGGCTGCAAGCAGCGCCTGGCGCTGGACGATGGCTCTATAGAGTCGCGACTGTGCACGGTGGCGGAGCGCGGGGAGGGTCTCGTGGCGGAGGTTCCAGAGACGGTTCTGAGTTCTGCGAGTTGCAAGAGGTCCGACGAGTATGCGGAGGAGGGAGGAGAGTCTGCCTGCTTTTGGCTCACGGCGAGGCAAGGTAGGGCTCGAGAATGGATTAGGCGGGAGCGAATGTCTGAAGAGAAAGGGTTTGAAGCGAGCGATGGGCCAGCGGAATCGAGATTTGGGCGCCAGGGTCTCGGATGTCCGAAGCCGGTTGGTGATTCTGAGCAAGGGACTGGACCCAGGAAGTTCGAAGGGTAGACAGGGGTTTTAGACTGAAACGATGAGTTGATGGTAATATAATTCAGATAGAGGGAATACTCACGGGGGTGGATGTGAATAGGAATATGCAGAGGGGAACTTGGCAGGGCTGAGATGTTCTAGTTCCAGGTTCCTGCGGGGCGGCCATGACGCGAATCTGGCCCCGTTTCACGCACTCGGACTATTTCTAGCTATTGTACACAGCATCTATGTACTTCTATCTCGATTTGTTCGCAGATACAGCTGTGATTTTTTATTTTTTTTCTAGGACTTCCTAGCTTGACACATTGGTGCTCCAAGGTACATGTAGACAATTTATTGCTCAGTGATATATCCCAGGCGCAACACTTGCAATTCTGGACTCTCCCAGTACTTACCCTAACACCTGGTAAATTCGGACCATAGATGTGAACAAAACTAAACCTTTAAATTCGGCGCCTTTAATCCTACTAAATGTGGACCGTAACCGCTTTCACTTCCATCCCTTTTTAGTCCTTTCATTCACTGTACTTGTTCGACATTGAGGCTCTGTGGATCATTGTTGATCCGCTTATCTCAGCTCGCATCAGTACACCTGCGGCTTGGAGCTACTTGCCACAACTGAATCCTTACAGCTCTCGGGTTGCAACCAATTTCATCCTCAAATTTATCAACATGGCAAACACCGACGTCTTAAACCCGGATCGTATCTTGGGCCTGGCAGCCAAAGCTATCGGTGACGGGCAGCCGAATCTCCAAACACCCGCTGAAGCTATCGCACTGATCGGCCATGCCTGCATGGCCGCAGTGGACTTCAGGTTGGTGGGACTCGGAGAAGACCATAATCTACGTTCGTTTCCTTCCCCGTATCTGTCCATAATTTGCTCATCGCTAACCTTTGTAGAAACATCAACAGAAAGTCCCGCCCTTCCCGCAGAATGGAACACTAATGATACCTTTGCCTTTCGCTACGCACACGCACAGTCCTCCATGCAGTACTTGCTGAAAGTGAGCCGACTTGGTAATAATGCGGTGGTATTTGCACTGGCCTTGGGCGATGATCGCACCAGCTCCTTTGACCTTCCTACCAAAGATTACATCTCCGGATCTGCTCTCCCGTTGCAGTCCACAGACAAGCTCACAGATGCCCTACGCGAGATTTTCATCTCTCCCGCTCGACTGAGCGATCTCATCGGACTTTTTAAGATCAATGTTATCCAGAAACTAGCCCCCGGCTTGCACAAGGAAGGTTACGAGGATCCAACTCGAGCACCTAGAGAACAAGCTGAAAGTAGTCAGCTTCGCGACCGCCTCCGAGATGACTCCCTTCCACAACCTGCTCGTCCATACCCATTCGATGATCCTTTGGCTGCCGCGCCTCGTCGACCCAACCCACCTGGTGACTTTGCCCCGCCTGGATTTGAAGACGAGTTCGAAATAAATCGCCCTCCGAGAGGATACGCTCCAGGCTTCCCGGGCGGAAGAAGCCCATACAATATCGGGGACCGGGATCTATATCCAGCGGGCCTTGGACCTCATGACCCGCTCCGGGGCACCATGGGTCC
Organism: Penicillium atrosanguineum; assembly: GCF_028827265.1. Classification (NCBI taxonomy): domain Eukaryota; kingdom Fungi; phylum Ascomycota; class Eurotiomycetes; order Eurotiales; family Aspergillaceae; genus Penicillium; species Penicillium atrosanguineum. The sequence continues at coordinate 542,480 of NW_026623133.1, read as the reverse complement.
CGGCTTTGGAGGAGGTGGTGGCATGCACCCGACTTTCGACGATCCTCTCTTCGGGGGATCTGGTGGGGTAGGTGGCTATAATCCCCGTGCACCGCCTGGAGCGAGGTACGATCCTCCTGGACCGGGCCAGCCACCGATGGGCGGTAATCGAGGACCGGGTGGAGGCTTTGGTGGCTTTGGAGGTGGGTTCGGCGGCGATATTATCTGAGCTGTCAGCAAAAGACGGGATGTAGTCCCCGAAACGAAGTGATGATGTGCTATAATGAAACGTGAGAAATGAAATTGTACAGTGTGTAAACACCAAACTTGTAGATTTACAAACCTAGGCGTAACGAAATGAAAGGAAATGAGAGAAAGTATACGTCGAGGATGGCGGTGTGGCTCAGGTGTGGCGCAAACTCACCTCCAAACTTGATCTTCCCGCATCTCTCATCTCTTTCTCCCCTTGTTCCCCTCCCACCCCAACCTCTCATCCCTAGAGTAAAGTTGGGAAACTTGTTACTGCTATCTGTTCTGAGTTCTTTCCACTTCTCTCTACTGTGATTCCTCGATTCCCTCAGATAACCTGGTTGTTCGTTTCTCACGAGACCGCCCCTCCCCCCCCAGCTGGCCCCTCCTCCCCCTGTTCCCATCCGCCAGCTGTGCCCACAATGGACAACAACATGGAAATCGACACTGCGCGGTCGCCCGAGCCGCACCACCTCTCGCCCACAAGCGACCCCGGCTCCATACCCACCTTGGATGGCTGGATCGAGAGTTTGATGACGTGCAAGCAATTAGCGGAGGAGGACGTGCGGCGACTGTGCGATCGGGTGGGTTTCTTTGCTGGATCGCCCCTGCAGGATCCGAATTGATAATTTTCTGCATTTCAGGCACGAGAGGTATTGCAAGAGGAATCGAATGTTCAGCCAGTGGTATGTGATGATCCTCTCGCCGGTCGGACTTCGCGGGAGCACCAGGACATGACCTCAGTCCACTGACGATTAAAATACAGAAATGCCCGGTGACAGTTTGCGGTGATATACACGGCCAGTTTCACGATCTAATGGAGCTCTTCCGCATCGGCGGCCCTAACCCTGATACAAACTATCTCTTCATGGGTGCGTTTGTTTTGTCGGTCGGACTCGTCCCATAGCTAACCTCGGAAACCAGGTGATTATGTCGATCGAGGCTACTATTCTGTCGAGACTGTGACCCTCTTGGTCTGCTTGAAGATTCGTTACCCCCAGCGTATTACCATCCTTCGTGGCAACCACGAATCCCGCCAGATCACCCAGGTGTACGGCTTCTACGACGAGTGCCTGCGCAAATATGGCAACGCCAACGTGTGGAAATACTTCACCGACCTCTTCGACTACCTCCCCCTCACTGCTCTCATTGAAAACCAGATCTTCTGTCTGCACGGTGGGCTGAGCCCGTCCATTGACACCCTCGACAACATCCGATCTCTGGACCGCATCCAAGAAGTCCCGCACGAGGGCCCCATGTGCGATCTCCTCTGGAGTGATCCCGATGATCGCTGCGGCTGGGGAATCTCTCCTCGCGGTGCGGGGTACACATTCGGTCAGGACATTTCGGAAGCGTTCAACCACAACAACGGCTTGACTCTGGTTGCTCGGGCGCACCAACTGGTGATGGAGGGATATAACTGGTCACAGGACCGCAACGTGGTGACCATCTTCTCAGGTATGCTTCTTTCCGTGCCCTTACTGTATAGGATTCGACTAACCGATGTAGCGCCCAATTACTGTTACCGCTGCGGCAACCAGGCCGCCATTATGGAGATCGACGAGCATTTGAAGTACACATTGTGAGTATACCACGCATTCTTTCCGCTGATCCGTGCTAACACTCCTTAGTCTACAATTTGACCCTTGCCCCAGAGCAGGAGAACCCATGGTATCGAGGCGCACACCCGACTACTTCCTGTGATAGATTTCATTGTTGTCCCGCAGAAGGCTACTGGGCTAGCGGAGGAAGGGGGCATATGATCGGGGCTTTCGTCCGCTTAATTCTGTATGGTTCGATGCCTGGCCGTCTGTTGATACCAATCATGAAAATAAAAGACCCGCGAGACTTTCAATTACATGCTACAGAGACCGGTTATTCCAAAGCTTCTGGATCGGATACATGCTTGGATTTGACCTGCAGATGGTGTAGTTAGTGTGCTGTACGTACCTTGGTCGGTATTGGCTTGAGGTTTTGATCCTAGGCTCAATGCTCTACCAGGTCAAGTTTGATATATTTTAATCATGGTGGAATTAAAGAAAGCTGGTAGTGAAGACCAATTCTATCGCTAGGAATAAATCTATCAAGATATGTAAACAACGCCATGTATACAGCCATCCGACTCCCCTTTAGCAATGTCGTGTTCCATTAATTAAATTATATTTTGAATAGCATGACGAAAGCACAGCATTATGCAAGCGCCTTTCCGTCCTTCTCCTCCTGCTGGTTCCAAGCAGAAACAATAATCTGGCTCTGCTCAGGAGATGCCTCCGCCCCGTGCTTCTCGCTCTCGGCAACATCCCCGATACGGTAGTGTCGCACTTTGCTGCTTCCATTCGGAACCCACATGCGCTTATCCTTCCGCGAAACCAAAAAGATCATGACAACGGTCCAGTCAATAGCAAAATTGAAGATGTAGAAACACGCCTTGGACTGGTACCATGCCGGATCCGTGACGGGACGAGGGTTCATCCAGGATGTGCCTGCGCGGAACGAGGCACCGAGACAAAGGAGGCAGCCGGCGAGTAAGATGATGAAGGCCCGTGTATACCATGACCCGGTTCCGGGGTGCTCGACGTAGCGGAAGCGGGTGAGGATGAGAATCGCAAGGACTATGGGGATAGGCAGGAACGAGACGACAGCGAAGTAGGTTAATCCGTAGAGCTGGATATCGCGATCGATACGGTGCGTGTTGGCGTTGAGCGTGTACATGCTTTGGATGACGACCGTGATCACCATGACGATTGTGATGATCACGATCAAATAGAGGGCTTTAAACGTCCATGACAATGGACGAGACCAGCCGAAAGCGGGAAATGCGGCGCGAAGCATACGCTGCGTGTATATCAAATTGAGAACGAAAAGAAGGAGCACACCCGCCGCGACGAAGATCTGGGCTGCGATCGCGAGCGAGACGTTGGTTGGGTAGCAGGCCCAGACGATGCGGATGACATTTGCGCCTATGCGGGACATGCAGAAGCCGAATGACACGGCCGAAGGAATGAATTTGTGGCCTCGTTTTCTGTTGCGTTGGAAGATAGTCATGTGGCCAGCGCCGGCGGCGGCGAAGAGGAAGAGAAAGACAGCGCAGATGGGGACATCAAGGTCCTTTGTTGGACGACCGCCAAGTGCGGCAGTTTTAGGGGCGTATGGCCCTCCCATTGTTGCTAGATTCTGTCACTCCAGGTCTTGCGATGAGTGCTGTGGTGTGTTGTGGGGTGTTGAGGGGTGATGTTTTGATCGAAGATCGTATAGATCGAGCAGGCGCTGTCCGTAGGGCAAGCACGAGTCTCAGTTGAATCTTAAAAAAAGGCGTGGCATGCAAGGAATGAGATTCGCGTTCCAGGAATGGAAGCACAAGCAAAAGCAAAAGACTATATAAGGCCAGGGCTCACTCCATGGCCTTGATTCCTTGGCATGGGCTGCAGGAAACAGCGAGCGCCGATATAAAAGGCCCGAGCCGATCGATCGAAAGGGGGGTGACGGCGCATGGTGTGCGGATCCCTGCTCAACTCGTATCAACAATAGTGAAACCAAGTTCAAGCGTCTTCAGTGAAGGGGCCAAGGTGTCGGTGTCGGCGGTTTGCTGCGCCGCGGAGGTTGGGCGGAGGCCGAAAGGCCGACTCCCCGTGATCTGGGATCGTCGGTTTTGGGCCTTTAAAGGCTGGTTATGGTGTTTAAACCTCAGCGTCGTTTTTGCTCTATTTTATTTTATTTTGTTTCGTATTTTGTTTTAATAAATTTGGCCTATATAACAAAGAAAGTAAAGGAATTGTGAACCTAGAGTTCAGCTTTCCAGGTGATATTGAAACACCGAACTAGTAAGATCGCTGCAAGAATATTGAAAGGCTCGGAGAATCTGGAACCGCAATTATCGCAATAAGCGTCAAACAGGCCAAACAAGCCCAATTCGGCGGAAGGGATGATATGATAGTCCTCACGTAGGGCTTAGTGTCCTAGGACTTATAGATTCTTGGTCTTGGCCAAGATTTCCTCGACCTCCTTTGCATGCTTCGAGAAGTTATCCACAAGACTATCCCACATCTTAGGCTCATGTTCATGCTTCTTGTCGCTGTTCCACGCGTAATCCGTAATCGTAAACGGCCGACAGGATTCAAACATGAAGGCAATCGACGACTCGGAGATTTGCATCACTGGCGGCGCGCTCTCGCACGCCGCTTTGAACTCCTCATATGCAACGCCGTGAGGGACCACTATCAAGATTAGCAGGGTTCGGCTTGGAGCCAGGGTAAGGTGCACATACTTCCGCATTCGAACGATACGCTTCCCGGCTTGAATGCGTCACTTCGGCCGCCGTAGTCGCCGTAAATCAGACCCATTAATTCGGAGGCTACATTGCGGTGGTAGTATGGAGGCCGATAGGTGTCTAGATGGAGTTAAAAAAGGCTTGTGTTTCTCGGAGTAATAGAAAGACCTACGCGATGCAACATCCCATCTCGGAGAAAAGATAAGTAGATCGGCTAGGGGTGCGGTCAGATCGCGCGACTTGGCTGTCAGCACACAGAAAATACTCGGGTCAATATGATCCACGGAGATCGAGCCGACGTTGACGAATTTTGTCAGATCATATTTATAGGGGACCTGGAGAGTCAGCTGGGGTCCTGTTCCGAGCTAGGGGGAATCCTTACGTAGTTCCCGTGCCAGGCCACGACATCGAATGGGTTGTGGTTCTGCTTGCTGTTGAAGAACTTGCCTCCAAGTTTATACACAATCTCCCAGGGCTCTTGAGCAATCTCGTAATGAGCCTCGGGACACAAAAAGTCCCGTGCATTAGCCAGCCCATTGGCGCCCAGGGGTCCCAATTCAGGTAGCTCGAAGCAGGTACCCCAGACCTCGAGAATGTAGCCACGCGACGGCCCGTCTGGAAGTCCCACGCAGAAGCGCAGGCCCCGCTGTATGACTACAATCTCACCGGGCTGAACGAAGAGAGGCCCGAACTCGGTTTGAATGTCCAGGGCCCCCTGCTGCGGGACAATCAGGAATTCGCCGTCCGAGTTAACAAAGGCCTTCTTCTTCATGCTGGTGTTGGCTGCGTAGACGTGAGTGGCCAGGCCCTCACGCAGCGTGGGCTCACCCGAGCCCGCGATAGTCTTCAATCCCTGGACAAAGTCGACCTCGCCGCTGGTGGGGATATCGAAGGGGTGCCAGGCCAGCTGAGTCGGTGAGACATGAATGCGAGGATTCATTGGAAGAAAGTTAGACTCGGTATCCTTGTTGTCGGGCATTTCTGTCTACGTAAACGGTTAGTACCAACTGGGCTGATTCCATGTTCAGTACATACGAAACCCTGGTGCGCAACTGCCGGGCGAGCGCGGTATAGCCATGCCTTCTTGTTAGCATGTCGTGGCGCCACAAATGCAGTAGCAGTCAATTGTTCGGCGTACAGCCCGAATCGGACATTGCGGGGACTGTTCTGGCCTTGTGGAAGGGTACCAGGCACCGCTTCTGACGCGAAGCTAAATTGGTGAGCTACATCAGCCAGTTGAATCGCTAGATGCAGGGGACGTACGCATTGCCAAAACCAGCTTGGTACTGCAGCAGACTGTTGTCAGAAACTGAAAACTTAATCGATTGATTGGCACATACTTTATAAGGATCGTTGCGCCTTGTCGCAAAAGAAGGGACCGTTCCGTCCTTTTGCGTCTCGGCCCAGTGGAATATCTTTTGATATTCCTGAGGGTCGGCGAGGTCACTGGTTGAAGGCATGTCGTTCTTGATTGCTTATTGATTGAATTACAGAATTGAGAAGATATTCCACGCGGGGCGCGAGACCTATATACGAGGAACAGTTCAGGCAGTGGGGTCACGGCTCCCCCGGACTTAACCATGGGGTATACATCCGATGCCCAAGAAATGAGACCAAGCCGTGGAGATCGGGGAGGTACCTCGTCATGGCGGAGCTCATCAGCTGTGGAACAGGCCAGAGACAGTAGAACTCGGCATATGGTGATACACTCGCTCTGCCGACCTCCCCGGGCAGGGATCGCGATTCGTTACCGTGGGAGTGTGGGGAAACCAAACATGAATCGTCGATTCGTGGGTGCGCGACCCCACATGAGTAAGGTCTGAGTAACGGCGGAGACGTAAATAGTCGACACCTAAACCCATTCACTAATCACTCACTACGGTTTAAGATGCCTTTGGTGGGTCGCTCTTTCACTGCTGAACAAGCAAATGCGGGATTCAGTCGAGGGTACAACTGCCGAGTTGTGTAGGGAACCTAGGAGATCATGCATAACTAAACTTGATGCTCGCCTGCTCGGATGAAACTATACACGGCTCCAATGGAACGAAGGCTCGTAATGAGTCCTTCATGTATTCTAATCCAATTTAAATGACATTGTCTATTTAGTTGAGGAGGCTGATGCGTCCTGCGGTGAGGGCACCTAGAATTGGGAGGTAGACTCCACTTCCTGCTTCTCCGAGCACTTTGCAAGGCTCGACTCTTCGTCGCGCAGCGAATTGCGCCTCGTTAATTTCCTTGGATTCACCTAAGGGGCCGAATGCAAATCGGCTATCTGCAGACCAAGGCGCGTTCCCTGAGACAAACTGGATCCAGCGCTGTCGCATCTCTTTTCCAACCGCCTGTGCAGCAGGATTGAATGAGAGATCCAGTCCTTCAAAAAGGAACAACAGATCAACTGCATGGTGGGAGCGGCTAGATGGCTGCCAGGGGTTCGGTTGGTCAACAACGTACTTGTAGACACGCTTGTTGGCGGCGGCTAGCTTGTTCGCGACGATTTCAACTGGGAGTGCGTAACGTGCATCGTTGACGAAATCCAATGCCCCAAGCTTTGCGGCTGTGGGTCTATCGGAAACCACATGGTACATCTTGCGGAGCTTGCTACCCCATTCCTTATCGCCTTCGAAAGCAGCTGCTATGGTTTCGCCGTCCAGTGCCTCAATGCCGTTGCGCCAGATGACGGACTGTCAAGGTTGGAGTCAGATTCGCTTCAACCTTGGCCGGTTTGAGCTTTGACATACCTCATATTCAGTATCACCAATCATAGCCTCCTCCACCTGCTCAGGCCTACTCTCCCAGTTTGCCAACTCGGGCTCTTCTTGAATCCACATGGTATTCACCTTGCAGTCTTTCAGAGCCTGAATCAACACTGGGACGGAAGACTCCCGTAGCGAGGGCTGCCCAAGCTCTTGCACCGTTGCTTCCAATGTCTTGATCAACCCATCACCTCGCTCCACGGGCAATGGGGACGATAGATGAAGGGTACCCGATGCCAATATAGCCCTTTTGACGGGAGGACCTGTGATAAGATGCGCATGGGCGTAGACGGCCCCGGCGCTCTCACCAGCCAGAGTGATGTTTTTCTGTGTACTGTTAGTACAAGATGTGGAATGAATATGAGGGCGCTTACAGGATCACCACCGAAGGATGAAATATTCTTGCGAACCCACTCAATACCGACTCGCTGATCCTTAAGAGCAAGATTTTTCTCCTTGCCATCTCCGAAGCTGAAAATATTAAGACGATAATTAATCGAAACAAAGACAATGGGCTTTCCAGCTTCAATAGAGTCCGACACGAGCTTGGCGGGATCTAGACTATGATCAGCACCAATGAAGTCACAGTGTAGGATCAATACTCACCGCAAATCTTCGATGCAGCAGAGCAAAAAGTGACAATTTGCGAGCCACCTGTAAAGAAAAATTAAACTTAGGCTACTAACAAGAAGGAGAAACAAACCATGAATCCAGACCAGAACTGGGAGTGGCTCCTTAATGGAAGACAGTGGAGGACAAGTGATCTCAAGATTCAAACACTCGAATTCATCCTCCGGCTCTGGGGCTATTTCGAAATCCGCAGGGATTCGAAGCAGATGACGGACATCTACTTCCATCTGAGGACATCTCGGGCTATTGGCGTGTCAGATTTATCAAAGGGAATATCGTCTGGAAGACAGTACAGGCGTCGTACCCATATTTAGTCGCATCGACAACAGCCCCCGCAAAGTCGTTCACTGGTTCAGACTTCTCAAATCGCGCAGGAACACTCGCATATTTGATTCCCAAAAATTGATGAACGGGGACTTGCCCATCTCGCTGAATACCCTTAAAAGTAGCATTCAAAGTCGCGTGGTGAACTTCTGGTGTTGCCATGATTTGTAAAACGATGGTGAAATTAGTAGTTTGGGATGGTATGAAGATATGAAGAACTCCGGGGTATTCTGTCTCGGCCGGCTATTGTTAAAGCCTTCAATTCCCGAGGTACTCACCCCGGATCCATTGTGGTCCCAAGCATTGTTCTACTTTGGGGTGCCGTGGGGCTCTGGAGAACCCACTTGTGGGGAGCCTTTGGGCTTCGGGTGCGGATCAAGCAATTTGAAGGATTCAAGAAGCGAGAAGAGACACAGTAATTGTTTGTAACTCTACAGAGATGTTCGTTAAATACCGAGAGTTCATTGTGCCACTGTGGCCGTTGAATTCCGTGATGCATTTGTAGATTGCCCGATTCCAGGCAGCAAGGCATCAATTCCTCCCCGAGGCCGGGCTTTGCTCTTTGCACCAATCAAAAATGAGTGAAGATCTATTGACTAAGATTTTATCAATGTACAAGATTGAGAATGGCGCTGATTATATACATATGTATGCAAGAAGTGAGAGAGATCTAGAGATATAATTTTAGGAAGTTTCCGATTCCGGCTGATCACCAGCCGCAGCTGGCTTTGGCTTCCTCAAGATCCAACCACCAACAAACAAGAGATTCGGGATCGCAGAAACACCAGCAACCAGACCCATTGCCCAGCCCATGGTGCCCCAACCAGCATTTTGGCGAATGAACCCAGCGAAGAATGGGCCGATGAGACTGCCTGCTGCGAAACCCATATTAGAAAGGCCAAAGGCCAAAGCCATGGCGCCTCCACGGCCAAATACATTCGGTGAATTGTCCTCCTTCTCTTGGACGGCGTTGAATACTTCCGTCACTATGGGAGTCATGACCATGGAAATACAGCATCCGAGCAAGGCGAGCAGGGCGCAAAGGACAACCTTATCGTGCATCGTATTCTCCTTGACGAGACGCAGGAGAGTCGCCACTGGGACGACGCAGAGGAATCCCGCCGCCGTGAGATAGCGTGGGGTCCAGCGATAACGATCGATGATGAAGCCAGTGATCGGATCTAGGATATGGGGTACCATGAGTGGAATGAAGATGAGCCCTTGTCCAGTCTGTTCCCATCCGAATGTGTCCTCAACGAAGATTGGCAGAACACTGTCGAAGGAAGTCAACACTAAGGATATCACGAAATACCCCCAGAGGGATACTACCAGCCGGTATGAGCTCAAGAGCCTGGCAGCCTGTCTTAGAGGGCTATGCGCTACGGGCTTTTCCTCGAGTGTCTCGGATTTCGAATCGTCCACGGGTGCAGGAGACTCCGTGATCGTATCCGTAGCAGCCTCTCTATTGCCCTTCTCTTCGATCGATGCCAAAGGCTTCGTTTCAGTCGCAATCCATCGAGCAGCATGTCGCTTTTCAATCAACACGAGCCGGAGGAAGATATCAATGCCGATTAACCCAAAGGCAAGACCGAAGACGGAGTAGTATCCTCCATTTTCGTAGAGAACACCTCCCAAAAGAGGTCCAGCCATCGTGCCAATACTTAATGCCATAGAGACATATCCAATGGCCTGGCCGAGGCCTTCTTTCCCGACAGTATCAACCATCAACGCTATGCCAACGGTCCAAACAACCGCTGCGGCAGCGCCCTGGAATAGACGACCGGCGATCCAGAGACCGATATTTGTTCCAATGCACAGAAGGGCAGTGGCAGCCTCAAGTGCAACGAGGCCTAGGAGAAGGGGCCAACGTCGGGATTCGGCGCGGTCGGCTACATAACCGATGACAGCTGATCGAATAGGTCAGTTGTACTCGTACCTCCCACAGAACGGTAGCGACTCACGGGAGAAAGCTAGCAATGCAGCTGAGTATAAAGCTAGAAGAATGGATGTCCATGTTTGGACTGTAGGTAGAGGCTTTAGGTTAGTCAGGGTGCACAAGACCAGAATCAAAGAGCTTGACCTACTTTTATCCGGTGAAAGACCGACTTTACGCTCCAATGCTGTTGGTGTGACAGGCACAATCTAGGGGAATCGTTAGGGACATATTGAATTACCCAAAATTATTTATTCGAAATACCATACCAGGCCATACATGAAAATATCCTGACTCGCAAGTTAGCCACTTATCTGCAATGAAAGATATCAAGATAGACACATACCGTAGAAGCCGCGAAGGAAACAGTGAACATAATAAACCATTTGGCAGATCTAAGCTCTACGAACTTCGGCCGCGTAGGTTCACCCTTCTCGGGGAATCCGAGAAAACCCAACAAGCCCATGGTTCTTGGTTCTCAAGAGTCAAGCGGAGCGGGTCCCAGTCGACGTCACATAGGGAAAAAGCTGCGGGTAAAACTTTTGCTAGGCGATATTGGCGATCGCTAATCGGAAAACAAAGGAAACCAAATGATAGAAGTAGGGAAACTGTGGTAGATTTCCATTTTGCTCTAATTCATTCGCACACCAACCGATTAAAAGATCGAGTGGACGGACGTAGAGTCTGCTCCGAACGCGGGGCCCGCGGGCTCCGGAAAGTGCGCCACTTAACCAGATTCGTGCTTATCGAGCTTGTTAGACCGCATTTTGCTACTTGATCTTGATTTCTTGATATGATCCATTTATTGCGTTCAAGATCAATTTGGAAGCGGTCTGTGTCATATCCATGTTTGCCTAATATGACACCGAAAAACGAGGCTATGTCCGCGGGCTCCGTGTGATTACTAAGGTTCCACTAGGTAACTAGTTGATTGTTTACCTATAGTCATGAATATGATCACAGATTCGCTTTGGGTCCCTTGATCTTCAAAGTCTCCTTGAGCTGTCTTCTGAGAATTTTTCCGCTCGGGCTCTTGGGGATTTGATCCACTACATAGATTCCGCCTCGGAATCGCTTGTGGTTAGCGATCTTCGGATCTAACCATGAATGAATCCCGTCAATCACGGTCTTGTGGTCCTTTTCTTTCGCTTGGCGACTGAGCACCACGAATCCAACCGGAAGCTCAGTAGCTTTCTCATCAACCCACTGACCGATAACAGCGGCGTCATCGATGTCGGGATGCTCGATTAGTTTTCCTTCCAACTCGCTTGGAATCACCTGGAGACCCTTGTACTTGATCATCTCCTTGATGCGATCGTGAATAGCCACATAGCCTTCCTTGTCGATCGTACCAATGTCTCCAGTCCGGAACCACCTAGTGCCGTCAGAGTCAATGTGGAATGAGCCCATGGTCGCGGCTTCGTTCCTGTAGTAGCCTCGAGTCACATTAGGTCCACGACACCAGATTTCACCCGACTGGCTCGATCCGTCTGGGTTTGTGGCAACATCCAACATAGTCTCTGGGTCAACAAAGCGGAATTCCATGCTGGGAGCAATGCATCCAACTCCCGAGTCTCTCTTATCCATGCGACTATTCGGGAATCCAGTGGCCAGAGGAGACGTTTCAGAGAGCCCCCAAGACTGGGTACAGAAGACCTCCGTTCGGAAGAGATCCTTGAACTTCTTTTCAAGTGTAGAGCGAAGCTCATTAGTCAAGGGGGCCGCGGCAGACATGATGCGCTTGACACTACTCAGATTGTACTTGGAAACTCGTTCGTCTTTGACAAGCATGAGTGCGACGGGAGGCACCAATGCAAGGTCTTCCGGCCGGTATTTTTGAATACAGCTCAGATACAATTCGAGATCGAATCGGGCCATAACTATAACGGAGGTGCCCCAGAGTAGGCATTGGCACATGTAGATGTTGAGCCCGTAAATGTGACTGAGTGGGAGGAATGCAATTGTTGAGTCGCGTTGGTTTCGTTCATCAGGTTGACCGGACTCCATCTTGAGGGAACGCCATTGTTGCAGGTTGGATGTCATATTCTGGTGTGTGGTGATGACACCTTTGGAAGGACCAGATGTACCAGATGAGAAGCAAATGAATGCAATTTTCTCGGCGGCATCGGCTGATGAAATTGTCGATAGAGCAGCAGGTGGGAATGTGCTAGCAAGATGCTCACAGGTAGGCTGGCCATTGATAGGGGCGGAGCCATCCAGAATGATGATATTTTCCACGGAAGTGCCTTTCAGAGCTTTTTGTGCTGTCTCGAGCAAAGATGAATGGGCAATGATGAACCGAGCTTGACTTGTTTTAAGCTGGGCATTGAGCTCCAGCGACGTCAAGGCTGCGCTTGTAGGGGACAATATGGCGCCAGACCCAATAATTGAATACATCACCACTGGATAGTCTATGGTGTTGGGACTGAAAAATGCGACCACATCATCTGCTTTGAGACCAAAGCTCTGGCGAAGTCCATTTGCTAGAGATTTGGTGCGCTGGACGACATCACTAAAGGTGTACTGTTTCCCGGAGACCGCATCGATGTATAATGGCCGGTCCAGAGGGTTACCCAAGGGGTTTGAAAAAAGATACGAAATTAAGTCCACAGACTCGATGTCGATATCCGGGAACGGAGAGTGGTAGACCTTGGACGGCATTGTTGGTATCACGGGTTTAGAGGAGTAAAAATTTACCGATCATCAGAGTTCCGTGAATTGCAGATGGATTTAAATAAAGCTGGAGATCATCAAAGCAATGTCGCTCGATCCAGACTGCCCGAGCAGGAACCGGATGCCGCTATACAATGCCGACCCCACAAACTAGCAGGCGCGCACCTATCGTAGCCCTTATTTTGGGTGTCTAAGGGGCGCGGGGTAGCTTCCCTGACCCACTAGTGGGTCTTGTTTCGGCCTGAGAGCGAAACCCTCGGTCTCCATTATTTTCCTCGGTCGGATTATTAATCTTGACACTACGAGCCTTGGGTAATTTTCTAAGTTATATATCAAGGCCTTGTTGATGAAATGTAAAGCTGGCAGGATATGCAACTAACGCGTATCAGACGCCTCGAATTTTAAGAATCCACGATAGAAATTAGCAAGTCATGAAGATCGCAAACACGTTTCCGTATTCATCCAGTGACACAGAATCAGCAGAGTCAAACAGAATACCTCTGCGCATACTGTCACCTCCAAAAGCTTCTGTAGCCACGCTAGAAATCATTCCTTTGTCGCTGGGTCCGTAAATCCGCGCCAAGAACCCATCTTGAATATTCCCAGGAGTAAAGGTAGGCCACGGCTTGATTCCATGACAGAACTTGAAAAAGTCCTCCGCAAACGCAGTCCCAACAGCTCGCTGCTCCGAGCTCAAATATTCAGTGAAATTTTGAAAGAGGTAGGCAGTGTCAAGGATGTGGTTTGCGTGACCTTTCCATGGTCCGTCCCATGGATTGCCCTCGTTGAAATGGTAAACATAGGCGTTTCCGCTCCAGCCACGGGCGAAGCTGAGGGCGGCTGCGTGACACATGATATCTGAGATAAAATTGAGAATGGAGTGGATAGACAGCTCGTCGGGTGTGTCACTGGTAATGCCGTAAGCATTGAGTATGCGTTCTGCTTCCTCTGGGTACGGAGCGAGAGCTTGGCGAGTCGCGGATATAAAGCGCTCCGTACTGTTAGTGTTGATATGCGGTGCCACTACCTGTAGAATGCTGGACTACGTGAATAGTCAGTTTTGATTAAGGTACTTATTGCAAAGAAACATACGTCAACTTCCGCATCTCCGATCAGTAGGTCCTGGCACCATGAATTGCCTGGGAGAATTTTCGAGTTCTTTTTCCTAGCTCGGTGTATGTCACGCCTGGAAGAACGATATCGCTATCGATGGCTGGGGCCACCAAGATCGATGGGGGTAGCTTGGCGAGAAGCTCATGACTCGGCATAGTAAGCAGTGCCTGTACTCGGTCTTCTGCTGTCAGGTCAGTCAATCCCAAAGCGGCAATTGCTTTCGCATAGTTTTCCTCGTGTACGTGGTACGGCAGGGCCTGGACGAACAATGACGTGCCGCTCATCGATATCGCCCGCTTGAAAAGTGGGGTTTGTGAATGAAGATGGTAGGTTACCGAAGCTTAGGCCAGTTAGCAACAATAAACACCGAGAGTAAAAATGTCCAGGAATTGCATCTCACCCCCTCCAGCGCTCATTCCTGCTACAGTGATGTTCTCTGGATCTCCGAAAAAGTCTCCGATGTGCTTTCGAACCCACTCTAGAGCCACGCGCTGGTCACGAAGTCCATTATTTGCTTGATAGCCTGCATCCCGTAGTTCTTCGGAAGTTAAAAATCCTGGAGCTCCCAATCGATAACTGAGAGGCTGTCAGCCAATACAGAGAAGGAATGATCCACATTATCTTACTTGATTGCAACTACCACCACAGACAGGCCTCTCTCAGTGGACAGCTTGACCAGTCGGTGGAGATCATTTTGAGGCCAGGAGTTAGCTCCAATAAAGAGACCACCTCCATGAATGTACACAAGCACGGGGAGTCTTGACGAGGAACTGGCATCAGAAGGGTATGCGATGTTCAGATTAAGGCAATCAATATCCGATTGTGTTAATTCTTTTCTGGGCAGTGAATGCTGGACGTGTCCAAGCTCTATCTCACATCCAACTGACGGGGACAGCGCCGTGGGTCTGGGAGAACTATCAGCATGATTGCTTTTCATGATTGCTTTTTCTCAGTCCCGGATAAACTTACCCATTGGTCATGGCATCGAGGACATTGCCCGTTCGTTCTTCAATCAGCTCGGCGCCTGCAAATCTATTCTTGAGATGGGCATATTTGATTCCTAAGAATTGAGTGACGCCACCCGCACTTATGCCTCGGATGTCGCCCAAGGAGCGCGTTTTGAGAATTGTGGTCATACTGGGGCGACTGAAAGGTTCAGTGAGGACAATGAAGAAAGCACGGGAGTCTCTAACGTGTGAGTTTTTGTTCCTCGATAGAAAGCTGATCAAATGGTTCAAATTGGAAGCCGGGGTTAAATCACAACCCCTCATTGTGGACCCCGGGTGCCATCGCGGATTGATCGCCGGGGTTTTCCCGCGCTCTTCGGATTTAGACTACTTTTTCCCCGGATGTTGAGAGTGATTAATTCCGGAGATACCTTCGTACTCATTTCTAACCATGTCGCCCAATCGGCTCATTTAGGGAATCGATGTCCTTAGCTACGGTGGTAATTACGCGCTAATGCACTCCCTGCACCTCCATCCTGTGATTAACCTGGTCCGACCCTGCGCAAATATCTCGGCATAAATAAACGTATCACTGCAGTTCATCACTGCGATGGCATTACTCTGTGTCTCAGTAAACAATTTGATTCAAATGGTAATTAGTGTTGGACGTTTTGTGGAAATCCCCCCATTAAATCATATATCCTTCTTCATCTCTTCGAGACTAGCCTTGCCCAAAAACGCCCGATTATACAAAAATGAGTAGCCGACATGATGCACCATTTCCCCCAAGTCAAAGACTCAAAATCAGTTCTTCCCCTTCGTCATATCTGATTTCTCTCTAACAAGTGTATCGGTGTTGCTGATTGTTGACTCGGAGTCGGTATCGTAGCTCTTGGTGCTTGATTCGGACTTGGAAGATCGTTTTTGACGGCTGTTCTCGACTTTTTGACTTAAGTATTTCCATACATCCTTCGCAAGCTCGATGTCAGTGCGGGGACGAGGAGTGAGAGGTCCAGTAGGTGAACGTTGGATGGTAAAGCCGGCCATTTTTGACGACGTTGGTGTGTAGATTGAGTGAAATAGGGGGAGAATTTTGCTGGTTGGCAGTCTTTTGTATTGTAGATGCAAGTCAGATTAGACTGAAGATTGTTTGATTGACGATGAGTTGATAGGCATATTCTAGACAAAAAGGACTCGACTTATATAGACTTCCATCTCTCGGCGCAAGTCATTCTGATGCCTAATGAGTCAATGCTTACATGTAGGCATTAGGAAAGTTTGCGTGTCAATCAACCGAACCGAGATTATAAGCTTTACTCCGACCCCGAGACGCAGAATGTCGTCGCCTGGATGAGGTGGCAGCGGAAGCCTAGCCCTACGTATGTGGTGGAGCGTGCGGGTGCGAATGACTCGGGCATCGTTTTAGTTAAGCCTCATGGTGATCCTGGGACGGGATTGGTTCGAATTCGTATCGGACTACTCGGAGCTCGGGTCACTACGACCAAAACAGACATGGCGTGCTTGACTCATTCGCTTTCACATCTGTAAAGGTTTCGTATAGTCAGACCCATTTGGGACTCCGACTCCGAACGCCAACCCCGACCAGCGTGAAGCTTACCCCGACTCCGACGCCGATTCCGGACCCCCACTGTCGATCTACTGGCACGTCGTGGCCTGGCAAACACTATCTGGATAACTCTGCTCACTTACACATCATCGGACTTTATCGTACTTAATCAAGGCTGAAGCATATTTAATTATTGCGGTAACATTCCTCGGCCTCCCGCTTTGTCCTTTGATCTGATGAGAGATGATGTCGCACCCACAGAAATTATAATTAGAGCATATCTAAGCTGCTTTGTAGTTCAAATTGCCAGTTATCGAGATGCGTGATATAGTAGTTGTAATCCAAGAAAATGTCTGCGACATCGGAGCTGTTCGGAGTCTGTAAGTTTGTGGCGCTTGACTGCATGGCCGGAAAAACTGGCTGAGCGGCTTCAGGTGATAGAACAAAGTCTAGAACGCGTCGAATGGTCCCCCGGGCCTGTTGACATATATCATAGTTGCCTTCGTGAGGCTGAATAATTGTTTGGAGGTACGATGCAAAAATGCTTAGGTCCTGAATAGCCTGTGATCGGGAGAATGACATGGTCGACTCGATTGAGGGGCTGGGTGTGTCCACGGACTGATTGGAAGACCGGCGAATGAGCTCAATTGAAAGGACCCCGGCTGCTGGTAGGCCAAAGTAAGATATCTTTTGTATACAGATCAGCGGTGTAGACTGGAATGCGAGAAATGAAGGCATAGTTACCACCCAAGAAATTTCGCCAGAAATTCTCATGGCTCGGATTCGACTTTCGACAAGCAAAAGAATCTCGCTTAGACCCTCATGCGAGACCTTGACAAGATCCGGGCTCCACGTATTGAGGCGCTTCGAGAGGATTCGATATAATAGAAATCGATTGAAGATAAAGTCCAGATGCACCTGGAGGTAGATACTTTTTTCAACGCCTGGGACTTCGGATGGATCATGCAATCGCTGAATGAAGGGTGGGAGCTTCGACCAGACTTGATCAGACTGCTGCAATAACTGTCTTGAGGAGAGCTTAGCAATAGTAACATACAATCGAGAATAAAGCCGTACTCAATCTTTGCTGGGAGATCTTCAACCTGCTGGTTCAGTGATAACTCTAGAATGCTTTCTCGCACCGGGCCCATCAGCAAAGCAACCCTGACCCAGACTGCTTGTGAGTTGCTTTTCGTTTTGCTCCAGCCGTCAGCATCTAGCCTGCTAATCGCCAAATCCCGGACACTAGGTTCGGCGACAACTTCTTTAAAGTTGATATCCAAGGGCAAAGTGATGTTACAAAACCGCCAACTAAGACGTGGTGGCCTTCCCAGGAAGGTGGCCAATTGCTTGTCTACATTATAAGCAGACCCCATTACCCTCTTGCGAGTCTCCGAAAGCCAGAAAGGCGTGTCATCATCGGATGAAGGCTGGTTCAGACCCAAAGTGAAGATGACAGTTGACAGATCCCCTAGCGCTCTCCAACAACGGTAGTCTATATAAATGCACATGTAAGCGGATGCACTTCTTCGCTAAAGCTTGCATGACTTGCCTCGATCTCCGTGAATGAGAGTGGTGAGGTAGGTGTGTTCACAAGTTAGCCAACTGACGACATCGTTCAATACGCCAGCTTCATTGCAGAACTTCAAGCATGTCTCGGTTGCTGATAATGCCAAACGCCCCATGTCTTTCCGAGGGATGACCGGCTTGCCCTCAAACTGGAATACCGACTCCCAATCACAAGGTAGAACAGTGCCGGCACCCACGAAAGCGAAAGCCAGACCGACAATCTCCCATCTGCAAGACATAGACGACATAAACTCCGCAAATGTCAGCGAAGAATGTAAGGGGACTGGACTTGAGAACATATGAAATATTTCGAGAGAACGACGGAACAAGGCGTCATCAGCGAGTAAGTGTACATCTGATAGTTCCTGCAGTGATTGGAAAACCTGATTCACTACCGGCCCACCCAGAGCATCACAGTCCTGCGTCGAGTCAAGCCGCGATGCCACGATCCTCCGATATACCGGGAGGTCTCTCAAAAGTCGGAGAAGGTCTGCACCCTGTCGTATGTCCTCGTGTTCGACCATTGCACTTGAGCTGGGACCTTGAGCTACTTCAATATTGCTTTGTATATCTTGAATATTTGAGATGCCCAGTTGATCAGTACTCTCTTTGAAAAGCGCAAAGTGACTCGTCATTCCAAGGTATTCAGACTGCTGTAACCTCCGCTTTGGGGCTGGCCGACTCTCACGGCTCGATTCCAGCGGGGTCACGTCGCGACACGAAACGCGTGATCGATCTTTAGAATGTAATACCGTTGATCTGTTGACGGATCTAGAACTCGTTGCTGGAGAAGGCTGATAGACACATCGGTCTGGCTTGTTCGTACGAGCGCATCGCCCACATATGGGAAATTGATGGTCACAGCGCAGCTTAGACTTCCGACACGGCTCACACGACGATGGCAAACCGTTCTTTCGTAGGGTCACCATTGCGTGCTGCGTGAACAGTCGATCGAGCGACTAGTTGTAAGTCTGGTTCGATGGACAATAGTGGATTCGCTCCAATCCGTGACGGGCGCTTTAAGCTACTGACTAAGCACACCAGCCTGGCCATGGCCCCTAGGCCTTGAAAGCCTTATTGTATTTAAATAAAGACGCTCTTCCAGAATTTCAAATCTTTGAAACGGAATGACTAGGATCTCAGGGTAAAAAGCCCCCATCAATCAAAACTACTATCGAGCATGGTGGATGAGTCAAGAATATTATATTCACGAATGCAAATGTGGTGTTAGTTGCGTAGTCGGCAAGCACACAAGCCTTAGGAACGATCATTCTCGATCGAGATCGAAAATCGATCGGCCCACTCAAATTGAGAGAAAAATGATTAGTGTTCCAATTTTCTTCTAGGCTGCAGATTCTGCAGAAACATGACCAGGGGCTACAGCTCACATTAAGCTGTATATCCAGTTTGGAGATTATGAGCAAAATAAATGACTCTCTGGCTTTCTCGTGGGGTGGAATCGAGCTAGAATAAGTACAGTGATATTGCCGATATGCTACCACATAGTAAGAACCAGCACCGCGTTACCACAGTTTATTGCATTTCACGGTCTTTGGTTCATGTCGGCACTTTTCATGCCGGGCTTTTTTCTGTCAAAATTCATCTAAGGTCTTTTCGGTATATCCCACGATCTGCATCTTGTCTTGTCCAGTAGACTAGAGTAGAGAACAAGAATGACGATGCTATACAATACACGTGACTTCATCCCCATTTCCCCGCTACCGAGCACCGAGACCCCTGTGTCCCTCGGGCTCGGAAAGCCACGGCCTTCGTGCACCTCATAAATGCCCCTCCCCCCGACCCCCGAGGTCGTGTGCATTTACTCATTTCTTGTGTTTGAAAAGCTCCCCATACCAATCGTGAAACTTGATTCTCCCTCAACTTCGCGATGAGTGCCCGAATTGCATACTCTCTACCCCGGGCGGCTCTTCTCCGCAATCCGGGGTACCTCCGACGCTGGCCGTCCACTACAAGCTCGGCGCAATTGACTCGAGCTTTTTCAACAACACTGCACCGCGACGCAACATGGGGGTTTGTCGGTCTGGGACAGATGGGTATGTGCAGATTGAAGCCTGAAGTCATCACGATGTTAATCTCGTGCAGGCTACAACATGGCCAAGAACCTACGCGCCAAGATCCCCGCAGCCGACACTCTGGTTATCCGTGATGTCAACGAAGAAGCCGCCAAGCGCTTTGTCGCGGAAGCCCAAGAGACCGCTCACAGTCCCAATGAGAACCGCGTTGAGATTGCCCAGAATGCGCGTGAAGTTGCAGAGAAGTCGGTAAGTATTATGCTCGACCAAAAAGTACTTGGGTGGCACCATCTCGCCGCCCGCGTGCATTGCAGCATCAGTATTACTGGAACAATAACTAATGATCGCCCTTGATTTAGACTGTCATGATCACTAGTCTACCCGAGTCACAACACGTCATTGATGTGTTCCATTCCATTCTCAAGGAGGGCAAGCTTCCAGTGCTCGAAGAAGAACGTCTGTTTATCGACACATCAACCATTGACCCTGTGACATCCAAGGACATTGCTAATGCGATACACACTACGCAAGCTGGCCGATTCGTGGATGCGCCAGTCTCGGGTGGTGTGGTCGGTGCTCGGGCAGGTACTTTGTCTTTCATGTTCGGCGCTTCTTCTCAGTCGGAAGAGTTCCTCGAGCGTATCCGAGGAGTCCTGGCTCACATGGGCAAGAAAGCATGGCATCTCGGAGAGCCAGGCTCCGGAGTCTCCGGCAAGCTCGCTAACAACTACATGCTGGCAATTAACAACATTGCTACTGCTGAAGCCATGAACCTTGGTATCCGCTGGGGGCTGGACCCCAAGGCGCTAGCTGACCTGATCAACTCATCGACCGGTCGCTGCTGGCCTTCGGAGGTCAATAATCCCGTTCCTGGGGTGGTCGAGACTGCACCGGCATCGCGCGGCTACGAAGGCGGATTTGGAGTAAGTCTGATGAACAAGGATCTACGCCTGGCTCTCGAGGCAGCTGACCAGGCTGGTGCTACTTTGGCCCTCGGCGACGAAGCACGCAATGTTTACAATGCTGTGGAAGAGGCTCATCGTGGCAAGGATTTCTCTGTTGTCTATCAATGGCTGCAGAGCAAGTCTGAGTAACTACTCCATGTTTCCAACATGCGCCATAAACATCTATTGTGATTCCCCATTGTCTCCGACAGGCTACTTGTCATATATATTTGTCGGAATAAGCAAACTTTACTTTTCTCCCATGAAAAAGAATTTAAATCATCTAATGCACGCAATAAGATATCACTGTTTGGCGCCGTACAATGCATTGCGGGTCGTCTATGCTTTATATGACCTCGCTTCGCGATGTTCCAATTATTCACTTCTCATCAACCTCATTCTCACCCGTTTCCTATCCCATTCATCTCAACCTGTTACAATGTATCTGTTTCCCTTGTGCATCACTCATTGAGCTCATCCCTTCTCTCATCGCGTCGCAATCACGACATCGCTCCTGCTGTCTCGCGGCAGGTGCGCTCTTTCCCTCCCAACATCCGCCCTCGCCACTTTATCATTTCTCCTATTCATCTCTTTTCTCCTGTCCATCCATCTCATGCCTTGTCTTGTCGGCTGAGTTATCTTCACCCGGCTTCAATACCCCAGTTTACCTGTTTTCCCCTTCAGGCTCTGGCAAAAGTTTCTTCGTTTCAGTTTTGTTTGATTACCCCCCGGAGTCATTGATTTGCACATCCTCTCTTGTGGGCTTCTATTCTGCGGCTGTCAGTTACATACCTAACCACTTTGAGCGATTTTGAATAACCCGCATCTAGTCACTCATCAATCGGGCCGGATCAATCAGCCTGGGCTGATAGAACTCCCCCTTGTGTACAAGGTATGCATTTCATCTCCTACAATGGGCTCTCTACTGGACACAAGAAGAGTTCGAGCGGCTTGGTTACTTGCTATCTATTCAGACACAGAATTCTTGCCTGGTTTTGTTCTGCTGTGACCATTGTTGGCCGATGCGATCCATGAGCAAGGCTAACATGTGTCAGTTTCGGCGACGAAGTACAAGATGCAGCATCAAGCTCAACAAAAAAGCACCTCGAGCTCTGGCCAAAGCTCCAGCCAGTATGACCCTCGCTCGCCTTACGGGTCTGTCTTCTCCCTCAATGGGGCTGTCTCAACCAGCGACACTAACGGCATCGGGCCTCGCTTGTACCAAGTCTCAAACCATCGTTCCAGGTTTCCCTCGAAGAGCACTGCGCCCACGACCCCAATGAACAACAGCTTAGACTGGTCGGCTGGTAACCGTACGCCATATACCAGTCCATTTTTTCTACTGCCTAATTCTTCCGTGTTCAATGGCGTGCCCCAGATGACCCAGCTCATGACAGGGTCTGTTCCGGGACAAACTGATCAGATGGTTCAATATCCCTATTTCTCATCCAGTGGTTACACCAACCTCAACTCCATAGTGCCAGGGACTTACCCTGGATGGCCCTACGTGATGAACTACGATACGCAGGATGTCTCCACCTCCAAGCAAAGTGCATGGACACCTGTCGATGCACAGAGATCGGAGAATATCGGACCTATGCAATACTATCCCACGCCTCTGCAATCCACAATCGATGCTACTTCTCTCCCGGGGTACACCTATGGGGGCCTGTTCCCGCAGCTCGGCTCGCTCTCGCTGCCGTTCCAGATGATGAAAACTACGAATGGGTACATGTTCCAAGACCTGGAAGCTTTGACACAACAAGAGCCCGCAATCCCCCGTGCAGTGCCGGCCATGTGGACCAACCCGTCCGAGCTGACACTCGCTAAATGCCTGGAAAATCGTGAGGGCATCACAAATGTCTACATTCGCGGATTTCTCCCAGAGACAACTGATGATATGCTGCACTCTTATGCCGTTCGCTTTGGTAAAATTGAACGCTGCAAAGCAATCGTCGATCTAGACTCAGGTCTTTGCAAGGGGTATGATGATCCATATATTGCGCTCCTAATACTAATCACAGTTGTAGCTTCGGATTCGTCCAATTCTTCAACTTCGAGTCATGTGAGAACTGCATTCGTGGATTTTTCTACCTCGGTTACCAGGCCAGCTTCGCCCAGAAGTCTCGCAACTCTCGTCTCAAAGATTTGGAAGACAGCTCGTCTACTAACATCTACTGTACCAACATTCCCATTGACTGGACTGAGGCTGTAAGACCCAATCCTTGCCTCGTAATCATTGATGATTACTGACATTCCCAAAGGACTTGCGCCGCCACTTCGAGCCATACCGTGTCGTGTCAGAGAAGATCAGCCGCGATGAGAAGACAGGCGTGAGCAAGGAGGTGGGCTTCGCTCGGTAAAAAAAATCTTCAGGTCTGACTCTACTGAACTTATGCTGATCTCGGGTTCGTCTACAGTTTTGAAAGCCGTGACATCGCCGAGCGGGTACTGGACCAGTTCCATAACATCACCGTGAAGGACAACGGTGTGAAGTTGTTGTTGCGTTTCGCAGACACTAAGGCCCAAAAAATGCTGAAGCAACAGAGTAACGAGCGCCGCGCCTACCGTACTGGTGAATACAACTACTCGGTGGAGGTTGTGCAGGGGTCTACCCCATCGCCCTCGGCGCCGCATAACCAGCCGAATAGCTCCCACTTTACGCCAAATTCTCAGGGCAGCTTCACTTCTCCTGCTGGGCTTGGCTCAAACTGGACTCCGGCATCTTCAATCTCTCCCACGTTAGTACAGCAGATGCTCCCTTGACTTTCGTAGCATATTCTGACCAAATTACACAGGTATGCCCTAATGAAGAATGCCTCCGGCAACAAGTCTCTGTCACCCAGCAGCATGAGTGCCATCGAAAATACCCCTGTGTACCGTGGGCGCCAATGCAAGGCTCGCCGTTCCATGACTGACATTTCTGGTGGCTCGTCCAAGACGGCTATGCCGAGATCTCCCTCCGGTGGGCCTCGTTCTTACCTGACCACCTCACGCAAGGGGAGCATCAAGACCGCCTCGGTATCTCCTATGCGCTCGCGAATGGAGTTCGATTTACCTACTCCACGCTCGTGTACACGTTCTTGCACCTAACTCGACCAACGCATTTGACGAGAATGAGTACTCATCTCATTCACGTGAAGCTTCAGTAGATGCCTACTGAGAGCAATCCTCCATCTTCGATTCGTGACATCCATTATCATCCGCAGAATATACTCCCAAGTATTTCTTGCAATTCATGTTTTCTTACACGTTTTCTACCGCTTTTTGAAAATGTCCTTTGAGATATTTTTCTCAACATTCCGTCCTTATCTTTATTAACCACAGAGTTGATGAAAATGTTGTTTACTTTGTTCTTGTCATTCTGTTCATCGTTGCAGCTATAAGGTGAAATATGTCTTCTGCAGTATTTGTTCGGGATGCATGTTTCTTTTTTTTTTTTTTCAATTCGCTCGAAAACGCCCTCGCCGTTGCGAGGTTGCGCAGTCTAAAATATGATATCCTCAATTGAAATCCACGGCAGGTCCAGTATAGGTATCCAGTAAGCACAATCTAATGACAAATCGCCAAATTGGGGAGTTTCCATCTATACAGTCTCCAACAATCAATACCGACCAAGTCTCTCCTCCACATCCTCCGTCAGCTCATACGCCGGCAGATATTCCGCATCACTTCCGCCCTCCTTCCTTAGTTTCGGATTCGGCTTGGTATCCGAAGTCCCTCCCAGACTGGTATAGCCCTGTCGATAAAGATCGCAGAACTCAAGATCCAAATGTCGGATAAACGCCCAGATCTCCGCATAGTGCCAATCGATCATCGGGTGAATGCGCATGAAATCAGGCCACCCGTGATCTGTCCGGTCGAAATGCGTCAGCTTCGCTCCATGCGGGTCCGTCCGTCGTATTCCCACGAATATCGCTTTGATATCCGGGTGTCGCTGGAGATAATCATCAAAGACGGTGCGAATTGTAGTCTTTGGAGGGCTAGTTGTGTATTTCGTTATGGAGAGATGATATGCTTGGGCGGAGGAGACGACGAATTCTTCAACGGAGGGGAACGGGTCCGGGGGGAGAGCGTAGATGGAGGGAATCACTTCTTCTCTTGCGGGGCCGGTGCTTGTCTCGGTGATTGTCTTGTGGTCTGTATGCTTGTGCGCGGAGTACGGGTGCAGACCGGCCAGGAAGAGGATCAGAAGAACAAGGCAGTCTTTGCCGCCATTATAGGAGAGCGACATTTCGGATAATTTGTATTCGGAGAGGGACTTGATGACCACATCTAGGGAGATTCGTGTTTGCTTCTGGACCGAGGCGAGGAGTGAGTCGGCCGGGTGGGACTCGTTCAGGAAAGCGTGGACGCGGGCATGGATGCGCTCGATGACAGTGGCGAGTGGAGGGATCGCTGCGCTGGTGAGTCCATTGCTATTGTGTGCTTGCGATCCATTCTGCTGCGCCGGTGCTGTTGAGCTGGTCAGGTGAGATGGTTGCTCAACCCCGCGGTGGGCTGGGTCGATCGGAGGAAACGGGCGGAGGTGCTCTAGTGCGCGCGAAATCGATTGAGCGATGGCAGGCTCGGACGGCCTTTCTTCGGAAGCCATAGACTCGGCCATTGTGGATAGTGGTGGGATCTAGGAAGAAAGGACGGAGGTGAAGGCGGGGAGAGTGGGTTTCTCGGTGTTCGGGCAATCCAGAATGATCTAATCCCATGTGGGGAGGGCAGTACGAACACGGTCTATGGTTTCCACGGAAATTAGCTGCCTGATCTATTAGTATTCTGATTTACATGGGCATTGAAATCAGGGCGGTCTCCTGCGTAGCTGCATCGAATCTTCTAGATATTCCCTGCGCTTATCGGAGTGTCGGAGAAGTGCATGGACCGCCGACGGTTGTATGATAAGTGAAGTCCTAGATAGCGTATGAGCTATAGTGGGCTGTGGGCTAGTTATGAATGCGACTATATTCCTAATGGCAGAGATGCTTATCCCAGCACCTTCATCTTCTTTTTTTTCTTTTTCTCGTCACCAGGTTTGCGCCCCTTCTGAAAATCCCGCCAAGTCCCAATGCGCTCTTCGCGACTCTCCTCCCAGGCCTTATCATTGTCGCGCTTTCGTTTCCGCGCGTCCAGCTCTTCTTCTTCCTTGCGCGCTTCTCGTCCTTCTTCCTGCAGGCGCGCCTTTGCCTGTCTCCGTCGTCGCGCCTCTTCTTCCAGGAGCACGTGAATGGTCTTGGCTCGCCATTCCACCTTGAATTCCTCGGTTTTAAGCTCCGGTGAGTCCAAATTATACTTGTGCTCGCGGATTAATAGTCTTCGTGCGTCTGCAATACATTCGTCGAGGTAGGTACGCTGCTTCTCGTCCAATAGGGCCGTCTGGGCTTTGGCAAGACGGTCGAATGCATCGGGGGCGGCTGGGTTCTTGGTTTTATCCGGATGGATGAGGAGTGATTTCTTGCGGTATTGCATCTTAATGTCTTTCTCTGCCACGCCGGGCTGTAGATCTAGCACGGCGTAGCTATTTGCATCGCGTTAGTACATGGCCTCGGGAAAATTGAAGGAGACTTACGAGTCCAGAGAGAAGGCCTTGCGAATGCGGTCGATCTCCGCATCCTGAAATTGCGCGTTAGCAGAGTCGCACAGTAGAACGAAAAGGTGACACACTTTGGTGAATTCCGAGGCTTCGCGCTCGAGCGAGTCGAAAATGTCCTGATCGTCGTCCGCCATGAGGAAGTGACAAGCAGTCGCTGTCGCCGACTCGCAGATAAGCTCGTTATCAGTGGCTGAGTCATTCTAAGACCTGCTTGGCGTTAATTTCATTGTACATGGTCTACCATGTCATGAGATGATACAGATCTCATTATTGTGAGATAAATCGAAACATTACACTTTTGACTATTGTCCTCATGACGCTACAACTACTTTGCAACCATCGGACTAAGTGTTTGCCGTACTTTTATGCTCTGAGAGTGTTTCCACTGATAAGCGCTTATCGCTAGCTGACTCATCAAGAAAAAAAAGCTGCGCCGTTTGGCTTCGCCGACGATAAGAACTCCACGAACCATAGCATCATGGCCCCTGCCCGGACGTCTCGCGGAAAAGCTCCGAAAACTCATCATGACTCTGGTAGGACCCTCAAGCGAAAGCGTGGCGAGGACACACTCTCCTCGCTCATTCAACGCGTCGAAGATCTCGACTTGAAGGCGACCGTCAAGAACTTCTCCGATCTCCCACTCTCCGAGCCCACCCAAAAGGGCCTCGCGGCCTCGCACTTCAAGACCCTGACGGATATTCAGCAGCGCGCTATTGTTCATTCGCTCAAGGGCCGCGACATCTTGGGTGCTGCGAAAACTGGATCGGGAAAAACCTTGGCCTTCATCATTCCCGTGCTCGAAAATCTATACCGTCGGCAGACAACCGAACTCGATGGCTTGGGAGCACTCATCCTCTCCCCGACACGCGAATTGGCGATCCAGATTTTCGAGGTGTTGCGCAAAGTTGGTCGTTACCATGCCTTCTCCGCCGGTCTGGTTATCGGTGGAAAGAGTCTGCGGGAGGAACAAGATCGACTGGGTCGCATGAACATTCTGGTCTGCACTCCGGGTCGCATGTTGCAGCATCTGGATCAGACTGCCATGTTCGAGACACACAACCTGCAGATGCTTGTTTTCGATGAAGCCGACAGAATTCTCGATATGGGATTCCAGAAGACTGTGGATGCGATTGTCGATCACCTTCCCAAGGAGCGCCAGACCATGTTGTTCAGTGCTACGCAGACGAAAAAGGTCTCTGACCTGGCGCGTCTCAGTCTGAAGGAACCCGAATACATCGCTGTTCACGAATCAGCCGCCTCGGCCACCCCGTCGACTCTCAAACAACACTACGTCGTCACCCCGCTCGCCTCCAAGCTCGATACACTGTGGAGCTTCATCCGCAGCAATCTCAAGTCCAAGACTGTTGTTTTCATGGCCTCAGGAAAGCAGGTCCGGTTTGTCTACGAGTCATTCCGACACCTGCAGCCCGGTATTCCCCTGATGCATCTTCACGGCCGACAGAAGCAAGGAGGCCGACTTGATATTACAACGAAGTTCTCCCAGTCTCAGCATTCAGTGCTCTTCGCTACCGATGTTGCGGCTCGTGGTTTGGATTTCCCTGCCGTGGACTGGGTCATTCAAATGGACTGTCCCGAAGATGCCGATACCTACATTCACCGCGTAGGACGCACTGCTCGTTACGAGCGTGTCGGCAGAGCGGTGCTGTTCCTTGACCCCAGTGAGGAGAAGGGCATGTTGAGCCGACTTGAACAGAAGAAGGTGCCGATCGAAAAGATTAATATCAAGGCGAGCAAGCAGAGCAGCATCAAGAATCAGCTGCAAAATATGTGTTTCAAGGATCCAGAGCTGAAGTATCTGGGTCAAAAAGCTTTCATCTCATACGTCAAATCATGCTTCGTGCAGCCTGACAAGACGATCTTTAATATCAAGGAGCTCAAGCTGGAAGACTTAGCGGGTAGTTTGGGTCTTCCCGGTGCTCCTCGCATCAAGTTCATCAAGGGAGACGATACCAAGGAGCGCAAGAATGCTTCTTGGAAGATGGCTCACCTCTCCAGCGATGAGGACTCGGGTGCGGAGGGCGAAGGCAAGAAGAAGGAGAAGAAGGATGAGAACCAGGTGCGGACCCGGTACGACCGCATGTTTGAGCGACGAAACCAGGACGTTCTGGCGGATCACTACCACAAGCTCATCAACGACGACGGCACCGTGGTTGCAATGGGAGCCGACAACGGCGCTGGCGAAGACGCCGACGAGGATGCCGACTTCCTATCCGTTAAGCGACGCTTCGTTGCAGGTGACGAGAACCTCGGCCGCCAGAGCGATTCTGACTCGGACGAGTCTGTCGAGGATGCGAAGCCAACCAGGATGGTACAGATCGACGGCCAGGAGCCGCTGGTCATCGACTCCAAGCGTCGCGAGAAGCTCCTCAAGTCAAAGAAGAAGTTGCTCAAGTTCAAGGGCAAGGGTACCAAGCTGGTGTACGACGACGATGGTGTTGCTCACGAGATCTACGAGATGGAGGACGAGGAGGCGTTCAAGGCCCGTGGCGATGCCAATACCCAGCGCCAGCGCTTTGTGGAGGAGGAGACCGAACGTACTCGCCGTGCCGATATCGACGACAAGGCGCTCGTGCGCGAGAAGAAGCGCGAGAAGAAGGAGAAGCGCAAGGCACGCGATCGTGCCCTTGCCGAGGAGGAGGCCGAGGAAGAATCCGGTATTCAGGGTCTGCCTCATGTGCCCTTCGAGATTCCAGGATCCGATTCGGGCTCCGAGGCGGAAGAGCCCCGGGCCAGCAAGAAGCCGCGCGTCACCTTTGCCGACGCCAGCAGCGACGAGGACGAGGGCAAGAGCAAGAAGAGCAAGAAGGCCAAGAAGGCAGAGCCTCAAATCGAGACACTCGCAGATCTGGAGGCTTTGGCCAGTGGATTGCTGGACTAATGTGCATCACTACAAGGTATGGGCGTTCCGATTATGTGCTAGCGAAGCCAGTAAAAGCATTGATTTCATTGTGCATGAGTATATAGCGATATTATCCCAGCTTCTTTATGTCTCTCTACTTCAATGTTCCATCACGTAGACGATCGAAGAATTTCCAATTACCAATCACCTGGGGAGTGCAAACAAGCTATCGGCCCCTGTCATTGCCGAACCGTACCAGACCTTCCCGATCGGGGCATGGAAATCTTCAGCTTTGCCTCGAAGAGAGGCACGAGTGGAGACGGTCGAATTTTTCTCAAGTCATCGCGTGCGGGCCCAACCGCGAAACTGCGATCCAGTGATATTCGTGCTCAATCACGCCATCGTAGGAATTGCATGCTCTTCAAGTGACTTGTTCTGGAAGATCTTAAAATGATTCTCTCGTCCACATTCCAAACTGAAACCCGTGCGGGCATAGAAGCTGTCATATCCGTCCGATCTCTGAATCCGGGGTAAAGCCACGTGCTGGTCACGAGATCTTAGGGCTGTGCGTTCCTTCCCTTCATGGCACTATGTCAACCATGTCAACCATGTCGGACATTGTACTAATGCTACTTTGCAGCTTCCCCTCTTTTAACAAGAGGTCTCTTTCTATTCCTCGGTCAAGGTTACTCTATTCATGATGGCCTTTGATTCTGAGAAACAGAAGGATTCCAAGGCGGGCGTTCAGGACTATGTTGGCGATGTCGCGTCCAACCCCTTCGTCAATGCCGACAAGTTGGCTCGTCGCCTGTCGGCGCGTCAAGTGCAGATGATTGCCATTGGCGGTACCATCGGAACTGGTCTATTCCTGGGGACTGGTGAATCCATCGCCAAGGGCGGCCCTGCGTCGACACTAATCGCCTATGCTATCTGCGGTGGCATTGTTTTCATCACAATGCTGAGTCTCGGCGAGATGGCGGCCTTCATTCCGGTCGCTGGTTCGTTCTGTACTTTTGCGGGGTGAGTGCAGATCATTGCCGATGCAACGTTGACTCTTTCGGGGTGGCACTTTACTAACTTTGTTCTTAGTCGTTTTGTCGACGATGCTCTCGGGTTTGCGTTGACTTGGAACTACTGGTTTAACGATGCTGTGTCAACTGCGTCCGATATTATTGCCTTACAATTATTACTGGAATTTTGGACGAACAATTTCCCCGGTTGGGCGATCAGCTTGATCTTCTTGATTGTGGTCATTGCCTTGAATATGCTCTCCGTGCGCGTCTACGGTGAAGTCGAGTACTGGCTCAGCTTACTGAAAGTGATCACCATTATTATTTTCATCATTCTGGGTATTGTGGTCAACTGCGGCGGCAACACCAAACACGAATACATCGGTGCTAAATATTGGCACATCGGAGACGCACCTTTTGTCGGAGGTATCGGTGGATTTGCTTCGGTTTTCGTAACAGCCTCGTTTGCGTACGGTGGCACCGAGTCCATCGCCATCACTGCCGGTGAAACCAAAGATCCCGCCAAGAACCTGCCCAAGGTTGTGCGCAACGTCTTTTGGCGTATCGTGCTGTTCTACCTGCTTTCCATCCTTTTGGTCGGCTTGAACGTCCCCTACAACTACCCCAACCTCTCCAATGGCGATACGCGCGTCAGCCCCTTCACCATCGTCTTCACAGAGGCCGGTAGTGCCGTCGCCGGTAGCTTTATCAACGCCGTGATCATGACCTCGGTAATCTCCGCCGCCAATCACGCCCTATTCGCCGGATCTCGCCTCCTCTACACCCTCGCCGTGGAAGGCTATGCGCCCCGCTTCTTCGGCAATTTGAACCGCTTCCAGGTGCCCTGGATCGCGGTCCTGGCCACATCTGTCATTAGCGGTCTGTGTTTCGGCGCCAGTTACATTGGCGCCGGTGCACTTTGGTCGTGGCTGCAGAATATCGTTGGTGTCTCCAACCAGCTGTCCTGGATCTGCATTGGCCTCGCATCCCTGCGATTCCGGGCGGCTGTTCGCGAACAGGGTATTGAACATCTGCTCCCATTCAAGAACTGGACATATCCCTACGGTCCCATTTTCGCCGTGGGTCTGAACATTGTCCTGGTCCTCGTGCAGGGCTGGGAATGCTTTAGCCCGCATTTCAAGGCTGTTTCCTTTGTCTCATATTATATCGAGATCCCGATCATGGTTGTCATGTTCGTAGGGTGGAAATTGATCAAGCGCACCAAGTTCGTCCGTACGTCTGAGATGGATCTGCGCACGGATCGCTATGATGGAGGTCTAGAAGACACGCCCTATCCTCGTGAGCTGGAGCAGGAGCCTAGCCGCAAGGGGTGGGTGGGCAAGTTACAGCGCTGCGGCCAGTGGTTGTTTTTCTAGATTTGGCTTTTTATGCGGTGATACCTTATTCAATACACTCATGCACATACTTCTAATATGCCTCAATACGATTCTGTCCAAGTGCATTATGTATTATGCCATATGCATTGATGATCTGTGAGATGATCATTCCATTAATTATTTCTGAGACAATGTTTCGCTCTAGACGCCGTAGCGCAGGGTAACGAAGCGAACATTAAAAGCCAATAGGCGACAATCAGCACATTCCGAGATGTACAGCTGATATACAATGATACTCCATTCTGCCGAGTATCATAAATTCAAATGCATGCTCATTTTTAAACAAAGGAAACAAAAACATAGTAAAAAAAAAAAAAAAAAAAGAAAACGCGAGCCCGCCCCCTTCCACTCCGCCAAACGCCATGCCATGTATGATATAACTGTAAGGGGTACTCGCGAGAAAAGAAGAGAAAGAGAAACCGACAAAAGAAATGTAAACGAAACGCCCATCCGTTCCATGTGCAGCATAACCGAGACAAAAGAAAAGAAAACAAATCGCATACTTCTGGGTAAACGTCCGACATGAACTCAGAACGTTCGACGTCGCATAATCCGTCCAAATAATCAACTTTGATCCCAGATCAAATCGAATCACAGATGGTGCTTCCTGCTGCACTGACCTGTACTCGCCATGCGGGATAGGGGGTATCTGTACTGTAGACCCTGCTACAGGGGGTTGCGCATTATACAATACAAGGAGCCTCCGGGGCTGCTAGTATGTTGATCGACAATTTCCAAATAAAAGAGCAAAACGGAAAAAAAAAGAACATGTTGCTAGCCGTTGACCATATCGTCGAGCGCCATCTTGCGCCGTTTGATGGGTCTGGGCTCCTGGTTCTCGGCTTCCGTGCTCAGGAGTGTATCTCGTGCTCCTGTTGGAGGAGACTGATGTAATGTCACGGGAGATGGGAGTTCGACGGGTCCGAGATGTCGGGGAACTGGATCGAGCGGGCCTGTCTGGGAAGACGAGCGTTGATGTAAGTGGGGTGTGGAATGCGAGAAAATAGAGCCCGTTGGCCGGTGGAGAAGGCCCGGTGAGCGCGGCTCTCGGTTGGCGTCTTCTCGAGCAGATGTCCAGGTTGCTGGATATGGATCACTGAGGCGATGCGCGTGATGATGAGCTGGGCCTGGACTCGCGGTTGCTTGATGAATAGGAGGAAGTCGGAGCGGGGATTCGAGATATAACTCGCGTGGTCCGTGGGGAACTCTGGGGTCGCTCATCGGTTGATGCATTGCAGGTCCAGGGGTCTCGTAAGGGCTGTATGGAACACTGGCTGGGATATGTTGCGGAGGAGATGTAGGCGGGGGCAGAGTAGGACTTGGGTATTGTGCAAATCGACGTTCCATCCTTGGAGGCATGACTCCGGCTCTAAAAACCGGATTAAATCCACTAGAAGTCGGCACGAAAGCAGGAGGTGGATGAGGTGGTGCTCCGTATGTC
Organism: Penicillium atrosanguineum; assembly: GCF_028827265.1. Classification (NCBI taxonomy): domain Eukaryota; kingdom Fungi; phylum Ascomycota; class Eurotiomycetes; order Eurotiales; family Aspergillaceae; genus Penicillium; species Penicillium atrosanguineum. Next base: position 509,210 of record NW_026623133.1, on the reverse strand, counting down.
GGTGGGCCAGATGCAGAGAATGGTCGCCTTCCTGCCTGGGTTGGCATCGTCGAAGGGTCAATCGGCCGAGTGAGCGGAAACACAGACGCAGACCATCTATGTGGCTGGCCTCTAGGTATCTGCATCGCTGCGGTTACTTGTCCTGGCTCGTCTATTCCTTGAAGATCGGTCATCGGTCGAAGTTCCCGAGAAGATGTGGCTCGATGCATAATGTTTCGTTGAGGGGCCGCCGATGGTTGAATCTCTGCTGAAATGGCTGGATGTTCCATGTGTGATGTATATGGTCGGAGAGACGAGTCCTCTGCTTTCAGCGGTGGTCGTCCTCGCTTCTTGTGAGTGACGTCCACACATGATGACTTTTCCTAGTCAACTTCCTGTATACTTCCCGTATTGAAGGGGAAATGGTTACTTACTGCTTTCCCCGCCAGAACACATCGTCGACATGGACGTGCTGGGTCACATCCAAGATGCTTCTTCTTGCAGTTTACACATGCTGAAGCTACATGAGCCTTAGTCCGGCGTGTCGATTTTTGCGCTAATGAGCGAGTCGCTGGGCCCGGGACTGAAGATTCCAATGTTGATAATGGGTATGGAGGGGACCCGGGCAGGGGTCTTGGGGAATCCACATATTCCGGGGCAGTTTGCTCGCCATATCTAGGCGGAAGCTGTGCGGGCTGAGGTTCGTTTTGAACCAATGGAGCAGGAACGACAGCAGCAGACGATGAGGCCGGTTCCTTGGTCGTCACGACTGTCGGGGAAGATAGTGGATAAGCCGGCTTTGGCTCTCCGGATGTCACCGAGGGCAGCTCAGCAGGAGGAGAGCCAGACATAGATTGACGGGGGACAGAAGCCCTAGGGCTGCACCCTCGAGCATTAGACCAAGGACGATTCAACGGAAGCCGCTCTGGGCCAGAGTTGAACCGGGGCTGACCGAACTGGGCGGTGGCGAGGCTCGGAGGATGAAGCACGAGTGGTTGCATCGGGGCACCGGCAGGAATACGAAAGGTGAGTCCCACAGGGAAGTTCTGGATTAGGCGGGGATGCTCGTTCACAAAAGGGGACCACTGGCTCTCGGTTCTGCACTTGGGGGCAGCATAGCGGATCCCTGTTGTGGAAAGGGTAAAAGTGCACAAGTCGAAAGGGAGGGAAGGACCAGGGAAGAGCAGGGAAGGGGAAGGGGAATGGTCAAGGGTAAGAGAGGAATAGGAAGTAGAATGCGTTCAGTTGCAGACGCAAGTATACCGGGCGTCAGCGGTGAACAGAGAAGGCCGTCACCTCCTTGGAAGACCCAAGCTTATAATCCGTGGAAGAAGAGATCCGCTATTGGAGGAGTCAGAAAATAGACTGCATCGATCAGCGGGAGATTTCCAGATCATGACAGCAGGGTTACTCATAGCCGCGCATGTCTTTCCCCTCGGGCGTCTTTATTGCAGGATGGCGGTCGATCATCGAGCTAGGATCACGCTGCAGCGTGTCAAAGCCCCCTCTCTTTCTCCACGCCTTGCCTCTAGTGTCTCTCGTGCTCCTCCAGGGGTGGCAGAGCAGAAAGGCGGGATAAAGTGGGATAAAGGGGAAAAGGGAATTTAAAAAATACAAGAGAAATACAAGGAAAACGGTGGGACTATACCGGAAAAAGCGATTTGCTTGTTCGTCAAGACACACTAAAGTATGCCACTTCAACTCAGAAGTACCCAAAATGTCTTCATACCCAAAGTTTCGTCCTCTATGGGATAGGACAGGGGGGTGAGAGGTGAAAAGTAGAAGCAGCCCCCATAGGAGAAAATGGAAGAGAATAACAATTAATTAGTTATTATTGTTTCTCCAGAGTAGCACACCCGGCCTGCGGGACCCAGGCTTTCGATACAAGTAAATAGCGTAGAGAAACAGAAAGAGAGAGAGAGAGAGAGAGAGGTCAAGTGGGCGGGTCTCGGACTACTAAGTAGGCTAGGGACCCGGTGAGTGGTCGCTGACTACACTAGTAGCTGATAGACTTGGATCGACCATGATGGAGATCCTTTTTTCGAGGAGAGAGGGGAAGGAAAGAAGGAGGGGGCAAAGAGATTCCAACGGTGGGAGAGTGGGGATTATCCTCATTCGGTGATAATTAGGAACAATAGTTACGATAGTCACTAGTCCTAGGTAGTTTACCAAGCTAAGAGGAACTAGGGCCCGCGGTTCACATCTTTGGGGCACGAACTACTCGGTTCTCGGGCTGCAGTGGCTTGCATTAGACGGGGGGCACCAGTCGCTGTCAGTGACACCTTTTACTTGCACTAAGATGAAATGGGATATCGACATGGCAGAGCGAATCGAATGAAAATTCAATAAATTAGTAGAGAAGCAAATAAAATTAAAATTAAAATAAATAAAATAAAATAAAGAGGAGGGGGGGCATGCCAATCAAGACTGGGGGGACGCAAGGTGAGGGATTGACGGATCGACGGCGCCCGCAGCCATTGCCAATAGTCGAACTCGGCAATGGAAATGCGCATTCCGTACTTTTGAGGAGGGATACACGAAAAATGAAATCATGCTCAGGCACTATTTAGGATACTGCAACCCACCAGATTTTATCCGATTCTACGGTCCCATAGGGACCAGAATAAGCCTCCCTCTACCGTTCTTGACTCCCTATTTTTCCGGTTTCCTTCTCAGCTCTTTTTTGAGAGAGGGTTCCCACCTTATTTTCTACTCCATTCAGGCATCTTACGGATCAGCTGAACATCCTGGCTACATTTTTCAGCCGTTTCAAAGTCTTCGCCACCCCGTAGAGTGTATTCGCCGGACCCTTATTCTCCGTCACACAAAGGTGAAGGGTTACTGTTACAGTCTCGAGGGGTAGAGGTCTCACAACAGCCCAGGTGCGGTTTGCCATGAACCATGAGTCGGCCGGCTGCAGAGGCACGAACCACCTAACCCACCGTCCCCGAAGTGTGGTTGGATCAGCGCCTATGGAAATAGTCTAGCGCTCGGGAAAATAATTTATTGAAAAAAGCCTGGGCCTCACCTAGATGGGGCTAGATACGACCCTTTCTGGTTATCGGCAACGAGACCTTCATACCTTCATGGTGATACCGATGGACGGGTCTCTAGTACTCCGTCGCACCCTGGGTATCATTTCCAGGGTCTGGCATTGTATGTTCCAAGTTTAACGTTCCGGGTTTTGCGATCATCCTCGCCCCTAGACATGAACGTCATTGCCGACCCAGGGCCGCAGGGGAAACAAAAGGCGGCTCCAGCCCCTTTACAGCTGGAACATGCACGCGGAGCAGCAAGGGGTCTGTCACCCCGTTCATGCACGATCTGCCCAGGTGCCTGCTTTGATTTCAATAGTGCGCCTCCAGTCTGGACTCGATACCCGGTATTATGTCTAAGGTATTTTTCAACTCTTAGGGGATTTATTGGGGTCCATTGGGTTTATTGGATTAATGTAAACGCACCAGGGTTACCTATCTCAGGCTATTCCAAATCTTGTCGGGATCGCCAAATTCGCCGATCGAGCCCCGGAGATTATTTGGGTCATTCAGGGCTATTTCCTCGTGGAGCTCATCGAGAAAAGCCCGAGCATGTGTGATTTTCCGCTGAGGGCAGTGTGTACCGTGCACTAACGGTTCTTTCCCTGCACCGAGACCGGGATCGTCGCGTGACAGATTCATGTAGGTAAAGCTCAATTCTAAATCGTCGGACATGGGACTAGCTTAGCTACCCAAGCACTTGAAGTGAACTAGCGTATCATGCATGCCGTGTACTGCGTATACGGTGATTCACATACAAAATTTGGTAATCATCTGATTTGGATTCGGCAACGTTGGTATCTCCAATGCAAAATATAGACAACAAAAAGGCAATTAGGTACAAACTCCTGACTTTCCTATTCAACGCTTCTTGCGCTGCGGACGCGCGTTCTTCTCCTGCCGTCTCTGCTGTAGCTTGCGAGCCTTGCGAATATCGTCCGTCGACTTGAGCTCGCTCTTGCCCCGCGGACCGGTGGCCGCCGGGCCCTGTCGCTCGCGCGCCGCATCGTTCTTCTTCTTCATCTTTTCGTAGTCGTGTCGCAACGGGTCGGCCCGCTTGGGTGCCCGGTTCTGGTGATGCTTGAATCGACCGCCAGCGCCGCGACCACCGGGGTTCATGCCGTGGCCCATGCCAGCCTGCTCGGCTTCGCCGACGCGTGGAATACCGCTCATACGCTTGCCCTTCTTCCAGGACTGGAAACGACCGCTGCGGAAAGAGGCGGCAATCTTGGCACCACTCTCGCCGCGCACCATTCGCGCGCCCTTCGATCCGTCCTCGTCGTTCTGACGCGCCACGTACTTCTTGTGTCGTTTGTCCCAGCGCATGGTCGAGCGAGGTTCACCAAAGTGCTTCTGTCCGTCGTCGCCATTGAGATCCATGGCTGCGTCGCGTGAGGCAGCCGTGAAGTTGGAGTTGGTACCGGAGTGCACACCGTATCCGCGATCTTCCGCGGCGTTGCTGTGGTTGGGCTTGTATCCCATGAAGTAGTCGGGGTTCTGGAACGTAGCGGTAAATGACTCCTTGGATTTGTCGCCGGATTCCTTCTTCGAGTAGGCGCCAAAGGTTACCTCCAGGTCCGACTCGTCCGCCTCGGACATGTTCTCTCCAGCTTCTTCAGGAACGTCTTCGTCCATCTCATCGGCATCCTCTCCATCGCCACCGCCTCCAGCCTCAATCAGATCGGCCTGCTCCTTGGCATGCGCGCGCTGCTTCTTTCTGTCGACAGTAGTGCGAATTCGCTTGATAGTCTCAATGGTCTCTTCACCTTCGGCCTTGCCGGTCTTTCCGGCACGTCGGTTGTGGTGCTCGAAGATAGTCTCCTGGGGCCGGAAGCCACCGATACGGGCAAGCATCGACTCTCGCTCGGCCTCGAGCTGATTAGTCGCATCGTTGAAAAGGACGTGAATGGTAGACCAGTCTTCAGAAGAAGTGACCTTCTTCGCTCGCTTGGCACTCTCCGCAGATGCGGCGTTTCGGGTGCGCATGTAGAGCTTCTCACCTCTTGTGGCAACCTGGCGCTGCGCGTGAATGTCCGGGACCTCATCCAGGACCTTGTTGGCCCATTCACAGGTTCGGGCTAACGGGTCTCTGGGGATCGTTCCCACGACGACATCCTCAGCATAGTTCACCTTGTCGCCATATTGATGGCCAAGGACCAATCGTCGGCCCAGGAAAAGCTGAAGGTCGAGCAGATACGGGGCATCCGCGTCGCGCACGAGACTGTAACTCCAACCTGTCTGACCGGCACGAGCAGTACGACCGACACGGTGAATGAAGATCTTGGGCTGCGACGGGAAATCGTAGTTGATGACGTTGGCAAGAACGGGAATATCGATACCACGAGCGGCCACATCGGTGACGACCAGGATGTTGGAAATACCGCTTCGGAAGTTCTGGACCTGCATCTTACGAGCAGTCTGGTCCAGGGTACCGTAGGCATAGGATGTAGCAAAGCCGGCTTCGACGAGAAGGGAGTAGAGATAGTCAACGTGATGCTTGGTGGCAGCGAATACAATAGTGGAATGTTCGGTGGGCGATTCCTTCCAGGTGTTGCGCTTCTCTCCATCTCGCTTGCGCTTGTTGTCCCTGAAGCCTTCCCTGAATCTCAAGGAAGCTTCGGTTGGCCCTGTAGGCATCTTGATGATTTCATGGAGAATGTGAAGAAGAGCTCCTTCCTTGTCAGATGACTTGACCGCAAAGAAAGCATTCTGGAGATCAGGAGAAATTTTGCTTTCAGCATCCAGACGAACCAGACTGGGTTCTTGCAAGCCAGCACGTGCGAATTCAACAAGTGACTTGGGCAGTGTAGCGGAGAAGAGAAGTGTCTGGCGGGTGGTAGGCAGGCCGTGCAAAATTTCGGCCAATTGCGCAGCGAAACCCATTTCGAAAAGTCGATCAGCTTCGTCGAAGACGACATACTTGATAGACGAGAGATCTAAATCCATCTCGACCTTCAAATGCAGGAAACGACCAGGTGTAGCGATAACAATGTCGGGGTTGCCTGCCATCATACCGAACTGGTCTTCAAGACTATCACCACCGACAAGGAGAACACATCGTAGATCTGTACCGCGGCCCATTTCCTTGACCACCTTGAGCGTTTGCAAGGCCAATTCACGAGAGGGAGACATAATCAATCCGCGGGCTCCAAATGCGGTGCTGTGGCTCTTCAACTTTTCGATCATGGGAATGACAAATGCTGCAGTCTTTCCGGAACCAGTACGGGCCATACCCACCACATCCTTGTCGTCCATAATAACAGGGATCGTCTTGCGCTGAATGGGAGTCGGGACTGAAAATCCTTTGCGGGCGATCGCCTTGAGCAGTTTGCCGTTTAGACCCATGGCCTGGAAGCCACCACCCTTCTTCACAGTACGACCCTTGAGGTTGGCCCCTTTTCGGTTGGCAGATGCCTGCTGATTCGCAATGAAGGTCTCGTCATCGTCGTCATCGGCGCCGAGGAAGTCGAGATCTCCGGTAGGAGCGGGCTTGGGCTTCTGGCGGCGGCGGGGTTTTTCGTCATTGTCGGATTCGCTATCGTTCTGGAAGAGCGAGTTCGTAATATCGAACTCGTTTTCCGACATAGCCGGAGACGAGTCGCGGTGAGGCATGGTTGAAGCCTCAAGGTTATGCGCCGATCAAAGGCGGAAATGGATATGATAACGATTGAACAGATTTCTCATGCGTCAAAATGAGAGTGAAGGAGTATTGGGGAACAATAATCCGATAGATCAATAAAAAAAATCGAATATTCAGACAATCTCCACGCTTGAAAATATCTTTTCAAGGTGTCGGTCTGCGTCGAAACATTCCGTCAACTTCGCCGCAAAAAAAAATCGAGGAAACCAAAGGCGGTGAACAGCGAGTGCAAACAGCACAAACAGGCTCCCCGCGACGCGCGACACGCTCGCCCGATGAGGTAAAATGATTTTACGACTCTCCTCTGTTCACTCACACACACTTTCACCATGGGTAGGTGACCTAGCTTAACGTGTCGTTAACTGCATACTGACATTTAACTTAGACAATTACAACAATTATGGGTCCGGCGGCGGCGGCGGTGGCGGTTTCATGCCAGGCGAGACCAACAGCCCTTCCGGCGGAAAGGTACGATGGATTTGTTATTTTTGTGGCATTGTCACTAACACTCGACTAGTCTGGCGACCGCGATAATAAGACGCTCCGCCCTGTCACAATTAAGCAGGTTAACGACGCCTCGCAGCCCTACCCAGAAGCCAATTACCAGATCGACAACGCAGACGTGGCCAACGTGCTCATCATCGGCCAGGTACGCAACATCAGCTCCCAGAGCACAAACATCACATACAAAATCGACGATGGCACGGGCGAGGTTGAGGTCAAGAAGTGGGTGGACTCAGCCACAGCTGACAACATGGACATGGATGGGGGCAAGCCACCCGGCGATGGCAAGAGCGAGGTCAAGACGGACGGATACGCCCGTGTCTTTGGAGCCATCAAGTCCTTCGGCCACAAGCGCTATATCGGTGCCCATAGCGTGCGCCCCGTGACCGATATCAACGAGTTGCACTGTCACGTTCTCGAGGCTACTGCCGTGCATCTATTCTTCACTCGTGGTCCCCCTGGTGGCGCCGGCGCTGGTGCCAATGGTGCCGCTGGCGATGCCGTTATGGGCGGTGCGGATGACTACGGTGCGGGCCAGAACCGGGCTCTCGCGTCCATGTCGCCCCTCGCGAAGAAGATCTACAACTTGCTCAAGACGGAGCCCCAGGATGACACTGGTCTTCACATGCAGCAGATTGCCTCGAAGCTCAATTTGCCTGCTACGGATGTTGCCCGTGCCGGTGAGGAGCTGCTCGGAGCGGGTGTGATTTTCTCGACTATGGATGAACAGACATGGGCTATCCTTGAGTATTAGATTGTGGGTTTACCATTCAATGTTCCGTTAGAAGCTACGTGCAGTCTCAAATGATATCATGAATTCATCTTGCATTCACATTAACAGTCCCCACTCTTATATACAATTCGATTCAGTCTAACCAACCCCGCTGACTCCTTCTATTGAGCCCTATGATCTGCTCTCGCTGTACAAATGAATGTTCAAAATGGCCAAATTTTCATCAGATGTATCGTATATGAATTTCATGTACATCATAGATGGCCCCGGAATCAAGTCAGCTCATTGCGCAGTTGAGCTTCTTCAACAGACCGTTCCCAACTGATTCGGCCGATAATGAAGAACTCGACTCCAGATACAAGGAGAAGAGCAAGAGCCACACCAGTCCACAGACCCATCACGCCCCAACCTAAGGCGAATGTTGTGCCCATACTAATGGGCATGGCAATGGCATAATAACAGAAAAGTTGAATGTAGCCACCGATTTCCTGGCGGCCGAGACCACGAAGGATACCGTTGCAGTTGGCTGCCAGAGCGTCAAAGAGCTGGAAAGCCGCGCATAGAGGAAGGACCTCAGCGACGAGATCGACAACTTCAGAGTCCGAGCTGAAGAGCATCGGGATGTAGTTTCGCAGAGACATGAGCAGAACCATGTTGAATAGACCAACGATGGTAGCACCGCAGAAGCTCACCTTGGCCGAGGTCTTTGCGGGGCCGACAAGGCTGGCACCGATCAAATTCGCAACGCGCGTACTACCAGCGATAGACAGCGGGAAGGGAATCTGCCATGTGATACTCGAGATGGTCGAAAGAATCGACTGCGCTGCGAGTTCGGTGGTGCCGAGGTAGCTTGACGCCAGAGTCAGGACTTCGAATGCCAAACACTCGGCTTCCACCATGATCAGACCCGGCAGTGCAAGGCGAATCATGGGACCCCAGTTCTCAAAGGCTCGTCGGGTGAGGCCACACCAGCACTCCGAGCCCACGAAGAAGTAGGCGTATATAAAGAGACAGACTGGCATTAGGTTCTCTGTGATTACAACGGCGATTGGTGCACCAATGAAGCCCATCTCGAGTTTCTGCAATGGCTGTCAGTATCAACGCGTCTCAAGGTACATGAAGAGGGACTTACCCAAACGAAAAACCAATTCATGAACGCATTCAACGGCGCGCAAAGAAGCAGCACATACAAAGATGCCGAGAAGACCCCCTGGGCCTGGAGATAACGTTTGCCACTCTCGAAGCAAGCAACCCCCGGTGTTCCCAGCAGAGCAACCTTCAGATATAGACCAGCCATTTGAGCCACCTCCTTCTCCGGTACAATCTTTGCCAGAATGTGCTCGGAGAAGTACCAGAGAATGGCGATGGGAATAGTCACCAACCACAAGAAAAACACCATGCGCAGCATCTGCAGGCCGACAAGCTTCCTTTTACCGGATCCATAAGCCTGTGCACACAAGGTATCTAAACTGGTCGCCAGGCCAGAATAAACCGCGTTTCCAGTAATGCTGACCGTCATACTAGCCAAGCTGACGGCTCCAAGCTCCTCTTTGCCCAAGTGGCCGATGGTGAAGATACTCGCCACTGTCAGCGAGTACTGCAGCAGGAAAGTCACCATCAATGGCGCCGAGTATCTTCCAATAACCCGAGCTTCCCGCTGCCATGTCGTGTTGATGAGACCAGCTGTCACGGCCTCTTCCCATTTCCGATCGATCTCCTCCGGTCCCATCGCGTCACCTTCACCGCGGGGAGGTTCCAGCAACGCGGTAGACTCGGTGGCAATCGCCCCGGTCTCGGCGTCCACTCCGCTTGCACTTCGAATCGGGCCATACTGCTTGGAAGAACTCTCTTGGGGAGATGTCGAGAATAGGCTGCTCAGCTTATGTTGCAGTCCGTGGGGTATTCCGCGGGCGTGCTCCGTAGGAATGACCTTGTTATCGCTTAGCAGCTGGCGCTCTTCTTCGATCGCGAGTTCCCGTTCGCTTTGCGTCAAAGGCTGGTAGTCGCCGTTTGAGGGAATTACGGTGGTATGGTTGACGGAGGTGAAATAACTCGGGCGGCGATAAGAGCCGGCTAGGGAGTGCGGGTTGGTCCCGGCATGGCTGCTGGCGGGCCGCACGGTCGATGAGTCGGAGGTATCGTTGGTGTTGATTGAGTCCTCGTCGGCGTAGTGAGCGAGGTCTCGGGCAATGATGGACGCGGCAATGGGCGAGCTGGAGGCGAAGGACCGACTGAACGGACTTTGATACTCCGCGGCATCCGCGGAGAGGGTGTTGCGAGGGGCCATAATGGGAGAGGAAATTTACGGCAGCTCCTGCATCATCTACACTCTCTACAGACGGTGCCGGAAGAGGAAGTTGGAAGCTGAAGAGCTCGGAAGGAAAATACGGATCCTGCGCTGGGTCCAAGTGGGGAGGAGCCGACCGCCGTTTCTGCTTCTGCTCCAAGCCTCGCCTCCGGTGCCAATCTACGTCAGGATCAGGTAAGGTCAATGCGAAGCGAATTTTCAACCTCCTAGTCTGGATCCACGCAAGATCTGAGCAGTCCGGTCTTCCCATCACGCAAGGGTGTGTCAAGCGCATGACTCGACAATAACCAATTTCACGCTATCTTCTTCTCCACCGACCCACTGCGACCGTGCGCTTGTCGCTTTCAATGCCAAACGCTTGATTTGTCCCACTTGACTACTTTATCCAACGAATCATGAGAGCGGACTATGAAGCGCGAGAGAGATAGTACCGAAGGCGTGCCCGGTTCGCCAAGACATGCAGAAAAAATAAGCAAGTAAACAGCTGAGCCCAGCTAGGTAAGGTACCTAGACATCTCAGAGTTGGTATGTTGCTGTCTCATATGACTGTTCATCATTTAGGCCCTCCCGATCTCTTGAGGCTATACCCGTAGACATTCCCCAGCATCCGGAGGTCTCCACTCGCTGTCACTTAGGCGATATACATGGACCCGAAAGATGCTCATACGTAGAAGGCATAAACCATCAAAGGTTGGGATAAGATTATATATCGAACATAATTGACTTATACTACGAAGTATAGCCGTCTTCTATCTTGGGGCCCTAGACATCATCGCAACCTTGCAATGATTCGTGATCTGCCGGCGGGATTGTCTGTAATACCAGCTCTCCTTTACACTTCTGTATCTATTCATAGCTGCGATAGCCGCCGTGATATGAGGCTCTTAATACATTGGTAGTCCTAATACGTCTAGTGTTTCATAATTTGCGCCTGGGGCTGCATTCCATTAGGGCAAGCGTTTGCCCCAACGCTAAGCGCCAGACTCCAGGAGACAGATTCCCTGTCAGTCAAGATATAAAAACGCCCACTATTACTTCCTGAAGGCACTTAGCCAACTCTCATCGATCCCCAAGCATCACATACCCGTCTTACCATGATTCGAAACAAGGATCGTCTATACGTCGCTCTCTACGCTCGGCGCGGAAAGTCTGAAACGTCAGGAAAGAAAGACGCGTAAGGAAGATAGAACTTGAATAGCCTGCTATATCTAAGTGACCGCTAAAATTTTGACTCACAGATACCACTGGGGCTTAGTTATTGGGCCTAAGACCGAAAAGAATCCAAGCAAAAGCGGGATACGCTTTGATGCGATAGAGAAATTGACAACGAAGGGACCAGTCTGGCAGCTTGTAGAGGAGACCACTTCACTGCTACCAGGAACTACTATGGTTCTTATCCGAGTCATGATTGGTAAAATCATAGACAAGGAACGGCTTCTTTCCGTTCTTCGGAATACTCCTGTTCCCGCATACGAGCCCAGGCCTGCCCATGATATCTATAATTGTTTTACATGGGTAGAAGAGACGCTGGGATCAATTCAACGTGATGGAAAAGCAATGGGGTCTTCGGTGCTTGACTGGGATTCTGTTCGTGAGACTGCCCTGTGGTATGTCAAGTATCATGTCGCGAAAATGAAGCTAGACCGCCGAACTGAAAGAGATGGCGGTTACAATATAAACACCGTTGCATCGTGGGATCTGATCGCCGGAAAAGAGTTTCCTACCTGAGAGCTCTAGTTAGAGCATTAGAGCTGGACGAAAGAGAAAATCCAAATGGGTCTGATATTTTCTTCTCTTGGCCACCAAAAACTTCTAAATCTCTTCTCGGGCATTTCTCTTCGGCAATTGCCAGAGAATCTTTCTTTGTAGTTCTGTTTTTTTTATTCTCATGACCATATAAGTCAGCCCAAATCGCCTACTTGGTCCTAGTTGCATTATCTCTTCCAGTGCAACAGTGAAAGCGGGTCAAAAAGGGGGACGGTCACAATCTCTGCCTGAGGCATTAGAGCTACGTGCGTAGTTGACAATTTGCTCGACGGACCCGTATAGCTACAGCTCTGCCTCCAAGGTTTTGTGGGAAATGCCTAAACAAATTTATTGAAAACTATAGTCTTTGGGTAAACACGGCAGGTGATCTTGTGCCATGACATCAACCGCAAGCGGGGGTCAGGTGACACTTTGTGAAGGCCCGCGCTCCGACTCTTCGTTCCTATCTGTTTGACCTCATTCTCATTCACGATAACCTGGAACATGGATCAGCCTAATGTCCTCGCCCGAGGACCATATAATCCGTTGATCAACCCGGCTCATTCGAAACCTGCATTGGTGGAACAGTAAGTCCAACCCGTGGAGACTGTGGGCCTGCGGCACAAGAGTTTACTCGTCCTTGAGAAATTCCGGGGTTCTTATTGCTTGTTTACATCAATATACGAACACCTGATGATCATCCCCAATACTGTATCGCGCTCACCTGGTCGCCTCCCTCATTTATCTCTTTCTTGAACAGACACTAACATCGCTCGTAGACATGTCGAGGATCAGCACCACATCCTCTTCTCGCGGCCCCTCTTAGGCGCGCTGCTCTTTGAAAATACGAGTTCCGATGCCCGCGACCACTGCGCCAACGAGCGCACTTTTCTCTCATGGCTGCGCTTGTCCATGTACTTGGCAGTCGTCTCCCTCGCGATCATCATCTCGTTCCATTTCCGGGAGCAGCCCTCTGGTCTGGAGCGGCGCATGGCTCTTCCCCTCGGCATTATCTTCTGGTTACTAAGCTTGACCTGTCTCGCTAATGGGTTCTTCAACTACGCTCGAACCGTCATGAAGTACAGCCGCAAGGCAGCTCTTGTCCAAAGTGGGTGGAAAACTCAGGTCGTCTTTACAGTGGTGGGCACGGTGATCCTGGGCAGTTGTATTCTCTTTCTGTCAACGGACCGAAACGGCTGAGACCTTCGATCTGACTTCTTTGCATTTCCGTTTTTTTTGATAACTTTGCTATATGGGAGCGTTGCATTGCATTGTATATGGGCGGTGCCTTTTTACGGCTGCATTCACATATTCATGTCATGACTGAAATCTGCTAATATTGCTAATATGAGAATGAACCAAGTCAATCGCTTGAGTTCCTAAACTTCAAGAGGCTTTTCAGAAGTGTTCCAATGTGGTGGATTAGATGGTGCGTAAGATGGTACAATATGCAGATGAAACGAGCTAGAGGTATCGGAGAATGTATCGAGAAAGAAAGGAAAGTTGAAGATTGCTGGAGATCTCACATCCGGCGAATCTCGGTCTCGTTCTTGTACTTGTCCAAGGCCGGGGTGCCCAGGTGACTCCACCACTCGAAGAGCATCGAGTTGCAGATCAGCTTGAACCATGGAGTGAACTTCAGATCAGGCTTCTGGAACATGGCCTTCAGCTCGTCGGCCGAGACGTAGCAGGTATCCCGCACCTCGTTCGGGCTGGGCTCCAGGTCAACGTCAGCCTGGATGAAAAGGATGTAGTCCACTAGTGAGATGTTAGCAGTCACCCCGCTTTATGAGTCCATAACAATGACATACCCTCGTGTTCGCCCCACTTTCCATCACTAGGAGCCTTGTAGTGAATTCTGGTGAAGAACTCAAACTTGTCCAACGGCACCTGCTCGGCCTTGATGCCCAGCTCGTGGTCCAGCTTGCGCTGTGCAGCACGCTTCACACCCCGAACGGCCGCATCGAGCTCTGCACCAGTCTCACCGGGAATTCCAAGAGGGTGGGAACAGCAGGTGTTGGTCCACATGTCAGGGAAGGTAATTTTCTCGGTAGCACGCTGTTGCAAAAGGAGGCGGTTGTTGGAGTCGAACAGGAAAACGGAGAAGGCACGGTGTAGGAGACCTTTGTCAATGTTGGTCATCAAGTGGCCTAGAGAAAAAGCAATTGTTAGTACCAGTTCCTGGTAATCGGAGGCGACCGCCACTACCCCTCCTAAGAGAATGGAGGGGAATGTGTGACTCTAGGACGTACAGGCCTTCTTGCTGGCACTGCCAATAGGACGATCATTATTATCAAGGACAATACAGACTTCGTCCATCAGACGAACCTGCTCCTCGTCGTAGCCCGCGAGTTCAGCTCCCTCCTGAGCGGCGCTGCCATGGGCGGTGGGGAGGACATCCCGAGCCAGGGAAGTGTCGACTTCGGGGAAAAGAGAAGCCACATTCTCAGCGGTGATCTCCGGCGGAGCCGTAACTGTCATGGTAGCACTCATCTTGAACAATTGCCTGTAATAAGAGGTTCCTGAAGTCGAAAGAACAGAAAAGGAATGCGAAATGCGGGCGGTGGGTTCAAATGAATGTTTGGGGCGGCACTACCCCCAAGGCGGTATGGATCGGCAGCTTGGACCCTCTAGTTCAACATCTTCCTCTTGAGAATTTCTTATTTTTATTGCTGATCAGTATACTTTGGGAAGCTAGTTTATTCCTAAGAATGGGTTTCAATCCCCTTTTATGACTTAGAAAAAAGCACAAAACGTTCCAGATGGCAGGTTTGTCCAATGCTTTCCAACCCTTACAGCCCTGGAGTCAGAGGTATTCCTGTGTAGCACAAGTAGGGATGTGCAGTACAGCTTGCAGCTTTGGAACATTGCGGTGAGAGATATTTCCTCATGAATGAAAGTATGAATGAGTTTGGCCTCGAAATAAGCATTGATGATAGAGCTCCAGCAGGTCCTTTAGGCATATGTACATATTTACAGTATATCTTGATGTCTGGTTCTGATGCTGGCCTCGCGAAACGAGTGAAGCCCCCACCCTTTATCACACGCGCATGTCCAGGGATACTCATGGAGGTGAGCTCACTTCAAATCCAAGCCACTCAAGTCTGCCAGCTCCTGGATTTCCTCTGGTCCCAACAAGCCAAGCCCTTCCCGCCGAGTGCGTGCCTTAGCATCGAAAACAGGTTTCTCTGCCAACGAGGTTACTCGAGTTCCATGTCTCGGCTGCGATCCCTCATAATCCCAGCTAGCGTTATGAATTGTGATGCTAAAATTTGTCAGTCTGTACTCTCCTCAAAATCACTTCTAGGGAGTCGTGGTTTACCGATTATCCCAGAGTGCACTTGTCCGTGGACTCCACTTGAAGCGGACCTGGATATCTGGATTCTTCTCATAGACATCAAACAGATATCCAAGAATTACATCACTTTCAGCCTTGTCCAGACCCACGATTCGATTTGTCATGGCCCGGTTGACCCAGAGGGCTTTCCATCCGGTAGCAGGATGGACGCGGACAATAGGATGCTCGCGCTCCACGTATTTGGGGCCGGCCTCAGGGTTCTTACGGTCCAAGTAGGGATGAGCGGATCGATAAATGGCAGATTTGCCATCAATAAGTTTGCGGAAGAGGGGTGATAGCTTCTCGTAGGCTGAGTATCCACTGGCCCAGAGGGTGTCTCCCCCCACTGTAGGCACAGTGTCATTATGAAGGTGCGTTACTCCAGCAGGTTGTCTCTCATGGACAAGATCTGTATGCCAGCGTGATGATCCGCCCGGTCGACGGAAGCTGGCTGGTGTCTCTGTTTCCTGTAATGCTGGCCATATGACACTCACACCAGCGACTCCAGGGACCTGAGGCACTTGAGGCTGTAGACGGCGTTAGCGATATGAGTTTTGGGGGAGATGAAGAACATGTCGTACGTGAATTTCAATTTCGCCGAACCACTCCCCTAGCTCTTTCTGCTGCTGTGGAGAGATATCCTGGTCACGGAAGAATACGACGCTCCGCTCGGCAATGAGCAAACCTAGTTCATCTTTCTGCTTATCTGTGAGATCCCTGAGTTGCAAGCCCACAATCTCAGTACCGATGTGCCTCGTTAGATGAATCACTTCCTTCGCTGCTGACAGCAATGCCTTCTTCTCGGGATCGGCTCGAGTGCCTGGGTCTATATGCTGACGATCATAATCTCTCACGTTGAAAACGTCATCCACGAAAAGAGGACGAGATGGTCGATATGGATATCCAGCACTGAGATCAATTCCAGCTTTGTCAAGACGCTCTCGTGCTGGCCCTGGGAGACTCAGACTATCCTTCCTTGGCGGCGCGACGTCTACAATGCGGGGATCAATAGGAGCAGGAGCCATGCTGATCAGAAAACTCTGTATCTCTATCCCTCGATTTGAGGGCAGATATGTGCCATACTTATTGCTCTTGATAATCTAAGTCCGAGCACATCATCGCCGCGCCACATTGCGTCTTCTGCGCAACACCCATCGCAGACGAGATCATAGCCCCTCTATACAGGGATTCGCCTTACCCCTCACCATTTCCCAATAAGAAAATTGTTATTTTCGTCGCGCAGCTCTGGGCCAATCTGAGGCCAACTATCTTGCGGCGTCACTTCAAGCGGGGAACTTATTATTCCACAATGTGCTGTACAAATCACGAAGATTGCATGGGTGGAATTTCTAATCCATTTGAAACCATGCCGTTCGTTCCGAAAGTCATTTGGTGTTGGAGTTTGGGGACTTCATTAACATTACATGCCGTAGCTTCGATGGCGAGATTTTGGACCCAAATGCTTCATCGCCGACACAGCGGCGACTAGGTCATTTAGGAACTTGTACATATAGTTTAGGAATGGACTTCTTGCTTCGAAAGCAAGTTTTTTCCAGCAATCTTGGAATACAAGTACTTCGGGATAATGACCGACAGCACAATAAACCGTGTAGCAATCATTGGCGCTGGCATTAGTGGTATTGTCAGTGCCGCCCATCTTCTTGCCGCGGGGCTAGAAGTGACGGTCTTTGAGAGGAGTCAAGCGGCCGGCGGTGTCTGGTACGTTCTGATAGTGTGTTGAAAACGTCAATTTACGTCAACTAACCTTGCAGGCTTTTTGACAAGCGAGTACCGATCGAAGTTCAGTATCCAAATCGCCGGCCATCGGATGTGGGTTGGTACAGCCAGGACAATAGAAGTGAGAATGAACAACGGACTTTGGTTCACGCACCCCCGGGTCCCTGCTATGAAAGTCTCACCAACAACGTCTCAACCCCGTTGCTCCGCACGAAACTCAATGCATGGCCCGAGGGCACCCCGCACTATGTCAATCATAATGTGCTCAAAGAATACATCCAGGATACATCTAAGAAGACAGGTGTTGACGATGTAACTATTTATGGCGCCCTTGTGAAGCAAGTCTATAAAGAAGATCAAAATTGGCACGTTCACTGGACTACGTTGAATGAGGAGTCCGGCACAGGAAATATTGTTGAGCATCAGAAATCTGCGGTAAGCTTCGCCTGGGCATGATTCAGGTAGCCCAAGAGTAAGATCTAACCCGAGGACAGAAATTCGATGCTGTTGTTGTTGGATCAGGCCACTATCATACTCCTCTCATCCCTGATATCACCGGTCTGGCTGAAGCAAAAGCCAAATGGCCTGCAAAGATCACACATTCAAAGTCATTCCGAAGCTCCAAGGGGCTTGAACAAAAGGTATATCCTATAAGGTGCTCATTATAGTATGGCATGTTGACTTTATTCAGAATGTTCTGTTGGTAGGAGGCGGAGTCTCCTCGGTGGACATTGCTCGTGAGATTAGCCCTGTCGCGAAGCACGTCTATCAGAGCACCCGTAATGGTGCTTTTGACATTCCAGCGACTGCACTTCCTAAAGGCACCTTTCGAGTTGAGGAAGTAATAAAATTCGAACTGATCTCGTCTGAACCGTCACCAGACGAGCATTCGCCGATAATTGCGCACCTAAAATCCGGTCAAACACTGCGCGACATCGATCTAGTAATACTTTGCACAGGTTACCAAATGGTGCTACCTTTTCTTCCGCAGTACAACGAGACTGACGCAACTGCATCGTATGCAAGCAACTCATTCATTGTGACCGACGGCGCCCAGTTTCACAATCTGCACCGCGACGTGTTCTACATCCCAGATCCAACGTTGGCCTTTGTGGGGGTGCCCTTCTATACCGCAACTTTTACCCTCTTTGAATTCCAGGCCATCGCCGTTGCAGCATTCTTCTCTGGGATATCGCAGTTGCCATCGACCGAGAGTTTAAGGGACGAATATGAATCCCGAGTTAGGGAAAGGGGGCACGGTCGGAGCTTCCATTCGCTCAAAGGCGAGGAAGAGGCCTACGTGAAGAGCTTGGTTGAATGGGTGAACGCTGGAAGAGCGCATCGCGGACTACCCCTTATTGAAGGCCATACTTCATCCTGGGTAGAGGCCAAGAAAGGCCAGATTGAAAAGCTGCATTTGCTTTGGCAAGGACTTCCTCAGTCTAGTTCTGAGTCGGAAGCTCTGGTCAAGCGACCTGCAGAAGTGGAGGTGATCGCATGAGAAAACATCAAGGCAATGAAAGGACATGTCATTATCGTTTCATCATAGAATTCAGCTCGTTTCTTGAGACTATCGAATCAGCGAGTTACTTCTCACCAATACTACCGTGGGAACGTGGGCAAACTACATGATATCCGAAGACAACACAGCTCCGGCAAATGATGCAAAGAGATCCCTCAATTTGACAAATGTAATTGGCTACTTTGGATTCTCCAAGCGGGGAAATTGGATTTTCAAGACCCGTGAGAGGTTAGTGGCACACCATCAGTGATGTGTATGGCGAGCTCCACGGCGTGCGCGATGATGACCACTCGGCGGGATATGACACCAGTGGTCAATGTAATATCTGGATCAATTCGTAAGCCTTCGTTCCCTGATAAGATTGTGGCACTTTTGTACGGATGTTTCTCATCCGCGCAGAAATTGCGCAAACAAGGCTGACCATCATTCGACTACAGCAAGAAGCTACCCCCTCCTGCCGAGCTAATGACAAGGCACCAGAGCTCAAGTATGGATAGATCCCCGCTTTCACTATGAGATTAAACATACTGCCTGGTAAGCACGCAATTTTACCACCAAGTTCAATGGTAAAAATGCTCGGGGTGGATCCGATAGCATTCTTCGGTATAGCATACCATTCCAGCCGATCAATTGACGCGGGGCTTTATTTTCCTTCTCCTTATAAGAACGCAGTCGGATGCCAAGAAACATTGAGCGATCTTAGAATTTCAATATGTCAACCACCCGTCTCGAGGAGGCAGCTGGCAAATCGTCTGACCTAGTGGTTCAGAAACCCGTGAAAAAAAGATGGGTCAGCTACATTTGGGATACATTTGACAAGTCTCCAGAGGAGCGCAGATTGCTCTTCAAGTTGGACTCGGCGATATTGACTTTCGCGTCACTGGGTTGGTTGCTTCTTTATGAGACTTTTTTAAGATTGTTGCTGACTGCGTTTTGTGATTCCAGGTTATTTTATTAAGTATCTTGATCAGACCAACATCAATAATGCGTTTGTGTCGGGA
The DNA here is from genome assembly GCF_028827265.1 of Penicillium atrosanguineum. Lineage (NCBI taxonomy): Eukaryota > Fungi > Ascomycota > Eurotiomycetes > Eurotiales > Aspergillaceae > Penicillium > Penicillium atrosanguineum. The sequence goes on along the minus strand of NW_026623133.1, from coordinate 489,668 downwards.
ATGTACGTCGCGAGTGGAGCTATTAGCATCGCAACAACCTAACAATATTCAGGAAAGAGGATTTGGGCCTATATGGCAATCAACTCAATTATATGCAGACGTGTTGGACTGTCGGCTATGTTATCGGCGAGATCCCGAGTAACATACTCCTGACGCGTATCCGCCCTCGATACTGGATTCCAGCTGCGGAGGTAAGGTGATGAACTTCTCACCTGTAGATTTTTCGGCTAAATTTTTCCAGCTTCTTTGGACGGTGCTCACCTTTTCGTTGTCAAGATGTAACACTGCCACTCAGTTCTACGTCCTAAGATTCTTCATCGGTATGTACGTCCATGATTCATTCATGGTTGATTGTCTTTCTCTAACATCTCGCTCACAAGGTCTCGCCGAGAGCACCTTTTACCCCGGCATGCAGTATATCATCGGATCCTGGTATCGCAAAGACGAGCTTGCCAAACGATCGTGTATTTTTCACACGAGCAGCGGTATTGCCAGCATGTTCTCTGGATATCTTATGGATGCTGTTTATCAACTAGGTGGTCGAGGGGGTTTCAAGGGGTGGCAATGGTAAGGCAGGAACTGAGCCCAGCAAAGATCTTCATCTGACTCGAGACAGGCTCTTCCTAGTCGATGGAATCATTTCTCTCCCGATCGCTATTAGTGGCTTCTTTCTGTTGCCAGATGTGCCCGAAATCTCCAGCCCATGGTATCTCAGCAAGGATGTAGGTCGCTTGGTGCTGTGTGGCTTATCTCTTTTGATACTAACATCCATGGTCGCACTAGGAAGTTGCACTGGCGCAGACGCGGATGAAAGAAGAAGGCAGAAAGGACAGAGGGCCGTATAATAAGGCAAAACTGAAGAAAATCTTTTCTTCATGGCACATCTATCTTCTTACACTACTTTACGTGTGGGTACAAACGCTTTCTCGGTTGATTCATCGCTAATATCCGAGTCATAGTCTCTTCAACAACGGTGCTGCCGGGGCTCAGCCGATATTCCAGCAGTATGTTCGAATGACTTCCTCGCTGATTATAGTTATTAAGCATTCATCGCAGGTTTTTGAAGGCCTCGAAAGACCCCAAATACTCAGTCGGCCAGATCAACGCATATCCTACAACAACCTATGCTGTTCAAGTTGTCACTACGCTCGCTTATGCCTGTGAGTCAATCAAGTTGCGCTGCCAGGAAAGTTGTAGCTAATAAAATCAAGGGTGTTCGGACTCTTTCCTGAAAGGAAAGCGTTGGCCACCAATTATCTTCGGTGCTGTGAGTGGGAAACTGTTGTGATTGCCTCGTAACCAAGAAGCTAACCAGGGCCAGATGGTGAACATTATCAGTTATGTCTCGTTAGCCGTTTGGGACATCCCGGTCGGTTGGAAGTGGACTTGCTACATTATCTGTGGTTCTGGATTTGGGCTAAGCGGCCTCCTGATGGCGTGAGTGAAACGGGCTACATGGCATCTCTACTTATTGATTAATGACGTGCAACAGCTGGGCCCATGAGATTTGCTCCGAGGACAACGAAGAGCGATCTCTCGTGATTGGCAGCATGAACGAAATGGCATATGTCCTCCAGGCGTGGCTCCCTTTGATTGTGTGGCAGCAGGTGGATGCGCCCGAATATCGCAAAGGTTTCATCACGACCTCCTGCCTATCGCTTCTTTTAATCATTGGCACTCTGGTCGTCCGAAAACTTGATCTGAAGGAGCAGCGAGAGAAAGGGTACGTCTGATGGATATTTCCGATTTGATTTACTCTATGAACTGAGTATGCTAACTCGGCTGGCAGTGATAGGACGAATCGCATAGATGGGACGGAAGACGACTTGTCGGACTCGCCGGCAGCGACACCGGTGGATACAAAACTACCCAAAGCGCTAGGTGACATTACACTGGACTGATCCTTGTGATGTCCTTCAAGTTGAATAGCCCCTTGATCTTTAGAGTGCGGCAATACAAAAGACGATTGAGTGCACTCTACGGAGATACGGTCTCATGAACATAAATTATTAACCAAGCATCTATATACAGGAGGCTGATCAGGCGGGCCAATCCGAGAATCCGAGGGGACCTGATTGTACCACAAAGTGTTTCCCATAATTCCAAATTACGTGGAGCTTAAGAAAGCAGAAACTCCCACTCCCAAAATCACATTAGAAATCCGAGTACGCAGTGGGCATACAGACCGAGTGCGTCACCACACGGTGGGCCGGGTGGGTTGAGGCCATCAATTCACTAGCCGACCATACCACTGAATTCAGGTGGATGCCTGGCTCGTGCCTTTCTCCGAGAGGCGTTCGTTAGATCTTTTGGAATACTTTTCTCCGCTTCTTCATCCGATTTGTTCCAGTGACGCCGGTCACACCCAACATCCCCATGAATCAATCACTAGCTTGTCTATACTAAGGCCGATCCCATGATTCAGGATGTAAAAGTTTGTTGGTAGATTGGATGCCCATGTCCTTCGATGCCACGAAACAAAGGCACCCGTACTTTTTGTTCCTGGAGAAGATACGCGAGACTAGCGTGTGATGAAGAAAGAAAAAAGGAGATTTCAAAAAATAAAAATAAAAAAAGTTGAGAATTGAAGGAAATAAGACAATCGTCCAAAGAGCTCCACGACCGGGATGTTTTTGTCATCGTTTTGCGGCTTTTCGTTGGTGGAACCAATCTGTGGACAGTGGAGGCGCGCATCGTGGTTGATCGACACTCAAATCCTAATCTCCTAATCTCCTAACTCAGCGGCTCTGTTATCCTTGCACAACGGTTTCTTCCAGCGGCCCCAGGGCCAAAGCTTCCTGTACGGAATTACCCCTTATGACGACTTCCCCTCTTTCGACCTGCCATCGTGGCGTTTGTTATGCGGCCCGATACGAGGATCAAGGGGAACTAATGCTCATCATTCCGGAGCAGCAATCTCCACCGGTTTAGCGCCTGTGACATCTCGACTTGGTCGATTTGCCTCGGCGGGAAGGGGGGGGGGGGGGGGGGGTCTCGCCCATGGAAAGTCACAGCTACCACTTTCTTTATACAGATGGATCATGCCGTACTTTGCACAGTCTCAATATGAATACTACACGGGTTATCTCCGTACCCCGTTCGCAAAGTACACAAAGTACGCAGATCGACGATCGTGGTCCACGGCGTCATTTCGAACCGGCTTAGACCAATGATCGACACTCAGGCGCGATGGCTTGCTTTGTTACTTGCGGGGATTGCGCCAGCTCCCATTTGAGGACCAGGAGCCGGTTCAACTGGGCAAGTGGAGAGAGCGGGAAGTACCAACACTGTTTGGTGACAAAGTCCGACGTGTGATTCAAGGGTATCAGGCCAGAAGTGGCTGACCCCACAGGCCAGTGTGCGATCTTGTTTCCGGTGACTAGCCGAGCTCAATGGGATTCAAAACTCCGAGATTAAAATTAAACGGTCCGGGTTCAAGGGGCTGAGACATTTGCTGTATAGACGTTGAGCCCTTTGCCCTGAAGAGGTATAACACGATCACAATATATCAACTGGACGAGTTTAGCTCGAGGAGCTTGGGGCGCTTCGGAAGGTTCCCCGACCACATTGCGCTATGGGCGAGGGTTCCTTTTTTCTCAAATCGTCCCTTATTTCGCCGATCATGGCCCGCTTTGTCTCGAAGATCCCTCTGACCCTGTCTTAGCGTGTGACCCGGCTTTGATGGGTGGAGTACTACAAGAGTCGAGACTGTTCACCGGACCGAAAGGTTACGCGGTGTCTTGTTCTGCTTGCGAAGCTAAGGTGGTCAGGAGAGTGGGGAGGGGGGATGGACGGGCTGTATAGGGGCTACGCGTGGGGGGAGTTTTACACGCTCGCGGGGGCCATCGCAGACTGCATTTGCCCAGCAATCTCGGAGAATAGAGAGGGTGTCAAGGTAGCGAGATAGCCGGTGAAAAAAAAAAAAAAAAAAAAGGTCAAATTGTCTTTTGTTGTCCAGTCCCTCAAGTGCCAGGTTGAGCTTCCAGTGCAAATATTTAAGGGACCCGCTCATTAACCGACAAGCTCCGGCTTACCGCGCGCCAGTGTGTCGAACCCACTGCAATGATATCACACCAACACGGGAACATTGGAACATTGGAACATTGGAACATTGGTTCTCGTGATTCTGAGAATGGATTGACAAACAACTGTAAAAACAATTCAAATGTAATCAAAATGCCGCCATCGTGGTCCGTCACCAATGCGTCGTAGTACATGCGAAAAAATCCATCCCGAAATGCAACGCCTGAGGAATGTCGGACCAGCCTCGCTGCTATGCTCGACCGTACAAAATGCTAGAGTTTATGGGGTTTAAAGCAAGAATGTTGAGCATGGTTCTGCCCAGCAGAACTCGTAGAGGGCAGAGTATACAAAGGGCACGGGCAAAGGCCTACAAAGAGGTCACGCCGGCTGCTTGTGAAGCCACTCTTTCAGTTTCTTGAACCTGAGCAGCAGATTCTAGAGTTTGGCCTCCTGGCCAAGGCTGATATAGGCTTGACGTCTTCTTTGACAGGGGAACGTCTAGTTGAGGGTCTCGCACCGCGTGGTCGCATCTCACATTCCTCCAAATGTCTAGACAAACATCAGTATACGAATTGTACATGTCCATTCGTAAGTGCATCTTACTTGATCAAGGAATCATGTCGAGCTACCTTGAACTCACACCACTCGCAGGCATGCTTGCGCACTCCTCGATGAATCTGGATCCCAGTCAGCCAGTGCCTTTCTTCGGTCCTTTTATTTGACTCGCATTGTCAATGTGTCTCCGAAGATCCGCATTTCTCCCAAACGTCTTCTTGCATCCGGAACAGTTGAAGGTTTTTTTGAAGGAAGGGTCATGCCGTTTCTGGTGCTCGGTACAGTTGGAACGTCTGGTGAAGACGTACCCACACACGGGACATTTGCGTCCGTCCTCCATGTCCTTGTCCATGTGATTATTGAGATTGCGGTTTTTGTTGACGTTCTGCGGAGGATTCGGGGAGAAGCTTTCCGTTGAGGTCGCGCTGCGAGGAGAAGAGGAAGTCTGTGCCGGGTTGTAATGGCTAGCGAGGGTTCTGCTTCCATCTGTGACTGTTGTAGGGTGGTATGATCCTCTGTCGACCGGTATCGTCGGCGGATTAACGGTGATGCATGGCTCTGGGAAGTAAGGTTGATTCCAATGACCGGTCGCGGAGGCGGCTTCTAGTGGAGTTGACGGTCCCGAGCACGGCGTCGGGGTCCAGTAGGCAGGAATCTGCCCTGCGTAGCTGACCGGTCCATCAAGTTCCAAGGCCGAGTTATAGTTTGGGGATAGACCTATGGTCTGTGAGTCATAGAGACTAAGCGGGGTGTTGGACGCGGGTGGTACGCCATTATAATTTGAGAAACAAGGTCCGCTGGAAAAATGGTCGACTTTCATAGGAGCTTCGTAGTAGTTTTCGGTGGTAATCATCTGGTTTGAAGGTGCATGAGAAGCTGCAAACGGTACTGCATGGGGAAATGCCCTTAAGTTGTCGAAGCCGGGCTCCAGGTCACAGCCAGAGATGCCTAGCCCAATCGGCGAGAAATTTAGCCCTTGAGAGGTCGTTGCGGAGACTGGAGAAGGGTAGGTAGCTGACGCATCAAAGGTGTGAGTGTCTTCTGGTATGGAGTGGGCCATCAAAGAACGATAGTGCACCGGAATTTGATCCATGATGATCGTTCTACGGGTCTATCGCAAGACTCAGGTAGAAGTCATGCGCAAGGCGAGATCAAGATAATTGAGGGAATGACGGCAGTATAAATAACGAATGCAACAGCTAGAGCCGTTGGTGACAAGTAGCGGCATACATCGAGGGTGGCTGAGGGACGTCAAGCAGGCACAAGGCTATTGGAGACAAGTTTGCGCCGCATCGGTGGTGAAGAGTTGAGTAGGATTGACGCCTCGCCGAACAAGGCAGATTTTCAAAGAGAAGGGGAAGGGGGGGGGGGTGTCTGCAAATGCGGTGGGAACGATAAGTGGGGTGGCAGACTAACGGCCGGGGGGGGGGGGGGGATCCAGATCGATGAGGTCTGTCTGCAAGTTTTTCAGTAGAAGTACCCATGCACCATAGATTTAGCGCCGGAGAAGAGCGACCACAGATGCCCGATGCTCCCTGGGCAAGTGATATGTCATGGGTTCAGGCAGGTCCGTCTTTTCCGGGCTTAGGGTGTCCCTGGAGTCCTCGGATGGAGCAGAGGACGAAGCGCGAGATTGATGAATCAGAGAAATAAATAATACTGAACTCAGGGAGCGAGACGGGAGATTGGCATCGTGCAGGGTAGGGAGGCCAAAAAGAAACCCCCGACCTGCGACTAAACACAACAACGGCGGCTGCAACTTATGGACTTGGGAAAGGCTAACCATCCCATCGATCACCGCCGGACTGGTCTGCCCAACAGCGTCGCGTCCCATGCAATCCCATGCATGAAGGATGACCGTCTCCAGCCATACAGCATCCTCATTTGAGCCCGAAGCTCTGGGTGCTGGCTTGGCGATATACATCGTACTTGAACGCTGTACGCCCTGAGTGTTTCCATACACAGCCCCTCCATGTTGGACTTCCGTCTTCACTTTTTGCCATCTGACTATTGTCGCTTGCCGAACTACCCTTCCGAGGCGTATGTATACCACCGTCGGCTCCACATGTTGCACCCCACAGGTTGAGTAGGGGATCCATGAGCTATGTAATAAACACGGACCCTAAAACAGAGTAGAATCCACAGGTTATTGAAAAAAAAAAAACCAAAAAAAAAAAAAAAAAAAACCACAGATATTCATAAAGTTGAGAAAGCCTCGAAAAACGCCGTAAATCGCTAATTCTAACCAATCTAGTCTTCAAACTCGAGACGTTAGGGTGGCTCCACACTGTCGTGCAGGGGGTCGAGGTCGTGCGTGGCTGTAGGCGCTAGGGCGGTGGCCCCTTCAAGGTTGAGCACGATGACCCCTTTTCTTCTGGATAAAGAAAGTGCATGTCACAAATCGGTTTCATTCGGCACGGTGCTGCGCGGCCGTCCTGGATACGCGCTCCACCTGCGCTCGAAGCTGTTCAATTGCGTCGATCACATCCGCGAGCTGTGCCTGGCCGCCCCGCGCCGAGTCTGGTTCACGCACATCATCCTGCTCCACATCGGTTCGTTCATTTCCAGGGCCTGGGCGTGTTTCGGCTACGCAAGGGTGCTGTGGGTCCTGACATCGTGAGGCACTCGGCTGACCGGCAGGGACATGTCCTGCCATTTGCAATGGAGGGAGACCTGTGGTCCGTCGATTCAGACGGCGCCAGCTGGACTCATAGACCCAGATGAGCATGACAAAGGGAAGGTGAGTTGCGCGCAGGAGGACAATGCGCACGCGACGAACCGTCCCCGCTGAAAGAAACAGTCGCATGGGGCGAATGCAAAATAGCGGGATTAGATTCTTTGTGACATGTGAGCTTTTCGACGTTCCAGAACTTGAACAGAAGCCTTCAAGGTTTCTCGTGGGCGCTAACTGACCAGGGGGGCATGAAATACGTCAGGCGTCGGGAGTTGCTGCTCTCCAGAACGTAGATAGACAATCTACTTAATTAGCGCCACGGGAACTTCTCCGTAGGGCAGTGCGATGATTCTCGTCAATTCGGGAACTCGGTACTCACTGGAAAAGATATTCCTCACGAGCATGAAGCATTACCTAGAATACGATTAGCAACATGTGGTAATTTACGCGCCGCGACCGAACGCACCCCTTCCATGCTCATGCTCATCAGACTGATCAGCGATGAGAGTAATAAAATATTGCTCATCGGAACAAAAATCAACCTGCGATATCGTCAGTGATGGGGCCAAACGTAGAATCTCAAAATTGAATCATATAGAAATGCGTGGCAGTTAATGCGGGGACGACATCAGCCCTAAGAGGAATAGGCTGGAACACCGCAAGATGCCAAACTACTGCAGGCCACCGTCACTTCTCAAAACGTGATCACGGCATTATGCGGTGATTTCTGTCTCGACGTGACACACAAGGGGGAAACTCACATCAAGCCGTAGCCGAAGATCGGGGAGATCTAAAATTTAGCGCGTTAGTCAACTAAACGCGATAGCCAACCATTTCGCCAATCTGCAGGGATCGTGCAGAAACAGCCGCTAGTTGCAGTAGACTTACTTCAGCTGCGGAGTCCTATAGCCAATCAATGCAGCCACCGTCAGTCAAATATGCAGGTCAAGGGAGTAGTGAAGTCACCCACGAGTCCAAGAGCGCTAGATCTGCCTTGCAGTTAGAAAGAAGCGGTCGACAACAAGGGATCTTCACCGCCATACCCAAAAAACACTTTCACTAGCATCCACGACATTTCTTTGAGCGACAAGCGGTCGCGGGCCAGCATCGTAAACGTAGTCAAGAACCCTGCAGTGATCCCGTCCGTTAGTTGTTTCAGGTCTACTGGGCTATGCCATCTCAGCCACTCTCACCGATATACAGGACCATCACTACCGGCAAGAATCTAAAGAAAGCTTTCGTCTGGAAATCTATCAGCCTTGCGGCCCCACAAGCCGGTTTCGAAGTGACACAGTACCATCTCTTTTAATACCGGAATCTGTCATAGCCACAGTCAGAAAAGGCAGGTTTTCAATATAGGTCATACGACTTACGAGACTGCCAAAATAGGAGTTCAGGCTCACGAGGGAGCATATTCTGTGGGTCTTGCGTCAGAATCTGCGAGCTGCGAATTGCATGCCGGTCAAAATGCAGGGCAACCTACCTCGGGACCAAAAATAGAGCCTCAAGGGACAGGATATCGAATGACATATCGAGGATATAGTCATCCCCCCTCGCTAACCCAATGGTCCCTGCGCGTCCCCTGTCAGTCCTAGAATTTGTAGATGACCCACTTGCGCAGTTGAGGATTGGCAAGGCGGACTTCAGAACAGTAAACTCACTCGTAATAATGAAGGAGATTCCGACACCGATAATGCCGAGGTTCCAGAGGCTCCAGAAGTCCATCTGGTAAAACAACATGCCCGCGTCGACCATTCCACTCAGTTCGTCATATGCAAAAGCAGCAATCCACACATCCATCAGTGCCTCAAAGAATCCGAGGCCATTCTGTTTTCTCTCCACAAGGACTGAATAGTACAGAAGCAGGAAGGAAAGGAAGAAGGCTGCTTCGAACAATTTTCGGTACACGGGCACTCTCAACCTAGAATATGGATCCGCCGTTCTGGATGTGCGGGTGAGCCAGCTATCACACAAGTTGCTAAGTCAGTACTAACCTTCTGTTGAACATGTGCGGATTTTTCTTCGAGTTCACGGTAAGTGAATCCCAGAACACAATTTCCCCGTTCCAGATGTCGTTGACCACGCGCTGAACAACCCGCTGGCTCAGGAATCTTTTGGCCTGGGCAATGGCGGCAATTTCCAGTGCATTCAAGCCGAAGAATCGAGAATATCTAACGATACCATGGGCTTCCTCACTGATGCTTTCTCCTCCGGTTTCACTGTTCCGGGGGCATTCTCAAGCACAAGCCGGGAGACAGCAGTCGAAGAGCCAGACAAGAGTGGAGTAATTTCCATTTGCCTCGGTGTCGTTAAACCGGAGAGTCCTCTTCCCGCTTCTACTGAATTTGTAGACCCACGTCGCGGGATCGGTAGTTCTTCTAGCAGAAAGTCGATGGTTTCACGCTGGTCTAAATGGCACAGAAACTGCCAGGCAACGAATTCACAGGCCGAGCCTCGACTTTCATTGAGTCCCCAATCGTCCTCGGGGGCATTGGTAAAGTCCCATTTCAAGATCCTGTGTCACCTAGTCAGCCTCGTTCTTTTTCAGATGAGCTGGACATGGCTTACATCAACGCAACAATAATAAATGGGTTGTGGCTATCCTCGGCCAGGGTGTGAACCAGCTGTCGCAGACGTTGCCCTCGGGATCCATATCTCATTTGCTCAAATGAGTATGCCATGTCACCCACGGCCAGACTGATGAAACTGCTCACGTAGATTAATGTCGGTCAGATTTGGATATCTTGGAGTGCAGGAGATACCTAGACAACTTGGGTATTACTTCGAACAGAGGCTCATCTGTGCCAATGTTGGGAATGACAACGTGGTCCATGGTATTTGAATCCGTAGAGCGCGTATGCAGGCTGGACTTGGCGGAATGCAAACTGTGGAGTTCGGCTAGAGGCGAGCCCATGTCCAAGATGTAGAACCGAAACTCCCAAGAAAGTCCACGTGAGTCGGTTGATCAGATATTGACTGATCGATCTTTTCACTCTGTATGGTAGTGCCTCACCCCTGCGTTCTTTACCGTTCCCTTGGCGCGCTCTTTGCCGTTCCCTTGGCCGCCAGGGTGTATCCTGGAATCCAAGCGGAACTTAATACCGACACATGAACATCGTAGACGAGAATAGAGTAACAGATTCAATGCATCAGATTTTCCGAACCAAATTAACAATGATCAAGTGTAGGTGTTCTAGAAAAGAAGACCAAGCTCAAAGATGTTGACATCACTCACCGCCTATCCATCACGTGCGTACACGTCAAGTGACCGCAACCTCCGCTTATCAACTTATCGATCGTTTCATCTCCCTCTAATAAACTTGGGAGATGACGTCCGGGCAAAAACATGGGCCAAGGTTACTCCCTCACTACCCTGTCCGCGGGGTCAGCAGGGATCGATGTGCCCGAACTTTCAGATCTGGTGTATGAGAAGTCCATGGGTGGAGGCCGGTTTATGAAGAGCATCCGCGCGCGACAACAGAATGGCTTGGTCTTCGTGAAGGTCATTATGAAACCATACCCGTCGATGCAACTGGAGCAATACGTGAAATCCATAATCAGTATGCGATCTTTACTCAAAGCGCTCTTAATGATCAAGCTAACCATACCATCACAGGGGAACGCAAGCTCCTGTCGGACGTGCCCAATGCATTGAGCTACGAGAGGATTCTAGAGACCGGTACTAGTGGTTATCTAGTTCGCCAGTATATCCACAGCTCTTTGTACGATCGGATGAGGTATGTTCACGTATGTTGACATCAGATAAACCAGAACTGACGGACGACTACACAGCACTCGACCATTTTTAGAGGAGATTGAAAAGAAATGGATCGCATTCCAACTTTTGTGTGCACTGCGTGACTGCCATTCACTGGACATCTTCCATGGTGATATAAAGACCGAAAACGTTCTTGTCACGTCATGGAACTGGCTATATCTCTCCGACTTTTCTTCATCATTTAAGCCTACTTTTCTACCAGAAGATAACCCAGCCGATTTCTCCTTCTATTTCGATATCTCAGGACGACGTACATGCTACCTAGCGCCAGAGCGATTTCTTGAAGCTGGAGAAGAGCCTGGAAACCGTCATGTCAACTGGGCGATGGATATTTTCAGTGCCGGCTGCGTGATTGCAGAACTCTTTCTCGAGTCGCCGATTTTCACACTCAGTCAGATGTACAAATATCGCAAGGGCGAATACAGTCCGGAGCACAGCCAGTTGGCGAAGATTGAAGACCCGGAGATCCGGGAGCTGATCTTGCACATGATTCAGTTGGACCCAGAATCTAGATATTCTGCTGAGGAGTATCTGAATTTCTGGAAGAACAAAGCTTTCCCCGAATACTTTTACAGCTTTCTTCATCAATATATGTCCCTCATGACGGATCCATCATCAGGGAGAACGAAGGTGGACGCTGAATCCACCAACCGAGGTGAAACGGACGATAGAATTGAGCGAGTCTGCTTCGACTTTGACAAAATAACCTATTTCCTTGGCTCGACATCCCGAGGCTCTCGAGAAGCATCTCAGGCCAGTGACTCCCGACTCACTGGAGACATTCTTCCGGTAAAACTCGACCTACCTAATGGTGGAAACCAGATGCCGGGGCTGTCATCACAGTCAGACGACGGCGTTTTGATCTTTTTAACACTGGTTGTATCAAATCTTCGGACCACAGCGAAGGCTTCGGCTCGAATGAAAGCCTGCGATATTCTCCTAGCCTTTGCGGAACGGTTATCGGACGAGGCAAAGCTCGATCGCGTTCTCCCTTACATTATGATTCTATTAGCGGACCGGATAGATGCCGTCAAGGTCGCCGCAATTCGCACACTAGCCCAATTACTGGACATGGTTCATGTGGTTTCTCCGCTAAACGCCTATCTTTTCCCCGAATACATCTTCCCGAGGCTTCAATCATTCGTCATCTCGTCCAAACACAATCCGAGCCCATTGGTCCGTGCGGCATATGCCTCATGCATTGCATCCCTAGCACAGTCATCTCTCCGGTTCTTAGACATGATCCAAGCATTGCGTTCCGATTCGCGTTTGACGGCGCTGATTCCTGCCGGCTTAGAATCACAATGGACTGAGGATGCCACATATCGTACTCTTTATGATATTGCTAAGGGTGATCTACTAGCGTATTTTGAGGTTCACACCAAAGCTCTTCTCACAGATACGGATGCTTCCGTTCGTCGAGCCTTCCTAGGATCCGTGTCCAGTCTCTGTGTGTTTTTTGGCAACATCAAAACAAACGAGGTCATCTTGAGCCATCTGAACACGTACCTAAATGATCGGGACTGGATCTTGAAATGTGCTTTCTTCGAAGCTGTGGTTGGTGTCGCTGCATACGTCGGAAGCATCAGCCTGGAGCAGTACATTCTTCCTCTAATGCTCCAATCTATGACTGAGCCCGAAGAGTTCGTCGTGGAAAAGGTGATTCGCTCCCTTGCAGCCATGGCTGACCTTGGACTTTTCCAACGGTCTACGACTTGGAATCTACTCTTTATCACTGTCAACTTCTTAGTGCACCCAAACATCTGGATCAGGGAGGCTACTGTGAATTTTGTGGTCAAGACCACCAAGTTTATGTCAAAAGCGGACATCTTTTCGATTCTGACGCCTCTCATCCGACCTTTCCTGAAAGTCAAGATCATTAACTTTTCCGAGGCGGATCTTCTAGATGCCCTTAAACGACCAATGCCCAGAAACATCTATGACATGGCTTTTCTTTGGGCAATAAAAGCCGACAGAGGGCTCTTCTGGGACCCGTCGAGCTCCCAGGGAGCATTCAGTCTTCCGGAGCCGGGCAGTCATAGTTCTGGTATGGGACTAACTCCCGTTTCCCTACTAGGCGCTCAGAAGAACGACGAAGATGAGCAATGGCTCTCCAAACTGCGGAACCTCGGCATGAGCCCAGAAGATGAGCTCAAGCTTTTTGCACTCCGAGACTACATTTCTGGAGTCTCGCTTCGCCAATCAAGAGATCTCGATACCGGTCCATCTATGCCGTTGAACGATATTATCAGTCTATCGCAGCATGGGGTCACGCCTCAAACAGTTTTCTTCGACAAGAATCTGAATGAAAGGCCACGAGACTCTCCTGTACATCGAACTGAAGGTCATGTTGTTGATGATAATAAGCCGAAAACGATCGCGGATGCGCTACTCGATGCCTCCACAACAATCGAGCGAGGCCCGGGCGCTCATCGCAAACATGCTAGAGCTAGAAGCCAACTTCATAAAGAATTGGAGATCCCACGTCCAGGTCGCCTTGATCACATTGGGGTCGATTCTTCGTCTGCATCTCCTGCTGCATCGTCCCCTGCTGGTCCTGGATCTCGCCCAATGTCTCCCCGGGGCTCTGATGTTGATCAGGATCGTGTTCCTGCCAGTCACCTGTTGAGCTCCGGTCAAGATAGCTTGTCAACAACCCCCACCAATACCGATAATCTTTCTCTCAGAGGCGACAAAGTCCATCGAAAGTCAAGCGCAATCAACCTCCTCGGTCGCAACGAGCCTACCAAGACATACGCGGAAACCGGCACAAGCTCGGCGAATGCGTTTGGAAAGGTGGATGCACCCATGCATCGTGGAGGGACTCCTCAACCATCGCCTCTCTCTCAGGCTTACGAACGCAAGTTGGTCCAGGCGCCCGCGCGGCGATATCATGCCAATCATTCATACGCAGGTGATGATCCCGCGGTTTTACAGCTACTGGATAACGTTTTTGCGGAGAACTACCCGACCGACCTATTTGACTTGGGCCCGTATGTCAAGGAGCTGGATCCTCGACTGCCAATCCGCCAACCTAATAGCCAAGATCCCACGAAGATGTGGAGGCCGGAAGGACATCTGGTAGCCACCTTTGGTGAGCATAGCGGCCCGGTGAACCGTATTGCTGTGGCCCCGGACCATTCTTTCTTTGTTACAGCATCCGATGATAGCACCGTCAAGATCTGGGATACGACTCGGCTTGAGCGAAATTTGACCCCTCGCTCCCGCCAGACCCATCGTCATGCTTCTGGGGCACGGGTGAAGGCATTGACGTTTGTCGAGAATACGTACACTTTCATCAGCGGTGCTACCGATGGGAGCATTCATGCAGTCCGAGTTGACTACCAAAAGGTCAACGAAACTGCCCGGTATGGAAAACTCCAAATCGTGCGGGAATACCAGCTCCCGACTGCCGAGAACGGATTGCCCGAATATGCTGTCTGGGTGGAACACTTCCGGGATGAGGGCCAGTCAACGCTACTGGTTGCCACCAATACCTGCCGAATCATCGCGCTGGACATGAAAACCATGATGCCCATCTACACCCTTGAAAACCCAGTCCACCACGGAATTCCAACCACCTTTTGTTGTGACCGTCGGCACACATGGCTGCTGGTAGGAACGACTCATGGTATCATGGATCTTTGGGATCTCCGTTTCCGTGTACGATTGAGGGCATGGGGCCTTCCAGGCTGGGGGTATGTCCACCGAATCCAGCTGCACCCGCTTAAGCCAAGAGGACGCTGGGTCTGCGTGTCCAGTGGCGGCTCCCGCGGTAATCAAATCACCGCGTGGGATATTGAGAAATTCCGCTGTCGCGAGGTCTATCAGATGGCACCACAGAGTCTCAACGACGTCACTTCTGGTGCCGCACAGCGGGGCTCCTCTCGACCTGTCGCTCCTCGTGGACAACGTCTCAATGTCAAAGATTTCGAGGCATGGTCCGTTGATGATGATCGACCGGAGGGTATGCTTCGACGATTTGCCAACGCTCCCGCTGCGGCTGGAATGGGCGCTATCCCCGAAAGCAACGGCTCCGCGGCTCCTAACCACTCATCCGGTGATCAGCTCGGGACATGGGCATTTGCCGCTGGTCTCAACCCTCCGGACGACGTTAAAGCGAACAGCAGCAAATGCGGGTTCATTATCTCGGCGGGATGCGACCGGAAAATTCGATTCTGGGACCTTGCACGCCCAGAGGCCAGCATGATCGTCAGTGGTGGAGACTCAATAGGCAAGCCGACCTACGAAATGGCATCGATTGCAGCCAACATCCAAGTCACCCTGGAACACCAGCCTTCGACTCCAGCCACCACTAGCAATGCTGGTAACGCCAAGAAGGGTACCAGTCCACGCCCCCCCTCGCAGTACTGTCATTAGTCTTCAGCAGCAACAGCTTTTGAAGAGTCATCTGGACATTATTCAGGACGTTGTGGTGCTGCGGCAGCCTTACGGGATGATTGTGAGTGTTGACCGCGCCGGAATGGTCTACGTCTTCCGGTAAGGAGTGTGTGACTAGCGTTACTTGTTTTTCCTTATCGGGGTGATTCATGGGCCGTGGAGCAATAGAATACCCATAAACTGGATGGAACCAATTCCTATGTTTCTTCATAGTCGGTACCAACTGTTTGTCAACCATGTAATGATAGAAATAACGGGTACGCAACCGTTCTACGACCCCACGTTCAAATACGCTTAAGAACCGAATGCCTCTGTAGATGTGGGACAAAGTCGCCTAAAAATAAGCCAGCCAGAAAAGAGTAGCATCGGGTAAGTTACTTAGCACAGATCAAAGATCAATAGATACCTCACAGATGACAAATGCGATTTTGAGGGGTGTGCGGGCGCACCCATTACGGGAGTTGTCCGAGACGTCATTCAACTTGAAGTATTCAAACGTTGTTCGCACCAATTGACTATTGCCCAGGTGTGATCACTCCGTGCATTCAGTACCGTGGAACTATGTATGTTGCAGGGAATGCAGATTTGGCTATCTAGGCTTGAACATTTAATGCTGAACAAAGAAATAGCCCGACTCGACGAATCGATAGCTCTCGGATATATTTGTGAGTCGGGAGTCAACCCCTCACGACTTGGGAAACCTTGTTTATTTTTGACTTTGGTACCTCGCCCCAGGCTCAAATGATCAAATGATCAATTTTAGACCCGAAGTCACCATCGTTGACTTCCCGTTCCATTCTACATAGCTAGGTAGTACTTACTGCTATTCTGAAGCTCTACGAGGGCAGGACACCGGGGTCAGCTCACGGGGACCTTAGCTAAGCTCAGTCCCGAGTGGAGAAGGGTCAAAGTTAGAGTGATTCCGGAAGTACTCGGTACTTCTAAGACATATGGGGTGCAGCGCGACGGCCGAAGTAGTGGATACCTCTGCAGGTACAAGCTGGGCTGTGGAGACGGACGACGCCGCTGTTTCGGATTGCTGGATCGGTGGTTGATCAGCGGCCCCAGCTTCGACTTCCTTGCTCTTTCGCGATTCTGTTCTTTTGGTTAGTCCCCTGTTCGCCCCCTGCCCTGCAGCTTGGGCCAGAAGACATGCAGCTGCATGTTACTGATCGGATCGATTGGCCCCCATGGTTTGCTCAGATGCGAGGTTGGAAGAGCACTGAAATCTCTGCAATCGTTGCAATCGTTGCAACAATTGCAATCTCTCGTGATTCATAACCCCATCCCTGTCTTGCATTCGGTAGGGATCCTCGTCTTGTACCCTACGAATGACAGCCCTTGGGATCCAGGTTGCCCCCAGAGGGGATTGGTCCGATAGGCCATCTCGATCTCCGTGAACCTCAGACGGCTCGTAGGTTTTTTTGGGGGTGGTTTGACATGGGGTGGAGATACCTAGAGGACTGAGAGAACGGAGATTCCGTACTTTGAGTCCGAATGGATGATCCTTCACATTTCAGGGGTCATCAACCTTACGAACACACGGACCATGATAAATCAAAAATCCTCCCCCAAAAAACAAATCAGTAAAATACGTGGGTCTGCAGCCTTCGCACTCGTGTCAACACGGGACAAACAACGGCTCGAGACGCATCTCGAACCCGAGGGAACCATGGCCCATCAGACGATTGTCCAGTTGCGCATTCGCTTCCATATCATGGATCTCGATCGGCGGGTGCCCACTCGATCGTACCTCTCTCTCGCCACGTCCGACAATGTCCATTGTCGCGTCGTGGGCGCTTGGGACTCCTCACTTCTGTGAGCAGTGGTGAGACAACTGGTCTGTAGATGTAACCCAGTGCACTGCAGGCCCTCGGTCGATGACAGTGGCAAGGAGTGAAATGAGTGAAATGTTAAGAATTGGACCGTGAGCAGACCCAGCGCCATTCCATTCTGACCTATCGATCGTGGGGATGAAACGACACGCATGAAACGGATTGGATAGATCGCTTTCGACCGAGGGTTTGGTGTTCGGTGTGGGTGTCAGGGTGCGGACAGTATTAGTATCAGGATCAGGATCAAGATCCGTTACCAAAGTACTCCGCACCGAGACACATTCCTCAGCATCTACAGTACAGCGCAGCGCAGGACAGGACAAGAGACCAAGATCCTCCCCCTAGCAGGGATCAATTCCAATTTCCCAAAAATCTCCGTCGAAATTTAATTAACGGACCGGGACCAAGTGGAGACCTTCTGCCCGCTCCATCTTGAGTGTTCGTTAGTCCCCGAACCATCCCCCTTTGGTTTAGTCTCGACCTTCTCCTATTCTTCTCTCTTCCCCCCCCTAAACTTCAAACCCTTTCAACCTTCGATAGTGGACACTCTCTACCGGCCTGGGGCTTCTGACACTCCCTATTATCCAACTTCGGCCTCAATCGTTTTCTCGTTCTTTGATTGCTCTATTTTTCTATAGACCCGGCACTCCAGCAGTGCAGAGGTTCCCTCATCCCCGAGGCCCGAACCCTACTGTACACCCGACATATATCGAATTCCCGCCACAATGGGACCATCTTTGAGAGATCACTCGTCCTTTGTCCGGCCCGCCACTCGGGACCGGCCTGCGACTCGCGGCGAAGGGGAAAATTCGCTGGTCGTCCCTAGCCGCACGTCGTCGCTGCACTCCCGCATCACGCAACCTATTCCTTCTTCGCTCAGCACCAAGCCCGCTCAGCGGACTCCTAAAACTCTTACTCATGCATACATGGTCTGCGGTGTCGGCCGTGAACCTTCACAATGGGTCAAGGCACCTGCTCCCGACCAGGGCAAGATTGGCCACATGAAAGGTGCCGTCGGCCAATTCTGGCTCCCCGAGATTCTGGGCAGCAGCCCCCGGTTAGAACAGGACAATGAAATCGCGAGATCCTTGCACTCGGCCATGAGGGTAAGCTTTGAAACAGTGGTGGAAATGGCACGAGAGGACTAATGAATCGATATATAGGCTTGCTTCCCCCACGACGTAGAAATCTGCACCGGAAAGAGCCAGCCCCACTGTGCTCACCACGCCTTCGTCCTTCAGCAGGACTCTTCTCATACTCTGTACGGTATCGCGCTGCGCGTTTGGTCCCGTGCCGACGAGAAGCGTGCCGAAACCATCCGCGAGCTTCGCAAGAAGACCGAGCCCGACTTTTACGACAACCCCGATGAGACCTACTGGATCCCTTATTGCTTGAGTTTCCTGTCCCGCTACCCTCTATACGACCTCTTAGGCGACTACCTTCGGGGCATGTGGATCCACTGGAACAAGGCCACCAACCTCTTCCATGCCGAGGAGGTTTCTCGCATCCTGAGCTTCCCAGCTCCTCGCCTTAATGATTTGGTCCGGATTGATATGAAGGACTATGCCCTCTGCTACCAATTCCCATCATCACCCACCGGCTTCCAAAACTTCTCCATGTGGCCCCTTTTCAACTGTCTGTCCATTCCCAACATCGTCGGTGTCGTCGAGGCCGCTGTGTCGCCCACTCGCCGGATTATCTTCGTCAGTCACTACCCGGCTATGCTGACCGTGGCTTCTGAGACTGTTCGCTACTGCGTGCGTGTCTACGAGTGGAGCGGTCTGTATGTGCCCGTTGTGCACGCCCGCCACGTGAAGGATCTTGTCCAGGAGCCCGGCCCTTATATCCTGGGTATCACGGCCGAGTGCCGAACTCTCTTCAACGCTCCCTCCGATGCCCTGGTCGTTGACTTGGACCGCAACTTTGTTCTGACCTCCAGCCCTCCCAACGTTCTTAACCAGGGCCAGCGCACCAAGTTTATTACCCGTTTGACACAAGCCTTGAACGGCGATGTGTCTCCCTCCGGTGTTCCCACTCATCTGCGCTCCGCCTACGCCGGTGGCAAGCTGATCCCCGCCGGTCAAATTATTGTCATGCGCGGCGAGGTCGAGAGTGTTCAGGAGCCTCAGTGGTGGAACCAGGATGCCGTTATGGGTGTCATGGACCACGTCTGCGAGAAGCTTGGCCGCAACACCGGCATGAAGGCCATCTTCGGTGGCTCTGTCAAGAAGCCTCTGATGACCAAGGTCTCGATGCGTCACCTGAACGAGATCGTCCGCGAGCGCAACCAGTACTCTCGGGATGCCATGGAGGCTTGGCAGGATTTCATCAACCTCAAGGGCCGTATGGACACCGAGCTCAGCAAGGTTACCAAACGCAACAACTTCCTTGTCGAGGAGCTCGAGACCTGGAAGCAGCAGTTCCTCAAGTTCCAGGCCTTTGCTGAGCAGCTCACCAAGGAGACCTCCGAACTCAAGGTCAAGATCGAGAACCATAAGCGCGAGAGCCGTCGCCTTACTGGTCTTATTGACCAGCAGAAGGATGACGTTGCTCGTCTCACCCTTCGTCTGTCCGGTACCGAGAAGCAGCGTGATGATGCTCTCGAGGCTCTAGTCCTTCAGCAGGAGATTGCCGAAGAGCTCGAGCGCGAGCGCAAGCGCAATCAGAAGGAGCTCTCTGCTCTTAGCCACACTAACGCGACACTCGGTCGCCAGCGTGACGATGCTCAGCGTGTCGTTCTGCACCTGCGTAGCCTCATTTGCGGCCAGAGCCACCACATGGAGCACATTGTGCGCTCTATTGGTAGCAGTTCCGAGATTACTGAGATGGTCGAGCAGGGTTACGAAGTCGCCCCCGAAGAGTCTATCGAGGACAAGTCAGAGGTTGCAAAGGAGATATCAGCGGGCAAGAGCAGCACAAGCAAATCGGTAAATGATATGAACCCCGCGCTCGAACAGCACCTGCTGAACCTTGGAAAGAACCACAAGTCCGCTGCTCGTCTGAGTATGTCCGACGTGGCGGATCGTTACCTTCAGGACAAGACCGATGCCATCGCGAACATCATCCGCAGCATCAGCGACCAATGCGCCGCCGCCGTCGAAGGTCTGCATCTCGCCCAGGATGCCGAGGATGAGGAGGCCGAGGCCTCGAAGATCTCGTCCACCCACAACTCTCCCCGTCTGGGATCCGAATACGAGAGCCAGGACGGTCGTACCACCCGCGCCACCAGTGAAGTGAGCGACGTCGATAACAGCTCCCTGCACCCGGAAAACCGCCACTCCAGCATCCCTCCCACCCCAGACCTCATTCACAACCGCTCCAGCACATCCATGTCTATGGTCAGCAGCTCAACCTTCCCCGAGCGTTCGAGCCAGCAGTACGGACCTGGTGACATCCCGACCCGCATCGTGGAGGATGACGACGAGCACGCCCACGACTCTGGCGATGACCAGCAAACCGAGACTGGCACTCTGTCCAAGCAGGCCAGTGAGGATCTCATGCGGCCCAACACTGCCCGTGTGGTCTCGTGATTTGGTTCCATCACTCCTTCAAGGATGATTGCAACGCTTGACTGAGACGACCCTGTTTTTTTTTTTTTTGCCTTTTCTTTGGCGTGGTCTTACCTTCTTCTGATTGGCGCCGAGAGAGTTTTCGGCCCAGCATTGTTTTGTTTCGCTTCGTCGTGTCGAATATTTTGATACACCTATTATATCCATCCGCCTTGAATCCTCATCTTCTTGTCTATTGATTTTGCGGCTTTATTTCCAACAGGTGTTCTTTTTGTGTTACCTGGGAATCTGTTACTTTGTGTCGTACCTTCTGGGATGGACGACTCTCTTGTCTGCTTTCCGCTCCTTGTCCTCGGCCTTTACTTCAAAATTTGGCGTGAGAAGGAGCTATACTCTGCACTCTTACTCCTGCACCAAGAACCAGCAGGCTTTTCTTATATTGTGCCACACTCCCTATTTCCTTTTGTCCGCAATCGTCGATCTGGACTCACTCGATTGCCTATGGGATTCCATCCCTACTGTATTTAAAAATGGACTCTATAATTGCTTTACTCCGTGTCAACACTGTAGACGTTGCTTGCTTTGTAGATGATAGACCCGCGTTATGCTAGATTTGGAATATGTACATGTCAATAAGCAAGACATCACATTATGCAAGCTTCCCAGGAACAACGGGGTGCCCGGCGCTCAGTCCGCCACAAACGGCCCAGGCCTGACCATTAACGTAGCTGCTCTCATCACTACCCAAGAACAAGGCCACACGTGCAACCTCATCGGCTACAGCACCCCGCTGTGTGGGGTTCAACTGTCCGATCTTGCGCTGCGTGCCGCGCTTCCGAGCATGGTCGAAGACTGCCTGCGTCATACCCGTCTCGATCAGACCAGGGCAGATGGCATTGATTCGAATACCAGTACCGGCCAGCTGATATGAAACGGTCTGCGCAATAGACACAACTGCAGCCTTAGACGCAGAATAATCTGTCGAGCCAGCGTTAGAGCGCAGTCCAGCCACCGATGCAGTGCAAATAATAGAGCCACCGGGATACGGCTTCGCTTCCGAGGTCAATTTCATCGCCGGAGCGGCATGCTTGGCAGCCAGGAAAGGACTGTCGAACATATTAGTTTGCATCTTGCAATGTGAGAAAAGAAGCTTACCCCAATGCATTAACCTTCATAGTCTTCATGAATCCATCACCGTCAGTCTCGGTGAACATCTTCTGCTGGCCGCTAATACCGGCATTGGCGAAGAAGATATCCAGCCGGCCGTATTTGGCAACCGCTTCGTCGATAACAGCCGTCAGGGCCTTTTCATCGGCAGCATCAAATTGTCGCACATGCACATCCACACCTGGGTACAGAGACTCGATCTCACGCTTGTGTGTTGCGAGATGCGAGTCGTCGAAGTCACAGATGTAGACGGCTTTGGCGCCGTTGTGCGCGAATTGATGGGCGCTGGCACGGCCAATTCCATTGGGAGAGTTTGCTCCTATATGAGGCTTAGTATTCTTAGTTCTGAAGAGCTTTGGCGCACTCTGTAGAGCTTACCGGTGACAATTACCACCTTGTCTTTTATCCGACTATACCGAGGTTAACTTTAGTCTTTCATAGCCATTGAGAAGGTAGCTTCAATAATGTATGGCTTTCCAAATGACGTTCCGTGGAGAAAGCACTGGATATTACTCACGGGCCTACAGAGTCTGAGGCAATATGCCGAATCTTGGGAATACCCTCAAAAGTGCCTTCATCGGGGATGCCCTCGACAAGCTGTTTGCTGAGGGCTTGGAGGCGCTGCCGAGCTGCCGCAGACATGATGATATCAGGGAAAGCTGAGATTTGAATATGAGAAGAAAATAGTTGTTCGATGCTCAGATTAGAGGTTGATCGAGATTGACCAAGGTAAAGTAGCAAGTGTAAGACCAAAGAAGTAGGGAACCCTCCGCACCTTCCCCACTCGGTCGGTTACTTTGCGGAGAGCCGAGGCTGAGATCAGGTGACTTTTCATAGCTCTGTATTAAGGTCACATGATGTATAGCTCTATCATCACGTGATAGCGTATCACGTCATGTGCCGATGCTTGTTTTGGATGTGAGGCCTTAGCTTGTGTCAGACTTCAAACCCTCTTTCTGCCCCGTCTTCAGCGTGCGCTTTTTTTTTCAGGCCGCAGTCATACCTCCCCTGTGCTGTTGGCTATCACCGTTGTCACCGTTGCGACCCTTGACGCCGATCTCCCTTCATTCTCAAGGTCCACACAGATCGTCTAGGATCGCCAAAAACGCGCGACAAAAGGAAGAAACGCCCTGTTGCAAGGTTTGCTCCTTTCTACACCAACTTCCAGTCGAATCTTCTCGAAAATCTACGCCTGCCAGTGAAACGAAGCATTCATGAAGTCCGTAACCGCCCATTCCGACGTCTATGCCATCTACCAGTCATTGAGTCATGGCCGAGCCCGATCCTCATCCCCAGCGACGGTCTTCCTCCCAGGCCTCGTCCGCGTCCAGCAGGAGCCAAAAGGCTAGAACACTTCGCATAAAAGGCCAGAAACGAAACTCGGCTTCTTCTCATGCGCCCACCGATCTCACCTCGTTCCCCTCGCTTTCCCCGCCTGATCACGCCCCCACTTTGACCGGCGGGTTGACAAGTACGTTGATGACGGGAAATGGCGTGGATGGGGCCTCAGATACTGGTCGTGGGCGTAAAGCCACTTTGGCTAGGCTTACCACCGGTGTGTCTCACAAATCAGGTCGGGCCGCCTTATTCGAGGATTCCGCCCCGCTACGCGACATCCCAGGAGCCCTACATTTGGCGGATGATGCCCACATTGAGCGCCTGATTTCGAGCACCGGTGCCGTGAAGATTGTCAGACAGTATGCGCGGGATCTGGCTCAGCGGGATGCTGAGATCTCAGCTCTGCGGCAACGCGCTGATGCAAGGGAGCGAGAGCTCAAGCGGATGCTTCGAGAAGTGTCTGTATCAAGCCAGGATGTTGAGCGTCGCCTATACCAGGTAGAGAATCATCCGGAGGACCGCAACTCGGACGGAGAGAGCAGCCACAGTGGCGGGAATTCCGCGGGGCTGGATGGTCTCATGTCCCAGGCTATGACAGATGCAGTTGGATCTCAACCCGATGCAGATAACCCAGATCTCCAAGCTACTATTCGTGCTCAGCGATCGGAAAACGAAGCTCGCATCGAGGGATTTAGCACCGAATCAAGCAACAATCGAAAGCGAACGGGATCATTGCGCGGCTGGGGTGACTACTTCTTCGGTGGTTCGGCCAATGCGAGTCGGAAGACCAGTCGTGCCAGCAGTGTCATGAGTGATATGCAGGGCATCGAAGAGGAAGGTGGCGAACGTCCTCGGTTACCCAGCAACCCCGCTGTCCGTCGCAAGGCTCTTGACGAACAGCTTTTCCAGCCTCCGGGCATCTCCGCGAGTGAAGCGAAACGCATTGCCGGCGGCTCTACGAATGGCGACGACCATTCAAGTGTTCATTCACGGAAATCATCACGCTCACTCGGGTCTTGGACAGTCAAATTGTTTGCCGGTAATACACAGACGCCAAAGGAGGCCAGCGATTCCGAGGCCAGTCGCAGCAAGTCTGACAATCCAGACAAATCCATTACCCAGCCGGGCACTCCAAAGAGCGGGATGTCTGCTGTTGCTGCATTGAAGAAGATCAATGGCAACACCGTGGTTCCACCTGGACGTACAGCCAGTAGGGGCAGTGGGACGGTCAGAATAAATCCGGCCGCACGTAGGACTGCAGCAGGAAGCGTGTCACAAGGTGCCCCCGCTGAGTCCACAGATCGAACCGCGACCAATCTTGGCCCCGTAGAAATGGATGCCATCTTGCCTGTCGAATCTCGGCCTCCGACTCTCGCCCCAATCTACAACAATTCTCAGTCCGGTGAATTCCTCACCGATCGGTTTGGTTTCATCTATGATCAGCGCCGGAAGAGACGACAGAGGGAGGCTACCTCGGGGAAGCCGGTCCGATCTCGTTTAAGCATTGCCGAGACTCTTGGAAACCTCCGGAGCGAAGCATCGGACGGGGAAGATGATCAGGCCGACTCTCAAGAGACGCCTCACACACCGGGGTCCCCTCCTGGCTCTCCTGACGACCCCGAAAGTGGCGCTGTTAGTCTTCGCGGCTGGCAGGACTATCTGAGGTTACCATCTCGTCCAACAGAACTCCTGTCGCATACTCCATCTGCGGCCCCGATTGTTTCTCTGACCAATGCCGAGGATAGTCGCCCTCACAGTTCGTCTATCTCAACTGAAAAAGGACTCTCTGTCAGTTCGAGCCCACAGCCATCGGCATCCACGTCGGCCATCAACGCAGAAAATCCTGAGTTTGCTGGAGGACTTACGGAAGAGCCTACCGCTATTTCTACGAAAATCAACTCTGCCGAGGTCGAGCCAGTTAAGCTACTGCTGGAGCAACTGACTGATCTCCATGATACACTCCAGCGCGATCGCACCGTCCGTTGGAACGAGTTCCTTCGCAAAGTGCGCGCCGAGCGCAGAAAAGAAGGTGAAGCCGCAGCTGCAGCAGCCACGTCAACGGATCGATCCCTCACTGCAGTGGACACACCTGAAGCAACTCTCGCTGATGGTGAGGTTATTGGCATCGCTGGTCTGGGCAATAAAGGCAAGGTTGGCCGCAACAAGTGGCGAGAGTTTCGATCGCTTGTTCTCGGCGGTATCCCCGTTGCACTCCGTGCCAAGGTGTGGTCTGAGTGCAGTGGTGCATCTGCGATGCGTATCCCTGGATACTATGGTGATCTGGTGCGGGGAGTGGGTGGAACCGAACCTGATGCTTCGGTAATTGCGCAGATCGACATGGACATTCGTCGCACCCTTACCGACAATGTGTTTTTCCGCAAAGGCCCCGGTGTTGATAAACTTAGGGAGGTCCTCCTGGCGTATTCACGTCGTAACGAAGAAGTGGGATACTGCCAGGGGATGAACCTCATCGCAGCATCACTTTTACTCATTATGCCGACGGCCGAGGATGCCTTCTGGATTTTGACTTCCATGATCGAGATCATTCTGCCTCAACATTACTATGACCATGGACTCTTGGCATCTCGTGCCGACCAGGTGGTGCTGCGCCAGTACATCTCCGAGCTTCTTCCCAAACTCTCGGCGCACCTTGAGGATCTGGGCGTCGAACTGGAGGCTCTTACGTTCCAGTGGTTCCTTTCCGTATTCACGGATTGCCTTTCCGCGGAAGCGTTATACCGAGTGTGGGATGTGGTGCTGTGTCTCAATGTCACCAGTGTAGTTCCCAATGGCCCGGGCCCGACCGTCTCTTCTGCCTCCAGCGTTAAAGACGGCACTGACAAAGCAACTCCAGCCTCCGAGGAAAGCGCGTCCGGCAGTGGAGGCGGAAGTACGTTCCTCTTCCAGGTCGCTCTCGCCCTGCTTAAGCTCAACGAGCCGCAACTGCTCACGACCTGCTCCACCCCGGCTGCTCTCTATACGTATATCAACCACCAGATGACCAACCACGCTATCAGCATCGACGGGTTGATCCAAGCAAGCGAGGCATTGCGTAACATGGTCCGCCGCGAAGATGTTGTCTCTCGCCGCGCCGTCGCCCTCCGAGAAATGCGCGAATTCAGCGGGGGGCACAACTAGATTTATCTCAAGTGGTCTTCGGTCCACAGTGATGATCATTCACAATGTTCTTTTGTTCTTTCTTTTCTCTTCACATTAGAGCTTGACGATGCCAACATGACGAGCATTGGGCAGGGAGTTCTGGATTTTTTGATTCGTTGATATCCTACCGGCATTCATTCCTTGGGCGCTATTTTCCTTCTGATTTTGCTTCTCAGCCAGACATTTGACTTGGGCCTGTCTCTGGCCGTTTCTCATACTCCCGCGCAGCATTTCGAGATACCCCTAACTCTTACCTGGGATCGTTAGATTTTAAAAATAGCATTTTCTGTCAGAATGTCGGTTTTCTATTATGCTATGTTGAAAGCTCTGTTTCAAAACATCTCTATATGCTTCCGACAGAGAACCGACTCCAGCTCCGGATGCGAGCTCCATATATCATGAACAAGATAGGCGAGACCATAATTACTGCCGATAAACCGGCTAACAGCGTGGCCGACCAGTTGATGCCCAAGCTGTTGTACATGGGCCTCTCAAACAGAGGAAACGTGGCCGACGCCATGGAGCGGACCATGACATGGATACTGATTGCGGACACAGTGTTGAGTAGATAGACATCCACAATGAACACGATACCCGAGATGAAGATAAGCTGCAGTGCCAGCCCAATGACAAAACACGATATGACCTGACATGACCAGTGAGCATTGCCACTCCATCCAAACCACAGAAAAGCCGGCGGAAGTAGCACCGCGCCGAAGATCATAGGCGGCAGTCGATGTTCCGGGGTGATGCGAGGTGGTCGGGGAGATTCATCGACCTTTTCGGTCTGAGAAGCATCCCATCGCTTCTTGTACCAGGTCATGGTGAAGAGTGAAAAAAGTCCCACTGCTGCCACGATACCCAAGCTGACGGCGATGAATGGGAGACTTGCAATGGGCGTGCTCCAGCCTCTGTTTTCAAAGGCCTTGGGGAAAAGCTGATATGAAAGGTACAACGAGCCGTAGACAAGCGTCAAGTAGACTGTCATCACGATGAGGATGGGCTCCCGCACCAACATGCGCACTGGCTTGGTGCAGTATTTGCGCAGCAATACCTTCATATCCGTTGAGACTATCTCATTTCGAGACCTCCAGTTTTGATTGCCCGTTTCACGACGCAAACGAGCTGCACGCTTCATGAGGATCCGGTTATGCGATGTCTCGCGCAGCAGGAAAATACACATGAAGCCGACCACAGCGCAGAGAATCAGCGTGACCCAAGCCGTCCAGCGCCACGAGCAGTTTTCAACGATGAAAGCACCGACAATCGGCGCAATAGTCGAAGCGAGGTTCATACAACTCGCCGACATTCCCACCGCGACGCCTCGTGTCGGTCCGACAAAGACATCTGCCAAAATCCCCGACCCCACAGCGAGTCCACCACTTCCCAACAACCCAGCAAGAAAGCGACATACCAGGATCGTGGTGACAGACTGCGCAAGACCCAGTGGAATCTGGAAGATAGCGCACCCGGCCAAAGCAACCGCCAGCACTGGAGCCGAGCCCACTAATTCAGCCATCGGGGCAAACACAACGGGGCCTGTCGCGAAACCTGCCACGAACAGAGCCACACCTAAGCTCATCACTTCCTGCGAAACCCCATACTCGCGTGCCGTCACCTCGGCTGCCGATCCAAAAATGCTAGATGCAAATGCGATCGAAAAGATTACTGCAAGCGGCGCCGATGAGCGTAATAGCTTGTCACGTCGCGGCCAGTTTTGAGGGTTCTCGGGATCATTAGGACCATCCCAGGTGACGAGGTTGAGAGTCGGTTCATGTTCGTTAGGCGGTGATTGTGGTTGAGGTTGAGGGTTAGGTGGAGAGGTTGACCTCGGCGTGGAGACTCCGCTCGGTACGGCTATCGCGTTGACGGCCGTTCGATCCATTGTTTTCTCCATGGCATTCAAGTCCATTTTCAATAGAAAAACATAGGAACTGAAGGAAATCGAATATTGAGGAATCCTCCGGGAGGAAACTAGTTTTCAAGGCCTTCGTGATCGGCAGTTCAGGCTTTGGGACTGGGTCCACTACCCTGTATAGTAGAGCGGGACTTGCTCCGAAACCGATATTTGACGTCTCCGGCTTCGAGAACGTGTCGCGGATCGATCTAGATGGAATGTGTTATACCTGGCAGCTTAAGCACTCTCTTAGAAATGAGCCTGCGAATTGTAGATCAATTCGATTGCCCTGGGGTGAAGATATTCTTCGTTTCGGGCGTCGTGTGTACTCGAGTCGAGTCAGTATACAGGGCTCGGACAAGTCGCCGAACCAAGATCCACCCGCGTTAGGGTGATCGGCGACCCTGATTCGTGCAGATTAGGTTGGATGTACTCGAGTTATAGATGCTAGCCATGGTTGCGTTGGACTTTTCTCATCCATCACTTGTAACTATCCCCAGTCTACATAAAGTATCTAGGCACCTGGACTAGTAGCAGGATAGTGTCCACATCGTCGTCATCTCTTCTTTCTTCTTTCCCCCTTCTTCCAGTGAAACACATCACTCACTATGACTCCCTTATTGTCCCGGATCAAGTTCGGCAAAGCCTTTGAATTCCCAAGATGTTCTTAATCGTTCAAGGGATTCATTAATCCCAGCGCCTGGCTTTTAAGTCCACCTATTCGAAAGAACGACCCGACTTTGCATATAATATTGCTCGATGGTTTCGAGATGATCGACACACTTTTCTTGGCCACCCAAAGGGGCGCCCTATGAAATCCTCGAAACGACATTTGGCTCAGACATATGTGCAAAGACCTCCTCAGGCAAGGATCTCCGCTTCTCGGCTTGGCATCAAATCCACGGAGATCGGGGGCCTGAATATATCAGCCACAACCGCAGCCCAAAATAGATCATTCCGCAAACCAACACGAGATCTGTCTCACCATACGCGTGGTCAAATTTGAATTATCGAAGGGACTGGGGCGAGCTCGCTGCAGCGTTGCATTTCCCGGCCGCTCAGCCTCAACAGTTCTGCAACGTGGACATGTCGACAAGTGCCTTACGCCAAGTCTCTTACGAATTTTGATCCAAATGCTGGATGCCTCATGAGCGGTGGCATTTTCTAGCAGAGTATTGGGATATAAAAGGTCTCCTTGCGGCTTCGATCCAGCTTTCATCCATCACAACATCAAATCCTAACTCTTTCTGCCGAGCCAATTCATTATACAAAATGAAGTGGACTATTACTTCCATTCTGCTGGCCGCCAGCTCCACCCTCGCTGCCCCTACATATGTTGCCCGCAGCAATTCCATCCAGATCAGTGATTTCTCGGCCCGAGCTGCGTCTCCCGCCTCCACTGCGAGCATGCACTTCGTTGTCACCGATGCGAACTACCCCGATGACACACCCACTGATTGCAACCTAATCTGGTAAGTCAACAGGTGCCCCGATTGACAGCTTCCAAAGCTCACTATCGATCGTTTCCAGGACCTACGAACAGCTGCCCAAGTCCAACGCACGGTGCAACAACGGCGAGTACTACATCAGGTTCCCTCAGGGGGCTCCCGACTTCAACCGCTTTACGCTAGAGCTAGAGAGGGTTTCTGGCCCCATTCCCGAACAAGGCCAGATCTTGCTGAGTTCGAATGCCAATGGAGAGGCGCCTGGAACTAAGTGGATCTGCGTGAACAACCCTGACCCCAACGTCGAAATCAGTTGTTCCTATGATGGAGTTCTTGAATTGCAGGTCTAATTGGTTTACTTCCGAGAAACGTGGATATCAAGGCATGATATTTTATGCGAAGTCAGATTGTTCATGGATATTGCGCAGACGAGATTGTCAAGTGAATAATGCCACTTGATTGGCCGAAATCTAATGATATATGCACTTTTACGTACCAGAGCATTCAGCTGATCCCTCGCGCGTAGTGGACGGCCACGTCCTCTCCCTTTGCCCCGATCTTCCTCGGATCGCGAACAAATTGAAGAAGCTTGCCCTACGGCTTTAGACAAAACGAGGAAATCAGCATGTGCCCCCGAGGCGCAAGAGATGAAGGCCATTTAGTCTTGGGAATCACTGTGCCGTACGAGGCCAAGATGCGGCCTCCTGCCGATCCACGGGCCCTCGGGTTCTGCGGGTTTTAACGATTAGCGGACTTAGTCGCCTAATCAGCTACTCTGAATTTGAATCCTGGGCAAACAATGCAAGTGGCGTAGATTCACAGCGGGCCGCTTTTCTCGCTCTTTCTTTCCATTCAATTGAGGAAGAGTAGGCGGCGATCTGACATTGTTTCAATATCTGCGCTACAGCTGCAATGATCCTGTCAATTTTCGTTCTAGTGACCATTATTCAATAAAATGACTACGTGTCCAAGTAGTCATGAGTTTACGGAATCAATCACAGTGTCGTCCGATATAATTAATAGACGCTAGAGTATAGACTTACAGCGCGACTGGGGGCCTTTGAAGAGGTCTCAAGAGGCCCCCATACTTGATTGTTTAGCTCTTTCTCAATGGCTTTCTAGGTATCTGTGTAAAGCGCTTATCCAATTTTTCTTGGTTCGCTTTCAAAGCCTTCTGGATGGCTTCGAATACGTCTAGGAGAACAACTCACGACTGCCGTATTGGCCCATTTCTAAGCCTACGAATTACATTGGAGATAGATGCCATTATCTTGAAGCACGAGATCATCAGGCAGCAAAACCAAACAATATTGACTTCATTGTGTCAAGTCCAAGCTCTAAATCTATGAGACGACGGTTGAATTCTTTCTCGTTACTATAGCCATCATTCATGCGCCCACTTGAACTACCTGTTGAAGGATAGTACCCTGTGTTTAGGGCCCAAATAAACCACGAGGCAGACCTGATGAGAATGCGTGGCCTTAGGGTAGCGAAGCTATTATAATAGAGTCCACTGTGGTAGAATTATAACTCTTTATGTCGATGAGTTTCAACCCAGCACCGGAGACTAAATCGGTCCACTGGCTCTCTGTGCGCTCAAGTGCACCAAAAAACGAAAACATGATTATGTCCAAGCATGCAGGCCACCAATGAGACCCCGTATCAGGCACTGCCATATCGTCGATAACAACCAGCGAGTGTGCATCCATAGCAGGAACCAGACTTTTCAAGATCTGTGTAGACTTCTCATCATCCCAGTCATGGAGAATATTGCGGATGTAGTAGACCTTTGCGCCTTTGATAGGCTGCGGCTCGAAGAAGTTATGAACCATGAACTCCACCCCTTCAATAGCCTCGGCATTTTGAATGGTTTCCGGAAGGTCCTGGACAATGATTCGCCCCGGTAGATCTGGGTACCGAGCACGTAGGCGTGCAGACTGGTGACCAACATTGCCACCAATATCCACCACGACTGCCTGCTCTGCCGTGACGGACATGGCTAGCGACGGAATTGAAATAACATTCGTCCAGTCTCCATCGTGAGGTACGGTCATGAGAGACTGGAATGTTCTGAGATACTCGGGGTGTTGTTTGCTCCATCCGAAAAAGGCCATGTCGGTGTTGAATGCACGCTGGAAAGGTAATTCCTTGCTGGAATCCGTATTTCCATTCTTTCTCAATGTCTCCGGGAGACGCTGATAGGTTGGGTTTCCAATGTTAAACCTGCATTCTTTAGTGGCTTTCTCAATGTATTTGTCATGTAATAAGTTAGCACTTACATCCAGTAGATACTGTCTTGGAAAGCCGGAGCAGCCAGGGCCTGCGTCCTGTAGTTGGCTTCAAAACAGTCTTTCCCAGTCTCCGTAACATCACCATTTGAAGTAAGATACCGTAAAATACGGCGGAGTAGTGTTGGCGCTGCTCCAGTTTGTTCGGAGAGAGATTCGATACTCAGTGGTTCTTCACTTTCAGTCAAAGTGCGGAAGAGGCCCATCTCACAACCAGCCTGGATTGCTGGTAGCCTGATTTGCTATTAAAATAGAAATTATAAGATGTTTTCAGTAAATAAGAAGTCATCAGAAATACCGTGTTGGTCAGCTGTAGAAGATATCGATAGTGGGTCTCGTCAGCCTCGCCCCCTTTGTGACTCTGTATTTTGTTCCCGTTGATCGCCATGGAGATGGTAGTGTGACAAAGTACTTAGATAAATTTGGCTCTGGAGGATTCTGGGAGACGTAATTTGAACTCAAGCTTCAGTGAGAAAAACGTACTGGCTGAATATTGGAAATATCGAGTAGTTAGGTCAAACTTAAATACATGTTCATTTTCTTTTTTGTCTGGGTAACTCCTATCCTGGAGACCTGATTAATGTGCAGAAAAAGCGCAAAGTTCGGACTCCGGTGACTGGGAAACACTTTTAGGCGCCGATTTGAGTTCTAGAACTACCTACATGTTCCCGAGACGGTCTGTCAGCGTGACGCAAGAGACAATCTCAAGGGTGCAAGATGACGTGTGCGTAGCTGTAATGCAATACGAGGCGAAAGTACATGCTGATCTTCCAGTATGAGTAGATAGACAACATTATTTAGCCTTACTCCTCGCAGAAAAAGCGGTATGGAATCTACGACACATGGATGTATATACCATTGGGTAATAATACCCTTGCGAACAAAGGCATTCTTGCGGAATAACAAAGAGGCGAATAGCAGGGGTTTCCCAGACACTGATGCCTCTCTGGCCATTTATATCAGACTGGATGCATCAGCTCCGACGCAATGCCCAGGTGTCCGTGGTAGGCGAATTGTGGTGCCGTGAGACTTGGCGTTCTCGGTTTCTCGGCCGCTTGCAAGATGGGCCACTGTCCAGACTTATTCTCCAGGTTCTGGATGGCTTGCAATATTGACGTGCTATTACTAGGACTATCGCGGACCTTGCACGTAGGCCGTTCGATTCCAATGCTGAAGGGCGACCTTGTTGATAATGTTGATGGACTGAAAAATCCCTAGTAGCTCCGCAGCATGTACCCATAATCAGTCCACTGATCAGACCCGGGCCTGTCGGGATTCGGCCACATCCATTTTGTCATCGATCGTCACGGTCGGTGCGCCCAAGAGGCCTCGGTGTCCTGGAGAAAGCATCTACTATCCGTGATGGCAGTGGGATTGAGTCGGTCACTTCTAGTTCTTGCAGCTTCTCCCGACCCATTGTCTTCAAGGCCTCCACGAGCGGAAACTGAGCCTATGATCCAATGTCATTCGTCGCCTATAGGCTCGCAGCAAGGAGTTTCAGACAAGATCCTTGTGTGGCAGGGGTATGGATTCTGGTGATGGTGATCTGCGTACGGCGACGGAGGCGCAGATTGACAGGCAGTACATATTGGGTAGGCATGGCTGCCGCCCGGATGTCGCACAGGACACATATGAAGGCTGTCCGCTAAACGGTACGCAGGTGACGTAGATGAGTCTCGTCTCGAAGCAGGTGGGGCCAGATCATCGACGCGTAGTCGGAGACCGGTGTATCGCACGCCTCTTAAAGCTGTCACATCTGTTCTGGGCGCAGCTCTCGAAATCTCCCATGGGCAATGTTGAGTTTCGTAGCTCTTTTGATTGCCTGCTGTAGACATTGAAATGGCTCATGGGCCTCTTAGCGGCTCCTGATACAAAGAGATAGTTATAACTAGTTACCCAGCGTTTGACTTGTACAAACAATCTTGGTAAGTCTTCACTTCTCTCTCACTTTCTCTTTCTCCCTTTTCTTTCTCCCTTTCTACTTCTCTCGTGAGATAATGTCTCAGGGTCAAAAGTTACGATATATTTCTCTCATCAGTCTACGATACAGACGCGCTCGAAATCAGTTTCACCACTTTGTTCTCTTTTATTCTTTCCCAAACTCAATCCTGAAACACGCTAGTCTATATTCAATTTAGCTAATTTTCAGACCTCGAAATGTACCGTAAGAACAAATCACATGACGAGTTTCGCTGTAATTTACTGGAAACCAGAGTGTATACCTGGACTGGGATAGGCTAAACGTATTTTAGAAGCTAAATAGAAGCTGGGGCTGAAAAAAAATTGGTTTGCTCAAATCGCTGCCTAAAGCCAAGAACTCCGTGTGGTCAGCAACAAATTGATTAAATGTGATCTCGGCCCATAGGTCTATCAATTTTACCCGAAAGAATGATTCATCCTTCCACATTCAACACTTTCTAGCAACAAATGAGCCACCGAACTACCAATCTCTCGTCCTGACACGTTTTCACCAAGCGCAGCTGAATGCGACACTGGAATACGAAGTGCAGCCATTCACAAAGCGTGCGGCAAAGTGCGAAACGTTTCCGCACATGAACCAATATCAAACTCGACGAGGACCATCCTAACACGGTGACGAGTATGGATAACCTGGCGTCGACCTATTTGCAGCAGGGGCGGTGGACGGATGCCGAGCAGCTCTTTGTGCAGGTGATGGAGACCCGAAAAGCCAAACTCGGCGAGGACAATCCTGAAACGTTGACGAGTATGGGTGGCCTGGCGTCGACATATTTGCAGCAGGGCCGGTGGACAGAGGCCGAGCAGCTCTTTGTGCTGGTGATAGAGACCCGAAAAACGAAACTCGGCGAGGTCCATCCTGACACGCTGACGAGTATGGATAATCTGGCATCGACTTATTTGCAGCAGGGGCGGTTGGAGGAGGCCGAGCACCTCTTCGTGAAGGTGATGGAGACCCGAAAATCGAAACTCGGCGAGGTTCATCCTGACACGTTGACGAGTATCGGTGGCCTAGCATTGACCTATTTGAAGCTGGGCCGGTGGGAGGAGGCCGAGCGGCTCCAGGTACAGGTGATGGAGATCAGCAAGATGAAAATCAGCGAAGACCATCCCGACACGCTAGCGAGCATGAATAACCTGGCGTTGACGTATAGTGCGCAGGGGCAGTGGGAGGAGGCCGAGCGGCTCCAGGTGCAGGTGATGGAGAGGAGCAAGATGAAAATCAGCGAAGACCATCCCGACACGCTAGCGAGCATGAATAACCTGGCGTTGACGTATAGTGCGCAGGGGCGGTGGGAGGAGGCCGAGCGGCTCCAGGTGCAGGTGATGGAGAGGAGCAAGATGAAACTTGGGGTAGACCATCCTGAAACGCTGATCAGCATGAATAACCTGGCGTTGACGTATAGGGAGAAGGGGCGGTGCGAGGAGGCCGAGCGGCTCCAGGTGCAGGCGATGGAGAAGTGCAAGGCGAAACTCGGAGTGGACCACCCTGAAACGCTAGCGAGCATGAATAACCTGGCGCTGACGTATAGGGAGCAAGGGCGGTGGGAGGAGGCCGAGCAGCTCCAGATGCAGGTGATGGAGAAGTGCAAGTCGAAACTTGGGGTGGACCATCCTAAGACGCAAATGAGCATGAATAACCTGGCGTGGACTTATTCGCAGCAGGGGCGGTTGGAGGAGGCCGAGCGGCTCCAGGTGCAAGTGATGGATACGAACAAGACGAAACTCGGCCAGGACCATCCTTACACGCTTATAAGCATGGCCAACTTAGCGGCGAGCTATATGGAGCAGGGGCGGTCAGAGGAGGCCGAGCAGCTCTTCGTGAAGGTGATGGAGACCCGAAAAACCAAACTCGGCGAGGACCATCCTCAAACGTTAGCGAGCATGAATAACCTGGCGACGACCTATTCGAACCAAAGCCGATGGGAGGAGGTCGAGCAGCTCTTCGTGCAGGTGATAGAGAAGTGCAAGAAGAAACTCGGCGAAGACCATCCTGATACGTTGACGAGTATGGCCAACCTAGCGGTGACCTATAAGAATCAGGGGCGGTTAGAGGAAGCTGAGCGTCTCCAGGTGCAGGTTATAGAGATAAGCAAGACCAAACTTGGCGAGGACCATCCTTGCATATTAACGCGCATGAATAACCTGGCGTTGACGTATGGTGCGCAGGGCCGGTGGGACGAGGCCGAGCAGCTCCAGGTGCAGGCGATGGAGGAGTGCAAGGCGAAACTTGGAGTGGACCATCCTACCGCACAGCTGATTAAGGCCAACCTAGAGACAATACGAAGAGGAAGAAGGAACAGGGCCCGTACTTGGGCCCCGGGAAGCTTGACGAGGATCTTCTCAAGACTATTATCATAGTTTATCGTTATTTATTCCTTCGGCTTTTTACAACCCTTAAGTCCTATGTAGCCCCTAGCTAGTGTGTACCGCTCCGTTGAACATGTACACTTGATACACTAGAGTTCCTAGTAAGTATAGGGAAAGGGCTCTGAAGGCTCTCTGGGGGGGACGGTCTGTTGAAGGGTGGAATCCGTAATCTGAGGGTGATGCATGACCGTAGTATCCTGATCCGAGGCTTCCAGCTCACACGAGGAAAATCATTACCGTTGCAATACGAGTCCATAGTCATCGTTCCTGTTTTAATCGTTCTAACGTCAGCACAATTTCGCACATGCAGAGTCCAGCGGATACTTGGCCCAAGCAGCATTGCTACACAACGCATAGGAAACCGTTCAACCTACCAGAACTGTCTCTTTACACCTCGCTCTTCCACAATGGTCATTCTTGTGGAAGAGGAGAGGGAGTGGATTCGAATTCTGGCCAGTCTGGCTGCCTGGCCAGGCATCCCCCTTATGTTTTGCCTTGTTTGCAGGATCAACGTTCTAGACGCCCTTGAGACAATACTAGCTTAATACAGGATATATTTTTATGATGTTATTTACAGCTGTACTAGAAATACAGCCAAGAAAAGGGGTCAGGGGTGGAGTAACTGTAATAGGCATAGCGTGTTTTGAAAGAGGGTTCGAGAGAGAATGTCTGTGTATAAGTGGTGAAACTGATTTCGATCCATCCTGTAATATAGATAGTCTAGCATACCTCGCATCAGATCCGCCACAAGTATTCACTCCCGAACCTTCTAGTAGTCAGCGAACATTCGACCCTTTTGATCATGACTTTATCCGACCACAGCCTCGCCTATCAATTGCATCCTCTTTTACGCGTGCTGGCCCGGATCGCAGAAAGAACTACCTACTTTACGATCGGACAATGAATACTGAGTGGGTGGACAGGTGGATTGAGACTAACTATAGAAAGACTAGCAAAATCCGCTGGAGTGCGAGCCGTTAGCGGAGTCATGCGGCCATCCAAAAAAGCCAGTGCGATAGCTCCCAGTCCCGAACACCCTTTTCTAGGTAAATTCTAACGGGCGTCAGAATTTACTTATACCGTAGCTCCTAGTGTCCAACCCTATTTTCTGACGGGCGTCAGAAAAGCTAATGCAAGAGCTAAATACACATACTCGAAATTCCTGACGGGCGTCAGAAAACTGGTGCCGTAGCTGGAAGAACTCATTTAACGTACGTCAGAAACTGAGGTTCAAACTGAGGTATCTATTGCCAAATACCCAAAAATACAGACTGACACTACATAAATTATGCAAAGATGGGGACTCACCTGAATGGATTGGGTTCGGGTTAGCGCGGGTTTTGGCGCAGCCTAGTTTCAATAGTCCATCAGCACGTGGACGACTCTATCTTGCGCATCAAAATAGAAATGTAAAACATGTAAAATATACGACAAGTCCAATGCAAATATAACTTGATCAAACGCGCCTTGCAAAGAAAGCTTGTGATTTCCTGGCCAATCTCAAGTCCTTGCACCCGACACCAGGAGAGAAACAACCACGAAGCGGCTTCTAACCTAGCACTGAGCATTGATGAAGGTGCTATTCGTCATGAACAACAGTGACGACAGGCCTCCTCACGTCGTCATGCTACTCAGTCTTCAGGTCCGGGAACGGTTTTCTAGCCCAGACTCTTCTCGCGCGTTGATAGGAGTGGTGGCGAGGATTCATCAGTTCCTTTCTCATCTTGGCGTTGTAGACATGCACCTCCTCTTTAGACCACGGGATCGGACTCCCAAATCTAGTCATTAGATACATCGTATATCCCTCCATACCAGTCAGCCAATGGTGGAGGTTGACTAATCCAAGCTCTTTCAATTTTTTGTCTCTAGGCCATGGGCCAATGGGCCACTTAACGTTCTTTTCGCGAACTCCGACAAAACCGGCTTTCTCAATCGAGGCCCGCATTGTTTTGATAAGGTCCATAGGCTTTCCAGACTTATTGGCGGCAGCATCGAACCTAAAAAATCATTGTTTAGCGATGTTGTTGTCATCAATTTCAGAAATGGGGCTTTGTTCATACCGGGGTCCGATGTCAAATAAGATATTATCATGCGGAATGCTATTATCGTCGCAATAGATTGTTGGATGGATTTCCATCTGCTCAATCCATCCACCAGGCTCTAGGCGTTCGTAGATTTGCTTCATCAACTGCTCTGTCTCCTTAGGAGTAAAAGCACTTGCCATAATGCGGAGATGAATCAAATCGAATTTTTCACGCCAGGTCCACTCCTGTAAAACGTCATCCACCTCGAGAATACAGTTAGGTGGCATCCAGCTAACTGGCGGTGGGAAAAGGTCCACTCCACGGACAGTAGCATTAGGGAACATATCCGCAACGTCAATAGCCCATGACCCCTTTCCAGTCCCCAGATCAAGAACGTTCCTTGGGATCAACGGGGATTGAAAAAGTAGATTTTCTTCCTCAGAATCCACGATTAGAGCTGCAAGATGTGCAGCATCGTAGGTTTCGAACTGTTTTTCATCGGCAGGAAAGCAGTACTCGTCGGACTTAAGGGACTGGTATCTTCGGCCATTCTCCATAAGGCCTCTGTATAAAGAGGAACCAATAGAAGTGGTCTCGGAGCTCCAATCATCAGAATTGTATTCATTTGTCACTAAGTGCAAATCCGGGTCCACATCCACAGTGATCTCGTTAGCCATGATAAGAAAAGTAAGACTAAACCGTGGTAGATCGGACCGCGGTGGATGTAAGGTATGGTATTAGACGGAAGTTTTGTTGGTGGAGCCAGTTGTCATGTATCGCGGGTATGCGATCGTTGGCGTTGTGATGGACTGGAAAAAAATCTTTGCAGCAAGGATGGGTGCCACGCTATTATAGCGCTCTCCGCACGGTACTTTTGCGCGAGGGGCGCTAGTGTCGTCCAGTTCGGGGAACGGACCGTGGATGGCCTAATCGAGCCGGAATACATCCGGTTTCGTGTGATGCGGCAGATAGTTCAGAGCTTCAAAAAAACCTTGCTCTCCATCCATCGAAGGGGAGGACATCATGGCGCGGAACAGGCGAGGGAGAGCGCCCCCCCAGGCTTTACTGTGTCGCGGGCCATGATTGGGGGCAGACGCGGAAACCTCCTTTCCGACCGATAAAAGGAGATCGTGTCGATTCGCACTAGGCCAAATAATGCCCGACTCTCTTGAGGCAATGGCAAGAAGATTATTCGCGTGGACCCCGCCGTCCTGCAAAAGGCCGAAGCCTGGCAGAAGTTTTGTCTGGAATTAGCTTTGGAATGTTAGCCGCAGTTTGCAGGGTTCGTGGTGTTGCACTTATAAGGGCGCTGCGACACTGCACAGAGCTCTGCTAATGAATAAGGATAATTAGCCACGTCTGGTATGTGGAGCCCGACTTAGGCTTCCCACAAGAGAGGATTCTCGTGATCGTTGTTGGGGGCCAAAAATTGGTA
Source organism: Penicillium atrosanguineum (assembly GCF_028827265.1). Taxonomy (NCBI): domain Eukaryota; kingdom Fungi; phylum Ascomycota; class Eurotiomycetes; order Eurotiales; family Aspergillaceae; genus Penicillium; species Penicillium atrosanguineum. The sequence continues at coordinate 449,793 of NW_026623133.1, read as the reverse complement.
GGCGGCATTCACACTGCGCCGGCCCGTGCCTCGGTAATTCAATCGGCCAAGGGTGGTATATACCGACACTAGTTCCAAGGTACAAGTCTGGAAGAAATACGATCGATACGGTAATGCGCTTTTCTAACGCTCGCAGATGCCTCAACTGGACCAGACCGCAGACGCCACTACCGTCGAGACTGAGAATCACCGGGTGCTTGGTCGGTGGAAGTTGGCGAATATTAACACGGAATTTTTCCTCGCACATCGGGCATTCAGTGACATCCCAATGATACTCCCCGAGAGAACGCGACTTATCGAAAATCACGATATAGGTGTCACAGAGTGCGTATTTGCACGGTATCTTTTGCTCGGGCGGGCGACTCAAACATACAAAGCAGGTCGTGGTGGAACGAAGACCACCCCATTGGCGAAAGAACCGACCAAGTATATCTTTTCGAGAAGTCGAAGTGGCGCCTTCTCTTTCTTTCCTCAGTTTAGAACATTTCTGAATGGCACACAAATTTTCCTATACTGGCCAGTGACAAAAAGTGTTATTTATTATGTTTGTACTGTTTGCATGCTCATAACTATAACTATGAATTGTCGATCCAGGGACCATATAATGCCAGAGTTCTTGGTTAATGCCTATGATTGGGTAGCTACTTCCGACAGATGAATAGGCCTCATTCATACCCGCCGGATACGCTGAAGCTGAAGAGAGAGAACGACGTGGCGTTGTGGAGCTCCCAAGTGGGAACATGTTCATACTTCTTTTATGGATAATTTAAATGCATCAACCTGCACAGACAATCACCATGGCAAAAATCATTCGCTATTTACATTCATTCGTCAGCGCAATGCACCCTGGATATCTTCCTGGGTTTCGCTCACACAAAGGTAACTAAATACAAAGAACCGAAATTCAATGATATGAAAAGTACTAGTATAGGTGATAGGACAGAAGCCCGTGCTCAAAGTCCCCAATTTTTGCCTTCTGCAGCCAGGACTCATAGGATCTTGTAATCTGACGGCCTTTCAGGCCGAGGTGCCGAGACGCGTCAGTCCTGCAAAAAGCAAGATTGTAGACCATTGAACGACTCATCGACTGCCTGGGCCTGAGCATGTTATGTCTAAAAATATCTGCTAGCAAGTAATCCTCGACTTCATGTGGTTTCTGGCCCTATCCCTTGGCCGGTGCCTGACTAATCTCAGCTGATTAGATATCTTGAAATCCCTGAAGATGTCAGCTTGAAGGATTCGAAAGTCTGACTTGTTGAGCCTGACCTTGAGATAGGTACGGTCTAGCGAGGTCGAAATGTCCCCTTCGGCATATTTCTCGAGAGATGCCTGAAACCCATGCGGAAATGTACATGATGCAATAAAGTCACTTGAATGACAGCATCTCCCCTTCAGAATTTCCTTCAGCTGCCGCCTTCCTGAACCCAGAAAGTCAGATCAAGCGGGTCCATGCTCGGGCGAACACCCATGTCCAACACATCCCGAGAGACGGCTTTTATCTGTCGCATAATGGACTGCGAGATGGCCCAGGTGCGACCCAATGACTTGAAGACTCCGATGGTCAGACCGATGCGCTCACGACTTGGGTCAGGCATGGAGCCTGCCTTGACGGAGCAGGCGGCCAGCTGAACAATTGAGCTAAGAGTGAGGGCGCAAATGAAGAACGGTGTGTGTCTCTCGACTGGCAAACGAATAGCAGCCAAAGAAGACAGCTCACTGGCCGCCTTGACAGCCTTCATGGCATGGGCGTGGTGTGAAAACGCTGGTACGCTAATGGGACCATGGTGACCACAGATGACTTCTGAGGCGACTGCAGGCGACGAAAGAAGATCAGAGCGGGGGAAGTTCAGATAGATGGAAGCACCGTTCACGATCATGGTCGCCTGGAACATAATCTCGTCGACCGAGCCGTCCGGACGCAGCAGTTCGGCCTTCGACTCTGGAAGATGGTGGAACCAGCTTGCAATGCGCGCGTCAATGGCTTCGACGTGGTCCTGCTGACCCTCAACCATCTCCTGTGTTGCGACCACACGACCAAGAATGCGCACGGCCTCAATGCGATAAGAGTAGGAGGAAAAGTCGCGCTCCTCGTCGGCGAATACACGCTGGTCGAATTGCATAACAGTAGGTGGCAGCGGAGGGGTCAAACCATCCTGGTAGATGCGCTCTTCACAAGGAAGAGGCACCACAGGCGGAACCAGATTCGTGCGGTAAATGCGTTGCACTCCAAGAGCCGTCAGAAGTCCCTCAATCACAAACAATTCCCACCAAGTCCGACGCAGGCATTCAGCGCGAATAGGGTCGAGGTCGCTGGCAGTCTCAGCATAGGTCGCCTCGTGCATACCGAGGTCAAATGCCAAGTCCACGGCACTAGCCAGGCACTCTCCCGCTTCGCTTCGTTCATTGCGCGAATGTAACACGATAGCTAGCAGAAGCAGTGCTTGTACCTTCTCAACCGAGGGTGCTTGGTCGCGAACCGCCGCGACCACCATGGGCCGATAAGTTTCACTGGAAGCGGCCGGAGTGAAGTGGGCGGCGATAAACTTCATCACCTGCTCCAAATAATGCGGGAAATGGCCGCGATAGAGGAACCGCAATGGCGGTAGGATCGGATGGGCCGAGTGGAAGTACGTGTAGTAGATATCGAGCAGATACCCGTCCCCGCCGATTGAAGAGGCAGAATCCGGGGTTAGCGGGCCGGCCGTTGGTCGAGAGGGCGTCATTGTCACGGGCATGTCGTTCAATCCTGGACTCGCAGACCCGGAGGATGATAGAGGCATGGTCGGCGTATAGTGGAAGCCGCCGTGTAAATTCCAGTCCACTGGCACATCGACCAGGCCCACGGCGGGATCAAGAGGCAACTGGTCCGGGGAGCCCGGTTCAGCGCGCCGCTTCTTAGATGGGCCCTTATAGCCCCTGCGTGATTTTGCATAATTGCACTCGGATCCTGTGAGGGAACATCGGCTGCAGACCGGGGTCTTTCCATCGCACTTGAGATGCTTGTGGCGGCACAAGAGACAGGCCAGTAGCGAGGGACCCGCGGGTTTAGACCCGGGCGCGGAAGGGGATTCAGTCATGTCGAAAGACAAAAGTGCATGGGTCTGTGGGAAGAAGAATAAAGAAAGAAGAGGGGGGACCTCGAAGAGGAGGGGGGGGCACAAGGGAGGAAGAGAGACAAGGATGTCCCCAGTTGCGGGTTGCAGGCGCTAAAAAGGATGACACGTCCCGTTAGTTCTTTACCATCTTCAACTCTCGCAACTCCCTGCTGCTTCCTACAGTACCACTCGGATACCAACTTTTTCGTGCCTCGTGTCGAATTGATCCTCCCCTCTTACATTTAAAGCCCGCTCAAGTGCTTAAATACACAATTCCTTCATCATGATCTCCGATGGCGACCTCTACCGCCTGGCCATCTTCCTGGGCTCCTGCGCCATGATGATGATTGTCTTCTACCACTTCCTCGATGTCAATGCGCGCGACGACAATGAAACCGAGAACACAAAGTCCAAGCAAACCAAAACCACCGCCGAGACCGCGACGTCATAAAGGTGCCTTCGCTGGCTATGGGAAACATCAAGATGCAGGTCATAAATGAAGCTGTGAAGAGACGGACAGGAACCCAATTCTCAGCTCAGTTTACGCGGAGGAAAGTGGACTACAAGCATGTACAATACCCGCTTCGATGGTCATAATCAGTGCATGACCTTGGAGCACAATGTCAGATGGCTTCTTTTTTCGTTGACAATTCATTCACATTGTTCCATGATGTTACTCTGCAAAGTTGATCGAATATTGGGGGTCTTGCTATGCGAAATAATGGAACCTTGAATATTCAAAACGCCTGCTCTCGAATTAAATCGCGCAATCAATGGGGGTATCACAAGGCTGATGAGATCATCATGGCCGCTTCAAGGGTTATTGATCGTTATCGCTCTCTCCAGGTCGGGCACAAAAGGCTGCATGGCCGGCTGGGAGAGGCTTCGGTTGCTCGCATCCGTATCGACCCCCGTTCCCACCTTCCAGCGAATGCCTCCGTCTCGGAATTTCCCCGCCTTTTCCTTGTGGTTGTAAGGGCCGTGAACGCGACTGAAGGCGTCGATGGTGTTTTCGTTAGCTGGAAGGGTCATGGTGCCCGGGCGAGGATTCCGCAAAGAAAGCGGGAACCCGGATGATTCATAGTCGTCCGCTAGACATAGCGATCCCATTAGACATTTCTCGTACAAATGATCATTTAATCAAGAATCACAGATGTGACTCTCGCGCAGAAATATCAATTGTAGCTAGGTGGCTCTCACCAGAACGAATCACTGGACCGTCGCCAGAGGCCCAGGCCGCTTCTTCGAGATGCTGCGAGGTAACATGCTCCCACATGTTGGCTGCAGCCCGCGGGGTTGGGTCGGCACATTCTCCCCACCCACATTGAAGGTTGTGCGGAATATGAACCTTGAGGACATGGCTTTGAAGAGTCTGCAGGTTGTGGAGCTCTGCCTCACAATCCAACCATTTGCAGTGAAAGACTGGGTATGAGACTGTCGACTTGTGGTGAATGGTCCCCAGTAAGTGGCTCTTACTCGGGGCAGTCTTCCCGGGCCGACCGACGTGGCCTTTCTTGTGAGGGGGTCCGCGAGGGCTCGTTGGGATCACCACCTGCATTTGCGTGCGAGGGGGTTTAAGCGGGGACTGTGATGGCACGTTTAGGTTCGATGTATTCGAAGCCTGTCTTGGTCTTGGGCTGGACCTTGAAGGTGATGCTGGTTTAGTTGTCTGTGGCGGTATCGGCGCCGGTGTTTGCTTTGAGCTGGATGGTAGCTCTACCACAGACTGTCGCACCGGCGCCGGCGTCGGCGTCGGAGTTGAATTTGGCGTTGGTACGGACGGCCTTGTAAACATCGGAGGCGGGGCCGAACGTAGGAGTGGAGGCGAAGAGGAAGGAAGGGGCCGAGGAGGGGGTTGAAGGGTGGGACGCGCGAATTTGAGAACAGGAGCAGGGGCAGGAGGCGACGGTAATTGTCGAGAATGGTAAGATGGAGGTACAAATGGCAACGCGCCAAGAGCGTTCGGACGCGACGGAGCAGGCGAGCCTTGAGGAATGTCACGTGGTCCCACGGGGTCAAGCAGATCCCAGCGAAGTGTTGCCAAATCAGAAGTGATGGTGACGGAGGGTATCTTCTGACTGAGTATTTCCAAATGATGGTTCAAATTAGGCTCAGTGGGATGCTTATCCGCGTTTATCAAAATATCCCGTGCGATAGTAGCAGGATCATAGGACTCTTTAAGAGCTGCGTCTTTAGCATCGATTGACTCAACAAGGTTATTTCTCATTTTGAGGTGCGCCCGAGAATGAGAACGGTGAGCATTTTTCGAGAATTCCTGTATACCATTGAAAGGATTGACCGCGTGCTTAGTGCCATGTTGAAGTCGCCGCCTTTTCGCAGTTGGAGCCTGTGTATCAGGCGGGGTTTCTACCAGTGGCGGCCCGTTTGCCCATACATCTGGGATGTCCCAGATGTTTTGAATTGAACTATGAAGAGCCCCGTTTGCGTAGCTGCCAGGTCTTCCGTCCTCTCCCGGCTGTGGTGCAGCTAGAGGCAAAAACGGTAAAAACGCCGCGGGCTGTTCCCTAGTTCCCGGATTGGAGGCGTTAAATGGTTTAAGCATTCTCGGCGTCGCACAATTCTGTGATTTTTGTAAAAAGGCGGGGCTAATAGATGAATGTAATGAAGATGTTCGGGCTGCTGTAGACATGCCAGTGCTTCCGGATGGCGGGGATGCGATTTGAGGTCTTCCAGGACGCGAGTGTGCTGTTTGTATAATCCCGCTCTGGGAATTGGGCACCTGGTTAGATTTAGGGTCTTGCTGGTGAGTCGGCGCAGCTGTTCCTAGACCCGACGCCGATCGAGAAGGATTCGGCGCCAGAACTTGGGCTCGACGGGAGGTATTGGATGAATACAAGGACGAAGGCGGATTGGTGACAGGTTGTCTCGTATACTGCTGACCCGAGGGATATTGCGGCTGGTGCTGGTGCTGGTGCTGTTGTGCCTGTTGTGTCTGCTGCATTTGCTGCGGTTGCTGAGCCATGTGTGCCTGTTGCCATTGAGAAGCATTATCGGTGCTTATGAGCCCATGGTGCGAGTACTGGTCTGTCCACGAAGCATGGATTGCACGTTGGGCCTGTTGGCGCAAATTGGCTTGGTTGGCGGCCTGTGCCACAAATGCGGCTTTAGCAGAAGCTGGGTGCTCATGATGTGTCTCCGGGTCCTGGGACTGCTCCCAGGCATCTTGTATAACCACGTGGGGTCGAAAGCTTTGAGACCAGTGGTTAGAATTGCTATTGGCCATTGCGATGGAAAGCGGCGCGCAACGGGATCATTGTTCGAGGGATCAAGGCGAAAAATGCCACGCGCGCACCAAGGCCCGGGTAATATGTTGGGCGAGCATAAATCCTACACGAGAAGAGAATCTAGACACGGCTTGGAAGTGAACGAGCGCGCATAATGATCACCTGCACCTTTCCCCATTGAGCTGTGGGTTCATGCACGTGACAATCAAAGGTTGTCGAACATAGAAAGCGGTCAACCTGATCGGTGCCCAATGTCCCCCATCCGCAGTAGACGCACGAAGCTTTCGTGCTTCTGCCTCGGTAGAAGCTTCGTGAGGCCGTCGACCGCCATATGGTCGGTGGATATCCATTTTACCGCGATGCGGCCAGCTTGCACCTCTTGCCTCAGCCAGTGGTGATGGATATCCCTGGGGTCTCATCGCTTTATTTGATTTAATTATAATAAAAAGTGTATGAGTCGTGCGACTAAACAGGTAGTGCGACCGTGGAGAGAGTTGTAAGTGAAATATAGAGATTTGTAGAGAGAAAATGTATAACTTATTCAGTCACGGGGTTGTTTAATGTTTGTATTGTTAATGACCCAATTGGGGCCCTAATGGGTCCTGTGGGTTACTCATTTGAACCCATAACCCATTGCGGTTGAAGAGTTGGACCCAAAACCCAACCCATTTGCGGGCTGGGCTGGGTTGGGTTGGGTTGGGTTTTGGGTCCTGCGGGTTATGGCAAAGTCTAATGCGGATATTCCCTTGCCTGATACGCAACACCAGGTACAGTAGAATATGAAAACAGATTACCCCATGGACACTCACGCTTTCTTTCCCAGCGCCCCACTACGATCGCGCTAAGCTGGATTAAGTCAGGGAAAGACCCCACCGTCTTTTCTTGATGTATTTCTGGTAGATCACCAAAGGTACCGTAATTACAGGTTCCGGCATTGGGCAGACCATACAGTGGCACCGCTAAAATCTGAAACAAATTACCCCTTCGTACCCGAAACTACCTTAATACGTATTCGGATAAAGCGTAACTTATCCTTCCCTAGAAATGGAGCCCTTACATTTCCAGGACAGCTGCGTGGTGTATAATACTGTATATTACAATAACCTCTGATATACAGTGGCACGACTAAAGTCTCCGACCCCTTACAGACCGCTTTTCGTTATATCGCTTTATCTGCCAGTCCAAATTTGGCTACCATCGACTAATACTTGATACACCAACCGTTTGGTTCTGAAGTAAGGCTCATAGGCTGTTCAAGTTTACGGATAAATGCGTTGTCGCAATGGTCAAAGCCCACGAAAACCTCATCCAGTCCCTATGTGACCTCGAAATTCCAAAGACCATCCGGCTTTCCCCGGACCGCTCAAGTATCCTTTACTCAACTGAACTCACCTGGGGTCATCGTAAAGGGAAACATGCCGTCTCCACCCTCTGGCTGGCCTCCACCGGCTGTGCAGACTCTTCGCTGCAGCTCACCCCGGGCCTCTTTCGCGACTACGCCCCCAGATGGAGCCCGGATGGAAAGGCGGTGGCCTTTGTATCGGATCGTGCGGATGCTGGCGCCAAGTGGGCTATATATCTCTTACCATTGCAACAGGGCGGCGAGGCGTACCCAATAACGCCGATGGAGAACGCAAGTCCAATCGAAGCATTCGCCTTCTCACCTGATGGCACCCACGTTGCGTTCCTCTCGGCCGATGAGGAGGTCCAATCTGCCTCGGTAGGAGACGGCGCCCACAACGTGCGGGCTTGGGGCGAGGATTGGCGGTTTACGCGTCTGAGGGTCGTTGACTTGCGTACCAAGCGAGTCCTGTGCGCCAAGCTCGACAGGCACGTAAAGAGCGTCTGTTGGAACCCGGATGGGACTCGCATTGGCTTCTCGAGTTGCCTATCGCCCGACATCGAAGAGTCTCATCTCACCGGGACGACCATCTCAGCTATTGACGTCGACCTTAGCTCTGTGGAAGAGTTGTGCCACTTCCCTAAAATGGTCGTTGACCTGACATGGGCTGCTGACGGGAATATATACTTTTGCGGAGGTGTTCCCGCAGACAAGATGTTCGCTGGCTTCGGCGCTTATCGTATTGACCCTACCACTAAATTTCACCAGTATGAGTGGGTGGGTTTTGGGGTAGAAGATGACTCCATCGGCCTCATTAAGGGCGGAAGTGGCGCAATTTTCGTCAAGGTGCAACACCGGCTAGAGTCTCGCGTGTGCCTGCTCGACGGCACGGTGCTATATAGTAGGATGGAGGAGCTCGAAACATTCGACGCTGCAATAGATACTGATGGCAAGTTTGTCCTTGCCATCGCAACTTCAGACGTCAACCACCCTGCCGAGGTCTTCACCACATTCTCATCCGATGGCGCGATGACGCGAATGTCAAATCACGGACAAGAGTTCGCAGGCCGTCGTTTCGGGACGTGTAACTTTTTGACGTGCACGTCAACGGACGGCAAGGTTGAGCTGGATGCCCTCTATTTGACTCCGGCCTCTTCCTCAGTCGGCGACCACCGTCGCCCGCTGGCAACCGCGGTGCTCATCCACGGCGGGCCCAACACTCGTCTCACTAATGCCTTCAACGCCTACTACTACATGCTTGCTCCATATTTGCTGTCGCTCGGCTTCGGAATTTTACTGCCGAACTATCGTGGAAGTAGCGGACGTGGGCAGTCTTTTGCGTCCTACTCCATCGGCGGGCTTGGCGTGTATGATTATTCTGATGTGATAGCGCTCACGCAGTGCGCGATAGACCAGGGTTATGCGGACAAAGAAAGACTGCTAGTGGGCGGCTGGAGCCAAGGCGGATTCTTGACAAACCTTTGCAGTGTGCGTAACGACTTGCATGACGGTGATTGGCGATTCCGAGCCGCCGTGTCTGGTGCCAGCATCTGCGACATCGATGCTATGGCCTTGACCTCTGACCTCGGCTCCTGCTTCGAGCCTGAACTCTCACGCGGCGGTGTAGCCTGGACTATGGACTGCGAAGATACACGTAATCGCGCTGCGAGCGCCTTGTGGGCATTCAAAGACGCCGCACGGCGAGCCCATCTCGAGAACGCTACTGTCGTGCCACCTATGCTGATTTTACACGGCGAGGCGGACGCTCGGTGCCCCGTGTCGCAGGCATGGGGCCTGCGTCGCGCACTACGTAGCTACGGCTTGCCCTTCGAACTAGTCATTTACCCCTCCCAAGGACACTTTTTTGAGGAGCAGAAGTATTGGGTAGATATGGCGCTCAGAATAAGCCGATGGTGCGAGAAGTACATCGGTGGTGCATCATCATGAAGCAGTCAGCATCATAAGCTTTATACAGTTATACTCTCTCGCTTAGCCATACTCCCTACTTCGGCCGTGACCCTCCAGTGGCACTAGCTGTCACACGTTGCTAACTAATCACGGTGAGTAGGTGCCTTGGGCAGTGCGATATCTGAGATAGTAATACAAATGAGAAGCTTGTTAGCTTACTAGGGTTAGCTATTTTCAGTATATCAGAGTATCATATTATATAAACGCCTTTATAAAATTCATTGTTAGCGAGATATGGAGTTGTAATTTATCGCAATTACTATGGGGTTTAGGGGTAGGCGAGAAGACCGGGTGGGCGGGAAGACCGGGAAATACGTCAACGTGGTTTCACAAGCGAGTGACGCACCCCGAAACACCATACTAAATGCAATAAATTACAACCTTATATCTCAACAACCATAGATTCTCGTAAGACTTCCTTGCAAGCATATGCTATTTATGTTAGAGCATCAAAAGTCTGGTATAAAAGTCCCGATTTATTTAATCCTGATTTGACAACTTTTACCAAAATTACACTGTAATTTTGATTGTTGAGCTTCAAGGATTTGTTATCCGACCACCACTTCCTAAAAATCTGAGACTTTCAAAAAACATTAGACTTAATTAAGTAGTATAATATATATTGCGAAGAATGAACTTATGGTTATTGAGATCAATTGTTACATTTACTATGATGTTTTGGGGTGCGTCACTCGCTTGTGAAAGACGTTAACACGACACTTGGTTACGTAAGAAGTAGATGGGGGACGCCTACGGAGAGTGAGTGGACGGCTGTAATCGATCAAGCCAGATCACAAGATATCCGGGGTAAGTCTTCTACGGCATTAATACAGCAGTAGTACAGCTTTCGTCATATAAGAGGTAGATGAAGACGAAGACGAAGACTACGAAGAAGAGGAAGAAAAGGATGGCGTCGATCAAGCCAGATTGACAGATCCCCCTCCCTGACCGTCTACTTTCTGCCACCTAAATTTTGCCATAATAAAACACTCCAAGGTGTCCCACTAGTCTAATGTAGAAAAGAGGTATGGGCGGTGAAAAATAGTGGCCAGGGAGGTGGGTTTCAGATTTTAGCGGTGCCACTGTATGGTCTGCCCAATGCCGGAACCTGTAATTACGGTGCCTTTGGTGATCTACCAGAAATACATCAAGAAAAGACGGTGGGGTCTTTCCCTGACTTAATCCATCTTAGCGCGATCGTAATGGGGTGCTGGGAAAGAAAGCGTGAGTGTCCATGGGGTAATCTGTTTTCATATTCTACTATATCAGCTAGGGTACGAGAACGCTCAAGGCGCCTTGATGGATATGAGCTGGGGCGGGCGTAGTAGGGTAGATATAGTAGATCACAGAAAGAAAAATAAACCCCTTTTTAAAATCGATTTCTCTCCGCCCAATATTAGTACATTGACTTTGAGCTATAATATGAATACTCAAAGATACAGCCAAATACATTATCTATGCATCCTAAGCCAAGTCACGAGCTTATTATTTTTACCCTGTTTGAGGACCCGCCCTCAGGGTGGGAGGTTTGGACCCTCGACTCTGAAAATTGAGGGTCACCCGCTGGTCGCGCCGAGGCCTAGTCTGTTTCCCTTCCTCTTTTTCTTTTTCTTCCCTTCTCCCCATTTTGAAGATTCTTGTTAAATGTTACTTCTTGATCAAATCGGACCGTCACAGTTAAAATGTGATCGTCTATTCATCAGCCCGCCATTTCCCCAACTGGCCCTGACCTGGATGGATTAGCCTAAATAGATAAGTGCGCCCCTGGATGCATTAGCCTAAATAGATAAGTGCGCCTTTCCTACCACCCCAGATTCACGTCTTCTTAGAACAAGCCATTCGGCTCGAATCTGGGGTCGAGTCCCCACTGGGATAAAACCCCAGCCCTCGAGACGGTTAAAGTCTTCTCTACGTGTCCGGGAAAAGTCATGATCTGTGGTATTTAAGTCCCTCTAGAATCTCACCAATATAAATTTTTGAAATTCTACCTTTGCCAATAATTTATTTGCACAACGCGAGGGGCATATGATATTTTAAGAGACTTGGGTATTATCATTCCAGTCAGGGAGAGCCCTAAAATCCACCCACTCATTCGCCAAGATGAGGGCCTCTCAACTATTGTTCCGTTCCCTGCTATGCTTATCCGCGTTGCTGGACGGCAGCGAGCTTGCTAGAGCTGAGAACCCCATCATACAGACTATATACACAGCGGACCCAGCACCGATCGTGTATGATGGGCGCCTTTACTGCTTTACCGATCACGATATGCCAAACTCAACATTTTTTAATATGACGGACTGGCGGCTTTTTTTCGACCATGGATATGGTCAATTGGTTGGATCATGGCACAGTCATGAGCCTAAAGACTTTCAACTGGGCTAGTGCTAATGCCTGGGCAGGCCAAGTCATCTCTCGAAATGAAAAATTTTACTACTACGCTCCGATGACCCATGGCGCAACAGGAGCTATGGCTATTGGTGTTGGTATAAGCGACACAATTACCGGTCCATATGTGGATGCGCTTGGTCACCCTCTACTGGAGAATAACGAGATTGATCCAACTGTCTTTATTGATGATGACGGCCAGGCATATTTATATTGGGCTAACCCAGACCTGTGGTATGTCAAGCTGAACGAGGATATGATTTCATATACGGGTAGTCCTGCACAGATCAACCTTACGGTTGCTGGTTTTGGGGCACGCGAAGGCAGTGAAAATCGCACAACTTCGTTTGAGGAGGGCCCATGGGTCTATAAGCGAAATGGCATCTACTATAACATCTACGCAGCAGATTGCTGCGCTGAAAATATTCGCTACACAATCGGTACAGGACCCCTAGGACCTTGGAATTATCAGGGTATTATCATGCCGACCCAAGGCTCAAGCTTTACAAATCATCCTGGGGTTATTGATTATAAGGGTTATTCATATTTCTTTTACCACGATGGCGCTCTACCAGGAGGTGGTGGTTTCGACCGATCTGTGGCTGTTGAGCTCTTTACCTACAACTCAGATGGTACGATTCCCGAGATGAATATGACCAAGACGGGCGCTCCACGAATTGACACCTTGGACCCATACCAACGCCAGGAGGCAGAGTTGATCGCTTGGGAAGTTGGCGTTTCAACCGAGGTCTGTAGCGAAGGAGGTCTTGATGTCTGCAATATCAACCATGGCGATTACATTAAAGTCGAAGGCGTCAACTTTGGTGGTGGTAAGGGCGCCAAATCTGTCGAATTTCGAGTCTCCTCAGCCACAAGTGGCGGCACAATCGAAATGCATCTCAGTAGTGTGGGCGGCACTCTTCTTGGCGCCTGTACTATCCCGAGCACTGGGGGATGGCAGACATGGACCACGGTGTCCTGTGCTGTCAGTGGTGCTTCGGGAATTCAGGATCTGTACTTCGTCTATACCGGCACTGGCACTGGGTATCTGTTCAATGTCAACTGGTGGAGATTTAGCAAGGGCAAGCCTGGAAAGCCTAGACCAATCTTCACCTGAGTAGTAGGAATTCGGTCAATTGATATACTCGCCCCGAAGTAGTTGGACGCTCTCCACAGTCAAAGTATCCCACAGTCAAGTTATCATTTTCCTCCTCCCTCTCAATTTTCCTAGTATTGTCCACCACCACGATGCTTAAAGTATCTAGCGAAGTTGAGGCCTATTTTTTTTTAAATATTGTGCTTTAGTTATACTGTGTTTATAAAAATCATCTTTCTGTTCACTCAGTAGGTTGTTTAAAGGTTGAACTGGTGAAGCAATGAATAAATTGTTGTAGGGACCGTCTGCTCGCACGACGGCCCTGCACTGCATTACACACAGTAAACTATATAACTAACTAGTGGTGGCACGCATAACATAATAGATGCAGTTACGGCCTGAGGTGTCACGAATATCTTGGGCGTAAGCAATAGTTTCCACATGAGGATAGAGATAGAAGACTCATCTACCCAATTCATTCCAGTTGTCGCTACATTCTTTGATTTATGATGCAGCATTAAGTACAGTACGTACGGCCTCATTCAGGTACACATACGGCCTCATCCAGCACGACCTCTACCACAGACAAGGAGTGGCTGTGTGTATTCTCTTGGATGGTGTTGCCTAGTCTGCATTGTCAGACAGCCATCGAGCCATCTTCATTTATAGTAAATTATGTCATTCCTAACTCCGAGGATCTATATAGTGTAGTGGGGGAACTCCTGACTGCATGAAGGAGCGGTCTATCAGATGACTAAGGCATTTATGATGTATAAGATTCTCTGCGTGCAGAATAAGCAAGACAGACACTCTTTCCCTTCCAACCCACCCCCATGTGTTCTCTTCTCCTATAGTCCTTGTGTGTGTGGTTGCCCCGTCTGTAGCGCCAGACTGCCATCGAGCCTTTCCCACTTCAATGAGTATTATTAGCGATCAACACTAGCGAATCCAAGCATAGTTTATGACAGCTGTCAAAAAGCACCTATATTCTGACGGCCGTCAGAGAACTAGTGCCGTGGCTAGAAGAGGTCATTTAACGTAGTCAGTTCCCCACCACCCGTTGCATTCACCAAGCATGCACGAGAACGCACCAAGACATGGTGCAAATGGATTCGCATCGCATTCCGCAGGTTCACTCATAGGTTAACGGCCAGCACACGACAATTGATTCTCAATTAGATTGTGCAGTGCCCACCCGACTAGATACCCGTATCCTATAGGATCGTATAGCTGACGATTTTAACTACCCTAAGGCCTGGTGGAGGTTTTACTGGACGAGCGTACGCCGTGACCCATTGATAGATCTATCGCATAGGGGTAAGTATCCCATGGGGTTAATTGTAATGCGGCGGATTACGTTTTAGTCAGCACCACCTTGCATCTACGAATATACCTTTGATGAGTCATAATAGAACACTATATAGACAATCTACTAACTATAGCATTGATAGCTTTTGTATAACCAGTTTGTTTCGATATCTAGAGCAAATGATAGCCAGTGAAAACCGTCAATCACCATATCTGGAAAGGTGCGTCTAAAAGATTTCACCCTATTTGATTTGCCTCCAAGAACTCCAGTAGTCTGTGCGCGACAGCAGATGGTTGCTCTTCGGGGAGAAAGTGCCCACAATCATGAACAGCGCCCCCGGAAACTTTGGTCGCGAATTTCTGGACCAAATGAATTATATCCGAACCGACGGAGCTGGCCCCACCTAAAGCTAAGACAGGGATATCGAGTGGTGTCTTTGCATATTCCAGATTCTGTTTCGCACTTGTTCCAAAAGCTCGATAATACTCGAACCCTCGACTCATCGCTCCTGGTCTTGAATAGGCTTGGATATAGCGTTCAAAATGATCTTCGGGTAAACCATCTGCATGGTCCGTCTTCAAATTAAAGAACCAGGTCAGCAGCTCCCGCTCACGACCGCGAGTCAAAATTTCAGGTAATTCAGGAAGCGCATTGAACGAGAATTGCCAAAGACGCATGTTGGTCTGATGAGGCAACGGAAACTGAAGCTGGGGCATGAAACCCGGCACTGACGCGTCCATGATACTGAGCGATTTGATTCTCGATTGAAATTGAGCGGCCCAAGGATAAGCAATCCATCCACCCACATCGTGGCCAACTAGATGGTACGGTCTCTCTTTCAAGATATCGTGAATAGCTTCAGCCATGATTTTGCTCACGTTTGCGGTATCATAGCCATTGAGGGGAGGAAGCGAATCACCCAAGCCCGGGGGATCTAGCGCGAAAAACTGATAATATTTTGAAAGAGGCTCAAAGATACCGCTGAACGCCTCTGCTGTTTGTGGCCAGCCTGGCAGGAGAATCAAAGGGTGACCTTGACCGCCAACTAGGGCTCGGACTCCGTGGAGGAGACGTGTGGCTCGCCATTTTGGTGTCATGGTGTTGACTTCGGCTGGGTCAACTGTACGGATGAAGACTTCAAAGGGCGGGCAATTGTAGGCACAGTAGTTTCACGCGTGTTCGGGTATTTCTGCGGGTTAATATCAATTTGAAATGAGTCATAGAGTAAATGATGAATCAGGGCAAGGGGTTGTTTCAGGTCATACGTGTACGTACCCACATGAATCGGTGGATCCAAATCTGTGATGGGCAAAGGTCGCTTAGTTTCCATAGGGCGCTGGCTGGGCCACTCGTGATCGACAAATGAATAATAAACCGCAAATTATTTTGATTAGCCTCAACTTGAAATCCAGGTCTTTCATGCGCTGCTGGCAACATGAAATCCTCCCTTCGTGTGACAACAATACAGCAGCGTCTACAACAAACTCAGACTCCTCGCTTTCACGTTTGGCAGAATGGGCAAATTCATTGCTCAGAGGGGATAAGCTTCTACAATGGACGATTACCAGAAAATCGTCGTGGCTCAATTTTTGAGCAACTGCCAAACCTCTCCCAGACTTCGTGTCACTGGTTTGTCTTGCATCGTGTTGCCCCGATCCTTCTTCCCAACACTACCGGCAAGATAGACGTTCAACCCAGTCCTCTCCAAAGAAGCATGAGCTACACCGCTGTATTACTGTTTAGTCTCACCGCCTTTGCCTTCTGGCTTGCTTTCTAGATAGATTGTATCTTCTTCTCTTCTTCTTCCTTCTTCGTAGCTTCAATCTATCACTTTCTTCTCTCCTTTATTCCTTTCTCTTTCTTCACTCCCCCGGGAGCCGTCGAAAAGAGAGAAACGAGAAGGGATCGGGCCACTGGATAAGGAACGGCTGTCGAAACGAACAACAAGTAAGCATTAAAAGCAAGATGAAAGAATTAAAATTGTGCAAGAAAAGACAAGGAAGTCGAGAGAAAAAAGATGTTTCATGCTTGTTGTACAGAACGCCGTAGTGAATACAGAAAACATAATAAAATATGCTTGCCATGGCGTATATAGTTAGATCACCGAAAAGTCAAATAGAAACCTTAAACTGCATTTCCACTGCCTTGCCCTTGATCATTTCTTGCTCCATTCTTAGTTGGTGTGGTACCTGGCCGCGAAGCCTGTTTTTGCTGCATTGCCTGGCTCCTCTTTCTGGGCTTGGGCGGTTTCTTTTAACCATCGTCTTCCACACCTGCTCCATGGCCGCTAGGCCTATGCGTTCCTGGTCTGGGTCCGGGACATCTTCCGGCTCAAAATGCCAGAATTGCCCGAGCAGGCCCGTTTTGTGCATAAATTCAACGACGTTGCGGGTCGTCACAGTTTCAGTATCTCCATGTTCCATGAGCCGCAGCCAGGATATTACGAGAACTCAAGAGGAACAAGAAACCGACGAACATGGTCACAATGGCAAATAATTGCATGCCCATAAAGGTTGAATCATGCTGCCTTCCCAAGATAGCTCCCATGATCGGCAGGCCGGTAAGAGTGCTGCTAGATGTCAGTACAGTAGAAAACAAAATGATTCAAATAGGCTAACGAAGACCTACGAGATAGCTATAACACCCTGATAAGTGCCTATCTGTCTCCCAAGGGTCTCTAGGCTTCCAGACTTTCCGCAGCACGGCATCATGATGCTAACGAAGGCGCCGCTAAAAAAGCCGTAAGCAACAGCAAAAACGATGAGACCGGCATCTGAAGAATAGTAATCGAAAGGCAGCCATAGACAGAGGATGGCAATGCAGCTTAGGAAGGCGGACCCCACTATAATATTAAAGTATCCCACCTTGTCTCCGATGTGCCCGGGGATAATTCTTCCGAAAAATGAAGCAGCACTACCCTCAGGTCAGCTCTGATTGAGACAACAAGATTGACAAATCTTACTTCACTATAGCGATCAGGTAGAGGGCCAGCGAATCCGACATTCCCGACAATTGCGCCATGCTAGGAAGATAATCGAAAGGTGCCCATAATCCCCACATCACAAAATATGAGCCGAGGGCATAGAAAGCAAAGCCTCGGTTTTTGAACAGCGTGAAGTCAAACCATGCCATTTCCGAGTCCCATTTCTTTGGAGGTAGACGTGCACTGAGAAGAAAGAAGGCACCAACTAAAGCGATTCCTATGAACAGCGCTGTGTAACGTACCATGCCATTGAATCCCACGTCTTCCATAACCAGTTGCAGAAAGAATGGGAATACCACGCCCCCTATTCACACAAAAAATCAGCCCGTGATGAGCACTGATAGGATAGTCTGCTCCTCACCGATACTACTACCCGCAACAGTAATTCCCATAGCAAGACCTCGCTGCTTGACGAACCACTGGCTCACGCAGATCAAACAGGTGGTGAAAATACCTCCAGCTCCGAGTCCATAACCAATTCCCTGCGCCAAGATAATTTGATAGTATTCGGTGCTAAGGCTCGTCATGCACAGTGAGAAGAGGCACAGAAAGGTACATGGGAGCATGACCGGGCGAGGTCCGTAGGTATCTACAATGCGGCCGAATAGGGAACCTGGAGCCCATATGAGAGCGAGCTGGACTGTAAAGATCCATGAGATGTCGGAAGAGCTGTAGTCCTTCAGAAGAGTCTCTTGATAGGTGGTTTGGAAGATGCCAATGCTGTCCAGGTCAGCAAAAGGACCGGTCATGAAACTTTTTCGCGGAAGGAAGCACTCAACGCGTTCAAGAAGCCCAAAGTAGCGAACAGACCTAGGGAACCGCCAGCGCAACATAGCCAACCTCGAAGGCCGCCCTCTGGTGGGAGAGTTGAGTCCAGAGCAGGACTTTCAGAGATGGGGGCTGGAAGGCCTCCTCTTCATCTTGCTGGGTGCCGATGGGCGACAGCATCTTGGAATCGGGCATTTTGGTGACTGTGCTTCACGTCTACAGTGACTATGCGGCGTTAAAGCTGAAGTCCAGCTCGCCGTTCATATGCAGAATACTGATAGCACTATAGCTATGGCGGGTGGATGGCGGTCCGCGCGGTCCGCGCGGCACGCGCGTTGCGGGAATTACGGTGCCCACATACTGTAGATACAGTATTTTAAAAGAACGTTAATGACTCACTCAATGTGACGCCAGAATTTACTAGGGTAATGCACTAGACGTTCTCTTTACAGAGTACGGAGATCACAGCGGCGATCGAAAGGGGCGGGCCGGAGACGCATCCGTTTTAGGCCGTAGATCCCTCTTAGTATATGCCAATACGGATGGCTGACTCGAAGGGGTCCGGTTGGTAGTAGTAGTTTTTAGAATAGTATCATCTCCATATTGAATGGGGATGGCTCGATGGCTGTCTGACAATGCAGACTGGGCGCCAGCAACACACATACATACACATTCCAAAGGACTCAGGAAGGCGTAGGGAACATTCTCTGTAGGTGGATATCGCTTTATCCTTGAAATTGTAGCATGAAGTAAATAAACCGAATAGTGCAGTCATATTCCGAATAGTTCTTTTACCTCTGTATCCATGTAGGAGAAAAGAATGCAGATAGGAGGGCAAAAGTCATGTAAGACACTTCAGGCACACTAAATACCATATCACCGCTTTGACCACTACACTATGTAGAATAAAATGGAATTTTAATGATAGCCATACAGACATAACAAGCAACTTCCACCCCTTACGCAGAGCCTGGCATATTTGGTACTCCTGCACAGTATCATAAAAAAGAGGTAGGAATTGCAAGGTAGGTAGGAAGGTAGGTAGGTCAGTAGGGAATGTATTTAGGATATCATATTCTGAATACTTGGTATTTAAAACATAATAGTCAAGTATATCAGTTCTTCGCTACGTAATAAGCTTACCGAATCCAGGATGTTTCCAAGACAGCCCAAACAAGAGGAGATCCGGTGATCTGGATTGATCCAAACTTTGTTTCTTTTCCCTCCGCAGACTTCACCTACATCTACCTCGTATATGATCAAGGGTGTGCTATTGTAGAGGGCTAACTGCTAGGCTAACATAATTGTCGTTTAAATTTTCCCCTAGGTCCTTCTCTAATCATTTTTAGTCTCTCTATGCCTGTCAATTTCCGACAACGCTAATGCAGACCTCCTAGGTGTTACGAACTCTGCAAAAGCCAGCTCTTTCAAGGGGCCGCAGCTTACTCATAGGCCATCGAGGGCCAACTGAGTTCCTAGGAAATGATCTGTAATTCTAGTCCATGTGAAATTGCCAATACCCCCGAGTTTGGGGTACAAATTTCGCCCTACTCATCGAGCGGAGCGTCTTGCAAGTGACAGTCGCCATTTGGCTTAATCGATTTTCTAGTGGTAATTTCTGTTTAAGACGTCTTTTTTCCGCTTAAAATTTTCGAAATCCAGTATACGACATGCATCCCACATTACGTAGCCCGCTTTCCGTTCATCGGCGAAGTTCTTGCTCAGAACAAAATCACAGCCCCACTGGGCATGATCATCGGATAGATGCGCCTGACACCAAATTTCTGCCGGCCCTGACTTGCCCAAATCTGGTAGGAAGAGGTCACAAGTCGAACCATTAGGGTGTTGTGACCTGTCTTGCAAGGCTCTCATGTAGGCTGCACCAAAAAGGGGGACTTCGATCAGTATGGCGTTCGTGGTAGTATTGGTCGTTAAGATCCTCAATAGCGACGTTAAGCAAAAAAGATTTTCCTGGCTTCGTTTCGGCAACCAGTAATCGGCATCGGGCTTCGCGTGTCGGTGCTCTGGTAAGCTCGTAGACATAATTGATACCGCGAGAGACCTATAAAGTTCAGTGGACGTCCTTATTTGTGAATTCACTACTAACTAAAAATGCCTTTTCGTCATTTTCATAGTCTGGTGTTTCCAAATCGGTCGCCCAGGTACCCCAGCGGATGCGATATACGTCATTGAAAGCTTTAGGTACAGTATTTGGTCAGCATCATTCTTATCCCTGTGGTATAGATCATCATATTTACCAATGGAGAGTTGTCTCAACAAATACTCATACACCGAGGCGAGCTGCTCGTTTGTCCACGGGTCAAATCCAACATATAACGGCATTAACCACCGACGATCCCAGTCCACAATATACGGACCGCCATCCCAGAGACAGCAGAAAAATTCAAAGAAATAGAAACTGCGTTGGACACGATAGACCTCGGTAGGTGACGGTATGGGTGAAGAGTGGTCTAGCACGCCTTCAATAGCCAGGAAGTCAAGGGCCATAGATATAAAGTCGGTCGTAAACTTGTCAATAGCGCGATGTAGTTGGTGGAAGTATTTGTGCGCCTCGTCCAAATCCACAGTGGTCAAATATTTCCATGCTTCTTGGGGAGTGGTGCTTTGGCATTCCTCAAGGATCGAAAGTGCGTCTTTCTCGTCGTAAACCTTAGCCTCTTTTCTACGTGTCCGCATTTGCCATATCGTCACTGCGACCGACCAAAGTCGAGGATCAATTTCGTTTCCCAGGACATGGCCAACAATGGTGGGGGATTCGCGCAACGCCTCGGCCAGCAGGCGGTGGCTAGACACTGCCGCGGAAAGATCCCCGATATCGGATAGCTCTTGCAAAATGGAGATACGCAACTCAATAGGGAGGGCAAGTATCCTGCCCATACCTGCTGAGGGCCGTTGGAGTCGAAGTACTTGACTCTTGCAGATCTCTCTGATTGGTCGCAGGACTTGAATGATCAGGTGTCGTTTTAGGAATGTGGAACAAATGTGGACGTGTTTCGCGCGAGGTCGACAGGCGTGGAGGGCCACTGAGGGGCCACTGAGGGGCCACTGAGTGGCAGTCTCAAGAGTTTCATGTAATATTCGGTATTACACGTAACGCTGTCGTTCTGGAAATAAACAGAATCTATACTTAGAAAATGCCAAATTACAACTTATCCAGATGCAGATTAAGTTGGTTTTCTGATACGAGCCGAGAAACCATCCGTGTGTTCAGGGGGCAATCTGGTTTCGAAATCCACTGTAACCTTTATGTGATAAATTCATAGTGGTGTAGTGAGCACGGGCCATAATTGGTAGAAAAGTCACGTGAGTTGTGTAGTGACCGAAAGGGTGTTGTGTAGCCTTCTGGTTCCTCAACCTTTATGTGGTACTGTAGCGATTGTGGCAGTTCGCCTACTAAATATTCCAAGGTGCTTTTGATCGCCTGATCTAGATTTCCCATTCCCGTAGATCAGGATGACATAAAACATGGGTTGGCTGATTCAACTATAGCATTCTAGGGCTTTGTCTGCATATTTCTGCACGTTACCCTTCTATAATTGCTTCGTGTCGTGTTCTTTGGCCATCGCTCTACTGCGTCGCTCTGTTGTGTATTAACCCCAATGGCCCTTGTCACTATGTTATTAATAAGTTTGAACCCTCCACACTCCTTCGTTTTACTGTTCCGCGATGTCATCTAATCGGCCTTGTTTTGATTGTGGGCGCCAAGTACGATTATCTACAACTATCCAACCGCCGCGGTGGCGAGTCAGCGGTGAATTACATTACCAATTTTGGCCTAGTATGATAATGTGGGACAGGTCGCGTCGGGTGGGACTAAGGCCATTTTATCCGAGTTAAAAGGGGAACATGGTAAGCCGAGTCCCACTGGTGCAACGCATTAACTTCGGTCGCAGTAATCAATGCAGAGAATCAGGGTTAGGGGGTTTTCCGACAATCTGCATGTCTTGAGGTGATTAAACGTAATCTTAACCTAATGATCCGAGAATCCGGAGGAAGTGATTGCACGGGTCTGGAATTCATCGTTTGAATTTAGGCTTCTTAATCTCCCACCTCATAAACAGCCTCGCCCTTTCAATCATGGGAAGGCGCAAGGAACGTTCCAAGACAGGTAGACTACCACCGTTATTTGCAGAGCAACGGGTTCTAACCTAAATAAGGCTGTACTAGCTGTCTTCGTCGGAAGATCAAATGCGATGAGCAACACCCCACATGTCGCCAATGTGTCGACGCCAAAATCAAGTGCTCATGGGATTTGAGCTCCCGAATATCCGTCCAGAAAGCACGGATACGATGCAAAGCCACTGGGTGCTCTACAACATCTCCCGAATCTAGTCACCCCGCTGCTGGAGGCAGAGCTGGCGGTAATATACATAGCACGGCTTTTACTGAACAATCTCGATTTCTAAGTTCTGATTATAACTTGCCAGAAATTCTTACATCCGAGGAAGATGATGCAGCCTTGTCATTCACAGCACGGAATGATATCTAAAGGCCCCCGGATGGCGTTCACGTCTGGTATATTGACCAGCACTGTTTGCAACGTGACTCGACACTGGCAATTCCGAATCTGCTTTCATCTTTTATCTATCCCCCTTCTATACCGTGCGCCAGCTCAATTCTGCTTTCACATCGGGATATGATGTATCTAGAATACTTTCCCGCGTCTTCCCTAGTCAAGGTTCTGGAAAAGGAATATAACTGTAGCAGTTTCAGGTACATATGCCAGAAAAAAGCTTCGGATGAGGCCATTGTAATGTACGGGGTCTTGGCATTATCCGCTAGCGAAATGAACAAAAGCTCTGGCCAAGCAAATTCTCACGACAAGGGCCTATTCTACTATTGTCTAGCCTTGAATCGCACCTTGGATGCCCTCGGCAATCTAACGTTTGAATCTAACAGTATGGAATCGATTCTCAGTGCCTTGTTTCTTGTCATCACTTATGAATGGAGATTTGGGTCGTCCAATTCCACTTCAAGAGTCCTATCCAAGTTCTTCTTAAGCTTTTCGGCACTCATACGGTTTCATATATGGAGAGCAATATCCAGCTGAGCAGCAACAAGACGATTTAGAGAATTACTGTCTGTTAGGGCTCATTCACCAAGACTATCTTTTCCGATATCGAATTTGGCGGCTTGCTGAACGATACTACCGAGGGGAGCCTATTCAATCTGAGCTAGAAGTTCTGTAGAGAGATATAAGCGCGATTCGAAAGGTACGATGTTTTCATTGCACTTACCACAAATTGAAGCGTTTAACTCACTATTCAGGTTTATCATGATTTATTTCAGGTCCAAAAATCTCCGAAGGAGTTTCGTCATCGTCGGGCTTTTATAAGTCTCTGCGAGGGTTTAGCAGGCTATTATTGTAACGTACTCCTCGTTTGTCGTTTTATTGTTTGCATTTCTATTCCTCTAACGTGGTCGGTAAGCGAGTGGGCCACCCCAAAACACCATAGTAAGACAATAATTTATATCAACAACCATAAGTTTATTCTACTCTGTCTTTCGTATCGTACTTATTTAGAGTATAATAAGTCCAGTGTGAATGTCTAGGTCAATTTAATTATGATTTGACACCATTTACCAAAAATACACTGTAATTTAACCTTTGGGGCTTCAAAGATATATCTTCGAATCCTAACATCTTAAAATTTTTCGAGACTTTCAAAAAAACCTCAGACTCAGTATGAAGAATATAGGTTAAGAATAAAACTTCACGAGAAGCTACGGTTATTGAGATATAAAGTTGTAATTTATCGCTTTTACTATGGTGTTTTGAGGTGGCCCACTCGCTTACCGACCACGTTATTTCGCGCTAAGAAGTATTATGTAATCTAGAATACTGGGGCCAGTGAAACGAGCCAGTAGTCCAAGCCCGAGCGGTATCCCGTCGAGTGGCAAGCAGCGGTTCCGACGACGGGAGATGGAGCGAAACCGGATAGCCATCGATGCATGGCAAGGGGCGATGCACGCAAAGACGATGGTTTTAATGCAGGAGCAAGTGCGGATATGGCGTGTGCGGTGTTGGATTTGCGCGAGGCAAGGTTTCGCGGACGGGCACGAGTTGATTATTGCTTCACAGGCGATTGGCCAGGAGGCCAAAGTATAGTTGATACCGGTGCGCAAGGAAATAAATTTCGAGAGGTATACGGCATGTTTCGGATGTGGAATGCTGCATCGGTTATCCCGGTGGTTGCGGCAGCCCAATGACTCCCAAGCTTAGCCCTGCCGGGAGGTTTACAATTCAGTCTAGGCTGATGGTATGCACGATCGTTGCCCATGAGACATGCATAGCAGAGGTACGACATTGCGTAAACACCCCTTACATACTTGAATGAATCGACAGTACTCATTGAAGGGAGATAATATCTTCAATACGAAAAATTTTCTGAACTCGGTGGCAAGACAACTGTTCTGAATAGATTGTCTTGTACCATGAGGAACCTGACTTGGCCATTCATCTTTGCACGTATTGTCTTGACTCACAGCACCCATCATTCACCCCCCACAGCCATTACACGCAATGGTACCGTCCACGGCGTACACCTCCCCTCCTTTCAGCAAGATCTCTTTCTGGGGATACCTTACGCTCAAGCCCCGCGATTAGACAACCCTAAGCCTATCAACACCACCTACAATGATGAGACTCCATTTGACGCTTCTCGCTACGGAAACACATGCTACGGCTTCGGCTCCAACGAGCTTCTGGGACTGACCCAAAGCGAAGACTGCTTGAATCTGAACATCATCCGACCCTCCAGAGCGACAGTGGGCGCTCTCCCTGTCATATTCTGGATATACGGCGGAGGTCTGCATCAGGGCTCTTCCGCAGACCCAATGTGGAATCTGTCGTATATTGTGCAACGATCTGTGACGGAAGAACAGCCCATTATCGCCGTGAGTATAAATTACCGTCTTTCTTTTCTCGGTTTCCCAGGAGGACGTGAGGCTTTAAATGCGGGGGTGACCAACCTGGGACTTAAAGACCAGCGATTGGCCCTGGCTTGGATCCAAGAGAATATCGTCGCATTTGGTGGTGATCCGGCCCGGGTGACAATCTGGGGCGAGTCTGCAGGTGGAGTAAGTGTTGTGCAGCAGCTAATTGCCTATGGAGGCCATGGTGGCACTGGTTTGTTCAGTGGTGCCATTGCAGTTAGTGGTTTTGCTACAGGGGCTGCATTACCAGAGATAGAGAAGATGCAGGCTGGTTTTGACAAGCTGGTGGTAGGGGCTAACTGCACGATGGCAGAGGATAAGCTTGACTGTCTTCGCGGGACCTCGTTGTATAATTTGTATCCTATTGAAGGGAGCACGGAAGGGGGATGGGGTCCAGTGATAGATGGTGATTTTCTACGAAGGCCTCCTGCTTGGGAGATTCATGATGGGAACTGTGCTCGTGTGCCTCTCCTTTTGGGCAGTAATTCGGACGAGGGTCTGATCAAATTAACGGCGTCGGAATATTTCCCCAACTGGACGAATGAGACTACAACCTTACTGAAGACCAACTTCCCACTCCTACAACATTCGGTCATCGAGCAGCTATTGGATTTTTATCCAGAAGACGGACAAGGAGAAGCACCACCGTACTCCCTCCCGCCGGACTTCGCCTGGTGCAAGGCTCTACACGCCGTCAATCTCCCCTGTGGCTCTCAATACCGCCGTGCCGCGGCCCTGCTGGGCGATTACGTCTCGCACGCACCCAGACGGTATATGGCCAGGCTGTGGTCGCGACTCGGTCTGCCGACGTACAGCTTCCACTTCAAAGCAGCTGTGACAGGGGTCCCGATCCAGTATTTCTACGGCCTGGGGCCTGGCTTTTCAAACCATGGGGCCGAGTTAGCGTACGAGATGGGATTGCCGGGGGTTTCACCACGCCAATTCGGTTTTATCCGCCGGTAAAAAATGTTTCTGGACATGTGGCTTTGTCGATGGAAATGAATCGACGGTGGATTGCATTTGTGGCAAGGAGCGATCCGAATGAGTTGAGAGGTATGTCTAGATACATCTGAATGTGCGAGTAGTTTGGGACGCTGGTATGGCTAATACATTTAGTAAATGGGAATTCGTCACTAAAGTGGAGGGAGTATAAAAAGTCCGTATCGAACTTTGTTTTTGATGCCACTGATGAGGATATCAATCTGTATATGGAGACGGATGATTATCGCGAAGGTGAATGTCAATTATGGACGGACAATGTTGCCCATACAGATTATTCTGGCCAAGGACTATAGGAGACTCGACTTGGGAGTCATGACAACACTTTGAATTGAGAGAGCGACCGAAGAGTACAGTTCTAGTGCGATCTATTGATTAGCTATGTACTGTAGCCGACACAGTGAACGATCCAACCAAATGGCCACACAATGGATCACCTCGTTATTACAAAGCCATAGCGTGCGGCAGGGCTCAAAATTGGCTGTAGATCAGAGTCGGTGGGGGGTCATTTCACTAGCCAGAAGACTTCGATGAGCTTAGTGAACTGCATTTCATGACCCGGCAATATACGAAGGAGACCTTTTGGGCCCTGTGGTATGATGATAAAATGGCTGCGTAGTGCACGGTATTTGTTGGCGACGTTTGACCCCCTAGGCGCAATTTAATGACCACTCCAACGGGGTGGAACATAGGATAAGATATTTTTCAGTCAGAGTAAGGCCATTGAGGGTATTAGGGTAGTGCTAGCAAATAGTCATATTTATATTATTCTTGCCAGAGAATTTCGGAATAGATCCTCGAAGGAGCGCGATATGACATATCGAGTAAAGATTCTAGAAGCCGTCATTATAACCGTACGTGTCGAGAAACCCCTCCAATAGCCGTAGCAAGGAATCCCCTTCGAGAAATCAACGGATCGCAGTACTAGGAGAAAGCTTACCGCAAGAAGTGTACGTGTTACCTCGACATATCATTCTCAAACCGGGTCACAGAGAGTCTTATATGGGACAGAGATATTTGAGACGGAAATACGCGCGAAGCATACACACACAGGAAGCCAAGTGCTTGGTGAATAACGAAGGATGCAGCGTTAGACAGTGCAGATTATGCGCACGGAGCTGACGAAGATAGATTGGCGTGACTAGTTCGTTGAGAATGATGTCGAGAGCGATTTTGGTTGGGTGGATTTATTGGCGGGAATGAATTGAGGAAAGGGTCAAAAAAGGTTGCTTAAAAGCGAGGCGAATCAACGGGTACCCGTGAAGCGGTCGCTCTTCTAGACCTACAATCAGAAAAACGGATCATGCGAGGCCGACCAGGAAATGGGATTTTACAGTTCCGTCAGATAACATCGGAAGCGCGTCTAAGTTGGCAAGCTCTACAGCAAGGATCGGACGAGTTTGTAGGTATTGGAACACTGCAGCGTGAGCAGGGGCGCACTTCAAGCGAAACCTGTAAAGAGGGTAGGTGGCAAGCGGGGCACCATAGCGGCTGGATTGTTATAGATAGGTGTACTTGACGGCCGCAATGAACACAAGAACGATGAGTTAACATTGTTGGCGTCAGCGCTAACAGGGAGGTTAGACGACAAAGTTGAAGAAATGTCGTAGAAGAGGATAGAGACACAGGTGGCAACACAGCTCAGAGCGTCACCGTAAAAGAAAGGTCTAAAATTGGGAACGATGGAATCATATCAAAGAAATGTGCAAATAAGTTGCATATACAGATGGCGAGCCCTAAAGCCCTGATACACCGGATCCGAAAAGGCAAGGCGAAGGCCAAATAGACAGTGCGTGTGGCAGTAGCGGCCCTACGTAGTCGATCTCCCTTTTTCTGTGGACGCGCACGTACATGCATATTGATAAGTTCCCTATCTCTCACTTCGGTCGTTTCAAGGCCAATGCGCGCCGGGCGCGTCTTCCAGTGCCCTGAAACGATAACAAGAAGACGGTGGTAAGATATTAAAGTATAAGCGGAGATATATTGGTGAGCCATAAGCCATTATAATTATTGAATAATCAGATCCTAGTTAGCTAGGTGCCCTTAAATAACGTAGACTAATAATGGAAGCCATTAGTATGACTAAAAATCAGACCGTGGAAGAGGTGCAAAATAGGATTGAACTTATTAGAGATTTCAAATGTTATGGTTCGATTAAGTATCAGCATAGGATAAGTTTCATGGTCTTTAGGAACATCTTCTTAGCGTAGGACTATAAGGTTGCAGTGAGGATCAAGCATC
This sequence comes from Penicillium atrosanguineum, assembly GCF_028827265.1. Taxonomy (NCBI): domain Eukaryota; kingdom Fungi; phylum Ascomycota; class Eurotiomycetes; order Eurotiales; family Aspergillaceae; genus Penicillium; species Penicillium atrosanguineum. The sequence goes on along the minus strand of NW_026623133.1, from coordinate 421,405 downwards.
ATCGGGTATGTCTAGAGATTAGAGAATGGCAGTTCAAATAGGGACGTGTCTCTTGCATAGGGAGAAAACATAGTAGTCGACAGTTGGGGCAGTTGTTACAACCCAAAATGCATGAATACACGTAGTATTCAACGAAGGTACGAAGCTAAAGAAGAAACCAAGTGTTGAGCGCTGCGTGCTCAGCGAACAATCGCTCGCTAGTCTCAATCGGGTTAGTCAAGTTCCCCCATCCAGGTCCATAGATCAGTCTATGCGTCACAGTCTGACTTCTAATTTTAATGTCACAATGAGTTAATTCAATTCATACTTTCAAGTTGCATTATTGATTTCTGTTATATTCCTGGTATCTAAAGCAGTATACTAGACATATGGTTCAAAATGCAATGCTCTTATCCGAGTCGTAGGTAATCGGCATTCATCTCTTTTCTAAGCTACTCTTGGTTACATCTGTAGCCCTTGATCTTGCTTTTCAGACTGATTATGTCAAGCTCATACCTTGTTTTCGACGATGTGCTGAAGAAAAGCCGCAGAAAATCCCCCAAGCTTTATAATAGTAACCACTTATCCTCAAGCATTCGATCAATGTTGTCAGCTATTTGTTTCTCGATAATAAGATAGAGGCTGGAATATTCGTTACCTTTCTAGGGCTCTTCCATAACGTGCCCAAGCATTCTGTGCGCTGCGATCTCCAAGCCTAGGCTTTGATATCTTCTTTTGCGCACTTTTCGAGGGGAGGGATGTTATATTTATCGCCCGATACGTATATAATAAGTTTTAATAGGCCATAACTCCCTATAGTTTTCCAAACCTAGTCTCGTGTCTTTATAGCTTTGCCTATACAGATACTGAACCAATATGTTTATCGCCTCGGGGTCGTCATCAGGTAGACTAATCTTTCCAGTTTTACCTTCCTGATAGCTATTAGTCATCTTGTGTAGGAAAATCTCTCGTTGTCCTTATAAGAAAGTTTACGTTACAAATAGCGGCCAGAACTTCAGACTAAGCACTTATAATCGCTCGATGAACTCGATAATTGTAGGCACCACAAGAAATGGTAATATCCGAATATTCGTTAGAGGTCATTATTCGCTTCAATAGCGAACGTAGATCGTCAGTATTGGACATACTAGTACTGGGCTCGGAATAGTGGGGGAACGCGTGAGATTGTGAGTGATGATGGTCGGTGTTCCTATTATCCGGATGTGGGGCAGATTACTGTGTAATGGCCGGGTTAAAGATTTTCCGTCATAATCACCCATTAAGACTGTACTCTATTCTATCTAGTACTTAAAGCTACAAGATCAGGAGCCGTTGAGGGTGTCGTTCGCTTGCTATCATCTGACAACTATCGATGGTCGTTGGTCACTAACAACATATGTCGAGGTTCTCTACAGTAGTTTTCGAAATCAGTTATACCTCACACTCTTTAAGCATCAGAAAGGTACCGAGTTAAATAGCCAAGCTAGTAATAATAACGTGGTATGATGAAGTTATTTTAAAATATTTAGGCTAGCTATGTCGACGGCTCAAAAGCTCTATGATATAACACAGTCCCAGTAGGTGTTGGCTTACGCCAAGTCAGAGCCATAAAATATTCCGGTGGCACCCCATATAGCTGCAGAGAAGGATATGCCTTAAAACCAAAATGCCTGTAATATTTCGGGTCTCCTGATACAACGCAACCGGCCGCATGGCGACTTTGGAGATCTGCCAACGCGGCTTTCATTAAAGACGACCCCACGCCGTTTCCTTGATATTGAGGTGAAACAGAGATTGGCCCCAGCCCGTACCAATTCTCACTGCCATCCGCGATAGTTATAGGTGAAACAGCGACGTGGCCCACGATTGTATGCATAACTTCGTCTTCGGCGACTAGCGAGATTGATAGATGGTCCGCTTCGCGGAGGCCGCGGATAATAAATTGCTCGTTGTGGTCTGTGTGCTTGGCATTCATGAATGCGGCTGAGGTGACTTCTTCTATTGCCGGCACGTCGCTTTTTGTCTCAGGTCGGATACAAATTTGCCTTGCGCTCGTCATTCTTGCGTATCGTTCTAAGGGGCTGCGGGATGTTTGTCGCCTGGAAGGTGTGGTATGTACTCGAAAATGTTGGACGGATTGTGATTGGAGACATAGAAAGGACATATAGCTCTAGTCTTGGAAACAGCTAGACAATATATCCTGCAGCTAATGACATAAGTCGTAGTGAGTCATTCGGCAGCCCTTGGAGCAGACACATCTCGGAAGTCGGGGCGGAAGTGTCTTCCGTTTTAAATTCGTATCATAAAATACATGAACCATTCAAGGAAGCGGTCTGGAAAGCAGAATGATTACTATCCCTCCGGATTTAGACTAGTGCTTTTCCGATTCTTGCTTGGGAATTCAGTAGTAAGAGTATGAAGGCATAAGTAATTTTGAAAACTACTGTAGCTCAGAGAGACAGTCTCGTAAGCGATGCGTAGCATTCACCGTGTGGAAGACGAAAGAGGTCTCCTAGCAGATGATCATGTTACTTGGCGCCAGGTGACCTTCCATACAGCAAGGATATCATGAGCCTTCTTCTCATACGGAAGATGTAATCTTCCGTCGCGCATTACCGTAAATACGCGGAACATCTTACTACGCCCCTTAAGTTTAATGCGGCGCGCTCAAAGTATGATCTGCGCTAAGGCCTTGGTGGTGGGACCGTGAAAGATTTCTCGGTATATATTGGTCAAGGCGACTTTGAGAATCACTACTGCGGAAACCAGAGGCACCAAAATAGATGTGAAAATGACGGTGGGGGAAAAATGTTGGCCTCAGAAAAGTAGCGAGATGAGCGTCTATCATACCGCACAGCGATTGGCTGGACATAGATGTGGGTCTCTATGAATCATCTAAGTGAGGGTTGGCAGGGTGGTGTAAAATCACCGCCAGAAAATCCCGGAGAGGTCAATTTGCTAGGGGGGAGGGGGAAGCTTCGATTGCCCAGATGTCACCTAATTGTGAAAAGCTGACTGTACTGGCCAGAGCTAAATTAGAAGAACTTGCTAGAAACACAACTGCGAACTACATTCCTGAAGAGATGAGGGCTTGCGATTTTGAGAGAAGAAACGTATTTGAAAAGTTCCTTTGGGGCTTAGATTGTTTATTGCAATGGCACAGAAGCCGATTAATAGGGTCAAACTCACGTGCTCAGCTGTATGACTCAATGGGTACCGGTGGAAATATACTAAGAGCTACTGTAATATCAGCCTTGGGATCTTTAAGCGAGCAAGGAAGTACACTCGAGAGGAAGGGTTGACCTTCAGCTAAGACCTTATCACGGTCTGCTCTATCGGATTGGAAATACAGTGTAAAAGATGATAACTGATCCCGAACTACTCCTTGATCTATAATCTGAGTGGGTCGGCTCGGATGTGGGCTTTAGGGACAAAAGCCCAATCAGTACTTGCTATTTTCCCACCCGGTGGATCTGCTCGGAATTCGGCAAAGGCGTAATGATTTCCTTGTCTCAGTCAGACAGACTATTTAATAAGTGGAACGTGCGCTCGGAAAAGAGAGAGATGTAGATTCTAGAGATGGAAGCTATGGAACTAGATCTATCATAGAGGCTTAAGCAAGGGATGCGGTGAGGAGGGGCAGAATCCCATTCACTGCGAACAGTTTGAAAATGGTTTATTCTCTTTACGAAGGGACTATCGTGATGGCAAAAAGTGCCCTCGCCTCTTTGACCCATATTTTGCATCAGGGTGAGCAAAGTCACAATTTTACCGAACTCCTTGCCGCACGTTTGTAAGAGGATATGAAACCATTGACCTCTCAAATCCATATTGCCACTCAGGTATCCGAGAAAATGGTTGCCAGACTGACCGGTCGGGAGGCTGCAATCTTCAATGAGAAACTTGACTCCTTTACGCAACTATATGAACGTCTCAGTAACGCGATAAAGGCACTAAGCGAAGCCGACAAGGATGTTGTCAATCGACGTGGCGAAGAAGTGGAAGCTACCACATTAGGCCCAGACACGATCTTGCCGATGAGCGGGGCAGCGTTTGTAAATGGCACAGCGATGCCTAACATATTTTTTCACCTTACTATCGCCTATGCGATCTTTCGAAAGGAAGGCGTACCGCTTGGAAAACGGGACTATATCACAAGTTTTGTCGCCCCACAAATCTTCGGGGCCCAATAGTGGAAAGGGAAACGCGCCCTGTTCCTGAAATCCGTACCTGTCAGGCAGATCCGCTATATACGATGCGCTTATACTACCCGTTGACTTCACGGGCTTGACCTTCTGATAAGCTCATGCTTACAAGAGGCTAAGTTTGGCGCCATCTCGGTTCGACCATTTGTGTTTGTTAAGATACGCCAGTCCCTCAAGAGAGTTCTTTTGGAGTAGAGTGTGGATGTGTCAGTTGTATTGAAGTTACAAGCGAATACATGCTTGGAATTACAACTTTGGCAAATATAAGAAATAATACACATCCAACTGACAGGGGCCTCCGGAAGATCCCAATTTGGATTAATGCGTCTTGGCATTAGGGCTGGGAAATCAATCGAAGTGTATGTAGGTGGTCGCACCACGTACTGTAAGACTTTACTAACACTTTCTTGACACTTTCCAATATCCTCTACGACACGTCGAGCGATGCGAATTTTGATTCCTTTCTCAATGAAGAAATGGGGATCCCGATCCCTATACACCTGCTCAAGATCAAGACCGTTTTCGAGTATCACATCACGTACTTCTCGAATGCAGTTTTGAGGGTGTCATTCTCGACATTCGACACCTACCACTCACCGTACTACTTGGCAGCTACATCTGTGAGACCAGGAATGTTGAGTGGGCTTAAAGTCTGCAAACTATCTGCTGCTTTCGGAGCCGAGACGTCAAGATTATGGGGCGCAGACTACGAGGAGGAAACATTGATGTTGATAGGTGGATATGGTGACCTAGCACCAGTGACATGGCTTCCCTTGCGCTTGTCTCTACCCAGCCTATCTTATTCTTCCCGGTATAATTCGTCACGAACTGATTCAGGTACGTCCTTGTGATCTTCCAGAACACCACCTTTCTCAATGTGGGTGATAAGGCGTTTGATGTGATGAGCTTTGAGCGGGTAGGGCTTTTCCCTATTGGGTCTACCCAGTAATGGGGGCCATGCTAACACGTCGATGAGTCACATCGCATTAGGCCATAGACGCTGCGCAAAATTGGCTTCCCGCCAGAAGTACTTTCCTCTGCGTCGTGCTGTGCATCCCTCTCACCGAGCATTCTTTGCGTGGCATATGATTTCCTTCTTTTTTCCCCTTTCCGGCCAGCGGATGGAGAGGAATGACGATCGTCTACATAGTTGAAACTGATTTTCAGCGTAAGTTTTTTTCCACGGAACAAAAGATCTGACCACATCAGAAGCTGCTTTTTGATTGCGGTCCAAAATATATCGGTATCGTCAAATTGTTTGGTCAATTTTCGTTTAGTACGATCGCTTGTTGATACGGTTATGACGGTATCATCTGGTCTCACTTGGCGACAGCGAGCAGTCTTGCGTCGTAGAGCTTTTTTTCCAAGGACAGCTGCCGAAAGGTGCTAGGCGCTAAAGCGACATCTTCTTCCGTATCCTTCGACACCTCCCTGTTATTGACTGTCACTCGCCACTCTATACGATAGTGGATGCACGTTGGCGGGTCCTCGTCGTAGGCTTTCATATCTTCCCAATCACCCAGCTGAAGAAATTTGGGACTTCCTTCTTTTTCGCCGTAAGAGAGGAGCTTTTCCCACTGCAAATTATGCAGAGGCAGACGCTTCGATATTTGGCATACAATGGTAAGTGTGAAATTCATTTAATTGTAGGTTTCTCCGCTAATCCCTCTCTCAAGTGGATGAAGCCCCTGCTCTATCTCCTCTCGATCACCGGTTATTCAACACCGTGGCGAGTTCTGAAGTGGCTGGGCGATCATTCTCTGGGATGAATGCCCAGCACACAAGAGCCCGGAACCGCCTAGCTGCAGCGCAGGTTGGAAAGCTTGTATTCATATCAATGAATGACCGAGCCACGTATTCATGAGTCTAAGCTAAAATATTCCAATGAAATGTAAACGAAGTGCAAAACCAAACCAAGTACTGAGATTGCAATTGTACTGACACTGACAGCCAACCGCTTTATTTGGCGTTTTCCGAGCCCTGGCATGTCTGCTCAATTGTGACCAGCTGCGGTGCTCGGTCAATTTCATTTGCAGCCTTCTGGCTATTCTCCTTGCGTTTCTTCATGAAGTATCCTATTGTGAGACACATGACTTTTGTCTGAGATAAGATATTTTGTTCGAAAAAGGGAGCTGCCAGGCTTCTGATTAGGATGTTAGGACTTAAGAGACCAGTTGAAACATCTGGATAGAGGATACCTAGAGCATAGAGAAGTTTGTAGATTTGACGTTTTCTTTTAGGCTTGTTCACGAAGTGTGAGAGAGAATGTCTTCATGTGGCACTCTGTGCACTTTTATAGCTACCTAGGTCCATTTTAATATAATTCTGGAATTAGAATATGTCTCACCTAAGTAAAGAGGTTTTCCTATTGGAATGGAAGTAATAAAGCAAATCTTTGGTTTCAGGCTACTGTTATTCCCCTTTCGACAAGTAGTGACGTAAAAAGATGCCGTCCGTGATTTTCTACAGAAGGAAACCGTTGCGAATGTTCAGTCGAAGAACGGATACTCGGCGACTGGTAAGTGGAGTAGCTCATAAATTGAGCCCCTACGAAACAACGGAGTTATTGCTTGAATAGGACTTACTTCGTCGAATATAATTGGACGAGGCAATTGGGCCCATTGGGTTCCACTAGCTAAGCCCAAATCCAAATCCCAGTTTGTTCAGGGTCGTCCACTTAGGTCCACTGAAATCGACTCCTAGACCCATGCTAATGATGCATTTAGCTACTCGAAAGCCGACCTAAGCATTGGAGTACGTTGTGTTTAAGAAGCTAAACTTCTTACCACTGTCCGGTAATATTGGTGTATCCGTTGCGTTAGTCAATTTTGCCACGGACAATTTTGCTCTATTCGTAGTATTGTGTTTTGAAAATTTCAAGTGGTAATCCCTCCTACCATCAAGGTAGAATTTGCTAATTCACTATATTCTGGTAGTACTTGAACTACGAAAGGCATGTAGAGCTTAAAAACTGCCAAGACCGAATCTTGGTTCAGAAATACGGTAGAAAGAGAGATATCGGACACATGGAAGGGCGCACAGGATAATAATTGATCAGAGGATTAATAATGAGGGATTTGATTGACTTCCCTGGAGACAAGCGCTCTTAAAGGGTCTTTCTGTAGTGAGGCACTAGTATTGTCACACTAGAACTTATCTGTCCCCTTGAGACCCGACTCACTGTACAAAATGGGTGGAGCGGCGGGTATCCGCTGAACTGCATGACTCTTTGTGGTAAATTAATGCTCTTCAGGTCGACATTTTTCAGTCGCACAACCGTTTATCAGCTGGAATCCCTTTTTAGCAGGATCTCAATGTACGCCCTGTCTACTCCATACTACAAAACAAAAAGATAATGGCAGAGTACTAAGCCTTCACCTAAGCCTAAATTCTAGAATACTGTGCCGTGGCTGTCTCAAGAGCCCGAGTCTGTGACAATCTTCATAGTGGTTATCAGAGGCAGATCCCGACTTGAAGAACCCACATAGATCTTATAGCTTCCACTTTGCAACTCCCACTTCTGCGTAATAACATTCCAACTGCTGAGATCGCGCCGGGTCAGATGAAAAGCAACCTTAGTAGACTTGCCGGCCGCAATATGGACCTTGTCAAAGCCACGAAGTTGCTTCACAGGACCACCGGGAATGCCAACGTAGAGCTGGGCTACCTCAGCACCGGCCTTGCTCCCAGAGTTTTTGACCGTAGCTGTGACGGTTGCGACTGAATCCCACAGATCCACAGCGCCACCTTGCTCAACGGCACCGCTGGGATAAGCAGCGATGCCATACTTTACGGGGGAGGTTTTTAGGTCCGAAAAAGCAAATGTGGTGTACGAAAGACCGAAACCGAATTCGTATCGCGGCGTAATACCATAGGCGTCGAAGTGGCGGTAGTCGATAAGCATACCCTCGGTGAAGTCGGACTGTGGGAATAGCTTGTAAGGTTTGACAGCATAATCATGGAAGAACGCTGGGTAGTCGGATTCATTCTTGCCAACGGTATAGGGGAGTTTTCCACTGAAGTTACTGTCTCCATAGAGCAGAGACACGATTGCTCGACCGGAGTCCTGGCCGGGGAGGTGGGCGAATACGATTGCGGTAACGTTAGGATTGTCAACGAATTGCTCCACGAAACGAAGTCCGGCGTTATGAATGACGACGATCGTGTTTGCACAGGTTGATGCGACATTTTTGACCAGTTCGTCAGAATAGTCGTCATTTGCTCCTGAACGGTCTACGCCCTCGGTGGCAAAAGCGTTGATGAAGACGAGACAGGCGTCTGATGCTTGCATCACGCCCAGCATGCTCGGGCTAGAGGAAGTATCCCACATGACGGCACTGCTATCCTCATACGCTCGCTGCTGAAGGGCATCGAGAGGAGCACTGAGGTAAGGACCAGCGCTGGCACCGGAACCTCCGCCGACAGGAAGTGTACCGTTGAAAGCAACCTGATAATCGTACGGCTCGTCTATGATGCTAGCAATTTCAGCAGCCGCAGCCAGCTGGAACACAGCTGGTTCTAAGCCTATTTCCCAGGGATCTCTGAAAAGCTTGCTATTGGGTATGTACTGAGGCGGAGCCACAGCGTCGTATCCAAAGACAGAGATCAACTTCGGTGACTGGAGTGGCAGAGCGTTGTCCAAATTCTTGACCAACACATGGCCTTCCACAGCACCATCGAAAAGAACGGGCTTCGCGTCGGCAGTGAGAGCATTGACAATGTCATGCGGCATGCTAATATTGTGTGTTATTCCCACTCCAGGTGCAGGATAGCTCGATTCGTCTTGGCCCATACGGTACCAGGTCGCGATGATCCTAGATATAGGTAAACAAAACAGCACCCGGTAAATCTTCATATGGATTAGATGCCGATTTTTCTTACCGGGTTGCCATATCATCCAAACGAGAGATCGGCACGCTGCCATTCTTAATGGCTTTAGTAAAATCGTTACCCCAGTAAGATTTGCCAGTTGCCATAGCCATATCAAGACCAGCCAAAGCGGCTCCCACACCCGAGTGCTGGCCACCCCAGTCTGTTACGACAAATCCATTGAATCCGAGCTCTGTCTTGAGCAATCCATTGAGGGTCTTGCTATTTTGGCAGGCATAGGAGTTATTGACCCGGTTATATGAACACCTACACCTTAGTCAGCTCAAGCTTTCTTTAGCGCCTTCAAAGTGGATCAATCTGACATGATATTCCCGGCACCCGCTTTCAGCGCATCTTGGAAAGGCCACAGATACAGCTCATGCATTGTCTTATCGTCGATGTTGCTGGAAATAGACTCCACGGTCTCATTGTCGGGGTTCGTTGTAGGGTTGCGGTATAGTTCTTGCTCATAGCCGACAAAATGCTGCAATTTTCCACTGTTAGAGCCACTCGCGATGCTAATTATCCACCTTCCATCCTATTGACTAACCTTGACACTCGAGATGACACCTTGACCTTGCATTCCCTGTACCGTTGATGCCGCAACTGCTCCGCTGAGGTACGGATCAGAGGCAGAACCTATAAAGCCGTGAGCCTTGCACAATCCCCTTTTCCGCCGAGGTAATTACCTTCCCAGATTCTTCCACTGGTTGTGGTTCTTCCAATAGGCGCAACTACAGGTCCCAAAGCCACTTGGACGCCCTTCTTTCTGAATTCGCCAGCCATGTGCCAACCACTGTCGTGGGCAAGAGACTTGTTCCAACTTTTCGTTAATGAGATATTAGGTCCGACTTCTTAATGCAATGAGAGATTCATATAGTGCTTACCTAGCGCCTATGTGGAGACCAGATGGATAACTGTTCACGAAGTCCGTTTCGTGGACTCCATTGCCTGAACCCTGAAGACACAACCCAGGAAAGTTAAGACGGGTAATTGCGGCAATATTTCCAGCACATCCGTTGGAAGTGACTGTGACTCCGTACGTCAAGTTATTCTAGGACAATTCTGGTTAGTCTTGAAAAATGATCTCAAGCAAACTTCTATGAGTGCACACTTTCTCTTCCAAGGTCATCTGCGAAACCAGAGCTGTGGCCTTGTTATAAGCTGCCGCCCAATCACCAGACCCAGTGCCATTTGCTATACAATATTAGCTATCCCAGCGCCAAATTAAAAAGATAGTGGGAGGTAAGAACATACGTGACGGGTATACAGGCTCAGACCAGCCATAGAAGTAAGTATCGGAAGTAATTAGGCTCTTAGAATGACTAAGTCCATATAGGGATAGAAAGGCCAAGGTAAGGCCAATTTTCGTAGAAAACATAGTGGTACCCCGTTAGCCAGAGATGCAATTACCAGTTTCTATATCTCCATAGGCGAGAAAACGAGCATAAATCATGTAGTCTGCGCGCTTTATGTACGTCTTCTTCTCTGCGGAACGCACGGCAACAACACCCCGTCATCGGCGATCTTAATTTCCGGCTAGATGCAAAATCCGGTCTGGGCTAAGGGATCACTAGGGAGTTCTTGTTTAGCTCATCCCGGGTATTATCTTAGTGTCCCTAGTACCTTTCCACGCGAGGTATTATAAAGACCCACTGAAATAACCCCACAGTTATGCCCATTCGGCTTTGGGGTTTGTTTTTCTGGAACTTATCTCTCCGCGGGGTTGTATCCAGTGGGGCATATTCCGTAACCAGCGACGTTCTTTAGCTTCGGACTAGGTAAACTCTAGGTGAGGTTTGAGCCGTGCCTAGTGCCTTCAGGTTATAAAGACTTTTGAAAATTTTGAGATTTTTATAGCCATAAATAGCATCAACATGCAGACGATCTTATGCTCTGCTATCTGTATAATCCAATCCTTCGGATAGGGCCAGAGATATTGGCACAGGGTATCGCCGAAGGCGCAAACAAGAATTTGGAATAGTAACAGAGGCGCGGAAAATTATTAGATGTAGGTGTATTTATGCTGAAAGCAACACTAGCCTCTGGTGACCGTGCTTGACTGCTCTTACCTCAAATATGAGAGGTAATATATTTATTAAGAGCGGGGAAAATGTAGGCCCATATGCAGTGAGAGTGCCAGTTTTACAATAGTGCCACGCGCCTCACAATCGAAGTAGAGAGATTCCATGAAGCAGAATGTCTGGAATGTACGGGGTCTTTGAAAATTACGGCAATATGACACTTGTGAGGAGGGAAAGAAGGTCATTGACTCGGATATGGAGATAAATGACGTCGAATCAGTCTATAAGGTCTGACAATATATGGGACGACATTAATGGCACTATATGTATAGAAACAGCGTTCGGTCTAGCTCTTGAGATAATAGTTGAATATATTATTTTCGGAATAAAGACCTTTAGGGTGTTAGAAAGCATTGAAGATATGAGGGGCTATCTAGCAGTTCTCTACGCTATATCAGGATTTTTGTTTTGCTTGTTAGCAATGCGTAGCTATGTCTCATACTTTTATTCAAAAATCCAAGTTCTCATACCAAAGCCTCCATTAAAGGCGGAGCTCGCGGAGCTCGCGGAGTTGGCGGAGTTGGCGGAGTTCGGGGAGCTCGCGGAGCTCGCGGAGCTCGGAAAGGAAGAGGGCGGGAGATTTTGGTTCACGCTTAGCATTCCATCTGGGTGTGGGTCTATGCAGTACCAAGAAAAGTTCAAGGCAGCGTTATAATTTCAGGATTCATGATCGGAATTCCCAAGAAGTTTTCATTTCGCCATGTTGCTTCAGGCCCCATTATCATTCATTTCCTTGGCAAGTGGCAAGTGGCAAGTAAGATAGTTATGGGCTCAGCGGACTAACCCTCAACGAGAAACTATTCTGTTCAGCCCGTGAAATTCGCCGTTTGATTCATCGGGCTAGAGAGTGTTGGATTGGGACCACCAGGAAATCAGGCTCACAATGAGCTTGTTAAATGGATTAGCCACGGTCTGCATTAAAATTCACGGAGTTGAAGTGTAGGAGTCTTGATATGATCTCATTGCTTGGAAGCCAAAAGCAGGCAAGAGCCTAGGTGAAAGCGGTTCGCTTTGTATCGAGTTGAAGGGCGAACGTCATAAATCTCCTATTGTCGGGGCTATCTCTTACACACTTCCCAGAAATGACTCCTCTTTCACTGGTCCTTTGATCTATATCGCATTAAACGGGAGCATATTTTCTGTGGATTTCCGGGGCAAGATAGTTCTGAGACTATAAATCCATTGCCCGTGCCCAATGCGTATCTCTTTAAAAACGCCTATGTGAGTTTGGTCTACCACTTACGTGATTTACGAGATGAGTTACTAAAACTGAATGATAGTATATCTCCCCAGATCCTGCCGCCCAATTGAACGGTATCTATGAAAGGCCATACCTCTCTATACCAGCTGATGACCTCATTGCCACCGGTCAGGGTGGAGCTCATGCCCTCATCATGTTCTCATCAACGCATTTGACACCCTTCGAAAGATCATGGAATGCTACTACGACCCTAATTTCGGTCACCACTGTCATGTCCCAGGAATCTACCATGGCTCCGAGGAATACTACTTAGTCCTACATGCCTCTTCAGTTCCACAATATGGCCTCCATCAATATATCTGCGGGCACAGACTGGACGCATACTCGCGAGCCGTTCGCACCCTGCTAGGGAGATCCAAATGGATTATCATCATCGACTACCACACGGATGGTACTACGTTAGTCCAGCAACATTAGATTTCTGAATTATGAGCCCTTCCAAAATACTTAGACCTAGAGCTTGGTCTAAACTTTGTTTCACGGGAGAGGAAATTGTCGAAGATGGATTAAGAACAACACCCAAATAGGGTTGATACGAGATGATAAACTAAATAGATATAGGGCCAGAGACGGCTGCTCATAAAGAACAATTGAATTGAAGGAATTCGGTTGATAATAAGAAATATATGTAGTAATGCAGATCGTCATGAGAGTTCCGTCTCCGACATGAATGGGCATGAGCATTCCACGCCCTATATTTCCACAAATTTCTATGATCGGCACATAGTAGGTCAACATTTCATGCCCAAAGGAACTGACAGCTGTCGGCCCGTAATTCAATTCGTGACCCTGGTATCCAAGAGCTGGCTTAGGGTGTCAACTACCATTTTTTCAAGTGGGATCCATGGGCCAAGATTCAGGATCCTGAGGCTTTGTGAGGATTCCACCTGATAAAATTCCACCTAAATAAGGCTATTTAGCAACCTGAAATTGTCCAAGTAAGCTGTACACTTACATCACTCTGCTGCTCCATTGACGGTTGGAGTTGAGGGAAATGCTTTCGAGCGACCTCTGCAATCTGCAATACCAAAATTGATAATCAACATCCGCAATGTATCATGAGAGGACCGAACATGGAATTCCACTCACGTCAGAGTACGTTACACCTCCGGTAGCAAGAATGAACCGTTTCCCATCGGCCTCCGGATGGAGGAGCGCCTGGATATGCACTTTCGCGACATCTCGTACATCAACCCAATAGGGATAGTCAACCGGTGGTAGGCTCTGTTCGGTGACAGCCTTCCAAATGACTTGCACACTGAGGCTACCTGACTGAGTCCCTCTTTGTAAGGGTAGAACAGATGGGCCGCCAATGTAAGCAGGTAGGACGACGCTTACGTCAAACCGAGGCTTGATGGTGTCTCGCGCTTTCCAAACCGCCTCCTCCGCGAGTTTCTTAGATGCCATATAAGTAATCAATGGTCGCCACAGTGGCTCCCACTGCGTTAGATCCAGCTCTTGCGAGCTTGCTTCGCTGTAAGATATCGGATTCCAATCATCAGGCGTGTAGGTGTAGCCAGGGCGGAGGCTGTAGGCTGGGTCAAAGGCCGATAGAAAGGAGCCGGTGATCACCATTGATCGGACTGACGGGAATTTAGTAGCCGCTCGAAGGATTCCCACTGCCCCTTCGATGGCGGGCTTCAATAGATCGGCCTCGACATTGTCGATACCGAGGGCCAAAGGGGAGGCCACATGGGCTACATGGGTAACGCCATTCAAAGCTTCGTCAAAGGCGTCCTCGACGACAATTTCTGGTACCAATACCACAGAGAGACGTCCTGAGGATAGATCTGCAGCAAAATAGTCCTTGATCTGTTTTGCCGATGTTTCAGAGCGCACGGTTGCTCGAACACGAGGTTGTCCTTCTTGACGTAGTAGCTGGTCTACCACATGTTGCGCAACATAGCCATTTCCACCGGTGACGAGGACAAGATCGGTCGAGATGAAGCCAGACATATTCGTTGGAGAGGGGAAGTGCAAGAATGTTTTGCTTTTCGTATGGGTCATGTAATTGAGAAAGCCGACTCTAGAGCTCTGAAATATTTCAAAAAGTAGGCATATTCCATTACACATAGAGATATATATATGGCATTTCGATTCGAAACTCCGGTAATGACAGTCAGTCAATGTCATCACCTCGAGAGGTGAATTTGTGGAAAGTGTGGGTTAATCCAATGATCGGCCCGTCTCGAACATTGCCCCCGAGAAAGGTTTATTCGGCTGAATAGGACGCAATATCCGCACGATATTCCCGTGTTCCATTTGGACAGACATGGCAATTTTCACTAAGTTAATGGAATAGACATGATGATTCTAGTCGCTATCTCCGTTTTTCACGTGGATACAAAGCCATCCTCGAGTCAATGGTACTAAGTTTGGTCATTCCACTTGCTATGTCCGCCCTATTTCCGTATTTCATGCCAAGTCAACGGTACAAAAATAAGTCCTTTCTAGGGCGCTGTGGAAAATCCATCAATACATACCACTCATTTTCCGTATTGTTGCAAATTTAAAGTTTCATGGGATGCTTTGTGTGGCAATAAACTCAATTACTAGTCGGTCAAGGACCATGGTTGCTTTACTAGTTCGGCCGGCCGTTTTCTTATCTCCCGCTCGCGGCATAATTATGCTTATGTCCGGCAAACGACCACGGTAGTCTAAGTCATTGAGTTCGCATGGACTAACTAATATGAGTAATAGTCATACGATTGAGTGGATGCTTTGCTAGAGATTCCCGTATAAAGAGTTGTAAGTCCTATTCTCAATTCAGTTTAACCATTTCTCCCCTTCAACTTGAGCATCTCTGTCACTCACAGCCCTTTGTCAGCTTTTTTCCCACCATCTTTCAATCCATAGAGAAAGAGACCTGATAGCCGTCATGGATATTCTAAGAGAGGCCCCTTTGGGTCAACTCATTCGATGGGTCACTCGCAACACATTCCTTCGGTATCCCGAGGAATTTCCAACTTTCAAATTTCCAGCGACATGGAATGCTCTTTTAAACTTGGCAGAAAAAGAGCAGGAAACCACTGCTACCATTGAAACCGTCAATGAACAAACACTATCGTCAAGCCAAACAAGTCGCGAAAGCATATTTGCATTTCCGGGGACCTGTGAACTTGAGGTGGAAAATTTCGAGCAACAACATCTTGAAAACGATCTTGATCTAGAAGATGGTCATCTCAGTCAGACAAAGAGTCGACTAGAAACTGCCCCCTTCACTGAAGAAAGATTGGAAATTGAAGCTGAACTTGCCCTTGAACGGACGCAAACGAGGCCAATTGTCCCACAAAAGACAGCAGACGGCAATATCCTTGTGGATTGGTATACCACTGATGATGCAGCAAATCCTCAGAATTGGTCCAACACAAAACGTTTTGTTGTTTCTTTGATAATTTGCTTGTACACCTTTGTCGTCTACACTGGCTCCGCGATCTACACCTCGAGCGCGCAGGGAGTCATGGAAAAGTTCAATGTTGGGCCAACAGCCGCATCGCTCCCGCTTTCCCTCTACGTCTTAGCCTATGGTATTGGACCCCTGCTCTGGGCTCCTCTATCAGAGATTCCAGTAATCGGGCGATCTCCAGTCTACGCTGTTACAATGACGCTATTCACTATCCTTTCCCTTCCCACTGCGCTTGCTGAAAATTTCGCTGGCCTTCTGGTTCTGCGGTTCCTCCAAGGTTTCTTCGGGAGTCCTTGCCTGGCAATCGGGGCTGCTACGATGCAAGATATGTACTCTCTACTCTACCTTCCATTTGCACTGTAAGTATTCACTGTCAGCATATAAAGAACCTTGGCTTACGGATGACTAGTACTGCTTGGGTCTCGGCAGCTTACTGTGGGCCGTCTGTTGGGCCTCTCCTTTCTGGATTCGCAGTGACCGCCAAGGGATGGCGCTGGTCACTATGGGAAATTCTCTGGGCAGCTGGGCCTATCTTCCTCGTGATGTTTACGCTTCTGCCTGAAACCTCTACCCCTAACATCCTCCTGCGCCGTGCCCACCGACTCCGAAATCTAACAGGTGAAAAGCGACTCCGAGCACAGTGTGAGATCGACCAGAAAAACCTACGGCCTTCAGCTATCCTCCTGGATGCCATTACTAAGCCGATGGAGATCACCATTAAGGATCCAGCTATTGCATTCGTGAACCTTTATATGGCTCTGGTTTACGGCATATACTATAGTTTCTTTGAGGTGTTTCCGCTAGTTTACCCCGTCTACTACGGGTTCTCGCTCGGCATGATTGGTGTCGTCTTCACCTGCGTGCTCGTTGCCTGCTTAATTGGCGTTGCTATATACTGCCTCTACCTTCATTTCATCCTCATCCCAGATATCGTGGCGAACGGTCTACGCGCGCAGGAGTCTCGCCTGGTGCCCGCTCTCTTCGCCTGCTTTGGCCCTACGATTGGACTCTTCATATTTGGCTGGACCGCCCGCGCCAGCATTCACTGGATCGTGCCTACTATCGGTATCACCATCTATGCCGCCAGCGTCTTTATCATCATGCAGTGTCTCTTTGTCTACGTTCCTCTCTCTTACCCTCAATACGCCGCGTCCTTGTTCGCTGCGAATGACTTCTTGAGGAGTGCCCTGGCTTGCGGGAGTATTTTGTTTGCGAGGCCATTGTTCATCAATCTGGGTGTAGCCAAGGGTGTTAGTGTCTTAGGTGGACTAAGTGTGATTGGTATTTTTGGTATGTTTGCCCTCTGGACCTTCGGCGCGAAGTTGAGAGCAAGATCGAAGTTTGCTATTGTGTAACTTAAAACACGACCGCAAAGAAGTCAGTGTTACAGTATGTCTCGAAACTGGTGCCGCTACCTACACTCTTCGATCGTTTCCTGAGCCATAATGCCAAGATCCGCTAGTCTACATATAGAATAGCGCTGGAATATCAGTGTTCCTGTATCAATATCCATATATTATCTTACTCTACAGTAGTATTCGAAATCAGATGTCTACACAGGCTATATTCGTATAGCCTAGTATACTGAGAGGACCGATAAGATCAAGCGGAATCAATATGAAGTGGATTGAAATGATTGATTGAGTGAGGAAACTCAGGACACTGCTGTTGAGAGTAGTTCCCCTTGCCCTTGCCCTTGCGGGGGAGGGGCTTGCCGGTCCGTACGGGACTGTCAGTCCGTACGACCGATACTCGGCGGTCACCACGCTCGAGTCCATGAGTAAACATAATTACATACAAGAACATAAGAAATGTGATCTCCAGTGTAACCACTTGTTAGCGGTAAGTTATCACTCCATGGGCTGACAGATTCTTTCCCAGACCCTAGGATTCGGGAATGAAAGCCTAAGAGTGTAGAGGTAAATCTGATTTCGAATACTACTGTATTGGGGTGTAAGTTATTGAGACCAAAAGTAAATTGATCAGTCCAGCTCTCCCCTGGTTGGAGGAACTCCTCATCGGTGTTATCGAATAGATTAAACCCTTCTTAAGTAACTATAACATCCAGCGGCATATGGAAACATATTTCAAATATTTATTTTGGTTGCTCGACGAACTTCTTTTAGAGCGCCGATCCGTTTGCCTTCTCTTTTATAATGTTATTCTGACGATCATCGGTACTCTAGCGTGTGAGCTAGAATTAAATGTGTAGGCGGATTTAGTTGCTGTGCTCAGCCGTGATCAAGTGCTTCAAGATAAATTATAGTGTCACATACTTGGAATGGTATTGTATATTCCAGATTCCATGAGAGTCAATGTAAACAACTGGACTTAATATACAGAGAATCCCGAGGTCATATCATATCAACCACGGATGAATGCAGCAAACGCAAAATCAAACATCGCGTCATACATCATCAGAGACAGCAAGATAACCAAAAAGAGAAAGAAATAAACTAGAGCCATGCTCGCTAGGAAGTTGAATGTTGTAGGACGGAGACCGACCCCCTGATCACGTCACAGGCTTTACTCCGACTTGTGTCCAACACAACTCGACCACGCTGGAAGCCCACAACCCATGCCGATAAACAGGTACAGCAGGAAGATAACCACCACGCTGAGAAGAATCATCAGCTTGATGTTCTTCCACCACATTCGCCGCCGCAAACCACGGCTTCGGATACGAAAATCGTGCGCGCTGCCGCCCAGACGGTCCGTTTTGTCTACCAGTAGGTCGATCCGCTCGCCGCGCTCGAGTACCCGTTCGATGTTCTCGGTCATGATGTCGCGAACGCTGTCAATTTCGCGCCGGGCTGAGGCGAGTGAGTCGGCTGGCGGGGCGGTGTTGTATGTCTGGAGCAGGCCGCGGAGCTCTGTATTGAAGGCTGCACATCCGTAGGCGGGCAGGGTGGAAAAGTCCGTACTGGAGGGCGGGTAGCTGGCGAGGAACTTGCGCTTCATCTCCAGTAGGTAGGCGAAAGGGATGCGGCGGCCTTGTTCGGCGGATGCGACAACGAGATAGCTGAGCGGGGCATAGCTGTTGGCCTCGGTGCGACCATTTTGTTCATCGGCCGGTTCTCCTGCCGGGGAGTCGGCGATGTAGTGCACGAATAGTCGTTCATGGGTGTAGGTCAACTTCTGGGGCTTGTCATGGGTGATCTTGGGGAGAATGATCGACGCGATGGATGAAGCAGAGGTGGAGGAGGTGCCCGGGGAGGAGTGCTCGGCTAGAATAGTAGTACGATGGGCAATACAGGCGCTTTTATCACTGTGGTTAGTGTCGCCTTGGTTCGGTCTCGGGGTGGTTTGTCTCACTAGAGCAGGAAGCTTGGAGCCTTTGAAGAGGAAGCCATGGCTGAGATTCGCAGGTGCGAAAGCGGTGAACTCTCAAAGATCGAGATCTGAAACAACAGTCGTGCTGATCGGATGCAGCAAGTTGATGATCAGTTGCGCAGCTCGAGACCCAGTTCCTCCGGGGACCGTGGATCCCGCTTACGTCATCGGTTGTCTCCAACCACTGGAAGTACTGCCTCGGATCTATACCCTGCGAGATGTTCAGAATGTGCTTCTCTCGATGCTTCTGAATACTTCCGTGTGACTTTCGAGCTGAATTATAGCTTCGTATTTGCTTTTCAGGAAAGACGGTTCTTAATCGTCTCTGAACGCTTTTGGACAGATAACTACGGCCTTTAAGTTACTCTCTACTTCTGCACTTAGTCGACTGATCCAAAAAATCTATTCCAATATGTTTGCCACAGCATTCTGAATTCCTTGCGCTGATATCAATATCTCATGAGTCGTTATCATTCCATCTCTCTCTAAAGTCATTTGGTCTCTCTATCTGAGCCATCTTCAAGCTCGAACTCCACAACATCAAGATCATCATCGCTACTAGGGTTTTCCATGTCAATGTCGATGTCATCAGAGAGACAGGGAGAGCCCATGGTCACAGTACCAGCACCGTCACTGTCATAGTCCAGGTTTGACTCCTCTTCAGTTGACTGAGCCGACGGCACCGAACTTTCGACGTCACTAAGCGCCAAGTGTATGGCTTCCTCCATGGTTTCCATCTCTTCATCACAGTTTGGCGCAAACTCAGCAGAGTTGACCGACATGAGATCGGAGATGTGGGAATAAGTAGCATGGTGCGAGGCCCCAAAGACGGTGCTCATAGAATCACTCGGGTTGATCTCGCTGAACGAGCAAGGAGTCGAGGCGCCGCTACCAGTGTGCACTGCGGGACCTGGTGCAGAGAAGCCACCGTTGTTCATGAGGGGAATGTTGTGGTCGGTATACACACCCCCGGATTTATCGTCGTTACCACCCGCCCACAAAGGGAGATACTGGTATTGATCTTCTCCCAGGCAAGTCAAAGTGGGTGTTGCCTCCAGTGATATGTTGTATTCGTTGTAAGGGAAAACGAGTCTTCGTGAATAGGTGCTCAAGAATGATGAGACCTGTGCGAAGAATGCTTCCAGATTGAACTTTCTGTTCTCGAGGTTTTCCGAACTAGAATACCCTTCCGATCTCATATCCCGGGCGAATAAGTCGAGTTCGTCTTCGATTGAATCTGACGAGGAAGTGGCCAAACCTTTCTGAGGTGGAGCAGGTCTGTAGGGAAGTGATGCTTTCATATCGATGTCCGTGGCGGCACTGCTTCCAGCGACCGGTCTGAATGGAAGTGTGGTTGGGTCATCAGGGATTGTGGAAGGAACATTACCTGAAGTTGAAATGTTCGCGTTGGCAAATGGAAGAGGGCAACGACGATCCAAGTTGAAGGCCCACCGCTTTTTCTTGCTCGCTATCTGAGCAGCCATAACCCACGAGCTGGTAGTTGCGTTGGTTCGGAGGGCGACAGTGTTGTTGAATTCGTCCACAAGATGACGGAGCCATATGTGTGAGATATTGAGAATCCGCGCAGTGTCCTGGCCTAGAAAGGCGAGTAGTCCGCTGCCGACATCTGCAATCGAATGGTGAATATTGGGGTCATTGGTTTCCCTGGATGTGAGATCCAGGACCAGAAGCGCCATCCAAAACTTCTTGCCGATAATCCGCTGAAGAAGATCACAGGGTCGGAAAGCAAGCAGGTATGGCTCATTATGTCCTGGTGGCACAGAATCGCAGGATCGCCATGTGTCCCTGACTGAATCCAGAGCTCGGTAAATCTGGTATCGAATGTACTCTCTCAACTTCGAGATCAGGAAAAGAACCATATGTTTATCAGCAGGACTGTCCTGAACTAGCTGCGTGAGCTTCTGGAATTCTTCGAGGTCTGCTAACCAGGTCATTTCAGTCCCAGCCAGATACAAGAAACGGCCGATGACCTCGTCCGCGAAGCTTTTGCTGGCATACTCGACGCGTTGCATTTCGGAATCATCCAACGAGTCGGCAGCCCGGCTTCGAGCAAAATACTTTTCCCATCCCTTTAGCGGTTGCAATCGACCAGCTCGGATCAGATACAGAAGGGCCTCATCGCCAACCAAACCCACGAATGCATTTCGACAAATGACCTGAGACTCGATCCCACAGGCCACACGATATGCAATTTGCGGGTGAATTTCGACGAACCGCATGTTGTTCGCCATGTAGAACCAGGAACTGACTAAGTCTCCCACGGCGGGGACAGTTGCAACTTTGAAAATTTTGGCCACTGCGAAAAATGTCCAAAGCTTACACGGGGTGTCGAGGGTGATGTTTAGTCCCTCGAGAACGTGCAAGACCTGTTCGATGCCATCACGGTGGCGCGCAGCCGAATATTCGACGGGCAGGCCAGCTCGTCGATATGTCCGAGGACCAGCTTGCTCTTTTTCGTTTTCATCTTCGCCTTGCTCCTCCTCCTCCTCCTCCTCCTCCTCCTCCGCCTCCTCCTCCTCCTCTTCCTCTCTAGAATCACCTCCCCAATCCTGATGTTCCTGATCTTCTTCCGGAGGCGAGCCATCCAATGCAGAAGGAAAGAAAGCCTCTTCCACCATTTCTGTTTCGTCAGTGCCCCCAACGCACTGGGAGGGAAGATCCCATGTATGTTTCGAGCTTGCCCATGTTCGAATCTCCATCGGACAGGAGACCTCGGTCATCGAGATAATGGCTTCCTCTTCAAGCGTTGGGGGCGTCAGGTCCAAGACGTATGTGATGCCATCGGGCAGTGTGTCTGGAAACCCACGCTGCTTTCGAACTCGGGTCTGCTGGCGCGGACCTAGCCGGCGTTTAAAATATTCTGAGCCTGTCACCAAAAGTCGATCGCTGTGGATCCGGTGAACGGTTGGTGGCTTCCGCAGGCGCGGAGGTCCATCCTCAGGCGCTGGATCGATATACACAAGCGTGTCTCCGTCGGGAAAGAGGAGGAGCGGCAGTGCCATCGTAGTGCCTGGCTCTAGTATCTCAAATCGCTGGTTGAAGCGAGCGTTTTGAAGAACAGTAGGAGTAAATGCGGGAGGTTGCTCGATCACGCTTTCCAGCCCAGGACCAGTGGGAGAGGGGGGTGGATCGGAATCCATGAAGGCAGACTTGAAGGTCGTAAAGATGCTCAAGTATGCTAAATAACCCTTAACGATTCAGAAGTTGAAAGCAGTGGGCACTGGGCACTGGGCACTGGGCACAAGTCCGAGATGAGGGGCGCGGCTGAGCGAATGAGGCTCAACTGGATTTCTTGTTCGCTCGTGGCCTGTCGATTGCAACCAATCAGGGGGACGGGCAGCCACCTCGTTTGACTCATTGCATTGAAAATGGACGTCGGCAGTTCGATTGGAAGGACACCCTTGCGCAAGAAGCAGACCCAGTTACAGTGGTACTGTACAGGAGCTTGCAACCTCGCCTTTCGCTTGTACACTCACGGTTTGTTTCCCAACCCCAGTTGCCAAGACCACGTTAATCCCAATCAGTTAGACTTAAAAAGCGCCCCTGGCTAGAACCTCGTGAACAGTATGGTAAGGAGCAAGACGATGATAACACGGCTGCGACTTGACCGCCCCCTGATGTGTGCTGTTTCTCCTATTCAACGTCGTTCCCCTCCTTCACACCCACTGTTTACAGTGCCACGGATGGCTCCGAACTTATCCCCATCGAAGCGGCAGCTGATCTGTGATATGATCGAGGGCAAACTAAAAACCACTGATATCGCTAATGCAGCAGAAGGCAATAAGCAGTCTGTGAGATATATTCGTTCTAGTCTACGGATGTTCGGCAGTCCCAAGGCACCCCCAATCCCCTCCGGCCGACCGAAGAGGATCGCACCACTTATGCTTGAGGCTGTCTGCCATCACCTTTCCGAAACCCCTGGATCGCACCTCGATGAGATGGCGATTTTCCTTCGAGAAGAACTTGATGTCTGCGTGGCCAACTCTACCATCGGTCGAGCTCTGGCAGCAAAAGGCCAGTCCATGGAAACAACCCGGAATCAAGCGAAGGAGCGAAACGCGGATTTGCGAGACTACTCCCGCCATAATCTATCAGATTTTGAGTCGTATCATCTGGTCTATGTGGACGAATCTGGATGTGACAAGCGGATAGGGTATTGGCGAACGGGTTGGGCCCCGCTTGGGGCCGCCCCGGTCCATGTGGCTAAGTTCCATGGTGGCCAGCGATACCAGATCTTGCCGGCATACTGCCAAGATGGTGTCCTGCTCTCCCGCGTCTTTCGGGGCTCGACTGATGCTCCTATATTTGAGGACTTTATTTAGCAGCTTCTTCCTCATTGTGGCAGATAGCCACAGCGGAAATCGGTATTGGTGATGGATAATGCATCCTTCCACCACTCTGAGCGAATAAATTACATGTGTCTAGAAGCAGGAGTTAAGTTAGTGTATCTTTCACCATATTCTCCGGATCTAAATCCCATCGAGGAGTTTTTTGTGGAGCTGAAAGCTTTCACTAAACGCAACTGGCAGTTGTTTGAAGTTGACCCGGATGGAGGCTTTAACGGGTTTCCGGAGTAGTGCGTAAATGTGGTTGGCGCAAGAGAAGAGAGTGCTGAAGGCCATGTTCGCCATGCAGGTCTGACAATTGAGCATTATTGATTGACTGGTATGGACATATCGAGCTCATTCATATTCAAGTATTGTTCGAGCGCATAATCGACTCCATGAGTAGAATTTTTCTTCTCTCAATTTGATAAAAAGCCCTTCAGTCGGATGGAATTGACACCTACCAGCATAATAATGCGGCTTTTTGGTTTCACGTGGGATGCTGCGTGGCAGTGCCTGAGCGTGTCGGAGACGGCAAGTTTGATAATCCTGCTTCTTGTGCCCCCACCTTGTAGGCTGCTGGTTGGTTCTGCTGCGCAATCACAACTCAGTCGCCAATAGCACGAAGTACCTCGTGTAGCTCGACAGCCACTGTATGCACATGACCCACTCAGTTGTCTCGTTCGCTGATACGGGCGGGCGCTTAGGCAGTGCACCCCTTCACCCCTTTACCCCTTCACCCCTTTACCCCTGATGCCTTAGGTTGATGGCAAGGCGTCTCTGCGGTCGCAATCACTCCTCGTTACCCCTCCCCCGTCCCCGATTCTGCTGAATGGCTGAGTTTACAGCCTATTGACACTTTCGAAGCCAAGCGATATATTTGTATTTCTGCCTAGTCACCCGTGCCTTCGTGGCGGCGTCAGCGGCAGCTTATGCCAGGCAGTTGTTTTTCAACGTGCCCATTGAAGAATTGAACCCGATACCCGTGGCGAGCATGGCGTCTGCAACATCGTTTGGGTGTTCGAATTCGGGGTTCCAGATGGGTGTGAACCACGGCTCGGTCACTAACCACTTCCACATGCCTATCGAAGAAACGAAAGAGATAAATCCTAGGCCTTGTAAGTCAACAGAAAAGCCCAATTAAGATATCAGACTCACGTATTCTTTCTAAGGTGATCAACCTCAAGCCCACTACGTTATCCCATCCTTGGAGAATCGTCACTTTACTGGCCGTGAATTCACGCTAGATGAGCTTCAACAGAGGCTATTTCTACAAGCGAATACTGAAAAACTAGCTCTATTCGGACTAGGTGGCATCGGCAAAACTCAAGTTGCTCTTCAGCTTGCTCGCTGGGTGAAAGTGCACGTACCAGACTGCTCAATTTTCTGGGCTCCTGCCCTTAGTCTCGAGAGTTTTGAGCAGGCTTGTTCGCAAATCGTGAAAGAGCTGCAAATCCATCAGAATTCAGACGGTGAAAGTGCGATGGAATTAGTACACCGAGAGCTAAGCTCTGATAAAGCCGGAAAGTGGCTTTTCATTGTCGATAATGCCGATGATGTGGACCTGCTTTTCGATGAGCTTGATCAGTATTTCCCTGCTAGCAAGGAAGGCGTTACTTTACTCACTACTCGTTCCCGCGAGGTGGCGCTATCTTTCGCAGGAAGGGATAAAGTCGAGCTCCAAAAAATGACAACCAAGGAAGGGATTGCTTTTCTTACTAAAATTGTAGGAGAAGACTCACTTTGTGATCAGAACTCCACCATACAATTACTGGAGGAGCTGAACTTCCTACCACTGGCTATTTCACAGGCAGCTTACTATATTTGTCGAAATGATGGAACCACTATACGGTACCTCGAGCTTATGCATAAAACCGAAAAAGACCGGATGCGTCTGGCGAGCAGGGAGTTCCACGACAGCACTCGCTACCGTAGAATGCCAAACGCGGTAACCACCACATGGCTTATCTCATTTGATCAGATTCAGGGCTCTGATCCCTCTGCTGCTGATTTGTTGGAATTTATGTCTTACCTTGAGTCAAAGGCAATCCCGCGATCTATTCTCCCCACCCTCAATTCGGAAGAGGAGATGGAGTTTGCAATTGGTACGCTGTGTAGCTATGGATTTCTGACCAGGAGAGACAATGAGAATATGTTTGATATGCATAGCCTCGTACAGCTATCAACCCGAGTGTGGATAACAGAGGCACGGAAGACACGGCAGATTATCGCGGCCGTAACGCAACATATGGATAAGTGTTTTCCATCCGATGAATATACAAATCGTGAGACATGGAGGATGTACCTACCACACGCCCTTGAAATTCTCAGGAGAGAGGAAAGTAAAGATACAAGTGAGAGGTATAGCTTACTTTCTAAGGTTGGTAATTGCGTTCTAGCGGATGGCCGAGCAAAAGAAGCTGTCGCTTTTTTTGGAGACGTGTGTGCATGGAATGAAAGCCACTATAATGAAGAACATCCTGATCGACTGGCGTCTCAGCACGATCTCGCAGGGGCATATAGATCCAACGGGCAGATCAAGCAGGCTGTGCAGCTACTCGAGCATGTGGTTGCAGTGCAAGGGAGAACGCTCGATGAAGAACATCCTGATCTACTAGCGTCTCAGCACGAGCTCGCAGGGGCATATCAATCCAACGGGCAGATCAAGCAGGCTGTGCAGCTACTCGAGCATGTGGTTGCGGTGCGAGAGAGAATGGTAGATGAAGAACATCCTGCTCGACTGGCGTCTCAGCACGAACTCGCAGGGGCATATCAATCCAACGGGAAGATCAAGCAGGCTGTGCAGCTACTCGAGCATGTGGTTGCGGTGCAAGGGAGAACGATAGATGAAGAACATCCTAATCGACTAGCGTCTCAGCACGATCTCGCAGGGGCATATAAATCCAACGGGAAGATCAAGCAGGCTGTGCAGCTACTCGAGCATATAGTTGCAGTGGAAGAGAGAACGCTTGATGAAGAACATCCTGATCGGCTAGCGTCTCAGCAAACTCTCGCAGGGGTATATCAATCCAACGGGCAGATCAAGCAGGCTGTGCAGCTACTCGAGCATGTGGTTGCGGTGCGAGGGAGAACGATAGATGAAGAACATCCTGATCGACTAGCATCTCAGCACGATCTCGCACGGGCATATTATTCCAACGGGCAGATCAAGCAGGCTATGGAGCTACTCGAGTATGTGGTTGCGGTAAAAGGGAGAACGATAGATGAAGAACATCCCTCTCGACTAGCGTCTCAGCACGAACTCGCACGGGCATATTATTCCAACGGGCAGATCAAGCAGGCTATGCAGCTACTCGAGTATGTGGTTGCGGTGCAAGGGAGAACACTCGATGAAGAACATCCTGATCGACTGGCGTCTCAGCACGATCTCGCTGGGGCATATCAATACAAGGGGCGAATCAAGCAGGCTGTGGAACTACTCGAGCATGTGGTTGCGGTGCAAGCGAGAACACTCGATGAAGAACATCCTGATCGACTGGCGTCTCAGCACAATCTCGCACTGGTATATCAATTCAACGGGCAGATCAAGCAGGCTATGGAGCTGCTTGAGCATGTGGTTGCGGTAAAAGGGAGAACGCTTGATGAAGAACATCCCTCTCGAATAGCGTCTCAGCGCGAACTCGCACGGGCATATCAATCCAACGAGCAGATCAAGCAGGCTGTGTAGCTACTTGAGTATGTGGTTGCGGTGCAAGGGAGAACGATAGATGAAGAACATCCTGATCGACTAGCGTCTCAGCAAGATCTCGCAGGGGCATATAAATCCAACGGGAAGATCAAGCAGGCTGTGGAACTACTCGAGCATGTGGTTGCGGTGCAAGGGAGAAAGCTCGATGAAGAACATCCTGATCGACTAGCGTCTAAGCGCGCGCTCCAAGACGTAAAGCAGTCAATCAAAATTGAGGTCACGGAGAACGTGTTCTCATAATCTCACCAAATAGTACTTTTTTCGTTTTTGTTAGTTATGCCTTCTGACGGCACTCAAAGGAAAGAGAATCAAGATAGGTAGAGTAAACCTGAAACGAGCAATGTTACGGTTTGTGACAATACTATGTTATATACAGCAGCAAGGACATGTACATAGCAAGCGGTATTTATAGACTTCTCGGCTTGTCTGGTCGCCCACATGCATCATCTGGCCCCAACTTGGCCATGTCTGTTTGTGACAAAAATAAAAGGCACTGGTGATGATGCCTGCCTAAACTGAGGCTTGTTGAACCTATTCCTCAATTAATTTCATGCTGAGCATAAATCTACTGCGGGCTCTGGAAAGTCAACGAGAACTTCTTTCTACAGTCGTACTAGGATAGTGGTGTTCAGCCTTTGAAAAAACCGTCGGTGAAGGAACGTTGATTACAGAGAAAACTGGTGCAGAAATATTGATCCTCAGCAAAAGCTGCTCAATCAAAAAAGCACCTAGAATTCGAAAGGTTTCTCCAATTGTTCATGGTCCAACGTTGACTCAACGACCGCACTTTTCAACACCGAGAAACGACGTGCAGCGCGATCACCAAATCAATGCCATGCACCGTCGGCTGTGGCTGCCATCATTTACTGTCGTCCCTGACCGTGGACCTGAAGCGCAAGTCGATTCGGTCGTTGTGTGCTGTGAGTCTAAGTCTACGTCAAGCGCCGTCACTTGCGCGAGTCACGGTCGCGCCGGGACTTAGGTACGATCCGCTGTAGACTTGATTGAAGCGCGATCATGCCACATTGACTGAAAGCATCCTTGCTTTTCTCATTCTGTTCACGCCTTTCTCTTTCAATTGCGGGTCGTCTGTCGAAGATACAGGTCTTTTTCGGACCAAAGCATTCGACTTTGTGGCCTCTAATTTACCATCATATATTCAAAAAATACTGTAATTAATATCATTTCGATTAATTTTCAGGGAACATATTCTAAAAAAATCATTAGTGACCATCTACTAGTTATTAGAAAAAATAGGTAAAGGAGTGTATTAGTGATATATCCTCCCACTATTGCTGTATAAAATCCCAACTTTTGAAATTTGAATATATCTCTAAGCCACTAAAACTTCGAATCAAAAGAGAGGTAATATCGACTTGTATATATATATTATTTGAGTAGAGGAGACAGGGAGTTTAAAGACGATTAAAGAGAGGGGGGCTGATATAGGGGTTGAACTGGGGTTCAACTTCTTGGAGGGGTTCAACTTGTCTTGGCACTAAATTCTTGCACTATGATTGGTCAGAAACATGACTACTCGGTCAAAAATGGGTTGCGCACAGCGAATGATGCAGACCATGAAAGTTTTGGCAATTTTACCATACAAAGAAGGATGAAAAGACGTGCAGCTCGCGAGCCGGCTGGTATTCCGTATTAATACATAGAATCACATTGGGATCCTTCTTTGCGACTGACATTTTGAAAATATTACTTAATGGAGTCATGCTTTCTTGAGAACAACGCCAGGGCTGTTTGTATGGGAGATTCGTCTATCCTCCACAAGGACCGCATCACCGTAACCTCGTGGAACACAAAACTTCACCGGTTTAGAGTCAAGGCAACTGCCAGTCCTGGCTCATGTATAATGTTAGGCGCTACCGATGTGATGGAGGTTGTTGAATTCAGTTTTGATGCTCTTGCAATGTTTGTTTGCATTAATCATCACCTGCATGTATTTGGTGCGTTTGCTAGATTGTGCAATGAAAATTTTATTATGTGACTCCCTATAATCTGCTTGCTGACCCGTCTGATGACCATACCGAAAAAGGTTTTTATAAAAAGGTGTCTACACAGGCTATATTCGTATAGCCTAGTATGCTGCGACGGCCAATGAGGTCAAGCGGAATCAATATAATGTGGATTGAAATGATTGATTGATTGAGGAAACTCCGGAGACTGCTGTTGAGAGTAGTCCCCTTGCCCTTACGGGTGGGCTTGGCGGTCCGTACGGGATTGTCAGTCCGTACAACCGATACTCGGCGGTTACCACGCTCGAGTCCATGAGTAAGCACAATTACATACAAAGACATAGGAAATGTGATCTTCAATGTGACCACTTGTTAGCGGTAAGTTATCCCTCCATGGGCTGACAAAAGGGCACTGAAAGATATGCACCGTCAACTCATTCCGATGCAGGAGGTGAGATTCAAGGTGCTACTAGATTATTGTTTTGAAGGCATGACAGTCAACCGAGGATGAAAAGGTAACATGCCATGTGCATTCGTCTTCATGTCTTTTTTATCATCTCTCCGTGACGATACATGAGGCCCTTGGACTAGTCACTGCCCAGCCCAAGTGTCACCGCGAGTTATAGCCCGTATGCCCGATTGGCCACCCTTGAGGCGTCAGCTGCCCACAATAGTGAGGATCATAGATTGGACTCGCCTTGTCCAGGGTGGCTACGTAACGATTCAGCCCTCCATGTTTTCCGTGCGAGGTATGATGGGCGCTGAGGTTATCACGACGCGAGAAACCGCGTTGACAGCCAGGAACCCAACAGATGTAGGGTCGTTTTCCCGAATGAATTGTCAAATGACGTTTGAGTGCCTCCTTTCGTTTGAAGGAGATCTCGCAACCTGGATGACTGCATTTGAATTGCCGTTGCGAGATGATGGCTGGTACACTACCGAGACCCGAGGTGGGGGCATGCGGTATGCCGTCCTTGATACTGGAACACGACTCAAAGATGTTATAGGGCTCAACTTCGGGCGTATCTTGGCCAATGGGAGGCCCTTTATGTAGCTGTAGGCAGGAATGTTCGGCATCCTCTCGGAAGGCGCGTGTCCTGAGGGAATTCTGCGCATGCTCAGAGCAGCCGGCGGGTCGCGCCTGCAGAATCGTGTTTAGAAACTCTGGACTAGGTGCACATATGAACCAGCAGATGACGGGCTGGCATTCGAAATTATTTAAAGCTTGGTCAATCGAGCAGCCTGGGTATTGACAAGAATGGCTTTCCAAATCGCTTCTAACACGGGGTATTGCAAATGTCGAGAGATGAGAGTCGGTTTTAGCCTCGTCCTGGCCATGTTGGATGACATCCATGCCGGACTCCTCGGAGGATACAGTATGTGCGAGGTAGTTTCGTCCGCCGCTGCCGCCACTGCTGCCGCAGAGCATTGCTATATTGCTCGAGAACCATGTGTTGTCCTCGCATATTTCGGTTTGCGAGGACGTTGCTGTACTATACTGCTCCATCTGTTGGTTGCCACCCTTCAATGCCATAGTTCACATCCTTGATGGCAAATCGAAGTGGCAGAAGTAATGATCATATACGTAGCATAGCACGCCACCTAATGTTGTTCAAGTATAGAAATTGCTAGCTGATATACATGCAGGTGAACATTGAAATAAGCACGAGGCCCTTACGACTTGGACGAAGAGAATGGATTACATGCAGTGGTGGGCGTTTAATTGAGTCTGAGTAAGCTTAAATAATTATTTGCGGCCCTACCAGCGTTATTGAGAGGGAAGAAGAATTGCTTCGTTGATAATTTCCTGGCAAAAGTGGCTGCTCTTTTCAGGGCTAGAGCACGCCTCAGCATATGTTGATAGCACCTGTGAAGCAACTAGTCAATCTATTGTTGGGCATGCGAAACAATAGTTCAACGTTGAGACATCACTTACCATGTTCACTTAACAAGCACCTTGTTTCAACAAACGATTCCAAATCAACATTAATGTGTTGAGTGGCTGGCTTGAAGCAGTATCGCAGTATCGAAAATGTCATTGAAAGCTGTTGACGGACTTTCAACCGTAACTCACCAAATCTGGCTCACCAGAAACCTGAAACCGCAGAAATCCAGGACCTCTCACTTACAGAATCGTCAATACGTAATAAGTTGGTTCGACTCCCGAACAAGTGTTGGTATCAGGATGAAGATGATGGGTTCAGCAGGCTGCCCAGGAAAAGAAGAGATCAACACTAGTTGAGGTGATTGTGCTGATCGATTTGAACACCCAGCGTAGGGACCAGCAGCAAGGCACATACACCCGGTAGGTTATAAAGAGGATCAGCACTTGATTGGAAATAGATTGTCTTCCACCTGGATTATCTTTCTCAGCCTGCTGAACGCAATGGAGGCTTCCGAGTCTATGCCGGACCAGAACAGGGAAGAAAGCTCGCAGCTGAATGAAGTCCCTCCCCAGAGCGATGAAGCTGTTCCACCGCACACTTCCGACCCCAAACCTTCCCTGGTAAGTCAATTTTGAGAACAACTTGGATCCGCGGCTAACCACTCCCTGACAGCAGGAGACAACCCCGAAGAACGCCTTGGCAACCGAGCCATTTCAACCCGTATTGGAGGCGCTCGCAGATCTCGAACGTGACGACCCGAAACTCGCTTTTCAAGCCGCTCGACTTGTGGGGCTCTATCGCCGTCTTTGGGAGTCGTGCGTGTCGAAGCATCTCGACTGCGAGAAAGCAAATGAAACAAATCAAGTTTTGAGGGAAGCTAGCGTGCAATTGAGCAATAAGAGGGACAGCCTTCAACTTCGCCACGCCGAGCAGTTATCCCGACTGCGTTTCTTTGACCAGGCTTTACAATCGTCTCGGGAGCGACTGACTGGCATCCTCAATGACTGGAATCAGCTCTCGAGAGGCGATCTGGCCGATTTGGTGGATGCCGACCGACGCGAGTGAGGGGTTACTCGTGAATTTGTATTGAGTCATGCTATACGTCGAGCAACAATTGGAAAGATACTTCTTTGTAACTGAGTGAAAGAATTTAAATTCAAACTTTTGTTTACGTCTGAAGACAGGTTATGTTTTGAGAGCATTGTGCAAAGCAAACTGTAGTCATGTATGAATGTAGACAATTTTTGGAGATTTCATTCGCGAAGGAAGAGTTGGAAACGGTCCGGACATTTATTTGCATTCCGTGCTACTTTCAAATATAATCTGGCAGGAGATTGCGTACAAGAAAGGGCGGATTCAGGGATGGCATCGAAGGTGATGTAGCTAGCGGGGAAAGCATGAAGTGACTAGAGTATGGGGAGGGTTCCATACGCGGTCACAAAGACAGCCGGAAGCTGGATGCCATCGATCTCACAGCAGTCTGAGAGATGATGATTAGTATCTGCTGCCGCGTCCGGCATAGATTCCCCATGACCGTTTCCACGCGAGGCAAGAAGAACCGATGCTCTCCGATCATGTCCCCGGTAATTCGATCAAGCCGTGCGAGTCGAAACTCCACCCAGTGTATTTCTTCTGTAAGAAAAATTTTTGATATGAAGAGGAATAGATCTTCAGACTGAGTGGAGACAGACAGAGGATCAGGGCCAGTCCACTCGAAGCCCGACGGATCCTCTCGGTTGGGATGGAAGAAATATTTCACCAGGGAGGGCCCCTGCTCTTCGTACCCAGCAGATTCAGCTAAATTCAGAGAAGCTAGCCCGCTGCTAGCACGGTCCGTGGTAAGGCAAGGAGGCGACGTCGGTATACCAGACGACTCTCGCCGGATCGCGTGAAGTTCGAGGTCGAAGTCAGAGCCTATACTGCCGTGAGCATATGTTGGTTAGAGATCTACATGTACGTACCATCATGAACTGGATCGTTCATGTCCATCCTATTTTATTGGAATGAACGCCGTACAGAAGAGATGGGCCTTGGTGGACTTGGCGATGTGAAGATCGCTGGAGGTAATAGAGACGTGCAGAGGCTTACAGGCCTTGAATATATTCATAGAGTAAAAACAGAGACAGAAAACGGGCTTTCATTTCCGAGAGACTAGCAGTGAAATGAATCAACATTGGTGAAGATGCGATGGCCCATCACCAGGATTAACGGGAACTCACCATGGGTTCCCAACCGTTTACGCTGATGGAGATATCGAAAGGGTGCTAGACGGAGAGCGTGAGAAACGCGTGAAAGCACTATCTCACTTGCCTGCGGTCCATCTCAAGCTACTCGGGATCTTCCTTGAGGCCTCTCGACGCGACACGTCCTTTCACGGCTTGCGTTCAGGACTGCAGCGACCCCGGCGTGAAGGTCATGAAGCACACACTCTCGGCCCCACAACATCAGCGTTTGCGCATTGCAGCGCTGCACGAGAACGTCATTCTCAGTTTCCAGCCACTCGTTCGATTCTTGCATTTGTTGCTGTTCTTCATCCAGGTATATCTTCTCGGCGGATTTCACGATATAGCAGTCCCACAGGCAGAAGTATAGGTCAAGAAGCTGGAGGGCGGGCATAGCAAGGTCCACGTTGTCACGGAGAATCCGTATGAGCTGCGTTATAAGGAGACCGGCCGGTCTGACAGGAGTCTGTGACTTGTTAGTTTCGTTCCCTGGCTGTCGGGAAGTCGGGAAGATTCTAACCTCGGGATCGATGGCCGTGCGATCTGCCTGTGGCTGGTAGTCTTTCATATACACCTCATTGTCTGGCTGGTCAGAGAACTGACGCTGTCGCTTGGCTGGCCGGCCGGCTGGGAAAGGAGAAGGAGGGCGGTCCATTTGGGTTGCGGGTAGATGGGTTGGGGCCATGCCATAATGGGAGAGGAGTTTATATATTACGGAGGGGACACAGACTGTTGTGTTCTATCCGATTCTTGGTGAAATAGCGCGCCAGTTTCAACAAAGTAGGTTAAGCTGACCGTTAACGCTTCACCTGTTGATTCACCACGACACACATGTGGCCGAAAAAAAAGTGCACCCATAACAATTCAAGTACGAAGAGCTTGTTCGGTTTTAACGCAAGTGTTGTAACTAGCGACATTTGATAAATCGACATGTTTGTGGTTCACAGATACCCTGATCCAGCTAGCCTTCACTAGTATTTGCAATTGAGAAAAGTACTAGTCCTTTGCTGCGACGACTGAGCTGGCCCTGATACGGGTGTGCCGAAATCATCAATCTTCCTCTGGATCACCCTCCGAACAGAGTCGCTAGATGCAAAATCCAGCGCCCTGGTTAAACCGCACGGCGATAATCTCGGGTCCGCTAGTAGCGCGTCAACAACGCGTAGGTGTGCCCCTTATGCTGCCAATGCCAGAGGTGCCTGGAGCAACTAGTTCTCAAGATTCGGATCGATCTGGTCATGGCGTAGCAGAGCCCGGGCTATCTCCGAACTCCCATCCCGCGCGGCGATGCAGAGCGCAGTGTCGTGAGCCATCATGGTTTTCCGATTGATCTGCAGACGCCCGCCCTGCTGCACTAAGAGACGCACCGCTTCTAGCTGGCCCCTTTCCACTGCCTGAAAAATCGGTGGATCTCCAAATTCGCTGGTGTTGATATCTACGCGGCCCGTGTTCAGCAGCACCTTCATCGCCTCGACACGTCCGTGCGCACACGCGAGACCAAAGGGCGACTGGCCTGCGGCGAAGAGACCGAGTTCGATCCCCGGTACAGCCAGGAGACGCTATAGTGCCACTGTGTCTGGCTTAAGCACGGCGTGGTGTAGGGAACTCGAGGGTACCTATGATTCATCGTACCCGCCAACGAAATTGATATCAACACCTCTCTCCTCTAAAAGTCTCTCGGCGACGGCGTCAAATGACAGGTGTGTAGATATTTGTGTAGCCAACCAGAGAGGCGTGTTTCCATGCTTGTCTCTGCAATTGATTCTGACCCGCGGGTGATCCAGCAGCAAAGCCACTACTTCCCGGCTTCGGGTCCGAACCGCAAGATGGAGCGGCGTGTTGCCATTTCGATCGTGAGCTCTCAGATCGACATCATTCTTTCCCAGCAGCTGCCGTACAGCATCTGTCGATCCATGGGCCACGGCTTGATGAAGGGGTCGCTGGTCGTGATATACGGGATCTATGTCGAATAGGCACCCAGAATTGGGCGTCGTGGAGAAAATCCTCTTCATAAAAGGCTTGTCGTTATGGCATGCCCAGTCCCATAGTGAGTAGCCGCTGTCATCTTTGGCATTGGGATCGCTACCCTGAGAAAGCAACACCTGCACGAGTCCAATCCTGCCCGCCCAGACTGCTCGGTGGAGCGCCGTTCGACCTCGTTTGTGTCTCAGGTCCAACTTGATGCCTGGACAGGCAACTGCTATCTTCAGAACAGTCCGGCTTGTGCCATACTTGATGGCATACCATAACGCGCTCTCCCAAGCTTGGTTCTGGAGATTAATGTCTACCCAGGGTGC
This sequence comes from Penicillium atrosanguineum, assembly GCF_028827265.1. Lineage (NCBI taxonomy): Eukaryota > Fungi > Ascomycota > Eurotiomycetes > Eurotiales > Aspergillaceae > Penicillium > Penicillium atrosanguineum. Next base: position 385,841 of record NW_026623133.1, on the reverse strand, counting down.
TTTCATCAGGAGCAGAAGCACTTTGATGGAAGAGTGTTCCAAAGCTCTCATAATCGCAGTTTTCCCGCGAAAAAATGCATTGACGTTAGCGTGACAGCCAAGCAGAGCCTCTGTCAAGGATACATCATTGGTCTCGGCTGCCAAATGCAATAGATTGCTGTTTTGGTATTTGATATTATATTTTAGAAAGGCAGGCTGCAGTCTGTCGTATAAATTTTGGCATGATCCTGCAACGGCAAACATCTCCATACCGTTCAGACTTGCCGCGACCTGCCACAGGATTTCGTTGGGAAAACCTTGAATGTGTGGCTATATTTTGAGGTTAGTCTGCGGAATCATAATGTCAAAGGAAGATCAAATACACGAACCATGATGAGACAAATGTTGAGGTGGGGTTATGGCATAAAAGAGCTGACACTGCAAGGCTGCTTTGAGGGTGAAACAGTAAGCTTTATATGAGTACTCGCCTAAGAAGATATCGTCGCTCTCTCACCACCAACTGGGTCAGCTCAATAGCAAGAGGCAACTGACACCCGCACTATCCGATAGCGAGGCAGGGAGTCCAATGATTCGCGACGCTGGGTTTGTGGTTCCTGGAATCGAGGGATCGGGTGGAAGAACGAACATGGGTAAGAAAGCATTGTAAGAGAATTTGTCAATATTTAGGGATGCAACCAGGGGGTCAATCCAACGCTATTATATGACAACACTACCAGAGACCCCAGGAGCGATGTCAGTCCTGGGAGCGCCCCACGAGGCTCTAGGAACACGTGAGCAGCTCCTGGGCGACGATATTCTTCTACTCTGATTGCTCGCGGCAGGCGATTGGTTTATCTGCATTCTCGGTTCAAATATTCCTACCGCTGTCTACGAGACTGGGAGCTATGTGACAGTATAGCCCAAGCATGCTGTCCTTTTTGCCATGATTTATAAGAGCCATTGTACAATAGCACATTCAACAGGCAATGTCACCCGTCCGCACGCCACTTATCAACTCTGGGCCTGCAATGCTCGTGCCCTTGCACCTCGCCAGAGGAATGATCTGTGATGTGACCTACTATCAGCTACCTGGAACATTAGTATGTGTAAACACTACTAGAAGGTCTATAAAGCTGGGGGTGGGCACTGCAGAGTCTGGCCAGGATACACTGCGATCACCTCACCGAACGTACTTCCTTCTCTCTACACTCTCCCCGCGTGCATAGCGCCAATGCCATCTTTATCCTTTTGGAACCCATTAGTGGTCTGTGAGATAGAGGTTGAGCCACTTGGCCAACGCAGTCTTTGTTGTGGAATCACGGCAAACGGAATACCGTGCAAGAACTCGGTCAAAATCAAAGACATCAACCAAGGCCATCAAAAGATGACCGACCTCTCTAGGATCCCATTTAGGTTGGCAGCACTGCAGGCCTCACTCCGCGAGATCGCCAAAAACTTCCTCTGCAAGCGATGGCACCGGGATCGGCAGGCTGACCGTATAGGTCAACAGTGGTACGAAGCAGCTGTTCGGAACCAGGCTCAGGCACATAGTGCTGCCGCGGACAGTCCACGTTCGCCTCCTGCACCGGCCGTCCCGCGCCAGACACGATCCGCCTTCAGACGAGGCCCTTCGGAATCGGACCGGCCCCATCGACTCCTTGATCACAGCGATCACCATAGCGACCGAGAAGCCTCGCCAGCCCATTTTTGGACTGGCTCTGGGCCAGCCGAGCGAGTTAACCGACCGACTCATCCCTATGTCACGGCCGCGATGCTGCGAGCGAATAATGTTCCATGGCGCGTTACTGTGGCTCAACCGGCCATTCTTTCGCTGACTCCTTCTACCTGGGCTGGCGGGTAAGACTTCATACTCCAGGAGGTCACTCGCAGCCACGAAGTGGACAACATCCACTGCTTGTTCTGCTTGGCCGAGGATGAGAATCGCTCTTGCGTTGTGTTAGGTGCAAAGGACTGGCTCACCTTGCTTATACACAAGAGTGGCTGGAAAAGCGCGAGACTGGACACGGCACTTCGTGCTGTATATGGTAAGTTCACGATTCAGTCTGGGCTTCGGAATGCTAATACATTCTAGTCGAACCGAGACCGCCTTCCATGCCCTGTACCGTGGACCCAGAGGCCCCTCGCCCGAACCCGAAGAAAGTTTCGTCGAGGCCATCGCAGATATCTCGTCTAACACAGGCACGATTGCGCCATCAATTGACCCTCCCCGGGCGGGAGTGCGGCTCGCCCAGCCAGCTGAGCCAAGGCGGCGTCACCGGGGGTCCGCAGCGCCGGCCGCCCAAGAAGGTGTCCGTCGATCGGCCAGGCTGGCGCAAGTTCCTGCCCCACTTCGTCGATCAACCCGCTTTCGCGAGAGCGAAATGTGAATGGCGATAAAGGCGTCACATTTCTGGAAACGATCGTCAATTTTTTTCCCGGCGCTGAAATAGCAAGTACCATCTTCCACGCATCGTATGGTGGCGGAGCGCTGCATTATCGAGCTGGCGTGGTTTGATTTACAACTCTATAGATATTAGGATAGGAAAACATAGTAGACAATAAATTCACTCATCCTCAACATCCTCATCTGTCGATACGTGCGTAATTCCGTGCGGGCCTTCTTCGAAAGCGCGATTGTGTAACGACATCTCATAGCCTGAAAATGGGGCCTCACATCTAGTCTGTGCGATCGCGCCGGAACTGGTCGAACCCAGCAAACGTTCGCCGCACTTGTTCATTGGAAGTATATGTGACAGGGTCCGCCATTTTACCTTGGGGCCTTAGCTTGATAGAACATCAATTGATCCGTATTTCTGCCCCTCCATTGCTACAAGGTATGGAAATGGACTTGGGGTGGGAAGTCTATTTGTACCAAATAAATTCCCATGCTCGAGTTGGCGATCCAAAAACGAGATTGAGCACGCGGCTGATCGGGGATATTGCTATTCGGCACTTTACAACCCTTGATGAATTTGATGATATGTACTGAACTTAAGCAAATTATTCGAATCACTTGCATATACTGAAGACCTTAAACTAAAATAAGAGATACTTAGTAAGAAGTTGAGTGAACAAAACATCGGCATTTCTGAAGAAAAGGAGATTGAAAGACCACTGCAATTATTTGAGTCATTGCGATCGAGTGACGAACCAAATTTGGTTTACTATTCAATTGCTTTGAAGAACACCTCACTTAGGATTGAAACGCCCTCACAACCGACCATCTCTGGACTGACAGTCATGTTGTTCCCAAGACTGTCCTCTTGAATCCGGACTCTCGGCTTGGGTGCCAAGTGGATACGACAACTATATAGAATACCTCTGTCCAAGCCCACACAGCTCTTTATGTAGTTCGAGGCAACCATTGACACTTAAGTACGTTTGGAAGTAGGTGTCCTCCTGGGATGTGCTTAGGGGTGGGTCACAGTGGAGCGAACAACCACAGTCGATATCATCACCAAGATTAGCCATCAAATATCAAGCTATAAATATCGGGGCATTACCTCGGGAGCTCGCCAGACATTATTTCTCACACGCGCATCCCTGGAGCGCAAATCAAATATCAAATATCCATTATCACCTGAAAGTACGTCAATGGCGAAAACTTGTGACTGCATTGAAAGTGGATGGTGGGTAACTCGACTGAGGGTGCACGGATCCTTGGATGGCACTTTTGTCAGCAAGCAATTGGAGACTATCGAACATCTTCTACAAGAAAGAAAAATATCGATCTTCCTCGTTATGGCCGGGTTTGCATCAAGAAAAACCTCGTGCCGACCCCTATATTGGCCAAAACGGTGGCAGGAACATCAGGGTATAATGTCGGATTGACGGATACTGGTATGTGCTAGTATTGAGGTGTTCCATTGAGATACATTGATGTTGTTCTCTCTGGATCTTGCTGTTGAAGCGTTATCAGATCTCAGGAGTTATTCCTAGCGTGTTACGACGCTGGTATGCCGAGCGTATCCCGTTTACCTTACAGAGACAAAGAGAGAATGGGTACTTGATGAATAACCCTCTCCTTAGTGGTAAAATACCATCCCTCAGTTTGACAATTTGTATTTTCTTGCAGCCTTCTGCCGTCTCAGCAAATAATATCCAGTAAACAAAATTTATCAAGTCTTCTCATGCCAGCTCCATCCCTCTTTCAGCACTAATTATTGGTCCTCGTAAAGAAAAGGATAGTCGCTCACCAAACCTGTCGGTGGTGAGTCATCCCCCGAACCATTTGTCCAAAAAACACTAGTAAGGCTGACAACAACCCCAGCATCCCTATATAATCAGAATGAGTAAGAGCATTATGAAGGACGAAGATTTTGTTTGATTAAAGACACACCTGGACACCCGAAGCCCTCTATGAAGGAAAAACCGTGAATAGTCAGCATATAGTCTATTACCCTGAAAAGCCACATTTATTAAGGTGGGCAGTCGACATTCTTACCTCGCCAAGAGGACAGGTTGGTTGATTTTGTTCACACACAGCAGCGCAGACTTTGGCTTGGGCGATGCTTGTCAAACAGAGAGTCGCAATAATGAGAATTGGTAGAGTCATCACTCTTCCAGTCATGTTGAACCAATATATACTAAAAGCAATTTGGGAAGATAGTGGGTGGGAACTGACAGAGCGGATGATGAAGTTATAAGATTTTCGATGAATATGGATGGGGGTTATGCTTTGTATTAATACTCTGGCCCACCCGGCCGAATCCGACCCCGGCCTGATTTGTCGCGTTTTCTTGTAGCATGTGTATGATGGCTGTATTGTCTTGTACATCATAGATACAGGTCTAACCCAAATGTATGAGCAGTGCATATCAAGGTGACATAACAATACCATCAGTACAGGGAATTCATCAAATTTCCACACTTAGCTAGTCTGTCAGTAAGAATGGCCTAGCCTATTAATTTGCTTGGTAGAATATACACCGCTTTATCCACCGATTTCAACTTTCCTTCCGCAAAAAGCGCGGTCAGTGGTGGGGGTACTAGTACTGTAACTTCCTTATCTTTATTAGGCACCTTTATCACAGCATGACTCGTATGGCCTTAGTCTGATAGGTTTGCCACCGAATAGTCACCGGATAATCACGGTCCGTCCGAGACGGGTGGAATCTCTTCGTTACCGAGATTACCTAGGAGCTCTATCTAAATAATAACAATTACTGTGTAGATACTATAGATATCCTGTAGAGCTTTGTTTAACTATTTGATCTCATGTCTCATTCGGAGTAGTATATTAAAATACAGCCATATCAAAATGAAAGCCTCGGTCACCCCAAAACAGTATGCATCCTAAGTCAGCTGATCATAAGTTTTTGGCAAGCAGAGTTCTATGTACGCTGTATGCAAATCACCTTAGTGGGCCTGTTGGAAGAGTATCGTGGCTAAGCAGTATAGGAGGCGGTGGGAGGTAGGGGTGTAAATTTTGTTGGGTGACTAGGTACTGAAACGGGGATGGCTCGATGGCGGTCTGGCACTACAACCTGGGAAACACCAACTAGGAGAACGCACACAACCACTCCCTGGCGGCTTTGTGGTAAGCAGATGAAGGTTGCTCTAGATGAGGCACTGCGTAATAATCTATGCCGTATCATGAATCAAGGAGTATGGCAAGAACTGGAATGAATTTTAGTTAGATGCTCCTTCTATCTCTATGTTCGTATTACGTACACCCAAGGTATTCATAACACGTCCCGCCACAACTATTCACTATGCCATGTGTTCCACCATTACATTATATATTTGATTGTGAGGTATTTTTTTCAGTGTGCGTCCAAGTGGTCTAGTTGAAAAGAGTTGTTGCTGCCTGATCATGCTTAACATCGTGTGACCTCCGGTGGAGACGCTCCATTTTGGTCGGAGCCACTTCGGCCAAACCAGAACCTCTCGGATCTTTCTCGGTAAATTATTCAAAACCTCCATCTGCCTGATAATCGTAAAGCCAATCCCTTAAGTTATAGGACTAATAGAGCTAAACACGTAAATCATGTTACTACATCAAAAATAGTAGCTATAGTGCCTTGCTGTTACGACCCTATCATAGCATGAAGCTATCTAGGAAAGTCACATCTAGTATGGAGCAAGCGTACAATCAATATGCATAGAAGCGGATCTCCACGTGATCTCACAAAATTCATAGAGGGAGAAGCTCTATAAATTTGGAATCTTTTCCCTTAAAGATAAGTCCATCCCTCGATCAGTCCTCCTACCAGACTTGTGCTTATATCTCTTTCCCTTACCTAGTTACCCAAGCTGTAACGCTTGTGGTGTAGAGGGGCCTCTTGTGTGTTTTATATACAATGTCGTAACAGCATAGTTACTAATCATTTATGATATTAGTATTATGATCTCACGGATACTAAGGGCTTTCCAGCAAATTATCCCAGTTTATATAGTTTTGTCAATCAATTTAGCTTTACCCTATCTATAAAAGCCTGCTTGGCTAGGTAAATGCATGCTTCTCACAGGGCCATAGTAGGAAATTCAGACGTAGCTTCTCATATGTTGAAGATAATAGAGAATAAACAGAAAGGAGAAATGGACGGAACCACGCTAATTGTTGAATATTAGACTAGCTCTTGACACTTGACAAGCACTCTCTCGAGTCAATGTAGTAGTTCAAGGGCTGGTAGAAGAGCATCCGCCACTAGCATACTGGCGGTGACAGCCACTGTACGCACGAAAGGAGCTGGGCTCGAATGTAAAGTCACAGATTTGGCCAGCATCATCCTGGTCATTGCACACTGGGTTGAAGCTTCCTTTGTGCCCGTTGCACACAGTGCTTTTCCAGAATGTCATATATCCCTCTCCGGCTTAGTAGACCGCGATGTAGCGCCAAGGAGCGTGGCTCCCACTTCAGCATGCCCCGTCGGTATTAATGAGATAGCCATCTCGGCCACTGTCGCCTATCAGGCTGAAGGCAAGTTGATTGGTGTTATATCTTCTCTCCACGCCGGGAGTTTCCGGACCGGTGAAAAGGTCATGAGATGCATTTTGCTTGCCAGCAATGATGCCATTGAATTCCTGAAAGGCGAGCTCTGGGATGTATGTATAATTGCTGTTTGAAACATGGTAGACCTTGGGAAGCTGGCCACCCAAATAACCCCAAGAGGACAGGTCATAGTATGGCGCAGCTTTGTTTAGCTCTTCCGTTGCAAAATGTCGATCGAAAGTTACCTCATAGGAAGAAACAGTGATAGCGGCCAGGAGAATAAGAATAGAAATTCTGATCATCTTGCAATAGAACAGCAATCTTCAACCAATAGAAGATAGATTAAAAAGATCATAGAAGACACTTGATGCCGGCAGCAATCACTGCTATTTATGTTTTTTGTAATGGGATCCATTTCGAGAAAATCAAATGCATGAAATCATCACTATCTCTGTTTAGCTCACCAAGGTTGTCTCCTAGACCAATATTCTCAAAAATGGAACGTTACATGGTTTAAAAAGTACGCGAAATCTCCGACTAACATTATACCAACCCACATCGGGCCAAATACGTGTGATAGCGAAGTACAAGAACTGAGGCCCAATAGTCCCTTTAAGATACCATTCGCTTCTCAATTGAGAAGAGTATACTAAGCCACCTTGAGAACATAACGGAAAAGGATGTAAGGTGAAATATTCCAATGGTATTCCGGCTTCAAACTGAAATATCTTTTCAAGGTCTATCATGGCCCCCAATGTGACTATCTGACCCACTTGTAACTAGTGGACTTGGATGCTAGTACTAGCCTATGAAAGAACTTTGAGCATCTAGGGTGGGGCATGTGTTTGAGGCATTTTGTTACACACACACACACACAATTCATTACGCCCGGAGGTTTCAAACCTAGAGGGCACCTATACGCTATTTGATCTTTCCACTGCATATATCTTGTCATAGTCTCATTTTCGAGAGGAAAAGCTGAACCAGCTGCCAAAAACCCCTCTAGCCCATACGGGTATGTCCTTAACGATTTCTTCTTGTTGTTGTTGTTGTCATCATATCCTCTCCCCAAAAGCAATAACCCATCCCTCTGTGACACCGGACCCCCCCACGTGTCCATTCTCGATGTAGTTTCGTGAACCTCTTCCCTGAGTAGCGATTTACCGAAGGTACTTCTCATATTAACGCCCGAAGTAGCTGACTGCCTCGCTGGCGGCAACACCAGATAGCAGACGAAGGACTGACGAATCGACATGCGATCGAACCGGTAGGGCAGGTGAGTTATTATGAACAAAACCCAGTGAGGATAGGTTGAAAATGTGTAGGTAGGTCGGTTATTCGAAGGCTTGTCGACATTGCGACGTTGTCGACGTGCGAAGTTGTCGACGTGTCCTTTTGAAGGCTTCCCGCCGCGTCGTCACAACCAATAAAGGAGTTTCCACCGGAGTTTCGATTTAGAAAGTTCTCAGCTTCGGTCAGACCTTGCAGTCCAACTTACTGACATCCCTCACCACGAGAAGGTGACTTTCCACGAGGGACTCACCTTAGTACTGTATATAAAATTGCCCGTGGAGATGTCTGCCATCACCATGGAGGAGGTCGAACGGCAGCTCTTGGCGACAAAATCTTGGAAAGCACCTGGCGAAGATGGCCTACCAGCGACCAGGCAGTGGAGACATGCAAAGATCATACCACTCAAAAAGCCGAACAAAGAGAACTATACCATTGCCAAGGCCTGGAGGCCGATTTCACTCCTCGCGACACTGGGCAAAGTACTGGAATCAGTCATCGCAGAAATAATCTTACACGCGGTGGAAACTTACGGCCTGCTTCCGACCAGCCACTTCGGGGCCCGTAACCAACGATCAGCGGAGCAAGCACTCCTACTTGTACAAGAGCAAATCTACGCGGCGTGGCGTGGCCGACGGGTCCTGAGCTTGATCAGCTTCGATGTCAAAGGAGCTTACAATGGGGTTTGCAAAGAAAGATTGCTCTAGAGGATGAAAGCGCGAGGGATTCCGGAGGTCCTGCTCCGGTGGGTCGAAGCGTTCTGCTCGGAGCGAACGGCGACCATCCAAATTAATGGGCAAACATCTGAGGCCCAAAGCCTCCCACAGGCTGGGCTGCCTCAGGGTTCACCCCTGTCCCCTATCCTCTTCCTCTTCTTCAACGCAGATCTCGTATAGCGACAGATCGACGGCTAGGGAGGAGCGATCGCCTTCGTGGACGACTTTACCGCGTGGGTGACTGGACCAACTGCGCAGAGCAACCGGCAAGGTATTGAAACAATCGTCAATGAAGCACTCGACTGGGAAAGAAGAAGTGGAGCGACTTTTGAAGCCGAAAAAACCGCGATTATACACTTCGCCCCCAAGGCCCACAAGTCGGACTCGGAGCCATTCACCATTAAGGGAGAGACCGTCGAACCCAGAGACCATGTCAAGATTCTTGGCGTCACCATGGACACAAGACTCAAGTACAGGGAACAAATCGCGAGGGCAGCGTCCAAGGGCCTGGAGGCGGCGATGGAGCTTCGGCGGCTGCGGGGCCTATCCCCCGCAATAGCGCGGCAGCTATTCACCTCGACGGTGGCCCCGGTGGTGGACTATGCCTCCAATGTCTGGATGCACGCTTTCAAGAATAAGAACGTCGGGCCGATCAACCGAGTACAAAGGGTAGGAGCGCAAGCGATTGTCGGGACATTCCTCACAGTTGCGACCAGTATAGCGGAAGCGGAGGCCCACATCGCCACGGTCCAACACCGGCTCTGGAGACGAGCTGCGAAGATGTGGACAGACATGCACACCCTACCAGTCACCAATCCCCTCCGCAAAAGTACAGCTCAGATCAAGAAATTCAGAAGATACCACCGTTCGCCATTGTATCAGGTCGCAGACGCGCTGAAAAGCATCGAGATGGAAACACTGGAAACCATCAATCCATTCATATTGGCACCATGGGAGGAACGTGTACAGGGCGATGGTCAGGATTTACCAGAGACACAGACCGAAACGGGCGGAGTCATGCGGATCGCGGTCAGCAGTTCGGCGCGGAATGAGATGGTAGGATTCGGCGTGGCGACTGAGAAGCAGCCCCCTCGGTACCGAAAGCCGAGGCTGAAGACCTTCTCCGTCACACTGGGCACAAGAACTGAGCAGAACCCATACTCCGGCGAATTGGCAGCAATGGCACACGCACCGAACACGCTACACGGGCTGAAACGGTGCAGAGTCACGCTGCTCACGAGCAATAAAGCGGCGTCACTTACGCTGAAGAATCCCCATAAGCAGTCGGGCCAGGAACACATCTGCCAGATATACAAGTTGATGCAAAGACTACGGAGACACGAGAACCGGGTCCACATCCTTTGGATTCCCATCAGCGAAGATCACAGGCTGTTAGGTCTGGCAAAAGAGCAGGCCAGAGCCGCGACTAAGGAAGAAGCTAGCCGACAAGCACAAGTCCCCCGAATGAAGTCGACCACCCTGAACATTGCACGATCCCAAGTCGCAGCCAGTCAATGCTTGCCGGAGAACATAGGCAGACATTCCAAATGAGTGGATGCAGCACTTCCAGGGAAACATACGCGGAAGCTGTACGATCGATTATCGTGGAAAGAAGCGAGCGTGGTAGCCCAACTCCGGACTGGCATGGCGAGACTCAATGGATACCTCTACCGAATCAACGTCGCGGAGACGGATCAGTGTGCATGTGGACAAGCAAGAGAGACCGTGGAGCACTTCCTATTTCGATGTCAAAAATGGACGGCGCACCGGACGGAACTACTACAATGTACCAACACCCACCGAGGAAATATATCCTTCTTCCTAGGAGGAAAGTCGCCTTTGGATGACCAGAACTGGAAGCCGAATTTGGAAGCAGTGCGAGCCGCGATACGGTTTGCAATCGCCACGGGCCGACTCGACGCCGCTTAACCGTGTCGACCAACACGAATTAACCCCACCCCACCCCACCCTATTCCCATCTAACCCCAACTACCTTGTGCCAGAGACGGTAGACGCGCTTCAATTGCCGAGAATAGGATGTTGAACACTTGGAGAAGCGCCTTCAAGAAAGTCTACTAACCAAACACTAATCCACAAGGACCCGCTAAGATATGGACAACTGAGATGACATACACTGAAAGGAATCTTGTATGGGCTCCAATGAGGCACCGCATTAGCTAGGGCATGTATATTTAGATCAGTGATAGTTGCCCTTTCGGTTCAGCCGCCGGGCGTTAATGAATTGTGTGTAATACATTTACGCAATGGGCTTGGAAATTAATGTAATGTTCCTTTAGGTCCCAAATCATCACAAATGGCCAATTGTGGTCTCACCCGTAAGGTCATTTGAAAAGATTTTATTTTGACATTGAAACGGAATGTACTACGTCTATTCTTCCAACACTACAGTTGCTTTACAATATTAATCAATCGCATTTCAACTGGTCCTCATTTTCGATCTAAAGTACCGGAAACCATGTGAAAGAGGGCTTAAATAACACGAGTAACCGATGATCTTACGGTTCCTGTTTGGCTGAGGGGAGAAGCCTATGAGATGATCTCGATGCGAATTGAGATCCAAAATACTGATGACTGTTCCGGAACAATACGATCAATCTAAAGCACATAAGGTTCGACCATTGGTGCGGTTCGTCATCTCCAGTGAATCATCCCTCATGATACTATCTAGGTCGCCCTTATTAAGCCAATTCGAATGAGTTTACTGGTGGTGATATTTTTAATTCTATTGAACAAGCTACCACTATTGTTATTGGTGGTCTTTTGTACTCTCTTGCTGACAAAATCTCGGACGAAAATAAGACAAACAACCATTCTCTACTGCAGCAGGCTGAGTAAGCACGTGTAGTTGAAGGACAGGGGACAGCGAGCCAAACGGTCAAAGATAAAAAGAAGTCCCAGGCCAAGAACCAGGGGGAAGCCAGGAAGAATTAGACAGGTTCGGGGGGTAGAATTTCATCGAAGAGAGGATACATGTCAAATATACTAAATATCTAATCAATCCAGCGATACTCCCACGCGATTATGCTGTGTGACGCATAGGGATTTCCACCTTCGTGCAATGGAACAAGGTTTTGGCGGCCTCGACGGAATTCATGCTCAGGCTCGAGAATCGACACTTGCCATTTCTTGGTTTTTCCCCGGAGATTCATTGTACAGACTGGTGTTAGACTGTGTTTCTTAGATATGGCTTCTCCAAAGCCAATAATATCGCAGCTGTCCAAGCTTTGAATTCTTGAATCCGTCAAAAAGCAAAACTTTGTTTGGAGAAGCCCATTACCATTCAATCTTCGAGTTTTTTTTCCTTCAAGATATAAGAATTCATCTCCTTTGATGATACCTTGTACATTGAGAATGAATTTCGGCAGTTTGATTTTCTCCCCTGCAGAATCTCTCCATTCTTTAGCGGGCAGAATTACTTCATGGCGCTCCTTGTTGTAGCGGTGATTGGTACGTAGGCTTTTGCGTAAAAAGTCTATTCCATCACGGAATAGGTCACCCGAGAAATTATTTGGAAAGAGAATGATATAGGCGGACTTTTTCTTTCCAGGCTGGTTCGCGACAACCTCATCTAGGTTAGCCCCAATCAGAACTGGCTCAGCGCCAAGATCAGTAGCTGCTTTGAACTATGCCTCATCCTTAAATATCGATCGCCAAAGTCGACTTGATGCATTATTCTCAATGAAGTATATTGAGTTTGCAATTGCCTTTGCCTGAAAGGGATCGGGCTTCACAAGATTAATGATCATGTCCAGGATCTCACGTGGAAGGTTTGACATCTTAAAGGGGGTTTGGTATGGTATATTCCAGAAAGTCGTGATACTAGCACTGGCACTTGCTCTATCCATTATATTTATACATAATCGTCTTCACCATTAAAGCTACAAACTACTATTGTGAGCCTCGTAATACCCCACGAAATTGCGGCGCCGCAGTTTTTTTTTTCTCTCGGAATTTTGACAGCGCTGAACTGGTGTGTTTCCCACATATGAAAATAGCTGACCTGGAATGACATCTTGTCTTTCAATGTTTAAACGGTTGAAATGACAGTGATGACCCCACGTTGAGGCACAGGATAGTCCATCCGGTATTTACTATTACTTTCAACAGCAGTCTCCTGAGGATAACCAATCAATCAATCATTTCAATCCACACCATATTAATTCCGCTTGACCTCATTGGCCCCCCTCAGCATACTAGGCTATACGATTATAGCCTGCGTAGACAGCAGGCAAAAAGGAATTTGAGTGGGTATGTCACTGTATTAGAGAAATCACGTGATAGTGAGGCCTAGCGAGAACGGCGGGATTAAAGATCTGATCCCGATGAAGCTATTAGCCCACCCCTACTCCTATAGGCGAGCACTCTCCATCGGCGGACCAAGAATGTTAGACATAAATAGAGAGTCTAAAATCAGCTTCTAATACGCACCGGGTAATTGAGGTTTCGTTTTTGCATGGATAAGCTCGGGCTTTGTGTGCATGTGACTAACATGCAGCATAACAACTATAATTCTGTTGCTGTCTACACTCTGTGCCTTTAATAGGCTTAGTGTATTCTTGTATTCATGTTGTCTACTAAAAGGTCTTCAATGAGCTTATTGATATGACTTGAATCAATGGGGTACCGAGACTTTACCATAACAAGGAGGCCAGGGTGGAGCCTACCCAGCCCGGGCCGTTTTCCCCTCCATGGTAGGGTCGATCTACTCGGCTGGACCATATTCCCATTCCCATTCCTTTTTTCGCCCTCGAACTCTATCAATGGATGCCCAGGGACATTTACCAAAAAGAAACTTTACCAAATGTGCCAAGCTCCAGACCATAATCACGTAATACGGGGACTGCTAGTCATGCCAGAGGGCCCTAGATTTAGAAGTCTGCGCTTCATTTGTTACTGTAAAGGGCTAACTGTACGCGGTTAAAGCCATATTGGCATTAGGGGTTAAAAAAGAAAGTCTGCATGCAAAAACGCAGGGCGGTTTTCCAGGCTGCCGTATTCGAAATCAGTTTTACCCCCTCTCTGTCTCTGTCTCTCTCTCTCTCTCTCTCTCTCTCTTTGTTTCCCCAAGGGCCCACTAATAGTGCACTAGTCCATATTAGAACATTCTTCTACCTGGCCTTACATTTGTCGATGTACCTTCGGTGAGCTGGAATAAATTAGAGTTACCTCCTCTCTTGATAGTGTCGAGAAAAACAGTCTTTTTTCGTAGTCTTATTTTTAGTATCATTGTATCTACCAATTATACATCTCCAAGAATTTGAACGCTAAAAAAAACAATAATTATCACAATTTGTTGAGACCAGATGGATAATAATGACTTCTCTACAACTATACAAGAAGTATTTGTGTCTTGATTTGATAAAATGCTAAACGCTGGAGCTGCTCCGCCAGGGCAAGTGGGGAGCACTACAAAGAGGAAAAGTGTTTCGAAGCGGATCAATCAATTAGACATCACTAGGCTTCAAAATGCGACTTGCGCGTTTCGAGATCCCACTGAAGCTCATATTCAAACTTATTGGCAAGAGGAGAGAATTTCTCAATAAGAGAGATCTTCAAGAGAATCTTCAAGAGAATCTTCAGGTACTTCACAGCACTATGGAGGTCCATAAAACGCTCTCCGAGAGTTCCTCCACCGCATTAACTCAGGAGACCCTTTAGGTCGTCCCATTCCTATTCTCAATGGCTGAAACCCAAGCCCTTTCTTCAATTCTTCGCGATTGAAGCTCCTAGTGTACACTTTCCTCCCTCCAGGTATTGAAAAGCTGTCCCAAAGCGGTGGCCGATTGGTGTCCCAAATTGGTTGTAGACTCACCAACCCATCAACTTCCTGCTTGCCCTCCTCTTCCTGTTTATGTTTTCCATACAAGTTCGAGAAGCTGACGTTTTCGAGCCTTGGCATCGATTGGTCTAGATGAGAAAAAATGGGTGTCCATGACCCAGTGGTCAAAACACACTCATGTAATGTGAAAGAGCGGAGGTCGGGATGCTTCTGTAGAAATAGCAGAATCGAATCCCTTTTTGCCAGGAATCCAGAATATGCACATTTTTCTAGTATCGGGAACTGGGTTTCATGGGCGATACTTTCAATGATCCGGTCGTAGCTGTCCGTTGTCCCGTCTTTCAGCGTATGGCGAAAAGACAAATCTAGCTCTCGAAGAGCAGACACAGACTTGAGTAGGGGTGTAATCCCCGGTGTGCCATCAGCTAGCTCTGCACCAGGATCATCGCGTGATAAAAGTCCATCTGGTGTGTATTCATCTGGCCCAACTATCTTAAGAGCATTGGCAAGGTCACGAGCATTCTGTACCTCCGCAGATATACTCAGCTTGAGTGATTCCAGGCCCTTGCCCACTAGCCCTAGCTGACTTGGATTGAGACTTGATGCATAGGTGGTGATATCACCAGATGGAATGCAGCATCTAGGAGTACTGCGATATGCATCGAATTTCTTCACCGAGATCCCGCTCTGCGCCATGGCTGTTATAACCAAAGAGAATACATGCGAGCCTCGCTTCCAGAGCGGATGCCATTCATCATTCCATGTCGATTCTCTCTGCGTACGTCCGGTGATGACCGCACCATCTAATTGTATAGAATTCAACTCGCCAAACCCTTTGAGCGCAAAATGAATAAGTTCAATCATCTCACTCGACAACTCATTGGCTCTTGCTTTTTTCTGTCCTCGCAACCAGTTCAGATCGTTTTTGGCGTTTGAAAGTTCCTCGGGGGGATAGGCTACCGTGGTCGCTGTAACAAAGGACCCGTGGGATTTCCGCACAGTACGTTTTGCAGAACTCACGTTCTTCATTAATTCGGAAGAGTGAAGGCTAATGGCCAAGAAGGTTAGAGAATAGATCATGTTGCTGAGGGCAGGGTTGCAAGCCAAGGCATAAAGAGAACGAAGGCTGTGCGACGATACATCAAATATGGGTTGTTGAATGGAGCTTAAAAAACGGGGTCCAATGCACTTGTCTGCGAGCTTTCGGTCTGTTAGACGAAGAGCCTTGACTGTGTCAAGATCTAGATGTGTGAGGATTATCTCGAGCACTTCTGGGGGTAGTTTGGTCCAATCCATGATGGGGGACGAGTGTCGCCCCGGGCTACACATTTTAATGAGCAAGATGAAGTGAAGTGTTGAAATATGGAAATCCACATGCTTCTGCGGGGTTATTCGGGGACCGGGGCTAACAACCCGGAAGAGATGTCTGCTTTTTGGGGTTCACGAATCAATTCAAGAATCTGTAGATCAATCTGACTTCGAATATTACTGCAAGGCGGAACACTCGCCACTGTCTGTGCCACGATGTGGATGAACGACTGACTTGGCAATAATTTGTGTGATTGAAAGGGATAAGAATATTCTAAATGCCAAAAGATGAGATTACTGTAATTTCTGCCAGCTCGTCGATGGTACATCGACAAATGTCCAAATCCGGCTTAGTGCACTATAGGTGGGGCCTTGAGAAACAAAGAAAGAGAGAAGGTGGAGGCCAAATTGATTTCGAACTTTACTGTGTAAAGATCAGCGTCCTACTATGGGTTTGTGGACCTGTAGGGCTTCTTATACTTGCTCTCGTCGCATCTCGGTCGCACCGCTTATCGCCACTTGCCTAGACACTTTATATGATTTCGATGGACCTGATCTTGCCTCATGAGCTCTTGATCATGACACTGATAATCTGATTGCCGAGCTAGTCGTGATTCAGAGGAAGCTCTAAAATGATCCGCCCATAAATCTCGGGATTCCTGCTCTACGGCAAATTACTTCTGCATATATATTGACACTTACGCCTAAATCCAATAAAAATCATGTTCCCATCATTTTTACCATAGTTGATTGCCAGTTGACCCGGACCCAGACCCCTAAACAGGGAATGGAAGCAATGTAAAATGCCGATGCTATTCAAACGAACCCGGGCAATCAGACCTTCGCTCCACCATGCAAGATATAGCCGACTCCACGAAGCGAGACTTGAGTGACATACGCGGAAGTTACAGTACAATGATAATAATAGTGAGCAAAACAGACGAAGAGCTAATAAAGGGACTGCTACTTGTATCTCTCGAGGTCTACCAACCTATGCTGGACACCATGATTCGGTAAAAGGCGTCCATTTCATGTATACAGCGACAATACACGTCGCGGTCGCTTCTATCGACAGATAGTGGACTAGAATATTACATTTTCAAAGGCCTCGTGGAGCCCCTTCGTCCTTAACCACGCCTCCAAAGCCTGCATATCCCCACGATTGGCGCGTTGTCCGCCTCTTTCTCCCAGTGAATCCGTGATTTCTTCCATTCCGGAAAATACCCTCTCAATCCCCTCTGTCTGTCGGAATCTCTCGCTAACCTTTTTCTGATGACTTGGGATATCACCCCACGAATGTGTTTTGATGAAGCTCATATAAGCATCGATATCCATCGACGCACCCTCGAGACATAATACACCCGGTTTGCCCGCAAGTACAAAGCCAGTCAGAGAATAGCCTGGTGCGAGATTAACCATATCGTCCCTCTTTTTCCGCGTTGACAAGGATGGGAAATAGAACCAGACTCTGACGAGCGGTCCTTTGGAACTTTCTTCTGACGTTGCAGTTCGTGATTGGGACTGCTTCTCTTCAATAAAGCGACGAGCTTCTTCTTGGATGTACTCGAAAGCCTCGAGAGCATCACCTTGTGGTATTGAGGGGGCAAGTCTGGCGACTTCGGCTTTAGACATCCAGTCCGGTTGTCGGAGTGAATAGCCTAATGATGGCGGCTCGTCACAGCCTGTCTCTGGGTCCTCGCAGTGTAATGGAACTGAGATATTGACCTGGATTGTTTTCTCTCCGTCTGAAATCGGGAGGCAGACGACGAGAGATATACTTGGAGGTATCCCAGATGGTGTGGAAGTCGGATCCTGGCACCAGTTCCGGAGTTTCCCAACGCACTGCGTTGTAGACTCGGGGATTTCCAGCTCGCCCGGGGATGGGAACATCGCTTCTAGGAGGTCAATTGTGGACAATTGGGCCTCCATGATGTCCGCCGGGAGAATGGATGGTTTTTTTGAGGCCATTTCGGGCTGCGGGGATTGACGGTGTCGGAATAGGCGTGCAACCCCAGTATGAGATGGGCAACCGTTCCCAAATGATGGATATGGTATATCTTGGAAATTGATAACCAGGGTAATCCAATTATTGAGACTATCAAGTGGTTATCATGCGGAGACTCCGAGAATACTGGAGACCCCGAAAATCGGCAGTAATTTTTGGGTTGTGCTCGGTGGGTACAAAGCGGCGAGGGGTTCGCCCTAATTGAGCAATATCCAAATTGGTATCTTCTATGTATGTTCGGCGCAGTTCAAAAGGTGGAAAACTTGAATGACGAAATTAAGGACAATTGCCGCCCGCGATACATATACAAGTTCTAATCAAATGTACAAATAATTACGCTTCGGGGTTCCCGACGCGCGTCTCCTGATTCTCCTCCAAGTTCGGCCTGCGCTTCTTGGTGTCTTTCTTCTCCCCTCGCTTCTTCTTTTCCTTCTCGCGTCCGGCTGTTCGAAGCAGGTCGGACCGGCTGCGACTGCGACTGCGACTAGATCCCCCGCGTGCGAGGTCTTTGACTTCTTTGATCACTTCGCGGAAGCCTTCTTCAATGTTGTTCATGCGAGCCAATACTAATTTGCTCAGCATGTCTTGATTAGGCAGATCCCGGCGGATACCCCCAGTGGCGAGTGCAATCTGGGTATTGAAACTGCCTGGAATGGCACCCGCAAAACCGCCAGCCACTGCTCTGTTATCCCCCAGATCAGATCCGAGATCAAACAGCAAAGACCGCTGACGTCGTGCGGAAGGGCGGTCAGAGAGGTAGTCGAGCTCTGGAACAGACATTGGGTTCAAACCGCCAGACATGTTGCGAGCCATGATCGCCTTCAGTGCATGTTTCCTCATCGTGCCTTGGTCAACGGACGCAGACACGAGAGCGGGATTCTCGTCATCGGAAGAGTCGTCATGCGTTCGTAGAGGGATGCTACGACCCTCTGTCCTTTCTTTCGGCGACTCGAGCGGATTGTAGAGCATGGTGATGCCAGATGCATTTCGAGCGTGCATGGGCCGACGCGTGGGGCTGCCACGGCGCGACACTCGTGCGGTGGATGGTCGAGAGCTGTAAAATTTGGGTGTCGTCTTTTCGGTGCTTATGATATGCTTGTCGTCATCGATGGATCCCTTGTCCGACTGTTTGCCATGCGAGTCCTCGTCGTCACTAGTTAGCTCGTCATCTCCCTCCATATCCGTGTGCTGCGAGAACTGCCGGGTGCGAGTCGGGGAGACCGATTCGCGACGAGGTCGGAACGGAGGGCTGACAATATGACTGACTCGGTCCTCCGGATTTGATGCCACCGAACGAGTAGTCTCAGTGAAGTTCCGACCATGCGTAGTCAATGTCTTCCGGAAGGGGAGCCGAGGTCGACGCGGAGGCATTTCAAGGACGGCTGAGTCTTGTTCATCGGGAGTGTGAGCAGGGCCAGAGCCGATTTCCTGCATCCAGTCTTTGATCACATTATTTGTCTGGCGCTTCAGAATGCTACTGGGTCGCCGCTCATGCATCCCTTCTTCCCCAAACGGCCTTCGGAACACCTCCTCTAGCGCCCGGTCTTTCTGATACGTCGCAACAGATGGCTCTCGCACCAGAGGGTGTGCTTTTGAGCTAAATCCACGGAACCGACTAGGTGGCCGATTTTGCGGGCGGCCTGATGCTTCTTCACGGGACGTGGTTTCAACCAGATCTATCGGCTCAATTACTTGGCGACTGAGAATCGCCCTCTCGTACAGGCAAATAGTGAAAAGAATCGGTAGGTGAGTGATTTTGATGATCGTTCGGTTGAGTTTAATGAACTGACGGAACGGCATTGCAGATCGCAAAGGCGTCACAAGCCAAGCGATAGTATTTGCCGGGGCCACGTAGGAAAACAGGGCATCGGATTTTACCATTGAAATCGTGTTGACAGCAAACAAGAATTGATGCTCCTGGTTGGCATTTTGAACAATTCTCATGAAGGAGTTGGTGAGGACAGTGATTAGTATGGTCACCACCACGAAATGACATATAAAGAGGAAGAGCGTCAAAATTGCCCTTCCCACGAAGTTGTAATCTTCCCACATGGCCCATGCAGTGGGTGTAAAGCCCATAAGCATCTGGAATAAACCGTAGGCCACTGTTCTCGGTGAGTTATCGTTTCCAAAAGACAAGAAGGCGACGAAGAAGCCACTGCATGCAATCACGATAAGTACGAAGACCGCAATCAGATCCGCGGCCATAATGCGGAACGCAATCAGCAGTTGGGAGAAATAGCGATAATGGTCAAGAATCGAAAAGAGACGCGGAAACAGCAGTACTGCATTAGCAGCCAGGATATCGTATGCTAGGTCGGCCAAATCACGGTTACGCGGATATGTCAAAAAAGTCCCATAGATCCGAAGGCAGCAGTAACAGAAGAGCAGCAACAGAATACCCAGGTCAAAAAGGTTCCAAAAGCTCATAAGGTAAAGGCTGAATCCCTGCTCGTTGAATCCGACGATCTCGTCCAGCATGAATCCCGCGCTCCAGAACCAGAACAAGATCTCGAGGGATGTGATCGACCGACTCTTTTGACTTAAAACCGCCAAAAACAGTCCAAGTAAGACTGCGAAAGACAATGTCGAGAGAAATTGGCGATAGCGCGGAACCCGTAATCGCGAGAGTTTGAATAATGATGCGTCGCGAGGATTGTACAAAGTCACGGACCGCCTGTGCTGTGCACTGCGAGGGATAGGCACCTGGTTTCCACTCTGGTCCAACGACGTCCCGTAGTCCAGATCGCCAGCGGTAGCTCTGTTCCCCTGGCGATGGAGGTGATCGGCAGCAGAATGGAAGACGATCGTGCCGGCCCAAATGGCCTCCAATTGCTGCACCACTACCGGATGGGCCAGGAATCGCTTGGCCTGGGCACGAATGGCCACCTCCAGACACGATACACGGGCCGAGCCTGCCAATCGCCTTCCCTGTGGGCTAGGTGACCATGCAGCAGCGGGATCCTGACCCTGGAGAGGATAGAACTCATAGGACAAGGCGTCGATCAATTCCCTGGTTGTGTATTCCCGCAATAACTTGATGGCAAGCAGCTCGCTTACCATCGCTCTGGTCTGATTAGCACCACTGTTGCCAGGGCTGAGTTGGATTTCCTTTTCGAACTGCAGGCAATTGGCCATCAAAGCATAGAGGGTGGCTCGTGAGAAGTGTGCCGCCATAATTTTCTGCTGGATCGGCTTGACGAGGAACTGTGAGACTTGAGGTGAGCGCAGTTGGTCCCAGGTCAAGGTTGTCTCGCATCGAGAGGCGATTAAGGGACGGATAGCATGGGTGATATCGTACACGGGCAGGGCATCTGTAGCAATCTCTCGTTAACCATTTGCTCTCATTGTGGTTAATCTGGTCCCGCGTACCCAAATGCGACGAGGAGAACAGGGGCAAGAGAGGGGTTGACTCGACCGGCCCATCGTCTTCCTCGTCCTCTTCCCCAACCCAGTCCTCGTCCATTTCCTCGTCGATCTCCTCGAGTTCTGGCGCGTCGTCTTCACTGCTGTGGTTGGCATCGCGAGCGCGCGGCGGAACGCGTCGCGCGGCCGCTCGAAACCACGGAGAGGTTTCACTGGGTGTAAACGGGGAGGAGAAAGGCGTCTGGTCAATGCGATCCCGCCGTCCTTTTGGACGAAGCAAAGAGGCTAGCATAGTGTGAAGCGAGGAGTTCACGTGGGTCTGTGCATGACCGAAGTATGTTGAGGGGAGGTATATTTTACAACATTCGAATGATAGAGGGGCAGCTGGGCCTCGATATGACTTTGGAACCAGGGCAAGAGCACGGCAAGCGGTGAAGGGGGTAAGAAGGTAATCCGGGGTCTCCAGAAGAAAATGATCGAGCGCGATTAAACACACGAGTCGGAGCTATCGCAGATCTAGAGCAGCTCCACACGTCATTGTGCGCGGTCTTCACAGGTGCAGCTGACCCCCCATTCTTCCTATTCAGGTTTAACACCAACGAGACTTGCAGATAACTTGCAAATGACTGGGTTTGACTTTTTTTCTTTTCTTTTTCTGGCTTTCTTCCTAGAGTCCTAGTGGTGGGCAGTCCAAGTGGTTCACACCGACATATGTATATGTACGATAAGGAAACCTTCGAAGTTGAATATATATATATACTGTATATTACATAGAAGATAGATATCCTAGGTTGAAGGTAGCAGAGGTGTTCACTACCACAATGTTGTCAGGTCAAAGAGCTACGGACATACTAGGTAAACTCGATCGTGGAACCCCCCAAGGCGGATTGCAGACGGGCTGTAAACATCGAAATACCATTTAGGTCAAGTGTCTGTCATAGCATCTCGGTTCGCACTAGACTCGAATAATAGGGCGGACCAGCCAAACGGCCCGAAATGTGGTCCTCTTCCGTCATTATGCTGCGCGATCGGCCCTCAGCCATCCATACTCAGGCTCTGGAACCTATGCATGAACTCTTCCCAATACTTCATCTGAACTTCATGCCGACCTGAGAAGTATCTAGCTTCAATAGCAGTGTCCGATAGAATACATCTACTGCAAGCATCGCCGCATCTCCGCCTATCGGGCTTATCAGCACTCACCGCCTGCATGCACTGCAGGGCGAGCTTTGCGAGGGGAATCTTTTGCATGGAGGCCAGGAAGATCACAATCAAACCCGGACGCTCTCCAAGATCGCCTCCCAAATACTACAATCTAAAGCATAGACCATTATCGTACGTCGTATACACAGTACTACTCGACTAGGTATTACTATGGGCTTCCACACTGCCGAATCAGTGCGAAAACTCTGAGGCGGTGAGCCCCACTCAACACCGGAACCGGTGGGCCCTCAGTGGCACGAAAATTTTATTCTGCCACAAACTTCTTCTTCTTTCTTCATACCCCCAGCTCTTGCAGCTGTTCTCTCTCATCTCTTCTAATTACTCCTCCCCCCACTTCGTCAATAAAATTCCCAAAAAGGACACCCAAAAAAATCACTCGAGAAAGTCCTTCTGGTTGATGTTGCAGTAGAGGCACCTGCACTCGCTCAGAACGTCCTCGAGAGGACTCGTCCCCTCTTTCTCGCTTCTCCAATTCCGATGTCCCAGTCAATTCCTAACGAGGAATTGACTTCCCCGACTAGTCCCAAGTTGGGCGGCGCAGTAGCTTACCAGAACACCAACCTGCTGCCCAAGATGGCCTCTGGTGCCTTGATTGCCCCGGCCTCCATCCCCGTCCGGGGTGGCAGTGACCGCCTCGTGGCCCTCGAGCTGGAGGATGGCACAGTCTACCAGGGTTACAACTTCGGTGCGGAGAAGAGCGTGTCCGGTGAATTGGTCTTCCAGACTGGTATGGTCGGTTATCCCGAGTCCATTACCGACCCCTCATACCGCGGACAGATTCTGGTCATTACCTTCCCGCTTGTCGGTAACTATGGTGTGCCGGACCGCGAGCAGATGGACGAGCTGCTCAAGACTTTGCCCAAGTACTTCGAGTCGACTCAGATCCACGTCGCTGCCTTGGTGGTGGCCACTTACGCCGGCGAGGACTTCTCCCACTTCCTGGCCAAGTCCTCTTTGGGCCAATGGCTCAAGGAGCAGGGTGTTCCCGCCATGCACGGTGTCGACACCCGTGCGCTGACCAAGCGCATTCGCCAGAAGGGTAGCATGCTTGGTCGTATGCTGCTCCAGAACACTGGCGCCACCGCCGCTGTGGACGAGGCAAACTGGAAGTCGCAATTTGAACAGATCGACTGGGTGGACCCCAACACCAAGAACCTTGTCGCTGAGGGTGAGTTATTCTGATCTACCGGTAAATAAATCCAGAGAACTGTGTTTCTGACAACAATTGTTTCGACTGCAGTCTCCGTCCGTGAGCCCCAGCTCTTCACACCCCCCGAGAATGTTGCCCTCAAGCACCCCTCGGGACGCCCCGTCCGCGTTCTGTGCTTGGACGTTGGTATGAAACACAACCAGCTCCGCTGCCTTCTTGCCCGTGGTGTTGAGGTCTTGGTCGTCCCTTGGGACTACGACTTCCCTACCCTCGCTGGAAAGGACTACGACGGTCTGTTCGTCTCGAACGGTCCCGGTGACCCTGCCAGTCTGACCACCACCATCAACAACCTGTCCAAGACCTTGAAGGATGCTCGCACACCCGTCTTTGGTATCTGTCTCGGTCACCAGCTGATCGCTCGCTCGGTTGGCGCTACCACCAGCAAGATGAAGTTCGGTAACCGCGGTCACAACATTCCCTGCACTAGCTTGCTCTCCGGCAAGTGCCACATCACCTCTCAGAATCACGGTTACGCCGTGGACGCTTCCAGCCTCCAGGACGGCTGGGAGGAGCTGTTCGTCAACGCCAACGACGGTAGCAACGAGGGTATCCGTCACACCAGCCGCCCCTTCTTCAGTGTCCAGTTCCACCCCGAGAGTACCCCTGGTCCCCGGGATACTGAGTACCTGTTTGACGTCTTCATCAACACTATTCAGCAGACCCTTGCCTCTACCGAGGCTCTCACCAAGCCCGTCGAGTTCCCCGGTGGTGTCAAGGCTGATAACGTCAAGGCTGCTCCCCGTGTGCATGTCAAGAAGGTCCTTGTTCTGGGCAGTGGTGGTCTGAGCATTGGACAAGCTGGAGAGTTCGATTACTCTGGTAGTCAGGCTATCAAGGCGTTGAAGGAGGAGGGTATCTACACAATCTTGATCAACCCCAACATTGCCACCATTCAGACTTCCAAGGGTTTGGCCGACAAGGTCTACTTCCTGCCTGTTAACGCCGAGTTTGTTCGCAAGGTCATCAAGCACGAGCGCCCCGATGCCATCTACGTCACCTTCGGTGGACAGACTGCCCTTTCAGTCGGTATCCAACTGAAAGATGAGTTCGAGAGCCTCGGTGTTCAGGTTCTGGGTACCCCCATTGACACCATCATCACCACTGAGGACCGTGAGCTGTTCGCTCGCAGCATGGATTCCATTCAAGAGAAGTGTGCCAAGTCCGCTTCTGCCTCGACCATTGAGGAGTCGCTGCGTGTCGTAGAGAACATCGGCTTCCCCGTCATTGTGCGTGCCGCTTACGCTCTGGGTGGCCTCGGCAGTGGTTTCGCCGACAACATGGAGCAGCTGAAGGAGCTTTGCACCAAGGCTCTGGCTGTCAGCCCTCAGGTGCTGATCGAGCGCAGTATGAAGGGCTGGAAGGAAGTCGAGTACGAAGTCGTCCGGGATGCCCAGGACAACTGTATCACCGTCTGCAACATGGAGAACTTCGATCCCCTCGGCATTCACACTGGTGACTCCATTGTCGTCGCCCCCTCCCAGACCCTCTCGGATGAAGACTACAACATGCTGCGGACCACCGCTGTCAATGTCATTCGTCACCTTGGTGTTGTCGGTGAATGTAACATCCAGTACGCCCTTAACCCTTTCTCCAAGGAGTACTGCATCATTGAGGTCAACGCCCGTCTGTCCCGTTCCTCGGCCCTTGCCTCCAAGGCTACTGGCTACCCGCTTGCCTTCATTGCTGCTAAGCTGGGTCTGGGTATTCCTCTCAACGAGATCAAGAACTCTGTCACCAGGTCCACCTGTGCTTGCTTCGAGCCTTCGCTCGACTACTGTGTGGTCAAGATTCCCCGTTGGGATCTCAAGAAGTTCACTCGCGTTTCTACCCAGCTTGGTTCCTCCATGAAGAGTGTTGGTGAGGTCATGAGCATTGGCCGTACCTTCGAAGAAGCCATCCAAAAGGCTATTCGTTCCGTTGACTTCCACAACCTGGGCTTCAACGAGACCAGTGCCCTCATGTCCATTAAGGCCGAGCTCCAGACTCCTTCCGACCAGCGTCTGTTCGCCATCGCTAATGCCATGCACACCGGCTACAGCGTTGACGACATTTGGAAGCTGACCAACATCGACAAGTGGTTCCTGACCCGCCTCAAGGGCTTGAGCGACTTTAGCAAGTCCATGGTTGCCTTCAACGCTACCACGGTTCCTATCAACATGATTCGCCAGGCCAAGCAGCTCGGTTTCTCCGATCGTCAGCTTGCCAAGTTCTTGAGCTCTAACGAGCTGGCTATTCGCCGCATGCGTGTTGAAGCTGGCATCATGCCCATCGTCAAGCAGATCGACACTGTTGCTGCTGAGTTCCCGGCTGTGACCAACTACCTTTACCTGACTTACAACGCCATTGAGCACGACCTGACCTTCGACGACCACGGTATCATGGTTCTTGGCTCTGGTGTGTACCGTATTGGTTCCTCTGTCGAGTTCGATTGGTGCTCTGTCCGCACTATCCGCACTCTCCGCGAGCAGGGTCACAAGACCATCATGGTCAACTACAACCCTGAGACCGTCAGTACCGATTACGACGAGGCTGACCGTCTTTACTTCGAGAACATCAACCTGGAGACTGTCCTTGACATCTACCAGCTTGAGTCTTCGAGCGGTGTCATCATCTCTATGGGTGGTCAGACCCCGAACAACATCGCTCTGCCTCTGCACCGCCTCAACGTCAACATTCTGGGTACCTCTCCTGAGATGATTGACGGCGCTGAGAACCGTTATAAGTTCTCGCGCATGCTGGATCGTATTGAGGTTGACCAGCCTGCCTGGAAGGAGCTCACCAGCATTGATGAGGCCCGCGAGTTCTGCGACAAGGTCAGCTACCCCGTGCTGGTCCGTCCCTCCTACGTCCTTTCTGGTGCTGCCATGAACACTGTTTACTCCGAGCACGATTTGGCCAGCTACCTGAACCAGGCTGCCGATGTTTCTCGCGAGCACCCGGTCGTCATCACCAAGTACATTGAGAACGCCAAGGAAATCGAGATGGATGCTGTGGCCCGCAACGGTGTCATGGTTGGCCACTTCATCTCTGAGCACGTTGAGAACGCTGGTGTTCACTCTGGTGATGCTACCCTCATCCTGCCTCCCCAGGACCTGAGTGAGGAGACTATGCGCCGCATTGTTGAGGCGACCCGCAAGATCGGTAACGCTCTGAACGTCACTGGTCCCTACAACATCCAGTTCATTGCCAAGGACAATGACATCAAGGTCATTGAGTGCAACGTTCGTGCTTCTCGTTCGTTCCCCTTTGTGTCCAAGGTTATGGGTGTCGACCTGATCGAGATGGCTACCAAGGCTATGATTGGCATTCCGTTCCAGGAGTACCCCCTATCAACGTTCCCAAGGACTACGTTGGTGTCAAGGTGCCGCAGTTCTCTTTCTCGCGTCTTTCCGGTGCCGATCCCGTGCTGGGTGTTGAGATGGCCTCCACTGGTGAGGTCGCTTCTTTCGGTCGTGACAAGTACGAGGCTTACCTCAAGGCTCTGCTGTCCACCGGCTTCCGTCTCCCCAAGCGCAACATCCTGTTCTCTATTGGTTCCTACAAGGAGAAGTTGGAGATGCTGCCTTCCATCCAGAAGCTGTCCAACCTCGGATACAACCTGTTTGCCACTTCTGGTACTGCCGATTTCCTGAAGGAGAACGGTGTGACCGTCAAGTACCTGGAGCACCTGCCTGGTGAGGAGGACGACATCAAGTCGGAGTACTCTCTGACCCAGCACTTGTCGAACAACCTCATCGATCTTTACATCAACTTGCCGTCTGCCAACCGCTTCCGCCGCCCTGCCAACTACATGTCCAAGGGTTACCGTACCCGTCGTATGGCTGTGGACTACCAGACTCCTCTGGTTACCAACGTCAAGAATGCGAAGATTCTGATTGAGGCTATCGCCCGTCACTTCCCTTTGAACATCCAGACCTCTGACTTCCAGACCAGCCACCGCACCGTTGTCCTCCCCGGTCTGATCAACATCGCCGCCTTCGTCCCGGGTCTTGTTACTCCCGGCTCCAAGGACTTCGAGTTGGTCACCAAGGCCTCGATCGCTGCTGGTTTCAGCATGGTCCGTGTCATGCCCGTTGGCGTTGACAGCTCCGTTACCGAGACCAGTGACCTGAAGATCGTTCAATTGAACGCTCAGGACAAGTCCTACTGCGACTTCAACGTCTCTGTTGCTGCCACTGCTTCCAACTCCGACCAGATCACTCAGGTCGCCGGTGAGGTTGGCTCTCTATTCATCCCCTTCAACCACCTTTCGGGCAACATCAACAAGGTGGCTACTGTGACCAACCACTTCGGAGCCTGGCCCTCGAGCAAGCCTCTGATCACCGATGCTAAGGGCACTGACCTGGCCTCGATTCTGCTGCTGGCCTCTTTGCACAGCCGCAACATTCACGTCATGAGTGTGACCTCCAAGGAGGATATCAAGCTCATTGCGCTGAGCAAGGAGAAGGGACTGAAGGTGACTTGCGACGTCTCCATCTTCTGCCTGTTCCTCTCTCACGAGGAGTTCCCCGCTTGCAGCTCTCTTCCTTCGGCTGAGGACCAGAAGGCTCTGTGGGACCACATGAGCACTATCGATGTCTTCTCCATTGGCAGCATTCCCTTCCAGGTTGCTGACAAGGAAGCCTCTCCCGTGGCTGGTATTGCCGAGTCTCTTCCTCTACTGTTCACCGCTGTCGCTGAGGGCCGCCTGACCGTCGAGGACATCACCGCTCGTCTCTACGAGAACCCGAAGCAGATCTTCGAGCTGCACGACCAGGTTGACACCTCGCTTGAGATCGAGGTTGACCGTCCTTACGTGTTCCAGAGCTCCGAGGGCTGGTCTCCCTTCAACGGCAAGACCATGCATGGTTCCGTCCAGCGTGTCGTCTTCCAGGGCAAGACCTCTTGCCTTGACGGTGCCATCACCAAGGATGCTGTCAAGGGAATCGACATGTCTTCCCACCGGATCATCCCCACCTCACCTGTGCAGAAGCCCATGACCCCCATGGTTCGCCCTGAGAGCTCTCTTGACCGCCATATCTCCGTGACCGGCACCCCCGGCCGCCGCACCCGCGGTTTGGATGCCAATGTCCCATCTGCTGGCGAGCTTGGACCTCCCCTGTACCCCTCTCAGGCAACGTCCTCCCTGTACGACATGCTCGCTCGGTCTCCCTTCCGTGGCAAGCACGTGCTGTCCGTGAGCCAGTTCTCTCGCGCTGATCTGCACCTGCTGTTCACCGTCGCGCAGGAGATGCGTCTTGGTGTCCAGCGCCAGGGTGTCCTCGATATTCTCAAGGGACGTGTTCTGACCACTCTCTTCTACGAGCCTTCGACCCGCACTTCGGCCTCGTTCGATGCTGCTATGCAGCGTCTTGGTGGACGGACTATCGCCATCTCCACTGAGCACTCTTCTACCCAGAAGGGCGAGACTCTTCAGGACACCATCCGCACCCTCGGCTGCTACGGTGATGCCGTTGTTCTGCGTCACCCCAGCCCTACCAGCACTGATGTTGCGGCCAAGTTCTCTCCTGTGCCCGTCATCAACGGCGGTAACGGCTCCATTGAGCACCCCACCCAGGCCTTCCTGGATCTCTTCACTATCCGTGAAGAGCTGGGTACCGTCAACGGCCTGACCATCACCTTCACTGGTGATCTCAAGTACGGCCGTACCGTGCACTCCCTGCTGAAGCTCCTCCGCTTCTACGAGGTTAGCGTGCAGCTCGTTTCCCCCAAGGAGCTAGCTCTTCCCGAGGAGATCCGCAAGCAGCTTGTGTCCTCTGGCAAGCTCATCTGCGAGTCTGAGGAGCTGACCCCCGAGATCGTCGCCCGCTCCGACATCTTGTACTCTACCCGTGTGCAGAAGGAGCGCTTCGCCGACCTCGCCCAGTACGAGCGTCTGAAGAACAGCTTCGTCATTGACAACGCTTTGCTCAAGCACGCCAAGAGCCACATGGTTGTCATGCACCCGCTGCCCCGCAACGCTGAGATCTCCGAGGAGGTCGACTTCGACCAGCGGGCTGCCTACTTCCGCCAGGTACGCTATTTCCCCTTTCCCTACACCCAGGAAGTTGCTAATATGATACTCACAGATGAGATATGGCCTGTACTGCCGCATGGCACTGCTGGCCCTGGTCTTGGCACCTTAGACGTCTTTTCATTTCATAATGTCCCTTGGACTGGGACCACGAAAAGCGCGCCGTCGATTTCCATCACGCATGTCATGTCTTCCTTTTTCTGTTCTGTTTTCAAAAGTTGTGTGTGTTCTGTCTGGATATCTCTCGTAGGTGCAGCTGCCTCGATAGAACGTGAGCTGTATAGATTAGACGAATTTCCGTTTCATGAATTTGATGAACCCCGTGTTATGTATGTTGTATATTATGAGATTATGTGTGTGTTGTGTGTTGTGTGTCGTGTGTTACGTTTTGTGTGTTTTATGTGTTTTTGGCGTGGCGAGCGTTGCGTTCGGTCTGTTTTTGGGTTGGATTGGGTTTCTGGCGTTTCTGGGGGCTTTAGGGATCATCTTCTCATTGCATTGGCTTTTTTGGCAGCCAAATTATCTATATACCAATTTCATTATTCATTTTCACATTATTAAAGCTGTACTTTCACTTCGTAGTGGCCTGCATATCGCTCGGCGGATGGTTCCGAGTGGGTCTCGAACAACGGTGGGGGGACATTCCAAGAGAACAGCCCCGGGAACAATCAGTTGATCAACATTGAATCCCGAACCCTGCTCCAACTCGAGACCATCATCATGTAAAGAAGAGTCATCCTTGGAAGCGACCGACGACCGAATTCCAAGAACGCACATGGCAACCATTGGAATCGATTTGACTCCAGCGGAAGAATGGCCGCAACATGGAATCATTCAGCCGAGCGTCCATTGAAAGCCTCGTACTATATGTTCGCCTACTTTCCAAGAACACATCCATGTGATGCTTAGAAGTTGGCATGACAACTGTGTCTGACATTTTGGTTGGATATACTAAACCGCCGTCTGTCATGGAAACATGACCTCCTTCACTGAGCACGGGGGTCCGGCCATGAACCAGCATGAACCATGACGGATTAACTAGATGGCATATTGGGCTTGAATCTTTTTGCTTGGTTGATGTTATCTGGACAATCTCATCAAGAAGCGGTTGAAAAGCTTGCTGAATATCATGATGTAGCGACTTTCCAACAATCTCGTCCGATTTGCAGACACCAGAATCGGCATTGAGAGTAAGGACATAGTGGCGTTCTTTGAAATCTGGACTGGCACTTGCAGATAATTTCAAACAAGGTGTAGTTGCTGACTAGTTTCGAGTCGAGAAATTATTATTCTGTCTTTGGTAAACCCGATTAGAGTACACAACGCAGTCATAATTTCAAGATCCTTAGTATGGTCGAAAAAAAATGAGAATACCTCTTACCTCTTCCAAATTTACGCCCCGCTTGTTTCGGCCCCATAGCCGTGCCCAGACACTAGCGGCCTTGGGGCTGAACGGTCAACTTCTCTGGTCGGACGCGAGGCTCTTTCTTCCCTCTACTGACCACGATAACTTTCGGTCCAAATGCCACCAGCTAGGAACAAAGGAAGTGATAAACTCAAAATTTTCTTTCCGAGCCACCGCCATACGGCTAGCCCCCATGTGATAGCATTGTCGGCAACATAGTACGATCAAGAAGCATTCTCGCCACGGACGCTGTCGTCACACTGTCCTTATACAATCGCTCGAAAGAAAAGATCAATACAAAAGGAGAAGGTTCCCTCGACTCTCGGCAGCTGGTCAAAATAGGACCCAGGGCTATCTTCAAAGGTGCTTTACATTCAGCAGAGGGCAGCAAAGACACACTTAGGTGGCCTTTTGCAGTCGGCATCCCCCTTGAGGCCTCGACATGCAGGACAGGTCGCGATTGCGGAGTCAGCTTGATTCCTTTGGATCAGGAGCATTAGGGTTTTTTGTGTCGCCGACGGCCTCTTCAGCTAGGCCGCGTGGCCTTACGGACCAAATGATATGAGCACCTATACCGATGCTTCTTACATTGACTCTTTAGACGGCAAGCTATACATGATGCCTGTTTCTCCCTGGTTTTTCACCAATATGCCCGGGTATGATAAGGATTGGCTGTGGCGTGGGGACGATCTCTTGTACGATCGCTGGGAACAGGCAATGTTCCTAGCACCCGAATTCATTGGAATTATCTCGTGGAATGACTTTGGCTAATTGCATTACATCAGATCAAACCAAGCTGCAAGTTCGGAACTGGCAGATTCCGCCTATACGGCTTTTAGCACTGGCAGGGCCCCTTACAATTATGTCCTTGGCATGCCCCATGATGGTTGGCGCGCATTTCTGCCATGGCTGATTGAAACCTACAAAAGCAATTCTTCTACCATTGAACAGGAGGGAGTGCAGGGGTGGTATCAACTCAATGCTGCTGGTAATTGCGTCCACAACGGGGGTACCACTGGCAACACGGCCAACCAACTGGAGCTGGAATGCTATCCGTATCAAAATCCGCATGACAGTATCTTTTTCTCTAGTCTGCTAGGATCTTCAGCAGACATCTCGGTGACTATCGGTGGCAGCATGACAGGTACATAGCGGTCTTCTTGAACGGATCTATACTCGGGCCGTGCATGTCTCCACTTTACGTAGTGGGGCGTATTGATACATTTGAGGTCCAAGGCAAGGTACGCGAGAATGTTTGTATCTTCCCGGGAGGCTATATATTTGTCGCGGATAAAAGCTAGCGTTAGAATTAATATTACCTAGTAGGAATACGCGCGTACCGATAATGCACTTTCCGAGGGGCACGTTGTGGTCCCTGGTTCAAAGTTTGTATCCCCCCACGTGCGATGACACCATCAATGCCCCGACATTGCTAATCTTTGCGTCTTCGTCAACCAATGCTGACTGCGATCATCTCCAATGCATGATCTCATTCGCTATTTCACAAACCTCTCGGCCGATTTGACATGATGTAACTTCTGAGGGTCTGATATCGCGTGCAATGGGCCGAAATGATGTGCTCTGGCTTTAAGGTTAGACGTGTCCAACACGGCCATGTTGTGACCGTCTTTCATCCCTGAAGAATATCTTCAAGCTTGGTCCCTTCTCCATCGTCATGTCTACCTTTGACGAAAAGAAGGAAGCTCAGGCCGATGCAGACCTCGGATTCCAAAATTCTGGGAGTTCGCCTTCGTCCAACAGCATAGCAGAAACCGTCGGTATCAACGAGAAATCTTTACTTCGCAAACTCGACTATAAGCTGCTGCCGCCCTTGACAATCTTATACCTACTGTCGTTTCTGGACCGAAGCAATGGTTTGCCTCCTTTGAACTCGACTACAGCCAGTGTTCGAACTGACGTGGTGGAATAGTTGGAAATGCCAAACTTGAAGGCATGGCCACCGACGTGGGCATGACAGGAGACCAATATTTGACCGGCTTAACCCTATACTTTATCGGCTATGTTCTCTTCGAGGTTCCCGCGAATACGGTTTTAAAGTTGGGCACGCCGAAAATCTGGCTTCCCACTCTCAGCTTGATCTGGGGCGTGGTCGCAACCTTGATGGGTATCATTCAGAATTATCCCGGATTTTTGGCTTCGCGATTCTTCTTGGGTGTTGCGGAGAGTGGTCTTTTCCCCGGTGTGGTATACTATCTGTCCATGTGGTATAAGCGAAATGAGCAGCATTATCGTGTCGCGCTGTTCTTTAGTGCGGCCAGTCTCGCTGGTGCATTTGGAGGCGTGCTTGCTTGGGTTGGTTTCTGTTTCTGTCCATACTGGATGAATGCTAATTTCGAGGTAGGGTATCGCGCACATGAAGGGAATCGCAGGACTAAATGGTTGGCGCTGGATCTTTATTCTGGTAGGTCTCGGACGTTTGGACTTAATGAAAGGCATGCTAATACCACTGGGTCGATCAGGAAGGAATTTTGACTGTCATTGTGTCTATCCTTGCCTACTTCTGGGTGTACGACTATCCAGCAACTGCCAAATTCCTTTCCAAAGAAGAACGGGATTTCATCCATTTCCGTCTGAAGAATGACAATGATTCTACGCGGGATGAGAAATTCTCGTGGTCTGCTGTGTTTGACGCATTCAAAGACCCCAAGGTGTGGCTGTATGGATTGGGGTTTCATACTATGTCATTGCCGCTCTATACACTCTCGCTTTTCTTGGTCAGTTCATGGCTATACATTATGACATGTCAAAGCTAACGACCGTTTAGCCAACCATTATCAAAGATCTCGGTTATTCCGCCGCTGAAGCACAACTTCTCACTGTCCCCCCATATGCCGTAGCATTCATCCTGACAATCACTGTTGCTGTGCTCTCGGAGAAGACAAATCGTCGAGCACCTTTCATCATGGGCTCTTCTGCCCTCGGTTGCATTGGATATATCATGCTGCTTTCACAGGACCGGGCCGGCGTGTCCTATGCCGGTACTATCTTCGCTGCGGCGGGAATCTACCCTGCCGTTGCTATTGTGCTGTCCTGGCCGGCGAACAATGTATCAGGCCAGACCAAGCGCTGCATCGCCAATGCCATGCAAATTTCTATCGGCAATCTGGGTGCCGTTATCGGGACACAGCTTTATCGCACTGAGAGCAGCCCACGATACTTTCTTGGACATGGATTCGCCCTGGGGTATCTTGTGGCCAACATAATAGTTGTAGCAATTCTGTGGCGTGTCCTTAGTCGAGAGAATGCCGAGAAAGAGCATCTTCGGGAAGCACAGGGACTGAGGCCTTTGATGGGTGATGTTGGGGACGCAGAGGGAGAGTTTTTGGGTGACAAGGACCCTCGCTGGGTCTTTCAATTATAAGATCCTAGGACTGTGCTCATTAAATAACAACATTGAAATTCATCCGGGATTTGTCTCTCTGTATCGTCGTGTATCACCCTCTATACCCACGCTAAGCACAATTATCTCATCTATTGTGCACGTTTGCCTTAAGCCTTGTCCGGCCAGTACTTCTGCACAAGAATCTTCTTGTTAACTTTGCCCATGGCATTCCGCTCGATGGCATCGACGACCTCTAGGACAGTGGGAATCTTATAGGCCGCCATTTCGGTCTTCAGTTGCGCACGAAGAGTCTGCAGGTCCAGTGGATTTCCCTAATTTGCATTAGCAACCTTGGAAACTTGAAGCTCAAGGGATTTTCGAAAAACTTACTCGGAACTTTACCACTGCACCCACTCTCTGTCCCCATTCTTCATCCTTCAGTCCGACCACAGCTACCTCCTGAATGGATTCTAGGGCCAGCATTTTGCGCTCAACTTCAAGCGCGGAAATTTTGTAGCCGCCCGACTTGATCACATCCACTGATGCGCGTCCCTGGATAAAATATGCACCATCAGAGTCACGCCTGGCCACGTCTCCTGTCTTAAACCATCCATCGCTCGTAAATTCAGAGGCTGTAGCCTCAGGCTTACGCCAGTATTCGAGGAAGACATTTCCGCCTTTGATTTCGATCATACCATCCTCGTCAATTTCCTCAACGATACGGCCGGTTTCCTTGTCGGCCAACCGAACCTGGACCCCTGGAAGTGGCCAGCCAACACTTCCATCAATCCGCTTCTCGTCTTCCAGTCCACAGCTCAAGGCCATGCCGATCTCGGTCATTCCATAACGCTCCAGCAGGGTTTGACCAGTGATTTCACCAAACTTGGTTTTGATGGGGGTCGGAAGCGCGGCCGAACCGCTGACAATTAGACGCAGAGCGCGAGCTCCAGCTCGAGCAGCGTCCTCCTGGATTGTTCCGCGAATGTGGGCGTCGAAGTAGTCATTTAGACGGGAATAGATGGTAGGAACAGCGAAGAACAAGGTAGATTCTTGGGCCTGCCATCGCCCCCAGATAACTTGAGGGTCAAATTTGGGGTGCATCTCCACCGTAGCACCGCTCAAATGACTAGCGACAAGTCCGTTGATGATGCCGTGGATGTGGTGAAGTGGGAGGACGTGAATAAGATGGTCCGTCGGGCTATATTTCCAGGCTTTGACGAGACAGCTGGCCTGGAAAGTTATCATCTCATGCGTGGTGACACATCCTTTCGGATTTGATGTAGTCCCACTGGTGTAAATCATAAGGGCGAGTCTATCAAGGGCCAATGACAGTGAGAAGGATGGCAGAGACGGGGCATCATTCTTGGTGAAAGGGTCAAGGCCCATGAAGGGGACATCCGTAGTGCATCCCTCGCGCAAAGCCGGCGCAACCTTGTCAAACGTAGGATGGATGATAACTAGGCATGGGTCTGAATCGCCAATGACGTATAGCAATTCTTTGGCAGGGTGGCTGGTGCCTATGCTCGAGATTAGCCACCTATAGAGACTTCAGGAAATGGGACAACCTACAAAGTGGCACACAAACACCACCGGCAGCCCAAACGGCCCAGCTGGTCACGACATAGTCGTAGCCATTCGGCACAAGAAACGCGATACGCCGTTCTTCCAAGTCGGTCAATCCCAGCTGTTCTGTAATCTGCTTTCTGAGACCAGCCGCATCCTCGAGGAGCTGGGTGTATGTGAAGGATTGTTGCTTGGTTGCGTCGATCACGGCCACTTTCGCGGGGTCATTTTGGGCGTGTTGTTGCGCCGCCAGGAATAGCGGGAGCGAAGGGATAGGCATGAGGGCGAGGAGGAATAGACGACGGGCAAAGGGGGCATTGACTTTGAATATTAAGGAATAGGGAATATTTGAAAAAGCAAAGTCTCAGAGAGACAGAAGATCGGAGTCCGATTCACCGAGGCCCAGTGCACCTTTAATTTAGCCGGTTGACTATCACGACCAACCCTCGAAGAGCATCGCTCCAGGGCTCTTGACGTGCTCAAATTCATACCCATTATCTTTAACAGAGGTATTCGATTCCTTTCTAAAGAAGCAGCAAGGCAAAATTCTCTTCGTGAATCGATCGGCCTTTCTCAACTAGTTTCTGATTCTCCCCGCGTGCTGTTCGGCATTCAGATGTAGCCCCGATGTCGGCAATATATTTAGATCCCGCACCGAGCTTCGTGCTGTGACTTTGCACAAATGTACCAAGTTCAGATTCGAGAAATTGCATCTGAAAAAGAGGTACCCAGACCTAGCTTCGGTAAAATTGACTGGCATGGTTGTATTGTATAATTCCAAAACGAGTCTGCCTTTATACTTGCATTTCCTCTCAATGTAGTACACGTGACCGACCACGACTAACGCCGCCCAAACTCCGAGATGCGCTCTGACTCTTCCATCGGCCAGCGACGATGCTTCGAACAACGCTGCGCACTCGGCTATGGCCATCCTTGCGCGCCAAACGATTCGTGTCCTCGGTTCCTCTGGTTCGTATCGAGAATGGAACCTTTTACAAGCAGTACCCGACGGAGCAAAATGATACCTCGAACCCGCCCATGTACCGAAACCTCGATTTCACCATCCCCTCCGGTCCTGTACCTCCATTGAAGGGTGCAGAGCCTGCACAGCAACATTGGGCAGTAGTTGGCCCTTCGGACCGAACTGAACTACTTAACATTCTGCGTGGCCAGCACATCTCCATCCCGCCCACAGCACGGTCGTATCCTTACCTCCTCACCGATGAAATCGCCGCGAAGGACCCCCGGTTACGAGTTGTCGGGAATGCAATTCAATACATTGGATTCAGTGGTGAAGGGTCCGGAGCCATTGGTGGCACCCGAGGTGCATACCTGAGTGCTCGCTATGAGAGTCTCCGCGAAGAGACGGATTGGACCGTGGAGCAATTCCTGCGAGGACAAACCTCACTCAACCCCATAGAAGGAGAAGAGAAAGGCACGGTGTATGATGAGCCGCTACTGCGGCAAGTGATCACCGACCTGCACCTGACGAAGTTGCTGGATATGCCGGTCGCAAATCTTAGCAACGGTCAGACTCGGCGCGCACGTATTGCGAAAGCTCTGTTGAGAAAGCCAGAGCTGCTGCTCCTCGATGAACCTTTCATGGGGCTGGATCCTGCCACTGTCCGGAGCATCAGTGATCTTCTATTCCAGCTGGCTCAGAAATCCTCGCCGCGGCTCGTTCTGGCCCTTCGCCCACAGGATGCGGTGCCTGAGTGGATCACACACATGATCATGGTAGGCAACTCCAACCAGATAATTCTACAGGGCTTGCGCTCGGAGATTGTCCCAAAAATGAAAGCCTGGAAACATGTGGCGATGGGAACGAAAATGCGTGGGCCGGCTAGTTGCGATTTGCTAGAGGCTCGCGCTCTGTTGAAGTCTGGTGTTCTTGACGAACAACTACTCCGAGACTTCTCCAACAGCCGGCATGAGAGCCGTGTGAAAGGTCATGCGTCTTTCCCCGCAGGAGAACCGCTGATCGAGATGGACGGGGTGCGTGTACAGTACGGCGACAAGGTGGTCCTTGGTGACTGGAAACAGACAGTGGATGATAGGATACAAGAAGGATTGCACTGGACGGTGCGTCGAGGCCAGCGCTGGGCAATTCTCGGCGCCAACGGCTCGGGCAAGACGACGCTGCTGTCACTCATTACTTCGGACCACCCCCAGACATACGCCCTTCCAATCAAACTGTTTGGACGGTCTCGTCTTCCTGAAGTGGGCAAGCCTGCTATCTCGATCTTCGAGCTTCAGTCTCGGCTTGGACATTCGTCTCCTGAGATCCATGCATTCTTCCCACGTCAGTTGTCGGTGCGTCAATGCCTGGAGTCAGCATTTGCAGAGACTTTCTTGTCGAAACCGAAGATTTTCCACGAAAATGACTTAGAAATCGACGCCTTCCTTCGCTGTTTCAAGCCAGAGCTCGATCCAAATTACTCGCAGAAGAAGGGCAGCCCTCCCACTGTGGGCCACTCCGAAAACTTCCCCAAACTTCCCGGAGTGAGACCCAATTCACAATTTCTCCCACCCGACCATGATGTGGAGTACGCCGACGATGTTCGATTCGGGCAACTGAATACCGCGCAGCAACGCATTGTATTGTTCTTGCGTGCCCTAATTCACAAGCCGGATATTGTGATCTTGGACGAGCCCTTCTCGGGGTTGACTGCTTCCCAACGTGACAAATGTTTGGCATTCCTTGAATACGGCGAGGGTCTATCTATGTTCAAGAAAAGTAGCAAGTATTTGTTCCAAGGTCTGTCAGATGATCAAGCTTTGGTTCTCATCAGCCATGTCAAGGAGGAAATCCCTGACAGTGTCCGGTATTATATGAGACTGCCATCTGAAACCGACGACTCCGAGGCCTTGGATTTCCGGTTTGGCATGCTCAAGTCCTTGAGCCGTATGAGTGACCCCGAGGTTTGGGCCACAGCTTGGGCTCCATCGAATCGGTTTGAGCTGACCAGTAGACGAACATGGCGGAAGGACAAGGAAGATCTCGAAGTGACCGACATCTCTAAGTACGAGTGGTACTCGATCTAGATTTATGCATAGACCCGGAAGGCTGCTCGGAACCTGTACATTTAACAAGACATCATTTCTGTTTTTATATACCTCGAATTGATTTCAGTTCCATCCTAGAAATTTCTATTTCGAGATTGCGAGCAAAGAAAGAACGAGCGATTCGCGCCGACAATTTGATATCTTTACCCAGACGGTCCCGAGCACTCCAAGGTTTAGAAATTTTCCCGAAGTGCAAGCCTTTTCCCTTTGAGCGTATCACCCCCAAAATCATGGCTCTCACTTCAATGCCTTCGCTTGCATTCACATTGATTGGGATTTGGCGTCATTTGTAAGAGGTCTGTAGAAGACCAGCTCGGCCTCTATCGATCTGTGGGTAGGCATATCACGGATGAACTTGCGGAATATAATATAATAGTTGCATATCTCGCATTAAGCGTCCAATAGCCTTCAATCCAAGCTAATCCAACCTAATACAATGGCCCCGTTGTTCTCCCACCGGTGTTCGATCTCGGCGTTCGGTCTCGGCGTCTGATAGCAGCCTTGCAATCCTCGATTGGAGGAAATTTCCCTACGAATGCGACACAAAAAGAAATCATCCCCCTCAAATATTGAGCTCAATCAATCATTAATCTATTTTATTCATAGATCATGAGCTCGGCGGAATTGCCTCCAAATGGAGGTTATGGCTGGGTCATTGTTGCGGCTGTTGCTGCAAATAATGCCCATCACTGGGGCATCGTGTCTGTAAGTGTAGAACTGGCAGAAGAAAACAAATCGCTAACGATGACCTAAGTGCTATGGAGTCTTTCTTGCTTACTTTCTTTCACATTCTCAATTCTCGGATGGATCCAGTCTTGACTATGCCTTTATTGGTGGCCTGTCTGCATCTCAAGCCCTTCTGATTGCACCAGTAGCTGCGATAATCAATCGTCGACTCGGCCTCAAAGTGACAATGTACTTGGGGATTCTATTTGAGACAGCTGCTCTTTTAGGCGCGTCGTGGAGCACTCAAATTTGGCAACTCTATCTGAGTCAAGGCATTTGCTTTGGCTGGGGACTCGGGTTGCAATACGTATCAACAATCGCCATCATTCCACAATGGTTCACCAAGAAACGGAGCCTTGCAGCAGGAATTGCTGCTGGTGGAAGTGGCACGGGTGGTTTGATCTATTCGCTTGCGGTCAACGCAATGCTGGAACGGTTCGGTACTGGGTGGACCTTTCGCATCTTGGCGATTGTCCAGTTGGTCGTCAACAGCCTATGCGCACTCATTCTTCGCGATCATAACAAATTGACTGGGACCAAGACATCCAGCATTACGCTTCGTCAACTTTCCAAGCAATACGAGCTTTGGCTGTTTCTTGGATGGAGCTTTTTCAGCGTGATGGGCTTTATGGTAATTTGGTATTCACTAGATGAATTTTCCAGGAGCATTGGATTGAGTGCTCATCAAGGATCTATTGTTACAGCTGTGATGAATCTTGGCCAGATCTTCGGTCGGCCCGGGGTTGGATATTTTAGTGACGTGGTTGGGAGGATGAATATGGCGACGTTCGCTACTTGCCTAAGCGGACTGCTGTGTCTACTTTTGTGGACATTCTCCCAGTCCTATGCAGCCATTTTGTGTTTTGCATTGCTAGCTGGAACTGTGTTTGGGGCATTCTGGACGGTTGTTGCACCTCTAGCTGCTGAAGTGGTCGGTTTGGAATATCTGCCTTCCTTTATGACTGTCGTCTGGCTATTCTGCGTGGCCCCAGCAACAGGTATATCGAAAATTTTGAAGGATCCGAGATATGAATCGAGAAATACTAATTGTATTCTCTAGTTGGCGAACCAATTGGTCTGGAACTTCGAACTACCGGAAAATACGAGTACCGACACGTTCAGCTATTTACTGGATTTATGTATATTGGTGCCACTATTTTCGTCATCTTTCTTCGCCAGTGGAAGCTATCGTTAGTCCGCAAAAAAGAGGATGGGATGGGAGAAGCTTCGGGAAACGCGGCCCCTCAAGCATCAACCGTTCCTGCAAATGGGCATATTGGATCTTGCAGAGCATGGCTAGTGAGACAACGGGTGTGAGGCTAATTTTGCATTTATATCTCTGATAGATGAATCAAACTTATCTTTCGTCCGTTTTGCTGCTCTACCTTTTCTTCGTCAACGAACCGTGCAGGCATGGAAAAAGAGACCACTGTTCT
Organism: Penicillium atrosanguineum; assembly: GCF_028827265.1. NCBI lineage: Eukaryota > Fungi > Ascomycota > Eurotiomycetes > Eurotiales > Aspergillaceae > Penicillium > Penicillium atrosanguineum. The sequence continues at coordinate 344,457 of NW_026623133.1, read as the reverse complement.
TCCACCTCCAAGTCAATATTGCCCCACCCCTTGTCTTCATCCGCCGTTCCCAGTAGAATCCGTTCTGTATCTTGGTCTAGGCGACAATCCCCCATAAAATAAGCCCAGCCAAGCAACATGTACAGCCCTTGAAATATTCGGGAGATGATACTTCCTTTCGAGGTACGCCACGGGTTTGAAACGTGCTCGCAAATCAGCATCTGACCACCAGGACGTAGCAGACCGTACAGCCCTGAGACTGTCTCTTTCGGGTCTGGAACACTGCACAATACTCGAACGCAGATGATTGTATCAAATAAAGTATCACCTGCTTCAAAAGAAGTGATTTCCTCTTTCCGAATAAGCTCATGAGTCAGAGAACCCACGTTGGCGCTGGCATTTAGAACATGATATCGGTCCTGCATCTTGTATCGACTGGCTTCAGATCGAAGCTGTCGGTGAAGACCGATACATGGCTCAGCTCCGTAAATTTGAGTTATCTGTGAGCCCTGAAGGAATTGCATGCAAGTCCCGCTGCCCGGTCCGATCTCCAACACAGTTCCCGTGGCTTGTGAGAGAAGCTGAGGTATCAGAGCGGCGGAGGCCGAGGGTGTATTTTTGGAAGGACTGGGTGCTATAAACAAGTTAGCGTCTCCACGCGATCTTCTTGCCCTTCTCTCTCTCACCGGAATACTGCAGCCAAAAGAAGGAGAATGCCGAATCGCGGATTTTCTGCCATTGGGCTGCGGACAGAGGCACGTTTCCTTCAAAGATTTCCAAAATCAAGATACGAACATAATCTGAAGCATTTCATCGCCGATTAGCTTGTCCCACATCATGTCCTGGTAAGTCATCATACGGTAAATGGCCGATTTCATCATGAAGAATGGGTCAAGAAGAGACTGAAGCCATTGCGAATTCAAAGAAGGCATGATGGTAGATTTTTGAGAAGATTTGATACTGAATCAACAAGTGGGGTTCAGGAACCCCTCTTATGCTCGGTGATTCTCCTCGGCTTCGGCGATTGATGTCGGCGTTGCATTGAGATTGCTCGAGTGGCAATGATAATTACCCCTTCCAAGATTCAACAACGTTACTTTCATTCAATTTTTGGAGCTGTCGTTGCTCTTATGCTACATCGATCTTTGTTACAGGGACAAGGTAGCCCGGGTCAAACGCTTCCCGGTGTCCTCCCTTACTTCTCGTACAAAATCTCCCGCGTTTCCAAGTCGCTTAATCAATCCAACACCGGTTCCGGCCCATATACTCCCCATATCCTGCCCCATCAGTTCCTTGGCCTCCCCTTTCTCCTCCTCGCTATTCATAACAGAAGATAACCAGCTTCTAATGTTGTTGATAGGGACTCCTGCCATGTGTTGATCGTAGAATTTGTTTCGAAGACAGCGACCGTCATATTTCTGTGGCCAGAAATTGGGTCCCCATATCTCATCAAAGATGCGAGATCTTGCGGTAGCCTCTCCTCCATCAGAGGCTTGAAGAATCGCATCACGATAGACGTTAGGGATCCTCGCTTCTGTAGCGGCGAGAAAACGTGTGCCCATGACTACACCGGAAGCTCCAAGTGCAAGCGCCGCGGCGGACCCCCTTCCATCTACAATGCCACCAGCTGCAATCAGAGGAATATCTTTGATTTCGAGTTCTTCGAGTGCATCCGCGACTTCGGGGATGAGAGATATGATGCTGGCACCCTTTGCCAGACCGTGTCCACCAGCATCGCTTCCTTGCAGAACCATGGCATCTGGATGACACGCCTTGGCTACATCCAAGGCATCTCGCACACATCCCAGTTGAATCCACACTTTGGTGGCTGGTGAAGAATAGCGGATTGCTTCCGTCCATACCCGCAGATCCTCCGTACTGGCAAATGAAAGCCAGGCCACGGCTGGCTTATAAGTAGCAAATAGTTGCATCCAATCTCCGAGCGGAGAGCCGTACACTATAACCCCAACGCCGATTGGCAATTGTTGTGGGTCTGAAAGAGACGCCATAAGATCTTGAAGCTCATGGCGGACAGTTTCGAGTTGGCTTGATAAAGCACGCATATTATCCATGAATCCAATTTGTCCTAGACCACCAGCACGAGTGACTGCTACGGCGAGGTCACTGGTGGCCACGCCGCTCATGGGGGCGTTTATGATGAGAGGTGTCTGAGTCCAAGGAAGGTATCTTTTGAAAGAAGCGGCCAGAGCCATCTTGAGGAATGATGCAGAGATTGAGCTGAGTGTGCGATGATTTCCCAAGGGTAGAGCCTAATAAATAGTTCTGAAATCATTCAAATCTTGAAAGTAAATGTCAAGTGAAGGGCGCGCTTACTGACATTTGAACGGTTTATCGCGGTCAAAGGCCGAGTGGCAACCACATTTGGATCAAGCCAAGAAAATCAAGTTTTAAGCTTATCCTCGCAGTTCAAGGTTTCAGTTCCTCTCTTCATGCAGACTATTATTTGGTTTTTTATTTGTTCGAGAGTGTCTGATCGAGGTCGAGCCCATTGTACGAGTCTACACCAAGGATGTTCAAACACCGACCTTCGGATACCGAAGAATAATGAACGCCGAGCCTCAAGATGACCCGAATAAGGTCACTTCAGGATGCTTATATAGCCCGTGAATGAAGGCCTGGTCATATGTGTTTCGGAATTGCAAGTGTCTAAATTTTATGGATTGCGAGGAAGGGAGGGGATACCTTAGCAGAGCAGTATTGTTGTGTCAATCTCCTATAAGTTGGTACTAGCAATTCGAACAGGCTTTCATAGAAATTAATTTCCTTGGTATGATCAAAATATCATGTTGCAATCTCTCGTATCTAAAGAACTGGAGTCGACGGCGATGACGTCGCCACCACCTTGTCCGGCTGCACGGTACGACCAACAGGAGCAGGCTCACCGTTCTCTTCCAAGCCCCGCGCCACCAAATCAGTGAAATCGACGCCGACCTCTGTCAGCAGATCGGCATGCTCGTGGACGATGTCGAGACATTTCTGCCAGACGGAGGTGCCGCGCTGTACACTGCTGAGCTGGCGAGTAAGCAGAGCATTGAATCCGTCCAAATGATGCTTGGCCCAGCGTATACAAGAGCTGGTCATCACGCTCGGGAAGCATTGTTGATAGATGCTGATTGTGTTCTTGATGAGCGAGAAGTAGACGTAGGAAATTTGGAAAATGTAAAGTGGGAGATCACCCTCGAAGACACAAGCCCTATACAGGTATTAGGATGCAGTTTCTCTCGCATACCCCCAAGTTGAATTGAATACATACCGGATGCGTTTGGCAATAACGTCAGTTCGTGCTTTGAGGTACGTCTCGCGCGCTTGATCCTCGAATCCTAAACGGCTCAGCCAGGTGACGTTGGTTTTGGTTGTCACGGGGAACGAGTGCGTGTCCACCAACGCGCGTGACAGCATGCCTGCCAGCCGTGTTGCTCGTCCATCAACTCTGGCATTGATCATCTCCTGCGCGACAGGGCTTCCCTTGAGCCCCTTTGCAAGTTTTCGAAGTCTTTCAATGCTTGATACTGCTGCCTCAAAGCGTTGTAGTGCAATGTCAATGTCCAACTCATCCACCTGTCCCTCCACCCAGCGGAGGTTCTGCTGCTTGCCATCGACATCGATACGCAATTCGGACTTATCGCGAGGGCCTTCGGCGAGATCAAACTGTTCAGATTTGAGTGATGGGGAGATGTGTCTTCCGGCGAGGTATCCATACGCCTCTAGAGGCTTGCTGGCCGCCTCGGTTTCTGTTCGCAGAGTTCGTCGCAGATCCTCCACCGTCTTGCGAAATGTCGCAAGAAGCTCATTCTTGGTCGCGGTGTCGCGCTTGTCCTGACGGTAGGTAAATGGCTTCGTTCCGACCCGAATACTAATCGCGTTCCCGATGCCGCGGTCCAGGGCTTCTTCACGGGCGGCGCCTGTGCCCAGGTTGGCAGCCAAATCAATCATGTCGATGTCCTGCAACGGCCAACATTCCTCGGCCACAAGCTTGGTTGGCACAGGTCCGCGGTGGTTGGGGTTATTCTGGTCAACACGCTTGCGCTTCTTCGCGGCCACCAGCAGATGGTCATTCAACAGGACAATGTGGACCGGACGCCTTGGCTTCCAGGTTGCCGAGTCCAGCTCAGCCCAATTGCCCGTCTCCAACACGATATGTCGACCTGGAACCGCTGGTAAGAACTTCTGGGACCCCTCGACAGTTTTCCACAAGGTCTGTAACTGAACACTCCACATGCTTTCCAGGTTGGCCACGGAGCTGCGATTCGCGCTGCGCTTGGGAAAGTGATCGTCTGCCGGCGACATCGGGTTGGGCGTGTTGCCCACGGATGTCTGCCCCAGTGCGTTTGTGAGCTCGGACATCAGGGTACGTAGGGTTCGCATTTCATCCTTGAGCTTCTCCGCCTCTCGACTGATCTTGATAAATTGTGTGCGGTTCTGATACACATTCTGCTGGAGGTCGGTTGAGGTTCGATTCTTCACTTTGCGCAGCTTGTCCTGGTAATTCTGGATCTCCTCTTCGGAGGCGTTGGCAAGGAGATTGGCCACATCTGTGGTGCGGCGTTAATACTATCGTTATACACAAGCAAAGGGATGAGACGTACATCTTTCCACCGGCAGACTGGGGTCTCTCAGCGCATTCAAATCTACCACGGGCGCGGGGGCCGCGCCTTCGGCTGGCGACAATTGTTTGGAGGCCGGAATTGGGACACCCAACCCACCATACCCACCCGGTGTTGCGGTAGGGAGAGCCGGGACAGGAGGAGCACTGACATCGAAGTCAGGGGCGGCATTGTATCTGGTAGAATAGCGTCGCTTTACTAGGTCGGACGTAGCACCGCTCTGAGGAGCTCGGTCGTGACTCGTGGGGATGGGAGGCTGACCGACATCGGGGGACCTAGTGTTGGCGGGCAAGGGGCCGGAAATTGGTTTGGGAGCACTGATCTGCGGGCGCTGCCGGCGAGACTTACTTCTCAGAGTTAAGCCTCGGCCTTCCATGGTGAGGGTAGGTGAACGTGGAAGCTGGAAGCTGGAAGCTGGAGTTGAGGAGAGTTGGGGACGGCCGTAACGGGGATGGGCGGTCACAGCTCGGTTACATTGACACTCCAGTCATTCTATACCTTTCACCTATCTTTTTCACCTATCTTTCATGTTCAAATATTACTCGCTTCTTTTTAGGCCGTTGATATCATATTGGCATTGATCTTTTACATTATTAATGATGTTCGTGTTTCCCATCCACTTCGTACACATCCACTTAGCCTGGGAGCTAGAACTGGAATCCGTCACGCCTTTTCCCCGGGTAGTCGCTCTGTAGGTGACTTCCCCAATGAAACACACATATGTTACTCTTACGTTGGAATAAATTGGAGTCAAATGGGCACCTGTGGAAGTTCAGATGAAGAGGTATTACTTCCGTGTTTACTATTTGAACCTGTCAAATAGGTAACGTGGTCTTCCGGCAGTAGCCGTATGGCCTGAAACTTTGCATCAAGATAGAGTTCAAAGATGCTTCGCTTCGGCAATTAAGAGACTATCAGTGATTACGGTAGACTATTTCCACTGATACCCGGCACAATAGGATGGCGTGTGACGCAAGGTGCGAGTGTCGCCATGAATCCCCCGTGGAGGTGGAAAATTGTTATTCCTTTACATGTTTGTGCGGTTTGCATGTGTATCTCGGGATTCTATAATAGCAGAGGTCTCAATGCCTTTGATGGGGTGACCACCTTCGTATTCCCAACATGTCATTGAATGGTTGTAGGCTAATAAATCGAGTCTTATCATTGCAGATATGTACATTCGTTCCCAAGTCCATAATTTATCGACGACAAAGCCTCTGGAGCAAGGTATCACTTAATTTTATACACCAACATGAAATCATGTCCTTTTCGCAAAATCATAATACTCTCTCCTATAAGTCATATCCTCTATCAACTTTCGCATCGCCACATCCATCTGTATATCCGTCTTCATCATGATTCCATCCTGATCCTGGTCGGGTTTGCTGACAGTGACAATGGGATCCTGACTACCTAGTGTCATATCGCCTAGTCCCCACCGCCGATTACTCTTCAGAGGGTTCCGTCGCTGCGGATAGGTTGCTCCGGGCGACTGCGCGCTACTTGGGTATTTGGCAGCGCTGGAACCGAACATAGACGGGGCATAGGTTTTGATCAGGACAGAGAGTGGGGGAGGGCAGCCGCAGAAGATAGCTGTGGATGAATAATTAGAAATGATGTGCCATTGAGATGAGAGATACATACCAACGTAAGCCTCAATTGTGCACCAATTGAGGGAGTCTGCCAAAAGAAGGTAATACTCTTCTTTGGCGGAGGATAGTTTCGTGACAAAATCATAGCGGACGCAGGCCGCTAATGGCAATATATCAGTAAAAGTCCACTCCATGGACCGAAGGGGATACGCACCAGCAATGGACAAGATACCTAGCCCAAAGATACCTAGAATAGCCTCTTTCTTGCGCCAAGTCAACTGGAGCCCATAGAGCATTGGAACTGGGGATAGATATGTCAAGATATCCGCTGTGATATTCAAGATGCCTTTGACCTCGTAGAAGCGTTGCTGTAGTTCCAGCGACATACAGGCGCTAGACTTTGGGTTAGTCCAAAATAGATATGGAGGGCTGCAGCCCGCCAGTGCGCCGATGAAGCTCGCAAGGGATAATCCGACGTTGAAGAATATGACGAAGAAGACGACCCAGCGCATGTATTTGCGAGAATCGAGACGGAGATAGAACCACAGCAATGGCATTTTGACCAGCCCCATAGAAAGCGTGTAGAGGAGACGTGTAACCCAAATACACTGGTAATGGTCAAGGATGGTATATAAATGGGGATGGTGTGCTTACTTTCAGCATAGGCACGATGTCACTTTCCGGTATGGCAAGCGCATGTTTTCCAATTCCATACTGGGATCCAATCATAATCGTTATTGACAATCCGAAATTGAGTATCTGATTGAATGTGAGTGAATAGAGACCATCGGGCGTATGATTGAAAGTCGCTTACTGCGCCAACTATCATCAGAACTAGATCTTTCGTTAATTTGGCTTTCGAATTGGGGGTTCATTGACTTCCTATCATCCGTCCCCATAGCACGCAGCATAAAAGCGCGTACATAGATGCGCAGCGCGATGATGATGGAGTCGAACACGATGAACCTAATGCCCATGCTAAATATAGCCGCATGTCGATCCTCGGAAACATTGCCTGGGGACGCTGCTTTCTGGGCGACATCCATATTCAACGCGCGGTGGAATAACAAGGAGTGAATGCGGCCAGGGACGTCAATAGGCGATTTATGCGACTCCATGTAAACCCAGCTGTCACAGACTGTGGCACAATGACTCGCAGACGGCAGAAGTAATCTACATCCTTATCGATCTTTGGCCAAGAAATTTGACTAGCAGCCAATAATGAAGAACAACCGATCGACTGAGAAGTCGGTTGCTACAGAGGGCACGTTCTGCATTTAGCAACTTAGGTCTAAAAGGACTAAACGCAGCAATGGATTCGTTCTGTGGCGATGAACGAATGAATCGTGGCCTTTGTGGATGGTCTTCTTGTTGAAAAAGGAACATCGGTAGAAACAAGCCCCTGGAGTTTGCCATCAAATCCACTGCGCAAAACAGGCGACCTCGGCGCTTGCCGCCGTCAGCGGGTCGCGGTCGATTACCTTGAGCGTGACAGGGCGGGATCCAGGCACTTAGACTGGCGAATCGGCATGATGTTGCGAGCCCCGAATTCGACAGGGGCCAGGCGCACAGCAGGTGGCGATCGGGGCAGTGATTGACGGTCGCCATCGCCCTCGCGTCGAGCTCAAATGATTCATTAGCCTCTTGGCGGGCCAGGGGGGTGAGGGCCGATCGAGTTGTTGACACCAACGGCATCGTCTGTATGAGGGGAAATTGCTTTCCACTGCGGCGGTAATTCTTCGGGTCCAAATTGGCTGGCTAGTCGCACTGCTAGCGAGGAGAGACAGGGCCCGAGGATGTTGCTCTTAAACAGGGCTCTCCTGTCGATTACCGCACACATTGATATCCCGTCAAGATAAAGGGCACAACAATCGCAATGGCTGAATCAAAGAATGTTGCATTGGTCTTTGGGGCCAGCGGTATCTCTGGCTGGGCCGTCACCAAATGCGCTCTCTCATACCCCACGCCCACCACCTTTGACAGAGTGATCGGCTTGACGAATAGGCCGTTATCTCTGGAGAAAAGTGGTTTACCGCATGACCCTCGACTGGAGTTGCATTCCGGAGTGAATTTGCGGGGGAATCTTGATGAAGTGCTGTCCCAGTTGCAAGCGAAAGTTCCCGACCTGGAAGATGTCACCCACATGTGTTATCTTGGTATGTAAGGGGATCACATGTCAACAGTCGTCATCTAACTATATCAGCGTACTCCAATGCAACTGCATACTCCATGGATGTGCTGGCTATCCGGGATATCAATGCGGGAATGACATACAACGCCGTGCACACTGTGGACCAGCTGTGCAAGAATATGAAGTTCTTCGTGCTTCAAACCGGAACAAACGTATGTACCAACCTAGCACCAATTGATGGCTCTAGCTGAGTAGCTACAGAATTATGGAGTCGCCGTGTTTCGCTTCCAAGAACACATCGAGATCAATCCTCCTTTGCGCGAGGACAACCCGCGCATTCCTTCGCCTTGGGGAGACGAGATCTTCTACTATGCGCAGGTCGACCTGATCAAAGAAGCCAACAAGGGAAAGTCTTGGAAATGGTGCGAGGCTCGACCAGATCAGATCATCGGTGCGTATCCCTTGTTCTTGCGTTTGACCCTGCTGACATCGTCGGTGGCCAGGCCACGTTCCCATTCCCGCAAGCATGACATAAGTCGAGCCTCTCGCGCTCTACTTGATAGTATACCGCTACTTGAATGGCCCCAGTGCCACCGTTGTCTTCCCAGGGCCCTACACAAACTATATCCACACGTATACGTCATCCTCGCAGGATATCATCGCCCGTTCGGAGCTTTACCTGTCTGTCGAGAAGCCAGACCAGGCGCATGAAGAGGCATTTAACACCGCCGACAGCGCCACTCCCGCACCTCGGTCCCTCGTTTGGCCCAAGATGTGTGAATACTTCGGTCTTAATGCTGAAGGCGCATGCCCCGAGGACAAGGGCTGGAAGGACATCGACAAGTGGTGGTTCGCGCACCAGGACGACTACAAGAAGATGTGCCAAGAGTACGGTCTGCGTCCTCGCGAGATTTCCGGGGCGACTTGGATTTTCCTTTCAGCAGGCTTCAGCTTTCTGGGTCGCAACCGCGAGTTGAGCTTCGATAAGATCCGGATTGTGGGTTTCACGGAGGAGTACCCGGTTGCGTATGGGTATTTCCAGGTGTTTGATCACCTGGTTCGGGAGAAAATTATTCCCAGCAAAGAGGCTTGGACTAAATAGATCATGCAAGGTATGTTGGAATGAGCATGACCGCGGCCACATAATGTGTCTGGGAATGATCCCCCAATGAGAAAAAAGTCAATCAAGTCATGGTTTGCCATGGGTATCTCTACAAACTGTGACTGGATATTTGTATTAGAATGTCTCTCGGTTATATATTGCTGGTCAGAATTCTAACCGCAGGGTAAGCTTTCCATAGATTCTGCAGAAATTAAGTCGAATTCAAGATTCCAAAAATCAACGAGCAGTTTTTTACAGGGTTAAAAACTAGAGTTGTCTCTATTTGGGTGATATCAATACTGCATGGAGGAACGCTGTGGGTGGGTGTGGACAGTTATGAGTAAGAAGTAATTATGGACCGAGAGACGAAAGATCCAAGTTCAGGATCCGGGTGAGTTGGCAGGGAGCAGTTCCGCCGCCAGACTAGTAAACTTCAACAGTTCATGATTTGATTGTCTCTCGTGGAAAATTGGCCTAGATTCATTTGACGGATCCGGAAAGTGCAGATGGAAAATAATGGGCCTTTTCGCTGTGAACAAGCGGGTCGCTCAGCTTCAGTCGTACAGTATGGAGTTTGGTCGGCGGCCGTCTATTATCTGCCAATTGGACTACATGCTTATCCTTCACATATTTCATCTCTAAATCCGAAAATGATACAAACACCATCCGAGACAGAATATTGATTTCACCACCTAGGCACAGATATAGAGCCATAAAATGCAGCCTGCAGAATAGCCGGACAACCATCTGCTTTTGCAATAACATCCACCTGGTGGCTCTCACTCTTGCATGGCTTTCTCAAACAGGGAGTGGAATATAGCTTCTGATTCGCCCATATCGACTTTGGCTGCTTCGTCCCTCAGTCGTCGGGACCTGCTTACTATCTGATCATGTAGAGAGTGCCAGTCAACACCCACAAGCTGACCGTTCTGCTTGACAATCTTCCCGTCGACGATAACCGTGTCAATATTTCCCGGCGTTGCATGAAAGACCACGGTCCCGACAGGGTCCACAACAGGCACCGTATCAATATCTTCACAGCGGAAAATAACAAGGTCGGCCTTTTTCCCGGAAACGATAGAACCGATCAACGACTCCATCTGCATAACCTCTGCCCCGCCCAGCGTTGCCATGCGTAATACATCCTTTGCTTTCCTGCGGACATCCCTGTGTACTGTCTGGTCATGTTCGTGAGCTCTTTGTGTCTGAAGTGCTAGCCTCATCTGTGCCATAAAGTCATTACCATGATTCGACGTAATGTCAAGCCCAAGGCACGTCCGACAGCCCAGATCAGCCGCTTTCCATGCTATAGGAGACCCCATGCCCATCTGCAGCTCCGTATCAGGTGTACTGACAATACCAGCACCAGAACTTCGGACCGCAGCCAGCTCGCTATCTGTCATCCAAGCCCCGTGGCTGAACACAATGTCCGACCCAAGTAACTTCGCATCGAAAAATTGCTGCACGATTTCAGGCTTTGGGGCCCCATGGGAGACCACTGAAGAATGTACAGTGGCGAGTCTAGCTCCCAATTTCCTCGCGATGACCAACTCTTCGAGATTCTTTTCCCGGAGCTGCATCGGCGGCTCGTTCAACGCAATCCCGAAGGTGAGAAGTGTACTGCTGGCATCGTTGCTCGAGAAATGTTCTTGACGCACACGGAGAGCATCATTGACTCTAGTGGCTTGGTCGAACGGGTCTGTCGCAGCACTAGCGAGATCCCCAGGTACTATTGGGTTTTGGTAGAACCCATAACAAAATGTGCCTCGAATAGCAGCATCTTTTAGACCCTTCACAGCCATGTCAGCATGCGCAGGCGAGTTTATCACGTGGCAGTGGTCCAGGACGGTCGTGACGCCATTGTTAAGCAGACTCAACGCAGCAGCATAGTTCGCGAAGTAGACATCCTCTGGTGTGTACAAACTTCCGTACACGCTCCGCAGGTGACAGCAATAGCCAAAAAGAGACCAATCAACTGTGAGACCCCGCAGGAGATGCTGCCACATGTGATGATGGCCGTTGATGAACCCCGGTGTTACGATGCAGTTTTTTGCATCGATAGTGACCACCCTCCCGTCATTCGGCGCAGAAAGATCTCGGCCTACAGCCTTGATTCTTTCATTTTCTATAAGAATATCGCAGTCCAGGGGCTCCCCATCTGATACATCCATGGATATAACAATTGCCCCCGTGATAAGAATATATGACTTCGACATGGTAAAGTGCGTTAAATGGCAGTGACACTGGAGTTCAAAAGTTCAGAAGAGATTGTGGTCATATGAAGACAACTCTAAAGGGTTGAACGCAAGACTGTAGCGTGGACTCTTCTTGAAAAAGCCAACCAGCTTGTGATTACTTGAGGTTACATGTGGCGCTTTTACGCATTCAGCCAGGAATAATGAACGTGAGACGTGCCCTGCAAGACATGCCGCCTAAGCGCAGTGGCAATTATGAGCGGAACCAGACGGAGCCATAGGACAAGCTAACAACGGTAGATTATGCGGAGGAACCCCACGTGTCAAGCACGGGATACTGTCATAATAGTCCCGTGGCGCGTACCCAACGTAACTCCAGGGCCCAACAATGGCTTATACGAATGGGAAGGTCCTCCATGGGAAAGACCAGGGGATAGGCTGGAGGAATAGATAGGTGGAAGGCTCCATGAGCAACGAGGCTGTCCAGCAGTTATCGCGCGGTATAGCCAGCCTCAACACAAATCACCTGAATGGGGAGAGCGCTGGGGTTGCCCGGCTGACATGGCTTAGCGGAGAGTGAAACGACAGCTGAGTTTACAAGATCGGTACGGGAGAGGCTTCAAACTCAAACTAAAGGGCTCTTTCGAAACACAGACGTCGCCCCCAGAGACAAGCAAGGGGAGCATGGGCATATCGAGGAGATGAAACCCTTGTAAGCCGGCCAGGTCTCGTCAGGCTATCGAACAAAAGTCTTAGCGCCTGCAAAATCATTGTTTCTGTCGGCTCAAGGCGGGACACTTCACCACTAAGCCCGGCTGATTCAGCGGCCCTCCAAAGAGTATGTTTCGTATTGTAAAACCGAATCAACTCAGGATATATTATGCCAAGACCGGCATGCTGTTAGTAAGACCAACTTATCTTTCTCTTCACACCTGATAAAATTAGCTTCAGTGCTACTGGTGCACTGGCGCAAAAATTCGCTGTAAATAGAATAGCGCCTTCTTGGCGCTGAAATTACCCAGCTTCCGTACGAGACTTAGAGTTGTAATCTATGACGTAAAATGAGCACTTGCTTTGCCCCACTCTCGTATTTCCTGCGGACGACACAACACATTGCCAAAAGATACATGTACATATACTCACTGTCCTCGAACCATGCGTCACACAGGTTACAGTAGCTTTCAAAATCAGTGATGCCTCACACTCCTACCACTTAATTCCCGAGCAACGCACTAGTCCTAATATGGCATGGCAGTGGACTTTCCGCCTCCCAGACCGCTTCCTAGGATAGTATGGGTATTTTACAATACGCATCTATGATTCCTAGTAATGTAATATACAGGAAACTGCCATACACAAGCTACCTGCGTGCTCCTCCTTCCCCTGCCTCGCTCATCACTTGCGTGTCTTCAAAGGTTATACAAGCTCAGACCAAAGACACAGCTCTAATGCTTCCTGACTCAAAGCTTCAGTACGTTCGTGATATAATAGGGAGCCGGTCCTTCACCACATCTCAGATGGCCGAATGCAGCGAGGTTACGATCTAATGAATATTCGCAGAAACTTACGGCAATTTGGAAGCATCTATGCGCCCCAACCCCGAGTAGGCCGAAAACGCACCATAACACCACTAATGAAAGGATCCCTCTGTGACCACCTGTCTGAGAAGCCCGGCCTCTACCTGGATGAGATGGCTATTTTCCTCTGGGATGAGTTCCAGACCTAGGTTACAACCTCCAGCATCAGAGGAGCCCTTGTATTAATTTACAATCTTCAGGCAAGAGTAGAGATCAGTATATTCGGTCGAGCTTCCTCCTATGGAGCTCCTTAACCAAACACATCATCATCTTAATCAAAGTACTTTACAATTTCGAATCCTTCGCGATAGCATCTCTAATGACGCGTCGCAAAATCTTCCCAGACTAAACAGTCCATTTGGTGTTATTATGTGCCTTTACTAGTGTTTGAGCAGCACGTACCGGGGCTTTGGGGATGGAGTCGGTGAAGACAACACCGCCTGTGAGTCTCTTAATCGTTGACACCTTGTTATTGACGAATTGCATGATGTCGTCCGCGGAGACGGAAGCCCCTGGCGCTACCACAACGTAGGCACGAGGGTACTCTTCGCCGTCCCTGTCTCTATTAGTCCATGGAACAAGACGTATCTAAGAAATTCTCGTCGAGTCTCACTTTCTTAAGCCGATGACGGCGACGTCATTGACAGCAGGGTGGTCGAGAAGGAGTGCTTCGAGCTCAGCAGGCCAGACCTGGACGCCTTTCACCTTGATCATTTCCTGCCACAAGATGTCAGCCGTTGCTATCGGCTTTTACTCACGTACCCACCTTCTTCCGGTCCACGACATAGTACCACCCATTCTCATCCTGACGTGCCACATCTCCTGTCTTCAACCATCCGTCTGGAGTAATGGTCTCATCGGTCGCCTTCTTGTTTTGCCAGTAGCCCTTCATAATATTCGGACCACGGAACCATATTTCCCCGCTTTGTCCCGGCGCAACCTCATTCGCTTCATCATCCATTAGCTTGATCTCACAGTTCGGCATAGGCTCGCCAACGGAACCGGCTACTGCAGTTATGGTAGGATCCCAACCGATAGTATTGCAGCAGGATCTATAGGCAAAGTTAGTATAGGCCTCTACTCCAAGCCATACTAAGTGGTGGTTAGCGAAAGAGAGGAGACGAACTCAGTCGACGCAAGGCCTTGCTTGATATTTACGTGTCCTTTGGGCCAAAGTGACTCGTACTGGAAAGTCGGTTCTGGACCTAATGGTGCAGCACACGAGAAAGTCTTGGTGACGCTGCTGATGTCATACTTTCCGCTCTTCACCGCAGAATGCTTGGTCATGGCCACGATAATAGGCGGCACAAGGTGCAGCTCTGTGATACGAAACTTCTGGATGTTTTCTAACATACGGTTGATCTCGTACTGCCGCATGATGTACGAGGGGACCCGTCTCGCGATGGAGATGGTGCAAAAATAGCACAGTGCCAGACCGTGGTAGAGTGGAATAGTGCACAACCACCGGGAATTCTTGGCCGACAGCTCTTTCGTTCGGAGGTTAGTATCAAGGCTCATCACGAACTCTGTCTGAACGCAGTTTGCGAGGATACCATAATGTGACACCTCCGCTGCTTTCGGAAGACCAGTGGTTCTGTCAATCATAATATTAGCATCATTAGAGACAGAAAAGTTGCCCAGGTGACGAACCCAGATGTCATCACCGTATAGACGGTTGTCGATTTCGATTCTTCCGGAGTTAGCTTCTTCCAAACGAAGCGCCTGCCAACCTCTTTTGGTGCTAGTAAATGCTTCCAATGCTTCACTTTAGTTTTAAAATTATCATCGCCGCCGCCATCCTTGATGAGCGGAGCATCATTAAACAAGAAAACACGTTCCAGCCCCATGCCTGTCATCTTGGCGGCTTCGAGAGCGCAGGCTAGATTTACTTCGCTCGTCAGCATGAAGCTCGGCGTGGTGAGGCGCAGCTGGTACGCCAACTCGCGGGCATTGGAATGCGGGTTCGCGGACTGGTATATGCCACTGGCCATAATAACGCCGAGGTTGACGACGGGGAACAGGATATCGTTACCGCTAAGGATGACGACTCGATCGCCTTCTTTTAATCCCGCGGCTTTTAATCCTGCGGCTAAACGCTGAGACCAGAGACGGAGCTCAGTCCAGCTCATGCACAGCGTCTCTGGGTCTTCAGCGTCAGCAAAGGCGAGGGCATCGCCCAGTGGAGCTGTAGGGGAGCCGAAGAGATAGGTGGGAATGTCCATCTCTGGAATAGAAACACTCCATCGTGATTTCTGCGGCATGACTACGTATTTCACGGGTACAGTGAGGTTGATATAATGACGGATAAAGAATCGAGAAAGTGAAGGAGTACAAATCTCGCTCATTCTAATCTGTCTTTCTAGACTAACTTCGAGGTGTCTTACGTCACGTGAGTGCATGCAGAGTAGCGTGTCCCGAAATAGAGTTGAAGGAATCGACGAGACGCGATATAGATACAGTAGAACTTGAAAACAGTTTACCCCTCGGACACAGGCTTTCTTTCCCAGCGCCCCACTTAGATGGCGCCAAACCGGATTCGATCATAGGCAGCCCCTCCATCTTTTCTTGATGTTTTTCTGGTAGATCTTTGAAAATACTCTAATTACAGGTTCCAGGGATCGGGTGAACCTTCGTCGCCGAAACGCACCGTGGCCATCCGCTAGAATGCGGACAGATTACCCCCTCCGGCAGTACTTGCTTGACT
Organism: Penicillium atrosanguineum; assembly: GCF_028827265.1. Lineage (NCBI taxonomy): Eukaryota > Fungi > Ascomycota > Eurotiomycetes > Eurotiales > Aspergillaceae > Penicillium > Penicillium atrosanguineum. Next base: position 328,552 of record NW_026623133.1, on the reverse strand, counting down.
CTCGATATGTAAAGTAGTTTTCGAAATCAGCTATACCTCGACAAACACACAAGTCCTCTCCCGAATAATATATCCGCAAAAGAAGAAATCTGATTGGATGGTGCTAAAATTAGCCCATTAAGTAGACCGCTTTTTATATTCATACCTTTCCTTACGTTACATTCACGTGGCCTCGAGACTCGTATTTTACATGTAACTCGTATACACAAGCGATCTTATTGTTCTTCGGCACAAATCTCCCTCCCTCAACCAATCAAGGAAATTTGGAACCTAACACAAAAATTGACATGGCTCCAAGGCTCCCTGCTTCAAAGCTCAATTTTACTCGTGGCATGATAGACATCCATTCATTTTCTACATCTCAAATGGCCGAAGAAGCTGAATGCAGCAAGCTAACAATCATTAAAATCCGCAGAAACCTGTGGCAATTTGGAAGTATCTACCCCCCCAAATGCGAATAGGCCGGAAGCGAACTATGACGCTGCAGATGACAGAAGCCTTGTGCCACCACCTCCTAGAAAAGCTAGGGCTCTACCTTGACGAGATAGCTATCTTTATGTGGGATGAGTTCCAGATATCGGTCACTGTTTCCAGCATCAGACGAGCCCTTATTGCGAAAGGTTGCTCCAAAAAAACTGCTCGACAACGCGCAAGAGAGCAGAATGCCGATTTGCGTGACTTTTACTTGCATAACCTATCCGACTTTTATTCGTATCACCTTATATATGTTGATGAATCCGGATGTGATAAACGAGCCGGTTTTAGACGCACGGGTCGGGCACCACTTGGCAGGACGCCTTTGTAAGTAACGCAGTATCACCGAGACCAGCGATATCAAATGTTGCCTGCATATGCCCAGGATGGCATTGTCCTATCTTGTATTTTCCATGGCTCCACAGATGCTGCCGTATTTGAGGACTTTATTGCCCAGCTTCTCCAGCATTATGGACGATAGCCGGAGCCTAAACCCGTACTGGTCATGGATAATGCATCATTTCATCACTCAGAGTCGATTGCGCAAATGTGCGCGGAAGTTGGTGTGCAGTTGGTCTAACTACCGCCTTATTCACCTGATTTAAATCCGATTGAAGAGTTTGTTGCTGAGCTCAAAAGTTTCATCAAACGAAATTGGACCTATCACGAAAAGGATACCGATCAAGGTTTCGATGTTTTCCTCGGATGGTGTGTCAATATGGTCGGCGAAGGGAAGAAAGTTCTCAGGGCCATTTTCGTCATGCAGGTTTGAAAATAGAGGTTTTGGAAGGGTCAAGCTATGAATAATGATGTGAGAAAAGAGAGCGCATTTTGAGGTAATGCATGGGACAAATATTCGCGCCAAATGCATGAAGTCGAGCAGAAGAGAACCAACAATCGACTAGATCAAAACTCATAGCCTTATATCTAGATTTCGCCTCTGTTCGCTGAGTTGCCGTTCATGGGTCGCAGCGCTGTATTATAACCAAAATGTTATCAGTATAACACCCCTCGTTTATTGAAATTTTTGACAGAAGCAACCGCCTGTAGCACGCTGATATACAATGGACCGTGGGTTCTCTACGTCTACACCAGATATAGTACAGTAGAATTCGAAAACGGATTACCCCTTTAACACACGCCTTCTATCCCAGCGCTCCACCAAAGCCGCGCTAATCCTAGTTCACTAGGAAAATATCTACTCTCTTTGCTTGGTGTATCTCTGGTAGATCGGGAAAATTACCGTAATTACAGGTTGCGGCACTGGGTGAACGACACCTACGGAAACTGTTCGTAGCCCTACCAGATTTTGCAAATACTGTAAGAACTAGTACTGCTTTCGATAACTCGGAGCAGGCCATTCCCGAAGTGGTGAGGCCGGGAGCCGGAACACAAAAGTCATCAGCGACGCAAAGGTCAGGCCACAGACGGGCCAATAGCCATCCGAGCCCCACCAAACCGGATAATGCGCATTTGCCCGCCTGTGTTTGGCTGCCTGGAACCTTCCTGCATGTGGTATGTTCAATTTAGCAGGATTAGGATTTAATAGTAGGGAATATACTGTACACTACATAGCACATAGTACTCTCGCCCAGATCCTTTCTTTTTTTACTCCCCTCTTCACGAAATAGTCTTCTCCTTCTCTCAGCCTCTGCTTCTTCTCTCTTATTCAAGACCTATTAGGAACCACAATGTCTGTGTCTCCTCCGCTTTTTTGCACCCCCACCCCCCTAGGTGGTTGAATTATACTCTTTTGTGGAATTTGTCGCATATTGACCCTTTTTCTCCTAGGAATTCTACCGTGCTGCTCCCCGGCACCTATTGGGGCCAATATCAGGATATCACCAAATTCAATACCCACCTAAGCGTGGCAGAGAGATTGTGGGTCGCATGGTATGCGTGGGTGCAGAATGATGTCCTGGCCACCGGTATCATGTCCTTCGTCATCCACGAGTTGGTCTACTTCGGCCGCTCTCTTCCGTGGATCTTCATCGATAGCTTGGGTTTCTTCAAGAGATACAAGATTCAAAGTGTAAGTGACAAGCCTAACACCTGGCACTAGCCGAAATCAACTCAATTCCAGCCGCCATCGAAACTAACATTCTGCTTCAGAGCAAAATACCTTCATTACGCGAGCAATGGGATTGCGCCAAGTTTGTGCTTCTGAGCCACTTCACCGTCGAACTTCCTCAAATCTGGTATGTTCCTGCCCTCGACGGAGTGGTATTCTACCTGACGTTTGCCTCTCGGGCCCGATTGAGTAGTAACGGCTCTTCTAGGCTTTTCCACCCAATGGCCCAGTTCTGCGGTCTATCAACATCGATTCCTTTTCCGTCTCCCTGGACTATGACGTATCAGATTGCAATATTTTTCGTGATGGAGGACACTTGGCACTATTTTGTCCACCGAGCTCTTCATTGGGGTCCACTCTACAAGGCTATTCACAAAATTCACCATCAGTATTCCGCACCATTTGGTTTGGCCGCCGAATATGCTTCTCCTATTGAAGTGATGATTCTCGGCTTCGGGACCGTCAGCTGCCCGATCCTCTGGTGTGCTTTCACCGGTAACCTGCATATTCTCACTATGTATATATGGATTGTGTTGCGCTTGTTCCAGGCTATCGATGCCCACAGTGGCTACGAATTTCCTTGCAGTCTTCACCATTTCTTGCCTTTCTGGGCTGGTGCTGATCATCACGACCTCCACCACGAGAAATTCATTGGGAACTACTCAAGCAGCTTCCGCTGGTGGGACTACCTCCTTGACACCGAATACACTCCGGATGCCCTAAAGCACCGAAGAGGGAAAAAGGTGAAGGCAAAGAAGACACAATGATCTGACCATTACCAGTGACGGTCTGCCTATTTTCTCTTCAACTTGGGCGTTGGCTCTGTCTGGAGCTATTTACCTGATAGATGATAGCCTTTCTTATGGTACTGTTCAAGGGTTGATTTACCATCACTAGACTTAGCTATTCTTGAAACTAATTGGTCTTCTAAACATCGCTAAACTCATGCCGTAGCCGAGAGATTCATGGCAAAAGATGAAGCGGCCTGTCTCGATTAATATACGGTTTGTGGCTCTGTGATGGGAACTGACTCTTCGAACAATTTTAGAAGAACGTCCATGGCGCGTTTATGAGTGCTAGGACATGATTGGTCCTCGGCTACCCCTTGCTCCACTTTGGAGAAGCATAACCCCCTGTAGTAGCATTGTGCTGTATACTGGCCAGTTCAACACAATTTATGCATCGGACGCGAGGCTCAAGCTTCTCTAGCTCATCGCTTAAGAAAATTCATTGTTTCGTTTCAGGGCCATAGCGTCCGAGAGCGCGCGTCACCAGTGCCCTGAAACGAACGCAGTGGGAGAAAGGGAACTAATCAACGTGCACGTACGTGCGCGTCCGCAAAAAAACGGAGCTTGACTACGTAGGGCCGCTACTGCCACGTGCGCTGTCCATTCGCCCTTCGCCTTGCCTTTTCGGGTCTGGTGTATCAGGGCTTTAGGGCTTGCCATCTGTATACGCAACCTATCTGCACGTTTCGTTGATGTGATTCCCTCGTTCCCAATTGTAGAACTCTCTTTTACGGTGACGCTCTGAGTTATGTTGCAACCTGTGTTTTTGTTTCTATCCTCTTCTACGACTTTTGTTCGACTTTGTCATCTAACCTCCCCGTTAGCGCTGGCGCCCACAATGTTAACTCATAGATCTTGTGTTGATCGTAGTCGTCAGGTGCGCCCATCTACAGCAACCCAGCTGCCACTGTGCGCCGCCCGCTAGCTGCCGTCTTTACAGGGTTCGCTCGAGTGCGCCCCTGCTCACGCTTTAGTGTTCCGATACTTATAAACTCATCCGATTCTTGCCGTAGACCATATCAAGTTAGAGTCGCTTCTATAGTCATTAGCGAAAACAGCTTCCGCCCTTAACTTTCAAAATTATCATGACTGCCCCACTTCCAAGCCATTGGGGGGTAATTTTAACTCTACGGCTATTTATAATTGATTTAATAGACGATACTAAGCCAGCATGATACACTCAGCTTACAGTATAGTTTTGCCTATCTCATACATGTTGTAAAAATTCCCAAGGTACGTAAGTCGATGAAAGAAAAGGCCGCTTATTAATCATACAATCTGAAAGAACAAGCCGAAAACAGTCAGATCTGTGCAGTAATATGCTTTTACTCTGATGATAGCGTATCCAGTGGCTCATGGTCACGTCATCTCAAACATATATGAGTACATGTTCTGTTTCCAGTGATCGATACTAATAGCGAGAATTATAGCACCGTTCCCGAGGTAGCCGGAGGGGTTCAGGGAGAGATTGTTGATTATTCAGACTTTATTAGACCGTGTATTCTGCAAGCTTCGTGATCTTTTGATCCTTTTGAGAGGGGAGTGACAGATTACAGATTGATCCGCTCGCCGGTCTAGCAATATCTGCACGATCTTGTCGTGTCCTCCAGAAGAGGCTGCCTGGAGTGCATTTTCGAAGAATCCGCCCTGGGCGTTGACATTAGCACCTTGCTCTAGTAGCATCTGCGCGATCTTCTCGTGTCCTCCAGAAGAAGCTGCCCGGAGCGCATTTCCGTAGAATTCACCCTGAGCGTTGACACAAGCTCCTCGCTCTAGTAGTATCTGCACGATCTTATCGTGTCCTCTAGAAGAAGCAGCCTGGAGCGTATTTTTGTAGAATCCATCCTGGCCGTTGATATTGGCTCCTCGCTCGACTAGCATTTAAATTTCTCAGGTCAGCTTCACTTCACCGACGCAATATTGGCGACTTACGTTCTCAGTGCCGTAGCAAAGAGGTTAGCCCTTCTGCATGAGCTTCCCACTATCTAGCCCATCAGCGTCACTTAAGTAAGATATCATAGCATAGGAAAGTGAAGATATTGCATTCAATTCACACACCTAAGATCGATGTAAACGGTCTTCTCTAAAATTGTGAATTCCGCTATGATTCGCTCCACATTCAAATACTCGTGCAGATAGGACATCCAGTGACGGAGGAAGCTGATCGATTCCTTTTACTAGGCGATTCGTCCGACACTAATATACTTCCTCAGCTAACTATATTACGGTCTTATAATTGCCGGATGAGAGGCTTCTTATCGGCAGGGACGCTCAGTTCAATTTTAGGTCTCTGCAGGTGCTGCCCGCCCTCGCCCCCTGAATGTAAGCCTTAGAAATGGACTTCTCAAGGAACGAAACTCTGTACTTTTCTGACCCGACATTGAACAAATAATCAGGCTTCGACCAGGTTGCCAAGGCCTTGCTGATAGCTTAAAAGGTAGTCCTGGATATTGATATCAGCGCAATGCCGTTCATGCAAGTCAGCTACATACTTACCCACAGCCATTGAGGCATCCATTTGGATGCAAGCCAGAGTGTTTTACTATAGGGTCCTCTCCATATTATCCCAGATTTTCCCATAATATCATCCACAATAGAATCCGCAAACGCCTAGACTGGGCACCCTTTGGGCCCTACCTGGCCAGTAGCCCGCTGCGCGATGGTGTCTCTAGCGCCTAGGAAGTGGGAAGAATTAGGTAGCAAAACTTCCGGTTCGTTATAATGGAACGAAGTGGTGACTGTACCGACCATAACGGTGAGTACATTAATTCCAATAGGAGCAAGCTCAAGCCTGAGTGTCTCTGAGATCATCGTTATGGCTGACTTGGAAGATGTGTAAATGCCTACACCGTGTCAGTAAGCGGTAAACATGTTTGACCAAATGGATTAAATTCTTATACCGATCCAGGGAGTATTAGTGACTCCCCCGACACTACTCAACGTGACAATCTTGCCCTTATTCCTGAGAAGTAAAGGTGCAAAGGCTTGAGTAACCCTTAGTACACCCCACACATTTGTGTCATACGTTCGTTGCGCAGTTTCGATATCCACATCTAACAACGGCATCGTATAGCCAATCCCAGCGTTGTTTATCAAGATATCGAGGCCCACGCCATAATCTTCCACGACTCGAACAGCCTCTGTGATAGACTTGGGAGATGTGACATCCAGCTGGACAAGTGTCACATTGCTAATTGAGCTAAGTGATACTGGAATCTTCGACAATTTTCGTGCAGTCGCAAAAATATGGTGGCCTTTCCGGGCCAGCGCCAGGGCTATTGCAGCGCCAATTCCATTAGCTGAACAGCCGGTAATAAGAATGCGCTTGTTAAACAACATCAGTATTTTCGGAGAAACAGATGGCGTAAAGAAGACTGAAACTTTAGTCCTTGGATTCTGGGCACCGAGCAGAGATAAAGGCGGAGGGGTAGAAAGTGAAGGCCTCCAATCAGTCTGGGATCTGACCACATAAGCCAAATAGGGTTTGTCTTTCCCATACAACCTCGTGACGTTTCGGGTACGGCCCGAGAAACAAAGTGAGCGTCTAAAGGGTAATCTGTTTTCGAATCTTAGTATACCACCCACTTCTTATCATCAATGGTTCCAGGGCAAGCACGCCCCGCGCGAGTCTTCCATTACAATACAGTGTGAAAAAAACTACTGGGGAAGAGCAAAAAATAAATTAGCGTGTTTCGAGCTAGGGTTCGGGAATGAAAGTCTAAGAGTGTAAAGGTAACTCTGATTTCAAATACTACTTTATCTAGTAGGTGTGTTTGAATCAATCGGCAGCAATAGACTCTCGAAGGGTAACATCAAAGCGTGCTTTTCGCCTGGCTGATTATCGCGTGCTGCGCTTGATTTGAGTGTTCTGTCTTGGGTCGATCTGGTTCCTGGGAAGGTGCTGATCCTACCCAACAGGACCAACACGCTGCTCCATGTGGGTGGCCTCCTAATCGGGTTTCCTGTCTTAGCGCCGAGGAGCCGAGTCACCTGATGACGGGTCCCTCCTTCAGCTGAGACCTAGAGCTTGTAATGAACTACAAACAGGCACGCTTGTACGATCATGGCGTCCACAAGCCACTCTGGTGTCAACTATGGAGCGCAGGTGGGAATCAATTATGGCACATCCAGGGCAGACTTCCACCTGCCTCCGGGTAAGTCTGGAACGGAACCGAGCATGGGTTAGACTCGACTGACTAACCACGGCTTCCCACCCCAGAGCGGCCGGAAACTCCACCCAGTCCTTTGTCAACTGTGCCATTCGCACGCGATCCAGACTTTGTCAGTCGCGATACACTTCTTAATCAGGGTTAGTGTAGAGCAACCAGTACGCGATCCAGTGCTAATAAATAAAAGGAAATCACAGCTGACCATCGAATACTCCTACTAGTGCGATCCCAAGCACAGGCAACATAGGTGCTCTGGGTCCATACGAGTAACGCAACCCGATTCGAGCAAAGTTTCCGAGATCATGAGTTCCTTCGCAAGTCTCCGGTGACTAGTCACGGAGATCCGAAGAATAGTCTAGTGAATGTCTCCACAAAGCCACTATTGGAATACCTCCGTAGAAGCTTGGATGGATTTGTGATTATCATAAGTCGGACTCGAGAGGCTGTTTTAAAAATGGTCGATTATAAAGACCTTATTGATGTTGAACCGATGGACAGGTCTGAGGCGCTAAAGCTTCTCCAAAGAAAGCTTGAACAACAAGGGGGAAAGTCAAGAAATTCGACATTTAGTGGAAGAGCTCGAATTTATCCCGCTAGCGATTATGCAGGCAGCAAGCTATATTAGGGATCGAGCGCCTCGTTTTTCGATATCGCTGTATCTGAGAGACTTCTAAAGAATGACCGCGAAGCAACAAAGCTTTCGAATCCCGGTAGATATGACCCGCCTCAGTTTTCAGAGGCCAAGAACTCGATTTTGGTGACGTGGCAAATATCATTCCATCATATTCGCCAAAAAAAACCGTCGCGGATTTGCTTTCTCTCATAAGCTTTTTCGACCGGCAAGGGATTCCAGAGGCACTTCTCCGGGCTCAGCCCGAGAAAAACCGAATATCAAAGTCGAAGCTTTCAGATGACTGCAGTGATAACAAGGGGTTATCTAGATCGGATATAGCCGACGATTTCGAAGATGATATCACGACACTGACGATTTTTATTTATATCTGTTAGCAAAAACAGGGTATTCTTCACGATGCATAGGTTAGTGCAACTGACTACACGTATCGGGCTGAAGACTTACGGTCAAACGGAGCGATGGAAGACCGACTCACGGGTTTCACTGGCATGCCTGATCCTGAAGTGACATCAAGCGAATTCGGGAGACGTCACATGCACATCCACAATAATGGTTTTCAAACTTTCTCTCTTCCATTTCCCGATATTAGAATCTAGTTTTATGGGGTCGCTATTGAACTGATTGTAATTCTAGTACGCCATATGTGGGCTTAGGAAGCGCGAAGTTCTGAGATTTCTCCTCGATCAGGGATTTGAATCTTATATGGCAGGGAGTCGTCCCAACCATAAACACCCCTCGATATGTTGGTATTCTGTGGGACCCTCTGATATGGCAAGGGTCAGCCCATTTTTCCGCGTTTACGCCTTCTTCATCGTAGTACAAAGGAAATTACTTATAATATCACGCCAGAAGAAAAGAATCAGTGGAGATTTGTCCTTGTTTTGTGGTTCAAGCGAGGAGTTCGGATTCTTACAGCAAAATGGCTATCCTGGTTATTACAAAATTCCCCAAGAGACAAGGATTGCAGTGGCTTCCAATGCTGCTTTTGGTGTCAGGGATGCCTACCATATGCCTAAATTGATCCAAAAGATGCTTGGGCCAGGTCTCTTGACAGCCTAAAATTTCCAGCTTGAGAGAACGTGGCATTTTGATCCAAGAACACGACACTCGTGCATTGTGTGGTGAGGATGATTGGAGCAAGTCAGGCTGCCCTACAAGGGTCTCATCCATGGAAAAGCCAAGTTCACCATCAAAGTCGGAGATCCAGACCATCGCGTTCCATCATAATAGGAAAAGTATATCTTTAACTCTAAAAATCGAGGAACAGATTGTTTATGGGGTTCTTACAAGTTATTGTGGATTTGAATCACGTTGTCAGTCGACAAATTCTGGTACTTGCATTTTAAGGGGGATATTTCTACTAGGTCGATGTGTGTAAACGTCATATCTCATCTCCAAGTCAAGCTCATCAAAAACGAGTAGCAGATTTGAAATCTGCTGGCATTGATCTACAGAAAATATTCCGGAGGGACTTTGGCCCGGGAGATGAAGAAAGTGTTGGTTACCATCGACTGATAGGATTCTCATATGGCCCATGCGCTAATGACTGATCTGTGTGGCTGTCCTCAAAGTGGGACGACTTTGTAGAGGATTTTTGGAGCAAGTTGTGTCTTGCGTCACTGGCCCACTCTCCTTGACCTGCCCAATCAACATTCTACCTCTTCCCACATACCGGTGCTTTTCTTGCAAGATGGACGTCACTGTCAATAAATCCAGATTATGAAGCAGGCAGAAGCCTCAGAGCCAGATATGAGATAAGTGTGTGGTTTCTGGGGGAGGCTATTACGAAGACACTCTGCGACCCGTGGAAACCGACGGGGCCGAAAACTGCGGACTACCGAGACCAGCGGACTACCGAGAACAGCGGACTACCGAAGGCCGGCCCGAGAGTTCTAAATGCTGCCTCGCCTCAGGACGGATATCGGCAAACTTATTTAGCCATCAATCTCATCAGAGAAATATAATATAACTTAGTACGACTACCCTCTCCTCCTGTGCACTCCCAAACCTCATTTTAACCGTCATTATGCCTTACCACGCTGCTGTTATGTATCCCAATGACGCGGAAATTCAATTCAACCGCGACTACTATATGAAAGTCCACATGCCCCTCGTTGAGAGTATTTGGAAAAAGCACGGATTGATCAGCTGCCATGTGGTTGAATACACCAAATCCCTCGATGGCTCTCCGTCCATGTACCTGATCGCGACAACGCTAGTCTTTGAGAGCGAGGAATCCTTACAGAATGCGCAGAGGGACCCTGACACAGACAAGCTCTTTGCCGATATACCTAACTTCACCAACAAGCACCCGATTACTTTGGCTGGTGTTGGGCTTTCTGCTTGAAGGGAATCAAACAACTTGTATTTATCGCCAGAGGATACAATTTGACCCGGCAATCCTAAATGCCGGAGAGGGGGAAGGGGGGGGGGGGGGGAGAGGGCTAATAGCCGTTCTTTGATTCAGAATCCAAGTAGCTCTGTACTTGGAAGGGATCACTTGTGCCAGCCCATGGAGTGATAACTTACCGCTAACTAGTGGTCATTGAAGATCACATTCCTTATGTCTTTGTATGTAATTCTGCTTACTCATGGACTCGAGCGTGGTAACCGCCGAGTATTGGTTGTACGGACTGACAATCCCGTACGGACCGCCAAGCCCACCCGTAAGGGCAAGGGGACTACTCTCAACAGCAGTCTCCTGAGTTTCCTTAATCAATCAATCATTTCAATCCATATCATTTTGATTCCGCTTGACCTCATTGATCCTCTCAGCATACTTAGGCTATACGAATATAGCCTGTGTAGACAAATGCCAATGACACTTTTTAGTGCTTAGATAATCGTTATTTCATTCCGACACACCCCTTGTGCCCAACTCGGGCGTATTGTCGATATGAGTGAATAAAACGGGCGACAGTGCAGCTCGCCAATTGTGAAGTATGATACCGTCTTTCATTGACAAAGATTATTGGAAAGACCCCAAAGTGAGCTAGCGGGCCTCGGCAGGTGGGTCTGAGAAACAATCGAAGAGTGTAGGTAGTGACGCCGATTTCGAGACCAACTATAGTGTCCTGTTTCATTTGCCATGGAGGTTTGTGGGGTAAGTGATTCCATATCAAAGTATTGAGGTCTGTTGCAGCAGCTTCAACTTCTACTGTCCTAATTGTTGATATGGGGATGGCTCGGTGACAGTCCGGCTTTGCAGACTAGGAGACTCCAACAAAAGTAACACAGAACTATTCCTATACCTAAACAGAGGTGATGGAGGCGGTGTGTGAGAGAGTAGATCGATCTACCATTTCTTTTGTACATATGGTGAATGAATGAATTGGGCGTAATTATGACCCAAATCTCGGGAGAAATATATTTTGATATTGTGTCAGGCGTGTGAGGATCTTGCAACATAGGTGGTAACCCTGGTGCTGTTTAAGTGTCTATGAGGAATATAACCGGGCTTCGAATTTGAAAATTTCAAACACTGAATTCGATGTCAAAATAAAAAAAAAGGCATTCAAGCTTTCTTCTATATTTTCTCCACGCTCTATGCTCTATTGTCTGCGCACTTTTACCTAAACCCTCTCCAATCACCGACATTCCTCTCAATCCGCTCCATATGTATGATAATCTGACCACCGTTCTACTCTGCCTTTTTCGAAGCCTTAGTTTTCAACTTCATCAGCCCGAAGACTAGAGCATATCCACCGATAGCGAAGATAACAGAAATCGCAGCATCTCTCCATCCCACATAATAATGATTGATGTTCAGAGTTTCCAAGAAGTTGCTGCCATCAGTGTACTCACATACCTTGCAGGCGGAAGTAGCATCTGGATTGATCAAGTTGACCATAGAACCCTGACTAGCCATATAATCCTTGAGGTACTGCGCGCAGGTACCGTTGATAGGATCAAATACGGCAAACTCATCCTCGTTACAGCTAACTTCGGCATCCCAGAGGCCGAAAGCCAACATTCCGGAAACAACATAATTGAACGGGTTCAGGTAGTACAGCCAGTACTTCCAGAAAATATTAAGCTCGGTATATGGCACAAAGACGCCACAGAAGAGGACCAGGACGCTAATTATCAAAGGGTTGACGAGAGCAGCGAAAGTAGGGTTAGGCGCATAGGCAGCGACGGACTGTCCGATACCGGTGTAGATGAACTCGTAGATAAGCATAATGAAAAAAGTGGCACCCGATCGGTTAGAGTTGTGAGGAAGTCTCCAGACAGGGTAATACCAGCATGCGAAGTAAAGGACAGCACAAATGCAGAGGTAGGGAAATTCAGAAACGATAAGTCCGGTAACAAAGGCGACCCAAGAGTACATTTTGGATTTCTTCTCCCGGGCATCGTAGATATCGCGCCGTTGGATGAACAGGGGTTGCAATTGATTGATGACGCCAGGTGCAACGAAGACGAAGTTGAAAATTGTGAACATCTTTAGGTTTAAGGCATTCACACTTGGGCCGGGTCTCCAGAAGGAGAAACCGTTCAAGAGCGCGGAGATAATATGCAAGGACATCTTGTTATTGACGTAGTCTGTGTTTCGGAAGAGTGCGACGTTCATGCGCTTAGTGACGATCTTGATTTGTTCCCATAGAGGCATAGAGAATTCATAGCCATCAGAGGTTGTTCCAGGAGGCTTATTTGCAGCATCTTCAATCATTCTGTCCAGAACGGTAATCATGGTATGCTGCTCTGGCGATGCAAGCCAGATTTGATGCCAGTCCGTATCTTTAACAGCCTCGATACCCCCAGTAACCACATCGATCATGAACTCGGCTGGATTAGCTTCAGGGGGGCAAACGGCACCGTGGTTGCCGAAGTAGCCCTTGATGGTGGCTCCATTGTCGCCGATATCTCCAAAGTAGACAGTCTTGCCCCCCCGGGCGAGAAGCAAGAGGGTGTCAAACTGGGCAAAAAGTTGCGCGGAAGGCTGATGGATGGTGACAAGAACTGCTTGGCCGACATCGGCAAGCTTTCGAAGGAACCGAACCGTATTGTAGGCTGATTGCCCGTCAAGGCCAGAGGTAGGCTCATCCAGGAAAATGAGAATACTAGGCTTTGAAACTAGTTCCACGCCAATAGTGACACGCTTTCTTTGCTCAACGCTAAGTCCATTGCCCACAGAACCGATGAGGGTATCGGCGAGGTCGTGAAGCTCAAGGAGATCAATGATGGTTTCGACGTACTTAAGCTTCTCTTCTTTAGAGACTTGACGGGACTGACGCAAAAGGGCAGAAAACTGTAGGGCCTCTCTCACGGTTGCGTATGGCTCGTGAACATCTAGCTGCTCGCAATAACCGGCCATTCTTTGAAAGGACACAGGTAATTCTCGACCATCAACCATTATAGAGCCTTTAATGGTACCTTGGTAAGTGACGAGTGCGTTAGTAAGGGTAGATCAAACTTTCATTATTAGAGAAAGGCCATACCTTCGGTTTTCCGTTGAGCCAGCACATCAAGTAGGGTCGTTTTACCTGCGCCGGAGGATCCCATCAAAGCACCAAGCATGCCGGGCTTGACCCAGCCGTGAATGTTGTCAAGCAGAACGCGATCTCCAGTGGGGGTTTTGACGGTGTATGTAAGGTTCTTCCAGGTGAAAATAGACGTATTGCGGACAAGATTCTCATCATCAACCTCGGCGGGCTTATCTGTAGTCATACGGGGAGCGCCCTTCTCGTTCCCCTGAGCCTCTTCATCACTCTGAGTCTGGAGCTTCTTGAGACTCTCACGAGGAATAAGAAGAGAAGATCCAGATGCGCCACCTTTCCATAGGCAGGTGCAGACTATGGTTAATACCGCGAAAAAGCCCCACCAAGCCCAGAGAATCCCATAGTTTCGCCACATTTGGGAGGCGTGGTAATGAAGGGATCCGAGATATTCATCACCAGTCACAAAAGTAGCACCAGTAGTAGCACCACCAACGCTTGCACAAGCTTTGTTAGTGTCAGGGGCATTCTCATACCCTGGCCCGTTGGGAATGAGACTTCGGCCCACACAAGGAATGTGTTGGCCATGGAATTCATTAGACATGGCGGCCTGGAAGGCGTAGGCAAAAGGATTTGTGTAATACAGCTCGACGAGCCAGTTCTTGATATCTGGCTTGGGAATCATATAGCCAGCGTACATGGTAATGGCCTTGACAGCGGTTCCGGAGATCTTGGAGGCGGCTTCGAAGGTGTTGAATGCGGCTCCAATCATTCTGAATAAGGCAGTGATACACTATGGTCGCCTTGTTAGTATTTTGGCAAGTTGAAGTAGGAAAGGAATAGGAATGAATCAACGAACAAGAGTTGTGGTGAAGAGGATAGCCCAGAAGGTAAAGAATGCAGCCGCGGTGTGCTTCAGACCAACCATCCAGTAGATAACAACCGAGAAGATCGAACACTGGAACAGCAACACAGGAAAGTCGGCCATGATTTGAGCCAGACAAAATGCAGCCGGGTGGTACATAGCGAAGCTTTTATGCTTGATCAGAATAGGCCGTCCTTTGAACGACTCAGTGACCTCAGACATAGCCACGACACAGTTATACAACAGGGAGAAAAAGACTGCGCCGCCTTTGGTGAAGAGCCCTTCAGTGGTATTCGGCGAGTCGTAGAAACAAGAACCAGCGATCAATGCCATAACACATGACAAAATCTGCTTGATCAAGAAAGTAGACTTCTCTCCCCACAGAATCCGGTACTGTCTTCGAGTACAGGAAGAGATCTGAGCCCAGAAACTGATGGTCAGGTCACTGTTCTTCGGAAGGTGTTCGGACTTTTCCCAAGCAACAGATTCTTTAAATGCGTTTGTGCGCTCAGCGGCAACGTCACTGTCGGGATAGTCGTAGAGAGAGACTTCATTGCTATATATCGCTGACTTTTTGTATTCGGTCAAAATAGCGTCCGCGGTTCTGGGAAATCGGTTTTCCCAGCCAGGTCTAACCTTCCGCTCGGTCGGAACAGTCACACCAGTGAGAAAGTCACCTAACAACACTCGCGTTAACATATCAAGCAATTGATTAAGGAAAGGCAAATCGTACCAATATTCGCCCCCTCAGTATACATCAGACCCAGATTCTCCATAAACGACTTTGCTTGCGCAGTAGGTCCGTAGTAAATTTGCTTTCCTTCATCAAGAACGAGGACCTTATCGAATAGGTTATAAATCGCGTTCCCTGCTTGATAAAGGGTGACGATGGTGGAAAGGCCTTGCACGTCGGTCATAGCACGAAGGGCCTTCGCCCATTCTAATGCTGTACTGGCGTCTAGACCGCGCGTGCTGTTATCCCATGAATATACTGAAGCTCTTGTAGCGAGGCACTCAATAATAGAAACTCGCTTTCTTTCTCCACCAGATACACCGCGCACAAACTCATTTCCCACTTTTGTGTCGGCCGTATGAGAGATTCCCATAGACTCCAGAAGAAATTGCCTAGTCTCAGCAGTATATTCATCAACGCTCTTGGCTCCATCGGGGAGATGGAAGGGGACCTTAAGCTTAGTGGCGAAATCCATCGTTTGACCGACAGTCAAGCGAGGGTAAAACAACTCTTCTTCCGTGTTCATCACAATCTGGCCTTGATATTTGACTGCTTCATCATGCGTCATGTTACCAAAGTGCACAGCACCATTGATGGTATGATATCCTTCACGACGGTTGGCAAGCATCTTAAGAAGCGTGGTACATCCGGAACCAGGTCGACCCAAGACAAGAAGCATTTCACCAGGCTTGACACAGCCATGACTGTCGGACAAGATCGACTTGAGTGGGGGCTTCCGGCGTCTATCCTTGATGAGTTGAGCGACATTGAATTGAGAAATCATGTTCTCTTTCACAGCGGCATCGGCAGCGAGGACCTCCACAGACAGGTTCTGCCAAGTCACACCAAGATCGCGTCGCTTGTAGCCGGCTGCCTCGTCGCGCCGGGCGTTCTGAATGACTTGCTGCATCATGCCCCATTCTGCATTGCTCTTAGGAGATGGAGTGGCAGGAGCTTTAGGTGCGTTGAGGGTTTCGGAGCTGCTGGTCTCGTGGATGTTCATTTCGGGAACATCGAGAGTTTTGCTGGTTTCTTGAAATTTTGTTTCGCAGGAATCATCAGCGAGGGATTCAGGAGATGACATTTTGTCGGGTTGGTGACTCTGCTTCGACACGGAAGCGGCTATCAATAATTGTTGCGAACCACTTGAGCGAATATCTTTTGCGAGTAAAGGACCTCAGCCCATGCAGGGTTTTATACAGTTCAAGAAAATAGTAATATGAGCTTGAACTATTTCTGTACATATCCTTCTTTGTCAATGAAAATCCAACCAGACGCTCGAATCGAATCCACTTGCCGGAAAACACGGGTCAAGAATGGCCATCGCTTCCGCGCCGCTAGCGCGGTCTTCCGAAACCCCGAACTGCGAAGAATCTCTCGCCTTGACCTGATACATTGCCGGCGTTCCGCTTTTTGAGATTCCAGTAGATGCAGGTAAGACCATCCTTACCGATTGGTGAGTCTGGTTCCTAGGAACGTGTTGCAGCTCGGTAAATAGCGATATCAGACAAAAGTTTACCGTTTTGCTCTGAAATTAAATGACTGTGTGATCAATTAAGATAATAAATGTTTTAAAGATATGATATGAGGACCTGTATTAAATCCAGCGTATGCTTTTCAACGTATAGCTTTTTGCCTACCGCTAAGTCGACTTCCTGCACTGATCATTCCAAAGCAGATACTTAATCATTTTTCCGAAATATGACTGGATCAGGTTTATTTTTTTTATTTTCTGGGAATAGTTGCCTTGTAGCGTGGATTGCCGCTGCAAGTAGAAATAACAGGATTTAAACGCCAACCAGCCAAATGGAACACCAAATCAACACCGATGGGCGAGTCCGTACCAAGTTCGATTGTTCGTGAACCTTCAATTACTACTATTCATTCCGAATACAACATCACCGTTGTATAGAGTACAGTCATGCATATGCTTTGTCAGTAGTAATATATTGAGGCGAAGAGGCCAAATATACAATTGATGACCTCTTTGGTAGGCATTAGTGGGCTTTTAGGCTTCCAATTGAGTTTGCATGCTTCGATAGCAGTAGGACTGTGGTAAGAGTTTTTGGGTAATAAATGCTTGCTTGCTTGTAGGTCGTTCAATGATAGATGTCGGTGACCGAAGCTGAAATTTTAGCTTTGATCGCACTGATTCCGCGTCTAATGGGACCAAACCAGTCGCTTTGAATGCATTTTGAATAGTCTTAGCCTGGTATACATCTGCGCGTGCTTAGGTGTATACTTCAAGGAAATCAAGCTTGTCGATATAGTTGATTCCCATACGCGTCTGCTGATCTATTAAGCGACCGTACCATTTATTTAGAACTGCGAAACAGCCTAAATCTAATGGCTGCAATATATACGAGGTATGTGTTGGCATTCATATAGGTATCGCGTCGTTTTCAGCGCATAAATGATCTGATTTAGACTGAGGTGGCTTCTATGACTATGGACGATTAATAGCATATACCGACCACGTGTATAGCTTGCGGTCATTGGAATAAATAGCGTTTGAAGCCATTGAAGGGTAGTTTCATCGGATGTCCAACCATTTATGCTGACCTCGAAGCGCCAGTCGGTAGGTGTAGCGTAAACCCATGATGCTATATAGCGCTTGCCTTTAATATTGTTTGTAGTCTAGATAGCCTACTTCTCCCATAGCACCAATTCATCACTCTTACACATATCTCCGTATTCACTCATCCCTCTCTGACAAATATAATCAATGGCGGCAACATCAAGCTGTAGAATAGATCTACGGCCATAATATTTAGCTTTGGTGACTATCCTTGCGGTAGAAACTAGACCCGTTAGGAAGCCTGTTTCATCGAAGCTGTAGATATCATTAGATAGGATACCATAGCGTGTACTTGTTATGCACTGTTCCTGCGAACTGGTGAGCTGGTCTTTATCGGGTATACTTACCACGGTCGTGCCTTCAAGCTATACTTGTGAGATTCTGGAGGTGGAAAGGTGTGTATTGCTAAGTAAGTGTACGAAAGGATAGAAATATGCCTTAAGGGCGGTGCCGTATGGCAGAAAAAGTAGGGTAACGTGACCGTTCGTATCCCCATACAAGGCCGTGTTATCACACTTGCAACCATACTGTGTCCTAGCTCGCTAAGCCTTACATGGGCTCGGGTCTATATATTAGCTTCTCGATGGTGCTCTTATGTAGAGCGCCAATAAGGTCAGGTCACTGAGGAACTGGCCTAATTGTAGGATGGGTTGTCAACAAGTCGAACAGTGAAGATACTATCGTTATAGTAGGTTCCAAGTAACAATGTAGTTTTCATCGCGAAGAACTAAACTAAGTACATGAAAGAGTGTCCTTATATATCCTCCGCCTCTGAGTTCTGGTCATACCCTGCGGTATACCAGTGCTTAGCAATGTACGGTGGTACATCGGGGTCACGTGTGTCGGGCTTACCGTCACTTAGTGCTGTGGAGTAGAAATAGTAAGAGTGGGCGTCTGCAGATCGAGAGATCATTTATTGTAGGTTTATCTAATTTACAGTCATTTGCTGATAACTCAAAATAAAATATTGAAACCTTTTAAATACAATCTTGGATCATTTCAACCAAACCTTTTGGCTTGAATGGGAACATGTCGTTCTGCCATGGTTTGGGGACAACAGCATAGGGACTTGAAAACAGTGCCTTTAAGGAAAATGCCAGTTCAAGGTCATTGGACTTGGCAAGACGAGCTAATTCTTGCTCTTTCCTCGCATCACTTACAGGAAAAACGCGCGTCTCGTATTGAGTACCATCAATATCATTTAGAACTTCGACAATTTCGCGAATCGTATAGTTTCCATTTGGGACTTTTATCGTTCGCTCTGTTGTTCCAGATTCAAAAGGCAGAAAGATAGAATCAACGGTATACTTCGCGGTACTAAAATATCGACTTGTCAATAATAGGAGCAGTAATAGACTCTAGAAACTCACTCTGCCATGGAGGAAAAAGACTTGACATCGTCAAGGTTTCCATAGTATGTGAGTTTTCGACCAGGCCTGTCCAGTCCAAAGACATCTGACAATATGAACGTCTCCAAAAAAGCTCCGATGATCATCTCGGTGAAGATAAATCCAGAGACCTCACCTGCGCGTTTTCTCAAATGCTCACGAGTCAGATGTTTGTCTCGGAAATAGCGCTCTTGAAGAAAAGCGGGCTGCATAATATCAACTCCAAATTCGGATGGGTAGAAATGAGTGACACCCGCTCGAATAGCGGCATCAATCATTTGCGGCTGGTCAGCCATAATCGAATTCCCAGCAAGGGATATCGCGACATCAAATTCTATCAAGTGTTAATTAACTTTAAGAACACTCAATTCGAGAAATATCTTAAGAGTACCTTCGTAAGACTTTGCATCTTTGTAGCTTCCCAGGATGATATCGATCCCATCTTTGGCAGCGGTATCAAACTTGTCCTTCTTTTCTGGCGCGGAAAGAATGGCTATGCGTGAAAATCTGGCCTTTTGTTCCAATAATGCTTGAACCATGAAAGGCCCAAGATTCCCACTGGCACCTACAACGATGATGGCGGGAGCAGTAATAGATCCGGACATTCTCAGGGATCAACTAATCTTTTGAAGGTGAGCACTTGAGACTTGAGATTCGATCAAAGAACTTTTGGAGGGATATTTCTCGAGATAAAGAGTCAACCTTGCATTCTAAAGGGGTGACAAATCGACTCAAGTGGAGTGATTCCACTCCACTAGACCGCCATTTTTGATGACAAATACACGGGGTAGGTGATTGACATATTGCCATATCGATTATCAATCCAAAGGATATGAGCGACTCCACAGAAACTCTATTCTACCGGAGCTTAACGGCCTTCGGAAGTCCGTGGGATCTCGGTCCGTCGGCAAACCGTATGATCTTGGTGATGGATGAGTAATCGGGGTTACTCATCCAGTTCGAACTTTTTAAATTGGTGCTCTTCTCATCAGCGCAATTGAACAGGATGATGATCCTGTCGACAGTGATTTCACCAAAATTATACGGTAGCTTCCCAGGATAGGTGTCGATTTTGAACCTTGGCGCCGCTCGGGTACGGGCAATATCTCCTGCCATATGCCATGGACCCTTCACAACACATGTCAAACTCAGGATTTGACCTCAGGCATTCCGCCTTAAGTGGGAAGATATCTCGACACAGTTGTGATCAATGCAGACGTAAAAAAGTACGTTGTGATCGTATCCAGCCATGCTCAACATGTCTCCGAGATAGGACTCAATGCATCTTTCAAGAGGTCAAAAAGAAGCGTCGCAGATACACCCAACCTGTGAGCCCTGATATCTTGGCTCGCATTGAGAAGCTCGAGGAAAGGATCAAAAGCGTGCCTGGGATCTCTTCTTTTTTCTCTGATAGTTATAAGGATACTTCCGATTCGCACCAAGCGAGACACGATCGCGCAGCCACGAGCGCAATTCACACCAGACACGAAGCTTCGGATACGGGGTTTGCTACTTCGTCAATACATGGAAACTATTCTGACCCTGGTCGCCTAGCCGTGCACCAAGAAAAAAGCCGGTATATGAGCAATAGAGTGTGGAACGTCCTTGCCAATGATGTGAGTACATGTAACCTGAGATTTTCGGCTACATTAACCTTTCCAGGTTGAGGAAATGCAGGACGTATTAGATTCGTCGACATCAGAAGATGACTCGGAAGAGCCCTTGCCGACGGATGACATCTTTCAGGGGTTTCTTTTTGGCATGACGTCTCCTTGCAATTCTTTACATAGATTCTACCCACCGGCGGATAAGGCTTGCTACCTGATGAAAACCTACGAGGCAAATGTTGCTCCATTGGTGCCAATACTCCACTGGCCAACAGTACGAGACCGTATTATGAGTATCGTTCAGGGGGAGTGCTTTGCAGATGAAATCACCAAGACTTTGATGTTTTCAATTTATTATGCCGCCACTGCGAGCCTGTCTGCAGACGAATGTCATAGTCAGCTCGGTGTGGGTCGAGTTGTCTTATTGAGTAAATTTCGTTTTGCAGTGCAACAGGCCATTGCGGAGGCAGATCTGCTGAGCACGCAAAGTACGATGCTAGTACAAGCTGTGGTGCTATTTTTGACGGCAGTGCGCCGAGAGGATAACACCAGATTTGTATGGTCTATGACGAGCATGATTGTCCGTATTGGGCAGTATCTTGGTTTGCATCGCGATGGTTCACAGCTCGGACTAACGTCGTTCGAAACGGAAATTCGCCGACGATTATGGTGGCACATTGTCATGTTGGATATGCGATCTTCAGAGGAACATGGAACTGACAGCCAAATTTCAGAGGGAATGTACAACACTGAACTTCCTTCTAATGTGAATGATGCTTCTATCTACCCAGGAATGACGGAGCCTGTAATACCGCAAACAGGCTTCACCGAGATGACATTCTGCCTCATTCGATGCGAGGTGGCGGTTGTTCTCAACAAGGTGACTTCTGCAATTCAGTCGAGTTCTGGCAGTCAAAATGTTCAACAAAGACGGGAGCAAATGGTCGAAGCAACTAGCGATCAAATTCGACAAAAATACACTAACTTTTGCGATGAATCCATCCCATTGCAAAAGGTCTGCGTGTTGGTTTCTCGACTTGTCCTCGCTAACCTGTGGATCAACGTTTATTTCCGTCGATCAGACAATCACCTCAACCTGAGAGAAATGTCTATTCAGACCCGAGATGAGCTTTTTAGCCTGTCACTTGAAGTGATCCGGGCTTCATTCGCACTGGAAAGTAATGAACAGACGCATCGATGGAGTTGGTTATTCCACGCCAATGCACATTGGTGTTATGTTGCTTTCTTGCTTTCTGAATTATGTGTCCGATCACCAGATGCATTCACAGATGAAGCATGGGGGGTGATCGACCGGGTGCAAAACAAGTGGCAGTTGACGCAAAGACATGATAAGAAGGGGATGTTGTGGCGGCCCCTGCAACGACTATTACAAAGGGCAACGTCAACCCGGTCACAAAATATGGCTCTGCAAGAACACAATGGTCAAGAACGACCCACGTTATCTGTCATCTTCGATACCCTCACGGAGCCAAACAGATACGCAAAGTCAGACCTTCCCAAAACACAAGACCAGATTGCGGGTTCTCTTGCTGCATCTGCTTCGCAGGAAATAAATGCTTCATCTACTACCTTGAACCGAGCTGACGTAGCTGATAACAATGGCCACATTTTCGGGGGCTTTCTTCCGGCGGCTGGGGTGTCGGAACTCGAGATGATGATGTCAGAAGCAAATTGGGCCTTTCTGTGAGGGCTAGGGGGTCTTTTAGCGATGGAGCAATCGTTGTATTCCTCGGTCTGTCACCACATTTGTTCACCAAGTGAAATCAGTCCTTATGTGAAAGGGAGTTGATTGAATCAATTAATCAACGACCATTTAACCTGAAAAGGCCTAACTAGATGCACCGAGGCTATACAGGCGCTTCGTCCAAATCCGAAGCAGAATTTGATGTCCTTAACTAGAGACTCGCGGCTTGCAATAAACAGTCATACAAAGGAAAATCGGCTTTCCACGTGAGGCCGGCACAGAAATGAGCGTTTTGTGTCCAATACCCACGCATAATGAAGCCTAAATAAAATTGAGCCCAGATTGATAATGCCCACAGCGTTCTACTCCATCTGCTTCCCCTCGTTCACGTCGTATGCTCCCGCCTCTCGCTCGTCAGTCCCATATCTAGGTGCTTCGGGTCTCAATTGATTGAGGCGCAATGTGAATCGGTAATAGTTGAGTGTCGACCAGTCACGGTGGTCGGTCTTATCGTTCGTTAGTGAATACATAGCGTCTTCACAACCTATCTCATGGCCGCAAGGCCAATATGTTCGTGATCGTCCTGGTCAGATTCCGCCTCTAATCCTGCGTATTGGAACTAGCCAAGAAGACTAGTTTGGTGCATTGTCGCAGCGGCATAGCGGGCGCCATGCGGGTAAGACTACGATTGCACCGTAGTCTATAGTGTCCCAAGGTCGGTACGAACGATCTTGTCGAGTATAGTTCGCCTCAGATCATTATACGGCGAACACTGGAGTAGGCTATGTCTCGGTGTTTGAGGTCCTTAGTCACAGCGATAGCAGTCTGTTTCTCTTTCCTCGATTTTATACAAGAAATATTCTTAGCAATACGCATTGATCTTATCCAGATGATGGTCAGCGTACACGGTTTGAACAGTTCCTTGGATAACTCCAAAGCCTTACGACTCGGCGCCTTGATTAGGCGTTTGGCCAGTTTAGCCGTCTTGTCCCTCACATTGCCTCTTCCACCGTTCCTTGATCCGCTGGCGAACGCATCGTTTCGCTGCGCAGGAAAGACGGACAAAGTTTTTCTCTGCGCCCGCCTCTGCGCCGTCAAGAGAAAATCCCGCGCCCCAAAATACGGGCTGTACAAGTCCATTACCAGAAATACCTATTGTAGTGGTGGAACGCATAACATAATGGATGCAATTGCGGCCTGAGGTGTCACGAATACCTTGGGCGTAAGCAATAGTTTCTACGTGAGGATAGATATAGAACATGCATTTACCCAATTCACTCAGGTTGTCACTACATTCTTTGATTTATGACGCAGCATTAAGTACAGTCCGTACGGCCTCATTCAGGGTCAAAATCAAGGTAGGCTTCGAGAGGCAGAGGCGATGTTCGAAAGAGCGCTGGAAGGAAAGGAGAAGGCGTGAGGACGAGAACATACGTCGACGCTAGATATTGTCAACAACCTCAGCATCCTCTACGCAGATCAAGGCCGGCTTCGAGAGGCAGAGGTGATATACGAACGAGCACTGAAAGGCTACGATGCGGCTATTGGTGCGAAATCAACTTTCACGTACATCCCTGCTTTGAACACTCTTAAGAACTTTTGCCTTCTATGTGAAAACAATGGGAAAGTTGACGCTGCTCTGCTGTATTATCAGCGGGTCTTGGTAGTCACTGAGGCTGTTTGGGGCTAGGATGGCAAACGGTATACCTGGCTTTCCAACAGGCTAAGCTATCTACATCGTGACACGTGTGAGGTTTCTGACGGAGAAGAGTCTGTTCAGAAGAAAACAGCTAAGCAGGGGCCAAAATGGAAGAAAGTGAGAGTGAAGCTCCCCGGTATGTATAAGCGTAAACAAGCCATGCAAAGGATCAAGACATGCCTCCCACCTACTTTTTAATATGTCTTGTTATATATGTACAGCCTTTTCACCTTGATGTATAATATTAACAGCCAGAGATACTGATCTACTCTCCGCGGGTTTCTGGACATATCATGCACTTTCATTGACCCAAGCAGCCATCTATCCCCTCTTAAGTCGATAAAATCTTGACAGGACATCTGAATGTTCTGTAAATTTACGCTGTCACATTTTGTTTCGTATCGTTCCAAAGACACAAGAGCTATCCACTTATAGATAAGGGTAATAGTCCCGTGTCGCGTACCCACACCTGGAGCGCTATTAGGGTAAAATGATTCACCGCTGTCTTGGTAGCGGGGCTCTCGTTAAAACTTTCGACAGTGCGAAGCAGATTTCACTAATGATTGTAGTAAGCCCTTCACTCGTTCCTCGTTTCAGGGCACTTTGAACAAGTGAAAAATATTATTGGTGATATGAGGATGATGCAGATCAGGAACCAAGCCGCACGATGGGAATGAGTTCCCGGTATATCCATATGAAGAGTTAAGTTGATTGAAAATCAACTTGATCTTCTCTTCATCAATATATAAGCTTATCTCTTTGAAATCTTGAAATTAAAACCAACTTTTTTCCGTTTAATTACAGCAGATTCTTATTTTGGTTCTCTGACCTCATATATATTCCAGTATCCCTCTAATCCAAAATCAAATGGCGGCCTCCTTTTTTGGAAAAAGCATTTTCGCATCGAAATTTCATTTCACTATGTGGATGACTCTTTTCTTTCATTACCTACGTTTCAGGGCACCACCTCATTGGAAAATACTTTCCCTTGGAAGGTTCACTGAATGTGATCTTGACCGTCCAATGAAACTTGGCAAATTTGCAGGGATCCCCGCACTCGCACCTGTCTCCCGCAAGGCTGGCTCGCTCGCCACGACCAACGAAACATATCTTGAGAATTCCGGTAAGATGGAACTCCTAGATTCAAACAAATTCACGTCAGTTGTAGCCGACTTACTACGGCAAAACAAAATCCCCGGTCTGTCAATTGCTGTCGTTCACAATAATGAAATTGCCTCGAGAGGTTACGGTGTGGCGAGTTACGAAGACAACATACCTTGCACTGGGGATACACTATTTGACATCGCCTCATCCTCAAAGTCCCTGACTGCTGCATCCGTGGCCTTGCTCGTGGATGACAAGAAACACCCTGAAGTGCAATACGAAGCGCTTATGTCGGATCTCCTACCAGACGACTTTGTCATGCAAGAAAAGATGTATACTGATAGTATCACTGTCGAAGATGTTCTCAGTCACAGAACTGGCATGGCTAGGTGAAAGATTATATGTTCAACAATAAGAGTAACATCTAATTGCTCGAACAGACATGACAGTTCCTGCATGGGACCGAGCGCAATCCATCCCGATAACGCCAAGTCCATCACAAGAAACCTCCGAAACCTCAAAGTTGCTGCCCCTGTGCGCTCACGATATCTGTACTGCAACCACATGTTCACTGTGGCTTCACATCTCGTTGAGGAAGTATCAAAGCAAAGCTTCTCCGACTTTCTAGATGAACGAATCTTTGCGCCACTCAATATGAAATCGACTACCCTGCAGCCCTCAAGTGCTCATTCTAAGGGTTGGAGGAATCGAATGGCAAAGGGCTACATTTGGGAAGACAATGGATGGCGCGGTCTTGATCCGCAGGACTGTCCTGAAGGCCAGGGCGCAGGCTCCATTATTTCAAGTGCTAACGATTTCATCAAATGGGTGAAAGCTTTGCTTTATCATGAAGAGCCGATCACCAATAGGGTCTACCAGGGACTTACAAAAATGCGCTCGATTGTGAACCCGAATTCAAGGAGATTGAAGGCCCATACTACCCCGGCTAACTACACGGCTGGTATGGAGGTATATTTCTATCGTGAAAACATGGTCATTGGACATGATGGTAATATTCCGGGATTTTCGAGTCGTTTCATTTTTATGCCTGACCGGAAATTCGGTGCTGTGGTGATGGGGAATTCCACCGGGGCTGGTTCGGCAGCCACGACGATTATGAGAATGCTGATGGATGAGGTGCTTGAAATTTTATTTGAAGACCGTCTGTTACAAATGGCCATTGGTCCAAAACAAAAGGAGCCGAGGAAACCCCTTATGAATCAAATCAAGCCCAAACACCAAAAAGATCTTCTGCCGAAAGATGAGCGATTAGGGCAATTCAAGGAGCAATCTGAATCGCAATCTATACAACAGAACCACACGACCAAAATGAGGCAGAATAGCAAAGATATCAAGAAAGAAAAGGACAAAGCAACGCCACGGAGATTCAGGCAAAAGGAGGGAGAAAAGCTGAAGAATGACAGCAAAAGTTCTCCTCAAGGAATATCTCTAGAAGCCTATGTGGGCAGCTACTGGAACGCAGGCTATCACACCCTGACCGTTCTAATACAAGACGGGCAGCTTTTTATCGACGCTACAGATCGCTCGATGGGTTTCACCATGACGTTCGAGCATTTCAAGGATCAGGCCGAGTGTATTGCCAATTTGAAGGACAATGTCGAGCTTACAGACAGTCCGGTCAATGCGAAGTTTGTGTTTGGGGCTGACAAAGCTCTGATGATGGGATTAGATCTAGAGCCTGTTATTAAGGAGATGATATGGTTCAGACGATGCAGTGATGCTTTCGAATAATTTAGACACGATACCGGGGCACAAATGCACTAGCTGGTGGTGATTCTCAGCTTATGTTTTCGTGCGACGAAGATCTATTCGCTATGTTGATCGGATACGCATGGGATTGCACTTCTGGTTATATATCAAAGGATCTATGTTTATGACCTGACTGCATGCCTACACCAGTCCTAGTAATTAAACCAAAAGCCTTACCTATAATGAATATGAAAAGTTCCGTCGGTGCATCCATGGTAGCGTCGATTGATGCACTTGGAGCTTTCTCTTACCTTCACACTAAGGCTCCATCCTGGATCGCCCGTGTATCAGCTCTCACTGATCACTTCGCACCCCACCATGCCGTATATTCTGAAGCGAGACTGGTATCTTCGACAGGCCTTTCTCTCACTCAGTATTCTTCACGTATATTTTGTTCCCTAAGCAACCTTCAGTTTTTCATCTTTTCATGAGTACCACAACGCAGCTGTCGCAAACCGAGGGCACGGCGCCGTTGACAAATTCGATACCTTCGGTAATCGAAAAAACACGACAACAATGCTCTGTATTCGCACAGCCCCCCGGAGTCGAAGAAAGAAAACAACGGCAGAGACCCTGAATTTTGCGGTGGTGAACCTTGTGGTGGTGATGCACCATTCGACGATTCTGGCGCCAGCGGCTTCACTTTGCAGATAGCCGTCATGGCACTTGCCATGAGAACGTTCTTGGTACGAGTTTGTCAAAAATTCTTCCAATCTAGGTACAAAATAACAACCAATTTCATGATCAGAATTCGTTGGATATGGTGAGTAGGTCCATGCATCGAACTCTACCTATAACCATAATAAACCTTGCAAAAAAGCTAACAAGCATGTTTCTTTCACACAATTGTCGCAACAGCGATCCCAAAGATCACAGATTACTTCGGTGGTATTGAGGAAGAGGGTTGGTATGGATCGGCCTTTTTATCGCACCGGGGAGCTTCCAAGCTGCATGGAGAAAGGCATACAAGTACTTTCCACTGAAGATATCGTTCATTATTGTCACAGGCCAGTACAGGATAATTTGTGTTCCATTCAGAAAAGTTCTATAATGAGTATGACGCATAGTACTGACGACTGATATATGGACCTGGATGGGGGAACGTGACTATAGATATACTTCGAGGTAAACACTGATCGTACTGAGCTTGGGGGTGCCACAAGGCGACGTGGCGCAATTCATTCTTACAGCCATTTTCGAAATTGCCTTAATCAATACTGAAATGGGGATGGCTCGATGGCTGTCTGGCAATACAGACTAGGCACCAGCAACACACATACACCCTCCCAAGGGCTCTGGAAGGCGTAGTGGATACGCTCTGTAGGTGGGTATCGCTTTATCCTTAAAGCTGAATCATGAAGCAAAGAAACTGAAAAGTGCCGTCATATTCCGAATAGTTGTCCTCCTGTGTGTCCATTCATGTAGGAGAGGAGAATGCAGACAGACCAAGGCATGTAAGACACCTCACGCCCTACAGACCGATATCACTGCTTTCACCACTACAATACATACTTGACCATTATTTCCTTGCCCCACCGCCAAGTCTAAAGATATATCAGGGAGAGGATGTGGATAATATTTCTGACCATACAAAGCCATATCGCGATTAAGAATCCACAATCAGCATGGAAGGCCACTACCTGTTGTTCGTGTACTCTGTCGATCTTGATACATAGTGATCATTGTACCACCGAATCGGCCCACCTCATGAGGCTGATATCAATCATCACGTCGTTGCATACGCCACCCCAATATCTGAGAGCCCATTGCCTGCGTCATTCACCAGATAATCGGGAAACACTCCAAAGTATGCATATCGCTCTACATAACTTTGCTCATCCAACCATGGCAGTACCTGCTGCAAGAACTCTACCTGCTGCGCATTCGACCCATAACACTCAAATTCTGTAATCCAGACTGGCAGATTCAGCGTCTGATATGCGTCTGTAACGTTGCCCTGGAACCAGTCGGCACCACTCTGTCCATTGCCCGGGTCGCAGTCTTGGTACCAGTGAATAGCAGCAAAGTCGAAGTGGCATCCAGTGCAGTTTTGCAAGAAATACTGCGTCCATTGGGTCGAGTCATAGTTACCTCCGGAGGAAGAGCCGACATTGTTCCATAGAACATTCGGCATGCCGATCTTGACTTTCCCGGCAAAAGGCTCCATATATGTCTGATATCCCGCAGCTGCATTAGCAGGTAGAATATTAGCAGAGCCCGAATAAGTCAGGTCTGGCTCATTGAAGCCGAGAATGTTTAAGGTGCCTGCAGTTTCGACCGCGGCAGTCCAGTCGGGGTCAGAACCGCTGGGGAGGCCCCAAAGCATGGGAACACTGTGTCATACTGTCAGCTTCCGCCTTATCCTGAAGATAGCTGCTTGCGACTATACAATTCAAAGTCCGATTCTAGACCCCAGGATGGATATCCCCAATCATAACCCCACGAGATCTTAGGGTACCCCGCGAAGAGATTTGCATAAGCGGCATTGTTGTCGGGGTTGTTGTTATTGTACGCTAATCCACGCTTCGCGACGGTGGTGGCAGCAGACCGCTTTGCAACATCGGAATGGCTTGAGTGACCTTCAAAGTGCACCCACTTGGAATAGTTATGGAGCACTTTATTGACGATGGCCTCCACCGCAGGGATCTCAAACTGCTCGCCAACCACAAGTAGCGGCAGAACAAAAAGCACGAGTGCACGCGTGAGAATCATTGCTCAAGGCAGGTAAAAATCGATAGCTATAAACTGTCCGATAACTGAAAACAATTAGATCAAGAAAAAGGAGGCAACCAGACTTATACACATAAGGCCATCACCCCGCTTTATTCTTGCTTTATCCTAGAAGTCCATTTTCGATTTGGTATTAGAATTTCATGCTTACTAGCTGTTTTGATCGCTTTTGAACAACCCGACACAGGATATCTAGAAGCAGAATATTCGCGGAGTGTCGGGACAAGCGAGTCAACCATTAAGACCAAAATTCTGCAGAACCTTTGATCTGGTTCAACGGCCCTCTCTGCCGAATCTGATGTAGGATAGCTAGAAGCAGACAGCTCGCGGAATATCGGGATAAGAATCATTCAAATGTTTGACCACACCTGGCTAATTGAGTCAATCAATAAAATCCGAAATTCCGCAGAGCATTCGATCTGGGTAAATGACACCCTAGAACCCGGTCAATGCGGGGTTCTGTTGAATGTTAGTATAGATTCCGGAGTTCGATTCAATTTTAAATCAGGGGGCGTTTGATAGAAGGAATCAATGTAACACAATATGTTGTGTAGATTGGACATCATTGGCGAGGGTGAAAAAAGGGGAAAGTCAAATAAATATGATATGCGGGGATTGGGCCGTGACCTAGTCATGCAGGGGCATGCAAGTATATTGCTCTAGAGGATTGCCGGCAATTACCCGCATGCGATGTTATGAAACGGAGGGGGAAAACACAAGCCTTCTTTATTTCCCACTCCAGATCCTCGTACCTGTTTTTTCCCTTGATTTTTGAGTTTGGGAGGGTGCCATCTGCCCAATCATTCCAGGAATAGCGGTGTTCGGCTGATGATGCCTAACAACGAGCATAAGCCGCGCCTGAAGAATTACTGAAGAAACGCACAGACACACTTTGGAATATTTCTGGCCTAACTCGGGGATATCTCAAAATGGCTCCGAACCGAATCGGTAACCTGCGGGGTAAAAGTTGTGTAGCTCGCGTAGCATTTGCCCTTGTTCTTCCATGATTATTGTAATAAATGACATGAATCCAAGCTTCCGAAATTCCGCATGAACATACTTTCCACATTGCATGCTGTGCAAATCGACGTAGCTTGTTTACATGCCGGTTGCCTACTGCTGCCGGTCAGTGAGTTCTGATGGCTTAGCCTTCCCCATACATCCCCGCGCTAGAAAGGTCGGATGAACTCATTTACGGCGTAATGAGACGATGACTGCCAGGTTGCCTCGGCGTTCTTGGGCTTTTATCACAGATTTCTTGGCACAATATCATTTTGTGGCTGTCTGGTGCTTCCTCCAATTACTGAAGTGACTGGGATTGGCTCCTGGGAATGAAAGTCGAATATTGTATCACGGAAACTATATATAAGACCATGATGTCTCCCTAGTGTCATTCATATGGGTTCTAAACAAGCTCCCGGGTACCAGCACTTCTCAGTCTTCTAGCATGTTACCCTACACAGCTGCCCTGTTTGCCCTCTTCGGGGTGGCCTTGGCGGTTCCTATGGAAAAGAGAAGTTCTAGCTGGTCTTTCTTGGGCTGCTATACGGATAACGTCTCGGGAAGATCCCTGGCGGAGGGTATTCCTGCTCCTGGGGGAGCGACCAACATGACCGTACAGAACTGCCAGGCCGGGTGTCAGGCTTTGGGTTTCACTCTGGCTGGTTTAGAGTACGCCGATGAATGCTGTAAGCTCCATGGTCCACTTATATCCACAGAAACTAATTGAGCCATAAGATTGTGGCAATACCGTACAGAATGGTGGCGGTCCAGCCCCAGATGGAAGTACCGGCTGCGACATGGTGTGTGCTGGGAATTCTGCCGAAATTTGTGGAGGGCCCAATCGCCTGGATCTGTACCAATATGGAACTGCTGTATCCACCACTACGTCTATCACCACGGTAGAGTCGACCACTCATGCAACCACGACTGCCACATCTACAGGCTCATCCAACTACTGGTACGAGAATATTGATCACCAGGGAATTTCCGCCTTTGGGCCCTCTGGATATACGGTCTATCGAAATGTAAAGGACTATGGTGCCACAGGTATATCTCACCATCTCGATTGCATTAGGATCGAAGCTGAACTTTCTTCACTAGGAAACGGTGTGACTGATGATACGGCTGCCATCAACGCTGCCATCAGCGATGGCGGTCGTTGTGGTGAGGGCTGTTCATCCAGCACCACCACTCCGGCAGTGGTATATTTCCCGGCGGGAACCTATTTGATCTCCTCATCTATTATAGACCAGTACAACACCATTTTGCTGGGGAATCCGAACAGCCTACCGACGCTAAAAGCTAGCTCCAGCTTCTCTGGCTTTGGCCTGATTGATGGAGACAAATACTATACTGCATCACTCAATTGGGGCTCAACAAATGTCTTTTACCGGCAAGTGCGTAATTTTATCCTAGACATGATGAGTATCCCAGCTACTTCCTCGGCTACTGGAATCCATTGGCCCACGGCCCAAGCAACGAGTCTGCAGAATCTCATATTCCAGATGAGCTCGGCATCAGGCACGCAGCACGTTGGTGTTTTTTGTGAATCGGGTGTGTTGGTCATCTACCTTTTTAGAGCTATATCATTAATAAAAATAACAGGTTCTGCTGGTTTCCTCACCGATTTAACTTTTAATGGCGGCTTAAATGGCATCCAGGTTGGCAACCAGCAATTCACTATGCGCAACTTGATTTTCAACAACTGCGTCACCGCTATCAATCAGCTGTGGGATTGGGGCTGGGTGTATCAAGGCATCACCATAAACAACTGCCAGACCGGTATTGACATGTCCGCGGGTGGGTCATCCAACCAAGCAGTGGGCTCAGTGATTCTTGTGGACAGCACCATCACCAATACCCCGGTGGGATTGCTGACGGCATTTACCGAGAACGTGGCCAATAATGTGGCTAACGGCAGCCTCATTATTGACAACAGTATCTTCACTAATGTCCCAATTATTGTCAAGTCTACCTCCGCGGGCACTGTTCTGGCGGGCAGTAGCGGCAGTATGACGGTAGCTGGCTGGGGTGAGGGCAACAGCTACACCACTTCCGGCCACACACGCTTCCAGGGCTCTTTCACCCCCATCACTCGACCTTCAGCACTCCTCAGTGGCTCCAACTATTACGTTCGATCCAAACCCCAGTATGCTTCCCTCGTGGTCTCATCTTTCCAGAGCGTGCGCAGTGCCGGTGCCACTGGTAATGGGGTCACGGATGATACGAGCGCGTTACAAAACGTGATCAACAGTGCCACGGCGGCTGGACAAGTGGTGTTCTTTGACGCTGGTACATATAAAGTCACCAGCACCTTGCTGATTCCCCCAGGAGCGAAACTGGTTGGCGAGGCATATTCAGTGATCATGTCCAGCGGCAGCTACTTTAACAACATCAACTCCCCCCAACCTGTCGTTCGCGTGGGTACCGCCGGACAAGCTGGCCAGGTCGAATGGTCCGACATGATTGTTAGCACACAAGGTGCCCAGCCTGGGGCCGTTCTGATTGAGTGGAACTTGGCTGCCTCCGGGACTCCCTCGGGGATGTGGGATGTCCATGCCCGCATTGGAGGCTTCACCGGCTCTGACTTGCAGGTGGCTCAGTGCGAAAAGACTCCCTCTAGCACATCTATTGACTCCACATGCATCGCCGCCTATATGACTCTGCATGTGACAACTTCAGCCTCAAACCTGTACTTGGAGAATGTTTGGCTGTGGACCGCTGACCACGACATCGATGACGCCTCAAACACCCAAATTACCGTTTACAATGGGCGCGGTCTCTACATTGAAGGTACCGCCGGAACATTCTGGCTGTACAATTTGCCTCCACTTCTTTTTCCATTGAGGCAGTGAGCTAATGATCCATAGAGTCGGAACGTCGGTCGAACACCACACCCTGTACCAGTATCAGTTGGCCAATACTAAGGATGTTTACATGGGATTCATTCAGACAGAGACACCGTATGATTTCTTTCGATAATAACAGTCCCAACACCGCAGTGCGGAACCGACTAACACCTCGGATGTAGCTATTATCAACCCAACCCTCCAGCGCCCGCACCGTTCACTGTGGTGTCCTCATTGAATGACCCCAACTTTTCTACTTCCTGTTCTGGCCAGTCATCAAACTGCAACGACGCATGGGGTCTTCGAATTGTGAGCTCCGACAACATCCTTGTATACGGAGCAGGACTTTATTCCTTCTTCAACAACTACGACGGCAGTAGGCTTGACCCCTTCCCTTCGGACTTGGCCCTTCCCTTCGGACTTGGTTCAGAAATGCTAACTCCAAACTAGCCTGCAATGCACAGAATGGCCCCGAGAACTGTCAACCAAATATCTTTGACCTTGAAGGAACCGTCGAATCCATCGAGGTCTACTGTTTAAGCACCGTCGGCGTGCAAAACATGATCAGCCAAAATGGCAATTCTCTGGCGCTTTCTAATAATAACGTTGATGTTTTTACTGACACCATCTCCTTGTTCCAAATCCCGGCCTAGGAGCAGTGCGAGGTCGAATTTTCCCCTCAATTATTAGTTTACTGAAATCTTCTTATCCACTATGAGAAATGAATTAACTTAAAAAAAAAAAAAAAAAAAAAAAGAAAGAAAGAATATTTTTGTTCCTCGGGCAACTTGTATCCCTTGACAATGGAAAGAAAACCTCTCTTACTCAGGCAGATTTGGAAATTTTTCTTGTTTTCTCACTGTTGAAGAGCCTGATATCAACGAATTAGCATGTTAAACGGGAAAATATCAGGGCTGAACGTACTGTAGCCGTGCGATTGATTGGAACCCATGTTGAAAATTTTGCAATGAGAAGAAACCTGCAACTTTCCACGAAAAGAGCGGAATCAAAGTGAGGACTCACTGAGGATGTCTAATTAACCAACGCCGTGACGGTAGTGACCCTTAAAATACGTCTTTCGCCAGTGTAACCGATCTGAAGACTTATTCCCAGGCGATCTGACACCAATGCCCCGTAGAATACGTCCTGTTGTTGGAACAGAAAAATGAGCGGATGCAATTTAATTTTGATTTTATAATATTTACTTACCTAGGCCAATTAGAACTGTAGTCACACATATTCTACACAAAACGCTTGAGAATGGCGTTTTAAATTTGCAGATTATATGCTTGAAGGGATGATTGTTGGTTCTGATCAAGTAACGACAGTTTTTCTCGTGAAAATTGTGTATCGTTACGCCAGCCAGCCATACATACTTGACAGTTTTTGCGTAGCCTTACTGCCAAGATATTAGAGTGGAGGAACTATCGACCACGTCGTATATCAGGAATCAATTGGAAAGAGTGTATTGGCCAAATTAAGTCTGAGAACGCCCAAAAGAAATCGAATTACTTAGGTTTACCTACAGTTAAGTTGCAATAATTTGTATCTGGAGAAGCTTTTGTTTATCTTCCACGTGCTAATCTCCGATTCAATCGACAAGTCCAAGCAAACCATTCCATTCCCTAGTATGAGAAATTTCAAATCCGTTTGTGAGGTAGTTCTGCTCACCAGTCCCGACTGCAGTAATCCTATACACTCCGGCTTCACTGACCCAGGCAGATTGCGTCTCGTTCCAGAAACTAGTCGCCAGGGCCACTGGGATAACAATCACGATATCCTGTTTCTCCCCCTGTTGTAGTTTGAGCTTTTTAAACCCCTTGAGCTCTCTCGCAGGACGCGAAATACTGGCGCTGGAAGGTGGTGATATGAATATCTGAACAGTCTCTGCGCCACTAAAGGGCCCAATATTCTCCACTGAGACTGACACTTCCAGTACTTCCTCCTTGATTCTGTTTAGGGCTTTCAAGGGCTGCGAAACAGCAAGCCCGGAAAGACAGAAAACTGTGTAAGATAGACCGTAACCGAAGGCGAAGAGAGGATTCACCTTGACCTTTTCATAGTAGCGATAACCGACATAGATGTCCTCGCCATACAGTACTCTGCCTCCTTCTGAGCGAAAAGACAAGTATGTTGGGTTTTGCTCAATGACCTCTGGGAAGCTGAGAGGAAGTTTACCAGACTAAAAGGTAAAATCAGCTGGTATTTCCTATATAGCTTCTTCAATACTCACTGGATTCACATCTCCGAAGATGACATCTGCAATTCCATTACCTGTTTCATTTCCACCATACCACGCATGGAGAAGACATTTCACATCCCGGGCCCACGGCATTTTCACGGGCGTGCCACTTTGCACAATGACCACAGCATTTGGATGAACGGTGAGGACTCTTTCAACCAGCTCATCTGACATTGGCGGGAGATTCATATGTGGACGGTCAAACCCTTCACTTTCCCATTCACCACTGAGGCCAACACAGATAACCACCTGGTCGGCTGTAGTTGCCAGGTCAACAGCGTTTTGAATAGCAGATTCTATGTCAATCCGTTTACAACACCCCACCCGTAGTCCTCCTGGTCCAAATGATACAACTCCGTGTAGTTTCAAATTAGAAGTTGGGGCAGTACCGTAGTCGACAAGAATCTTGTACTGTTTTTTTGCTTCCAAGTATTGAGCGCCGCGCTCTTCTGGTGTCCCGATGCCGAAGAAAGATGTTCCCTGTCGCTGATTGATCTTGTTGTTGATCAACTTCTCCCCGTCAATGAAAAGCTCTCCGGTGCCGGCTACTGTAAGACCAAAGTCATAAACACCACTCTCAGTTGGCTCGAAGATACCCTCCATGGTGATGTAGTAAATGTCTGAGTGGATTTTTGGATGCTTGTAGTCCATCAAAAAGCATGAACTGCTCTTCATATGCAAGATATCCACCGCTTTTCTGTTCTTGTTAGAGGCGGGCTCGGTAAAAACGCTGAAAGTATATCCAACCTGACCATCTTTGGTCTTGAGCTGGTCGCCTAGAAGTGGTAACTCTTTGTGGCCGTACACTCCTTGTGAGAAGGTGACATCCTCAGTACATCTGCGACTAATCCCTTCTAAGGGCGTGATGGAATAATACGCCGGTAAGGCTGCAGAGCCTCCGCCACAATATGCTGCAATGTTGGCATTAGGTCCGATCACAAGAGTTTTTTTATTAGGATTCAAAGGAAGAATCTGATCATTGTTTTTGAGAAGAACGATTGACTCAGAGGCTGCTCTGCGGAGCAATGCTTTATCCTCGGGAATATTTCGTTCAACCTCTGGTGCATTTTCGGGAATTTCGGACCTGACTGCCTGTTTGACCATTTCTAAAACGGTGCGTACGCGTTCATTGATAGTCCGCTCGGAGACTTTGTTGGATGTGACGGCATGCACCAAGCCGGCCCCACGGAATCGGGATGGGCCAGGCATTTCAAGATCCAGACCGGCATTGATAGCCTCAGATCCACTGTAAGTACCGAACCTGTTTAAGTCAGCTAAGGTCATTTTAAGTGTGAGAAGCAACAAACCAATCGCTCACGATAAGTCCTTTATAATTCCATTCCTTTCGAACAATATCCTGGAGCAGATCAGGGCTCTCGCTGGCGTGGCATCCATTGACCTTGTTGTATGAAGTCATCAACGCCCCAGGATTAGCGCCAGCAAGGGCTAGCTGAAATGGAAGCAGATATATCTCCCTTAGAGCACGCTCAGTGACAAGCGCACTAACAGCAACACGCTCATGCTCCTGATCATTGCATACAAGGTGCTTCGGTGTCGCAATTACATTTTCGCTCTGCACACCCAAACAATAGCTGGTAGCCAAGGAGCCAGAAAGTAGTGGATCTTCTGAGAATGATTCAAATCCGCGACCGCCAAGCGGACCTCGTTGAATATTTATCGTCGGGCCAAGAAGCACATGTGCCCCCTTTGCTCTGCATTCTAGGCCAAGAAGCTTTCCCAGGGAGAAAATGAGCTCAGTATCAAACGAAGCACCTAGTGCCGTAGCGCAAGGTAGGCAGGCTGCAGGAACTCCGTTGAAAAAGCGCGTTCCACGAACACCATTTGGTCCATCTGACATACGAACTGAGGGGATCCCGAGTCGCGGGATTGCTGCTGTGTGCCAGCCATCGATTCCTTTCTGTTTAGTAAACAGCATGATTTCAAACGAGCAATGGTTATATACCTGAGAGTAATTTGACCTTCTCGTTCAAGGTGAGCTCTGAGAGCACATGGTCAATATGAATTTCCGACATTGTAGAAGAGCAGTGTTTGTAGCGAGGATGAAGAGAAAAAGAAAAAATGGAAAGCAAAACGACCGAACTTTAAGTCCACAGGCCACAAAATGGTCAAGGTGGCCATACACTTGCGCTGATTGAGCTATGCATCTCTTGAAAAATAATGTGGTTCGGGACATCTTCGGAACAAGGTAAGCCTGCCTCGCGGAGTATCGGACTCGGCACATTGGGATGGAACCGAAATCGCGGGCAAATTTGTATCCACCTGGGAACCTTTTCTCACCAGACATGCATGTAAATTGTGTTTTAGGATATTTACCCTCTCCATGGATTTACTCTCGGTGCACTCTGAATAGGCAGCGTGTAGAAATAATATGCCTAACAAATAAAGGCCCTGACCTCCAGCCGTGCCTGCAAAGAAGTGAAAAGCTAAAGTTCATCCAGTAGGAACAATCTATTGTAAGATTAGGGTTATATGACCTTTCTTTACTGGGTCTGGACAAGCGGCTCACAGTTCGGACTTGAAATAGCTTTAATATATTCTCTGCTTTATTTTCCACGGGTCTTCATGGCGATCTCATTTTGAGCGTAGGTCTGGAAATATACAATTCTTCGAAGAAGGTGCTCCGACCGAGGAGGTCAGGCACGAATAGGTCAAACTCGACGAATATCGGTAAGTGGGGGCGAAATTGGAGTCCCTAGAACAGAGACAGGAGATAGAGCTGCTGTTTTAACTCCTTTTCAACCAAAACTGGCTATTTGACGGTCTCATCAAAATTGATGGAAAATGGTTTCCAGCGTGGTGTCTGCTGGTCAATCACGCATGACCAAATGACACCAAAAGATATAGGCTGCGATGTAGAAAACTGAACCTTTAACGGGGCCATCGGAGATGGACGCTTCCTGGGGATTAGTGTTTCCATATCATCGATCCATCTCAGGATAGCCAGACTAGCGAGATCAAATCTGTCGCTTGATTAGTCGACTTTCACCAAAACCCCCGTTAACAATTGATGCCTCCCTAGGCTCTTCAGGATGTGGAGGGAAGATAGAAAAACTCCGCCCCGAGCGGCACAAAGTATTCCTACAAGAATCGGTTCTTTTCACACTTTGTCCTTCTAAAGCGGCATGTATGAGATGCTTGGGTGGTCCATTCAGAAATCTGGGGTACGGTCGCACATGCACAAGAAAGTTTTCTTTTCTGGGGTCCCCGCTAGTCAACATGTGAGGTTGGGGATTTCTTGTTGTCCGTGTTCGCAGTAAACGAGGGATTCTACCCCTCTTCACCGCATCCCTTGCCTCGAGCCTCCATGATAGATCTAGATCTATACCTTCCATCTCTAGAACCTACATCTCTCTCTTACCCTCCTTCCTTACTCATAGTCCGAAAGTAAGGCATTTGATTGTATGTAAGATAGATTGGACGTCTCCATAAGGGTTGAAGGAGAGTCTCGTGCCTAGCAGGTTCCATGGAATAGTCAGAGCAGAGGCCGGGCCACAAACTGTAATTAAAGTTCAGCGGAGTTTCGGAGAAGCACAGAAATCGCCTCGTGATTTTGAAAGTACTGCTTTAGACTTAGTGCGTTCATGATAGGTTTACCCTTTCTCTCGATCTGGTTAGTTACCATCTGTCAATATGGGGAAAATTGATTTCATTGGCCCACGCCCTTTGATAGAGTCTCAAAGTTCCTCCTTTTCTCTTCCCCAGACTGAGAACGCATTTCCCGGTGCGGGGCATAACATCTCGGCATGCTCGAGAACTGACGCTATTCTAGAACTGGAGACCAACCCGACGGTCAGATATTGTCAGCTCATCACAAGTGGTCCGTGCTAATACGCCCCACGACAATAGGTTCAGGCTTTCGAATACGCGATATAGACTAATATTTTGCCGTTTATAGTCTGTAGCACAAAATCGGAAGACTAAACCCCAGAGTCGAGTTAAGCCATTCAAGCCTCAGTGGCATCTTCCTTGCGGAATCACGGATATATGTGATGGGAAGGTGATATAAAAGGGTCAGAATCACGGCAATCTCAGCCTTCATCGACATGTTATAGAATCTTCCTACCTTACAAATTCAACAGGTAGACCCGTGATCAAGATGACCCACCACGATGAGAAGCCAACGACTGAAGTTCGCGACAACCCCGTTGATATCCCTAGTGAATGGAACCTGCAACGTGTCTTGCCAAATACCGACAAGCCGTGGTATAAGCAGCGCCATCTTTTGCTCCTCAATCTTGGGATGGTCATTCCATATCTATCGTCGACCACGAATGGTTATGATGGATCTATGCTCAACGGCCTGCAGTCGATGTCACAATGGCAAACCTTCTTTGGCAATCCAACTGGTACCCGCTTGGGTTCACTT
Source organism: Penicillium atrosanguineum (assembly GCF_028827265.1). Lineage (NCBI taxonomy): Eukaryota > Fungi > Ascomycota > Eurotiomycetes > Eurotiales > Aspergillaceae > Penicillium > Penicillium atrosanguineum. Next base: position 288,322 of record NW_026623133.1, on the reverse strand, counting down.
TCCAATGGTGTGATATTTGGTCAGATTCTCGCTTTTCCGATTGCTCCTTGGCTCTGTGATCACACTGGCCGACGGTTCCCCATCTTCATCGGATCGGCGCTCCTAGTCATAGGAGCCATTCTTCAATGTGCCGCCCAGAACTATGCTATGTTTTTGGTCTCCCGTATGGTGATTGGATTCGGTGGTTTAATTGCTGTCGAAGCATCGCCCATGCTAGTCAGTGAATTAGCGTATCCGACACATCGCCCTGTGCTAGTCGGATATTATAACAACCTATGGTACCTTGGGTCATTGCTCGCTGCATGGATCACATACGGAACCTACTTTATGGGCCCTAATATTTCATGGGCCTGGCGCATTCCCTCTCTCCTTCAGGGGTTCTTTCCCTTGCTGCAAGTTCTCTTTGTCTATCTTCTACCCGAGTCGCCGCGTTACCTCGTGCAGAAAGATCGCTATGACGAAGCGCGAAAAGTGCTGACGAAGTATCACGCTGGTGGAGACGAGAACTCGCCACTAGTAGACTTCGAGATGCAAGAGATTATCTTGACAATCCAGGCCTCGAAGGAAACCAAGTCCGGCTATCGAAAGTTCCTTAGTACGCGGGGTAACCTACATCGCCTTTTGATCATTATTGCAGTACCTTGCATGATGCAGCTATCAGGCAACGGTCTGATCGCATATTACCTACACCTTATTCTCAACTCGATTGGCTTCACCTCAGATCCCCAACAGCTCCGAATCAATGGGGGTTTGGCAGTTTTCAACTTCGGAGTCTCGATCATCCTCTCCTCGTTTATGGAAGCTGCTGGTCGGCGAAGGCTATTCCTCATTTCGACGATGGGAATGTTGGCTTGCTACGTGATATGGACAATTCTGTCCGCAATTAACGAGCAGAGAGGCTTTAATGACACCAGTCTGGGCACTGGCGTTATTGTGATGATATTTATGTATCAGCTCTTCTATAACGCCGGTCTTAACGGGCCCCCGTGGGTCTATGTCACTGAAGTACTTCCTACGCATCTCCGTGCTAAAGGAACTAATATCATGCAAATAGCTTCGACTTGTGCTATTCTGTTCAATGGTTACGCGAACCCCATTGCAATGGATGCAATCAGCTGGAAATATTACATTGTTTACTGCTGTGTGATTGCTGCTGAGTTTGTTCTTGTCTATTTCTGCTTCCCTGAAACTAAGGGTCACAGTTTGGAAGAGGTTGCGTTGATTTTTGATGGAGAGAAGGCTTTCGGTGAGGTCTCTGAGAAAATCTCTAGTGAGAAACAGAACTCGGGAGAGGCTTGAGTTATTTGTCATGGGATCGGAAAATTGTCAAAGGAGCTATTTGAATGTCTGCTTGTGTAATTTCAGCTGAACTTGAAGTTAAAGACGAATTACATTCTTTTTGTTACAGAATACCATTGATGAAAATGTAGGTCTGCGATGAGGATCGCTGCCGATCTCGATGTTACGGTCCCACGGAATAGTACCAAGTAGCGGGGGCTCTGTGATCCGGTAAAGCTGTTGATAACCTCTGGGCGGTATATTCTTACTTGTCTTTGTTTTCACCGGGGATATATGCTGTGCTGTCTGACTTAGACTACGAGTTATTTGGACCCCTAGCATCGCAGTGGGGTCTTTCGGTGTAATTTTGGTGCGGTAGACCTATCAACATTACAAATAATAAATGCATGGGATAAGAAGTTGATGACTCTCATTTTTTGAAATGTAAGGCTTGCATGTAAACGCTATCTTGAAAAGAAAGATAATGACTATATTAGTCTTGCGAGAAAATGAAAATTCCGGGTTACGAGAAGAATTACAGGGCGGCGGGCCCTTCAGAGTGATTCTGCACATCTGTGAATGCGGGTAGAGTGTACAGATTCAGCAATCTAATGAAGACTGTGACAGGAGACATCAGTCCTCGGGACAAGGATAGAGCTCTCGCTACAACTGCTCGCCAGGATTAGCGTCACAAGAGTCGGGATGCCCATGGGTATTCTGGAGACACATGTTTTGCAGCGTTGGAGATCAAGTCTTGGATCTAAACTAATTTTATCTTCTTCTCCTGAACAAAATTTAAAATGATGTCAATCAGGCCATTGTGGGCATCAGCTGCAGCAATCTCGAGGGGACTGGATGAGATATGTTCAGAAGGTTTGTAATTTTTGTGACGCTGTTTGCCCTCTCTTTTTTATTTGCATCTGCTTTATCAGCTCCCCTGCCCTATTGATAAGTCTGTCATAATTAAACGGCAGAGTTAGCAGTGGGCTATGGACGACTTTGTTTTCCTGACAGCGGACCAGCTCCAGAACGCTGGTAACAACCGGACAGATAATTAAGGTTCCGATCATTCGACAACTGCCACGAAATATTGCGACTATTAGCGTGCAGGTCCCCGGATACTTTGCTCAGAACCCGAGAATGTGCTTTGAAATTTGAGGGCCGGTTACCCGGTACGGCATGCCCGCTTTCTGATTGACTATGAATCCTTCCGATCTACGGAATCCACCGGTCCCAATTCTGGCCGGTGTGGAGTACTCTGGGGACAAGGTCGTCTAGCGCAAGTATCACTATTATGAGTTGGCTACATTCGGCACGGGCAACTAATGGCGGCCTCCCTAAGCGGGAGGAGGAGGAACACAAGCACGGAAGATTCCAACGCTTACCCGATCTTCTGCGCTATGTTTCTGGCCTGGGCCGACCACTCGGTGCACGCAGGCGCGAGCCTTGGTTCTCCCCAGTAGACGTTGCAATCGAGTTCCTGCCAATACAACCACTTCATTTGGAGCCGCAGGAACACGCAAAAAAGACGCCTCGCGACCTACACCGTCGCTGCCTAGCTCCTCTGTGGATTCAAGGTCTGCGACTTCTAAGCCGTCATCAGCGTCATCCTCCCGAATCAATATCGTCAGTGTGCCGCCGTCCATATGCGGAGGAGAATAATCGCCGCCCTCAACGATCATCCGTTGCGAGTTATAGTATTGTATGCCCATCGACTCATAGTCAAGAACGGGCGTTCCCGTCAGGGGTATCTCCGACTCGAGAACATCACAAAACACCGTACTGAACAACTGGTCTCGAGAATGTTTCCAAATCTAATATTCGCAGAATTAGCTCGAGCGTTTACTATTTTGGGGAGGCGGACTGGAGTTCCTACATCATGCAGTGCTTTGACAGAGCCAAAAAACTCAGCAGGGGGGGCAATATGACCGTCTCGCTGGTCGTTCTTCCGAAAGAAATTGATGCCTTCCTTTGGTATTGGCGTCGTTCCACGAATAAGCTCCGTACCAAAGCCTGCATACCCCCAAGTTCTCTGTTTTATTCCATTGGGGAGCTGGAAAAAGTTCCGGGCCTAGGAAACGTTAATGTGAACTGATAGTAAGGGTCGGCGTCAGGAAAATGAAACCGACATCGCGCGATAGGCCTCCAGCAACCGCCTGCTTCAGTTCAGGGGCCCATAAGCGAAAAGCGCCGTATTTACGTAGGGCTTGTCGCAACCTGGAAATGGTTGCGGGGTTTTGTTTTATCGACAGGTCAATAATAGGGAGAGAGTCCATGTTAATATTGCTGATGAGAATGCAGGGAGAGAACTGGAGTAGTAGATGTCGAGCAAAGTGGGGTAGTAAAGTACGCCCGAAATAGCTTAGTTTCATTTGCGTTGTGATTTCTGATTGTACTAGGGGTTCTCGACATTCTGGAATTGGGACTTTCAAATTAAATAAGCCTCTGTTCAGGGAACTAAGTTGTATGATTCGCAAAGATCCGACTGACCCAAAGAAGGTTATCTCTATTCAGTTCCTAGATGCAGATAGAAAGAGTGGGAACGGGACATCTCTATGAGATGGGACCTCAAAATTCCGCTGCAAATAGAAACCATCTTGGCAGCAAGCCATATAGACATCCCATATAGGCAGATGGAAGCGTCGTGTCAATCCTACGAACGTGGCCGCACCTCTGCATGTTTTGCACGTTTCTTCGATAAGTTGGGACGCACCATTTAGCTTTCTGAGATTTACTTGGTCTATCATTATTAGTGTACAGGAGTGATCGAAATCAGTTTCACCGCTTTGCTTCATAGAATCTTTCTCGAACCCTACTGTGAAACACACAAATCTATAATTGACTTAGCTTTATTTCAAAGGTCGTTTTATATCGAAAGATCCAGATGCTATGAGACTAGGTCCTATAAATTACTACCGAAACGCTCGATAATCAATATTACCGCCTTATTGCCCCTCATTTTTATGGTCTTTCTATTATCACCGTCCCCACTCTTGGTAGCAAAGTCGGATCAGGTGGTAAAGTCTATTCTTTTCGCATAGTGTGTATTAGGCTAAGCCATGATGGAAGAATAGTTATAGGGAGTTAAATCAGAGGGCAGTAATAACTATATACATATTATTAAATTCAAGTATATGAATTAGTTTATCTAGCCATTCTTTTTCAGCTTCTCTTTTCCCATTACAGCAATGCTTCAGAAGTAGAAAAAGTAACCGGATAAGTTTGCCCTAATGTTTATTGCCGTTTGACTAGGCAGTCCCTAAGTCAATTGACAGCCTTAGCATCATGACCCGAAGATTTCCAGGTAAAGGCGAGATTAGCCATACTCGTCAGCGTGTCGGGATGATCCTCGCCGAGCTTCGTCTTGCGAGTCTCCATCACCTGCACCTCGAGTTGCTCAGCCTCCTCCCATCGGCCCTGCTTCATATACGTCGACGCCAAATTATTCATACTGATCAGCATGTCGGGATGGTCCTCGCCGAGCTTTGTGTTGCGAGCCTCCATCGCCTGCACCACGAGCTGCTCGGCCGTTCCCAGGAACTCAATGGGCCCGAGCCGGAACACCCAGATCAAGTGCAGCACATGATACGCGATAACCGGCATTGTCCCATCCACTTTCCCCCGATCACCTCGTTGAGGTCCGCAGCTTTGAGATGGCCCCCAAGCTCCCAGGAACTTCGAGATCGTCAAGTCACGTGCATTTCCTAACACCTAGCATTCCCCAGACTTTCTAGCCAAAGTCATTTAACCTACTCACTGAGCAGAGGGGTGAGCAAGGGTGAGCAAATGGAGTCGCTCCATTTCCCTCTGGCTGTCGGCCACTGTCCTGCCAAACCTCTCTTCAATCAACGTCCAGACTTCTCTTCGCAATACGGCGCCAAGACTCCCTCTCTCAATGCTCAAAATGATCCAACACATGATATTGATTAAATCACTGACTGCCTCGCAAATGGCTAGAGCTGCCGAGTGTAGTAAACGTTCCATAATCAACATCAGCAACAACCTCCGCCGGTCAGGAAATGTCAGAGCACCCTCAACTCGAGTCGGTCGGCAACGAAGTATAACTCCTCCGGTGATAGAAGCACTCTGTGATCGCCTTCTCGAAAAACCCAGATTATGCGTAGATGAAATGGTAAACTTTTTATGGGACGAGTTCCGTGTCCAGGTTACAGATTCGGGCCTCAAACGGGCTCTTGCTTCAGTGGGTTGGTCGAACAAGGTGGCTCGACAGAGAGCAAAGGAACAGAATGCGGATTTGCGAGATTTCTACATACATTAACTGTCGGATTTTCAGTCGTATCACTTGGTTTATGTGGATGAGTCTGGATGTAGTAAACGGATTGGATTCAGACGGACAGGCTGGTCTCCGTCCGGCACGGCGCCATTGCAGGTAGCCAACTTACACCGCGACCAGCGGTACCAAATACTGCCCGCATATTGCCAAGGTAGAATTGTGCTCTCTCGTATCTTTCAGGGCTCCATGGATGCTGCTATCTTCGAGGACTTCATTGATCAGCTTCTTCGGTATTGTGGAAGATGACCTGAGCCGAAGTCTGTTCTGGTTATGGACAACGCCTCTTTCCATCGTTCTGATTGTATCGAGGAAATATGTCCTGAAGCAGGAGTAAAGCTAGTGTATCTGCCACCTTACTCACCCGACTTGAATCCTATTGAGGAGTTCTTCTCAGAATTGAAAGCCTTCATTAGACGGAACTGGATGCGGTATGAAGAAGACCCAGAACAGGGGTTTCAAACTTTCCTTGAGTGGTGTATTGAGGTTGTTGGATCTCGAAGACAGAATGCCTTAGGCCATTTCCGACATGCTGACGTGGTTATTGGGACTCACGACGACTAGTCGATAGGGTTTGAAGCGTTATGGCGTTGGGTCCTACGGTGGCACAATATATGTATACAAACAGTTATCAAAATTGCTCGATTATCTGCAAGCTCTAACTTTTGAGGCTTCATTATCTACTGAAAGAGTTACATCAAGTAGAAGTGATTAAAGAGTCAATCTAATTTATATACTACAGTAACGCCTTCTTACGCCTCTTACACGTTCAAGCTACGCAGGCCGCAGCTTGGTCGATCGGCGAGACACTTTTCACGCACTGAACCCATTGGCCAATATCTCTCACGAATTGGCGCGTGATACCTACTATAATTCCTTTGTCGATAAAGAATGGCGGATCCTGGTCCTCATAGATCAGTGTAAGTTCCGTTTGGTTAAATGCCATTCAACCTACTGTACTTTACCTACAATTACCAATTTTGTGGTAGAATTTCACAGTTCCCGCTGGCTTCTGCAACTTTAAGTCTCTTCTTTTATCAATTGACTATCATCATCAGCATCAAGACTTAGCTGTGTTAACCAAAACTACACTGACGTCGCGTCGCCAGAGCGGGAGAGAAAGGCCGACGGAAGAACGTAAATCCCCATCAAATTTATCGTCCAAACAAGCGCATCATCGGTCACTCCCATCTCCATCCCATCCATTCCTCGCTCTCGCCCTTCTCCTTGTCGTTTCACACCCGTCAATCCACATCCCCTTCCTTTCATCATGCGGACGTCTCTTTTGGTGGCTGCGTCAGCCGGCACGATCGTGACCGGACTGCTCGGTAAGAGCTCCTCGGACTCGAGACCACGAATCCCCAGCACCTTACTAATGGCCGATTCTTTGGTGGAACGATAGCCTATGCCATGTACTTCGATCACAAGCGTCAGACCGATCCCGACTTCCGCAAGTCCCTGAAGCGCAACAACCGCCGTCTCGCCAAGGTCGTCAAGGAACAGGAGGAAGCCCAGGGTGCTGAGCAGCGCGAGGCCATCAAGGCTGCCGTTCAGCGCGCCAAACAGGATGGATTCCCCGCCGACCTCGAGGAGAAGGAGTCCTACTTCATGAGCCAGGTCGCCAAGGGTGAAGGCCTCTGCGCCGAGGGTACGTCATCAGCGCCCCGAACCTGGGGATGAAGTCAATCCCCAGTCTCCCTATTGGATGCTAATTCAATGTGCACAACTATAGGCACCGACCAGATTGAGGCGGCTCTCGCTTTCTACAAGGCTCTCAAGGTCTACCCCCAGCCCAAGGACCTGATCTCCATATACGATAAGACCGTGCCCAAGGAGGTCCTGGAGATCTTGGCGGAGATGGTGGCTATGGACGCTGGTCTCAAGCTCGATGGCTCGTTCACCGGCGAGAGCAGTGCCGATAACCACGGCGTCGAGTAAACGCTCAAAATTATCCCAATCCCAAGACGGTCCGGTCCAATCCAAACGCGCCTGGACCCGACTTTGTCTTGGAAAAACCCTTGGCTCGCCTCGGCTGTAATATTCCTCTCTCACCATCCTCCTCATCCTTTTTTTTTCCTATCCCCGATCCAAACGCCCTGTCTCCGATCTCCACTATTCCCTTTCTTTCGTGTGTACTCTTGTATATGTATTGGGTCTTGGCCCGAGCCGGTGGCATCAGGGGCCTTGGTATTTCTCGGCGCCAATGATTGAATCTTTTTTTTTCGTTCCAGTTTTTGTCTGCATCTTACATGGGAGGGAAGGTGATATACAGGCTGTATTTTAGAGTGAATGAAAGAATTCCAGGCAAAGGGCCTTCACAAAAAGAAAATGGTAGAGTAGAGTAGCGTAGCGTCGAGTAGAGTAGATCATAGACGAGATGAAACAAGGTACACAAGGGGTACCTGGCACGCCGTATGAAGTCAGAGCATAACTCGGGTACCCACCATGTATCAGATTGGAGACGGAGCAAGAGCCCTAAGGGCACTTGGTCCCTTCTGGCCGCCGTGGTTGGACCCTTTGACCCTAATCCACTCCACCTTCATCTCTTGTTTCCCCCGCCGATCCCTTTTCCCTCTGCTCCTTTTTTGAAGCAGTCTCTTCCATCTAACGGGTCCTTTTTAATCGTCTTCTTCCAGTCACTCGTTGTTTTCGCGCTTTGCGCTGTCACTCGCTTAATCCCACACTCGTCAATCGCTTCGTTTGTCTTATCTCTCTCCGTCTGACCGTCTGATCGTCTTATTCCAAGTTTCAGAATGGTTGTGGTACGTGCTGCCCCTCGCGCAAAGTGACGCGCAGAACGCCTGTGGTCCTATGAATCCTATGGTTTCAATCGTTCCAATTTGGGACAAATCAGTATACTAACGCGATCCATAGTCCGCCGGTCGTTTCTTCACGGCCGCCTGTGCCCTGGCTGGCTCCGCATTTGCCCTGAAAGCTCTCGAGGTCGATGGCAAGGACTTTGTCAACTCCGATACCAAGGAGCGTTTCCAGATCATCGGTGTTGAGTGAGATATCCCGCATTCCCTCTCTTCCGTCTCTTCCGCGATCCGCAATTCCGCCCTCCTTGCTTCCCCCCGCAATGCGCTCTGACGTCTGACGTGTGTGATATCACAGTTACCAGCCCGGAGGCACCGACGCCGTCAACACGAAGAGCGACCCATTGACTGACAGCGATGCCTGTATGCGTGACGCGGCTTTGATGCAGCGTCTAGGTATCAACACCATCCGCATCTATAACATCCAGCCGACCCTGAACCACGACAAGTGTGTTTCCATCTTTGGCGAAGCCGGAATCTACTTGATTTTGGATGTCAACTCCCCCTTGCCCAACGGCTCCCTGAACCGCGTTGAGCCCTGGACCACCTATGACTCTGCCTACTTTGAGCAGGTCTTCGGTGTTATCGAGGCCTTCAAAAACTTCGAGAACGTGTTGGGCTTCTTTGCCGGTAACGAGGTTATCAACGAGGATGCTACCTGGCTCGCCCCTGCCTATGTTCGCGCTGTTGTCCGTGACATGAAGGACTACATCGCCAAGAACGCGCCCCGTACCATTCCCGTTGGTTACTCCGCCGCTGATGTCCGTAACATCCTCACCGACACCGCTCACTACTTTGAGTGTGAGATGAGCAACTCCACCAACTCTCGCATTGACTTCTTCGGTCTGAACTCTTACTCCTGGTGTGGTGATGCTTCCTACAAGTCCAGTGGTTACGACGTCCTGACCGAGGACTTCGCTAACGCGACCGTCCCCGTTTTCTTTTCCGAGTACGGCTGCAACGCGGTGACCCCCCGTGTCTTCACCGAGGTCCAGGCTCTGTACGGGGAAGAGATGACCCAGGCTTTCTCCGGTGGTCTCGTCTACGAGTGGACCCAGGAGAGCAACAACTACGGTCTGGTGAAGGTCAACAGCACCGACGTCGTCACCACCCTCGTCGACTACGACAACCTGCAGGCTCAGTTCAACAAGATTGACATGGCCCGTATCGAGAAGAGCAACACCTCCCAGACTTCCGTCAAGGCCGAGACCTGCAGCCCCTCCATCATCACCTCCGGCAAGTTCCTGAACTCCTGGGATCTGCCTGCCACCCCCTCCAACGTCACCGACTACATTCAGAGCGGTCTGCCAAATGCTCCCACCGGGACTGCTGTCACCGTAAGCGGCGGTGCCATCTCCCAGACCGTCTACGACTACACCGGCAAGAAGATCACCGGTGTCGAGTTCAAGGTTCTCTCCGGTGACCAGGTCAACTCTCCCTCCGGCGAAAGCAGCAACAGTAGCAGCAGCAGCAGCAGCGGCAGCAGTACCTCGACCTCTTCTTCCTCTACCGGCACCTCCACATCCAAGAATGCTGCCTCACTGAACGGTCCCTCTGTCGCCATGGGTGGCCTTGGTGGTCTCTTCATGTTGATTGCTTCTCTTCTGTAAAGTGACAGATGATTCGATAGATAGAGCGGAAGTATATGACTGGATATACGAGACTCTTCGAATCTCTGCACCTTTTTAATATTTTTATTGTTGGTAGTTTTTTTTGTGATTTACTAGATTCCCTTGCACATTGTTTCGTTCTCCCAATTTGCTAGACCAATAGATCTCATGCTTTATTTCAAGTATGCCCGAAGTCAATGTCTCTTCCAAAGACCGAATAACTTGAAAATTGGGGTACATTGTAGTCGGAACGGTAGTCTATAGACAATTAAGTCTACTTCAACTCGGTAAATGCGCTTGTGTGAGACAGGAGAAAACCTCGCAATGTATTCAGATTGGAAATATGCAATTGAGATCTAAAAGTAAACAGGACTGATATCGCGAATTTGACCGAATAAAGATCGCATGAAAAAAAAACGAGCTTTAAATCGCAAAACTACAAGGTCACGCGCAACAAATGACTACAACGCCCGAGCCTTTCCTTTGCCCTTGCTGGAGGACTGAGAAGAGGAGAATGCCCCCGATTCAAGAGCCGGAAATTCTTCCCATTCTTCGTCAGTCGCCCGGCTTTGATCTTCGGCCAAGCTGAGCTGAATGGCAAAATCCAAATCGGTCATTTCCTTCTGCTGGCTACCCTCGGCATTGCCCTTCCCTGGAGAGGATGGGGTACGTCGTCGCATCCCCTTGGCATACTTGATCGGGATGGACGGCGTGAGGTCGACCGGTGGAGAGGCAGACCCCTCGTCGAGAAGACTTAGGCGAATGGCTTCAGCAAGATCATCATCCACTTGGTGATCTGCAGCACCGTGGTAGGGAGAGGACGAGGATGACACTTCCGCCGCCCCGAATGAACTCGGGCCAGTAGTGTCCGGGAAAGAGCTGGCAACGGAGCTTGCGGCCACTGTCAAGTCACCCTGCTTGATCGCGTCCCCAGCATATGCTTCCTGACTCAAGAGTTGGGCATACTGGAGCAGCTGCTCCTCATCGATATCTGGACCAAGGAGATCTATGCCGAACCTTTGGCTCAAGTGGAATCTCTCCTTCTCGTCCGCAATCCTTTGTCGTTCGATTTCGACGCGTTCATCCTGAATGAAGTCATTGATAGCGCCTCGTCCACTGTTGTTGAAACGCTGTCCATCACCGGCCCCGTTATCACCGCGCATTGAGCGGCGAAGGCGTCGCTTGCTACTCTTGTATTGTTCGGCAGCAGATGAGCTGTACGACCAATAACGCAGATGCGTGCCAAGAGAAACCATTCCACGAAGATTTGTTGGATCTGGGTCCAGGCAGATAGCTCCAGTGGCGAAAAAGTTATTTCCAACCCCAAGCATGGATGCTTCTGCCTGTACGAGTCGGCGACGAGCACGAGACGAGAATCGAGAATTGATAGTCCTGATGGGGCGGGTTGAGGACGCCAATGGATCCCAGGCTTGCACCAAGCCATCATTACCACCATGCACCAGGTACAACGATGTCAATGCCACAGAGGAAACCTGGGGCGATTCGGTTTGGATGATATGCAGCGGAGGAATGGAATTGATCACATCCACATTCTTGGCGGCAAGTGCTCGAATGTCCCAGACAAAGACTGTGCCGGCGTTTGTTCCTACTGCAAGGTATCGAGCTCGTTGCCCGGGAACTTCAAGATCCGATCGAGGCTTGTCCATGTGCGGGAGCATTGGCGAGGAGGCAGTAGAAGATGACAAGGAACTTCCAGACATCCCTAAAAGAGGATCCTCCGCCGCCGTGAGGATAGCAAATGAAGAATTGTCCAGTGCACTGGTCGTGACTTCCGCGGACTTGACATCCCCAAACGTGAAATCGGAGATCCGCCACAAGGTGTTCACGTCAGAGATGGACTCACTTGACCGAGCTGACGAACGCGACGGCGGAGTATCATTGGCAGCTAGGCTCGGCAAATAGGTAGGTCCTCCAAAAAGTGAGGTAGGGAGTTGTTCGGCTTGTAAGTGGGAAAGCGACGGTATTGAGTTCAAGTCGGACTTGGCCGCAGAGCGAACAAATCGTCGGATCGATGCTTTCTCGGGCTCGCCTCCTCCGCGGGCAATGACAAGGACTGATTCACCAGAACCATGCGCATCATCACCTGCGAAATCAACGTGGAGATCACATCGCATGTTCCAGCCTTCGCAGACCTTGCGGAAGTGCTTCGGTTTGTACGAAAAAAACTTCTCAATTTCCTTCGTCTCCGCCGCAATTTGCTCTGCCTTAAGTTTCATCGAGTCAGAGGAGGATCGTGGGCTGTAACTGCCATCGACCGGATCTCGGCTGAAGGGATCTGGGCGTGCTGCACGTCGACTCAATTCAATGATCTCCCACCGTGCAGTTCTTCCAGTCTTCCAAGCAAGTTCATCCATCTGCTCGGGACTCAGCTTCACCGTCAAGGGAACCTCGGGTTGGCTCGGGAGATCCGTGAGATAGAAAACTTCACCGAGGGCATTGAGGGCAACAGCCCAAGCTCGTCGTTGAGAATGACGCTTGGGTGAATAATTGTCGTCCACAGCAATTCCAATAATAGGAACACCAGGACAGAGAACCCATTTTGCGGTGACCTGTCCTCGTTCGTATCGTCGCTCATATGTTGGATGGGGACCCAGCGCATACGCCGAAATAACACCAGATGACGAACCAGACATCATAGCAATCAAGCCGCCGGTTGTCTTCAGGATAGAAGATGACTTAGCTATCCAGACGGAGCATACTGAGTGCGTAGCCATCTTTACCGCAGGAATACCCAAGTGAGGATGAGATCCCAAGTCCGAAGGACCCAGGTAGCGTCCACGTTGCTCCGTCGTCGAGATAAAGTAGCTTCGACCACCAGGGCACCCCTCTCCATATACCATGCCGTACGGCTGGCTCACATCCATTGAGTTAGGTACACCAACCATGTCGCCAGACCCAAGGCCATACGGTGCATCGCCCGGGAATACGTCCGCAAAATGCCGGAACATCTGGAGATCAGATAGCCCCCAGGTGCTCACTTTCACTGCCGACGGATCGCTAGCAGAAGCGATGCCCTGCTCCGAGGCGCCGTGGATGAATGTTGGGTCCTTATTGGAACCGTTGAAGGCCCCGTGCATCTTACTCACAGGAAACATCAACTGCGAGGTGTATGTTGCAACTGCACTTCCGTTGCGAGCGTTTGCCGAGCGCACAGTCCCATGCTTTTTAGATGGCTGAAACTGTGCTGGCTTGCCTCGAGACAGCGACCGCATTAGACGGGTTCGCAGGATATACTCACTGCGCCATGATGCCAGCGCTGTCAGCCGCGCAAAAAATCGCCGATCCGACATCAAGTCCACCTCATCTGCTGCAGGACGATGTCCATTCTCTGTAGCCTGGGGACCCGGGAAGAACCGGGAGAAGGCAATTCTCCATGCATGGGGAGTGGTGACCAGGGCGTGAAATCGACGAGATACCAAGGTGATGGCCGAGAGAGACTGCGGAGGTAGGTGCGACAAGATGTGCGTGAGAACCTCTGGGCACAAATGTTAGCAGTGGCTCTTCTGCGGGGGCGGGGCAGTTCGGATGGTTTCATACCGTTCGGTAGAGACTCCAGAGGCACGTTGAACTGGCCTGTTGAAGCGATGACTCGAAAAGCTAGATCGGCGCCTTTTCTACCAGGTGTTCCAGCATTCTCGTACTGGCTCACACGGTTGACTGACGAAGATAGCGGGGCTTCCTCAGCGTCGCTCAGGGGTGGGTGGTCCGCGCTTGGCGACGGCAGATCCAAGCCTGAAGAGTCTCCGGACACCTCATGGTGGAGAGGGCCAGAGACTGAGCGACCATCGATGTCATTTCCATGCTGGGTAGGGCTAGGATTGGCTTGTGATAAGTGAGGTGAAGTATGTTGAGATACGACAGTCGGGTCTGATTGCATAAAAAGAACTTGAAAAAGAACCGAGAGTAAAAGCGACTGAGCCAGTGACTAGACCTGGACCAGTCGAGATAGTGCAGTGAGTTGTAGAGGGGTTGGAAGCGTGCGAAAACGAGGCGTTGCAGAAGAGAAGATACGAAGGCGGAAGAGTGGAGAGGCAACGTGCAGCGGCCAACACGCAAATACGGTGACTCATGAAGATTCATTGACCAACTGGACCCGCGCGGATCCTGACATGCTGATACGCTATATTGAAATTCTCTCGTCTCGAAAGATGCTGTCTATCAATTTGAATTAATTGAATCTGTCTTCGAAAAGGAAGAGCTGATTTTGCTGCTTGGCCGCTCTTAACGCGTCGCATAGCACGTGACAGCGCGAGGCAACACACGCAGCGCAACTTAGTCAACTTGCAACGTCCCTTGTCGTGAATGACGGTCTGCTGGTGATTCGATGACCGATCCTCGTGTCCGACCGAGCATATACTGTTATTACGTACATCTAGAATACCAGGTGGCTCCTGGAATACGGCAGTTGGCGCGCGTATATTCGCGGTCCGTGAAGCGACATGCCGGGCATCAATGGTGAGTACTTTGTAACCCTATTATTTTCTTCCACCTCTCTGACCACTTTGCTAGATGCGGAGACCATCCGGATTCTTGTGGCAACGGACAACCATGTGGGATACAACGAGCGAGACCCCATCCGTGGGGACGACAGCTGGAAGAGCTTCCATGAGATCATGTGTCTGGCCAGAGAACGCGATGTCGACATGGTTTTGCTAGCGGGAGATCTATTCCATGAGAACAAGCCCTCGCGCAAATCTATGTACCAAGTCATGCGCTCCATCCGCATGAACTGCTTTGGCGACAAGCCTTGCGAGCTGGAGATGCTCAGTGATGCCAGCGAGAGCTTCCAGGGCGCGTTCAATCATGTCAACTACGAGGACATGGATATGAACATTGCTATTCCGATCTTCTCCATTCACGGGAATCACGACGATCCCTCTGGGGAGGGTCACCTGGCCGCTCTGGATCTGCTCCAAGTGTCAGGTCTTCTCAATTACTACGGGCGAACTCCTGAGTCGGATAAAATTGAAATCAAGCCAGTTTTGCTTCAAAAAGGACGAACAAAGCTCGCCTTGTATGGTATGAGCAACGTCAGAGACGAGCGACTGTTCCGCACTTTCCGCGATGGCAAAGTCAAATTCTTCCAACCCTCTGTCCAGAAGGATGACTGGTTCAATTTGATGTCGGTGCATCAAAACCATCATGCTTACACGGAAACAGGCTACTTGCCCGAGAATTTCCTGCCCGGCTTTATGGACCTGGTCATTTGGGGGCACGAGCACGAGTGTTTAATTGATCCCCATCTCAACCCAGAGACAAAATTCCACGTCATGCAGCCAGGTTCATCAGTTGCAACATCGCTGGTCCCGGGAGAGGCAGTGGCGAAACAGGTCTCGATTGTCAGCATCACAGGTCGCGAGTTTAAGTCCGAACCTATTCGCTTGAAAACCGTCCGACCTTTTGTGATGCGAGAAATTGTGTTGTCCGAGGAAAAAGGAGCTCAGAAGCTTGCCCGGAAAGACAACAATCGTACCGAGGTGACCCGATTCCTCATGTCCATTGTTGAGGAGCTGATTGAAGAGGCCAATGCCCATTGGCGGGAGATGCATGGTGAACCTGATGATGGGGAGGAAGAGTCGCAAGAGATTCCCTTGCCACTTGTGCGCCTTCGTGTCGAGACATCCACGCCAGAGGGTGGGGTTTATGATTGCGAGAACCCGCAGCGGTTTTCGAATCGTTTTGTGGGCAAAGTCGCGAACGTGAATGACGTGGTGCAGTTCCATCGAAAGAAAAAGGCCGCAACATCGAGAAAGACGGATGCTCATATTAATGAGGCAGCTACCTCCAACCTCTCAGCACTGGATACAGTGAAGGTAGAACAGTTGGTGAAGGAATTCCTCTCTTCACAATCACTGAGTATCCTTCCTCAAAATTCATTTGGGGATGCGGTAGCTCAGTTTATCGATAAAGACGACAAACATGCCATGGAAATGTTTGTCAATGAATCCCTGGAGGGACAGGTGAAGCATTTGATGTCTTTGGACCGTGATGCAGATGACATGGATGATGAGGAGAGAGCCCAAAGCTCCTTAATGATGGCCATGGAGAAGTATCGCACTCAGATGGAAACGATGTTCTCCAAGGGGACCAAAAAACGTACCACTGGTGGAAAGAAACGGTTCAAGCCCAAGCCGGTCAACTGGGACTCCGAGTTTGACGGTTCGTGGGAAGATCAGCCGGGCGCTCTTATTCATTCCGATAACGAGGGTGTGGATCCAGCTGAAGAAGAGGCTGGTGAGGATGGCAGTGCTCCAGCCCGCAGCCGTGTGACAACCACCACCACGCGTGGCCGCGGCAGAGGCCGAGGAACTGCTCGAGGAGCGGCAGCCAATTCCCGGACCACAGCAACCAAGGGTAGCAATGCCAAAGGACGCAAGAAACAAGTCGTCTCTGATGAATCGGCTTCTGATAACGACGTGATCATGCTCGATGATGCTGCAGACGATGCTGCTGCAGCCCACGTCATTTCCGACGAGGACGAGGACGACTCCCAGGCGTTATTTGTTAAGCAACCCCGTGCAACGGCTGCCTCGAGGCGGGGCGCCAAAACTACATCCATCACTCCTGCTACTGGACGTCGAGGCGGCCGTAAGGCCGCTTCTCCAGCACCGTCATCGGCCACAATGGGTGGAACCGCGCCTCGTCGAGCGGCTGCGCGATCTGCTAAGCCGACTCAATCAACTCTGAACTTCAATTCGCAGACCAGTGCTCCTCAGTCGTCACGGCCAACTCGCTCCACTCGTAACGTCAGTGTCATTAGCGATGATAATGACGATGACGATGATGCCTTCGAACCCATGCCGAGCTCGAGCTCAAGGCGGCGGCGATAATTGGCACCATGCATTTCTATTATTACAATCTAGCGTTGATATATTTCGATATGATCCCTAACGAATGCATAAACTATTATACACCGAAATATTCATGCGCACCTATTGGTCCAGTGATGATCTCCCAGAGTCCCTACTGTACATAGATATATATTTGTGGGACTTACGCCCCACTTGTAGACTATTGAGGTAATGCTCGTGAACACCGCGCACCTCAAATTGGAAGAGACATCAAACCCCTAGAACTAAGGATCAGGGTTGGATGAAATGTACAGGCTCTGAGTAGGATCATTTTCTTGATTTGATGTAGCATAAAATACGTTATCCGATCGTCCAACCCCCGCATTCTCCGCATTTTCAGCCGAGCTGCCTCGGTGTTAACTTTGGATGCCACAGCATCCGGCATCTCTTTCAGCTTTGGGGGCATTGCCTTCCACATGGTTCAACTGCCAGGATAAGAGCAACACTATGGCTTTTTCAGGTCGTCCCATTAGAATCGCAGGTAGGTGGCTTCAACTGGGGTCCAAAAGTCGTCGCTAACCCATTCAGGCGCCTCGGGCTCTGCCTCAGACCGTCGACATGCAATTGCGGAATTTGCACGCCATTATCCAACGGACCCGGTGGATGTCATCATCGCCGATTTCATGAGCGAGTTCAACATGGCCACTGCCGCGGGTCGACGAGCGGACCAGGCAGCATCCTCTGATGCAGCGGCACCAGCATACGATCTTTCATTCTTGGAGGCATTGGATCCGGCACTAGAAGACCTGGCCAAGTATGGGATCAAAGTAGCGGTAAATGCAGGCGTCACGGATACTAAGGGACTCTACGAGGTGGTCGTAAAGATGGTCCAGGAGAAGGGATTGGATTTGAAGGTCGGTTGACTTCCACTTTCTGATGATCTCTCGGTGCGCCTAATCTTATGCTACGATAGGTCGCATGGGTCTCGGGAGACGAGGTACTTCCTGCCGTGCAGAAGTCCTTGGCGGCGGGGGGATCGGAATTTCACAACATCTACACCGGGGAGCGTCTGGCAGACTGGTCCTTCGAGCCTATCTACGCACAATGCTATCTTGGAGGTCTAGGAATTGCCGCTGCACTCGCCGAGGGAGCAGATCTCGTGCTTTGCGGACGAGTATCCGATGCATCCCCCATAATTGGCGCGGCCTGCTGGTACCACAGCTGGCAGCGTGATGAGCTGGACAAGCTCGCCAACGCCTTCGTCGCCGGCCATCTCATCGAGTGCAGTAACTATGTCTGTGGTGGGAATTTCACAGGTTTCAAAGCCCTGGAACAGGGCTGGGGCAATATTGGATATCCAATTGCTGAGATCTCCAAGGAAGGCGATGTAATCATCACAATGCAAAAGCACGCAAGTGGTGGTGCGGTGACGGTTGATACCTGCAAGTCACAGTTGCTGTACGAAATCCAGGGACCTTGGTACTACAACTCGGACGTCACAGCTGTACTGGATGGCATCCATTTCGAGCAGCGAGGTGCCAACCGAGTGGCCGTCCACGGGGTTCGGTCTGGACCCCCTCCGCCCACCACCAAGGTCGGTATCACTGCTCGCGGTGGCTTCCAGGCGGAGGCTTGGTGGTTTCTCACTGGACTGGATATCGAAGACAAAGCGCGGATGCTGGAGATGCAGATTCGCCGGCTGCTGAGCCCGTACTCGAACCGGTTCACCAGCCTCAAGTTCGATCTCCTGGGTTCCAGTCAGCCTGATACACGCGATCAAAACCGTGCCACGGTGCCCCTGCGAATCGTGGTGCAGGCCCCACGAGCGGAGGATCTATCCCCAACGCGGTTCTTGAAACCCATCACGGACAACATCATGGCTGGGTATCCCGGCGCCACCTTTCACCTGGATATGCGCCAAGGCTTCCCTCGCCCCCTCTTCGAGTACTATGTGACGCTTTTACCGCAGCAGGATGTGCAGCATCGCGTACATCTTCCCTGGAAGCCCACGGCGCGTACTCAGATTCTCGATATTGCCCCTCCACCACTCACCAAGACGTACCCCTCGCGACAACCTTCACAGGCGGTCACGCATACCGAAAAAGCAGTCGACTTGGCCAGCGATTTTGGACCAACCATTCGTGGACCGCTGGGATGGATCGTGCATGCACGGTCGGGAGACAAGGGGGCCGACTCCAACTGCGGCTTCTGGGTCCGCTACAGCGACGAGTACCTGTGGCTCCGCACACTGTTGTCGGTGAGCACGGCGCGGGAATTGCTGGGTGACACGGGCCGCACTCAGTCGCAGCTAGCGATCGAGCGTTTCGAACTGCCCGGTCTCCATGCGGTACACTTTTTATTCCGTAACTTATTGGATCGAGGGGTCGGAGTGACCAGCACCGTGGACGTGCTGGGGAAGAATGTCGCGGAATTTGTGCGGGCGCGGCACGTCGATCTCCCCCTGCGCTTTCTGAACCGGGGCAAACTGTAAATTGGCCACAACGTCTCTACATCACATACGTCGGGGGTGACCAGGTGGACACCTGCTACCACAACGAGCTAGAGCGAAGCAAGCTCGGTGTAATGAATTGCCGGATAAGGAAGCAAAGCAGAGATCTCTCGGCCGATCTACTGTACTGTAGTCCCAGTCCATCCAGTCTAGCTGTCCACTCATCCAACGTGAATGTTCTAATAGGTCCTTGGCTCTGGCTCGCTCTCTTGCTCTCCAAGTCTAAACGTGGAAAAGACCCCGAAAGAACCCCACCGAGGGTAGCCGGGCAGATGTTGCTCCGCGCATACATCAGGATGATCGTTTAGGTTCCACTCGCCCCTCCCTTTGGCCCGGTATGTGGCATATGCTCTCGAATCATAAATGCTCGAAAGGGATGATAAAAGTATGATTGGCCGGTAGATGTATCAGCAATGCGGATTAGCTGATGCGGATTAAGGTAGAAACTTCCTCGGCTCATAGGATACCGGAATTGGGGAGGAAATGTCCCCGCGCAAGAAAAGGAGGGGGTGAGCTCGGCCAGCGGTACGCGAAGGGACTTACTCCGACTGGCACATTGTGCGGACCCACATGTATCATCATGTACCTTGTTCGCCCCGCGCCACTGGGTAACTTGAGTAATGCTAGGAAATACCGTGGCGCTGGAGAACCCCGCAACTTGCAGATTCATTTGGTTCCGTATAAAGAGCTCTCCCTGCCCCTTTGCTGTTGCCTCCTCCTCATCTGTGATATCCAAATCAATCATGGCGCTTTCTACCACCATCAAAACTCCTAACGTGACTTACGAGCAGCCTCTCGGCTTGTAAGTACCTTTGGTCCAGCTAGTAGCTAGAAGCTACAATGCCTTTGATTTGCTCTAACCCTTCCCTGATCAGGTTCATTAACAACGAGTTCATCGCCGGTGTCGACGGCAAGACCTTCGAGACCACGAACCCCACCGACGAGAAGGTTATTACCTCGGTCCACGAGGCCACCGAGAAGGATGTCGACATTGCCGTCAAGGCTGCTCGCACTGCCTTCGAAGGTGCCTGGCACACTGTGACCCCTTCGGACCGTGGCCGTATGCTCACCAAGCTGGCTGACCTGTTCGAGCGTGATATGGAGACCCTGGCCAGTATCGAGGCCCTCGATAACGGCAAGGCTGTGACCATGGCCAAGGTGGACATTGCCAACGCTGCCGGCTGCCTGCGCTACTATGGTGGCTGGGCGGACAAGATCACCGGTCAGACTATCGATACCAACACCGAGACCCTCTCCTATACCCGCCATGAGCCCGTCGGTGTCTGCGGTCAGATCATTCCTTGGAACTTCCCCATCCTGATGTGGGCTTGGAAGATCGGCCCTGCCATTGCCGCTGGTAACACCGTCATTATTAAGACCGCCGAGCAGACTCCTCTATCTGGTCTGTACGCCTCGAAGCTGATTGTCGAGGCTGGTTTCCCCCCGGTGTCATCAACGTCATCTCCGGCTTCGGCCGCACTGCTGGTGCCGCGATCTCCAGCCACATGGACATTGACAAGGTTGCCTTCACTGGTTCCACCCTGGTTGGCCGCATGATTCTGCAGGCGGCCGCTAAGAGTAACTTGAAGAAGGTTACCCTCGAGCTGGGTGGCAAGTCCCCCAACATCGTCTTCGACGATGCCGATATTGACAATGCCATCTCCTGGTCCAACTTTGGTATCTTCTTCAACCACGGCCAGTGCTGCTGTGCCGGTTCCCGCCTGCTGGTCCAGGAGGGTATCTACGACAAGTTCATTGCCCGCTTCAAGGAGCGCGCGGCCCAGAACCAGCTCGGCAACCCCTTCGAGTCTGACACCTTCCAGGGTCCTCAGGTCTCTCAGCTCCAGTTCGACCGTATCATGGAGTACATCAACCACGGCAAGAAGGAGGGTGCCACCGTCGCTGTCGGCGGTGAGCGTCACGGTACCGAGGGCTACTTCATTCAGCCCACTGTCTTCACTGACGTCACCCCTGACATGAAGATCGCCCAGGAGGAGATCTTCGGCCCCGTCATTGCTGTCCAGAAGTTCAAGGATGAGGCCGAGGCTATCAAGATCGGTAACAACACCAGCTACGGTCTTGCCGCCGCCGTCCACACCAAGAACGTCAACACCGCCATCCGTGTCTCCAACGCCCTCAAGGCCGGTACCGTCTGGATCAACAGCTACAACATGATCTCTTACCAGGCTCCCTTCGGCGGCTTCAAGGAGTCCGGCCTCGGCCGTGAGCTCGGCTCCTACGCCCTGGACAACTACACCCAGGTCAAGACCGTCCACTACCGCCTGGGCGATGCCCTGTTCGGGTAGATGGATTCTTCTATGAGCAATGATGAACGATTAAATTTGTCTGTATATACCAAAATTTGAATGCACCTGAGGCTTGGTACCGTCTTCAATTTCTATATCTTATCTCCGTATCTCTGTATCTCTGTCTCTGTATCTCTGTCTCTGTACCCTTGTAATTTGCCCTCGGTTTCCAAGTCACGTATCGCCGTAGCATCGGAGCAGACGCGTCACGGCCTAGTTTTCACATGAGCTCGGGAGATCTGTATACGAGAGGATCTCGGTCTATATTCCGGAAATTATTGCAGTGACCCTCGGGGCGAATTGCGAATTTGACAGTGCCGACCCTGGCGTTCCGAATGGCGGGACCGGGTGAAGACTACCCGCTCGGGCTATTTGACCCCGAGTGCATGTCCGCATCACTGTGGAACAACTGTAGAGCTATGGATTGCAAATCATGTTCTACCCAATTTCTAGAATGCTTTGATCGCCAGGAATGACCATCTTCAAGTTACAATGCCAGGAGAAGAAGACATCAACACTAGTTGAAGTGATTGTGTTGATCGATTTCAACACCCAGCGTAAAAAAAAGACCAGCAGCAAGGCACATGCACCCGGGTAGGCTCCAAAGAGGATCAGCACTTGAAGGCGACCCCCAAAGATGTTTTGGTGACCGAGCCATTTCAACCCGTATCGGAGGCGCTTGTAGATCTTGAACGTGATGATCCGAAAGCCGCTTTTACCGAAAAATCTCGCCAAGAGTTGAAGATGAGGAGAGCGGAGAAATTGACGATGGATCCAGGTTGATGTCGACGTCTAGCCTAAGAAACATGGTCTGTATAGCTAGATAGCTCTGTGGGGAGAATGAACTTGATGGGATGATAATAACAACCACAATGATAATCAGGGTACGTAGTAATCTTGAAGGTACTGTAAAATAGGGAAGGTGCTATTTACAAGAAATAGTGACAGAGATTTTGGTAGCGTTCTTGACGTTGGTGGATGTGAACAAGGCCAGGGTACGTTTGTCGAGCGTATACTGCAGCACACTGCCGTCGGGTGAGACCTGGACCGTATATCCATTGGGGAAGGTGGATGGGGGTAGGATGATTTCGGTGGGCGCGTCAATACTGGGATCAGACGTGAACTGCAGCTTGAAAGTGGCCGAGCTCTCAGAAAAGCTGAAACTGGTGGGAGTGCCAGCGACGGCGGCGGGATATGCACGACTGTAGTGCTTCGCTAGTTCAGGGTAAGGATGACCAGACGTGCCATTGTACAGATTCTCGTATGCCCAACCAATCCAGGAAACCATATTTGCGTCGGTCGCCGCCATGGCATCTGTTAGGCCCTGCATCTGCTTCTCGTCGCCCATCCAGAACGTAAGCTCGGTTAGCACACCAGCGGTCTTAAGACGCTCGTTGTCCTTGTGGCGGTTGTTGAGCGTGGTGGAAATGGAGCCCAGCTGCGGCGGGCTGTAGTAGTGGAATGACTGCACTGACTTTGAGCCGTCCCTAAGAGGGACGTTGTTGAAACCCGATAAGATATCTAGGGTAGCGCCTTCGAACCAAATGAGTGTGTCATTGTCGATGATACGGATCTGCTTAGTGGCGCGGTTCCAGAGCCCTTCTAGAACTTTGTGGTCGGCAACACCTGGTACTAGCAATGTCGGATCAGCCCACGTGTCGCCCACCCACGGCTCATTCAACAAATTATAGCCAACCACGTTGGCCGTCCCGGCATACAAGGATGCCAGCTTTTTCCAGTACATCGCAAACGCGTCGCCCACCCCGTCGTAGTTGTTGTATAGCCACCCAAACGCATTGCCCACCGCCACCGATGTGTAACTCAGAGACCAGTCGATAGTATCGCAGAGCGACTGCGGCGATGGGAAGCCATTTTCATCCACAGGGAACGGAGCCAGCTTGAGAGGAAATGGATACATGCTGCTGCTCGGTATCCAGTCCTCCTGAACAAACCACTACAAAGTAGTGTCAGTATCGTTGATGCCAACATGCTTTGACATCTACTTACGTCAGGTACGCCGTGACCACAAAATTGCCGGGAGAGGCAGTCCTGATGCACATCCACTAGAACATAGAGGCCATGGTCCTCAGCCATCTTGGTCTGCTTCTTTAAGATGTCGAGAAATGTCTGGTTGTACAACCCACGCACAGGCTCGGCACCGGCCCAGCTGTGGCCCAATCGCACGATGTTTAGACCCAAGTCATGTAGGTTTTGAACATCTTGCTTGCCAAACGACGAGACACCAGGTACCCACTCTAATGGCCGATGCCACGGCGGCTCCTTCATAACGACATTGGTTCCGTGGAAGAACCGCGTACGGCCGAATTCATCGACGATCTGATGTGTGTCTTGGTTCACCCGGTTGATACGCGCCATGGCTGGGTGAGCATTGTACCAGCCCTCGGCATCCTGAGCCAACACATCCGTCAATAGCGTGCCGAGCACAGCTAGCAGCGATGCAGCAGCAATGGGATTGAACAGCATTTCAATAAAAGACTAACGAGTCAATACCAATAACAAAAGGGAAAGGAGACGGAAAGAGGAAGTATTCAGGCGATAATAAGAACTAAGAAATCACAGGGAAATTGAGATTATCAATGCCCTGTGCTCCTCTTTCCATAAAGCAGGGTTACATCTTGTCGATATAAGCGCAGTTGAAATCTTATTAGCGTCAATGGAGTATTCGACACCCACACCTCGCTAGTTAATTATTAAGGCATCAACAGCCGAATCAACAGGGCCCCAATTTGGTACGTTTTCATGTATCTAGAAAAGCAAACCCCAAGTAACTAGAGAGGGTGTGCGAGAGGGTTTGCGGGAGAGGGGGCGAGAATTTTTCGGGCCGGCGCGCTGGTCACACGGACCGCTCAACTAGGCTATGGCAATATATGATTGGAGATAATTGCTAGCTCTGAAAGATTTGTCTCTTGGCATTTGCACACAGCCACGCCAATTCTTCGTTGATTGGTGATTGCACGGCAGGGGTCCTCTAGGCAAAGACCAATATTTCGAATGCCGTTATTCTGAGCGTCTTGTAACTCTGTCAATATTCTATGGCGTGGATAAGTATTGGTCACGTGTTGTGAGCAGACGCAGATGCATACCAAGTGTCATGTTACCAATATCATTGCTCTTGTCATTTGGACTACATGGTCATTGCCAGAGAGCATGTAAGATTCAAAAAAGCTTCAAGATCAAGGGACACTCAAAAAATGTAGCAAGTCTTTGAGCAAGTATTTGGTCTTCTTAAAAGAACGAGTCTATAGAATGGTCGAAATGAGACATGAAATGACTAATTACTTCATCTCTCCGTTGAATACAGTGAAATAAAGTGTTCATTGATACCTCATTTTCAAAGCCGTTGGTCCTCGGTACGATAAAATGATGACACTTAACCAGGCCTCGCAACCCTCGATCTCTTCAATTTGTCAGTTCTTATTCCTGAGATCACACAGGCATGATACAGAAAGTGATTTTCATTCACTGTACATGTATACTGTGTTCATAGACAAGGCGGAGAGGTAACAAACCAGATTCAGGTGTTCTATGCCGTCATCTATACGTTATTTTGAATGCACATGCTCTATACCAAGGAAAGCTAGTCAGTAAGATCGACGTGATTGGTTGGTTCTCTTGAGGAGTTGCACAGGCTCGTAATTTGGTCACGAAGCAGGTTCAGGGTTGTCAATACGAATACCGCGGTGGATCAGAGATACATTTATCCTTCATGTTTATTACTTATGTAATCTAGAATCCCCCTATAAATTGCCAGAATCAGGGGTAGTACAGAAACAGAGCTTTTGATATAGTTGATTGGTTGCATATCAAACATGAGGAACCAGGTCATCGCACACCGACCGAGAGGTCATCGAATACATCACGTGATATTTCCAATAATCATGGCCCGTGCTCATCGCAACCCCGTAAATTTCTAGGGTAAACCCTTGTAACCTGGTAATCTATCCACACACCCAACTTCTTTCTTTCAGTCTCTTTTAATTATCAACCTATCTACCATGGAACGCGCTACAGATTATACCTGGAGGGCTTATGAGGATCGTACACTCTCTGAGCTTCTACAGTTTGATTCTACGCCCGATACAGAGGATATAGGCGATTATGTCGACCCGTTTGACAGCGGGCAAGAATTTGAAACCGCAATTCCTGACCCGGACGAGGTAAATATATATTCACCACATTTAATTCCGAACTAGTTTAGAATTAATTATTAACTATTTTCAAAGGCACCTAATATTCCGACTCCCTTAACCTTTCACCCAACTCACGCTATATCAGCTGCTGTGATTGAGTACGTACCTTTGCTCCCAGAGTATCCCGAAACTCATGATGACGGGTTTGCGTATATCGTGAGTATCGACAAATATAAACCCGAGGAGCTACGACGTATTATGAAATCAGTAAGTTATAAACTAGCTTATAACTAGTTATAAACAGTTACTAATAAATTATTAGACACAATATGCTATGGGTGGCTTTGGGGACACAAAGAACATACACTCTGCATACCTTGGCTGCCAAACAGAGCGAAAGCGCTTTAAATGTAGCGGTATAAAGAGCTGCGAGTTTCTTGATCCTAGACTCTCATATCTAGCCCATACAAAAGCGGATAAAGATCTATGGACCCTGATTACAAGCATACGCCAAGAGATCGCGGATTCCTCGCTTACAGAGGGTAATGGAGAGCTACAGCGTAATAGTATTGGGTATGTAAACTAATTTCGAATTAGTTCTAAACTAAACTAACCTTTATTTAGGCTATATAACGCTATCAAGAAGAAGTTTCTTCGGGGTGTCGCGTGTAAATTCTCTCGTCAAGGTTGTGAACCTATATTTCGCCAGCACTATCACGATGTAAGTCCTATAACTACTAGTAAATAATTAGTTACTAACTAGTTATTAGAACCTATCTGGCGTGCATAGCTATTATATAAGCTGCGCGAATTCATCACGAGAAAACCGTCAAGATCACTTCTACACTTCTCTAATCCCAAAAGAGAGATCACTTGATGTAGAACTTCTACAGAAGCTTCTAGCCTCTACCTGTCAGCCTAGACCACTGACTTGCGGAGTGATTGAACCGGCGGCCTCAAGGAGGCCATTATGCGGTATGAATCAGTTCTAAACTAGTTAAGATCTAGTTACTAACTAGATTTAGGCGTTATTCATCCTCAGGGTCAGGGTAAAATCCAGAGCCATGGCGCTTGTAACGTCATATTCCAGACCTTTATCCCGCTACTCCCTGAGAGATACCCATACGCAATATTCTACTCTCGTGGAAGGCATTCTCATCCACCACCGCCGCCTACAAAAGCTCCATGGATAATCGCTAGCGAGGTCCTTGATCTAATTTGCAAAAATCTAGACCCAGACCTTAAGCTAAGTATGTTTATATATTTAGCTACTTTTAAACTACTTTTGAACTAATTACTAACTACTTATAGGCACATTCCTACGTAGCCCTGCGCTTCGTGAATTCTGCAAGCAATATAAATGCAAAACGCTATCACAGATCCATTCTAGCTTTGCTAAGATTGATAAGGTTTCGGCATTACTTTGGAAACAACGAGCGCTGAACTACCCACTCGGTAAAGGTATAGCTGGCCTACGCCATCATTTAGAGGCCAAACCTGATCTAAAGGTAATCTATCTAGTTAAAAACTAGTTCTTAACTAGTTACGAACTAATTATTTCTTTAGGAATATGTTCAAGAGATCTATGAAACTTCAGAAGGGAATTTTGTCTTCTGCGCTTTCGCTAAGCAGCTTCAATTTCTAGCAACGCGCGATGCTATCGAGGTTGATATGTCTTATAAGCGGGTGAAAGGAGACATTAACGAGGTAATATTCGCTACAATGCTCACAGACCATGGTAAAAGTAAGTAAGGATGCTATTAAGTAATTAATAACTAGTTACTTACTACTTCTGGGTTAGTCATAACGCTCTGTCGTGTCTTTACTGACCAAGAGAGCGCCGCGGGATACAAATTCATCTTCCAGATGGTTTTTGAACTTATGTCAAGGTCTATAGGGAGACCTATTAGGTTTCACTACCTTCATAGGGAAGGTATTAAGGCAATTGTTGGTGATATGGGCCCAAAGCAGATCTTTGGTAAGTGAACTAATTAGAAACTAGTTACTAATTAGTTACTAATCGGTATAAAGGCTTAGGTGCATTCCTTCAGGACCAAGATACCGAGCAGAATCAACGTTCTCCAACCTGGCACCTCGTACGGATTATGATCTTTTGTGCTATCCATTTTATGCGAACAGTATCAAAGATCTACCCAAATCGACCAGATAACTCCCATATAGAGCGTCGCGAGCGTCTAAATGGGCTACTTTCATGTCAAACCGAAGATGATTATTATAGGCTACTAGACCTTATTGAAGGTAAATAACTAGTTCTAATCTAGTTACTAATTGAATGCTAACTAGTTTTAGAGCAAGATCCAAACCTTAAATACTGGGTTCGACATAAGAGACACCCAGTAATTGCAGCAGGGCTTTGTAAAGCATGCTCAGGTGTTCGCCCCGAATTCTTCTCAAGATTCCGGCCTCATACGAATACAGTTGAGCAAAGCCATAATAAGTCCTATGCACTAGGAACTTATGATTCATTGTTAGGTGCTGTGACAAAGTAAGAATCAGGTGCGAACTAATTTATAACTAGTTACTAACTATTTATAGGTCGTTATACCTCGATCAACAGGATCTTGATCAATTAGAGAATCGAGATGCTTTCGGTATTCATCACCGCTATCAAGCTGATGATATTGAGGCCCGGGTTGGAAGAAATCTTCAGCGCGAGGCTAAAAAAAGAGAGAGAGCTGAACAGAAAGCCAGTCAATATAGAGATGAACAGATGCGGTTTGATATTGACGATCAAACCCTCCCCGGGGCGTCATCTTCTGGCTTTATATTTGATATTGAACGTCAGTCAAGGTCAGCTACACCACGGTCAAGATCAAGATCAGCCACACCACGGCGATCAAGCTCTAGAGGGGTTACACGTAGCCAGTCTCGGTATGTATTAAACTAGTTTGAAACTAGTTTAAGAAGTAATTACTAACTACTTCTATAGTGTGTCTTTAAGCTCTAGTCTTCGTCGTACAGCAACGATTAAGTCGCAGAATCGTGATCATTTAAGCGATCTTCGAGAGCTCGAAATTCAGCAGAAACGCCAGGAGATAGAAGATGCTCAAGAAGAAAGACGAATAAAGCGCCGGCAGTTAGAGCTTGAGACTAAAGAACAAGAACTGAGGGTTGCGAAGATGGAACTAGAAAGGCAGCTTGTTGCGGCGCAATTAGAGCAGATAAAGAGAGGGAACTAGTTTGGAATTACTTTTTATATGCTTTAATCTAATTATCGCGTTTAGACCCTAAATTGGACGAATTAACCACTGTAGAACTAGTTTGAGACTAGTTCTTTCCTTGATATCCACTACCTAAATACTCGCTTTGCCGGAACTAGTTCGAAACTGGTTCTTTTACTCGGCCGTAGTAGTCTCCTGCTCTTTAAGCCTCATCTTCACCCTCTTCTTCAGTCTCAGAAAACAAATCAAAGAAATCACACTTAGAACGGCGAGATTCATGACCGCAAAATAGTATTAAAGAATTAGTTTGAAACTAGTATTTAAGAGAAAGAGAGTAAGAACTTACATTTCGCGGCCTTCTCTGCCTTACAGCATTCACATGCGCCAGTTTTGCCAATGTTTTTGAGTAGTTCGCGCATTTGAGTCATATTGACCTATTATCCATATTAGAAACTAGTTCTATACTAGTTCACAAAGGACTCACTGTATTATCACGCTTAAGGGGAAGCTTAGGACGGTGGACGATATCATCGGCATGCTCCGCCTCGTAACGAGTTTGAAGGGGCTGGTAGAAGTCTTCTAAGATTTGATAAATTAATTTCGAACTAGTTTAGAAGTAGAAAGACTTACTGATGGCTTTAATGGCCGCCGTAGCAGAGGTCCGCCCACCCTTTCCTCCAAGCATCAAGTCTCCCTCTTCGAAATGTTTTTTGATGATGTGGTGCTTGAGCTTGTTGGTAGTTTGAAAGAGAACCTAAAGTAGTTAGAAACTAGTTCGAAAATCGTTTGTTAATACTTACAGGATGAAGACAACCTGGAAAGCGGCACTAAAGCTCGCCAGGGAAGACAATCCATTTCCCATCAGACTAGAAGTAGGTTAGAACTAGTTTAGAACTAGTTTTTTGATCGGGTTAATACTTACATCCTTAGTCATATCGCCAGACACGCCAGAGAGATCAGTCTTGGTCTTGCCTAAGTAGAATTTGTAGGCATCCTATTCGGCGTCAGTTTTATCACTTCTGTATCGCTTCTTTATCACTTTTCCATCACTTCTGATCCTTGTATCATCACTTACTTGATCTTTGAGGCTTGCCATGGTGATTTGAAGTATTGAAAGTAGTTTAAAAGTAGAATTTGGATTTGAGGGGGATGGTAGAATTAGTATGGAAGTAGATGTGAAGTGAAGGTATGGTAATGTAAGAGATGTGGAAGGGTTTATGTTTTTCCGGAAAAGAGAGGCAAAGTGAAAAAAGAATCACGTGATGTGTGCGATGAACTTACATCATGTGTGCGATGACCTATATGCACAACATTCCGACAAGGGTTAACTGCCTGAGGCAGAGATTGCAGTTGTCCACATTGACGAATCAGAGTTGGCAATTGTAATTGTAATTGTAATTTCATTCACGCATCTGTCAGCCGTAAGGCCGATTTGGCGGCAGACCTCTATAGGGCAGCCGGGTAAGCTACATCACATGATTGTGCCAAGACAAATGATTCCCAGCGCTCTCCTCCCGCTTCCAACCACTCCCGCAACTTCAATCCACCCTTCAGCGCATCCGCAATGCTCCCTCCTTCGCAACAACTTATCGGCTCAGACCCATTCGTGCAACTCACCTCACTCACCGTACCGCTGACGCTAGCAGCTGAAATCCGGTAGTGCCGAAGCTGCGAAGGAACTGACGCTCACTCCAGGAAAATCAATTGCCCAGACACTCCCGCTCCTTGTTTAGATCGTCGGCCGCTTCTCGCGACCATCTTTCATTCCCACATCCTCGAGGAGATATAGGCGCTAGTCTTCTGTAGTAATTTTGGCCCGAAAGCGCAAGCAGGGCATGACACTGCCCATAATCACAGGCCCCCGCGCGGGTGGCCTGGAAGGTGTTCGGTAATGCTCGGAACTGGCCAAGTAGGGTTGTTTTTAGTATGAATGTAGCCGCTTTAGATGCCGCATCTGGCTGTGTGAGCCAGTCTTTCCAATCTATCTCCCTCGATAGGCCGAGGACTTGAAGCCGTAGTTCTGCGAAACGGGGGTAGGTCAGCAGCACGTGTTGCGTGTCCTGATTCCCAAGGTCACAGGCGTTGCACCTTTTAGGGTTCCTTAAGGATTTAGCTCCGAGCTGTTCCTCGCGCCATTGTTTAATGGTATTGAGATAGGCTCGTAGTCCAATTTTGCCAGTCTGCATTTGCACGAGGGCCGAGCTTGCCGGGCGTTTTAATGATTGGTGTATATCGAAGATGGCCTTGGTGGGGTTAGGGAAGAAAGCGCGGGTATATGAGCCATGCGGGCTCGAGGCCCACTGTCTTTTCCATTGTTCGAAGGCGTGTTCGTGGAGGATAGTGCGGTAGCTTGATACGAGGACTGTCGCCGCCGGTAGCGCTGATCGTGCGGTTGATGTGGAATTTGCCGCAGTATTAGCGAGCTTGTCAGCCCGCTCGTTCCCTGGTACCCATCGGATGCGGATATGGTATCCAATTTCCCTAAGCTGCTGGATGAGATCGGCAATAGCGTAAACTATATGCTGTCCTGAGCTACGTCCTGGCCGGCAGTAGGCCTGGATAACAGCCTAGTTGTTAGTGAATATCGAGGCCACGCGGTGGGTGCTGATCCCGTTCTGTTTATCGTAATATAAGAATACCTATAGTGCCAACCTGGCGCCTTCAAGCTCTGCTGCGTAGACAGTGTGTGTCTGTAGATTGCTAATGACAGCCACTGAGTTACCCCTCGACGTTGTTGCCGCTGCGCCGACACCGATCTCGGTGCCACTCCTATCTGTATAGGCGATAGCCCTGTTCGGCCCGCGTAATGCTCTGATGGCCTCATCATGCTCCTTGATGGCAGTTTGCTTGTCCGGCGCGATGCGTATCTCGGTGGGTATCCACCACGGCGGTGGTAGACTCACGGAAGTGTTGCGGGCAGTATCCGTGGTATAGGCTTTCGTTGAATAGGATGGTGATGATCGTCAGTACTCGAGGAACCTTGATAGCATGTTTGAGCGCGGCACTCGGGATGCCGTCCGGTCCCGGGGCGTTAAAAGGTGCTGCTCTGTGGATCGCGTTGGCTACCTCGTGGGTGGTTATCGCTGGTGCTTGGAGTGGCTGTAGGTATTCGTATACGCGGATGTCATCAGTGTCCTTTGCCTCTGGGATTGGGGGAAGAGGGCCGCTTTGAGCGCGGCTGTTTTATCTTATATCGAAGTGCATTCCCGGCCTTCTGCAAGAAGAGTCGGCGTATGCATGGAACGGGGTGTGCCCCGGCTCCTTGCCCAATTCGCGAGACGCCAGAACCCGTTGATATCCTCGCTTGCCCCCTCGACCCGGTGTCGATGAGCAGCACGGGCCGCTTTGGCTGCCGCCCTGCCTAGTTCGTGTCTCAGCCGATTAAATAGTTCAGTATCCGCTTCGTCACCGGACACCTTTGCCCATCGTCTTGCTTGGGATGCGCGTCGTTTGAGGTCTGCGAGTTCTTCGGAATACGCATAGATAGAGTATTGGGAGACGCGGGAAACCGGGGCGGTGTCCTATGCCGCTGCCGCGAGGGCGTCAATGAGTTGGAGTGTTACCTTGTCGATATCGTCGGTGCTGGTGACAAGCGTGGCGGGCTGCGTCTCAGAGATAGCCTCGGCTAATGCAGCCTCCCATGCCTCCCAGTCAGCTTCCTTCCACTTCATACGCTCCCGCGCGGGTGCCTTCTCCCATCAGAGATCTAGCTCCGTAAGCACTGGTATATGGTCCGCGATGAATAGCCATTGGGGCTGGTCTTGGCAGCGGGCACAGCGGTCAGCGAGGGGCGTAGATGCCCACGTTAGGTCCAGCGTGGATTGCACTTCGCTGCCGTAGACAGCGCCGTCGACTGTGGTCATGCCTCGCTCCGTCAGCAACTCCAGACCATAGTCGCCCATCAGATTAACTAGTTCGTTGGCGTCGTCATCCCGCATCTGTGCCTGGCGGGGTTTCGACCAGAGTGGGTGATGGAGGTTAAAGTCCCCCACGACTATATGGTGATCGCTTCTTCCACGCTGCATAGCTCTGTGGAGCACCGTAAGGGCTGCCTGTGCGATCCCCGTCGCACGATCCCTTTCTTCAGGGCTGCCTACCTTACTCTGGACGTACACGTTATGTATGTGGGCGACCCCGAGTGCTGTCTTGACTGATAATGTGCTGACGTCCCGCGAGTAATGCTGCACCGACCATGCCTTTGGATTGATTTTCTTGTTGATGTAGAAGCAGACCCTCGGCCTGCAGCTATCCTCCCTACCATCTCGGATGATAGTTAGTCGAAGTAAGACATGGAACCGACCCGCAAGGGCCTGCGAATAGGTTGCCATTGTTGTCCCAACCTCCCCAAATGCGTACACTTGTGGTTCCTGGACCGCTAAAATCTCTATCTCCTGTACCTCTTTTTCTGCGAAAAGATGCATCATTACCTTATCCATCGATCTCCAACAGTTTGCCTGTAGTACTCGTAGTGTGGTCGTATCTAACATTGATCTTTGCGGGCATTAAGTTCTGCGCTGAGTTCGTCTTCAGACTCGTTTTCAACACGGCGGCTTCTGCCGCGGCGTTGCTTAGGAGCCTCTTGCAACTTTTCTGCGGTAATTACGGCAGAGACTTGTTGGGTATTTATGGGTGTACGTCGCTCGGTGAGGTCAATCTGGACCTGGACGTCATTGACTGCATCGACGGGTTGATCCTTGGCGCCCACCTGGGCACGGAGGTCTTCCTCCATCGCGTCGGTGTCGTCCGTAATGGTCCGGCATTTCTTGTGGCTTAATCGATCACGGCTGGCAGACTTGGATTTACTTCCAATTGAGTCTTTGCGGCGGGTAGATCCTTTAGCCTGGGCCTAGGCTTTCGCTTCTAACTCGATTGATCTACCCACACGGCCCACATAGCTTAGTGCCTAGCCAGCATGGCGTTTCCCCTTGTTTCTCGGTCTCTTATCCGAATCTGCCCAGCTATAAAAACCAACTCATGAGTACCACTGAAAGAAGCGGCAGACTCTACCAGTCTAGTTGAATAAGCCAGTGGTGAGTTTTAAGCTCAATTGAAACGATTGTTGCTTACCATTCTCCAATGAAACAAATGTCAAGGTGTTCTTCTTGGTGAAGCGCTGACGCGATCCATGGCACCATTGAGCTTCTCCCTATATCTCCCAAATCTCCAACCAGCATTCAAGTATTACACTTTATCGACAAAGCAGACAAAGACAACATTTAACATGGCTAGAAGGTCTTCGAGAAGTTGTCTTCCATCAACAGAGAGCCAGACAAGGCACGTTGGTGGAAGTTATTACTTAGGGTAAACTTTTCTAGGTACTCAATCTCTAGACATCGCCCTTTTGTTGAAGGTGAAAAACTTCCGTCGCTTTTTGGGCACGATGTACAATCACAATACTGTTAGAAATCCCGACCTACTCTTCGCAGTTGAGTACTATAGCATGAATGGAGGTGTTGTTCGCTGTGGACCGTGGATTGATGGCAGGCCAATGACTGTGTGTGAGTTGTTCCATGTACATTTGAAAATTTCTCAAGCGAAGGACTTAGTACCGTGGGAAAATTTGGAAGAGGCCAAGGGTATCAGCAAACACAAAGTTCTTCGCACTGCGTGGCCAGACTTTTCTTAATGCGATACATGCCATACCCAAATTCGAGTAACCTGAAAACCTTCGGCACAGCCGACAAGCCCTGTGACTGTAATATGTGCTTCACACAATAAGCTCTGCGTCAATAAGTGTGCTTAGCATGGGAAAAGCTGCGTGGAAAGGCCACTTTATCAATGCGCAGGCACGTCTCCGTGGCGCTAGAGACTAGTATTCGAGCATTCCAAGGTTATTCGAAGAAGACAAGAACTGCACTGTTCTTACTTGTACAACGAGATGTCATTACATTATTTCCGAGGAACAGTTGGAGAATCGGATGGTTGAAGTGTACTTGGTCAGCCCGCATCGAAATTATAGCTCATAATAAGTCCATGTCCGTGGATTAAGACAGTTCTTCAATAATGTGTGCTCCGATAGGTTTCGCCATTTTGATCGAGTTTTTCGTTTTCTAACTATGACGACGGTCATGGATTCTTGTAACGCGGTGAAGATATAACAAAGAACTTGAGATTTGTCAAAAGAAATAGATCTAATCGGGTTGTGATGTATAAACAGTGGTTTGATGAGCTTGTAGGGAGAATTTTGATGCAAGTTCGAACATTTGACGTTGAGGATGAATTTCATGGTTCTGACGACAGCAAGTGAGCGTTGGCCGTCGTTGAAGTTGACCATTCCCGCAGGTTCGGTTCTTGGCCAAGCTGTGGAAATATCTAGCTAAAGGAGGACTGGTTGGCGCAAACTCTCAACATATGAAAAGGGACCAAGACGGCGGTCTCATGCGCACCCAGGGAATATGCAGCCGTGGTGATAGAGAATCGCTCGGTGAAACCAGACACACTGCAGGATGTGTGCATCCTAGCCGAACAAGTCGCCAGTTTAACCAGTACTTGAATGCTGAGACTAGGTCACTCTGCCTGTGCATCAAGTATTGACTCGGTAGATGTGCCTTTTGGGAACTAGACGATGGCTTTTACTTCAATAGCAAGATCCAGATAGAACACAAAATATATGCATCTCAATGGGACACCTCAATACTAGCACATACCAGTATCTGTCAATCCGACATTTTCTGCGAAGTGGCAACTATGAACTGAGTGTTGTTTACCTGGGTAACGTGGCAGACAGTTACGTCATTAGCGGCCCAGAAAATCTTTGTATGAGCCGGGTGAAGAAGGAATTGTGCGGTAGACCTGGGGGGTGGCGGGAGTATCAGGAAATGCACGGACACAGTCAAGGGGAGACAAATGACCCAATAACATCTGATAAACACCCTCCTCCCTTTGCTGCTAAAGTGGTGATCAATCCAGCGGTAATACAATTATAAATCTAATTCAATTCCTCGAACATAACGTTCAGAAAATTTCCTCATGTTTGACAAGCGCATAGACAACAAGGGCGGTGATCTTTAACACAACCTATCCACAGCTGTTGACATCTCATTTATTCATCGCTGTACCTATCACAGGAGAATATTCATAACTGCACAGAGGGCCTCAGAGGATCATCACACATCGCATCTATTCATATGTCAATATCGGTAACAAGATTATTCTCATACATAGGAGATGTTCTTAGGAGAGGAGATTGGACCGAGACTTCGCATCTCTCCCCGCCATCACCAATTACGAAGCACAGCTATAGGCCTCCCTGGTCAAACAACTTTTACTCTTCCTTACAAGGAGACCACCGAAACCTCGCTGCAGAGGCTGATTCTTCTACGGTGAGGGGCGAGATGGATGCTGGACGTCCGATCCATGAGGCGGGTGCCGAGTAACGCTTAAGCCTCCTCGCCCAGAAGGCAGGAGAGTGATACCGGGTACAAAGTCTATATGCCAATGCCAGGAGGCTGGATGCGACAAACCGGCGGAGAGGCGGAACTACTCCTGCGACATGAATTTCACATGGGAATCTGCGCTCTAGGGCGTGCGGATCCTTCGTAAGCACCGTCAGCCTTAGCTAGTAGCACGATTCGTGACTAAACAAGGAGAACTGGAGTACATAGGACTTTAATTTAATTCTAGACGACTTTGAACGTACGGTGACTAGCAACAATATTAAAATCTACGGCACTTTCACAGCTATCAATGCCGAAATTACCAGCGGCAAGTTGACGCCTGCCTCGAAGAGCTTTGTGTGAGGGAGAGGGGAACATGACAAAAACAACCTTGTTTAGCGCTGGGCGTGGCGTCAGGGGGTAACGCGAAATGAGGCCTGCTGATCTGGTGCAATCAAGACCCCAGATTACGTTGCAGTGCCTGGTAAAGGCGCTAGTTGTTTTTCTTTGGGCTGAGGGTCTGGACTCGAAAGTAGCAAATCGCGTGCAGCGCAACACACCTAAGAGCCGCTTACAGCGCACCACCTGGCGCACGGTCCGTGAGTGGGGCTGAAATCACGGAGGTTACTGGTCGATCGTCCGAACTTTTTAGACTTCACTTCCGGGTGAAGCGGGAACCCCGTACTTTGACACCAGATGCCCCTCAGGCCCATTGTTCGTTCGGTGACTTTGCTTAGCGCCTAATTCACTGATTCACGTGGCGGATGGCAAAGGGCAGCAATCAATAGTCATACACGGCGCTCCGACATAACTTAACGTGGAGATGCCATATTTCATATGCAATAATGTCCTGGTGAAAGACGGGCCGTTCTTATATCCATACCTGCATTTAATGGGTTAAAAACTTTAGACAGGTCCTCCAACATAAGCATCAAGGTCGCAGAAGATGCATTTCAGGTGTTGTGCTAGGACCATCTGCCACGTAGACGATATGAAGAGACTGGTTCGGCACGTGTACAAGAAACTACTGGCACGGATTCATTCCAGCCCAGAGTGGGGGCTCAGAGACTTTGAGGCTCAAATTCCCCCATCCGCGAGATTGCCCTGAATTTGAAAGCAAAACAGGACTTCCCGTGGCTTATCATTCCAGAATATCTCGTATACGTCATTCAACATGCTACGCCTGATGAGATTCGTCGTTCTGATAGTGCCGGGGGTGAAGTAGCGCGATAACTGTATAGATACCCAAGCATTCAACTATCCCCTGTTTGCACCCAATACACGAAGTGCCCCCGGAGCACATAGAAAACCCGTGGAGCTTACCGATCTTGCAATCAAAGACATACACCTTTATGGTATTGTAAAGGAGTGGTACATATGCGCCCTTATGTTGTGATGATAAAACATAATCCTGACAATATTACGAAAGACAACTGGATTCTCGCTGCACAGCTCTAATAGATCAAAGGTCTGCATAGGTTCATGCATTCAATGCGTGCGTCGTGCCAGATCACTTGCTTTTGCATAGCGCATAATGCATGACGTGGCATGCTGTGCATGAATCAGATCCCCAGCAAGCATAATGCCTTCGCCGCCTCCTAAACCGTAGTCTTATCGATTTTAAGTCAAATAAGCGCGAGCACTATCATACTGAGTAACCAGGAGGCAATATTGTATATTAACAAACACAAAGCACCTGGCAGAAATTCATGTAACCCTATGAGATTTACTCTACAAGGATGAATATTACTGCGAGAGCATTCAAGGTCATTACTCTACCTATTACAAGGGACCATGCCACTTACACGACGATGATAACACTTGGGACTATCCCATCGCCAGAGGAGACATCTACTACAGTGACAAACACAAATTCCGCTTCTCAGAAAGTAGAGAACTCAGGTCATCATGATCATGCTGCCATAATAGGAGCTTGCGTCGGGGTTGTGATTGGCCTCGCGATCATAGTCGGGTGGTGTACGTGCTGCAGGCAATGTGTGCGGGGACCTCGAGGGGAAAAGGGGAAGCCTGGCAAGGACGGAGCCGTTGGGCCTCGAGGTGATACAGGTCCTTCGGGGCCAAGGGGAGTTCAAGGCGATCAAGGAAACCAGGGTCCCGCTGGTGATACTGGAGAAAGAGGCCGGGATGGAGCACGGGGCCCACCTGGTATTCCGGGAGCGCAAGGACAGCCCGGCTTAATGGGTCCCCAAGGTCACCAGGGGCCAGACGGAGCAAGAGGAGAGACAGGGCCATCCGGACCAATGGGTGAGAGAGGCCAAGATGGAGCACGTGGCCCGCCGGGCGGTCCAGGCGCCCAGGGGTTAGCGGGCATTCAAGGGTGGCATGGTCGCGACGGACGCGATGGGCGTGATGGGCAGAAAGGGTCCCCCGGACCATCCGGTGCTATTGGGCCACCAGGTTCGGCTGGGCGAGACGGACGTGATGGTAGCAAAGGGCCCACAGGGTCACGCGGACGTGATGGTCGATCGCCTAGTGACCATGGGCACGTCCAAGGTCACAGTCAGACTTGTGGTACTTGCTATCGGAATACTTCTTCACGAAGGCGCTCGCGTTGCTGCAGCCCCCGTGATCCTCCTGTCCAAACTACAAACGGGGACCAAATCATTATGATTAGAAGATGAAGGTGGTGAGAGGCCATTCACAAACTCTTTCCACCAGTGAGCGAGTGGCTTCAACTTTTTTTCTGATTCCATCCAGATTCAAGGGATGATTGACGTGAATCAATTCTTATGGTCACGCGGGTCTTGATGCAGTATTCTGCGATGATGGTCTTTCATAATAGATTCTTTCTATTTCAAAACACATGGATTGTGATTGAATCGGGACCGTAGGCGCCTGTTGCTTAGCTTGTCGGGTTGGTAGGCCAGCCATGTCGCCAGTTGACGGCGCTTTAGCCCAGCTGGCCCACAATCCGCGGATCGTGGGCCAGCTGGGCTAAAGCGTGACCGACTGGCGTGCTCCGCTCACAATCCCTCGATTTCGGCCTTTGTCTTTCGTGCCACCTCCTTCTACCCATGACCATTTGGCGTAAGCTCAAGAACAGTGGCCATCTCTAGCCTAGTGCCCCCAAGCCTGCGATATGTGATTACTGGCCAATTCGGATCCTGAGCTCCGTACGTTGGGCCTAAAACAATGAAACAGAGGCCCTTTAGCCTGAACGCCATGTAGGCCATTTGCACTAATTCTCAGGTCCATAGAGGCAGTCGAGCCCTTCTCACTGTAATATAAGTGGCTTGGATTGCGTGATGTTGTTGTGTCATAAAGTCGCATCAATGAAAAATTGGGCTTTTTAGGGTCGCCCTAACTTTGATTCAAAAGGCTGGCAATAGAACAGACCGATTTGTCCAAATGAATCTTCGAGGAGGCCATGGCGGCTTTGTCTTTGTGCTCTCGGAGCTTGATAGCCGTTTTGCAGTCACGTGCATGGCGCTTCATATTGCTTGACACAGAGAATGCCTCGTCACATCCAGAATGAGGACAATGAAAAGGCTGCTCACCTATGTGTGAATGCAAATAGGTGTAAAGAGTAGAGGGCCTGAAAAGCGCTTGTTGCATAAACTGAAACCGCATTCGTATTGATTGTCTTTGCTATAGTATGCTTGGACAGTTTGAGAGGATTCACTATTTTCGAGCCGATTAACTCTTTCGACAGCTTCTGAACCTTTACCCGATTGTTGGTGGCACAAAATTTTGTGTGTGTACTCGGCAGAGTGTGGCCGAAACGAAAAGCAATTAGACGTCGGAAGCCGACAGATCATTTCTGGCGGGCACAAAGACTTGCTTGTTACAACAGCAGTACCAGGATGGGGAACATAGACAAGGGAAGAACGTGAGTTGACGCTATGCCCTGACGAGGAGAACTGACTATTCTTTTGATTCCCAACGTCTTTCACGAACGTCGAGAAGGATGGCAGTATGTTAGCCTCCGCTGGAGTATACCGAGCTTCCTCGTTGGGATTGCGACTACGATATGAATTTGGATCCGGCGTTGTTTGAGGGCCGACAACACGTGAAGAAAGATGTGAAAACTTTTCTCGAGCGTGGCGATGTGATGGTTCCAATATAGGGCTCTTGGTCAAAATTTTTGTTAGCGCCTGAAGCCCATTCAAAATGGTATTCCTGCCAGCATGGGGACTATCCAATGAATCCCCACGGGTGAAGTCCAGCCTAGCCAAAACAGGGCCAATACAAAGAGTGGCCCCCCTAAACATGCCAACGGAAGTCGCTGATACTCCTCAAATATGGACCACGTGGCCTTTCGCAGTTTTGCGCGCTGGAGAAACGAGTCATATGCTAAGAATATAGCCATCCCGATACAGGCTCCCACAGCAACTAGATTGGGTTAACATCGAGTTAGCTCAAGATTTTGTATCCTTTTGGCGACGTCAATGCATACTTGGAAGAAACGCTAGTCCAGCGATACCATCACTCATTCCATATACACCTTGAAAGATCAAGGTGTACGCCTCAAAATACATAACTTCTCACATTAGTTTACCAGACCGATGTCCGGGAGATGGGCTACTCACAGAAGATTGCACTTGCGAAGGACAAGTAAAGACAAGTGAACGTTATGATTGACTCATAAAATATCATGTACAGCGGTCGAGTAAAGGTTTTCGATGCCTTCTCCGCGCTTTCGTGGCTGACGAGAGAGGGCAGGTTTGAATGTTTCGGGGAGAAATAGCACCGGGGCCAAGGTGACACCGTCGAGGATTAGCGACAATCAAAAGATCCACCTCCACACAACCGGTGCAATGAATCCCGCAACCAGTGGTGCAAAATGCGGACCAGCGGTGGTGACTGCCATTGACAACGCCATGGTTCGTCCCCGAGCAGGAGGAGAGCGATATACATCGGCGAAAAGCCCTCCGGTGATAGCAATCGGACTAGACGCGCAGATGCCACAGATAACTCGAAAAATAATGAGTGCCAGCCAGTCGGGCGCAACAGCATATGCGAGGGTAAAGATAGTAAAAAGAACAAAAGTTCCCACCATCACTGGCCTTCCACCGTACAGCTCGCTTAAGGGACCAAAAGCCAGAGGTCCTGTCACATACCCGATCAGGTAGACAGAGGTTGGTAGCACCTGTTGAGTCTCGCTTTTGACGTTCAGGGCCCTGGGAATGAACTCAATCCCACCACTCGGGATGGTTGAATCGAAGACGCTGTTAAACAACGTGAGAAGGCCAACAAAGACCACGAAGATCTTCTTCCTCTAGAGACATAGTTAGGACTATTTGCTGAAGGATCTTGATGATACTGGACTTACACTCGGCCATGTCTCTGGATCCGATGGATCTTCAACTTTGTTCTTTTCTTGCACCTCCAGATCCCATATTTTTGGTCGTAAGGGATCTCCGTATTGATGCCACTTTTCGTTGGGAATGCCATACTACTTCGCACGAATTAGGGTAATTGACTTGTGAGAAGACTCGATCGACAATTTCCCTACATTTTGACCTGGTTTGTTTTTTCTCCTCTCTGCCTAATGCTCCATCGCAACTCACCGCCAAACCGTAGTTTCATGCGTACGATCAGGTGGGTCTCACACATCTGACTCCACGAGACAGAGCAATCCCATAGCAAGATAAGCCCGCAACTGCCAAAGTCCTCTTTACTAGGGGTTTCAACCAATCGGAGGCCTGATGGTTCGTGCGGCGCTAAATTCTCACCCCCACCCCAGCGGACCCAATTCTCTGTATTACGTAGTATTTCCCGCTTAGACGGGGCTCTCGCTATAATACTTCGTATTATCGCCTTCACGGAATTACCAAGGTCCAAAGCGTCAAAGATCACCATATGCATATAATAAGCACTTATGCATATAATAAGCACTTACGCATATTGTAAGCGAGTGGATCATCGCGGAACATTGTACGGACTGCGACAAATCACAGCCTGTACTCTACGCAACAATAATTTTCCAAGAATCTTGAATTAATTCAATACTTAGGTATACTATATACTTCATACTTACCGTCAGTCAATATTTATTGTAGTAATGTAGTATAATTCAGACATTGTAACGTAGTATCTACTTTATTTCATGAGTTGGCAGAATTCAAGTCAGAGAAATGCCTAGTTACTAAGATGTGGATGAATAGAAGAGTGGTTTTTACTTAAGTGTTCTACCGTGGCCCACTCACCCATTCGCCTATGGAATACGTTAGTACGTTTCATTGATTACTACCGCGCGGCGGTTGGTCTCCGCGGTCCTGCACGTAGAGTATGATCTATTGTACTTTTGCATTAGCATGATGGTTCCGATTTGGGCGAACATCGCTTCTCGTAACGAAAATCCCTACCATGTAGTATCTGTACCTGCTTGGCGACATAATCACATATATGTCGAATTAGATCAGTTGCACTGCAATGTCGGCGATAAGGCGTACAAAGGAGCGTCGTGACTAAGGCTGTGCATGATGCATAATTGAAAATCAAAGAGATCTGTCGTATAGAGCTATCTCATTAATCCCTTATTGTCACCATTACCCAATTTCGCCATGGCGATTCAACACCTCTTCGAGTTGCCACTTCCTGTCTTTACGTTAGGGCTTGTTGGACTTTCCTGTGCTATCTATATTGTGCGTTTCATTAGCGACTCCATTGTCAATGCGTTCTTCAGCCTGCTGTCCGAAGTTCCGGGGCCCAAGTTGGCAGTTGCAACGACCTGGTGGTCTGCGTACCAGCAGGCCATTCGCGGACGATCCATGCATCACATTTGCATGAGCCTCCATGAAAAATATGGTACAAGATCTTGGGAGCTCGAGTTTTGGTAGCAGTGGCTAACAGCTTACCAGGTGACATTGTCAGAATTGGTCCTAACAGGGTACGTTATCTCCTCTATTTTGCACCGGCAACGCCGTCTGATCAGCGTATAGCTTCATTTCAACCACCCAACTATGTACGATGAGATTTATCGTCGTCGGTGGGATAAAGATCCCTTCATGTATGCCTTGCTGGGTGGAGATGGTGCCACTGTGACATTCGTCAAGTACGAAGACAACAAGCGCAGAAAGGACATATTGCATACTTTCTTTGGGAAGAGCTCCGTGTACAATGTCCAATGGCTGATTCAGGAAAACGTAAGAAGAGAGAGCCCTTTTATGTTCCACGTGCTAATTCACTTCGTAGATTGAAAGTTTATGTGGTCATCCTGACAAGCACAATGAACGTGGAGTGTCGTCTGATATGACACTGGGATTCCGCTGCCTGGGCCTCGAGACCATTACGGCAACGTGCTTTCGGAAATCCGCCTCGTGCTTTGAGTAT
The DNA here is from genome assembly GCF_028827265.1 of Penicillium atrosanguineum. Lineage (NCBI taxonomy): Eukaryota > Fungi > Ascomycota > Eurotiomycetes > Eurotiales > Aspergillaceae > Penicillium > Penicillium atrosanguineum. The sequence goes on along the minus strand of NW_026623133.1, from coordinate 244,695 downwards.
GAAGGATTTGCCAGTCCTATTTTTGAGGCAATGGAGTCAATTGTGGCCTGGTTCATGGTGTTCAAACATTTTGAACTGTTCAGACGAACTATCTTGAGCATCCCAGAGTGGGTTGGATTGGCCTTATTTCCTAAGCCCTTGCCTTTGCTCAAATGAGAAAGGTAAGTGGACTTGACCAAAGAAAACTTCGCCCAATACTAATTGCGATGCGCAGATTTTCTCAGATCAGATCGACGAGATAATTATGGTTATTGACAAGCCAAATCAGCATGCCCATCCCATTGTCTATCGTGCCTTAATCCGCCCGGAAAAGCAGGACACTCCCATCCCGTCTCGGGCCAATCTGCTTGAGGAGGCTGTTGCATTGGTCATTGCGGGAACGGATACGACCGGTTCAACCCTCACTATAGGTACCTATCAGATTCTACGCAAACCAGAAATCTACGCCAAGCTCAAGGCTGAGCTCTTGGAGACGTGGCCGAATCTCGAGCAGCGACCCAACGCGGGCGATTTGGAAAAGCTTCCTTACTTGGTAGGTCATCTTCGAACATTGAAATGACAGGTACTAACAGCAAGCACACAGACTGCTGTTATCAACGAGGCTCTTCGAATGGCTCCCACGACGACTTCGGAAAATTCGAGGGTGGTCCCGGCGCAAGGGGCGACAATTGGAGGAAAACATATCCCCGGCGGGGTAAGTATCTAAGCAGTGTTACTCATTTCACAAATCCTAAGATGAGACAGACAATCGTGAGCATGGGAGTTCTATTCCCGATGCAGCACGAACATGCCTTCACCGATGCTCACATGTATTATCCCGACCGGTGGTTAAGCGACGACGCCAAGGAGCTCGATAAGTATTTCGTCCCTTTCTCCAAAGGGCCTCGCAGCTGCCTGGGAATCACGTATGAATATTCTGTTTCTACGGACGTAGTAATCATGTTGCGGGCTACTGTGCCTTTTGATAGCCTGGCATGTTGTGAATTGTATCTCATTTTCACAAACCTCTTCCGTCGCTTTGAACTTACCATTGACGGTACCGAGTATGTCTCACATGTTTGACGATGCCAATGAGGACATGACGCTAAGACTTAAATAGGGACTCCGATTTCGACTAGGTGGATGTCGGACTGGCGTTGTTCGAGGGCCATCTTCGGTGCTTCTGTACCCCGATCAGCTCATAATGCGTCTTCAAGCGTCGAGTCATTTGCGGAAGCCCAAAGAGCTTTGGCCTACCCTAAATCAAAAAATCAGAGGAGGTAGCCCGTATAATGATTGTGAGATATAGATTAACTTAGGATACATATCGTCGAGGCTACTACTATAAGCTAGTAGGTGATGTGCTCATTGTAGCTCGCCGTTCCTAACTATCTCATGTTGTCGCTATTCGTGAATATACTAAGAGAGATAGAGATAAAATGTTATGGCGCTATGAGAAACTTGCTTATGCTAATCTATTAGCTGCTCGTGAATGGTTTATTGATAGTTAGTGTTTCTACGCTCTACCGACGATCTTCTACTTACTTAGAGTATCTTTAGGGATGTAGAGCTCTTTACCTTACAAGGAACTACTAGCTTCCATAGTGTGTAGGTATGTTATTCTTCACGTATGTTATACATAGATATGCTAAAAACCGTAGATCCTTAAGGAAATATGCCACCTAAATCGGGTTATTTAGAGCACTAATCGCTGACAGGCCGAACTTTTTTTTCTCGGTTTAGACGGTGTTATTTACTGTTGGTAGGTGATAGTTACAGCCTTATGATTATCTAGCTGACATCCAATAGCTAGTATGGAGCTCTATATAGAGCGTCTGCCAAATCAGGCACAGAGAGTTTACATGAAAGTGCTTACGTCTATTACTATGGAACTGATACAGAAATGTATCAAAGACGACTGAATAGTGGGCATTGATGAGATCAACCGATAACCTGTCACAGGCCAGTACAGGATATTTTCTGTGCCATTCAGAAAAGTTCTAAACTGAGGAAAGAAAAAGAAGAGAGAGAGAGAGCGAAGAACTACAAAACAATACCACCCCCGAGTCCCAATCGGGACTAGCTCGCTAGGCGATCCTCTTGTTGGTGCAGGCCCACTATAAATTTCCGTGGAATCGCATGGAACCCTATAGCGGATCTCTGCAGATTTGACCTAATACGCTGTTTGTGGAAGATCTGCCTGGAGGCTTATGTCCAGGCCCCCTCTCAACCCGCACTCTCCGAGCTGAACTCTGCATTTATTCCTCCACGCTGCGCTCTATGAGATCTTTTCCTCGTTACTCTTTAGATTGACAGTTCAGCCACTCTATGTCCAAGTACCTGGTTGTCACTTAACCCATTATGGAAGTCAGAGCCCCTCTATCCTACGGCGATTACACGGTCGGATGGATATGCGCCTTACCCGTAGAGACGGCAGCTGCGAAATTGATGTTGGACGAGATACACCCTCCTTTACCTCGTCTGCCGATGGATCAAAATACCTATATCCTTGGAAGTATCGGTGAACATAATGTCGTTATTGCTAGTTTACCGAGTGGCGTATATGGCAACACATCAGCTGCAACCGTTGGAATGCAGTTATTATCCAGTTTCCACTCCATCCGGATCGGTTTCATGGTCGGTATCGGCGGGGGAGTACCGAGCAGCAATCTAGATATTCGACTAGGTGATATTGTAGTGAGCCGGCCAACGGATACTTCTGGGGGCGTGATCCAATACGATCTTGGCAAAGCGTTGAGTGGCGGTCAACTCCAGCGGACAGGGATGCTTAATCGGCCACCAAAGGTTCTGTTAACCGCTCTCGCTACCCTCCAAGCCTATCACCTCACAGAAGACAGTCGAGTGGTGGAGTTCATTTCCAATATCCAAGCCAAAATGCCGCCTCGCAAGGCAACCACATTCGCGCGACCAACCCAAGAGGATTGCTTATTTCAAGCGGAATATGATCATATCGGTTCTAATACGTGTATGAATTGCGATCGCTCCAAACTCTCTCCGCGACCTTCACGAGATCATGAGGAACCGATCGTACACTATGGGCTGATTGGATCTGCAAATCAGGTGGTGAAAGATGGTAGGTGGCGAGATCAACTGGCTCGGGACTTGGGGGTATACTGTTTGGAGATGGAAGCGGCGGGACTCACAAATGACTTCCCATGTCTGGTCATTCGGGGCATCTGTGACTACGCCGACTCACATAAGAATAAAGAATGGCAGGGCTATGCGGCAGCTGTGGCGGCGGCTTATGCGAAAGAGCTTCTCTTAGTGGTTCCGATCGACCAGATTGAAACTACTCCAACAGCTCGAGACACTCTAGCAGACTCTGGTAAGAGGTTCTAAAATCCAACCCGTGGTACTCCATACCTAGTTCGAATCGATGACTAAATAAAATTTTTCGTGTGTAGTTCACCATTTCAATGTCCCCCTAGACCTTACCACAGTTCCTGTAATTGAGAACTTTGTTGGGCGACAAGACGAGCTGGATAGCCTATGGCAGTATCTACGACCGACAAGTTCGCCGTCACGGAAAGTTGCAATTCTCCATGGGCTTGGCGGAATGGGAAAGACGCAGCTAGCGATTCGCTTCGCGCGAGATCACAAAGATGATTTTACGGCTATCTTTTGGCTGAGTGGCAAGGACCGGGATGCGCTCTTGCGATCGTTTAGCTTTGCCTTGAATCGAGTGCCTGGACAGCTTTGGGATAGCGGGTCGACCGATGACAGAGAAGTGGAGCAACGAGCTAGGCATATGCTACGGTGGCTGGGGTTGGAGGGCAACTCGCGCTGGCTAATCATTTTGGACAACATTGATCAATACTCTCCCTTGGGCAGCGCGGTTGGTGATGGGTATGATATTGGAGAATTCTTCCCCGCAGCAGACCATGGCTCCATCCTCATCACCTCTCGACTTCAAGGGTTGACTGAGCTAGGAGAGCCTTTTCCAGTCCCCAAACTTAACACTCATCACACAATTCGACTACTCTTGCAAAGTAGTGGTCTGTCAGCAAAGAACACTGCAAGAAAGCTTGAAAGCGATCCAGGTACGCAGCCGCTTCATCAATTTATGTTACAGATCATGCTAACAAGGATAGGCTTATTTACGCTTGCGAGTCGTCTAGATGGATTGCCTTTGGCAATTGTCCTCGCTGGGGCTTTTATGCGTGAGACTGGAACCAGCATCACAGAGTACTTGGAGTATTACCGAGAATCTTGGTCCGAACTGCAGTTAGAATCAAGCCCTGGTCGTCAGTACCAGCAGGGCAACATGATACAAACATGGATGATCTCGTATCTTGAGATACAAAAGCGGGATCCCAATGCAGCAGCGCTGCTACTGCTATTTGCTCGCTTTGATAACCGAGATATCTGGTACGAGCTGGTAAAAAATGGTAGTCATTGCTTAGATGTCCCCTTTTGGCTCAAAAAGGCCATTTCAAGCGGACTCGCGTTCAAGATTGGTGTGAAGACTCTGATCGGGTTCTCTCTTCTTGAGAGTAAACAACAAGAAGGGAGCTATGCTATGCATCCAGTGGTACAAGACTGGTGCCTTCACCTTGCCAGCACAGACGAAAATGTGAATTCAATCCAGCTTGATGAAATAGCACTGATATCTGTTGGATACGCTGTGCCCAGCTCAAGTGACAAAAATTATACAGAGCTTCAGCAACGGTTAATTCCACACGCAAATTACACACGTCATAGGAATTGCCTAGGTCATGATATTTCGGTATGGGGAGCTTTTCAAGGACTGGGGAATCTTTACACGGTTCAAGGCATGCTAAATGAGGCAGAGGCGATGTACGACCGAGCTCTAGCAGGCTATGAGAAGGCCCTAGGTCCAGATCATACGTCCACTCTCAATACATTCAACAACCTTGGGAGTCTCTACAGAGATCAGGGGAAGCTGAAGGAGGCAGAGGAGATGTTCGAGCGAGCTCTGGCAGGCAAGAAGAAGGCCCTAGGTCCAGATCATACGTCCACTCTCGATACAGTTAACAACCTTGGTCTTCTCTACAAGGACCAAGGCAAGCTGAAGGAGGCAGAGGAGATGTACGAGCGAGCTCTAGGAGGCTATGAGAGGGCTCTAGGTCCAGATCATACGTCCACCCTCGATACAGTTAACAACCTTGGCCTTCTCTACAAAGATCAGGGGAAGCTGAAGGAAGCAGAGGAGATGTACGAGCGAGCTCTAGCAGGCTTTGAGAAGGCCCTTGGCCAGTACCATAAGACACATCTACCTACTCTCCATACAGCTAACAACCTTGCTCTTCTCTACAGAGATCAAGGCAAGCTGAAGGAAGCAGAGGAGATGTTCAAGCGAGCTCTGGCAGGCTATGAGAAGGCCCTTGGCCAGCACCATAAGACACACCTACCTACTCTCAATACAGTTAGCAACCTTGGCCTTCTCTACAGAGATCAAGGCAAGCTGAAAGAGGCAGAGGAGATGTTCGAGCGAGCTCTGGCAGGCAAGAAGAAGGCCCTAGGTCCAGATCATATGTCGACTCTCAATACAGTTAACAACCTTGGTCTTCTCTACAAGGATCAGGGCAAGCTAAAGGAGGCAGAGGAGATGTTTGAGCGAGCTCTAACAGGCTATCAGAAGGCTCTTGGTCAGCACCATAAGACACACCTACCTACTCTCAATACAGTCAACAACATTGCGGGTCTCTACTCTAACCAGGGCAAGCTGAAGGACGCAGAGGAGATGTACCAGCGAGCTCTGGCAGGCAAGGAGAAGGCTCTCGGTCCAGGTCATACTTCCACTCTTGATACAGTCCACAACCTTGCTCTTCTCTACTCTGACCAGGGCAAGCTGAATGAAGCAGAGGAGATGTACGAGCGAGCTCTCATAGGTTATGAGAAGGCTCTTGGCCAGCATCATAAGACACACCTACCTACTCTCAATGCAGTCAACAACCTTGCGGGTCTCTACTCTAACCAGGGCAAGCTGAAGGACGCAGAGGAGATGTACCAGCGAGCACTGGCAGGCCATGAGAAGGCCCTAGGTCCAGATCATATGTCGACTCTCCATACCGTCCATAACCTTGGTCTTCTCTACAAGGATCAGGGCAAGCTAAAGGAGGCAGAGGAGATGTTTGAGCGAGCTCTGGCAGGTTATGAGAAGGCCCTAGGTCCATATCATAGGTCCACTCTCAATACAGTTAACAACCTTGGGGGTGTCTACTCTAATCAGGGCAAGCTGGAAGAGGCAGAGGAGATGTACCAGCGAGCACTGGCAGGCAAGGAGGAGGTTCTCGGTCAAGATCATATGTCCACTCTGGATACAGTCAACAACCTTGGTCTTCTCTACACATATCAGGGGAAGCTGAATGACGCAGGGGAGATGTATCATCGGGCACTGGCAGGAAAGGAGAAGGCTCTCGGTACTGATCATACGTCCACTCTTAATACAGTCAACAACCTTGGTTTTCTCTACGAGTATCAGGGGAAGCTGAAGGAGGCGGAGATGATGTACCAGCGAGCACTGGTAGGCTATGAGAAGGCCCTCGGTCCAGATCACAACAGCACACGGTTGGTTATGGAGACATTGAGTAGATTAAGCATTGCAGGAGAAAACAGTATACAACATGCCCCATAGAATATTATCCACTTCTTCTGATATACTCCCAGTAAGGACATGATATTTCTACCTTCAAGGCAAAGCCACTTCGCCCTGGCCATGCGGAAGGTATTACCAAAATCTCAAATCTTATTTTTCTCGTGCCTATTGAGAATGATGACCCAGAATAGGCTAGGGAGATTTAGAATTTCCAGATAACGGCCACATTTATGGGACCAGTACTGCAAAAAAGCTGCATATCGTGCAAGCTAAAATGGACAACTAGTTTCACGAGGCAGATCTTCCAAAAATAAGGACCCACTCGGGGCCTCCATCGAATTCCACCGAAGTCTTATACACATCAAGTAATAATTCGTAGGAAGATACGATACTATACCAGGTGCATTTTACTTGTCTCCCAAATCAATGCGGCGCACTCAATGATTGACCTGCGCTAGGGCCTTGGCGGTGGAGTCAGGAAAGAGTTATCAAGTGTGTATTGGTCGAGCCTATTTTGTGAATGACTTTAATACAATTCTATATAATTTCGATGTTCATGATGTTCATGCTGATGCTCCAATGATAATGCCGCTGGGCAACTCCAAGCCAATGGGCAATCCGCAGATGAATTTGCTAGCAAACTGATCGCCGCGTTTGGCTGCCAACTTCTCCTCCACGTCTCTGTACATGTCGTATCTGCAGGAGTGTTAGAAAATGAATTTAAGGTAGGGGATGTAAAAGGACTTACGCGTTCATCTCTTCGATCGTCAAGATCTTCTTCGGATCTTCGACCTTGTACGTGGCAGTGTTCTTGTTGACCGAGAAGCCTGGGTGTGTTAGCTATAGAAATCCACTGCAGAAAATGGGTGGCTCACCAATTCGCTCGTTGATGTTATACGCTGCCTTGGCTGCGGCCGCCTGCACTCGAGTGGCACGAGGAAGACGAATCTCCTCGTAGACTGCAAGGGACTGTGCGATGTCACCGTTGAAGTACGTCTTATTGAACAGGATTCCCAGCGCAGCTGCATCCTCGATGGCCATACAGGCTCCCTGACTCTGGTGGGGCATCATCGGGTGTCCGGCATCGCCCAAAAGGCAGACTTTACCCTTCTGGATGTACGGGTATGGTTCATGGACCCACAAACGCCATGGCTGAATCTCCTTGGCGATGGAGAGGTGCTTGAGCACCTGGGAGTCCAGGTTGGGATAGGGTTTTAACAGCTCCTCAACAGGTCGACCCTCAGCACCCCACGCCTGTGAGGTATAGTCACCCTGCTCGCGAGGGAAGAAGCAGTAATACGAGAGCAGCTTGCCGCCGTTGCAAGGTGACAGCACGATCTTGTCCCATTTGCCCTCCTGGCCACCCCAGTACTCCAAGGCACTGTCTTGGGAATAGTCAACGAGACCTAGCTTGACGGCTTCATCGGTATCCACGTTGGCATGCAGACAGCTCGAATCGGAGGGCTTCTTCTCGGGCTTGATGCCCAGGATGCCTCGCACGACGGATCCAATGCCGTCTGCGCCGATAATGAGATCGTGTTGTGCTGTGGCTCCATTCTCAAAGGTGATGGTATTAGTGCTCATGTCAATGTCCAAGCACTGTTTCGCGATCAGTAGATGTTCTCGATCCCTTACAATCAGGAGACACTTACGCGGTAGTTCACAACCAGCTTCGCCGGGATTCCTTCACCCTCTCCCATCGCCGAGTCCTTCAGCATGGCGTGCATATACTGCCGGTGGAACATATTGTAGACGTATCCCCATCGTTTCTCATAATCAGTCAAGTCATACACACTGACGGGCTCACCGGTCTTCCAATCACGGTTTATGAGCTTCTTCAAGACGACCGGATCACCTTTGGCGACATCAACTCCCCACTCGTGTAGCCAGCGAGTCCCGTTGGCTGCGCAAGACACGGAAGCACCGACTTCACCGGCAAAATCGGATTTTTCATACATCGTCACGTTGTGGCCTGCTCGACGCAGAGCCACGGCCACGGACATGCCGCCGATGCCGCCACCAACGACACCGATGTTCAACTGTCTCCAACAGGACATTTTAAATGATATGTTGTTTGGGATGTCTGAATCTTTCTGAGTTTGTATCTTTTCTTAACTGGCGCATCTCCTCTCATTTATCTTGTTTCTCACGCCCATCGGATAGCGCACGGCGGTTCGCAATACACGGGCCGCGCCCCGCTTATCGTCGGAACCGGTCGTGATGATCCTGTGGCGTAGATAAGAATAAGGATTCTGTTTTGTTCAAAAGATAAAAAGTTACATGAGTTGGTCATATTGTAGGAGAATACGGCTATATACAGGTCTCTGGGTATACACATTGCTGGTGTTGCACCTCATAGCACGGACGATCCCGGTTCGGTAAAAGGGAAACTGTCCCACAGTGGTAATTCCATGCCCTCCCAGTCCAAAAAAGCTCCGTCTATCACCGGCGGGGTCACTGTCCTCGGACCGTCATCCTGCGGGGCCCACGGGTAGAACGGCCCTCCCGGTATCAGTGAAGTCGCTGCAGTTCGGCCCTCTTCTTCACTCTGCATTCGCGCGGGTCTCGGGCTGTCGGTTAAACTAAAAATGCGACTTACATACTGGCTGCGACGCTGTCGCGCTTGGGCGGCCATTCGCCGTCGTTGCTGTGTGACGGCCGCCTCGAGTGAAGTCAAGATGTCAAGGTAGAGGGCGGCCTGCGCCGATTGGTGAGCGAGCATACGCAGGATGGCCAGAGCGCCGGTAAATGCGCCGTCAATTTCAGGATCAACGTCGTGATGAGAGAACATCGAGAATCCTAGTACTAGAGCTGCGGCGAAGACAAATGCCCTACGCATCATTCTCGTCAGTTTGAAATTCCATGGAAATGGGAAGTCACGCACTTTAAGATTCCCATATTCCGCAAGAGTAGCTCCGACTGATGAACTTCCATGCAGGTTTGAAGCATGTACACAGCCGAGTCGGTACAAGCAGCTGCAAGCCGTGAATGAGCCGGATCTTCCTCTGGCGCGTCAATAGCCACACCCGAGAGGGTCTGGTGCAACCGGGCCAGCCGGACACTTAGCGTGGAGATTAGAAATGGGCGGGTGACAAGGATGACAGCAAAGTGATAAGAGCATGCCACGTGCATGTTACCGATAATGCGCTCTTGTGCCATGCTGGGCTCTTCATTTTCAGATGAAGTACGGATCGATTCTGGTAGATGGTCACTCCAGCGGTTTAGCTTGGCTAGCAGTGAATCTGCTTTTTCTATAGATGCCGCTTTCTCGCTGTAAAGGCAACTGATAATCTCTTCCAACACTAGAGATAATTGATACGAGGCAAATAAGCCGGCTTCGGCCGGTGTAACTGTCATTCGATGGACTTCCCGTTTATTTTCCCGGAGTAAAGACGATGTGGCGGCCGGACGTCCAAGAATCGAGCTTGCTAGTAGATCGATGACACAGAGGCTCATCCACAATTGTAATCTGTTGAAGTTAGTCAGTACTCAAATCATATATCGGGGGATTTCTCATACCGCTCCTGTTGCTCACTTCGGCTTATTGAACCGGAAGATTCTGCATGCAGGCCCAATGCAACTGCGGACCGAGCCGCCACGCCCAAGTACATGAACGCCGCATTACGGCGACAGGCACCAAACATGTAAAACGACATGAGCAGAAACACACGAACGATATCCATACTCGGGTCTTCCAAGAAATTGGCAAACGTTCTTTGCTGGCCTCGAGTAAAGAAGAAGCGCTCTATCTGAACAGTTTCGGGTTCGTTGGGACACGACTGTGCCCCGATGGCGATCACGAGATCACTTATAGCCGCCCGAGTCTTTTCTCGGTCAGTCTTTGGTTCCAGATCACCGGATAGCAATGATTCTGTATTGAATCCAAGAAACAGGAAGCCGCTGGTCTGTTGCCAGTGTTACTGTATAGTTCCAAATGTCGGATAGGGACCCGACTTACTACTGTTTGGAAGGTCTGAATGAACCGGCACTTCTCATCATTAGCCAAGCGCCCTTCTGAAAAGTTCAACGAGTCATGGCGGGCCTCGGTCTCCAGCATATCCTCGCTATTGAAATTATGCGAGAACTGCGATGGTCCGATATGTTGAGTGACGGTATCTCGAAGGAGCTGAAGAAATGAAAGAGAAGCGGCCTTGCCAACGTAGACTGCGAAGGGATGTCAGTCGGACAAGAGCACTGGATATGGGCGCCCTCAATACCTCTTTCACCCTGCAGGTTTCGCAGCATGCGCGGAAGTGTGCGATGCGTAGCCTCTGGCGATCGCGAGCCCGCCTCTATCACCCGCTCGAGCTGATGATCCGCTCTGTCGGGAACATGCGAGGCTGTCGGGCTCTGTAAGCTGGTACTCGAACCGCTCCATGCCGGAATATCCTCAATCGCAGTTTGAATCGTCGGTGATGGTCGACTTTGAGGACTTGTATCGGGTATCGACTTGAATGGAATACAGGTGCGGCCGCGCCCCTTGTGGATGCAATTGGTACAGGGAAACGACCCACTGCATCGCTTCTTCGAGGCCCGACATGTCGTACAGGCCGTATTGGCTCGCAGACGATTCGCGGGATGGACCTTAGGACGTCCCATGTTGGAGATGTCAAGAATCCGAGCCCGCGTGTCGTGTCAGTTTGACTCCCCGCATTGAGCTGCATTTGTCGGCGGTGTTCGGGCCGACAATGGAGAACGTCGGAAAAGGCACCGCCTATCTCGGATTTGCTGATGCGGGGTCAGATCATCCAGATACGCTTTCTTTTCGTCCTGGTTCTTGGTTTTCCTGATTTATCTAATCTGTGTGGGTTTGAAGCTTGTCCTGGGCTGCAGGCCGCGTTAAACTGAGGGACGCCATAAAATGACCTCGTATGGCACCGTATTCGGCAACGTAATTTTGCTTCATGCATACGAGGGCTCGGGTACTAACGGTACTATATCCAGTCCCGCGGATCCCGAATGTCAAGGCTTATGCAGGGGTCTGCAGCGGTAGCATTGTGGTAGCATTGTGTTAGCAATGCGGTGGCTAATCACGAGGTTGGCCTGTGAGTCCCTGCATACAAGGCTGTGCATGCAAGGCTGTGCAGATGTCGCAACGCGGTGGCTAGTTACTCCTGTTCTTGAATGTCAAGTTGGTGTCAGCTTTTAGCGCATGGTAAGCCGTCAGTAATATCCTATCACATGACTCTGACCGCTAAGTCCTCGACAGACTTTTCAAAAAAGGGACGACATACGCGGAGGCGCACACAGAGATATGAAGCAGAATACATAGTCAGTTTGTCCCTATACTATAATGATCCTTCTACTATTAAACACCATGCTTTTGAACCCGTTCCGACCGTGCGAGGGCTCGCCAACCTTCCAAGAAGAATATCGGGGTAGCTACGTACCAACGGTTATCAAAACAGGAGATCGCCTCCAGGTTGTGGCGCCTGATACTCCATACGTGGCAGCGGCCGGCCCAAACAAGTTTTACTTCATCGGCACCCGATTCAATACTGAGACTGCAAAGCACGTGAAGGAACAAATTGAGAAGGCAACTGTGCCGAGCCCGAAGGAGTATATCGCTATAGACGAGGTTTCAGCTACAGCGGGATTGAAGAACTCTTTGACTGGCGAAACGACATTCGTGTTGACTCCCATTATGCCAGGGTACTGTTTGCAAAGGGAATGAACAGGCGCAACCCGGAGCTCAAACTGCCTGAGCATAAGCCCGCCGGCGATTGGTTGGTGACCTACGACCTGGACAATACACCTACGTAGCGGGCTAATATGTTCTACTACGATTTTGGCTATTACTCCAACCAGGACTGCATACGGCAGTCAAATGGCAACTGTCGGTCCTGCCAACACTATAGGGTTGACAACGAATGTGACTAACCACTGACTAATGTCATCGGCATAAGCCACCCTAAAATTTTGCTCGAGGGCTGTCGAGGCTGTCGACACACCAAAGGAAGATAGAGAGACGGACACCAGCTACTATCCACGGATTGACAAGTTGCACTGGGAGTAAAGGAGCTTTGGCGCGTGCGGAATTGAACATAATTCAAAGGGATGAGCCAAGCAATTCTAGACCTACTTGTGTTGGTCATGATTTGTTAGGATGCTTTAGTATTTTGGGGTTAAGGATGCAGAAGGATGCGCCGACAAGGAGTGCGTGCGTGAGTGCTTTGATCTGCAGGCGTCAGTGCTTCCTTCTGAAACGTTGATGGAAAATTGCACGACACTTCTATCCGTCCACGGCAACGCCTTCTCAACTTTTACACAGAAACTATCTCGAACTCCGCCGCCAATACAAAGGTGAAGCCGCCTAGGCCAGACTAAGCTAGGCTGCAGATCATCCCTGTGGTGAACAATTTTGACGTATGGTACAAAACATGGGACGTAATACAGCCCCGTAAGTAACCCGTATAGTCGAATCAGTCTCCAGAAACTTCTATATAAAGCAAAGGTTGTTACTCTTGTAAACTGACATTCAATGAGTTTCATTAGATACGAGCTGTTCATGTTCGCATAACAGGATTCGTTGATTTGTTGGTATATTTTCTCTAACTATCACCAAGCTCAGCTCCACTCCAGAGAAATTTAGAAGGGAGTCCTACTTTCTTCTAAAGAGGCGCAAAAGGATTGTGCGCCTACGATGTCCGCCAGGTCTAGAAGCCCACTCGGAGGTTTCTGTGGAACTGCCTAGGGTTTAGTCGTCTTTGGTGTCGGTCGGCGGCTCATGAGCTAGGAAGACGGAGTCACCCTTCCCGCGCCACTCGATTAAAGCAGTCTTGGAAGATATAGTATGCGGATGGTCAGGGCCTAGTTTTCGGTAGAAAAGTTGGACGCATTCAGCCATCAACTGCAAAGCGGCTGTGTATTGACCCGATGACCTTAGGGTATGAGCAAGGTTGTTCATGCTAGACAGCGTGTCGAGATGGTCCGCGCCGAGCTTCGTCTTGCGAGCCTCCATCACCTGTACCTGGAGCTGCTCCGATTCCTCCCATCGGCCCTGGTTCCTATACGTCGATGCTAGGTTGGCCATGCTCGTCAGCGTGTCGGGATGATCGGCACCAAGCTTCGTCTTGCGAGTCTCCATCACCTGCAGCTGGAGTTGTTCCGCCTCCTCCCATCGGCCCTGGTTCCAAACCGTCGACGCCAGGTTAGCCATACTCGTCAACGTAGATAGATGATCGGCGCCGAGCTTCGTCTTGCGAGTCTCCATCACCTGCAGCTGGAGTTGTTCCGCCTCCTCCCATCGGCCCTGGTTCCAAACCGTCGACGCCAGGTTAGCCATACTCGTCAACGTAGATAGATGATCGGCGCCGAGCTTCGTCTTGCGAGTCTCTATCACCTGCACCTCCAGCTTCTCGGCCTCTTCCCGCCGGCCCCCGAGTCGGTAAGCTACTGCTAATATCTCAGTGCTATCGAGTGTGTTTTGATCTTCCGCGCCCAAAATCTTCATTCGTTGTTTTCTCGACACGATCGCCATTTCTCGTGAATCGGAGATATTGCCACATTCTAGCGCAAGCCATGCGCCCCTGTAAAGTAACGCAGCCCACTTTCCTAAACAGTCTTGAGATCTCGGTTGATATGCGGAGCCCTCATCAGGAAGTCCCATTCTTAGCCTCGCCATCAGGTGATCATCGGCGCTAAGCGTGGCATAAGTTCAGCATTGAGTCGGGCCGGTACTTTCCACCCCTCACCTATCGACCCTTAGAGTGAGGTCTCCTAGGTAACAACACGTCCTTTGGCCACTCAACATTAGGATAGTACCGCCCCTTTCCTTGAATTATGACCTGAATTATTCATAGACCGGTCTTATTCGGCATGACAATCATCGAATCAATATAACGTGTTGTAGTAACGTAGAGAGGGGTGGGATGGCATCAAATATATAGCATTTTCGTGTTAATTACACTAGTGGAGGTTTCATCCCGTTATATAAACTACAGCTTCTATTCTAGGAACCGGGAGAATCGACCGGCTTACTGTATCATATCTGGATTAGCGTGTCCCAAACTAGGGTTCGGAGATTAAAGTCTAAGAGTGTGGATGTAAATCTGATTTCGAATATTACTGTATTTGCCAAAGAGAACCAACCCTCTTTCATTGTCTCGTCCACGCTCCGGGATCTCATCAAGTATACATGATTCCCTGACCATAATCTCGCCCCTGGAACTCAGACTGGTGGCCTTGAGCTGTACAAGTGATGGAGTGAAAGTATCCACGATGTTACTCTGGCGACTCATCCACGAAAGCTTCTGAGAACTGGTGCATAGAGCCGGGTTGAGGAGGATTTTGCCGTTGAGGGTAGAGTCAGGCGGCAAGAGGCTCTCCAGTTGATCAATCCAAGTAGAAGCAGCTCCCAAATTAGCTTTTTTCTACTTTGTAGACAACTTCTGTTGTTCTCTGAGGCCTTTTGTTCTGTCTACCTCGCTTTCAGTATTGTATGGTAGTTAGAACTCGTGGCTCAATGGCAACGGCGGAGCAAGCTAAAAAACCTTTCTGCTGCGGATCCCTAAGGCGGTGGGAAATTAATGTGTCTAATTCGACTGTGAAAGTCACCGCCCCACGGAGATATTGCAAACTGGACAAATACAGACCAACTCGCCTCGCTTAGTGGCTAGCGCACACCGCCCGCGCGCCCCAAATATAAAAAGGCGCTGCCCTCCGATCCTTCTTCTCTTTTTTAAGCGACTCTACGTTAGTACCCCCTCCCCTATACATTGGAAGAGAGACCCTTCCAGCTTCTGAACACATTGCTAACAACTGCCACAGTTCAAAGAATCACTTTAGAGTAGACGTCCCACCATTAAGCTCTTTAAAAGAGCCACAGAATCTCCACCCTTGCTGATGACTGCTATGTCCTCGATGCCCTAAAGTGAAGCCATTTGGACTCCCGCCTCGACTGGCACGCGTGCTGCTTGCAGCGTCTGCGTGTTCGGTCCAGGGAGTGGTGATGATCTTAACCTGGTCTCGGCGTCTGACTTCGGTCGGCTGGTCCTGGTGGGTGTCGAGGAGGTCTGAAAGGTCCTGATTTCCACTGCCTCCTTGAAGTGGGAGATTGATTTGGTGGGATGATTGTGTGGATTAATTCTGTGTTGAACTCGCTATGCGCTTGCAATGAATTAAACCTATCTTGATGCCCAATTTTCTTCGTACATCCTAAAACGAGGTTCAAAACCAGCTTCACAAATTTGTAATCTCTCGTTAACTCTAGGTTCCACATTCAAGACTCTAGCCCGAAAAATGGATGTTGTTTAATGGGGTGTGATTTGCTCTCTATCTTACGCTAGGGGCGCCATAAATGCATCATTGTGGTAACTGGCGTTTTCACCCTTTGGCAAAAAAAGGTCTAATGGGCTTAAGGTCTTAGTTTGCGGAATCCGTGTTTTGATCGATTCAACTCAATTCATCAACATCATCGGGTTCTAGTGATGCATTATCGCGCTCACATACGCATATCAGAAACCATATATAAGCTTTACTCGGGCAGAGAGCTAACTTAATACAAGCCCTTGTTTGGATTAACCCGGACTTATGAATTGGTTCTAGAACTGGAAATTGTGGGCTCATCGTGCGATGTACTTGTTCCAACTGCCATACAGTGTCCATAAATCCACTCACGAGGGACGGGCCGGCCCCCATTCCTCACCACAATTTAGAGCGATATCTTCCCGAACCTGATCCATGTCTAAATGTTCTAGCCAGCTACTGTACCAGTCCAGAAACTCGACGATGGAGTCGAATTTTGTTTGATTAATGCCATTCAGTTATGAATAGCCATGGATTAAAATCTATCCGCTAATGTCCTGGCAGCGGGGGCACTCATAATCAACTGAGTGTTAAGTGCAGAAGCAGGATTCGCTAATGACTGTCTCTCATCATTGTCATCATCGTCGTTGACCATTGAGCTATGGTCCGGGATATCGTGTTCGCATTACGAGTATGGCTACTACTACATCTTATTTAGCTTCACTGCTCGTCGTCTCTGATGCACCTGCCCCTGCACCTGCACCCTTTGGCCCTTCACCTTTTTCTCCTTCGCCCTTGCCTTTGCGCCCTCCACGCCCTCCACGAGACCCACGAGAAGATCCCGATGTCCCTGTGCTGGTCCCGGTCCCACATCCGGCGACATTGCTCTCGCCAGTCTTCGCCTTGCCGTCCTTGCCGTCCTGGGGTTGCTGCGAGTCGCCTCGAGCCTTCCGAGCCTTCTCGCCTCCAGGGTTCGCCTTGCGCTCGAGAACCACAACCTGACTCTGCGCGACAGCGACCGGACTGGCAGCCATGGCTTTCTGGAGACTCTCGGACTCGACAAAGTCCAAATACCCAAATCCTTTCTTCTTGTCCATTTCCACCTTGGCCAACGCGCCGAATGGAGTGAACGCTGCGGTCAAAAGTGCTTCGGTCACACCCTGAGAAGGATTGGCGTGCTTGAGGAAGGCCTGAGTGGACCCCAGGGTCGGTCTCGAGGGAGGCGCCGGCTTGTTTTTGGCCGCTTTGGGTGGTTTGGTTGAGAGTGTATTGCTGGTCGTCGACACGGCAGCATCTGATGTCTTGGACTCGGGGCCCTTTGCCTTGCTTGAGTTGGATGTTGTTGGTGTACCTTTGGGAGGCTTGGAAGTAGTCTCTTTCTTGCCCTCTGCTGCGATCACTGAGGAATCCCGCGAGGCCTCGGTCTTGGGTGATCCTGTCTCGGTGGAGCCGCCCTTACCACGTCGTCGGCCTCCGGATGGTGAAGGCGAAGGTGACAGTCCAAGATCGCGTTGTAAGATTTTGGTGGCGGTGGTGGCATTGCCTCGTTCCTTTTTTCTCTCCGTAGCGGAAGTGGAGGCCTCCTTGGAAGCGTTGGAGGCGCTTTGTTTTCCGGTCTTTGTAGCAGCTGCAGCCTGCTTGGCGGACTTGCTGGATTCCTTGCTCGGCTTATCGCCCTTGGTCTTTCGGTCGGATGAATTGGCTGCAGCTTCTTTATCAGGTCGCTGTAGGAGCTTCTTAGCCTGGACCTTTTCCTGCTTGGACTCCTTGTCTGCTCGTTTCGATGACTTCGAGGAGGAGCCGTCCTTTGCCTTGCTCGCTTTTTTATCCTTGATATATTGCACAAGAGGCGTGGTCATCACTGTCTCCTTCTTGTCATCGTGGTCGGCCGAATCCACCAGGGCCGGCTTGGTGAGTGGCTGTGTCAAGCTTTCGAGGAAGGCAATGAAGTCGGGATCTTGGTCAATCGTGCCCTGGCGAGCATCCTTGCGCACGCGGCTTCCAGGTGTCTTCGCATAGGGGGAGAACTCTAACGACGGAGGTCCCAATAGCACTGGATCATGTGTCGTGTTGCGAGCATCTTGGAATGAAGTCTGGCGCACCAGGTCGGACAGTAGGGCGATGTGTTCGTTGGAAGTGACGTGAATGTAGGCTCTGGATGGACGGGACGGTTTGGCAGGACTGTAACCAGAGTCAGTGAGCTTAAATTCAGGTCAATTACCTCCTGGAGCCATACTCTTTCGACACTTTGCCAGGCTTGTACTGCAGCCAATCCACCTTCCCTCCACCGACTTTCCAGTCTTGCCCAAGGGTGGTTTCGAGTTCCGCTTGCGTGAGCCCCGGAGGCAAGCGACGGATCAGCAGTTTCAGGCGCGGTGTCGGAGGCTTCGGAGCTTTCTTTGCTGGTGCGCCGGCTTTCTGGGTCGCCGCCGCGGGGATCTGGAGCACCCCGGCGGCCGGTTTGCCGGGCTGTGTCATGATGTGGAAGCAGGGATGAGGTAGGTGTTCAGCGAATACTAGAGCGAGCGATTCGAAAGGGAATTATCGACACGGATAGCTCTCAGAGAGCGAGTGGTATTCATCCCGCTTTGCGCCCAACTTGGAAACCTTTGAGACCCGGCAACCAGCTGAGTCAGCATGCAAGGCATGATGTGGGTCCTATCTCGTGGCACTATACGATGATTTAGGGACGATAGAGTGGGAGATGCGCGGATTGTACCCACGTAAGCTTTGGTCATGTTGGTACAGAGTAAAGAGTCAAGTGCTTCATGTAGAAAGTGAACAGTGCAGAGTCACTTCAGCTGGAAGGATTCGGGATTCCTCACGAGTGGGTAACAATGTTGACAAGTTACTTTATATCTAGACACTTTTTAGAGGGTTAAGACAATTCAGGCAAAAGCTTCTTACTTCCTACTGTCTACAGAATGCTAGACCCGGATTCAATCTGGAGCAGAACTGGTCCATGCTTTCATGCTTGCAGGAACTGTAGGAACCGCAGGTGCTCGTCCCTCCGAGTGCAACGTATTACAAGCCTCTGGCAATCAATGGAACGGTCAGTTTCACTGGAAAATATTCCAGACATCACCCGATCATTTGATCCAGCGATTACAAGTGATAACAAGTGATTACAAATACCGGCTATTTCTCTGATTCATCTTACACATCCATGGAACCCCGTTATCGCCGGCCGGATAGCGCCCGGGCTTCACCTTCGACACTCCCCGCAATGGACGAGAAAACCCCCCAGATCTTCAATGATGCGCCTTCCCAGAAACCCAAGCCATCTCGACGCAACTGGGGCAATTTGGGCTTGATCATTTGCACTCTGCTGGCCGGTGGCTGGTTCTTCGGGCCGCGTTGTAACCATGGGCGCGTGCTCACCATCGAAGAGCGAGTGCACAATATCCTGACCCAGACTCCTCTAATCGGTGAGAAAATATGAAGCCCAAGCTCTCGAGGAGAAATGCCTGATAATCCGAACAGATGGTCATGATGACTTTCCCATCTTCATCCGGATGGCTTATCACAACCACATCCACGAGTCCAATTTCACCAAGTCCTTCGTCGAGGGCACCCTGGGTGGCCATGTGGATCTGCCTCGTCTGAAGAAGGGACAGGTAGGCGGCACCTTTTGGAGCGTCTTTGTTCCCTGCCCCGCCGATTGGACCGACTTTTCCGATGAGAACTATGCTGCGAGTACGTCAAAGTCCATTGCTGTTACGAAGTGTGTATTAATCAATTCCGAAACAGGCGTTCGTATGACCGTGGAGCAGGTTGATGTCATGAAGCGTGTCCAACAGGCCTATCCCAAGGTCTTCTCCGCGCCTCCCAACGGTACCACGGCCCTGAGCGCTTTTCAGGAGGGCAAGATCATCTCACCTCTGGGTATTGAGGGCCTGCATTCCGTGGGCAACTCGTTCGCTCATCTTCGCATGTTCTACGAAATGGGCGTCTCCTACGCAACTCTCACTCACAATTGCCATAACCGCTTTGCCGACGCTGCACTGGTCCAGCAGCCGGACGGCAGTATCCGGAAGGCGGATCCACTGTGGCACGGCGTGAGCCCGACCGGCGAGAAAATGGTGTACGAAATGAACCGACTTGGAATGATCATTGATCTGGCCCATGTGAGCGAAGACACCATGCGCGATGTGCTGGGATCCGGCAAGAACGAATGGACTGGCAGTCGAGCCCCGGTCATTTTCAGTCACAGTGCGGCTCAGGCCCTGTGCCCCCATCCGCGAAACGTGCCAGACGATATCTTGGAGTTGGTCCGGGAACGGAATTCGATCGTGATGGTGAATTTTTCGCCCGACTTCATCTCCTGCTCGGCAGCCGATCGCGATGATGGCCTGCCTGACCTAGACATGGATCACGCTACGCTGGAGCGAGTTGCGGATCATGTCATCCATATTGGAACTGTCGCGGGCTTTGATCATGTCGGCCTGGGAAGTGACTTTGATGGTATTCCCTCGGTGCCTCAGGGGTTAGATGATGTATCGAAGTTCCCAGCTCTGATGGCCGAGCTTCTCCGCCGGGGATTGAGTGATGAAGAAGCAGCCAAGGTGGCCGGAGGAAATCTCCTGCGAGTGTGGAGGGAAGTCGACAGGGTTGCCCTCGCCATGCAAGCCGCGGGTGCTCTGCCCGCAGAGGACTGAATTTTACATAGCATTGGGTCGCTTTGGCAAAGAAGTCGTATATAGGTATTCATTCAGTTCAATTATATCCCCTATTAACAATATCAACTCTTGCTCTGTAGCTCTCTGTACAATTCAAATGATCGAAGAATGTTGGGTGCTTGATGGCCCGTGGCCGGCCCAGGCAGTTGATATTTGCCGCCCCCTTGAAGAGAAAGTCGCACATCTTCTTCGGTCGCCCAGTCGAATGCCTGGTGCTCGCTTTCCATCAATTGAACAGGAATCTCCTCTCTCGGGACCTGCTCTGCAGATGGTCGCACTGACTCGAAGACCTCGACCATAAACGAATATTTGGCGATGCGGAATTTGCTGCCGTTCCGGCGCGTGTGCGTCCAACTGTCAACCGCCACCAGCTCGGCGATGTGCGACACATGTAGCCCGGTCTCTTCGAGCACTTCACGAGCCACTCCATCTAGCAGGGTGCCGTCCATGTCGGGCTCGTATGAGCCTCCGGGGCCTTCCCAGCACCCGGGCATCGAGTCGGTCAGAGCGCGCTGAAGCAGCAGGACGCGCGGGGTCGATGCATCCGAGAAAATGTAACCACCAACGCCAAAGCTATCGAATTCGGGACGCGCCGCCGTGAATGTTGCGAGAGGAACCTCGAAATAATGGAGATGAGGAGCTACCGTGTAGGGACGCGGCATGACTGCAGAGTTGGAAAGAGTTGGAAAGAATTGGGTGCGCCAATCCTGGTCTTGGGAACTGCATGGACTCCCGACCATGCAGTGACTCATGTCAATACGAGACAACCTTGTCAATCACCTTGGAAGGCTTTACGATATCCCCAATAATGGGAGGAAATATTGGAGATGAAATATTGGCCGTGAGGGTACATGATCCTATAGTTAGGGATATACATCACTCCACGCGCGTGATGGTAAATAACAACCTCCGAGAATTCTCATCTTCGACCGCGTTCTTGATTTTGGTTTGAAGTCCAACCTCATCCAGAGAGCCGTCTACCTTCCATTTGGTGCCTGTTTCCATCCCAACGTTCTCCCACATCTCAGCCAGAGTGTTCAGATCATGCCTGAAGCTTGTAGTCCCGGCTTTGATAGCTGGGACTTCTGCGGGCTTGACACTGCCACTCTGTCTTCCCACAATGATACCGCCTTTCCTGACTACTCGTGAAATGACCTTCGCGGCATCAACTTGTAGTGCAAGTGGAAAGAGATGGAAGAATGCAGAGCAGTGCACTACATCGGCTCCCTTGGCGACCAATTCTGTCCAGGGTTCCCCCTGTGCCTCCCCCTGAAAGATGTCGACAACCACGAACTTGCTCTCTACAGTTCCACGATCACGAAACAGTTCGTAACCCAAGTCCATCAATGGGCCTTCAATGTCAAGCCCGACAAGCTGTGATGAGGGCACTCCGTCGAGAACGAGCTGGCGCAAATCCTGACCAAAACAGCAGCCCAGATCTAAATAGATTGCGAATGAGTTGGATTGCAACTTCGAGATAATCGACTTGTAGAGTGGATGAGTGAGCAGAGTGAGATTCAGGAAACGATAGTTGCCGATGCACGGATAGGGGTTGGCAGCGAAGCCTCGCGCACGCTAAACGGTAGGTTAGCAGAATTAGTCTGGCGGAGAGTGCAGCGTACAATTTTGTTGACATGGCTCACTACATCTGCTGGCCGGATATTCGAATACGTCTCCAGCAGGTGTCTGATCTGCGGGTTGACTTCTTCAAGGTCTGGATCGTACCACTTCTGGTAGCGCTCCGCGTCCGAGTCATTGATCGCTGCCATTGTGATGAAAAAGACCTTTGATTAGGTTTGGCGGTCAAGTTGGATAGAAACAAGAGAGGAAGCGAGACGGCAGTGATGTGGGGTTCTGTATTCGTGGGGGCTATTTCATAAGATGCACGAAGCTCAAGCCCAAATAGAGGCTCTTTCTGTGATGCGTACAGATCAGACTATTCTTACAATAGAAGTCTAGACTGATAGCCCCAGTTATCGAGCTACTTGAAGATCCCTTGGCGAGTACCGCGCGGGTTCCAGCTGAGCGGGACCCAGAAAAAGTTGACCGCGACCCAGAGAATCATGACTAATCCTGGGTCCCGGTCAGCGCTTATCCACGATTTTGTGTAAACTTGTACCTTAATTATACACTATTACCTAAGGGTTCAACCTTGGTTGAACCCCTACCTCTCTAAAACGCACTATATCTTATATATCGGTATTATGGCGATATCGCACAGTCTCTTGCAGAATACGAAACAGGTCTCCTTCCTTGGGTCATTTGAGTGCAGGCCGCCGCAGTTAAAGCAGCGAACAACATCAACGAGCGAAATTGGTGGGCCACCCGTGCTCTGTAGTCGATTCGTATAATTAACATATTGCAGGCTTCTCGGTCAACAAGACATCGCCACTTAGAAAGTCAAAGACCTCGAGGAGTTCCTAATGATTTAAGAAATAAATGCGTTAGGTCCTCCCTCCTTTATGCTATCTTCCAACATTGTGCTTATGCACTGACATTAATTGCAAATAAGATACATAGAGACGTCAAGGGGAAGTTCATATTGAATTGCGGCGATTTCCTTCGCAAGCCAATTTATCTGTGGATTGCCCGTCGGCCTGAAATTGCCGAGTCGCATCATGATTGGAGCAACATCATCAACATGAACTTGAAAATTGAATAGATTTGTGTAGCAAGCACCGCATCTTTCTTATTATTCCATCCTTCTTATACTTAGTAAGATTTCTCCCCCACTTTGACCGACACATAACTACGGGACAGTAGTTAGCCGCTCTTTCTAAAGTGCGGCATCACTGGGTATCTACCCTCCGCAGCTGAGTAAGTACTTACCCTCTAGTATAATTTTTGAGGGTGGAAATTCATCCCCGAGTGCCATCTGTGAGTGAGGGCGAGGGCTACGGGTGAGAATTATTGAAATTTGGAAATCAAACTTACGATTTTCAAAAATTCAAGAAGATAAGTCAACGGTAATATGATAGCCAAAGATGGTCCAGCCTTCTTCTCTGGAGGTGTCCTACAACCCCACGACAACATCTAGCACTGGCACCAAGATGCCGAACTATCGCATCTGGTTTCCATGCCAAAATTAAGACCGCAACACTAAGCAATGATGAGAACAATAAAATATAGATAAGATACACCGGTAGAGTCAAGGGAAAGATAGGCCCCACGGAAAGCACACGGAAGCGGAGCCGGTACCGTCGGAGATAAGAGAAAGGTTGGGACCGCTCCGCCTTCACACTGTATATAATACGACAACGACATTTGAGTAATGGGGATGCCGTTTAAAGAGAGTCTGTTCTCCTTCAACTGTGATTAGATCTGAATCGCACCACTGATACCGTTGTCTCTCACTTTTACTTGGCCCTATATTTCGCTAATTGGTATCACGAGCGAACTCCACCGGTGACGAAATGACATCGCAGGGGAAACAGGAGGACAGGAAGAGCCTTCCACCTCCGGATCAGATGAGTATCCAAGAGGGCGATTTCGATAAGTCTAATATTCACGATATCGCCTTGAGGCTGGCCGCCGAGTCCGAAGGGGAGGAGCTGGACTCTCGTGCCGAAAAGACGCTGTTGAGGAAGATAGATTGGGCAGTAATGCCATTGGTGAGTTTGTGATGCTCTTTAATACTGTCAGCAGCGACAGTGAGCTGCATTGAGAAAGTATATAAGGAGCTGATCAGTACTTGTGCGTAGATGTGCGCTACCTACGCTCTACAGTACTACGACAAAGCCATTATCGGACATGCCGCTGTCTTCGGGCTGAAGACCGATCTCAATTTGACGAAAGGTCTGCAGTACTCGAACACGACAATGGTCTTCTACTGTGGCTTTCTCCTTGGTTGCTATCCAGTAAGCTTGCTTCCTCACAACAACGCAGCCCTCTAGGAAAGGGAGATGATGAGACAAAATTATTGTAACTGATGGTGAAGCTATGATAACAGCTATCGGTACTTGCTCAGAGGCTTCCAACGGCCAAGGTCTGCGCAGCTCTCTGTATGGCCTGGGGCGCTATCGTCCTGACAACTCCGGCGTGCACCTCATACGGCGGCTTCATTGTCAATCGGTTCTTCCTGGGCGTTGTTGAGTCCGGTATATCCCCAGCCTTCATGCTGATCACGTCCAAATGGTACACCAACCAGGAGCAGGTTCTCCGGTCTGGTCTGTGGTACTCGTGCAGTGGCGGCGTCAACCTCATCTCACCTCTTCTCAACTACGGCCTGGGTAGTATCCCAAGCCCCTTGGCAGGCTGGCGCATCATGTATCTCTTCGCTGGAGTCCTCACATTTTGCTGGTCTTTTGTCATTTGGACCTATTTCCCGGATGGCCCTGCCACAGCGCGCGGGTTTACCGAGTACGAGCGCGCCATGGCTATCCGTCGGCTGCGCAAAAACAACACGGGTGTTGATAGCACGCATTTGGTGCCCTCTCAGATTCTCGAGGCTCTGACTGACTGGTATTTCTGGGCTGTCTTCGTTATGTCCATGCTAAGCAGCGTTGCCAGCGGCGCTTCCAACACGTTTGCCTCGATCGTCTTCAAAGGCATGGGCTTCAGCACCTTCGTGACTCTCATGCTCAATATCCCCCTAGGAGCCATGGCAATCCTCACCATTGTAGGCTCCGGATATCTGGGACGCAAGATTCCCAACGCTCGTCATCATATCTATAGCGCCGCCTGTCTGCCTGTCATTCTCGGGTGCTGTCTCCTATGGAAGCTGCCGAGTTCCAATACTGGTGGCAGAATCGCTGGTGTCTACCTTGTTACCTTCTTCGGTTCATGCTACGTCCAGGTCATTGCCTTCGGTACCAGTAACGTTGCCGGTTATACCAAGAAGTCGGTATTTGCTGCTGGAGTATTCATGGCGTACTGCTTGGGTAACATAATAGGCCCGCTGCTTTTCGATTCGTGAGTATACGTCCAGCACTCTTCCCTTTCTTGCTCTGTTAATCACATGTTCAATTTGGTGTCACTGAGATGAAACATCTGACTTTTATCTAGAAAATTTGCACCGCGCTACAGCCAGTCCTTCACGGGAATCATGGTTTGTTTTGCCGTTGCCATTATCGTCAGCGAAGGTACCCGTTTCATGCTGCAACGTGATAATATAAGAAGGGATAACGAGTATGGACTTCCTGGAAGTAGCCATGGCCTAGAAGATATGACCGAGAGACAGAATAAGGATTTCAGGTATCAGGTGTAAATATATAAATATACTCTTCTCTGTGATTTTGTGATTTCCCGATTAGGTAGTGTTGTAACAGTGATTCTAGAGCGGAATATTGGCATAGTCAGGATTTACATAGATTTTAGCGGGTTACAAGATTTCAAAGGCGCGAAGCCCACTTAGCTTAAGTGACTACCTTTGTGCAGTATGGTATGAATTTGATTCCACAGATCCCTCTACTATTTTGAGTCTACCCGTAGAGAGTCAATCGCCTTAGCCAGTTATGTATATACTTATATCTTAATATGGGGATGGCTCGATGGCTGTCTGACAATGCAGACTGGACAACAACAACCAACGAACAACACACAAACAACCAGCACGTAGCAGAGGTTGTCCTGGGGGAGGTCGCAAGTGTCCTTGGTGAGACCGTGAGGCCGTGAGGCCGTGAGGCCGTGGGACCGTGGGGTTTTCCGACTGAGGCCATATGGAATGTACTAAATACGGAGTCATGGATCAAAGAACCTAGTGACAACTGGAATGAATTGGGTAGATGCATCTTCTATCTCTATCCTCATGTAGAAGCTGTTGCTTACGCCTAAGGTATTCGTGATACCTCAGGCCGCAACTGTATTCATTATCTCGTGCGTTCCACCACTACAATATATAGAAATGAAGAGAAAACGCAGCTTAGAGGCCGATTTGTATCGGGGCAGCCGTGGCTTTTGAGCCGTTAGGGAGCTCGAATATCTTTCCAGGATTCATAATCCACCTGCAAAATGCATCAGAATTGAAACATAGACGGAGCCAGGTGATTTGATATCATTCTGGATGTAGTAGCATAGCACTTCGTGAAGGGATGACTGTGCTCACATGGGGTCAACAGCGTGCTTCAACTGCTTCATAAGTTGCATGGTGACGAGGCCAAGCTCATCTATGAGGCATTCCTATTTGTGAACCGGGGTTAGATAACGGAGAATCTCATGAAAAAAATCTTGAAGGCATGGCGAACTTACAATTTTCCCCATTCCGATAGCGTGCTCGCCCGACACGGTGCCTTCCATCTGCAAGGCGCGAGTAATCATGTTGTGAACCGCTTGCTTGACAGCTGCTAGATGGGTTTCATTCTTGGGATCGTAAATCAAAGCCTCGTGAAAATTGCCATCTCCGACGTGTCCAGCTATACTAGTGAAGACGCCCAGTTCCGCTCCCTCTTGTTTAGAGATCTCGATGATATCTGCGAGTCTAGAGATAGGAACAGCCACGTCGGTGGACCATATGGAGTATCCTTCGGGTTTGATCGAAGTCATCGTCCATAGCGCTTCTTTCCTAGCAGCCCAGAACTTGACCTCTTCGTCCTTGGTCTTGGCAAAAACATATCGCGAAGGGCTACACGTCGCAATGATATCTTTCGTGCGGGAAATGTCAGCCTTCACACTTTCCTTGGAATGACCGGAGAACTTGAGGAAGAGAGCCGGGGTCTCCTCCCAGTGCATGTTCCGAACATCTTCGCTGCCGTGTTTGCTGACGATGCCCATTTGGGTGTCGTCCATCAGCTCCATGGCGGCCAACTGAATGCCAGAACGAATGAGTTTGGAGGTTGCTGAGGCGGCAGCGGAGATATTGGGGAAGGAGAAGACCGCGACACTCGTTTCTGTGGGTACCACGGCAAGCTTGAGGGTGGCCTCGGTGACGATGCCCAGGGTACCCTCAGCTCCAACAAAGAGAGATGTCAAGTTGTAACCGGCAGATGTCTTGCGAGGCCTTCGCCTAGTCTTGATAATTCGACCGTCAGCGAGTACCACAGTGACATTGATAACCCAGTCCTTCATAGTCCCGTAACGGAAAGCATTGGTTCCGCTACAATTAGTCCCGATCATGCCACCGATGGTTGCTGTTGGCGATGGGTCCAGGGGTAGAAAGAGGTTCTCGTCCTTTATCTTTCTATTGAGATCAACCCAGTTCACGCCAGGTTGGACTACTATATCCATATCCTCGGGGTGAAAGGCGATAATTTTGTCCATGTATGTGACGTCGATAATTAGGCCTCCATATGGAGACGAGAAGTTTCCTTCGATCGAGGAACCAGCTCCGTAAGGTACTGCACCGATTTCCAGTCAGCGGATTTATTGCGGGCCGTTCTAATAGCAGGTACTTGCCTATGGGGACCCGATGCTTGTTACAGATGGAAACAGCCTTCGCCACCTCGTCGGTGCTTTTCACATATACGACGGCCACAGCACGGCCTGCCGAGTTGACGCTGGACCAGTCCGAGAGGGCATGAGTTTCAATATCATCGTCGTCGTAGCTTACTGCCTCGTCCCCAAGTATCGATTCAATCTCCCGAGCTGCCTGATATAATGTCGGTAAGATTTTGGGTTGCATCAGATGGGCGGGTCAATTGACAACAAGGCACTTACCTTTAGCATGCCTTGTCTGCTAGCATAGTGAATTACCAACTTCTCTGATCGTGGCCAAAACAAGCTGATACCGAGACCGGCCCCAAAGGCAGCTAACGTCAGCCCTCCAAGGACGCCTGGCGAGCTATTGGCGGTCTTCGGCGATGTGCGAGCACCCGATACGGTCGACATGCGCATGACCGACGCGCGCACCTGGAAAGACTGTGAGTCGAACCCATGGCGACGAAGCCTCTGCCAGAGGTGGCGGCAGCGAAAGGGCGAGGGCACAACACGCAGCATGTCACCCAATAATTGCAATCACCAATAACCATGTGCCCTGTTTGATACGCTTCTGGAGGGCTTGGGGGTCTTGGCCGAGGGATTAGGGTTGAATAAAGGAGAGAAATGTCTAATGGGACATCAATAGTGGAACGGCTAATAATCCGTCTCTTTGGCATTAGTGACAGCAGACCCCAATCTCGATACTACAGATGGATCATGGTTGAGTACTGATTGCGCAAGCCGACGGATGCGGGCCGAGTGGGGCCGATCTCCTATCGTGCCTTATATTGCCTATCGTGCCTATCGTGCCTATCATGCCTATTTTGCCAGCTGGAGATATCAAAGGTAAATGCCTCCCGAAGCAGAGACTCATGGCGAATATTTGAAGCATTGGCACGTAATATTTGAAGTGTTCGCATCTACCACCGCGACTACATCTTGTACATGGAGAACTGAAAGGTGTTGATGTATTCGGTGAGGCATATGTTATCATGATAAATTAGTCGAGACGAGAATTTAAGTCAATCCAAACTTCAGGTTTCGTCTGTTTGGCAATATGCCATCGCCTGTAACGGGCATTTTTGTCTCGTGGAAGATGTCTTATCGATCCAAGTAAATTGACGATGTTTAGAAGGGTCCTAGGCCAAGGCGATAGCGATAAGGTCCACTTGAGAGCCTATTTGGGCCTGGTTTGAGTGCAGGTGGCGCGAATTATTCAATATCTCGATCGATCGATACCTAGGCTCTTCATCTGAGGACGAGGGTACGAAATCGCCTTAGGCACACTCGAATAACCTTGGAAACAGATGGTAAAGGCGTGGCCTGACCGAGTCAACCACCCTTCCGCTATCGCCTGTCCAAGCCCTGCCCCTCAGAAACCCCACCGCACCTGGTCTTGTACATCCCAATCTACTGCCTTGGGTATCTGATACATATGTTAGTTGAGATGGACTCTGATATCCACGAGGCAGGTGACACACGATTACCGAAGCGCACGCGACAGGCTTGTGACCCTTGCCGGTATGTTGCCAGTACCCATCCCGCCGAGCCCGGATCCTATAATAGTGTCTAAACACATATGTTCGCCGCAGCCGCAAGAAGTCCAAATGTTCTGGCGAGCGCCCAATCTGTGCAACGTGCTACCGACTAGGAGCCAGATGTTCCTACCGTCTTGACCCTCTACGGTATGCGCCCTACCCTCATGATAACGGCGTCTCCCGCCAACACCATGGGCCCTCATCGCTTTCCAAAAACGTGATCGATTACAATGTCACATCCACAGAGCCTCGGCAACCATGGGTAGGTGTCGCGTCGACCCCAAATTTCCCTTCTGGTGGCTGCCCCAAAGGCTAAGCTGAACGTGTTTTAACCGAGTAGCAGGACCGCATTGAGTCACTGGAGTCGACGTTGGCCGAAGTGATTGAACGATTGCGAGGCCATCGCGCTACGAATCAGCTGCCTACTCTTTCGCCAATTTCACCTCGACATCATGCCTCCCAGAACGAAGGCTTGAACCCGAGCCATGTCTCAGACGCATCTCAGCCTGTCGCCATCTCAAGCGGGCATACTAATGACTCTCGTTCGGCTGGTGCTCTGGACGATGAACTGGATGGTTTGAGCTGGGAGTCCGCTGTCAATATGGCCGAGACATATCTGATCTACTGCGACTGCCAGCCGCTGCCGCTGTTCCACAGAGAGAGTTTTGTCTCCACCTTTCCAAACCGGGAACTAGAAATCGTCTACAGCGTCGTCGCACTGGCTTCAAGATTCGACAACTCTTCGACCATGTCCTCCGACGGCAACTCAATCCCCGAGGCCAATAAATTCTCGGATGCGGCGCATCAGAGAATCATGTCCCAAATCACCTCGGGCCGCGTCGAGCTGTCCACATTGCAAACGCTATGCCTACTCGCGCTCATAGAGTTCAGCAGTAAGTCACTGCTCCCCTGGGCTGCTACACATTCTCCCCACACCTCTCCCCGTAAATCATGACCGTGGCCAAGCCGTGACTTAAACTTTCCCGTGTTGTCTAGATGGAGAGACGACTCAATCGTGCATCCACAGCTCGCTGGCCATGACGCTTGCCAATTGTGTCCATCTGCACCATAAACCGGCCTCCCCCTATGACGAGCGGCAGATAGAAGAGCGGAGTCGCTGCTACTGGAGTATCATTCTTCTGCGCCGTCTTTTCGGCCAAGATTCCGGGAAGCCGCTGCCCTCGCCTTCTGGGCCACGCGTCCCTCGAATCCCAGCAAGCCCAATATTCCCGTCTATGACAGTCTTCACAGAGGAAGGGCAAGATGTGGCGAAGTCGCAGAAATCCGACGAGCAAAATGGCATCCTCTACGTCGTTGTCAAACTCAGCGAAGTCTGGTGTCGGGCCCAAGAATATATCAGTAACCGAGGCTCTTCCGACTCAGGGATGGATCCGTGGTCCCTCTCCTCGGCCTACTCAGCGGCTATGGAATCGGCCATGAAGCTGGACCAGCAGCTCCCGTCCATACACAGGTACCGTTTCATCCGTCTATCCACAGTAACCGCCTCAGAACTTGATGAGTCGCGTGATTACTGGGGTCCCTGGTTCCTAAGCCGCCTCCTTTACCATACGTCCATATGCATCATCAATCATCCTATCCTCATCATGTTCCAGCTACAAGGGCGACGCCATGTATCAGAGCTCTTCCTCCAGCAGACTACTTTCCAGCGGAATCACCACACGTCATGGGTGCTCCATTTCATTGAGTTCATGGCCTCTCGGCAATTTTACATCTCTGATCCACTGTTCGCTTACTGCGCTGCCGTTGTGGCTACCATTGAACTACACCAGAGCTTCGTAGAAGAGAAACAACATCAGCACAAACAACGGCGAAGGCAGAGCTATCAAGCGTGCCTCGACCTCATCGCCAGATTAACAGACACGTGGCCAGCATTAGAGCACGTGGTGAGTAATATCTCGGACGATAGTACTACTGCTGCATACACCTCGAGCTAATTAATCCAAATTATTCCTAGATAAATAAATTGAATAATCTCAAGCAGCATATGAGCAGCTCATATGAGTCCAACTTTGCCAAAAACGATGGGAAGATCTGCGTCGACGTCTCCATCTTCTTCTCAATTCTTGATCTACCCAAGTTCTACACATCCGAGAGATCCATGGGGGCCGATGAGTCCATATTCGGACCATCTCTGACCCATGAATCCTGCCCTGAGCTATTTAGGCGTGCTCAACTGCCGTTATTACCTCTCATAACCGTGATGGAGCCTTCATCTGATGTGCAACCTCGGCATGGCGATATTACCACCGACGGCAACGGAGCGGCCCCTCAGCTCGGCTTTCCTGCCAATACGGTTTCACAATTTCCCATCTCGGACGATTCCATGCTGTTTCCCGCGGAACAATTCTTTGGTGCGTTTTTATGTCCAAATGTGAATCCGTGGGAACCGATGATGGACATGGCTGGGTCCAATGTGCCTCCCCAAGCATGATTCACGGACGGCAGCAAACAACCATACCTTCCAGTCTAACTTGAGCCCTTCCAATCCACATGGACATGTTGTATCCGGCGTGTTCAGCGCGAACAACTTTGGGAGAGTTCAATTTCGAATGTTATAAAACACACTTGGGCCTGGAACCACTGGACCTAGTACGAGGGTCGAACCCTGAGTTCCATGGCTATACTACAGCCTTCGGGACGCCGAAATCTCTTAATTATAACACTCTGTGGCGAGGGACAACCCATTTTTTTACTAAAATTCAGGACCAGCGATGCCCGCAAGCCAAGTCCCGGCCCCATATTTGGTTCGACTCGGGCCGTTGCCACTTAGTCGTTAGGCGCTGAGCAACATTTCCTTTTAAACCTTAAGTT
The DNA here is from genome assembly GCF_028827265.1 of Penicillium atrosanguineum. NCBI lineage: Eukaryota > Fungi > Ascomycota > Eurotiomycetes > Eurotiales > Aspergillaceae > Penicillium > Penicillium atrosanguineum. The sequence continues at coordinate 212,491 of NW_026623133.1, read as the reverse complement.
TCATCATCATATGGTGGAGGATACTGCCGATGCCCTATCCCCGCTGTGTGGCATTCACAGCGTAGGCTGTATTAAATAGTCAAGAGAATACATTGTACATCTAGGAAACATCATACCTGCCTCTTCTGTGTATCTGTTATCACACTATGGATCGCCTGTGCCGTATACTTGAAGTTGGCACATGTGAGACCACAAATCGAAGCCCGGCCTGACGGAAGCATATAGACGTGGTGTTCCTTCCGCAGTCGTCCCACTTGTTCCTCCGTTAACCCCGTATAGGAAAACATTCCTGTTTGATGGACGACATGATCCCAGTTTCCAGGCGTCTGGAGCCTCACAAGCTCATCATATACAGCTTTGCGCATTGTCTTGATGCGGTTGCTCATGAGTAAGAGGTCCGCTTGCCACATTAAGTGGAGGTCTTCGCTCTTAAATATTTCGTTCGCCACGCGGCTTCCAAACAGGGGTGCCATGGATACACAGGCTCGCTGGATCTCAGCAAGGTGACCATGGACGGAGGCTGTAGGTGGCGAAGAGGATTTCCTAGATACAACAATATGGAGCGCCCCCAAGCGTTCTCCGTAGAGGCTCATGTTCTTCGAGAAGGACTGGCAAATGGCGAACTCTAGCCCAGGGTGTGTGAAGAAGTGCCGAATGGCCCACGCATCGTGGTCGAGGTCTCCTGATGCGAACCCTTGATAAGCAGAGTCGAAGATGACAAACAGTTTCTTCTCCTTGCAAACAAGAGCAATCTCTTCCCACTGCTCCTTGGTCGGATCCAGACCGGTGGGGTTGTGGGCACAGGCATGGAGAAGGATGGCATCGTTTTCTTGGGTGTCTCTTTGGAGAGTCTGGATCATCGCACTGAAGCTTAAGGAGCGTGAAGATTCGTCATAGTAGGGATACCAGCGCAGATCAACACCCGGTGCATTCTCTTTCCAGATATCGGCGTGGTTGACCCAGGTTGGATCGGGGAGCCAGATATTGGCTGGATGGGTGTGATTGTCCAGGAATTTGGCAATAAGGCTGTTGGCTCCCGTTCCTGAGATGGTCTGAATAGAAGCAATTCGGTCATAGGCCTGGTTGGTAATTTCGGGACCGAGGACGAGCAGCTTAGAAGACTCTAGAAACTCGGCACTCCCGTGCAAAGGCAGGTATTCATGGAGGCAAGATTCAACGTGTATCCTCTTCTTTGCCTACGTGGGAAAGAGGAGCTCCAGATGTTAATTGTCAATCCCCAAGTTGCTATATCTTGTTACAGCAAGATAAGCTCATTCAAACTCACCTCTACCAACGAAGGGGGCTGCCATGCCTGTCCCTGATTGTTCCGGTATGCGCCTATAATTAAGTTCACTTTGCAAGAATCTGAGTCGGCGATAAACTGAGTCTCCAAAGAAAAAGGCCCCTCAGGACCGAGCGGACGAAGATCTGAGAAAAGAGAAGAGTGCGTATTGCTGTTTCCATTTTTGACAACCACACTTTCTTGTATTTTATCGAGGGCGTCCATTCTTCGTCGCAAAGGGAAATCGGTGTCAGGCTATGGTTGCTTATTACCTATGAATTCTTGGCTCGACAAGGTTTCCCCCTTCATATATATACTAGTCTTCTCTGAGCCGGTGTTCTTATTGTCAGTTTAGTCCCCCAGATCTTGTGATAAAAATTATTACAGCACTGCGACGTGATAGGCTCTGTACGCCGCATCTGGTTGCCGTCGGTCCGGTGTAGTTGAGCCGACCGCCGGCACGTATCCGATGACCCCACACCACATTCCTATGAATCTGGTAGCCTAACAGATCCTGATATTCCATTCTAGCCTACCAACACCGAATGAATAACTTGGAACCTATAGATTGCTCTAAAGCTCAGTTCTATGGCAGATCTGAATGTGTATGATCGCTTTTGTGGAAGGTCTTTTGGCACCTAGCTTCATTGCTCCAGTCATGATTGTGACTTCAATAGCAGGGACTGGGTTTCCCTTTAAGGATACAGAGGAAGCCTTGGCAATTGCTCTTTTGAATTAGGAGGGCCTTTGGATGGCGAATGTTGATTACAATTGAGGCTGGTCAACGCATTCTGTGCTACTTATATAGGTCATAGCCATTTCACGCTTAGTTACAAATTTCCAAATAGATCAATGATGCATTTTGGCTCTCAATGAAGCCTATAAAAACCTTTGTTCTATGCTCGAAATTGGCTGCTGGGGAGATATGGTGCCACCTGTATGATCAGATTTCTCTACCAGTATATAGAAGAGATTTAGTTTTTAGATTCCTTTGGGGTTGGTCAAAGGACTACTCATAAGACAAAAGTTTTAAAAAATGATAGTTGATGTATTCTATTTCTGATTCGGCTTCGGCTCGCCCTGGTCATTTCAGCGATGGCTCTTCGTATACTCTTAGACGTTCTAATGGTTGTTTGGTTCACTATATCTTATCTCTATACAATGTTAGGTTTCTTCAAAAAAACTCCCCTGAAGCGGCGGTTCCATATCCACTAGAAGTCGATGTTAATATGAATAGAAATTATGTTATTATCATCAACACATCCGATACCCATTAAACAGAGGCGGAAACGGGAGCGGAGGACGGAAGGAGACCCATCTGTACCAATAAGAATCAGGAAAGTCTCTATCTACGTTATCTGAATAAATCACACCGATTTCGTAAGACGAACAGAGATGGACAAGCCTGATAAGATGTTCCTGATTTATTATGTTCTGCATTTCCTGGCCAGTTTCTCCAATTCTATAAACAATTTTATCTCTTGGTTCGCGATGGCACTAACGGATATACTATGCATTCATGATCTTGAGAAGGCGGCACAAGGCATGCTAAGCCAGCCAATCCTCGGTGCGTATGCCGTCTTTGCTGTTCAGATTTGTAGCTGATGAACAGCAGACTATTTCAATGACGGGTCTGGAGACGGCGTTGCTCTCATGGAGAATATTTCCGCCTTCGAAAAGTACAAAATTCGGCCTCGAATCCTCCGAAATGTGTCCAATATAGAGACTAAGAAACGGGCATTGGGGTCTACAATGTCCTTCCCACTTGCCATTGCCCCCACTGCAATGCAGTGTATGGCCCACGAAGAAGGCGAAAAGGCGACCGCCAGAGCTGCAGCTAGAGCCAATGTCTTCATGGGAGTCTCCACATTCGCAACAACAACCCTTGAAGATATCAAGCAGTCTGGGGACTGTCTTTGTGACAACGTGTATATGCTACAGCTCTATATCTTCAAAGATAGACACACTACGGAAATATTGGTCAAACGTGCAGAGTCTGCCGGCTACAAAGCCATCCTTCTTACATGCGACACCCCTAGGCTTGGGAACCGACACAGCATGATACGGAACAACTTCCGCTTACCCTCGCATTTACAATTACCTAACTTTGACCAATATATTGGTAAAGAAAAGCTCGGTGATGTAAAGTACCCGAATACCACTGGTATGTTATTTCCGAAGCCAACATCTACTCCAGCTAATTTGTACTAAGATGACAACATTACCTGGGATGAAACGCTGTTGTGGCTGCGATCCCTGACAAAAATGGAAATCTGGCTCAAGGGAATTTCCACCGCCGAGGATGTTGAGCTTGCGGTCCAGTCTTCTGCAAATATAACTGGTGTCATTGTTTCGAACCATGGCGGAAGACAACTGGACTCTGCTTTATCAACGCTAGATTCTCTATCAGAGTGCGTGAAAGCAGCCAAGTCGAAAGATAAAAGCTTTCAGGTGTGGTTTGACGGAGGTATTCGAAAAGGATGCGACATCTTCAAAGCGTTGGCATTAGGTGCCGATGGTGTAATGATTGGGAGGGCAGTACTCTGGGGATTGACGGTGGGAGGGGAAGAAGGGGTCTTCAAAGCTCTGAGCATCCTTAGGGCAGAGTTTGAACTTACTATGGCTCTCTCGGGTTGTCGGACTTTATCAGACATCAAGTCTTCAAATTTGGCGAGGAAAGCCGAGGGTGGGTTTTTCACAAGACTGTAATTCCAAAGAGAAGTATTTAGTCGAATTTCAACTTTCCTCCTAGCTCCACTCTCCTATTTCTAAAAATTTGATGCTATGAAAAATGAAGGACGCAAATAGAGAGATGTAATTTAGAGATGGAAGCTATGGAACTAGATCTATCATGGAGGCTGAGGCAAGGGATGTGGTGAAGAGGGGCAGAATCCCATTCACTGCGAACAGGTGCATTCGAATTAATTCTCATTGTTTGGCCTCGGCCCCAAGATGCTCAACGAAATATAGTCAAGAGCACGGATTATCCGATGAACATTGCATTAGATCTGACCTTCGCCGGAGAAAAGGTTGCCGTAGCTGGCAAAAAGGCTGCCTTTAGAGGGACACTGAATAATCTAGAGAACTTTATACTAAATATACTCTCTTCAAGTTCTGGGGATCTATAATAAGATCTTCGCCTATGATTAGAACAGTATTTCGATTTATACAGTCGCATCAAACCCGTAATTAAATTCAAAGCGTCGTATCCAACTGTGTTCATTATGTCATGCGTTCCACCCAATTTTGATTGTGCAGAAAACGCACAAGCAACATATGACGCTATCACGTTCCCTCCTTCTTTTCCACAAGAGCCTATTCTTGTACCAATGCGACAGTTGGCGTAAACTAACCATGGCCTGAAAACCAAATTTTACACCCCATTCTCCCTGTCACTTGGCATAGAGCAGATTTCCTCTCAATATGCTAATATGTATTGCCTAGAATCTTGAAGCAGTTGAGAGACAGGCTGAATTTTCATTTTATTTTCGAGAATACAGGGGCCCATATTTACAGTATGACGCCTAACTGGATTTTCAAAAAACTTTCTTTTCGTCTAGATAGCGCGGGGAATTTTTATGCTAGTGCGGCTTTGTCGGCCTCAACATAACAAAAAGCATTCAGTAATTACTTAGCAGAAAATCAACACTGACCTTTTTTCGCTCATCACGTTTCATTCATTTTCCATGTCTCAGCACTATGCATTTGGAGACCTTCTAAGAAGATAGTCTTCTGCTGCCCCAGACAGAAGGATGGAGAGTCTTAAAGATTCAAGATCGTCAATTCCTTCATTCTGCTTTCAAGGGATTTTGAGTAAAAACAATAGAAGAGTTAACGCAGGAAATACATACGGCCAATAAGTTTTCCGCGTCTGCTAGTGTGAGTCGAATTATTTCACTTCCTGACTCATAGTCCCCATGGAGATTGATGATCCAGTGGTCTACAGCATTCAAATCCCAGTAGCCATCAGCCGATCTCAGTTGGGGATGCCGTTGAGCCACATAGACCAGTTTGTTTTGGATGGAAATCACAGAGCGGTCGAAGCCACGACGCAAAAGCAGGCGGCGGACCGTCTGAGGTAAGATTCGCCGAGACAGAAGATACATAGCAATGGTAAGCTCCTTATGTGACCACTCCATGGCCATGAATGAATGGCCGTCTCAATAAGGACGGACAGATTGATACAAGAAAGATCTGTACGAGGATAAGCAAGTTGACTGAATTACGGCGGCTTACAAAATTACACTGCTCGATTGGACCCGAGATGGCGCAAAGAAAGTTTCTGGTGATCACGTTTATCTTCAAAGGCAGCTTGCTTTTCGACATGTATTTGACTCATTATAGGTCAGCGTGACTTTAAATAGGGACACCACGAATGACAATTCTTTCAGGAGAAACCATGTGCGATTTGAGCCTACCCATTTGTATGTAGAGACGCAAGGCCAAGTCGCTAACCTCGGTGAGCCAATCTGTCCTGCAAGTAGATGACGGCAACATTAGATTCAATCCGCAGAACGGGCATGTGCCCGCCAAGAAACTTTAGGAGAGAGAAGCCACAGTGTACTAGTGATCTAGGCGTTCCGGTGTGCCCATTCAGTCAGTTCTAAATAGCTTTCAGAACCATTAGACACCCGGGGCTTTCTCGGGGCAACCCAAACTCAACTTGACTCATGTGAGATTGAGAACGGAGAAACCTTGCGAATCTTACACTAATGGCAGACTGACTATGTAGGCCTTAGCCGTGGTGTCGTCATTGGGCAAAGGTATGGGGTCTGTTCACAACGTTTAAAGAGGGTCTTGAGTAGGGTCCCCCTTTGAATCCCAACCAGATACGGATACGCTTCGTGATGGCGGCAAGAGGGGGAGTGGGGAAGAACTCAATCTGGTGGCAAATCAGGGTCCAAGTATCCACCCTACCCGATTGCAAAGTTTCGCGCACGCAATTTAATAGATGCAAATATGAATAGAGTGGATCTTCAGTAGATCTTGTAGTGCACCACTGTAAGTCACTGTTCCGTCGACTGATCGAATACGATTTTGAGCCAATAAAATGGGACATATAAGCCGCAATGGATTCCGGCTCTCTCATTGGTGACAAGTGATTGTCCTCTACAAATATTCTCTGATTTGCTTATATTTAAACGATCCAAGCTGAGTATAAGCTAACTTTTTTCATTTTCATTTTATTTTCATTTTATTTTATTCTTGTTGCTTAATTTTTATTATTTCTCAAGATCTTTACAGTGAAGAACGCAATAAGAGAGAAGGAGAGAGGAAACGGGGCGGAAGAGTGCTCGGCTCTTAATCAGCTTTTACGGCCCACGCAGTAGCCCACGATTTGGCCTCGTGGTACTTAAGCTTGTTTGTATGGTGTACAAGGCTCGTTCCGTTGATTCGATCTCCTTGTCTGGGAGACATTTGAACTAGAATCTTGTTGGAAAAGTCGCGGCATGCCGGTGCTGTTGAGAGTGGGCCCATGCAAAATCGGCCCGATATCGCCTCTATCTCGGAATGTCCTCGGGAACTCTTCGGTGCTACCGGAACCCAGTTACTGCTTACTAGATCTTCGAGGTGATTTTTCTCGTGAGTGGAAGAAAAAAGTCATTACCATGTAATGCTCTAATTATCTGATACCATATCGTTAAATACTTCTAATCATACAAATTTAGAAATCAAATCTATGTAGACCGGTAAGAAGGCCGTGGTATGTTCTCCAGTGACAGTGCTCTCCCGTCCCCTCTCTGGATATTAATCACATTAGTCACATTGATACAGTACCATGCGCCTTGGAGGAAACAATGGGCCCATTCGCATCCCGAGTCACGGAGACCACGGAAGGCATCATCTCGTAATCATCATGGTCGCGCTTGGACAAGTGTAAGAACCGCTTGCTGTCTCGAACATTTGAGCCTAATCCTCTCGCTGGCTTTGACTGACTGCGTGGATTGGCTGTAGACCACGATAGTGTGCCGCTGAAGGTGCGGTCTGTTAGGTGCGAGAAACTTTCCCGAAGAGGGGTTTGAGTGCTGGTACCGAGAGGGCAATCAGTGTGCCTGCGATCTCGGCACTCTCGATACACAGCATTGGATTGTAGGCCAAGCTGCCATCGGCGGCCCATTGGCCTTCCACCACGAGCCAGACGCGGACGGCAGAAATCATGATGACGCTTTAGAATGTTAGTTAGGCTTGCGAAATGAAGGAGACGAGTTTACAGTACACCAGGGAACATTACCATGGCGAGCTTGATCTTTTTTTCCCTGGACACATGGAGCTGCTTGATGAGGATGGAGGGGATGATGAGCATTATCACGTCACAGGCCAGAGAGACGCCCGAGTTGACGGAGTAGACCAAGCCCCACGATAGACATTTGTAAGTAGTGGGTTCACTCTGCCAGCCATATGGCCACAGAACAGTAAAAGGTCTACAGTGAAAGATCAAAAGGAAAAGCTGCAGGAGATAGGCGATGAAGAGGAATAGTGTGGCAACTAGGATGGCGATGTGTAGCTTGCCGGTGCGTGCCGTGAGCCGGTAGTAAAAAGCGAGACCAGATAGTCGGCAAAGGAAAAGGGCTGTTGTGTAGAGAACGTGTGCGACAAAGTCGAGGACTTCTGTCTCGCGGACGCTCTATAGGGACAGGACGTATTGGATGTATTCGATATGGCGACCGCTTCCAAGATCGATGAGAACGATGGAGAGAACTACGAATGTGATGTAAATCAGCTATAGTTTAGCGAATGGTCAGCTCTCTTCTACTTGTACATATGTCTTTGTAGCACATTTCTTTTGCTCAGGCAAACAACGGGCCAGGTTGGAACGATCAGGACACACCATTGTCACGATGGCCAATGCATCATCAAAGCCGATATTTTTGACGATAAAGAACCGCGCATAAAGGCGAAGGATCATCAACACGCCTGTCAGAAAATCATCAACACGCCTGTCAGAAAATCATAAATAGAATGTTTGAAATACTCAAGAACAAGAAAAGATAGCGACTCTGTGTATATAAAACAACGACACAGACACGACAATAATCTTCCAGGGAAAGCTATTATCGTGAGCGGCTTTCTATAATAGCTCAAGCCCAGTATTCAAGCAGTCACGGGGAATTGAGCACAAACTCAATCACCCAGGCCTGGAACGTCGAAGGTGTGGAGTCAAAATTAACTTTCCGTTTGAAAACTCAGTTTCCAATAGGTTCATTCTAGTCTATGGGATGCTAAGGCGGGAGAGCTTCATGGATCGGAGACCAAAAAGATTCTTCCGGCAGATCTGACCAGGTGGATGTGATCTCACCGTTTTACAGAGTGTAGAATGGAACCTACGAGTCCACAGAAGTTTCTTGGTGCATTTAGAAGATTCAAAATTGACACATTTCGTATAGAGCGCCCAATAACGTATTTCCCACCAAACCCGCCATCCCGGCAAACCCGCCACCCCACCAATCTTCGCGTCTCTATCTCTCCCCCACCATATTGAATTACCTACCATGCCACCATTTTAAAGGAAAAGAAAATCTCTATCCAACGAGAGGGTAGAATCGAAATTGCAATTGAAAGCTTTTCAGAACAAGAATATCTTTTCTTTTGCTGCTGCTGCGCGCGTCTACGAGGTAACGCGATCCACACTACGCGACCGTATCGACTGCTTCACTATAAAGATCCGGAAGATATTAGATTGCCTTAGAAAGGTTCGAGCTAAACTTTACTGTGAACTCAAATAATACTATGTGGCATTCAATTTTCCAGTCTGTGTGGTGGGAAGAGAGTCGGAATGACGATAATGATAATATTCAGCTATAGAGAACTATCTAGAAAAGACACGCCGCGAGGGAAGTGGATCACATGACCCCCACTACGAACGCAGTCAATAGATTTAAAAGCTTCCAATACTTCAAGCATAGTTCTGGCTTGATTTGGTCACTTTGCCAGATTGCAAAGCAACATTCTTCACAATAACCGTGGTCCCCGTGTGGCTTGTCACACGTACCCAAGCAGTATCCGAGCTCAATGTCCCATCCAGCTCGAAAAAGTTGTACTTGCTCCGGCTTGTAGACTTCCAGGTATGGCCTTCGTCCGTGCTAACTTCCATTTTTGTGGTTCGACGTCGAGCATTTTCGACGGTCGCCGAAAACCAATATTTTGACGCTCCCCCGTGCATCTTGATCCAGAGGGGCGTCGTTTTGCTGATGGGACAAGTGACAAAGTCCCATTCGATCCCTTCAACGCCTCCCGTGCTTAGACCATTGGTAAGCTTTGACCAAGTCTCCGGAGTCATGTCAAGGTGATTAGCACCACCTCCGGTTAGGTTAGTGACCTAGGCGCGATGTATGAGCGATCACTTGTTTTTAATAACCATGCACCATGTTTTAAGTAGACTTACCATCACAGTGATTGTCTTGCCCTTGTAGGTCACTGAAATGCAACCTCCGCATTGAGCACCGTCATTCCAGATTTTTTCGGAGACACAAGTTGAGCCATCCACGCCACTGGGGAGGCTGTAATCGACGAAGGAACATGCACCGCCCTTCCAACAGTCTTCTTCCGTGCAACCATCGCCATATCTTGTACCAAGCCCAGTTCTAAGAGAGCGCTTTGACACAAAAGCGGGACTGGGTGATATTTCCTGGTCGGGGATCGAGACAGCCAGTACCGTGCTAATCGATAGCATCATCAAGAATTGCAAAACATTGCCGAACATTGTGGGGTTCTCGGAATTGAGCATCAAAGGCAAAAGATAATGCTTAAGTTTACTGAATACACAAAACCTTGATTGGGATTGTGAAATAAGAAATTTGGGTGAGTGTGTTCTGTAAAAATGTAAAGTGACATTAGGAAAAGCTGTAAGCCGTTTTTATATGTATAACACATCATTTGACACTTCCTGAGGATTTTTTTCGACAACAATACTCCAGTACTATCAGTGAAACGTTTGGGAGTCTCTACCAATCAAAGTCAAGTGGTAAATTAAGGATTGTTTTGAAGTTTATTGACTTCAAACCTTGAAACCGTCTTTGCAATTCGAGATATAGTTCCATGCTGCATAAGGCATTAGGACAAGGGTGGATTTAAGATAGAGCCCGCTACTATCTCTCAAATAGCCAAATGTAACTCTATGATATAAAAAGTATGTTTCACCTTCCGTCAAATCTCCGGCAAGATTTTGGTGAGCCCCAATGGGTAGTTGTTGGGAAATCCCGCCACGGCAAAAAGCCCTCATATATGTGCCGTGGATCATCTTAGACCTATCCTCAATAGGTTCAATTTGAAACACGGCCTGCCCAGCCACCGAAATAGCGGAACCTAAATCTGATTAAGTCCTAGTTACTCTCAGGAACTTTTCGATTATGAAATCATAGTTGGCTTCGGTAATTCTCAGGCTGAAATTCGACAATCCGAAATAAAGGTTCGGGATCTATGAAGCGTGATAAAGAGGACCGAGTGGGTCAAAATGAAACAATCAGCCGACACCGAAAAGCTTGAATGGCATATCGTATCGTGTCGGTTCGCAAGGGGTCAAGGCAAGAGTTACCTTTTACACCGGAGACCAATTTCGGTATCTTTCCTTACAGAGCCATAGAATTCTGAGAAACTTCAAGAGACTGCCTGTACTTGGTGATGAAGCACGATGATATGATGCCTAGGCGGAAAAATGCTGACTTGGGAAATCGATGATGTAATGTTACTTACGTACGAAAAGCCAACCACATCCAAGCCCAACTAGTCAATGGCCACGACGCGTTGACCAGGTCACTTTACCCTCTGCCGTAGTTTTCTGCCCATCTGTGGTCATCGTCTCTATAGCCGTCTCCACAACCGTCAGCCGACTGCGAATCTCCAGATCACTGCGAAAAAATTCATTCTAATTGATTTCGTTGCTCAGTGAATTCAGCATAGATTTGAAACAATATCAGCGGTGTCGTGCTTTCCGGAGGGGGTAGAACTAACTTCATTCGGGTTTCGAGTCTGATAATCGTAAGCAAGTAGGCCACAAAAAATTCATCCCGGAGCAGATTCAGACACTCTGCGATGCATTGGAAGGCGATTATGTTTCAGTGTCCGGGGAGATCATCATAATATGAGACTTTCGGCTTATTTCGGAATATGTTCGCCATATTCCAGTCTTGTGGAGCATCTTGCTCGAAGCTAGCCACCGAGTTGCTGGCCCGCTGGTGACTGGAGAAACCATTCTCGCCTTGAGAAGACTCGCACTTTGTGGTACCACCTTCTGTCAATCTGGACGGACTTCGGGGGCTTCAATTCTTGAAGTATGACAAAGATAAAGTGCGCTACAATCGACTTCGAAAGCTTTCGCGTCGCGCGGGGCGGGAAACTTTTGGATGGCACCCATACTTGTGCACGAGAAGAGCTGAATTAGCGAGATTTAACATCTCTATCGCATCTCATAGGAAATGGCGCATAATCTTTCTAGATATTGGGTACGTACTGTACGACCGAAGCTGAGCTATGCGCTTGGTCGTAGCGAAAAGGCCCATAATGTTCCGTCAAATGAATTTAGGCCGATCATCTACGAGAGACATTCCAATTCTGTTATTTTACTATTATATAATTTATTTTGTCCACTGAAACTCACTGGTGAGCCTAGGTACAATCTCTACGAAGGGAGAGGGCTTCGTCCAAAGTCTGTTAATACTACATTATGCATCGCATGTTGAGGCCTGGTCGGCAACTCATTTCTGTGTTTATTGAACGTCGTTGAATCTCAACAACCAGCTTTTCAGAAGCTGGTCATCAAAGTGAGGGTTCGTTGATCCTCGAAGCCAGGGATTGATTGTAGTGGTGGGAGGAATATGGAGACAAACCTTCAGCATTCAGGCGCACCGAAATAGCTCACCGGATTGATCCATGGATTATGATTGGGCTTTAGGGAATGGTTTGCGAGGCAGCTGGTATATTTCGCTTTTTATTAAGACCTACAGAGAGTTCAAGCTTCAATTTACACCCGTTCAAAGGACATTCACTTTCTTGCTAACATCCTAACCGGCCTTCTTATCGTCACAACTTCAATCAAGCACCATATCCCCGCGTAGTGCCATGAGCTGGTCAGACTGGAAGAGAGAAATATTCTCCATTAGTTAGATAAGAATCGGGATTTACCGTGGAAAGCCCTCCCGGAGGCATACCATGAACAATTCGAAGTGGACAGAAGCGTTGAATCTTTACGAGGGAAGAAGTTCCATATTCCGCGGAAGCAAAGCCGAGCTTACTCAGTGACTCGGCGACACCTCCCGCCACGAGCCGAGCCGTGTTCGTGGTTTGGTCTGAGAATATACCCATTGATAACATTGGCTTTCCATAATAAAGACTCTCTTTAGCGCTAGATCCTCCACCATGAGTGAAGTAGAGTTTGAAGGACTCGCTGTCGATAATAACACATTGAGGCGCGAAAAACAGGAAGACGCAATTCGGATGTTTGTTGTCAAGTAGATCCTACAGGAAAGTCTCTTTCGATTCGCCGGTGTGAAATGGGAAGGATGCGCTAGCCATTTTCACCTGTCAGTGAAGGAGAGAGATTAATTCTCATTAATGGTAAGTTCTTACCTGCAGTCAAGGTCTGCTCTACACGTCTTGCCCATAGCCCATAGCCCAAATCACATCATCGATTAATCCATCCTCTTGTAAATGATTTGCGGCATTCACTACCTTAGCAGTACCCGTGTGTGGCAGGATAATATGAGTACCAAGGGCGATATAAAGGACTGATTTATGCCTGGCCAAGAATGCCCGGCACTCCTGGTCTGGTGGCGGGCAAGTCGGACTCAAGAGAGGACCTACAGGACCAGCGGTTGGAGGCAGATCGTGTGGGATTTCTAGCCCAAAGAAGGCGTTGACAAAGATTAGATAGTCTGGGTTGCTGGGCTTGTGGGGCGGTTGGAGGACGCCATTATCGTTTCGCATCTTCTTGCTCCATTTTCCTGATGCGCGTATGATACTTGAAAGATCTGACAAGAAAAGGATCTCGTTCACCATTTGTAGCCACATCGGAGTATCCTCGGACGTCATAGTCCCTGGAAGTTGGAAGCCTGGCTGGCCTTCCATTGGCTCTTGGTGGCCCATCTGTAAGTAGCGGCCCTTCAAACAGTTGGTGGCTGCATGGGTCGTAACAAGATACAGCTATGGGAAACGACCATAATATGAGTAAAAATTGTTAATTAAAGACTATCGTTTGAGCCGGTTTTCTACTACTAGAAGCCAGTCAGCAATATGCTAATACGTCCGGTTCTATTAGCGATGTATAATATCTTCCTCGAACCTAGGCTAGCCGTCAAACGGGTAGAAGGGGCCGCATCTAAATGTTTGGGACCAGTCTGTTTCTGGGCACAGCAGTGCCGGGTCCGCCCAGTCGGAGCAAAGCTCCGTCTCAAAGTCAAGTTTGAAAGGGTACTCGTGCGTGAATATGTTGGTGCTAAAATCGACGGTGTTGAAGTGCGTATCCGGAAGCGTAGCTGATGAGTCGAATGGCAGCACAGGACTAAGATGAGGGCTGGTGCCGCTATTTTCGCTACCTTTCAGGTTCTCCGTCGAGATTCTCTTCTTGTTGATGCGCATTCTCCCAAAATAGGGGATGGCTACGGCGTAATCATCGTCGGCAATGTAGGCCCCGTGCCGTGCCGCGTTAACTAGATCGAGGATGTGGGCTGCCTGCGCGGCGACGGTACAGTCCATGATGGCAACGGTATGCCTCAGACAGAAAGACACGTCTCGGACGAGAGCCCAGTCCTGTTCTTTGACGAGTGGTGTAGCTCTCGTAGGGGATATCAAGTGCCCTATGATGACGACCATGGCTGCGCTGAAAGCTTGAAAGTCCATTAGCTCGCATTGGTCTACGCTGCCACCGGCCCATGTCCTAAAGTCGGTGTATGCCCTCGCCGCTCCACGGGCGCCCTCCATGGCGCGGTCCCAGCTGTGAAAGAACTTGGATTCGTCCACTGACTTGAGCATGTATGGCATGTGCACGAGCTTAAGGGTCGTGAAGAAGATGATCTTGCTGGCTTGCTGGTTCCAGCAGTCGGAGAGCGACATATCCGGTGCCAGATGGAACCAGTGCTCGTCTGGGAACAGGCGGTATGCTTCTTCAATATCCTGGTCGATCTCGACAGTCGTCGCATAGTTAACTACAGCGTAGTCCGCCTGGTCGCGGTCGATGGCCTTCCCGCAGATGAGTGCCACCGACCACATTATGCGGCTCATCAACGAGATGGAATGTGAGTTGGACAACGTTCCCGGGTGGTTTGCTGAAACGGACGTCGGTAGCCCTAGCATCAGGGCCATGAGCCGCTCGGCATGCCATGCCGTGGACCACGCATACGCGGCGCGCATATCCAGCGCGTCCACCTCGCGAGAGAGGCCGCAGCTCACGGCCGTGGTGATGGCTTGTCGACACCAGTACCACGCGTTTTGCGGCCGCCCCATATTGATGTACAGCTTGTACAGCATGTTCATGCTTTCGATGCCATCGATGGTTCCACCGCACTCCCCGTCCAGCTCCAGCAGCGACTTTGCTATTCTCATGTATGAGTTGACCAGGTCTTGTTGGGGATAGGAAATGCTCAGAATGGACAAGACGCTTCTAGACGTCTGTTGCACGCAAAGCGCCAACCACAGAGCCGATCTTGCTATTAGCCCTGGCTCCATGGAGCTGGTGGCTACTGTGAACATTAGCTGTCGCGCCAGCTGCCTCTTTCCGGGTCCCAGGACGTCAGATGCCCGGGGCTCTCCATAGTAGTACGGCGGCCATATCGGCCAGTACTTCTCTGTGGCTTCTAGAATATGGTCAAGGTCTTGTGTCGACGGGAGCAGGGACACGAAACGATCTCGGTGTTGAAGCACGCCAAATGCAGCTGAGATGCACAATGGCGGTGGTGTCGTAGACGCGGGCCTGTTCTCTCTGTCTAGTAGTGAGGCGCACTTGAATAGAATCATTAATGGCGAGTTTTCGATGGCCGGTTCCTTTGAAGACAGCTCGACTCCGCCGCGCTTTGCGGCCGACAGTGGCCTCCCGCCTACGGTAGATGGTGTCGTCGCCTGTGAGTGTGCGAGTGTCTCGGTGGGGGCCAGGCCGCCACAAGCATCTCGCTCAAGCACGACAGACGCATCGTCTCTAGCAAAATCGGAGCGGGCCGATGTCGTCTCATTCGGGGAAAGCTTACGGACAATGGCCTCGAGGTCCTGTAAGCGCTGCTTCAGAGCGTCAACCTCGTCGCTGGGCACTTCACCGCCTCCAGCCTGCTGAGCGATGCAGTCGGCCTCATGGGCCAGACATGCCTCGCAGGCGTTTTCGTCTGTCCGGAAGATGCAGCGGACTTTTCTTCGGCGGCACTCCATGCAGCTTTTAGTGCCGAGCCGCATGCGCTTTGAGGGCGTCATAGTGTTATACTTAGGTAATGGTCACGAAGCATAGCCGCCTGTGTGTGTCGTAGCCCGGATACTCTACATGCGCCCGTGGGTTGGTAATCGCTCTTCGGGTGATTCGGCCGAATTCGGACGAATGCGGGGGTGCACCGCCATACAAGTCCCAAATTCAACGGCGACATTACAAATTGACACGGTAGTGGTGCTTCCTGCCGCTCTGCTTGGATAAAATATTCCTTCAAAACAGCTATTTCTCAGGGGCGATAGAATAGAAGTGTATGACGACCGGAGGGATCATCCCTGCGGGGCCTTGACTACGCCATTGCAGGTCTTAAGCATCCGACCTGAACACTAAAGGAGCCCCACAAGAGATTCTTCAAGAATCCTTTACTTGCCAGCCTCGTTGTCGTACTTCAACAGAATGCCCAAAAGGCCATTCCCTCCAAATTTCCAGTGTCATATTCTCAACAGCTGGAGCTCGGTCTGTCGATTTGTGACTTGCGGCATCTATGTAGGGAAATGATATTTGGACGATCCAAAGCTCGTCCAAAGGCTGCGGATGACGAAATGAAAGCTGTTAATTGAAACCTGAGCAGTTCTGTCTCAATATTTTCTTCACCCAGCGACATGAATGGATAATTTTAAGCCAATACTAGAAAAAATTACCTCTGCTTCACGGTATAGCACAGCTACCTTGATCTACAGAGTATTTATCCACTCTAGTGCTGTCTCGAGTTCAAGTCCTTCGGTAAAATCCGGATCAACAAAAGCCTTTCGCACCATACCCTTTCCATCCACCAACAACGACACGGGCATGGGCAACTCGAAAGAATCATCGCCATTGCTCTCAACGAGATCGTGTCCTAAAGTCTTAAAGACCGGGCTCAAGATCTCAGGCATCTTCCACACAATACCTAGCTTGCGTGCGTACTTATTGCCTGTAACAGAGAGCACAATGAGCTTCAGGCCTCGCTTCTCCGTCGTGGACATGTCTCGGTGGGTAGCTCGGTTGTAATGTCGTAGCTCGGTTGTAATGTCCACGAGGGTGACGACCTTAGCTTTGAGTTCAGCTAGATGCTTCTGGAGAGATGCGAGATACAGGTTACAGAAGGGGCACCACTCGCCACTGTAGAAGGCGATGAGGATGGGCCCAGTGGCGAGGAGACTTGCTGGAGATAGTCTTGAGAAGGGCGTCCGTCAAGATGAATTCTGGGAGGGCAGCGCCAACTTGAATGGCGGTTCCTGGACCATGATTGCATCAAAGTTTAATCCTATACGAATAGTTACATAGATCAGAAGGGAGAGGTGATAGGGACTTGGATCAGAAAAGGCCTTGACGCTTGAGATTGAATCCTTGATGGGATCAACAATAGACTTTAGCGCATTTGCGTAGAAATTCTCGCACACGCCACCTAGTTAGGTACTGTGACTCATTTTGGCTGAGATTGAGGGTAAATTCGAGTAATATGCGAATTGTCAGGACTGGAAGCTTAGATTCGCTAATGGGTGAGTTCGAATGCGAGTACCCTACTTTTTATTTTCATATGACTAGTGGATTGTTATACATTTCGTATGATTTCGTGCGAGTGCGTCCGACTGTATCTGAATCATTGATTTATTTTTATAATTGTCAACCGCATTGGGGTGCGCCAAGGACTTCGATGACCGATTCGTCCGAATTCATCCGAGTTCGGTCTAACTCGTCCGAGGGCTCGGGGCCTTGTCGTTACTATATCTAGGTATTAAGTCCTTGACAGTTTGAATATCTCCAGTAAACAAATATCTAAAGAGAACACAACGCTTGCCTACAATTAATTACTCCTCCTACCCAAACATCCGATAATGCTAAACAACATGTCAGACCCTCTTTCACGGTATGAGGTGCATATCAAGGAAAATAACTTCGTCTTCGTCGTCTGTACGTCTTGGTGGTCCTCTCAAATATGGACTCAGATTAACGATGTTTTTCAGTTTACCGTGGCCACTGGTGTCCTTTCTGTATCTCCTATTTGAAAACCCTGCAATCAATTCTTCCTCACATCAATGCCGCCGGGGGCAAAGCCATCGCTGTTACGGCTGAGCCCGAGCAGCATCTTCCGGACACGATCAACGCTTCGGGCTACACTGGTGAGGTAATCGTCGACCCGATGAACAAGATCGCAGCGGAGATGAAACAACGTGTAAATCTCAATGTTGCCATCTCGCCGAAGTCAGGATACGAACATGGCATGGCACAGCCGGCCATTCTAGTAATGAAAAATGATGGGACAGTGCTATTCGATTGGGCTATTGTGCCTGGGATGATGAACCTTGGGGGGGCTAAGGACCGCCCGGATCTGAAACAGGTCTGGGAGAATGTGCTGGCACGGTTGAATGGACAGCCGTTTGTGCACAAAAGATACATCATGCAGTCATTCACGAAGGTCATGACGCAGAAGCTTTTCGGTTGAGCGAAGAAAGGCTACTGTAGAGGCTAGCAGCAAGGGGACCGATATCCCTCAGCGTGGTGCGGTTCTAGTTCCAACACCTGGAACCGCGCACCGCACCTCAAATTTCGCGGCTCTAAAACTTTAGAACCAGAAATATATTGATTCTGCTAAAAATCTCCTTTTAAGACTAAATAAATTAACAAGTTATTTGAAAATTTTACCAATTTTGGCCAGTGAATATTGTTTCAAAGATTGAATTCTCCGCCGCTATTTGCTACGGAACAATACAACATGAGGCTGCCTCATATAGAACTAGCGCTCACCACGCGCGTGACCCTCCGGACCCTCCACCGATACCGCCCCACGGAGAGTGGAGGGTCTGATATAGAGGTAAAAACACCGGCGAAGGTTTGCTGGTTACGGTCTTTCTTCTTTTCATCGGGCAATTTTTTACATACTGTCTTGGTAGCTCTGTTACAATAAATACTTTGGTATTGAGAAATGTATAATAGAATCTAGTAGTTGAATCAGTGAAACACACGAGATGAATATGAAGAGTATGATCGACAACAGTGACTTCTTGGAGATGACATGTTTAAACTCCGAGATGGAGACACAACTAGGAGACCTTATATTTACTCATTACCCTATCTAACAGCTGTGCTGGCATGAGGATCATGAGTCCGGCAGCCTGAGTGACCATTTACACACCGGGCCCCCATAGGATGCTGGCACTAAGCAGAATATAGCTGCTGTTTTGTCGTGGAGGGTGCGATCGACCAGCCCGCACAAAGGCTTAGGTTGATGCATTCTGTGGTGTCTCAACATTGACCAGATTCGCAAAATTTGTTGGCCTGTTTGGAGCCTCTTTTTTTCTTCTGTTTGATGTGTTTATGGAGGGCCATCACTAGGGTCGAGTGATGGTCCAAGATGCCCCTTGAGTTCAATCTACATGGGCTTGAGGACTTAGTTTTTAGGACGAATATAATCGTTGTTAGCCCACTGGTACAATTCAGTCCCAAGTCTCATTCCTTCACCTTCGGATTGGCTTAGTCGCCAGGTCCGTTCAGGCCAGCTTCGAGATTATGGTCGAAACCTGACCCGCGGACCCGGTGAGATGTAGTTTCCCCTTGGAGAGTGCAAAGAACAATTTCTGATGCTGCATCTTTGCTTCTGACTTTGTACTAACCTCGTAATTTCTTCTCAGCCAGCTATTAATGCGATCTTTTTGATGCCAGATGAGGTCTCAGCGAATACAAACGACTATATTGTTTCTGTGATACCCGGCCATGATGATGTAACTTGAGAAAAAACAGCTGACCAGGAAAATATCTGCGCTTATATGATTCAACCAATAGAATGACTGATTCTGACATGCTCACTCTGCAAGATGACCCGATTACATGAGTTGTCGTAGCAGTTCATGATGTTCCAGGTTAATTGAGAACACATCTTGCAGGTCATATCGAGGAAAACCAACTATGGGATGAAACGGATCTCGGGACAATTGTTACCGCGTGCCATGATTATGATGTTCGTCGAACAAGTAAAACTTTCTCGAGTCGGAAAAGCCATATACTTCACTAGCAGACCATCTACCCGTATCGGACCCCCCATCCACGCCCTGCCTATTACCATTATCGGAGCTCTGTGTACCTGCCATGAGAATGGGATTGTCTCTCCTCGGCCTTAACGCCCTAATATGCGATGCCATTGGCCGTGTACAGCACGCGTCTTGCACACCCTCACCGCCTTTGCCGCGCGACGCGATCGGTCTGCCCACCAGTGTTGAGTGAGCACGTCACGCTCGAGATCCGGCATCCCTCATTCGCTTTTCAGCCGATAACAGCATGCTTGTGGGTTGTGAACCGTCGGAGACGAGTTTTCCCCCTCACGATGATTTGCCGCCAATCCCGACCTGGGCGTCCTCGGAAACATCACTCGATCTTTCAATCGATTAACCGTGATGCGCAGGCAGTCAGCGTCGACACCATATGACATCTTTGCATCATGACAAGCGGCTCACCCCTCGCAAGCGTCCAGCTTCTTCCCCGCGAAACGAACCCTATCTGCTGAGCGACCTATACCTAGTGAACTCAGCCGGGCAGTCCTCTCTGCGGGAGTCTTTCTTCGCTTCCCCGCCATGTTGATTTCACCTATCGTCCATCACCCGTGCGGTCTTCGCAATGGCAATGGATATCCACGGCATCGGATCCCTGTCCCTGCGCTTTGTCAAAAGATCCGCGATCGAAGCAAGCCGAGCGTCGAGTCTCGCTGAAGTCCCAGTGCAGATGTCAAACCCATGAACCGACTTCGATGGATATACCAAGTTCAATGCGCCCCATGATACTCGTCAAACCTAAACGACACGTGCCTCCGAGGCATGCGACGGCTGTCGCTCCAAGAGATACAAGCGCGACAGGTCCAATAGGCCCCAGTGTGGACGCAAAACCAGGCCAGCATCCGACGGGAGGACATGCAGTCCAATTAGCGTATTCGATTTATGCATCTCTGAGCCGACACAGGCGTGCAAAGCCGACTTCTGGGAGTGTGGCTCCCGGCAGGCTACGGTCAACCGCTCGAGGTTCCGAGGGGCTTCTGAAATTCCAAGAAATGAAGGCATATACGTGCCATGGTCAGATCTGTCATCCTTACGAATAATCTTGCAATACTGGCAAGACGCTGGGTGCCTTTCCCCCGTGCTGTCTCAATCAAAAATCGCTCCGTCTTCAAACATATCGAAGGGATCCCGGTCGTGCTGGAGCAGCCCGAAGAGGAGAGGGGCGCAATTCCAAGCTTTTGATGATTTCGGTACTCATTGGTGGCATCTTCGCCTTCCCGATGCACTGAAGATTGCTGGGAGCGTCGTCGCCGTATGTCCATCACGTGACACGGGTTCCGATTTGGATTCTACTGAAGAAGAGTCGAATTCAAAATTCAAAAAATCAAGACGCAGTTTTTTGCAGGAGTGAAAAATGCAGGATTTTCTGCATTGCGTGATATCGCTAATACATGAAAGGACGCTGTGGGTGGGCGTGGACAGCTATGAGTAAGAAGCGATGATGGACTGAGAGACGAAAGATCGGGATCTCCTAGAGGAACGCGAACTCAAGATAGATCCGAAAAGAGTGCGACGTTCATTATGGCAGACGTCTTAACAGTCCGTGCATCAATGGTCGGCTCTGCTTCTCGAACTTTCGCACTTTGCGTGGCAGACCAGAAGCCTCCATCGGCCCTGCCGTCCGACAACCTCCGGGTCATTGGTCTTCCGTTTGTCTATATCAAATGTGCATTCATATGGAGAAGGCTGGCTTTTTTGGGCCCACCTAGAACAGGCGATGGAGCGAGACGACGCCAAAACGAAAGAAATGAAAATGTCTGATCCTCCAGCAGAGCAGTCTGGCACTAAAAAAGTACAGAGTTTTACATTTGTTAGCCCTTGGTCCTCGAGAATTTACAGCAGGCAGTCGCTCCTTCTCTTTGGGCAACTGCCTGCTCCCTCCTGTAAACTTGCTGCAGATAGTGTCTTTTCTCGCTTCCATCCTCGCTATCCCCATCTCGGCCACCACCAGTACGAGCGGCTGCAAACACACACACTAACCATGTCATCCGGAAATGTGAACTTGATCGAGGGCAAGAAAAGACCAGCTCTTGAGCAGGCCGGCGGGATTCAGAAAAAGCCAATGACTAATCCGAACACCAACCCACAAGAAATGGTAGAGTCCATTTCGCACCTCCCTCCCTTCGCATGAAAGATTTAACTAATTCACTTGTACTACAGCGTGACACCCAGATCGCCTACCACAGTTCAGTTGAGGGTAAGGAAAACCCTCTTGACGCCTGTGTGAACAAAATGGACAGCGAGGCGCCGTTGCTGCAATACGATCCCGAGCAGAGAATAGCCGCTAACGAATGCGGCTTCGGCCTTCTTGCGGAACTACGTGAAATGAACCACAAGATCAATAAACTCGAATCTCATTTCCAGAAACTCGAATCTCATCGCCAGAGCCATCTGGACATCCGTCAAAAGGCCATTTCCACATGGGTACGAGATGCGCTTAACAAAGACACAGAGCGCGGGAAGGAGGAAATCCGCCGACTGAACAAGGATATTATCCACGGCGGCGATGTGCGTTCCGATGCTATGGTAGTCACTGAGCGCTACAAGAAAAGCAGCACCGAATGGCAATATTTCCGTACTCTGTATGGCCTCACCCCGGACAATGTGAACGATCTCGGTATTGTCTACAAATTCCCTTGATGCTCCTTTCATCGCTAATATGTTCTAGACCAACAGAAATGTTATAGATCTCTGCAGGCCTTGGATAGAGCGGCTTCTATCTTGCTCAAGAACGCTTGGACAAGCCTCCCTACTGAGGCGATGGGTAAGGAACGCGAGGATCTTGTCGCTATGCTGCTGGAGGAGAGATATGAAGAGTCTGAGAAGATGAGCAGCACTTTTATTGGCGGGAACGAGTCGTCTGTGGCTGAAGAGTATTTCTAGTCCTTCCAAAAAGCTCGATATTGCTATCCAATGAATCACATTTTAAGAAACAACCATCTTTTGATCACTTGTAGTCTTTCCTTCTGTTACTAAGTCAAAGGGGCGATCTTATTCACGTCCCCTCCAATGTGTAAGCAGCGCCAACCTCTGTCGCTCATCCTTTCTCTTTAATGCTTTGATTTATTACTCAGTTCTGCTCAGTGAGCAAAAAGCGGCGAGGTCTGAGCACTAACACAGAAGGGGAACGCCAAGAAGTGGTAAAGGAAATCCAGTTCGTAGGGGGCTTGGCACCTATTTAATTATCGTAAAGTTCACCGAACGGGTTGGACATACTAAGTGGTGCTGGTACAGGGTTTCAAACGGGGGGAGTGGCCCCGAACGGTAGCGGCCTAGGCACACTAAGCAGGAAATATAGTAGAAAGTTCTAATAAATACGTCACTAGAATTCAGCCCAGAATATCTTTGATTAAACAGGGTAGAGAAAAACATTGCTGCTAGGATTGGGGGTCGCGAGTATTAGGAAGTGCACGGACATTAAGACGGGTGGAGATCAATAGCTAATAATATCTGGTAAACACAATTCTCCTTTCAGGCCCCCCAGGCCCGAGCCCCAGCCCCAGCCCCGAATAGGTCGTATAGACAAGCCTCGTCCTTAGTTCTTTGCTAAGCATTCGGGGTTTACACCAATCAAGAAGGAAGTCATCAAAGTTATCGCAGCTCCGTGCGTAGGGCTTTTCAGCCCCAGCAAGCTCCTTAGCATCCATATCGTCTATAAAAGGTAAGCACTCAACGCACTCAATCAATCATTCGTAATTACTCTTACCTGGTTCACTTGAAACTTGCAATGCCATCCTTCAAGAGTCTTCTGCTCATAGCCCTCTCCCTCGTGGCCACTACAACGGCAGACTCTTGCCCACAGGACTGGAACAGCTCGAAAGCTACGGACGGCCAATGCTGCTATGGCACTCCGTTGTCTGATGGCCCCACCAAATTTTGCTGTGTTGGGTCCAAGGGTTTATTCAAAGCCAGAAACGATTTACCAAGGAGTGTGACAAGCAGCAGTAGTTCCAGCCTGTGCTTCGCACAGATTCCCTTCACCGCGAGCGATTATTCGCAGCAGGTCTCTTCTGCGTCATCGCAGTATGTGGCAGGTGCTACCACAACTCCTGCTACCAACGAGGTGACTCCTACAAGCTCAGGTTCTGCAGCTGCCACCACCAATGCGGCCATGCCGATTGCCACAGCTCAAGATGTAGTGCTGTGCGGTGCCGCATTCATTGCCGGTCTTTTCGTGCTCTAATTAGGAAAGGGTTGACATGATGTTGTTGGATGGCTAGCTGCCATAGGATCCAGGGGGCTAGCTGGAGCATTTCAAGTTGTGGTGTGTTCTGTTGACATCATTGACAATAGGGCTCTAAGCCATCCCTGTAAAGTAATCACAATTGGCAGAAGCCATAGAAAAACAACACCATCTTGTGATACCAAGTTTTACTCTCTACCGCATAGGTACAGCCTTCTGTATTATGACTAGTGGGTATAAAACGAAAGAGCAAAATGCGACCGTCAAGGGAAAGGGTGAAAACAAGCGGGCAATCTTTGTCAAATCATCAGAATTACCAAGCGATCCTACGTGCTTCCATAGGACATAACGGTAATACAGGCAGTAGTAGTAGTAGTAGTAGATTTCATTAATCCGCGACCCCTCACAAAGTTGAACCCTGGATTCAGGTACAAGCGTGATTTGATCAATATGGAAAGATCCAGCTATTGTAGTTGCAGGAGCTAATCTTCCTGTTACCTAGCAGATATAGGTCTATATAAACCATGTGACCTAGGGTCCAACTCCCAAAGCGATATACAGGCTGTAGCAACGATACCTGTGACGCGCGCTACGTACACTGCAGCCCTAAAATGATAAAAATGAAGGACAAGGACGAGGTAGTCAGGAAAAGGGACGTTGCTTTGCTTCACGGACACTTCATAGTGCAAATGACCGTTGACCAATGAGAACATATAAAGTATGACCAATAGCCGTAACACCTTGGAAAACGGAAAAACTAAGAAGGTGATAATTAGCCATTGTATTTCAATTGTGCAAGTATATCGGTATATAATATTTTATGTCTTCTTCTTCAACGCCTTTTAGGAGGCGGTGTGCTAGCCCCTAGCGAGGGCTCGTTTTCGTCGGTAGTCTCTGGCTATAAATTTATGTGGTATCCTCATCCTCATTTTCCGATGCATTACGATCATTGCACTTCGCCATAGTTTAGGGTGGTACCGTATATTAATAGATGCGATGAAAATTATAGTAAAAAGTGGCCTACGGTGCTTCCGTAGATATTTCTACACTAATAATTTGTCCTAGAGGGTAGTTATGATTATATCCTAAATAGCTACAAATTTTAGCTCCGCCATCTCTTCGTTAGGTATATATGTATCAGTATAAGTAGAATTTAGACTGAGAAGAGAAGCAGTAGCGAGTCGGCAGTCCAGATCTTAGTTACTATAAGGTCTGGATAATCATAACAGGGCTACTAGTGGGAAGAGCTCGGGACTCATCGGTCAATATAAATTAGGCTATAAGGGCGCATTATATTACTTTTAACGGTTGGTCGGTACTGCTATAGTTAATGAGTGTTCGGTATACGGTAGTTAGGGGCGTCTGTATTAGCAGGACATCCAGACTTTAGCTTTAGTGGTCATTAATAAGGGCTTCTATTCCCGCTCTCAATTTCAATTGTGGTATTCGTAGGTTCGACTCTAATATTGGGAGGTGTGGGAAGTCGCGGTCGGATATAATCGGGCGGGTGAATGACCGCCTCATCGGACCTGTAGCCAAACCCAAATACGAGGGTGATCTTGGCATCTTTTGCTGCTTCGAGTTCAATCATACCAGGTATCTTCCGTTCTTTAGAAAACCATCACGTAATAACACTTTTATTAATTTTAAGTCATAGATCGTAGTTTGACTATGTAAACAAAAGTTGGAATTAGGCATGGGCACAAACCACTCCAGGAGCAGAAATATTACACCGTGATCATAAAACCAAGTGGTATCACTTCAAAGCACTGTGGCAGAAAGGCAGAGAAAGGCGAAAGTAAACCCCCCCCCCTCCCCCCAACCCCAACACCTGACGACGCAATTATTTCCTTTGACCGGTCTGCAGCACCTCGACAAGCCCGCTGTTATGCCAAATCGCTAGTTTAGCACTACACTGGCCGCAGTAGTGGTTGACATCCTTGAGCGAGGACATCAAGTAAGGAATGCATCCGAGACAGCAGCAGCAGCAGAGGACAGCAGCCCATCCACTATTTAAGACGTTAACATCGTCCATCACATTTGGTGGGTCGGCTTTGTATTAAAATCAGGGCTTCAACTCACTGTGTCTTCGTTCCACTAACCGCCTCAATTCGCGTCATTTCGCATTTTCCGAAGCATGGACAATCCACCGGACACGGTGCTGATAAAAGCGCGTGCAAAGGTGTAGCCGTGGCATGGCCAGTCGGCTGGCCATGCGGTGTGTAGTACGCGCCCGGCTGTTGTTGAATCTGGGGAGTTGGTTGACCAGGGTACGCCTTGATATCCGACGGCAAGTTCACCAAATACTGGCCAACACTGGGTCCATTGATCTGATCGGGGTACGGCTGTTCCTGGTATGCCCTGGTATATTCATCCGTGTGGATAGGAGTGGGTGCATTATAGTCACCGTGCAGCGGAGGCTTCTCGGAGTAAGCGCCTGTAGCTTCGGAGGGAGCTGGCTGGATACTTTTTGAGCCGATGATGGGGCTCACGGGGCTGGTGCCCGAGTACGGAGGTGCTGTGAGAGGAGTGAGACCTAGGCTTGAGTTAGAGATAGTCATTCGAACACTCGGAGAATTATGGGGACTGACCTTCGCTGTTCTGGTTATTAGCCTGGTTATGCTCGGCCATGATGAGTGTTTGCTCGAGTAATCCGTGGTGTCACAGGGTTGTAACAAAGAGTAGGTCTTGAAAACACTGCGCAAAGCGAGGGGGCGAGATTTTAATTCGATCGCGAGATTGGGGGGTCAACACTTTTATCACGAGCGGGTTATAAATAAGGAGCCCCAATTCGATCGTCAAGTCTAATGCCCCTTCAAATCTAGCTGTACAGGGCGTTTTTGAATAGTGCACTGCCCTATCTCGTATTATGTACTGACTTCGTGTGGATTTCGATGTGCGGTTCTACCTGAGCCCCCAATGGTACAACTTATCTTCAAACCTTAGACGTCTTCTCGTTCTCGTTCAAGGATCATCGCTTATTTCTCTAACTCGTGGCGTAGCCTCGTTGGGCAGCTTTCTGTGAGAGGAGGCTATACACTGGCTGGGGCTCGAGGGTATGGCTTCAGGCTTGGTAAGGAATCGAAATTGATCGACTAAAAGGAAGCTAACAGTAGCGGTGGAAGCCGTGTGTCGCACCCCTTCAGCCCTTCATCCCTTCAGCTTATGGACGCACAGGGCTTTTGATCTAATCTTATTCACTTACAACCACGACCTATCATACTGGTGCGGCTGATTCTAGTACCGCCCTGCGAGGATTTAAATAAGTTTGAGTTATTGCAATACGAGGGCTTAGATATAGTTACGAGACGAGGCACCGTATTCTAACTAAAGTAAAACACGGTATCGAGACTGACACATGAATATTGATATTCCGGTTCTATTCTTAATTTGGTCTATTTTATCTTGGGCGGTGGGGCTAGAGAATCACTCGAAGAGTGTAGGCGGTTGCACTATTTTCGGGACGTACTGTAATCTGGCTTTGGGCGAGGAAAACTTTCGTGCGTGAACTTTGATATCTTTTCTTTTTTTAATTCTTGAAAGAGTCTCCGCGGGTTTTCTTTTTCGGCCACAATAAAGGCAATGAAAGGTCGTTGTCGGTGGTCGTAAAATTTGCGTCTGTCTCCCCTCTTGCATTCACGTAAATATGGTTGACTGGATCACGTAAGATTTTGCTGTTCATGAAGCTTCAATAAGAAAGGAACAAGGCTATGTGTCTCCTCCTCAATGGAGCCGTAATGATAAGGAGACGATGAAATTTCACCTCGGAGAAATTTCTTATTTAACTCGAGTAGAACAGTAAAACCAGTAGAGTGATTTCAATGCTGAACGTCTTGTGGGAGCTCAGCCATAGTGGATATTGTGTCCAGTGACAAGAAGGATGGAAATGAGCTGATATTTAAATAGCACCGAAACACCTTCGGAGTCCGTTCATCAAGTATCAACAAAATGATCATTCACCACCCTCCTTCACCACCCTCCTTCACCACCCTCCTTCACCACTCCTTCAACCCGATTCGGTGCAGATCTTCCCCCGATTGAATCTAATCTGAATTCGTCCGTTTCTTTGGACATTAATAGCCATCAGCAAATGTACGTGCAACAATATTAAGTCTGTGTTAATGGATGCTGGAACACTTCGTTGGGTGGAATAATGCAAACACCGGAACCCAACGATCGAACAAAATGGGCCAAATTAATCTTCACTTTTTCAAACATGGGTCATGGGTCTGCACCTGAGCTTCCGTCTAATTCTGAGATACTGGGCTATCTACAGGATATCCTACTATGGGCTGGCAACAAAAAATCTGCGTAAATTTACTTCTGACATTGCGTCTCCGGGTGCGGCCAGTTAATTGAGGCCTTAGAAATAACCCGTCACCAGAATCTATCCCACATCAAAATCTGGTAGAGCTTTGGGGGGGAAGGGGCTGGGCTTGGCGGACTTCATATCTCTACAATATTCTTGTTGCATTACCATTATCAGCACGCTCATTGCCTCATTGGGTTCTCAAACACCAGGTTCATTCCAATAGCTCAAAAGGCACAGTTCAACCCCCGCAGGGCTTTGGGGCCAATTTCTCGAAGTGACTCAGTCACCATTGTAACGAACGATGTTATCTGGAAATTTTCCCTTCGTTTGGCCAAATCTTCCCAGATGAGAGAAAATACCTCATTTTCGGAGTTGGCCCAGATGTCTTGCGAACCCTGAAGAAAACTATTGAGTACATATAAAGCATTATCATCATCCTTTGAAGGATGTTTGACTCCGCTCTTGTCACTCTCTTGGAAAGTAGCCCATATGAAGAGCAAAGATTGCAGACACTTTAGAGATGTTTTCCGGTCAGGTAAGGTGTCCCCAGACATTATGTCCTCCGTTGCCCTTTGATGTTTCAAAAGCTTGATTGCCTTTGCTAATGATGCAAAGTTGCGAAGTTGACTGAGGTCTTCAAACTGTTTCGAGGCTTGATGAGGCAAATAGGAAAGACCTAATATCTCGTAAATAAAATTCTCGTATTGTTCAGTCAAGTAGGCCACAGATAGTGGCTGCTCTGGTACTTCACCCACAGAGAGTCTGAAGCTTTAGTAAGAATGTGATCGAAACTGCATTCGCCATAGAACTATGAACTTACAACGAAAGAACAAGCTGGAGTCTCCAATTTGGCTCGAAAGCTTGATACCCTCCCCTGGCTTTTACCATGTGTCGCAGCCCGTGTTTGTGAAGGTCAAATCGTTCACGAGAGCCCCAGTATCTCTGTTTGTAGTGATAATCTTAGTCTCATCACATTTCATCCAGAGGGTATCGAATTAAAGCAGCACTTCATGTACGTTACTCTGAACTTCAAATTATTTTTGCTGTGACATAGGACGTACCTCGAATGTGAGAAGCCGCACGACACCCGCGAAAACCTCGTCGTTCGTAGCAGTGACGGCAGTACCAAGCCATTTATTGATAATCCCGATGGCTTCTGTCTTGAACTTTAAAATCTCAGAGCTATTCACATCTCCTCTTGAACCAAAGAAGTCCGCAGCTGCATGAGCTAAGATTCCATTGAAAGATGCTGCGTTAGATAAATCCAAGGGGACCCAAATGTCTCTGAACGGCGTAAAGGTGCGTTCCTGAACACCCGAATGAATAACACAAGCATGCATGCTAAGCCCTAAAGGAAAGAATGAAGCTGTCAGTTTGTGATGTTGCTATGGTGTGATGATGTGTTGTGATTGAACTGACAATGATAGAAAAAACGATGGTGGTGTGCTAAAACTTGATAAGAGTTTGCTTCAGCTCTTTGGCCTAAAGCTGAGGCCAAGGCAAAACTCATGCTAGCAAAAAGCTGATCAGGAATCCCCGGTGTTTGTTTGCTCTGATTTGAAGATGAGAAGATCTGGGGGTCGAAATGAGGGTCCTGGGTTCTCTCGGACTGAGTGGCGGAGTCAAATTCATTTTCTCTTCGCGTTTCGCTGGAAAGTAACGGTCGCAAAGCTGGCTTATTAGACTTGACTTCTTCCTGACGTCGACGTTCATTTTTCTTTTGTCTCCAATACGACTTCATTGCGTGGCTGCGGGTAGTAGGATTTCCAGTTCCTTCGACAAATTTGAATTTAGGCCGCTCGGGTTCCAATATTGTCTCAGAAAAGACACCAGGTTCAACCAAATTGTCGTCAGAATGGTCGCAGAAAGACTTGCTCTCTTCATTTTGTGAATCCATTATTCTCCAGCCGTAGAAGATAGCAGTAGCAGCAGCAGGTTCCCTAGTTGGGATCGAGTCTCATGGTGCAGGCATGGTTCATCGGCCCGGAGCAAAGTACTTTTCAACCCCTCCACAGTCCTTTGACCTCTTAATTCTTTAACGTAAAATTAGAGACCAATCCATCTGGTTTAATAAAGTCTTCGTATTACATGTGCATTATCTCCCGTAACGATCTGCGGTACCCCACCACGCTGCCTCCGTTGACTTGATCTGAACTCTCAATGCAGAAATAGTATAAATCCAGGACAATCCCTCCCTCGCAATGTGAGCTGATAGAACTTGAGCTGATAAGATTATTTTACCAAATCAACATATTCACTGTTGATGTTTTGGCAATTCTACAATATAACTCAAGTGGGGTTTCAGTCGAGATGATACGTACATAAGATTGAGTAAATCATCGCTTTATATTTCATACTATTCCATTATAGGAAAGACTATCTGTAAAAACATATATCTAAACATTGGATTTGATTGGTTGATACTATTTCCTTATACCAGAGCGGGGCTTTCAAATGCCACCAAGCCGCAAAGATAAAAGGGGCTTTGTCTCAAGGCCAATTAGATGCCTCAGTGCGATGAGCCTCGGCCGCAACACGCAATTTTAGCATTTTGGAATTGCCCTCCGCTTTTTACTTATTTGGTCGGGTAGCTCTTCACAATGTTCTATTGCAATGTATCCTGTGGCGAGAAATGTGCTATGCAAGCTTGCATACGGTAGATGGGTTTACTTTATTTCATTCGTAACATGTCTTTCAGCTTTACTCTCAGCATATGTAACTATCTCCTGTGAGAAAATGGAGCCTGTACTAGACCTGGCCTGAGGATCTATCCGGCCCCTCCACCGCCAAGAGACCCTCAATGAGGGATACTATTTTCATAAGGGTGCCTTGCAATGGTCTCGGCCTCCCATAGGGAACGCATTCCATAGGATGCGTGCAATGAAGTGCATTCAATAGAGTCCGGTGGCTCTTCATATAGTGTCGTACGTTCAAGACCAGATGATAATTCCTTTGTCGTCCCTCAATAGTTACGCCTTCAGCGAGCAATCCTGGACAAAGTCCAATGATTTAGAACATATCCCATTGTACAAATAGTCCGCTATGGTTTAGTTATGGTCGCTAGGGTTGTAAAAGAGGACATAATCTTGATGATTCGTGGTCGATCAGGTTAATATCCTCTTCGGCTATTCCCCTTGTCGATTGTCTTTGGCTACTTGAATCTAAGCTGAAGGTCCTGTGGTGTCGCTATACTCAAACCTGGTGTTTTCAGCATTACTCGTTGAATTGTTACCATCCTTTCCTGGTGTCTCGTAATTAAAGAAAAGCGGGCATCGCCGAGGTGGTATGGAGAATTCCAACAGGGGAAATTGAGATCACATCAGTCTACCTTCTCACAGTCTGGCCATCAATGATTATGTCTAGTGCAGCCATGGGACAGATTCGGGATGTGGGTTGAAGCATTTCGACGATTGAGTTTGTGAAACCCGAGGATCGGCTAGGGCTAGGCCTTGGCGTGGTGGAGTTCCGATTCCAACACCTAGAATCGCTCACCGCACCTCACATCTTCGCGGCTCCAACCCTTTAATACCGCGCCGCGCCGCGGTTCGAGCCGCTTAGAACCTATTTTGACAAGAATTTCCGGTTCCGAGTGGACAATATCTTTTTATACTAAAGGTATTACCCTAAAGCCGGCTAGTTTGGTGTATGAAATACCTAAAAATCCTATGTTTGTCCTGCTCGGGGAACCGCTGGTCCAAAACGGGAAATTACGGTGCGGTTCCGGTTCTGCGCGGTGCTATGCTGAGGCCTACTAAGCCAGGCTTTACCGGGATAATCAATGAACCTATTTATTATGACATAATTTAACTTACTATGGGTTCACTAACATTTCAACTCGCCCAGTTGTACTTGCTTTATAGTCGTATTAACCATTCAATCGAATCTTGCAGCAATATATACTGAGATTTCCCGCCGCGATAGGGTTTTGCATTAATTGGAATGCATTCATTACCGTTGAAAAATCACCTTACCGATGAAAATGAGTCATAGTCAATTCCAGAACTGCGAAGATTGATTAGCAGTTACTGTGTCCCCCAAGTCAATCATTCAGTGCTTTTTCGATTGTCAAATGTCTAAGCCTGCCAGGGCAATCCCTTAATAGCGTCCTGGTGCAATATGGATACGAGTGCATATTGTAAGATGTGCCTGATACGGATATGATGATAATCAGACTAATCGCTGGTCATCCTTTGAGGATCAAGCCCCTGCTTTTGAGAGGATGCCTGCATGCTTATGCAAGCAAATAAGCGAGGTGATGCATCAACAGGTGGCTCTGGTGGTGCATAGGCACCTTGTCCGCATTCCCTACACCTCATTGCATGGTTGGCGTAACACCAATCCACCGCTTTTCTATTTATCTTGAATATCACAACAAAGTATGTTAACTGTACTATCTTCTAAACAACTTATTGTTGATGAGATATGGATTGTAGTTTATCGCATTTACTATGGCGTTTCTACCTGAGAGGGGCGATATGGTATATGTTACAATGAAAGGTGACTGACTAAACGACTATTTCCTCATGTCGAAGCATAGCTTCTCAATGTCAGTCACATGAGCAACTTTTATTTACTTGAAACTCCAAGAAAACCTTCTGGATTATTACATGAAGAAAAGAAGAATTGCGCAGAGTTGAGTGAAATTTATTGGGCATACGCAGTAGATAAAGTTCATGGAGGTAAGCTGAAAAGCCTATTGGCCAAGTGGGAGTCAATGGCTATTGTGTCTAACGGAAAGGCTTTATCCGACAGGTTCAAGCGCCCTCGCATGAAAATTAGGCCATAAGCCCATCTTAGTTGTAAAAGTCTGCGTGATCACGCTTGATAGCGTCAGCACCTTTCTCAGCGATCATGTAAACCGAATTCTGGATGCGGCAGTCCGGAATAACAGGGATGACAGAGGCGTCAATAACACGGAGGTTCTTAATTCCGTGCACCTTCAGATTAGCATCGACCACACCCTGTTGGATATCCTTCGACAGACGAGCGGTACCGCAAGGGTGGAAAGAGGTCTGAGAACGATCCAACACGGTTCGCTTCATTGCCTCATCGTCGTCCAGCGGCATGTCCCAAGGGTATTCGTCCTCGACAATTTCCTTGAACCCTTCACCATTCTTGAGAACATCATAGGCGTATCTGATACCTTCACGAATGGCAATAATGTCGAGGTCATTGCTGAAGTAGTTCAAGTTGATGTTGGCTTGCTGCAGGGGATCCGCGCTGTTAAGCGTAACCTCGCCACCTTCGGAGACGGGACGAACAAGATCTACCATAACCGTCATATAACTGCCCTTATTGGGGTGGGGGAAGTGCCACTGGAAGGCACTACCAAACAATGGGATGAAGTCAAGCTCGAAATGAGGCTGGCCATACGGACAGAAGGGGTCTTGGCCACCATTAGCAGCCTTTGCCTCACGGTACTCAGGCGATTTCTCCAAGTACTTATCAATACGAGGGAAACCGATCATCTCAAGGAAGGGCGATGCCATAGGACCAGCATGGCCATTAGCGTAAGTTGATAAGACTTTGTCCTGGAGAGGGCCCTTTCGCAAAACGTGACTATCCATTGAGAATTCATCCTTCAGACGAAGGACGAAAGGAACACCCGGGTGATCTTGAAGATGCTGGCCAACGTGGCGCGAATCGACGATCACGGGAATTCCGTGCTTGTTTAGCTCAGGAGCCGGTCCAATACCGCTGAGCATCAAGAGCTTCGGGGATTCAAAGACACCTTGAGAAACAATAACTTCACGGTCGGCATAGAAACTAAGCTCTTGTCCAGATCCCGTGATGACTGTCACACCCTTAGCCGTGCGATCGGCATCGTCAATAATAAGGCGCTTGGAGTGCACTTCAGGCAGAATAGTAATATTCCGCTTGTCGGCCACCGCAAGGAAACTGCCCGAGCGCCGACCTTTGTAGATAGTGTTGACACTGTGTACCAGGCCACGCATCGTTCCATCAAAGATGTTCTCTGTGAGAGGCTCGCCAGTAGATTTCCAAGCCCGAGAAAGGAGCTCACGGAAGCCTTTCATCTCTGGCATAAGTTCGGCATGAGCGATTGGGATCGGACCCCCGGCGCCAATTTTCTTGAGTTCCGGCGGGTATAAGCCAGCGTCGTCGTGATAGGTCACGCTCTTGCGAAGGTAAGGAACAAGAGGGTCCCAGGTCCATTCCTTTCCGCCATATTCCTCCCACATATCGAAAGTGCCTTTCGAACCAGGCACCCAGGAGAAATAGTTCAGGGACGAACTACCACCGAGAGCCTTTCCACGGGTGTTAGGCTTCTCAATGCGCTCGTAGTCGGGGCGCTTGACCATGGTGGTCTTGTAGGCCCAGTCGTACTGGCTACCTCGGATATCCATTGCCAATCCGGGTGTTCGGATCTCTTCGTTGTCCTCAGAGCTGCCAATACCGGCTTCAAGGACCAGAATTCTGGCATTGGGGTTTTCGGCGAGGCGGCAGGCAACAATGTTGCCTGCCGTGCCACCGCCAACGACAATGAAGTCAAAGTGAGCACCGTCCTGGACAGCCATGCTGAGAGCTGGAGATGTGACTGAGTGAGATTGGAAGAAGGTTGATAGAGATATAATCGAGTGAAATTGGAAGAAGATATACTGGGTGAGACGGGTGACATCTACCTTCTTTTATATTTGAAGGCATGTCGCTTCTTGAGAAGGTGATGATTCATTATGTCGATGCACAGAGCTCTTGTGGGTTCGTGGTGGGGTTCATGAGCCGGGTCCTGCCATATGATACTCAATTCTGTTTCTCACGAAGCTGAATATGGCATACCTATTTGACCAATGAGGAATCACTTTCATGGTATTCAGGGGAATTTATCATCATAATTAGTATTTATTGTTACTTTCAGAGACGTATAGAATGAACGCCTCCGAGGGGTAATGCATGTGGACTAATTGGGAGGTGGGGTGTCGCTCGTTCCATTTACCTCCTTTGACTTGCTATCAAATGTCTCAACCCCACCACTGCACGACATCCTACCAGCAAACGCCAGAAAGCCCACTTAATGGAATATGATATCTCAATGAAGTGGGGTACATATTAACACGAGTCGGGTAATACTAGTGCACTCTTTAAACCGCTGGCCACTGCACTAATAGCTGCGGGAAGTTCAGCTTCCTTTAGCAGGACATGATCGCCCGCCGAGAATTGATTTTTAAACAAAAGCTACCCATTCCTTTGGAAATATATATCATGTGGATCATCAAACGTCTCTTACTGGCTTGGAACTCTGAGAATACCTTTTAGCATAGACTGGTCACTTGGCCTAGATCTTTGCTCATCCCGGCTTGATCGTTCCTTATAGGGAATAATGACGTATTACAGCGAGATATGAACATCAATCGTCAAGTGAACTCAATGGACGAGATAATAACAATGAGTACCGCTTGGGAAATGACCATGGCCCAATTATTATCGTCGTATACCTAGTCTTAATGACATGATAGCTTACTGAGAAAATATTTGAGGGAAGTTATCAGTACCATGACACATTTCATGTACACACAGAAAGCTTCTCTTCTAAACATATAATTTTGTAACTAACACTGTGCAGATTAGCTTTCAATCAAAATTCCTCTTGACCTTTGGCCACACAATGTACATTGAATCTTTTGTCGAAATGGGAAAATACTACACACTTACCGAAGGCAAGCAATATATCCGGGTCTATCATTCACACTGGTTCTTGTTAATACTGAAAAAGTATCGCTGTGCAAGCAATGACACAGCGGTTTTGTTGCCTGACAGAGTGTGCGGTGGGCC
The DNA here is from genome assembly GCF_028827265.1 of Penicillium atrosanguineum. Lineage (NCBI taxonomy): Eukaryota > Fungi > Ascomycota > Eurotiomycetes > Eurotiales > Aspergillaceae > Penicillium > Penicillium atrosanguineum. The sequence goes on along the minus strand of NW_026623133.1, from coordinate 176,503 downwards.
GGGTCTGCTTCAAGGTACTCAGCTAATTGAGAGTTTGGCTCATTTCGCACAGGAGATTATCCCAGTGCAGTAAGAGCACAGCTTATTTTCTCTGAGGAGCACCCATGGTGTTTGTATAACATGTTGATCCAAGAATAGGGGGTTTTATGCCAAAGCAAATGACAGATCACGTAGTAGCTCCGTATCAGGAAAGTGGGGGGGGGGGCAAGTGCTGTGCTTTGGGGTAGCCCGCCACACGATATAGGGCTTTGCAAATTTGGTCAGGGCTTTGTAGATCCAAGATCTATCCAACGTGCGACCGTCTTGGACGGTGACACGACCAATCCCATGGTGTTGGCCATTACATTCTGGACGGCTTTTTCCGTTGGGCTTTCGGGTTTCACGCAGACCCCTCTTTACAGAGTGGAACACCGGAGCAGGTCGTCCCAACAGAGAGCGCAACCCCACCAATGGGTCCGTTTGAAAGCCTCGGTGAGACATGGATGTGCTGTGTATCATGCCTGCAGCCTAATCAGCATTAAATACCGACTGCGTCATGAGTGGAACAAATTTCCCGGCATAGGCCCGTGCCATTGACAAACGCGGAGACTAGATGGCAAGTCATGGCTTCGGATGATGGGCCGGTTCCGAAAGAGCTAGCAAGAACTCCAACCAACCTAATCAAGCCCGAGCTGAGCAGAACGTGGCTGGCTTTGGGTGTGGGGCCGAGGTCAAGCTGAAATGCTGAGATTGAGCATTGAGGTGCAGTTCAGAAATAGACATTCCGACTGCTTGTGAGCTCGTCAAATTATCCTGGAAACGTCATTTGGCCAGAATTGGGCTCTGGTAGAGACGTGTGTGATACGTGAAGGTGGCAGAATATGCTACTGAATAGTGGTAATGTGCGCGATCGTCGTAGTCATGGAGGGTTTAAGCTTTCGGCTTTCGGCGATGGGTCGGATTTCATTTCCACCGCATCGACCAGATTAGGCAATGGTATTGGCCCAATCACAGAGCTGCCCCTTGAGTACCGTGTTGATTAGGGTGGGGCTCCCTTGCGTCCATGATGCTGTTGTTGTCTCACGGCTCACTCGGTCACCCCAAGGACACTCCCGCATCCTCGGAGGATCAATACAGTGGTTAAGGGAAATGCTCGGTGGACCCTTTGGCGGTAAAGCACAGAGCGCCAATGAGTGTAAGCGTAATACTAAGATACAATGCAAATGCCATCTAAAGGCAACCACCACGGCGTTAAATTGTCTCCAGATTGGCGAATATTTAAGTCACATTCCTCGGGTGATTTCCAACTCGATCGAACATATTTATTTTCTTTTTTTTTCTAATTTACCTCACTTATTACGATCAATTGAATTGTCATCCAGGATGGGCGATGATAGATACTACACTTTGTCCGAAGGTACAGCACCTCTTCACTTTGGGGGACTTGCGTTTTGAACTGACTCTGACAGGATGCCCCTTCGCAAACGACAAGACGGCTGTTCTGATGCGGGGCAGCCAGGGCGGCGGCCTCGGATTGCTTCAGGACACCCAGCTCATTGAGACGCTTGCTCACTTCTCCCGCGAGAGAATTCCAGAACGGTTGGTTTATTACCCGACTGACCCTTCAATCCCAGATTTCATGGTACACTGACATGGAGATCATTATTAGTGTCGTTCACGCCAAAGCTGTTGGGTAAGCCATTCACAATCTCCCGCAGAATCATCCGATTGACAGTTATAGGTGCTACGGAGAATTCGAAGCCACCCGCGATTGTTCCGACTTCACCAGCGCCAGCTTCCTCTCTAAGGTGGGAAAGAAGACGCCCGTGCTTCAGCGCGTGTCAACGGTCGGGCCCGAGTCCGGATCTGCCGATACTTCCCGCGATGTGCACGGATGGGCCATGAAGTTCTACACCGACGAGGGAAACCAAGATTTCGTTTTTAATAACACGGTATGCTGTGCCTTGTTTGGATTTTATGGAAAATTCTCTGGGCTCTTTGTGTCTAATATTCGTTGATTCAGCCGGTCTTCTTCATTCGTGACCCAATCAAGTTCCCGTCTATGAACCGCTCTCACAAGCGACACCCTCGAACCCATCTTCCCGACGCAAACATGGTAAGTCCACCTGTTTTGCCCGGCGATTTGAGATTGAAAAACTAATCAAATGGCAGTTCTGGGAGTATGTGATTTCCTTCAGCTCCAATTGTTGAATTAGACTAATCTTATAGTTTCCACGTCGGCAACCCTGAGGGTATCCACCAACTTCTGGTTCTGTTCAGTGACCGTGGTACTCCAAAGTCGGTCCGCTACATGAACTCGTACAGTGGACATACGTACAAGTTCACTAAGCCTGTAGGCGATGACCATTACCAGATGCTAGAATGTCAACTAATGGCATGCTTAGGATGGCTCGTTTAAATACGCTAAAATCCACGTCAAAACACAGCAAGGCGTGGAGAACTTCTCTTCCCAGGAAGCTACCAAGATCGCCGGAGAGGACCCTGACTTTATGATCCGTGACATGTTCGAGGCTATCGAGAGGGGTGATTATCCTGTCTGGAACGTCTATGTCCAGCTGATGAGCCCCGAAGAGGCCGAGAAGTATAAGTGGAACATCTTTGACATGACCAAGGTTTGGGCGCACAAAGACTTCCCTCTGCAGCAGATTGGTCGTCTTACTATGAACCGCAACGTAAGTCTTCATTATTTACTCATTCTATTTTGCATTCGCTGAACTAAAATAGCCGGAAAACTACTTTGCCGATATCGAGCAAGCTGCGTTCTCGCCCTCGACCATGGTTCCTGGATTCGCTGCGTCCGCAGATCCAGGTAAGTTCGAAAGACAAATAATTTTTCGCCTTAAGGATCACCTTGAGTAACCTTCCCCCAGTGCTGCAAGCAAGACTCTTCGCCTATCCCGATGCAGCCCGCTACCGCCTCGGCGTCAACTATCAGCAACTCCCTACGAACGCTGCAAAGGTACAAGTCTACTGCCCCTTCCAGCGTGACGGAGCCATGCGATTTGACGGCAATTACGGCGGTGACCCCAACTATGTTGGCTCCTCGATAAAGCCCATCAAGTACTACCAAGACGTGAAGGGAATCAGCGCTTCAGCTCTAGCCCTACACACCGAGCACGAAAAGTGGGCGGGAGAGGTCTCCGCCTATACCAGTGAGATCACCGACGATGATTTCGTCCAGCCTGCAGCATTATGGGAGGTGATTGGTCGCCAGCCTGGTCACCAGGATAGAGTCATCGAGAACCTCGTCGGTAGTGTCAAGGGTGTCAAGTACCCTGAACTGCGAAAGGCTGTCTATAGTAAGTTTTGCCTTTAAGCCATACCCGAGCACTAGAGAGTGAGACTAACAATGAACCTAGGTCTCTTTAGCCGTGTCAATAAGGGCCTCGGGTCCAAGTTGCAGCAGCGTACAGAAGCAGCGATCGAGACTGCGTAGAAGTTCGCTACTCTATACGGCTTGGCACTACTAGCTATTACGGAATAACTCATCCGTAAACAGTACTGAATCTTGAAGGCAATATGATTCAAAGGACTGGCTTGATTTACATGGTTCGGATTTGAATGAGATATGAGAAATAATAAGACCATATCGATGTAGTAGGCCGGTAAATGGAATCAATGGATTTGACTCACCCCTACACAAGATGCACCCGAAGCACTACTAACAGGCATTGGCCAAGTCACACCTACAATTTGACCACTCGTAAATTATTCGTGAACCTCACTCGCCCTTGCATTCCCCACCAACACTCACGGTGACCCACGCGCGATTTTTAGCTGTAAACCTATTCTCCGACCGAAGTATTCCGATCAGGATGTCAATTCACGTGCCGCATAGAGGCCCAACGCGAAAACACTCGCATCAAAGTTGTAAACAACGCCCGGTAGGATACCGTGCCATCGGGTCATAGCTTAGGCGCTGTTAAATCATTCTTTAATGACCTTTCGAACTTTTTGCTATGCGAGTTAATACTCTCCTTGGTGAAAAGCGAGGGGTATGCTCTATTTGGTGTTAGGTAGAGTCATGTATACTATTTTTCGCCGAGAAAGGCTAGGTCCAGGCATACTTGAGTGTTGAAATATCCGCGGAGCTCCCAGATTATTGCGCGGAGGTTGTCTTACATCTTCATCCGTTCCGCATGGATTTGCGGATGGTATTATGCCCTTCAGATCCGCAAGCTAGCGAAGCGGAGAGGATAAATCTCCCATTTCTTGCGGAAGTGGCGGAGCTTAGTTATGTAGGTTTGCATATATTTATGAATTGGTCATTAATTAAGGAAACAAATCAAAGGATCGGACAAAACTTATATCAGCAGGATCACCGAGAAGTGCCCAGTTTACCTGGTGATGTGTACGTAGACGCATACCATGATCAAAGCGAAAAATCAGAAAGAAACATTGCCCTGACGTGCTGTATAGTAGAATCACATCAGCCCTCCATAGGTCTGGCCCTCTTGCTCGAGCTTCTCATCCTCCTTTAGGTATTCCTTGAGGCCGGCTTCATCCTTCTTTAGATCGGAACGGATTCCACCCTCACCGCCTTGCGGCTTATCCTTGGAATCCTGGTCCTTGTCTTCATCTTTGTGGTGGTGGTCGAAAATCTTTTTGAAAATGCCTTCCTTGTGCTCTGTCGGTTGCTGGGTGTCTGTTCTCATCGAATGCTTTGATTAGAAAATGGAAAGAAAAATGGAAGCATGAACCCGTGGCGTTGCGTACCTTGAGGCATTGTAATCAAATAGGGAGTCTGGAGACGGATTGCTATATGGTGTAGTCTAGACCTGGATTTTGCAAAAGAAAATATATCACTGGAGTTTGAGAGATTTTTGCAGACGTTGCTAGGGAATTGTCGTCCGCATTCTATATACCCCTATGCTGCGGTGTATAACACTGCGGGGTTGCTTCAATGACGTAATGAATACTGATCTGCGTTCCCGATCTAGTAGTACCTTTTAGCCAACCAGAACCATTTCTATAGAATGCCGATCTGTAGATCCCCAGGACCCTAGATCTACTGAGTAGTGTCCAAACTCGTCGAGACCCTTCTGAGCTGCAACGCTGGCAAGCCTCGAAACGCAAGTCTCATGATGGAGCACTCAGGCCTATCTCCTCACTTGTCTCTCCTTGCTGCGCGGCATGTAGGCCGTAGTGAACAGCTAAGAGGCTAGGTTGCTTACGAATTTGGAACCAACTATCCTCTCGAAGCTTTGAGAAGATCAGAAATTATCTCTTGCTTTAATCGGTGACAGAACAGCACCGCTAAATAGCTAAGTTTTTATCACTGTCAAGGTTATATCCCTAGTCTTGACTAGATTGCTTGTCCCTAATAATTTCTTCAAGAGTCTGGTTGGACTGGAAAAGTTGGAGGTGTTCCTCATCATGTGGCGGCCCTTTGAAATGTGATGCATTTGTAAACTAATTGATATGTTGTTCTGGTAGTTATAATTAATAGGACGTGTAAGAGGGATAAGGTCCGTCATTGGAAATTACTGTTACCGGAAGGGGAAGAAGTACGACACCCGTCCGTAGCAAACCTAATTCACGACAGAACCTCGCAATTCATCGATAAACCATGAATACAGTTGGACCTTCTTGGCTAATTCGGGATTTCAATCACAATGACGATTCTACTGAGAGCATATTCTTACCAGCTGCTTATCGTCTATGAGCCTACAAGACTTTAGAGATATTCAACCGGGTTTTTCAATAAACGAAAATTATCACCACAAACTAAAAACTGAGTTCTAGTATGAATATGCCCTCCATAGAGCGATGGAAACACAAAAATAAGCACAAAAAAATGAAGAAGGTTAATAACTCATTATTGACATGATTAGGACAGTCAGGCAGACTCAGATGGGATTAATATCCTTTTACCGTAGCATTGCATAGCACCACTGGTCCAAATATGTTTTCATTTGTTAGCTGTTTCTCACACGACTTGTGCAGGCGTGGCCATGGGCTCTTCGGCGGGAGCTTGTGTCGCATGAACGGCCGAATTAGGCTCCGATGCAGATCGAAAACTCTTTTCATGCAGTGAAGAAGAATGTGTGTTATCCCTACAGGCGAGCCAAAGGGACCAGGCTTCGATGAAGAGGGCGAAAAATGTAAAAATGCTGAACTGCGATGTTAGATAGAAGAATAGGATATTTTGTTGTAGGGACAGCTTATAGACATACAAAGTCAAGAAGACGAATGCTTCGTTGGCCCATTTCTTCGAGCATGAGACACCCGGTGGCGCATTTGCATGGCAATTGTGTTGATTGTAGTCAACCGCAGAGAATATAAAAGCGGCAAGCCATCTAGTATTATTAGCAAGTGATGATATAAAGCCAATACCTGGGGATAACCAACAGATAAGAGAATATAACGTCAATGAACAGGACAAAGTCCTTAGCTGGTGTCGCCATAAATGGTGACACAAAAGAAGGGAGGAAAGCCACAACAGAGACAGCAGCCTATTCCATAGGTAAGCACTGGTTTCGTGCATGAGGCTAATTTTACTTACTATGACCTCCACATAAACTATGGTAAGCCCACGAGGGCCGGTATTAATGAAATAGGAAGTGATCCCAAGAACAACAACGGAACTCAGCCACTGAATAACCCGATTGCAAATAAGGAAAAAGCGCAGTTGACCCTCCGTGAGAAATGGAATAGTGGAAGACATTGTGTTCACCAATCTGAATGAGAAAGCATGTAAGTTCTTCGAGCGATAGTCGAGCGAAAAGTGCTAGCCTGAAGTGCTGATGTTCTGACCAAATGGGAGGTGACAAGCCTTTTATATATTCTAGATATATCGAATTTCTTGAACGTGGTTAGATGCTGTTTCGAATCGTGATGTAATATTCGCGAGTCAATGATGTCTATGGATCCTCGAAGAACTTGGGAATTGTGGAAAGAAGTCTATCCCATACTGCATAGAGGACCCCTTATGACAAGTTAACGTGAAAATCACAAGTCTCTTGACTGTTTGGGTCAAACTTAATTACGTCCTATGGACACGTAGGGACACGTAGAGAAAGACTAGATAGGGCAAAATTGGCCTATAATTGCAAGTAGACAATCACGAAAAACACATTCGGTAGTAAGAAAAATGAACTCTGCCACCTCGATAAAGCTAAGTCATTCGTAATATATCCGCTCGATTCCAGGCGAGGAAAGTTTATTGATGGCTACTTCTGTCATTTATTCATGGAACGCAGAACACAAGGTTTGAAAGGAAGTTGAAAGTCCAGTTGCCCATTACGAAGATAAAACCCAGAGAAATAAAACAGGATTTCTTGGTAGAATTAAACATACTCTCAATCCATTCTTTGTTCTGTTCGACCCATAGCGGGAACACCCGCCGCAATTTGTCATGTCATCAAAGGCTGGGGAGGTCAACAAACCGGTTCACTGAACTTCACATTAAGCCCAAAGTACTACTCGATGACCCTCATAATTGAAATATGGAATATATAGCGTCTACAATAAGGGCTAGCTGCGGTCAAGTTTATGCATCGTCATGACTTAACCATAGTGATATTGTGCCCGGCAGTCCGGTTCCTTGATGCAGATTTGGATGACTTTCAATTTACAGATTTGTATTTGAATTTTGAATTTAGTGGCCAGAAAGCGAGAATTCCGGAACCTTCGATGGTATATCGGGTAGTAATTCCAAAAGCGGCTAGATGAATTAATATATCGCTGTACTATCGCCATAAAAGGAACGAGTAAAAACTCGAGATCTAATCTGCTTGGACTCTATCATCCATTCTGAGATAAGGAAAGTTAGATCGCACCCCCCAATTTTCGTCAGTTTGGAGCACACACTTCGATACTCAGAGTACCGCAGGGGAGGTGGCAATGGCATGATAGCATTTACGTGCTAATGGAGTATATTCGACCACTATTTTGCTCTTGATCGATTTCTTAGCAAAGGATGAGGTTTTGTTCTTATAGAGACTAATGAGTTGGTGCTTAAGGATGGAGTAGGTAAAAGCCTGATTGCGTTCCAGCTGGATTCATCGCCCTGTTACATTTTACTGATGGTAATTGATCAGCTGTTGGCTTGCCTTTTATCTTAAACAAAATGTCAAATTAACCAACTGCAATTTTTCATACAGCAGATTCCAGAATTAGGCAATCTTCAACTTTTACGAATTGGATCCCGGGCAGCTTTTCATTTTATCTTTAACTTTCGGCAGGTGAGGGATTACTTTGTTTGGATGATGACTCAACGGATGTAGCATTACCAAACTTGTTGAGGGAGATGGATAGAAGTCTGCTCTGATTGAGGGACTGCGTAATACCCTTCAATGCTGCAACATGGTACAAACAATGTGGCGTAACTGGAATGAATTGGGTAGATGTCTATACTATGTATCTCATGAAGAAACATACTGAAGCATTCATCACACCTCAGGCTGCAACTACATTCATCATGGCATGCATTCCACCACTACAATAGGTACATTGGTTGGAAACCAAGCCGCGACAAGTGAAGATATACTGATCTTAACACAGCCTAATTTGAATTGTAGTGTCCAAGGTAATTTACAGAGACCTTTTGCCTAAAAGTCAATTTTTTTCCAGAGATAAAGGGAACACGAAAAAGAATTAGCAGATCTGTTTCGTCGTATACTATTTCCAAAAGAAGTTTTAAGGTTCTTGCAGCTTAGTCTCAACTCTGGTAGGCCGTCGGGGGCGCAATGTTGACGTCATGGTAAGTGGGCAGAGATATATTCGTAACAAGTCATATCAACATCTAAATATGATTTGGAAAGCTGATGTGTGATCATCTTCATAGATTCATGCCTCATTTGTACGTATTTTTAATTCATCCCATGCTCACGCCAACAACCTCAATCTCTCTCAAAAATGGGACGGGTACCACTCAGCGCAAAGGATATTACGGTGGCAGGGATGCCTTGTTACGTGAAGTGTGATACTCGAGCTACCGGTATTTTCATTACCATAATATATCAGATGTGAACCAGAACTGATGCTCTTGAACAGGCTGCTCCCTACCGAGTACATGTGATTTCTGCTTTGAAGACATGGAACATAGTTCTATATTTCGGCAATTACCCTGCAACCACATATTCCACAAGCCATGTATCGATTTGTGGATAACATCACGAGATGCAAGTTGTCCAATCTGCCGAGAGACTTTCTATCACTTACGTGGAGCACGCCTGCGCAAATCGGAAATTGAGCAGCACGACCCAAGGTACCATCACTATTCCGCAAAAGTTTGGCACTTTGTAGCTGGTTGGATCAGAAAGGCCTCCCACTCCACCTAAATTCTGTATCTAAACTGATATAATGTCTATTGCTCAGTTATTACGTTATTATATCATGCCTGTGACGTGAGGTTACAGTTCAAGACAAGTGGCATCTAGTTCATGAGTAGACCTCTCATTCGAATGCGGGCTGAGAAAATATATGTTAAATGAAATTATCTTGCCAATAGTTTAGAATAATTAAAGGGCTACGGCCCCTCCATCATGCGATTAGAGCTGACCAGACATATTTCTAAGGGCCGCATATGTTGTCATTGTGCAACAAACATATCAACTTTTGATTTCAATCTACTTCAGCTTCAACTCATTATACTACTCCTTCATCCTTTTTAACCTTCCAGATCAATGGCCAGGGCCATGACCTTTCCTCATCTAGTATCCGTAGTGTTCACGGGGTGCTCTGACTCCCCTCCTGCAGTGACATAAATGATGTTCTGCCCATTCACAAGCTTGCCAAAAGCAGCCAATGTCGCAGTCATCAAATTTGACGAATCTCTTGAACCCGCTATAGCATTGTGTGATCCATTAAGGAAGGCCCCAGTGACCACATTATCTGTAAGCCTATTGTTGTAGTAAAGATAGCCATTGACTATCCTCAATCCATTGATCCCGAGCATTAATCCCTGATCAGGCATCCGATAACTTTTCCGTTAGTGTCACGCATCCCCACCCACCTCCATTCACCCACTTTGAGACGATTCCGTACGAGTTGAGTACAGTGCCTATTGATAGAATTGGTAACCTGGCTATAGAGGGCGCTTCTCACAAAGATCCGTTCTCTAGATATAGTAAATACAACAAAAGTTGATTGATTTGCAAAGAGCGGTTGACCAGCGGGGAGTGTTTACCTCTCGAGGTTTGTGTAGAGGATATTTCAACCTGCTTTAGCAACGATATCGCGCGATTACCTGTAAACAAAATCTTCAGACAAGCTTTTTACTATGACATAGATCTTCATTATGAAGCGGCTAACTCACGAACTGTTAAATCCGTATCTATCTGCTTACAGTTGCAAGTAAGTAGAACCGAAAACCGTGACCAGACTTCAACAAAGATGGGGTAGTGTGCTGAACACTAAAGGTTCTTTTCCACATATTCCGCGCCAATAATTGGTGGATTCAGCAAGGTCGTTACTTCCCTTGACGACCCAGGTCCATTTGCTGAAGGAAGTCTCACTAACTTCCCACCTTGACGGGAGCCATGGGCTGCTCCATACAATCAAGCCAGTCTTGTCATTTGGCACAACGTAGAAATCAACAAGGTCGTTGCAAAGGGCAGTTTCATCAAAGTGTCTATAGTTTTGTAATAGATTATCTCTCATTTGGGGCATTGGGAAAAGGTCTATCCACGGATGATGGGAAATCTGCTGTTGCAATGAAGTAGGACGGAGACTTAAGGGGTAACAGCTGATCTGAGACTCAGAAACACCTGCGCACCATGGCGATGGCGTCTTCATCTAGCCAGTCCATAGTGAGTCTTAAAACAGAGGCGTTACTGTATCAACACGCCGCCGAGCTGATTGGGATCCTGTACGCCATCAACATCGTCAACAAAAGTCGCACTCCGACACTGAAAAATATCCCATACGCAGGTGAGATCTGCCACTATCCTCAGTGACAGCAAGTCGGCCCTGCAAGTAGTCCAGAATCCCGGGAACAAGTCGGGACAACAGATCGTCCATGCCGTCCTACAAGCAGCCAGGAACACCAGGACTCACGGCACATCGATTTGACTACAGTGGATACCCGGACATTGCGAAATCCCCGGGAACGACACTTTCGATTTGCTAGCCAAAGAGGCAGCCATACCGGGAAAAACACCCCCGTTCTGCTTTTTGCTGTCACGAGAGAGAGCACACATCAGGCAAGGGATCTACACCCAATGGAAGAAAGAATGGAACGAGTCAAACACCGGCGCCCATCTGCGCCAGATCGACAACACACTGCCGGCCAAGCACACCAGACGGCTCTACAGCTCTCTGCCGAGAAATTGAACGTACTTACTCACGCAGATGCGGACTGGACATTGCTGGTTGTCAACATATGTTGTTGGATTGTCCAAGACTGGGAATATTAAGGAGAGAGCTCCGAGGAAAGGTTGATGACGCGTTCAACGGCATCTCGACACTTCTGGGGGGACCAGGAGAAGAAGGAAGAGGTAAGATTGGCAGCACTTCACGGACCAAGATAGTAGAGGCTGTCTTGGACTTCGCTGAAGCATCGCAACGGTTTCAAAGTCGCGCGCCATGAGGGCAGCATGAATTATACACACCCACACACACTGTATCAACCAATGCTCGGATAACATTGAACTGTCTCTAAGTCAAGAGTTGATCGACTCTTGGAGAACCCAATGAGTACTCTTTACGCGCCGAAGCCTCGTATTGCGCCATAATTTGCAGGATATCCGCCCCATTCATTTTGTGTATTGATGTTGGTGTTTGGATGCTCACCATTGAACTATAACGACAGCGATGACTCGAGTATTCGACGCAAATCAAGTATAGTAAAGGTTATTTCATGAGATATAAACTAAACATCGTTAGTAACAGCACACTGCATATATCGACTCTCCTACGCCGTTGCCGAGATACATTGTGTCCGGACAGTGTCATAGTCGACTTCACCAAAAATGCCGAGAAGCCAAGAACATCGGCAACTGAGCCCATAGATTCTCCTCTTAGCCAGATCCAGAAATTGGAGCTTATCGCCGACACCGATAGGAAATAGTCTGTGACTCCATTTCTGTGCCCAAACTCTTCTGATCTGAGCTCATCTCATATCCTTGGTTGACACGCAGCGTTCTGGCCAATCCACGACAAAGGACAGCGGGCCGTCCGGGATCTGCAGTCTAGAACCATCGATAATGGTGCAAACATACCAAATAGCGGCCACCCACCTGGCGGTGAGGGCGCTATTACGAGGCGCAAATACTAAGAGCAAGTAATCTAGGGTTCAGGTGTCTGTCTGATCTTCGGGTGCAATGGAAGGAACGGTTCGTACTAAGGCAATGCCTATCCCTTACTCTTGAGGCCTATTCGCAATGAAAGATTCCCGATGGAGGTTTTTACGCGCTTCGAGGTTATGAGTTCCTTGCTTGCTCCAAATGTCTCCGATGTACGAACAATGTAGATCTCTACAATCCACCTACCACATTTATAACTCCTTGCTTTCTGACCGCTATTTTGGGAGAGACAATCGATCATACTAGCGCGTTGTTATATTCGTCTGGTACTGCAGAAACTTGTAACGAAGTAAGGTGCTCATAAAATGCAAGGTGGCGTTAATTCTTGAGCAATAATTCATATATAGCCCTCTCCTTCGTCAACGCCATCGAAGAAGAGCCTAACTACTGCGCTAGCAATTTTCGATATATTTCTCAACTGGTATTAAACCAAAACTGCTTCCTCCTGTCTTCAACTTTCATATTGACTGAATTTCGCCTCAGTGATCGCTTTTAATTATTACGAGTGAACTTTATCATGCGCCTCCTCTGTGTCTTTCTTGCCTTGGCTGGGATTGCGGTTGGTTGTATCCCAAGTGGCAGCAACTGCGATGCAACGAATCCGAATGGGGACGAGTGTTGTTCCGGATTTGCTTGCACAGAGAACATGTATCCACCCGATTCTGCAAGCTGCCAACCCTTGGCCTAAGCCGATATCATTTTAAAGTAGGTCTTGATTTTTTAGAAAACGAAAAGATCAAATTTGCGAATACTTATTGCCAATAGCTACCCATTTTGATGTTGAAGCAGCCAAAATGCCGCGCAAAGTAGAGTTGCATATTATGGGCCTCGGAGCAAAACCTCGTTGAACAAACGACCTTTTCATGGACCACGGTTGCATCTTCAACCCGCAATAAAGAATCAAGATCGTCTATCTCATAGAATTAGCCCGTGACGGAATTAAAATGAGGGTAATTTTGCACACAACGCCGCGTGTATTTCTTCACAAACTCCTTGGCTCAACGCAGGAGACCCAAAATTGCTTAGAACGGACTATGCTCTTACATAAGGTCCTTTTACTCTCAGTTCAGCGCTATTATGAAAAAAAGAGAAAAAAAAAGCCTACGCTATATGAGCAATATCCGCATAGCTAGCTTCGAAACTATCCCTGGCTTCATAGCTACACACGATTTCTTAGTCGTTTGAACTAAAAGGCCATCATAGAAAGTAGAATGTGTCCCAGCCTAACGCAATGATACTGATCTTCGATCAAGCCCGAAACCACATTCGCTGACCTAGACGCTCTTCAAGCCTACTACATCGATCACTTCCTTAAATATAAGCTTTGATAACAAGTATTTTCGGCGTCTTATAGACGACGCGAAGATTCCTCTTCATCACAAAAGTACGGGTTAGGGCATCGATTTCGCGCAACGTTATTACGAAACTGCCCGCGACTAGCCAAACTCACGTCATAGCCCTTGGATGTGACTGCGAATCTTTGAGCCTACTTGATCCTCCTAGCCATGTACCCAGTAGCATCTGCTAGGTTCCTCTCCCTCGGAAAGTTCACCTACAAGTGAGAAGACCTCCGCACACAATATATCTTCTCGGCCACAAGGATATCACGCACTAGCGTCAGATTCTCATTCTCGTTAGACTACGCATAGCTCATACTTAATCATAGCAAGACGAGCCACCGCTAAGAAGGAGTACAGATCCATTTTTATAAAGACAGGGGACGATGTATATACGGCTGACACGCTTCAGAAACTGCGACTCCTCGATCCCAGAAGGCCAGACACCACGTTATTCTCCCTCTACAGAAGACCTTTCAGTCGTAACATCCTTCCTGTAGGCCTTATCTAACAAGCTGAGAGCGCTTGGAATATAGTCAGTAAGGGCCGAAGCCATTGAAAAAGCGCGGCTCAGCATACGTACAATGGCGGGATACTCGACCACAAGATTCAGGTGCTAGATAGATTGATTTTGGAGTTATTCAGGGTGCATTTTACGATGAACGCATTGGTTCTGTATGAGGCCAACCACCAGTTCTAGACAGGCTCGCCGGTCCACCACCGTCCCCTCCACCATCCTAATTTGGCCCGGGTCATTTGGGCCCTATCGGATGCTGCTGTTTAGAATAGTATCGACAGGTGACCCGTTACGGCCAACTATACTTTCCTTGTCCCTCTTGAGTGCATTAGGTCACCAATAACTACACGTTTTGGGCCGGGGCGAGCTTAAACGTGCTAATTATACGCCTGGCTTCTCATCATCTGCCTCATCCGAAACATTCTGTGAGAGAAACAGGCTTTCTTCCTTGCACAGATGAGACAAAATATGGAATAAATATTGGCTTAATTATACGTACTGCTGGTGTCATCATTGTACAAATTGGCTTGGCGCTTGTTGCTGATCATTACCGAAGCGGTAGAAGTACTTACCCAATAAGAGCGCGTCTTTACTATTACCTACATGGGCCACTGATAGCAGGATTTAGGCTGGATGAAGAGATGATTTATTAATCAAAAAAATGGAAATTGAAATTAAATCGCACTCTCATCTCATGAAATCGAGTTTTGGCGATTTCATTGCACATTTGTCAACTCTCATCCACGCTTTGTTGCTAAGCGATGGTCGGGGTCAAAACTGCATTTTCAACCTTTGTCGCTAACACACTCTCTCGACATAACGTGGTCAAGATGGGGTTGCCACAATAGATTTTGCGCTTTTGGGCGCGATGATATTGAATATGGTCAGAATCACTCTCGAGGCAAAGAAGCAGAAAAAAAATTTTGTATTTCACATACTTTGAACATGCAAGAAAGGAATTGGGAAAGTGGGGTAAAAAGTCAAACATTTGCTCTGGCTCCGGCAACTGGCGATAAAGCGGGTTTTAGTAAATATTTACTGGCGAGAATAACGATTATAATCGTTCGTATCCTTAAAAAAAGCTATTTACTTTACTGGCTTTGCATTTGCTTCTTTGAAGTTCATTCTAGCCGACTAAAGATGGAGTAAAGGCCCATTATGCCGGCTAGGTCTGGTTAAACAAAGGTACAAATGGGGAGTGAAGTGATTTTAAGTTTGTCTACAGAAAAAATTGTTGTGAGTAAATAAATACGCCAAATGATACATGCACCTGGAACAGTCATGCACGTGGTACAGAAATGTACGAGTCTACTCGGGGTCCACGGTAAGTTAGTCAGTAGTCATTGTAATGATCTCTCAAATTATAATTCTTACCTGACAAGGGTGGGCCAGCTTGGTGCAACGAGAGGCCGCCAACATATCGTATTATTTCGCAACGGCAAACATGGCCTGCTTTTTCACTCGAGACATGGGTCTCACACTCCGAGCATGATTAATTTTCAAACATTTTAATTGGTGCAATAGTTCAACTACTTTGGGAATTGGACTTTAGCCAATATGAAAAAGCGGGCAGTGGTATTAGTCACGAGGAACAGGATTAGCAAGGCCCTAGAATTTTCTGATAAAATCCACGCTCTCACTACAGGTCAAACCATATATTTGATGTTTGTAGTTTCCAATCTACAACACGAGCGTGGAACAGTTCCGATATAATCGGGGGCTTCTTAAAATACTTTTCTGCCAGTTCAGAATGCTCAAAGGTTGGTGAAAGCACTCTGGTACCGTGATTCCGCTTATCAGATTGTAAACTTTGAGCCAGATTATGAGCTTGAACCTCATACGACCGGAGAAATGTGTAGTCGGTCCCAAGCAACCCCACTGAAAATCGAAGCTGGGAGCAATGAGACGCGTGGGACGTCGACACATCGACAAGAATTCGACCGATTGAGCGGTATTGAGGAATACAAAGAGAATTTGAAGAAACAAGAGCAAAGTCTCTTACATCAACTTCAAATGCTAAAGGTTGGACGAAAGCCTTGAAGGTCCGATGAATTTGATATGAAGATAGGTAGCAGGGGGAATAACTTCTTGTAAACAGTGCATCCTTTTCCTGCATCATGTCAAGAAGGAACATATATCCTAGAGAGAGGATACTGGCAGACAATCAACGAATTGACTTCATCAACAATTTCATTCTATAGCCTCAAGGAACTCTTTGTTGCGTAGCCCAGGAAGTGGGCGGCTTTGGCTACGCCAAAAGCATCCACGATGACAATCAGGCGAAGGACATATTTCGGAGCTATTAGAAGTTAGACACGTGCAAATATAAGCATTGAAATGGACATGGCTCGATGGCTGTTTGACAAGACAGACTGGACAACACCATTTATGTAGGAGAACACACAAAACCACGTCTAGCACCCGGGGGAGATAGATGTTAGTCGGTTCTGAATGAGGCATTGGGTATTACCCTTTAATGCTGCACCATGAATCGTTGGATGGAAATATACATTGCCTACTTAATGGATGGTATTTCTCAGGAAGACACTAGACGTGTTTTAGAGATAGCACATAGTTTGCTGCTATCTTCAGTCTACTTTTTGTCGGTGATCTAGCTTATACATGGCGCAATTATAGAAAGAAAAAAATTCCTTCATTCGAATTCCTTCATTCGTGGAAGACCTGCCTTAAATACTGAGCATCATAAAAACCAGATCATAATTTAGCAAACCAGGTACACTTCTTTTTTTTCTAGTTACCCGAGGTCGGGCGCGCGGCCACCCTCCTTCAGCCGGGTTAGAACATGACACAACAAAAGGGTGGACTCAAAGAAATATCTTAAGATCGGGTCCTCAAGGAATTTTCAGTTTTCTTTATGATACGTACCCCGATAATTTGATCAATCAATCAATCAATCACAGTTCTATTAACCTGATAAAGCCTAACTAGATGCGTCGAGGCTATGGAGGCGGTTCATCCAAATCTGTAGCAGAACTTGGTGTCCTTAACTCCAGACTCGCGGCTTGCAATAAACAGTAACAAAATGGAAAATCGGCCTTCCGCAAAGGCAGGCACAGAAAAGAGTGTACTAAATCCAAAAGGTAAGTATAGAAATCCCAAAAAAGCAACTCTTTCTTGGCAAAAACGGTTTCTTGTTATATCTAGCCAATCAGAGGTCCTACGGCCTTGTTAATTGGTTCATTTTAGTCGTAATTTCAAGTGCTACCGTCTGATACCCTTTTGGTAGGGGAGATGGTAGCGATAGTTGCGACTGGTGCGAACGCGCAGAGATTACCCCCTGAAAGGAAAGGAACACCAAAACCTACAACATCAGGTGACCCACCTCGGTGGATGGAAGACATCGCAGAGGGAGCCCGCCGCGTGCTCAACTACATCGAGAATAATGGCTCCGAGGATAGATACATCACCAGATATATCCGTGCGGTCCGCCAGTTCGCACTCAACGTCCAACGCGGAGACGGCCAGGGGATGGCCAAGGTACTGGAAGCGTTGAACAAGATTAATGCCGACACCGAACGTCTGAACCAGCGAATTGATAACATTGAAAAGACAACGAGCATCTTATCAACCAACGTGTCTACCTCCGCGGCGAGTTCTGCAGCGGCGTGGCGCGACTTCCGAGCCAGAGACTGGCAGTGCGGCTTGGCCAAGGCTGCTACACCGAATATCCGCAGCATCGGCACGTCGTCTCCAGGAGTACCTGAGATTGAGCTTCGCGAGGACCGAGAGGTAATTGTGAAGATCGGACCAAACCGTGAACATATTCGCGGACTATCGCTAAGAGAGCTGGTCGAACGAGCAGAACGTCAAAAGACGGCCAGTGCTCGACAGAAGGATTCTGCAGCTCTGGCTGGAGGAGCTGCCTTTGTCGCAGCTCGAAAACTGCCACCAGGCGATGTCGTGATGTTGGCCAACAGTGCCGCGGGGGCAGAGCTCCTTCGCAAGCACCCTGAGTGGCTGAGGGCATTCGGGCCTGGCTCGGTGATCCAAGAGCCGTCATAGGGGGTAGTGGCATATCACATCCCCGTGAAATCGATCAAAATAACCCCGGAGACGATGGCCGACGTCTCAGCCGATCTGCTTAGACAGAACAACTGGGGCGAAGGCGATAAGATTCAGTATCTTGGCTGGCTGACGCGAGCGGGTATACGAGCTGAGAGCTCGGTCCTGATAGAGTTCACCAGTCCAGTCGTGGCCAACCGTGCTATCATCACTGGTGTCGTATGGGGTAAGCAAATCCACAATGCCTCGCGTTTCTGCCGCGAAGGGCGGATGAAGCTGTGCAGAAAGTGCTCAAAACCGGGGCATATCCAGTCACACTGTTCCAACGTCTTCAAGTGTGGCCACTGTGCCGGCGAGCACCCGACCTGGGAGTGCCCGTCGGCACGGGGGCAGACGATACCAGTCAAATGCGCCAATTGCGGCGTAGGGCACCGCCCAGTCAGTCGGGACTGCCCGGTGAAGATTACGGCAATGAATGAGGCAAAGCAGGCACTGGCCGACTGCCCCATATATCACCGCATCCCACTGCACTTCCGAAATACCACAAACGGTAACACATTGACGCCCCCGAAAAGGCCAGATCCGGCCGAAGTAGTAGACCTGGATCTATCTATGCATGCTCCGGGAGCACCGCAGGGGGCGAGAATCTCTCAGCGCACTCAGCAGGTTATAATCGACCTGGAACCAGAATCAACTGAGACAGGGACGTCACTTGAGGAGCTCATCAAATCCTCCAAGCCCAGAAAAGGCCCTGGTCGCCCAAAGGGCTCGAGAACCAGGCCCAAAGACCAAGCGCGACCACCTCCGGGGCAAACCAACACTATAATTTCGACAATCCAGCGATCGACGAGGTCCCACGCGGCATCTCAGACGGCTGCGCAGGAGCACACCATCTCGAAAAAGCGCCGCATGGGCGAGCCGGAGGACGTTATGGACGAACAGCCAGACCACGGCAACTGGTGCGATATCCAACTCTCTCAGGCCGACCTCCTTCAGGGCAACCTCCGGCAGGATACCCTTGAAGAAGAGCTCACTCAATTCACCAACGATGTCACAACGATCAACGACACCAACAATACGCCAGAACCTCGCCTCGAGGATCTAGACCCAGAAAGCCCAGAGTATCAAAAACTCATCACCCTCAAATATAACCGAATGCAAGCGGTACCAGTCAGATCCTCTCCTCCCGCAATCACAACCGATGCACCCACAATCGAAGACCCAACTGATGACGTGTGGCACGAGGCCAGCGAGCGTAGTGATAATGAATTTATTCACCAATGAAATCCTTTGGAATACTTCAGTACAACGCGCACAAGTCGTGGTCAGTGATGGCTACGTTCCTCAGGGACAGGAAGGTCTTAGCGGCGGACATCGTCATAGTGCAGGAGCCGTGGAGAAACGAACAGCAACATACAACCCACCAACCAGCGACTGCCGCATTCCAGCTAGTATACCCAGCAAAGGAAACCCCGCGTGAGATGGACCAAAATGGAGACCAGGAACAGGATCCAGATCGTCACCAACCGGGGGTATGCCTCTTCGTATCGAGAAAGATCGACCCAGGCTCCTAGTCGTGCTAGCTCATCTCGCAGGATTACCAGTTGTTGAAGCTCAGAAGGGCCCAGCCAGGCAAGCACTGGACGGACTTATTTGTGCACAATGTGTACAATAGGCCAAGCAGCAACACTTTAGCCCAGCTAAGAGGTGAACTAGCGAGACGCCCTCTTGCAGAACACATTGTACTGGGATACATGAACGCACATCATATCACATAGGGAGGAATAAGGATTATAGCTAACAATAAAGCTGAGCAACTGCTAGAAATCACGGATGAGCGAGGTCTCGAACTGATTACCGAGACAGGAAGGGCGACCTGGTCTCAAAACGACCAGTCGTCCGTGATTAACCTGACCTTCATCAGTTTAAGTCTCTTCAATCAGCTCGTCAACTACGAGCGGGCAGATGACATTGAGCATTCATCCGACCATTTCCCGATCAGAACAGTACTTAACATTGAAACCCCGGTGCTAATACAACAGAAGCGGAGAAACTGGAATGCGACTGACGATAATAAACTCATTCAGAAGATTAAGGAAGATTCAAAAGCAAAGGACCTGTCATAAGCGGGCCCACCGCAAATCGAGGCCTAGTGTCAGAAACTGCTAGACACCGTCCAATCAGCAATTGAGGCTTCAACTCTGTGGGCAAAACCGTCAATATGGTCGAATCCTGACTTCGATAACGAGTGCAAGGCGGCCGTTAAGGAAGTTCGTCGTCTACGACGCAGGCATACGAGAACAAAGGATCCGTACGATTGGATGCGTTACTCTGAGGCACGCAACAAGAAAACACGTCTAGTCAAAAGGGCACTATCGAGAGCGCACCGCCGTCGAGTCCAGCAGGTCATCGAAGATGGCCCCCAGGGCATATGGCGCCTCGCTAAGTGGGCGAGGAATCGCAACGGAGCCTACGAAAAAGGCCTCACCCCTTCTTTAAAGATTCAAGGTCTTCAATCACCAGGACAGCTGGCGGAGACGGTCGAGCAGAAAGCAAACGCCTTCCGGGCAGCTTTTTTCCCACAGCCACCGCCAGCAGATCTCTCAGACACTGTGTCATTTCAATACCCGCAGCCCATCGAGTTTCCACCAATTACTGCACAAGAGATACAAGAAGCAGTAAGAACGGCAAAGGCAGGGAAAGCTCCAGGAGAAGACGGCATTCCAAACTCCCTCTGGCACAAGCTGATCGAAGTACCGGTCATCCTGCAAGTACTCGGACAATTATTTGATGCGTGTGTACGCACTGGCTACAACCCAACAAACTTCCAACGCTCAATCACGGTTGTCCTTAGAAAGCGAGCCAAAAGCTATTATCAACTCGCAAAGTCCTACCGGCCTGTAGCTTGGCTTAATACCCTTGGCAAGTTCCTAGAGGCAGTGGTCGCACGGCGGATCAGCTACGCGGTGGAAACCATGGGATTGCTCCCAAAGACCCATCTCGGCGGTCGACGGGGGATCTCCACGGACCACGCGATTCACAACATGATTGACAGAATCAAAATGGCCTGGGGAAAGGGCAAACCGGTGGTGTCACTGCTGATGCAGGATGTATCAGGAGCATACGATAATGTTTCCCACGATCGCTTACTCCATAACCTCAGAAAACGACGCCTGGGACAACTCGCCCCCTGGGTGAAGACCTTCCTCTCTAATCAGAGCACGAGAATTCGTATGCCCGAGGGCATGTCCGATCAAATTTCGACGCCGACAGGCATCCCCCAGGGGTCACCGATCTCGCCGATCCTATATCTCATTTACAATGCAGACCTCATTGAGAACTGCGGGAACGGCGTAACCAGCAACGGCTGGGTGGACGATGTCTGTTTCATGGCCAAGGGAGATAGCGAACGCGAGACCACGAAGAAACTCAGAATGGCACGTCGAAAAGCCGATCAATGGGCCAGAACACATGCCTCAGTCTTTGACCCAAAAAAGTACGCACTCGTGCACTTCGTGAACACCCGAGAAATTGACCCTCAATACACACCGCTATCTATACAGGGGTATACCGTACCAGCGACGAGAACGGCCGAGCGCTATCTGGGCTACTGGCTAGACCCTGGACTGGAATTCCATCACCACCGCGAAAAGGCAGTGGCGAAAGCAGGCGTGTCTCTCCAAGCGTTGAGAAGCTTGGCCGGTTCAACATGGGGGGGCTCCCTTTCGGCTATGCGCAGGATCTATCAAGCCGTGGTTATCCCGTAAATGCTCTTTGGTCTCAGCATGGTACCAACCTATGCTAATTAGCAAAACGAAAGCTCGCACAATTAGCCAACCGTTCGCGGGCATCCAGAAGCGGGCTGCGTGCCTGATTAGCGGAGCATTCAGAACGACGGCAGCAGAGGCGTTGAACACAGAACTGTACCTACCACCAGCGGCGATCCATATGGATCGGCTAGTGAAAGAAACCGCTCTACGACTACGCACAGGGTCAGCATTCGCAGTCCCACCAACGATGCTACGGCGTCAGCCTAATGACGAGAGGTACTGGGCAGGATGGACACCAATGGAAGCGCAAGCGTGGAAGACGGGCGGATGTCTTACGGCTCCCCCGGGAACTTTGACGAGGCACTGGGAGAGTCGGAAAGCATTCGTCCAGGCACCATGGCAAGCACCACCAGAGGTGATCATCGAAGACAGAGAGGTCGCCGTGAAACGTCATGATCAGATCCTAGCGATAGGCTGGAGGGAAAGACCCGTGATTCTGTACACCGACGGGAGCGGTATTGAGGGAAGGATCGGAGCGGCGGCGATCGTGGATCTCGAGGACCAACATGCTCATAGCCAGATGGGCGACGAGAATACGTCTACTGTGTACGCAGCAGAGCTTCGTGCAATCGAGATGGCGCTCGCATTGGTTCTGGAAAGCACAGAGCCGTGGGCTGAACAAGCAAAGAACAGGCTAATCATCTTTGCAGACAGCCAAGCGGCACTGAAGGCACTCGGCCGACCGCGTATGCCGTCGGGGCAGGTCTATTTGGCAGGATGCCTTGAACTTATTCGCCAGCTCGCTGATAAAGGCATTCGTACCGAGCTCAGGTGGATTCCTGCTCACCAAGGAGTGATCGGTAATGAGATCGTTGATCAACAAGCCAAAGAAGCCGCCCAGAAACCCGATGGACCACTGAAACCCGACAATCGATATATCTATCTCGCGGCCGCAGCCAAGCGCCGGATCCGCAATGAAGCGAAGCTTGAGTGGGAGAGAACGTGGGCGAAGGAGACAACCAGCCGGCCGACGAGACGCTTGATCGAAACACCGACAAAAAAGACGTTGGAATACTGGCCAGGCCTACGCAAAGCAACGGTGTCGATTTTGATGCAGCTACGCACGGGACGAATTAGCCTGAGTGCTTATCTGAGCCGCATCAACCGACGTGAGTCGGCGCGGTGTGGTTGCAACCTCGGCAACCAAACAGTGGCTCACGTCTTGCTCGAGTGCCCGTTGCACCAGGATGAGCGCGACAGGATGAGAAGCGCTCTCTCCGATCAGGGAATCGCTCTCTGTCGAGACGAACTCCTGACAAGGCTGGAGGCTCGCAATATTGCGACCGAATTCATGGTCAGCACTGGCCTTCTAGGCCAATTCCAAACAGTCGATCCAACGGCTCTAGGCGTGGAGGAAGGGGATGACAAAGGAGCGGAGATAATGATCCCCTAGGACAGTGTGACGGAAGAAGAAAGATGGCGCCCAGTAGGAGTCCAGTGCCAGGTCCACTGTAATCCCTTGATCCAAGCGAGCACAGGAGCGGCAACCGACAGACTGGAAGATTGATGGAAAGAGGTCGTGGGAATGGTGTGTCCGTGGTGAAGCGGGACCCCTGGTCGAAAGTGCGACAAGGGGTAAATGACGTTCATTTTGGCTTTCCTTTGTGTTTAGCATGTTTGCATCCATGCACTTACTGTTTTTAGTTTACAATTTCTATGTTCGAGGACGTCCGACCAGGAACTCGCCTTGCGAGCCTCCTGAGACGGTCGCTCAGTGGGCTGGCAACCACTTTCCAGCTGTCGGCAGGCCTGACAGCACCCCTGCATAGCAGCATATATTTAGAGCGAGCTACATCGGGCAAATGAATTCATCATCATCATCAGTATAGAAATCCCCATATAAAGTCAGACCCAAAAGTACAAAGCACACAATATTCCACTCCTTCTGCATCCCCTCGTCCCCGTGGCATGCTCCTGCCTCTCGTTCTTCAGTCCTCTCCAAGAGCTTCGGTTCTCAATTGATGATGTTGGCGTGTTGAATCGATAATTGTTGAGTGTCCTGACCATTCTCGGTGGTCGGTCTTGATGCTCGGTGGTGTATGCACAGCGTCTTCACAACCTATCCTATGGTCGCAAGGCCAATCTGTTCGTCAGTGTCCGACTCCACTTCCACGTGCCGTAATTGACCAAGGAGGCCAGTTTGATGCATCATCGCAGCGGCATAGCGGGCCGCGCGCGGGTGAGATATGATTGCATCGTAGTCCGTAGTGTCTCCAAGATTGGTGCGAGCGACCTTGTAGAGCATAGTTCGCCGCAGATCGTTGTACAGCGGACACTGGAGCAGGACTTGTCTCGGTGTTTGAGATCCCTGCTCACAGCTACGATGATACGATTCTCTTTCCTCGATCTTATACAGGAAGTGCCCTAAACCAATACGCATTGACCTCATTTGGATGAGAATCGAAGCGTACGGCTTGGACAGCCCCTCATATAGCTCCAAGGCCTTTCGCATGGGCGATTTTATCAGGCGCTTGGTCGGTTTGGCCGTCTTCTCCCTCTCCTATTGTCTCTTCCACCGTTCTTTGATACGCTGGCGGCCGCATGGTTTCGCCGCGGAGGCCAGCCGGACAAACTATTTCTTCGAGCCCGCACTCGCACCCTCAAGTGAATCCCCCCGCGCCCGACAATGCGGCGGATTTTGCAGCCTCGTTTGCAAGTTCATTGCCAGGAACACCCACATGGGCTGGAATCCATCGAAGGTGTTCCCCGCGACCGAAGGACCGGTACGTGGTCACAAATGCAAGCGAGCACGTACCAGATGGTCGCTTCGGGTTCTGCAATGACTTGATTGTAGCTGGGCCGTCAGAGAAGATCACCATTTCCCTGAATTTGTCCTCATTTGCCTGATTCCGTCGGTCTGCCAGTTGCCCCAATGCCATCTCAATGCCCGTGAGCTCGGCCACATTCACATTTGATCCACCGCGGATGCACCCACGAGTCCTGCGTATCCACTGCCATCAGTGAAGATACGCTGGATCGCTCCGTCGGCAAGTGCGGCGTCCAATTCATTGCTGTCATGGGTCTGGATGGCGGTTTCTGCATCCTCCATGACACATTTGATGCGTGTCTCCCACAGGGGGGCGAATGATGTCCTTGATTCCCAGGGCACATCCCGTCCCATCAACGGTGCCAATGGGCCGTCCTTCTTCTACTTCATAGCCTCCAGCGGTGTCAAGCCTCCAAGGCGCATATTCTTTGGTTTCCGTTCTCATTTTAGCAATAATCCCTTCGGGTACGGCCTAGGGCACTGTCGTTTGGCTTCTGATTGCTATTTCCTCAATAGTTTGTTGCATCAGTAGGTTGATTGGTGTGAGGAATAACTCAATTTCGAGGGCTGCAGCCGACGTGCTTTTGAAAGCCCCGCTGATCATCAGCGCAACGCGCTTCTGGATCCTTGTAAACCCCTTGGTCTCCCGGCGTTGTGCAGGGATGAGATACCAGGCCTAGCAGCCTAGAGCACGAAGGTTAGAAACGTTGTGTTGACGGCCATGCAATGCTTCGTATGGTGTCATTTCTATCTTCGAATGCCACAGACGGTTAAGTGTGTAGTTGACGCCGTGAATGAGTTCACCTCACAGATACCGTGGCAGCTGGTGCTCGGTGAGCACCGCAACAAGTGGTTTGACGAGCCAGCAGTTCTTGATCTCGGAGATGCCATTCAATTGGTGAGCCTACGGCGGTGAGGCATCCCAGGTCGTCCCCTTTGATTTAAGGTAGGATTGCAATGGACCATTGAATTCTTTAGCCTAATCACCATGCATAGACTTGACTTGGTAGCCAATCTGGGTGAGTAGATAGCTTTCCACGACCTGGTAGCACTTGACGACGTCCGTATGGGCCTTCATAAGGAAGATCCAGCAGAAACGAGACGCCTCGTCGGTGATAGACATAAAGTATGTCTGGCCTTCCTTGCTGACAATGGAGATGGGTCCCCAGACGTCAATGTGCAGAGAGTCGATTGGTCGCACGCGGATGGATTTGTTGGTAACGTACGGAAGTTGATGACCCTTGCCAGCAAGGCATGGGGGACAGGGAGACTTGAGAGCAGATCCCTTGATCAACTTGATGCCCTCCGCGAAGCCAGGCATGCGGCGAACGCGTTGCTCACCTGCGTGGCAGAAACGACGATGTGCGAGGTCCATAGAGATAGGTTTCACCTCCTTAGGCATAGCGCGGACCACTGAAGCCGTGGCGGAGGTTGTGAAAGCTGCGGAAGCGTAGAAAGTCTCTAGTTGATGTTTTGAATCAGTTCACAACCAGTAGAGATCGTTGTCGGCGTCTCCATAGCCAACGGCCTATCCGGCCGGTGAGGTTAGGATTGCATGATCCGATAGCGTACATGTGATGCCATCGTCGCGGAACATGGTACGACACGAGATAAGGGAGCTGTCGAGGTATTCAGCGTGCCAGACGTTCTTCAGAATGATAGGACAAATGACCTGATCGTCCTTTCCGATCGTGGTAAGTCGGGTGGTGCCAAGGCCTTGTGTGTAGAAGCGCTTGCCGTTGGCAGCCTTCACAGGGACTCTGCAAGGTGAATACTCGACAAAAACGTGATAATTGGGCATCATATGGTATGAAGCGCCCGAATCAAGCATCCAGCGAAGTGGGTTGATGCTTGCATTCGCGGTTGAAAGGGTGGAGATGTCGATCTCTAGCGTATTGGCCTGTGGAGGAGTCGGTTTGTCCAACAGCTTGTTAAATGCCATGATGTCCTCCATTGACACGATAGAATCGACCCGTACGGTCGCAGTGTTGATGAAAATATCCTCAGGGCTTTGTGGAAGCTCTGCGGTCGTATTTGCCGTACTGGTTCCCTTATTGAAGGACTTGCCAGCATTTGCGGGATTGAGG
The DNA here is from genome assembly GCF_028827265.1 of Penicillium atrosanguineum. NCBI lineage: Eukaryota > Fungi > Ascomycota > Eurotiomycetes > Eurotiales > Aspergillaceae > Penicillium > Penicillium atrosanguineum. Next base: position 149,694 of record NW_026623133.1, on the reverse strand, counting down.
AAGCAGTGCTCAGAAGAATGTGCCGACTTTCTATCACGGTAAGTGCAGAACTATTTGCTTCGTCCACCACCCCCCTGATTGTTCGTTTGTTGATCCTGCTGAGCTTGTTGACCTTGCTGGCGACCAGATTGGTTAATTTGTTGTTTCTGTCGGCCACTGGACTGCTGGGAGGACTGCTGAGAGGACTGGGACTGCTGCTGCTGCTGCTGCTGCTGGCCACCCTGTTGGCCGCCCCTTCTTAGTAATATTGGAAGAAAGGGTAGGGTGCTGCTTGATATTGTTATAGCGCTGGTCTTCCGCGGTGCCAAAGTCAGCAAAGACGTTCTCCATAAGTCTGTCATCCTTCAGGTCGAATTTGTGGACGCCCTGAAGCCATACAATAGTATCAGGGTGGTTACCCACAGCCCGGACGAACATGGAGTATTGGATGGCTATAGAAAGAGACTCTTCGCCTAGGGCTTCGTCTACTTCCACGTAGGCTCGCTGCCAGTTAGCAATGAACTGAGCGCTTTGGTGACCTGCTTTGTAGACGGTAGACTCGAGTTTGGCCCACTTGGTGGCGATGGTCTGCTGTGTGGGACGACCGTACAGCTATTCAATGATCCTAAAGGCTTCGTATGCGTCTTCAGTCTGTTTGAAATGCTGAATGGGGTCATAGTCGAGACAGGAGATAAAGATGTCCAGCACAGTGTACATGAGAGCTTCCCACTCTTCAAGTTCCTTGTTGGGTTCATCAAAATGGACTCGAACGAACTCAAGAAGCTCGTCCTCGGTGATAGAATTAGGCAGTATGGTAGCAGGCTCATCACCGTCTGTGTCATGAGTGCGAGGGCTCGTGCCCAAATATGTGGTACGTGGTTGACGCCGATGCTCACGCAATACCCTTTTGTTGTTTTCCCTAGCGATATGATCACGCATGGTGCGCTCGCGTGGGGTAGGACGATGGGAAGTGAATTCAGGACGATGCTCACCGATGAGAATCTCCCAGTGGCGTACGCTGCGAGACTTGAGTGCTCGCTTGAGCTTGAACAGCCAGTTTGAGTAGTTTTGGGAGCCCTAAAGCTTGCCCACGCGGTCAGCGATCTTGCCGTAGTCGTCAGTAGCCATTTTTGCCACAGAGAGATGCAAGAGGGATCGGATGAAGATACCTGAATAAAGGACTTGGATGGAAAATGGATGAAAAAAATGCCTCTGATTGAGGTCGTTTGTTGACGAAAGCCCTCACTCGACACTCGCGGCGGCGAGGTCGGCGACGGCGAGGTGAAAGCACTGGTGAGGAGTGTTGGACTATAGTTAAACAGCCTCAACAGAGCAGAGAGCTCATAACCTATGAAGAAGGAAGGAGGAAAAGAGAGAGATGTAGATTCTAGAGATGGAAGCTATGGAACTAGATCTATCATGGAGGCTGAGGCAAGGATGCGGTGAAGAGGGGCAGAATCTCATTCGCTGCGAATAGTATACAACCAATCAACGATGTCTGAAGCTCTGTTTTTGTATTACACCTGAGTCTGGCCATTTATAGTTAGGGCATTCTAGATTACACATGTAATAAACATGACGGATAATTGTATCTCCGTTCCACCGCAGTATTCATACGGACAGAATACCTTAGGCGTAAGCAACAGCTTCTACATAAGGATAGACATGGGAAATCATCTACCCAATTCATTCCAGTTGTCACTATACTCCTTGATTCATAATGCCGTATTAAGTACAGTCCATACGGCCTTAGTTGGGAAAACTGTACGGCCTCATTTAGGATTGTTGCATTCAGGATTGCCCGTACGGCCTCGCCGTCTCACCCGGGACATTTGCGATCTCCGTTAGGACGACCTCTGCTACGTGCTGGTTGTGTGTGTGGTCCGTTGGTTGTTGTTGTCCGGTCTGCATTGTCAGACAGCCATCGAGCCATCCCCACTTCAATATGAAGTACTTTTGGATGGCCTAATGACCTTCATTTTCTTGAGGTGTTCTATACTTCTTTTCCATCCCTAACCCCGGCCCAACTAGAACAGTCGATGGAGCGAGATGACGCCAAAATAAAAGATTTGAACATGCCTGATCCTCCAGCGGAGTAGTTTGGCACTAAAGAAGTATAGAGTTCTACATTTGTTAGCTTTTGGTCCTCGAGGATTGATAGCAGGCAGTCGCTCCTTCTCTTTGGGCAACTGCCTGCTCCCTCCTGTAAACTTGCCGCAGATAGTGTCTTTTCTCGTTTCCATCCTCGCTATCCCCATCTCGGCCATCACCAGGACGGGCGGCTGCAAACACACACACTAACCATGTCATCCGGAAATGTGAACTTGATCGAGGGCAAGAAAAGACCAGCTCTTGAGCAGGCCGGCGGGATTCAGAAAAAGCCAATGACTAATCCGAACACCAACCCACAAGAAATGGTAGAGTCCATTTCGCACCTCCCTCCCTTCGCATGAAAGATTTAACTAATTCACTTGTACTACAGCGTGACACCCAGATCGCTTACCACAGTTCAGTTGAGGATAAGGAAAACCCTCTTGACGCCTGTGTGAACAAAATGGTCAGGGAGGCGCCGTCGCTGCGCTACGATGCTGAGCAGAGAATAGCCGCTAACGAAGGCGGCTTCGGCCTTCTTGCGGAACTCCGTGAAATGAACGACAAGATCAATAGACTCGAATCTCATCGCCAGGGCCATCTGGACATCCGTCAAAGGGCCATTTCCACATGGGTGCGAGATGCGCTTAGCAAAGACACAGAACGCCGGAAGGAGGACATCCGCCGACTGAACAAGGACATTATCCACGGCGGCGATGTGCGTTCTGATGCCATGGTAGTCATTGAGCGCTACAAGAAAAGCAGCACCGAATGGCAATATTTCCGTACTCTGTATGGCCTCACCCCGGACAATGTGAACGATCTCGGTATTGTCTACAAATTCCCTTGATGCTCCTTTTATCGCTAATATGTTCTAGACCAACAGAAATGTTATAGATCTCTGCAGGCCTTGGATAGAGCGGCTTCTATCTTGCTCAAGAACGCTTGGACAAGCCTCCCTACTGAGGCGATGGGTAAGGAACGCGAGGATCTTGTCGCTATGCTGCTGGTGGAGAGATATGAAGAGTCTGAGAAGATGAGCAGCACTTTTATTGGCGGGAACGAGTCGTCTGTGGCTGAAGAGTATTTCTAGTCCTTCCAAAAAGCTCGATATTGCTATCCAATGAATCACATTCTAAGGAACAACCATCTTTTGATCACTTGTAGTCTTTCTTCTGACCAAAGCATCCTGACCACCAAGTGCGGAGGTAAGAGAGTCCAGAGAATCATAATCAACAATGGTTACTTTGACATGTGAGTCTAATTGACCTGATGCTACTGTTGGCGCAAGGGATGCCTTTGGCCCACCCAAAGAACATCATTTCTATATTTGCTTAATCCATGGCATGCTTATATAATGATGTTACTGAACAAAGCCGTTGTACAGATCAAACAAAATAGCGGTAAATCCGTTCACTTCAATGATACAATGCGGACGATGGCCGTCCTGCTAGATTTTATTTGCAAAAGGACTGGCAGGCCGATAGCTACCACCTGTACTTTCAGACGATGCCCAAGCTGCCTGTCATTCTTGCCGAGGGGTGACCAACCTACAGCTGTGACTTGAGGAATCCTCCGAAGAATTTGCCAATTTGAGGGTAGTCATTGATACTCACCACAGCGGAGACGTCTGTGGCAGGGAGTTAGTATGAATCATGGAACCGGATGTTGAAGAGAGCCACTCACATTGGTCGGGACGGACGATGATAAGGGCGCCTTGTAGTGGATCAATGCCCAAGAATTGATAAGCATGACCGTGGCCCTCGTTGTAGCTCTTGTCGTCGTAGTAGATTTTGTGCAAGTCTGATGCAGGTTAGAATATATCCAAAGTTCATCGAGACAAGAAGACTGACCTCTCGTCTGGTTTTGGCCGGTCACTGGATAGAAATGTTCCGGGATCTGTTCCAGTTCAACATCGTGACGTGTTCCATGTCCCACAACAATCGTTTCGATCAAGCTGTCGACATCTCGAGAGCTTGGCGTGAAGGTGTGGATTGGTCCCTGCGGCGAGGAAAGATATTCTCCGAGCTATAAGATTTATTAGAAATTATCTGACCCATTTGAAGAGAGTACAACTTACAGAGTTCAATTTGCTCCGATTATCTGCGATGGTCAAATCTCCCGCAAAAACCATGATGCGCCATCGGCCATCGGATTTGAGGGACTTCATGAGTTGCTGAGGCTTGGAGTCGCAGAATCGGACAACTTGTGCGCTGGGTAGTCTCATGCCAACAACGACATTCGCAAGCTGAGTAGACTCCATGGATGCTGTGATTAGTGAGACTTCATATTTGGCTGTCAGACCGGCAGTGTATTTGCCGGACTGAATGAAACCCCGTTGGAACTCGGCAGGGGTAGTTTTGGCCCCGGAAGAAAAGAGCTTAGAGAAATACCGGTCGAAATCAATTAGATCACTGGCTACCTTTTGTCTCTCTAGGACATAGGTTTCTAGAAGAGATGGAGTGGCCAGGCCAGTCAAAACCTCGCCCAACTTCCAGCCAATGTTGTACCCGTCCTGCAAGCTGACATTCATTCCTTGACCAGCCTTGGGGGAATGGGTATGGCAGGCATCGCCAGCCAGGAAGACTCGATGATCTCTGTGGAAGCAGTCAGCCTGACGCTGACCGATGGAGTACGCTGACCACCATACGGTCTCGGCGAAGTCAACCTTGTATGGATGGAAGATAGCCTGCGCTTGTTCTTGTAGGCTCTCCAAGGTCACATCCTTAGGATTGGTTCCCGGTGCAAGTTCGATATAGAAGCGCGTCAAGTTTATGTTCTCACCCTCGCGGGGGATGATCAGGATATTCCCAGCCTTTGAGCGAAGAGTGGACTTTTTGCGAATATCTGGGAAGTTTGTTCGGGGAACCATATCCATTACACCCCAGACGGCGTCGCTGCTATCACCGATCATTTTATAACCCAGCGCCTTGCGGACAACGCTGTGGGCACCATCGCACGCCTATATAACGTGTAAGTATACATTCAAGAGTTATCTTTCAATGTCACATACAAGAGCATATTTTGCGGCAAAGGTTTCAACCTTTCCGTCTTTCTCTGCAGTTACCTTGACTGGATAAGCATCCGGGTCCGAGGCAGAGGCGCTGTCGACTTCGACATCGGTAACATTGTATCCATAGTTGATCTGTTGGTCGTTGTACTTTTGCATGAGCTCAATGAGAAGCCCATTGATGCGAGCCTGGTTTAAGATGACGTGTGGCTGGTGTGATAGACCTGGCTGTGTATCCGCTGTGCGTCCTGTACGCTTGATGGCGCCAGTGCCATCATCCGCCCAAAAGTTCACCTCGAGGACGTGATAGGCTTCTCGTAAAAGCTCCTCACCAACGCCGAAACTCTCGAAAATCTCAACAGTACGGCATTGCACGCCATCTGCCTGTCCCATCTTCATAGGACCGTCGCGCCGTTCCAGCACCTTGCATCGAATACCATAACGAGCCAGCCAAGTGGCCGCGCAAAGACCGGCTGAGCCGCTGCCACAGATGAGAACATCGACTTTTTCCATTTCTGCGATGAGAAGAAATATCTGAACTCTGTCCGTGCGCCGATTCCCCGCGGGGGGCATCTTTTATGGAAGCTCGGGATGCAACCCGAGCACAGTTCGGGATCAGCTCCGGGCGCGGATCCGCCACCACGGCAGTCTGTCGGCAGCGAGATACCCCAGAGTCGGAACAGTCTGAATGCCTTGTCGAGTGAATTTTGGCAGTGGGCCTTCGGATGTTCGGGTCCGGGGCCTCCTAACCTCGGAGAGCCGGAAGATGGAGTCAAGATGGGATTGTGGCTGGGCCGTGGTCTTTTCTACGTCAACTTCTACATCTACATCTACATATTCACATCAAGTATCGACATCCCATCATTTCGTGTCTAAAATTCATTATGTAATGCTCATCATTTCCCAGAACCAAAACGCCGGCGCCCGTGCAAAGCTTGCGAACCATCTTACAAAAAGTACTCGCTGCGACCTGGCCGCGAGGTGGGCACATGTCGTTGATCGTCACTGACAGCACTGAATAGCTTGAAGGTCGGCTTGAGGTCATCACCGATTTCGCAGACCGAGGCCAAATTACCACATCTGTAGCAGTAGTTAGGCGCACTCCACACAGTGACGACGTTTTGGTTAGAAAAGTGATATTTATAGCCCTCGTTCACCAGCTGATGAGCGCGAGCAATCAATGAGAGGTCGTTGACATGGCAGAACTCGTCTGCGACACGATCGCCGAAGAGCCATCCTGTGAGATTTCATGTCAGTCTGGAGTTTCGACATAGATCGCACGGATCGTCTTACCTGCTCCGCGAGGGCTGACTGCCCACGTTTCCACGTCATCGGGATCGGACCACACCAGATCGCAGAATGCACCCTCGTGCGGGATTTCTTGTGCACGAGCAACCACGCGGACCTGGTCCAGAGTCCGGATCTCCGGGCTCAGTCCACCATGGACACAAAGGACCTTGCCATCAATGATGGCGCCCAGGGTCATGAAATCGAAAACCTGGCAGCATGCCTTCCATACCGAAGCACTGCCGTATTTTTGGAAGCATTCCTCGTAGAAACCATAGACTTGTGTGATCTGGCGGGATTCGTGGTTGCCACGGACTAACGTGACCCGATCAGGATACCTAAGAAGGGGTGATGTCAGTCTCGGTCGATGTACCTGTGGGATCCGGCACTCACTTCGCCTTGAGACAGAGCAATAATGTCAAGGTCTCCAAACTGAAATATCCCCGATCCACGTAATCACCCAGGAAAACAAAGTTGCGGTTCACATGAGCCTCCGATGCCTGGCTGGGCTGAGTCTCCTCCTCGTCCCCGTCCTCGTCCTCGTTGGCACCGTTGGGTCCTCTTAACTTCTTCCGGATCTTAGGGTCTGTGATGGTAGATGGGGGTTCGATATCGGTCGAGGAGATGACGGAGGGGGAGGTTTTCGGGGCGTCGGGTTGCGAGCCATCGGGCATCCCACCAGAAACGCGAAAGAGCTCGAGAAGGTCGTAGAACTGGCCGTGGATATCACCACAGATGGTCACGGGGGTGGAGACGGGTTGAATGTTCGATTCTAGCACATGCAGTCAGTACCAGCAGGAAAGCCGTCGCGAGGCCAGCTTACCCTCCATCATATACTCCTTGACCATCTCACAGAGCTGCTTCATGTGGGCCTCGGACAGATATTTGCAGTCCTTGGCAGCCTCGAGCCACTCATCAGGGCCGGCATTGCGCTTCAACTTGGCGGGTCCCGGCTGAGGGACCTTGCTGTCGGTCATGGCGAGTAATTGGGGAAGGGGAAAAAGGTGAGAAGAGAACGGAGAAAGAGGGCGGGGAACTTGCACCCTTGGCGGGACTCGGACGCCGCACGGGGCGACATTTGCAGATAATTGAAGTCACATTTACTTGGATCCCTTTAGTCGAACTTCTGATCCTCTGATCCTCTGATCTTCTGGTCTTTCGATCTTTCTGTGATCTTACATCTTTGTGATCTATGGCCATCCAACATCGCGTTGCGCTATGTGCTGTGTTCAATCTTCTAAATCCCGTAGCGTGCCTAGGTGCCTAGGTACACATTTGACCCTCATGCTCAGGAACTCTGTGATAACGATAATATCCACACAAGGCTCCGACTGCTCTATTATGAACATTGGGCCGGCGTGGTAGACGACCCTCGGCTCAGCAGCACGCAGTTCAACTGCCACCTTCTGCATCGCCCAAAACCGACCGTCGTTTGCGCCCATAAACAAAGCAGTCGCGGATGTAGTATACACAGAGAGCTCACTGTGTGCGCTGATCAGTCTAGGCTCTGCGATTCGATTCTGGGGCGAGTTAGTGTCGCAGGCGATGATCCTCGCGACCGGGGAAAGAAGAGAAGAGAAGAGAAGTGGAAAGGAGGAGACCAGATCAGAGGCCAGCACGACCACATTAATCTACTCACCGCTCGGCAAGCGACGGCCAGGAACCACAGCTATCGCTCGAGGCGATAGCCCTGGTTCTCCTGGCGAGGGAGGAGGGAGTCGACAAAGCGATCCCAGAGTTGCTAACCACCACCACAGGAGCTGCACGGTCGGTGCTGCCCTTCAAGCAATACAAGTTGTCGACGCCATTCTTGGTCATCACCAAGGACTCGACTGCCAGCTGTGTAAGGGGAAAGTCAGAGTGTCCTTGTTGCTATACAGATGTCTCGATCAGGTGCGGGGAGAGCGTAGCTTCGACATCGAAAGATGGCACGCGCAGGATATGTTCAACCAGGCGCACAACCGATCTGGGTTGACTCAATATAGAGACGAACGGTGGACTCGGCGAAACATAGAGCGCGTCGGCATTGAGGACCTTTAATGAAGTTCTAGTTCCCGGGGGAATGTGCTGTTGCTGGACTGCACGGCAGATGCCTTATCCGCTCGGGCAGCTTCTCCGGCAGCGACAACCGCTCGGTTCGTACCATCCCCACGCCGTAGCCGTGGGGTAGCACGAGATCTTCCTTGATGTATGCTGCACGCAGACTCATTAGATTCCCACCTTCTACGATCTCATCCTTAAGCAAAATCCAAACCCGCACCATGCGTCTACCTTACGCTCCCTCCACCCCGCCGGCCGATGCGCCTGCCGACACCGCGGACATCTATACCCGCATCGCGGCGCGTCGAAACCCACGTCCCTTGATTCCCCTCGATTTGTCTCTGTTGCACAGCCCACCGGTGGCAGACGGCTGGAACAGCTTCCTCGGGGCGATCCGCACCCGCACGATCGTCGATATCGGAATTCTAGAACTGGCGGTTTGTCGCGTGGCCGTGCTCAATCACGCTGTATATGAGTGGAACGCTCATGCGCCGCTGGCCTTGAAGGGGGGAATCAAGCCCGAAGAACTTCAGGTTGCTCGGACCTTGCCCTCGACAACCGAAGGAGACCTCGCCCAACTAGAGAGCAGTGCACTCACACCGCAGCAGCGTGCGGTCCTGCGTTACACCGATCAAATGACCGTTTCTGTCAAAGTCCAGGACGATGTCTTTGCACAGCTTCAGACCGTTGGTTTCAACGACCGTGAGATTGTCGAGCTCACGACCGGTATTGCCGGATACAATTGTGTGAGCCGTTTCCTGGTCGCCCTGGATGTGGGCGAGAACAATGAGCGCGAAATGAAGAGCGTCGAAGAATTGGTCGCTGCCTTGCAGTAGTGGAACTACAAGGACACCCGTGAGTTGCCGGGTCGAAGGAGAATTGATGTACATATCCTCTTTGAGCTTAGCAGGCCACGGCTACACATAGTGGAGTGCTGTTCGTGCTTAAAAATTTCCACCACATGATTCATGACGCCCCAGAATCTTTACAAAAGATATACCCGGTTTATCCGGCGGAAGTCTTAGCAGCTGGACACTACCACCGACAGATCAAACCAGACACGGACTTTGGCTGGAGTTGAGACTGTCGGTTATGAGGGTACCTGCAGGACGATGTAACTGCCCCGACCCGGTCAAGGCAAGAAATGACTCGAACACCCCAGGTAAGCCGAGCTTGCCCCCTCATTTGAGGCCTTGGGCGCTCGGCATCATTTTCCGAGCATAGTCCTACAAAAATGCGGAGCTCATTATCCAGCCAAAGCCCACTTGCCCCAAAGGGGATCTAATTAAATGGCGGAGACACTCGTAGGAGGATCAAAGAGATGCAAGTGGATATGGACAGGTAGTTCTGGTCTCCGGTTATTTTTCCAGGCCCAGTGAAAGATGTATCTGGAAGAATAGATACTTGCGGGGAAAGACATAGCATCACGTTCGAAGGATTGCGTAGGACCTACTCTATACCTATCAAAGAAGAGTTCGAGGCCACGTTAAATGCCGACCGGGTCCTCCCATCCATGAGAAAAAAAATGAAAATTTCTTCATGTAGCTCGGAACGGTTGATGGCTTACGTCGGCGGAGGTTCCTCCGCGTGGCGTCCCCTGCATGACTCCACACACTCGGCAAGACATTGCAGGCGGATGCAGGGATACGCCACGGGCGTCTGTTCGATCCGGAGTATCCCATGTGAGGACAGCACCCACCTAGGCATATTTGGCGCCCTGGCACTGCCTGTGGCTTGTGGTATGGTCCGATGAAGATTAAGACGCTGCAGTTGACTTCAATGACGAAGAAACAGAACTTGTATTTAACCTGTCGACGGCTCCAACTGTCAATTAAGTTTCTTGGTTCCAGGTACCTAGACAATACACAATATGTCCGATACAAGGATGCCCATTTCCGAAATGAAGTAGAAAGTCTAATCGATACTAGAAGCGATTGGGCTCGAAGGGAAGTCCGTAGCGAGAAGAACATTTAAAATTGATTAACTAAAACGACAGACTAATCTTCAACTAGAGTACCCTTTAGATTCGCGGGCAGTAACAAACTTTAATCCGTTCAAAACATCAGCTTCCAATTTGTCTTCTCTCATACCCACTCTGTCTGAAATGATCATTTACAGGCACTGTGAGTAATAAGCACTCTGCTCAGTGCAGGTGTACGGGCTGACACAAGTGGTTGCGCCAGTCCAGCTCATACCGCCACACTGTGCGTAATGAGCGGCACCGGTGCTGCTTGATCCGGTTGAGGTGGTGGTGCTTGTCGTCTTGGATGTCGTAGTGGTAGTGCCCGACGTCTTTGTGCTTGTCGTGGTTGTGGTCTTAGCTGTGCTAGAGCTGGAGCCGGAACTGCCCGAGTTGAAGGTAGAGCCCAGGGGGCCAACCTTGATATTCGAATAAATGACATACGCATTCGCGTCGTTGGTCTCCACATCTGTAGGGGCACCAGAGGAGATATCACAAGTGCCGCGTGCAGCTCCGGGCGTGGTCGAGGAATCGGTGGTCGGGTAGGTGCTGTCCAGCCAGAGCATGTTGGAGTTATGATCATCCCAGAGACTCATGACCAGAACCATACCATCTGCAAGCGCAGCGCCCATGCCTTCCAAGCCTCCATGAGTAGTGAACACATCTTCATCCCCAAATGCAGTCTTCTGAGCGTTACAGAAGTCCGTAGTGATCGAGTTGCCACTCACACCACTGATAGTGGACTGAGACTGTGGAATCACTTTTCCATTCTGGACATAGAAGCGTTTGATTTCACTCAGGGTGCCCGTACTAGTACCATCCTCCGTAATGAACTGAGTCACCACAGTGAAGGGAGAAGTAGTATCAACAATCTCACTCGGACCAAAGAACGAGTGATTACCCATACGGTAGGGGTTGAAATCACACCCATCGGGATCACAAGTACCGCCATAGCGATCAGTGCTGTATGTACCGCCGCAAGTATTTCCTTCACACATGACCTGAGTAGGAGTATCACAGGGGTGAGGAGTAAGAGCATTCGAGATCGAATTGGCTTCCCAGATATCCATCTCTGCGCAACAAGAGCCATGGTTACCAATGCCTGAATTGGCATCGTTGGTAGATGGCTCCCATCCCTCCACATTAGCCTGACCGTCGATGAACTTCAGGTCTCGCGGGCACTGAGAGTCGCAGTATCCGGTTCCGTATTTGGCACCAGCCTTGTTCGTGGGGAACCGGGCCATACCACCATCGGCATCCATTGACACGAAGTAAAGGGCGCCGTTGAGACCACATGGGAGGTTGGAGACATCCACATCAAAAGTGAATTCTTGACCAAGCAGATCAAACATCTGATAGGTACTATCATCTTCCATCATGTACAGACGGGAGCCAATATTCTTGCTGGATCCGGAGGTGACAAAGTTCACACGCAGCTCGTCACCACTGGTGGTTACACCGTAAGTGTCTTCGTAATTCGCGCCATCTACAGCACAGGCAGCAGCACAGGTCACATCGTCTGGACAGATCGAAGTGTCCCATTCATTGCCCGTGTAGCAGTTGGTATAGCCGCTAACAGTATGGACCCAACGCCAGTTCGCGTCGACGACGACTTGACCGGACACAGTAGAGCAGCTTCCATCGCTGGTGCACTTGGACCAAGTCAAGGATGGGTGTGTCTCAGCAAGTTGAGTGCCCACCTGTTGGGCCTGAGCAGCAGCCAGGAAGGCAGAAAAAAGAAGAGCATTCTTGTAGACTCGGTAAGAGAGAGCAGCAGCCATTTTTATCGAGTACTGTTCAAGTCGAACTTGACCTTGCAATGTTTTGGTACTTGGAACGATTGTTGAGAGACATTGGTTGTCAACGGCGGAACCCCTCTTATATCCATCCCAAGACGAAGCAGACATCTGAAACCGAAGACAGAGCTCATACTGCACGGATTCACGGTCCGTAGCCCCGTGATACTCGAGTAGGTAGTTATTCCCAACTCAGAAAGGCATTGAACACTCCGCGGACACGGAGGCAATCCCCAGATCCCACGGACATACTCCCAGACGAGATGCGATCACTTTCTGCGCTGCAACTCGGCCCCTCATACTTCAAAGAGAGCTGGCGCTGGGGTCTGTGCTCAATTGCAACCCTTTGCAGGTAAATGAGGCACCGCACTAGGGTGAACATTGCCCTGCATTGACCTTAGTCGGCGGCTAAATGGGTTTCATGATTCCAGCCTAATTCGTGAGGGATCCGATGATATATACCGGATCGGGCGATCCTGCATGATCCGTGCCAAGATCGTCAAATACCCGGTTCCCGCAGGCTGTCATCGGTAATTGCACCCTAGTAATTTGACTTGCAGGATTACCGCATTAGCGTGGCAGGTGATGCGGTTAAAGGGGGAAAGGGGCCGATCAAGAGTTCCTGGTTTCTTCAGGGGTGGCCGACCAGACGATGGACAAAAAAAACAAAGGAAAAAATACTTTTCGCAAAGTTTTTGAAAAGCTTTTCAACAAGCACGACTGGACTTGAAGTATCGAGAAGGAAAGGAGCATAGTATGCTTAAACCACTTAAGCTCGAAAACAACGTGCTGAGTGGGGCTTGGTTGGATGAGTCATCGCCGCGATCGGCGGGATGGTGGGATGGGATTTTCGGTTCCGTCCATGGTCCATTGTGAATTGTGAATTGTCAATTGTTCTAGGGATTCAACACCCACTCTCTGCTCAATTTCAACATGGCTCCCAGCTTCATTCTCACCCTTTCGGGCCCCGATCGCCCCGGCATCGTTCACGCCGTGACGGCCTTCCTCGTCCAGCACAACCTCAACATCATTGATTCCTCGCAGTTCGGCGATTCCACCTCTCAGCGCTTCTTCATGCGCATGCAGTTTGCGCCCGCTACTAGCAGCGAAGAAGTGCCTGAGCTTGAGAAGCTGCAGGCCGCCTTTGAGCCTACTGCCCAGTCCTTCTCGATGGACTTTGAGATCCACCCCACCACCCAGAAGCCTCGCGTGCTCATCATGGTCTCCAAAATCGGCCACTGTCTCAACGACCTCCTCTTCCGCCAGTCTAATGGTCAGCTGAACATTGAGGTGCCTCTCATCATCTCCAACCACCCTGACTTTGCGACTCTCGCGGCCACCTACAACATCCCCTTCCTCCACCTCCCCGTCACTGCCGATACCAAGGCCCAGCAGGAGACCAAGGTGCTGGAGTTGGTACGTGAGCACAACATTGATCTGGTTGTGCTGGCTCGCTACATGCAGGTCCTGTCTCCTAAGCTGTGCGAGGCCATGTCCGGGCGCATCATCAACATCCACCACAGCTTCCTGCCTTCCTTCAAGGGCGCCAAGCCCTACCACCAGGCCCATGATCGCGGCGTGAAGATCATTGGTGCCACCGCCCATTTCGTCACCAGTGATCTTGACGAGGGCCCTATCATCGAGCAGAACGTCACTCGGGTCAACCACGGCTTGAGCCCCAAGGAGCTGACTCACGCCGGTAGCAACGTTGAAAGCAATGTGCTCGCCACGGCTGTGAAGTATGTTTCCGAGCGGCGGGTTCTGCTCAATGGACACAAGACTGTTGTGTTCAACTAAATATAATCGAATCTCGGTCTGCATACGTGCCCAAACTTCGCGTTCGCCTGCACAGCGATTCTGTTTTGGTATCTCTTTGTTTCAAAGATATATATAGAGATTTGGGAAAATTAAGGACGAAAATATATAGGTTCCAGGCCAAATAACCCAATTGATTCTATATCTATCTCTGACTGCGCAAATAGTGTAGTTCCTCAATTGAACTCCAGTAGCACTTGCTGCTACAGCGGGTGGCCCAAGGTACAGAGGCTACTAGACGTACCATTCATTGTCTACTCTGTCAGACGGGGCTTCCCTATTCTAGATGCCGCCGCTTCAATGAGGGCGCTCAGAGAGAGAAAGTGCTTGGACGCGAGCATCCGCACACGGTCACTAGTGTCAATAACCTTGGCTTATTGCTCTCCGGGCAAGGAAAATATGAAGAGGCGGAAGCGATGCATCAACGGGCGTTGGAAGGATATGAAGGGGTGCTTGGACGTCAGCATCCTAACACGCTCACCAGTGTCAATAACCTTGGCTTGGTGCTCTCCAGGAGAGGGAAATATGAGGAGGCAGAAGCGATGTATCGACGGGCACTAGATTGACATGTAGAGGTGTCTGGGCGTGAACATCCCGAAATAGTCACTACTTTCGATATTCTTTAGACTTCCTAGATCAACACCGCAAACCTGGTGAGGCCTCATAATGCCCCACTTGTATCTATAGCAATTACAGTAAGGGCAGCATACATGGAGATATAACATCTATGTTTGGTGATTCGTTTTGTAGCACTGTATACCCTCATAGTTCGATGTGGTCCCGAAGTACCTCTACTAGAGCTGGGTTTCCTTAGAGCGGGCCATCTCCTTGCGGGCAGGGTTATGGGGCGGCTGTTCCGTTGGGCGGCGGTGGTATTTTTCATACACCAAGTTACATGATTGTCCCTTTTCCGTGTATTCACCTTTCAGTACTTCTGTCTTATGTTCCTTTCTGCTGCCAAGAATTCCACCAAAACTGGTATATTCTCAGGTAAGATATTTTTGATGATGTCTAAAACCAATATAGGTAACTAGGTAGGTGAAATAAATCAAAATTATCCTTCCTATCCATCTCAGACGTTTTTGTGGATGATCTTGGCGTCATAATAGTAAACAGAAGATTTTCCTGTAGTACGTGCCATCCTGTCATCCGCCGCTCTAGCACTTTGTAATTCTTGTTTAAAAAAGCAATTGAGTAATAAACCAAATAATAATTGTTCCTGCTGCTCCAGGCAATGTTCAACACGTGGATTGGAGTGAGAGTGCTCAAATGTGCAGGTACCTGGTGGGCGTTTCATCACACAGGGCAGTTCATGTCACCGGGATGGGGTTTACCGAATGAGAAATCAACTAATTAGGTTACTGTAGGTAGCTCATAATCAAATAAAAGTCAATGCCGACGATCCGGGGGAATTGCCGAGGAGCTCTGACATCATCCACATGGTTTCGTTGCCACTCCACTTCAGTGTTGTGCCGCTGTTTCCGGAAATCTATTGGAACCTGCATACCCACTTTGAAAGCAATCATAAAAGATACCTATGGAACCCTTCATTGCTCTTTTTTCAAGGTTTATACTCTCAGGTACTGTTTCCAATTATACCAAGTTTACATAGTATGCTTGAAGACACTAACAATACCCATCTAGGTGCATAGGGCTATCCCCCCGCAAGAAACTGAGTGGAGAAGTCCCACGTTCTCAACCCCTCACCTTTCTTTACTTTCAACCTTTAGACAACCATGGAGACCATCGCACCCCCACCAAAATTGAGCCACCTCTTTACTCTCCGTTGTGCAGTTGATCCGCCTATGGAGATAGGCCATGGTCCTTATGGTCGTCGACGTTGCGTGCCGATCAAGTCGGGTTCCGTACGTGGGCCCCACTTTAACGGGGAAGTTGTGCCTGGAGGTGCAGATTTCATGTAGGTTCAGCAAAAGGCTCCCCAGAAAGCGTCTCACATGTTAAAGGTTGGTGGAAGAAGACCAGACGACTCACGTTAATACCAACTATGTGATCAAGAGTAACGATGGGGCATACATCTACATTCGGTAAGACAAGGAACCTCTCCGAAGCGAGTCTCACGCTGACGGGCATTGCTAGTACCGAAGGCACTCGGGCAGGACCTCCTGAGGTCCTGAAAGCCTTGATGGAAGGCGGACCTGTTGACCCCAGCCAATACTGGTTTCATCTTCACGTCAAGATTGAAACGGGCCACGAGAAGTACAAATGGATGAACGATCGGGTCATCGTTGGGCGGGCTACCCGAGCCCAAGGGGAGGTTGCGTACGATGCGTATTACCTAGAAAATTGCCCCTGAGGGAGACATCCGTATGGTACCTGGGTAATTGATGCCCAGCGTCATTAAAATGGGTCTATAGACATTAAAGCTATATATACAAATCCTCCGAAGACGCAATATTACACCTGCAATCGCTGGAGCAGCAGCTCGGCAAGATTTACGTAGACGCCCTGACTCACGTCTTGTTGGACCACAATCTGATCAGCCAGTTCGTTGGCCCAGATGTACTCCGAATGGAAATCACGGAATTCAAACAGGCGTTGGCGGCACCACGCCTGGTGGCTGGGATCGTCCGTTTCGATGATGGCCATTAAAAGAGGCCAGTGCAAACGGCGCAGCAGTCTTGGATCAGATGCAAATTGTTTTCTGGCAATGTCCACGATACCAGCCGTGGCTTGCCGGTGGATAGCTGACGGCAGGCTGTCCACGCAGAGCAGTCGGCGGTGGAGAATGATCTGTGCGTAAAAGGTACAGACGGCCATGTAAATGGTGTGGAGCGTACGACGTGCAGAGACAGTGCCGGCAAACTTCGCAGTGATGAAGAGATCGGAGTACTTCTAAACCCAAGTCAGCAAGCAAAACTATATCAAGGGATTACGCAAGGAACACGTACTTCACGAGTAGCCATGATATCACGAAAGAGTGTCTCCCCAGATTCGGTTCCAGCCCCAGAATCCACGAGCACCTTCCAAGTCCGATAGCGCATAGTGAAACCACTATGTAATAGCTCTAGTGCTCGATAGTTTTCGATGTCATCCAGCACCTCCTGATCTGGATACTGCTCACCCCAGAAACAACGGCCCCAGAGGCGAGCACATCGGTGTAAGTGATCTGGTTTCAGCGCTGGGTTCTTCGACTGCATGACGTAGTCATTCAAGGACTCTGTCAGACCCATTGGCCGACAACTGCCGTCGATGTATCTAGGCCATGTTAGTAATGAATAAATAGTCGTAACTTCAAAAAGATTCTCACAATATCCATAAGAGGAACTGTTCCGGAATGAAGGAAACCTTGGAGATAGACCTCTCGTCTGTGGGTGAATTGTCGTTGGTACTCTCGGCAGACAGAAACACGTCATTGACATCCTTGAATCGAAAAAGTTGTGGATGTGACTCCAGAAGTGACCGCACTCCATGCAAATGAAGCTGGAGATGTCGCACGGAATGGCCAAATTGCCACTCGTAGGTGACCATCAAGAACATGGTAGCAAAGATGATCTCCAGCTCTTCTACGGAGACGTGCCGCCGGGGGGTCTCTAGTAGCTGCCGAAACTCCTTCACTGCTAAACTGTAATGGTACCTTCCATGATCTTCGGCCGTGGGTCGGCCCGGAGATCGCACCACCAACCCGTGGCGATGCATGTCACAGGCAGACAGAGCTAGGATCATCCGCATGATCACTTTGTTGGTGGCGGCGGGACCCTGGTAGAGATAGCAGAAGCTGCTCCATTGCCACCCTTTCATGTAGTAATAGACGATCGACGAGGAGGGAAAGTATTGGAAGTACTTTTGGTCATGCTCCGTGAGCGTGAGGGAGTTCGCGCACGCAATATCAGCGCTCAACGGTGGGTAGAGAGGGGTCGGGATTTGGGTCGGTGCAACAGGCGGGTAGAAAGGCACGAGTTGCGGGGGCTCGAGAAGTACCGCGTCGTCCGGCCAGGAGACTGGAGATAGACTGGCGAGTAACGCATCTGGGATGTCCACAACATCACCGGCCTGGGGCGCGGACCAGATGAGCTGGTCCGTAGCACTGGGGGCCGGCTGGAGATGTCGGACCTGCACACCGCGATCACGCTGGACCGGCACACCCCATTCGCAGCTCAGACGAAGATTCGAACATCGGCTGCAGGTTGGGCGCTCTTCCCCGCATTTCACTTTGCGTCGGCGGCAGGTACTGCAGCCTGAGTCAAGGCCGAAATCGGGTCAGTTTGAAAGTGGATTTGAAGGGGAGAGAGGACGGACCATTCTTCGAGCGCGGCGCGTTACGTCCGGACATGAAGATAATCCCCCACCACACTCTCTGGAGGTTATGGCCAGTGTGGCATCGGAGATTAAAGTAGAGGAGCCCTGGGAGGGTAGGTTTCATGGAAAGGAAAGAAGAGCGAGAACCCAGATAAGAGATAACGCGGGGTGACGGCCTGAGGCTCCGCATCAACTGCCGATGTCACGCAAAAGCCGAATCTGACATCACCATCCTCGTCACATCTATCTAGGACTAGGAACATAATTGACTGGAACATTAAACTATACATTGCATTTAACGTCTAATCTCTTGCGATTTCCTCCTGCCATTGACGGTGTGCCATCTCATACAATTCATCGTTCATGATCATGTCCCACCCGGTCAGCGCGAGCGACTTGCCTACAGTAACAGCCTCTGTATGTGCCTCATCTGTTCCAGCCGAGGCAGCAAAGTCGGGATGATGCGGGAAGGTATTGTCAGGAGTCGGAATTCCAAACATCGTATGCAGTGTGGGTGTGATATAGCTGACATTTCCTACAGGCGCAAATGTCAATTCTGCTGGGATAACAATCAATTTGGCATCACATACCGATATCTGACGAGGCCGTCAACACCTTGTCGTGGCGCTTCAATACCTTTCGGCCATATTCGCCCATGTGGACTTGATACCGATCGCAAAGAGTATCGTTCAGTCGCACATCGGTGTAGAGCTCCTCCCTAGAAAATGTATCGCGTCAGGAACAGCCCTGGGAGAGTAACAAAAAAGCGAAGGCAACCTACTCCTGAATGGCCACTTGACAGCCCGTCGCCAGTGCACCAGCCTCAATACAGTTGCGTACTTTGGTCACGAGGAGTTTCAGGCCCTTGAGCGACGGACTCCGAACCTGCCAGAATGCCGTGGTATGCTCTGGGATCACGTTGGCCACTTTGGGGGTGTCCATAAACGCGCAGTGAATGCGTTGTTCGGGTAGAAGCTGTTGTCGTAACACGGCAACGTTATTATAGGATGTCACCAACGCATCCAGTGCATTGATCCCATCCCACGGGTTACCGCCTGCGTGGGCACTTTTCCCTGTGAATTGACACTGGATATTCATGCGAGCATTCATCAGTGTACCAGCGATTCCGTCAGCAGGTCCCTGATCCGGGAAGACTTTCTTGGGGCCGCCATGGCTTTGTTCAATCAGCATCTTACACTGAAGGTTTTAGATATGAAGTCAGGGTTCCAACATACGCCATGAGAGAAATATCCACATTCTTATATGCGCCCGCGTCGATAAGCTTCGCCTTTCCGCCTCCGTTTTCCTCGGCTGGGGTGCCCAGCAACTGTGTTCGTCCCGGAATACCGTATTTCTTCAACGTGAAGGAAAGGGCGAGGAAGGCGGCAATACTGCTGGTGGCGATAAGATTGTGACCGCAAGCATGTCCGATGCCGGGGAGTGCGTCGTATTCCGCATTGAAATTGACCAGTCTCCCACCCGAGCCACTCAATGCTTCGAATGATGTATCTAGACCATACGCGTGGCGTGTGACGGTGAATCCTTGCTTCTCCAGGAAATTGCAAATGGTATCATGAGCGTAGTGCTCCTCGTAGGCGAGTTCAGGATGCGACCAGATCTATCAAGTACGTCGTGGGTCAGTTGTCTCTACACCAGAATCCTTGAAAGACAAGAGCATTCCCTCTGGAAATTTACCTCGTGATTCACTTCGCGGAGGGATTTCTCGAGTGCTGCAAGGGCCACATCTACCGACGCTCGTACGTCGTCCGTTCCCACTGTCGACAGAGTCATTGTTGGATTCAGGGTATGCGACATAAATTATGGCAGATATATCACTGGTTTCGCAGCGCTGGAGAGAAAAGGACGTCTTTTAATGGCCCGAAGGGATAAGAGGGGAGGCGCTACTATCTTGCGTCACATCCGAGGCCTTCCATCTCTCCCACAGCCATCATTCTTTCTGCTGCCTTCCCGCCTGAATTTTGCCGACGATCCACTAGGATCAGGGTTTCCCGATAGCGGAAGGATGGAGAGGAGATTGCGGTTTGGCGAGCTCGGAAACGATAGCTGCTCGGCAATTTGGTGGATCAACCTCCCCGCGATTGAATCTGTGGGGTAAACAACAGCAAGCCCATGATGGGCAGATGGTTGCTAATTACGTCGAGTCAGCAATCGACCCCGGCTTCTCCTTTGCTCGATGCAGATAGGGAAGTGGGTTTGCCGACAGAGGTCGGGGGTTGATAGCCGATAGGATCCCCGTATTGGCTAGACTGCCGACGCTGAGCCCTAATCTAAGCCCCCTGTTCAGGTACAAGATTATCGACGTTGAAAGCCGAGTAGTAATAAACTCAATTGTCATTCTTCGGGAATCATGTGTCGGCAGTCGTGACCGCCGGTGGCTGCCCTGAATTTGCCGATTATTTCAACCGCGACGCAAAGCATCGATCTGATCGCCCTGTGGCATATGCTATCGCTTGGGATTGGCAGATAGGCGATGATGGCCTTCGTATGTGTCACGACTTGGCGTTGATTTCCCCAGCTGGGGGCGGCTTTGGGGTTCTTGATGATCTGCCTATTGCCACCACGTTGGTCTCCGCTGGTCATATAATTCACCGTCCTGCACACACCTTGAACTACTCATCAAGCCACAAGTCGTTTACACAGTCTTTTATTTTCCAAAGGAACCCAAGCCTCCAATTACCTTCCGCGCTATTTTTCGATTAGTATAATCATCTATCTCAATATGGAAAAACAACAACCTCCATCAGGAGGCGGTACAGTCGATCTCGACATGCTGAAAATTGAACCCAACCATAACCATAACTCTCGTGACGTGGACTTCGGTCAAATGCTGGAAACACATGCAACTCCGAAGGCAGAGAGGAAAGTTCTCTGGAAGCTTGACCTCTTGTAAGTTAGCCCCTGGCCGTGACTTCATTTATACTCGACTCTGACCACTTCAAATTAGTCTCATCCCTTTAATGGGATTCTGCTATATGTTACAATACATGGACAAGCTGGCCTTGAGTCAATCAACTCTATTTGGCCTCCGACAGGACCTGGTACCGTCTCTCTTTCTATTCATTCGGTCGAAAACCAAGACTGTGTCCTAATATGCTCCCCTCAATCTGCAGGGCTTAAAAGATCGAGAATACAACTGGGCATCTGCTGTATTTTACTTTGGATATTTCGCCTGGAGCTGGCCCAGCTCCTATCTGATCGTTCGACTCCCGCTGGGAAAATATTTGAGTGTCGCTGTTTTCATATGGGGTGGGGTTCTTATGTGTCACGCTGCCTGCAATAATTTCGGTGGATTGATGGCAGCGAGATTCTTCCTTGGCGTGGGAGAGGCATCTATTGCCCCCGGTTTTGCCATTATTACGGGCATGTTCTACAAGCGCGAGGAGCAACCTTCTCGTCAAGCTGCCTGGTTTGCTGGTAACTCCATTGCAACGATTATTGGCGGAGTTGTTGCATATGGAGTTGGCAAGATCAACATCAGCTCTGTTAACAATTGGCAGTTGCTGTTTTTGATTCTCGGTGCAGTCACCGCTGCCTACGGAATTGTGCTCTTCGTCTTTCTGCCAAATTCGCCCGCGAATGTCATCGTTCTGGACAAGACCGAAAGAGCAATTGCCCTACAACGGACGCTGAAAAATAAAACTGGTGTGATGGACAGTGGGAACTTCAAATGGAGCCAGGTTTTAATGGCCATCAAGGACCCTCAGACTTGGTTTCTGGTACTATACACGCTTTGCGTCAACTTTTGCAATGGCGGCATTACCAGTTTTTCGTCAATCATCATCCAAGGTTTCGGCTACGGCGAGCTCAAGGCCCTTCTCATGCAGATGCCTATCGGAGCCGCTCAGCTGGTCTTTCTCCTATTGACCTCTGGCTTCGCCACATTTGTGCCTTCATCCCGCATCTTCATGATGATCTTGAACACAGGTACCTCGATGATTGGCATGATCCTTATCTGGAAGCTTGCCGATGACAACAGTGTAGGCAAAATGGTTGGACTTTGCTTAGGATCAGTCTTTGCTGCCAATATCCCCCTATCACTGAGTATCATCAGTTCAAACGTGGCTGGATTCACCAAGAAAAGCACAGTCAGTGCCATGATGTTTGCCGCATACTGTATTGGTAATATTGTGGGACCTCAATTCTTCATTCCTTCTGAAGACCCGGACTATCCCGTGAGTGATCTCGAATCTTATTTTGTTTCAGAAATTTTCATACTAACATACAATAGACTGGTATCAAGGCGGCCATGTCTGGGCTGATATTTGGTATCTTTTTCCTGATTTGTCTGTACAGCTTTTACGTGTGGGAGAACCGCCGTCGCGACCGGCTTTACGGATTGCCACGGGAATTGACCGAGGCAGAGGAGCTACAAGACGAGCTGTCCAATAAGACAGATCATGAGATTGAGAGTTTCCGCTATGTACTTTAGAAACTATATATTATGATTCTACGAATGTCACTATTTCTCAGGTGTCTTTCGCTTTTCTTCTCCGGTACCGTGTCCCATGACAAACAAGCAAATATTTCGCAAAGAAGTCTTCGGCAAAGTCGTCAAATGGCTCGTATGGGGCCCCTAATTGATACGCAGCTGCTATGCCGGAAATGCAGGCAATCTCGTGCATGTTCTTGGAAGTGGAATCAGCTTATTGTAGAGCCTATAAGAAGAAGCATAAGAAGAGCCACTCACCACCATAGTCCAACTTCCTGCAAATAATGTCTTATTATGGCCATTGATGAACATCATCCCAGGTACAACACGTAGATAGTGTTGCCATCGGTGGCCGAACTGATGCCACCATTTTCTTCCGATGATTTTAGACTGATCAATATCATTCCACGTCCAAAGGTCTTGCTGTTGGTCGTTCAGGAATATGGTTTGGAAGACATGCTCATTGAGAGGTAGAGCCGACTGGCCCTCGCCAAGTTTCTCGCGGAATTGATGCTGATAATTCGTGCAGTCGAATCCCATCTCGATCTTGTCCGGGTCTGAGGCGAATGAATGGGTGTAATACATCGGCCTGTACCCCAACCACCCGTCTTTCTGACAGACGGGCTTCTGCTCGGCAAATTCAATTTGTTCCTTTCGCTCTTTGGTAGCGGGTTGGGCACACAGTTCGGAATCATATTGAGCCTCAAATATTTTCTGGAAATAAGCAGAGTCGGTATGTGTAATAGTAATGTCATTGAAGAATTTGACACCTCCCAGGACGTATTTCTCACGCCATGTGGCATGTGTTCCGAGGAGCTTCTTTGCTTCGTCTGCGGGACAGCAAAGTACGAGATCATCAAAAGTCTCGGTGTTCGGTTCGGTGCTGTTATGCTTTTGGGTCTGCAAAACAACGCCATTCTTGCCTCGCTCGAGCACTTTGACAGAAGTATTTAACCGTATATCGATGTTCTTCGAACCAAGGTCTGCGGCCCAGTCTTCATAGAAGCTTCCCAGTTGAGGGAATGTAAACATGGTGGGTAGGTTTGGCAGTAACGTGTCCGGGTCATACTCCCACAATTTCATCTGTGGATCGTCGAAGAGGCGTTCTAGAAGGACGCAGGACACATTGGGCGTTTGGTTTCCTGTTCCCAGAAACAAGGCCAGGAGGGGCAAGACCATCTTAGTGCTGAAGTCTTTGCTAAAACAGAACAGTCGCAAGATAACCTTGACCGGTAAAATGCCGAGAAGGGGCATCATATATTTGATGCATTTCAAGACACGACCCAACTTTTTGATTTCTCGTGAATGGCGGTCCACCAGAGGGCTAGGGAACACATTGGTCCAGAAACTATCACGGCCTTTGCCAAAGGACACTTGAAGTTTGACCGGCTGAGGCTCGTAGCCGTAGTGACGAAAGAAGCGGAACGTGTGTCTAAAGATGGCCGATCCACCCTGGACACCGTCATTGAGCCAGCTTGCACCGTACTTGGACTCATCGAGAGTGATCGAGGTTGCTTGGCCTCCGGTATGGGAATCAATGTCGATCACCGTCACGTCAAATTTGTCTGGATGATTAGCTAATGTTGCTGCGCATGACTGCGATGGGAAATTATTAGTCTGAAAAGTTCGTCCATTGCCTCAAGGGCTACGCACCATGCCAGCGGCCCCAGCCCCTATAATGGCGACCTTTTTTCTTGGTTGGCTTGCAGGCATTGTGGGAAAAATGTAACCACTGAACGATATTAAAGACCAATTTCATACCTCGGCCGTGCGGTATATAAAGGATAGCACCCCCTGGCATTTTCCAAGATTGGGACACGATCGCGATCGCGATCGCGATCGTGGTGATGGTAACGGTGTTTCTGATGGTGATGTCAAGCACGGTCGCGATGAGCCAATCATCGGTTTAAGACCGCGAATACCTCCAGGAGTCGAAAGCCGTCAGTCTAAAACTCAATCTACTGAAAAACAAGTTTATCATTTGACGAGACAATGATCGACCACTAGGGACCTCATCCCGATGCTATTTTGAATTCTTCAGGGGCCGAATGCGGTCGTCATCCTTGCAGGTCTCCGACACACAGGAGCAGGGCATGTGCATGAGCACGCTTCTTGCATTATGTAGTGGTCAAAGACAAATGTAAATTTCCCTCGCCTGATGGAGGTGTAGGAGTAGACAAATTCAGAACGAACAATGACTCCCTTATCAAAATACCACCCGCCAAAAGCAACAGGGTCACATATCACGTCACGGGCATCATATGTACAGATATGCGATGCTTTGCGTCCTTGGGGAGAGCAAATCCGCAAATTCCTTACTTCTTTACTTTTTTTACTGCTCAACAGATATATCCGACCGGGTCGCAGGTCTCTCCTTCATTTCTACTGACCGCTCGATCTCATCTGGGAACGGCTTGCGCGCCCACACGCGTCGGCTGTGTGTCGGTTAGTTCAGGGTCTAATATCAGTGATGTCCGAATAAAAACTTACGCGCGCTGGTAGATGTGGAAGCGCGGGTTCTTGAGCTCTTGGCGCAGCTTGGCCACGTAGACAAGCACTTCATCCTTGGTCCACGGCTCCGGGGCGCCGAACTTGGTCAATAACCACATACACCAGCCCTCCATTCCAGACATCCAGTGTTGGTAGTTGGCCGTACCAGCCTCCTTGTAGCGCTGATCGCGTGCCCAAGGCCCAATCGGCCATTTATAGGTCTTGTCATGGACATCCACAAACCCGGCCTTGCGAATGGCTTCGTGCATCGTATCGATTGTGTCACATTCACGGCCGGCGGCTTCGCCACAGGCAAAAATGTTCGGGCCCCAGGTGTGAAGAATGGCGAACGGGACCAACGGGGCCTCGCCGATCATTGGGGAATCCAAGGCCACGCCAATTGACCGAACAGTGCGCCTGTGGGGATGGACCACCCTGTCTGAGGAAATCATGACACAAACAAGGACGAATCTACCTGCTTAGGAAGGAGACAGGGAAGGCACTTTGCCAGGCAAACACCGGTACGTATCGGACCTAATCATCAAGTAACATACCTTCCCTTATCAAGTAACTACCTAGGTACCTGGCTTGACTTTCAGAGTATGATGAACAGTATGGCAACATTAGTCTCCGGTCCACCGACGTGAGCCGTGCCGGTCCACTCGAGACCACAGATGCGGGACCTGGAAAGTTCGAATCACAATCAACACTAACCTAACTCTGACTCTGCAGGCGTATTCCGAGCAATCAAATGCCGGGATTTGACCCAATGAAAAAAAAAACAACAACAAATAAACATGCAGGATCCAGTTCTAGCTTTCTACAGTCTAAAAGCCCACCGAGTTTCCGGTCTGGACTTCGGAACCGACCACGAGGAAAGTACCGGCTCCACGCACGAACTCCCCGTGGCCCTTTAGCACGACGCACCCGACGGCACGTTCTCACAGTCATCACTGGTGTCGCCGCCCGTCAGGCTCACATCCTCCCATGTCCAGTCACTGCAGCTGTCATCGCCGCACAGAATGTAGACTTGGACCGCATCGTCTTCCAGGGAGCCGCTGATGCCGTCCACAGTCAAGTCGGTGATGGGAACGCCATCGGTAGGAGTGCCGGTCGGGGATCCGTTCTCGTAGTCCTGCTCAATCACGATGCCGTAGTCGGTAATGCCGGACAAAACGAGGTTGGAGAAGGTGATATCGGAAACGGAGCCGGTCGCATCGTAGACTGTCTTGATGCGGACGCCGTTGGCCGAATCGGTGACGGTAGAATCGGTGAAGGTCACGTTCTTGACGGTGTTGTCGTCACGGCCTCCCACCGAGCCGATGGACAGGCCATGACCTCCAGAGCAGGTGCCTCCGGTGAAATAGATGTTCTACGGCGAATGGTTAACCCGACTCCATCAATGTTCAGGGGGGAGATCATCATTCATACCTCACCGGAGTTGATGGCGACACAGTCATCCTGGTTCTTCACCACCGCGTCCTTGATGGTGATGTAGGTGGACTCGCCAATATCGAAGCCGTCGGTGTTGTGGCCGCCGTTGTCATCGCCATCCGAGTTGTCGATCGTCACACTGTCGATCACGAGATTGTCCGACTCGATACTGAACACCTGAACGGGAGTGTTCTTGATGGAGAGACCCGTAATGGTCGAGTCATCGAGGGAGTGGGCATAGAAAAACTTGGGCTTCGTCTTGCCTCCGTTGGTGCCCTCGCCGTCCCACCAGCGAGACCCATCGCCGTCGATCTCGGCACCGTCGGCCACCTCAACGGTGATGCCCGAGCCAGAGATTTTGATCAGCGGGCCGTCCCATTCCTCGTAGCCGAAGGTGGTGGTTCCCTCAAAAATGACCTTGCAGGAATCGTCAGATACGCTTCTCGAACGGTGAAGACACGACTTACTTTGGTACCGTCATTCAAGTCGGTCAGGTCCAGGGTCTCTCCAGCGGGGACTTCGATGTCACTGAGCACGATGGTGGAGCAGGAGCTCTTGCTCGCCGACGCACTCGCCGCTTCGGTGAAGGTGCAGGTGGAAGAGGACTTTTTGACCAATTCGGAGACGCGCGAAGGCGCCGGGGCTGCAGCAACAAGACTGGCAGCCAGACCGGCGCAGAGCATATGCGAAAGGTACGAGGGCATGATGGCCTATTGTTCTGCTCAGCAGAACGGTGAATCCAAAAGAATGGAAGGAAAACTTTCAAGGAATGGAATCGATTCTGATCAACAGAAAAGTATTAAGGAATGAATAGTTGAATGAAACCATCACCGTGGACGGATCTCAACCCTTTTTATAGTAATGTATAAGCTATGAGAAGCTGGCATACTTAGAGCTCGGAGCCCCGTCGACGCGGCTTCTCCACCTATACGCCTCCCGAAATCAATCTCCGGTCAATTTCCATATAGACGCCAGGGGCAAGAGAGGAGCAGAGTGAAGAAGCGTGAGCATAGAAGACTGTGGAACCTATCAACATCTAACGGCCGGTCTGTGATGGTCCGTGATGGTCAGGGTTCTAATAGGGCAACCCCGAGACAAGAAATGATCACTAAATTTTTTGCTCCACCCGGTTAAATTTCGGAATTGCCTCTCGTCCTTGCTCCCAGGGGAACGTGTCTCGCTAAAAACGCTCGTCGAAAGAACAGAGGGTCTGATAAATCCCAGCTTGGTCAGCTTGAGATGGATATATCACATGGAGAATTGGTACATTGGTACCATAATACCTTGTGCCAGTATATATTGGGGCGTCAGTGATGCCGACTGCGCAGGGGTCAATCTGCTGGGATTCGTCATCTCCCGGCACTCCAGTCGAGTATATTGAGAGTAGAATCGCGCACTAGTACAGACTAGGTATCGGGTGACTTTGGAAACTCCGTTTCAAGAGAGATTCTTAGAGACCCTTGACACACGTGAAGAAGTGTGTGTGAATGAGGTGGATCCCTTTCTATCTTTGCAATCTTTGATCCCCATCCCGTCTTGCATCCTGGGAGGGTACATCATCGCATTTCCATTCGAGCATTAACTAAATGGGTGGCTTAAAGCATAGAATGGCTGGAAAGTTGTCAACGAGGTACTATGCTTGACGAGAATCCTGGCAAACGCCTTTCAATCAGGTCAACTGGTGTTTGCAGATCAATCGAGCCATAGTTACATAGGGAGACATCTCCTGAAGTTTGTAAAGGGAGAAAGTCAAGAATATATATATATATTCAGCCTCATCATAATCTTGACGGTTACCACCAAGGGAAGAAATCCAGGCGCACCGTCGAAGCCTTGAACCCATGAAATCTCTAAAATGTAATACTGTGAATTTGGGCATCTGGAAGGATATACCCGTTCGAAATTGGAAGACCTCAAACCTGTA
The DNA here is from genome assembly GCF_028827265.1 of Penicillium atrosanguineum. Taxonomy (NCBI): domain Eukaryota; kingdom Fungi; phylum Ascomycota; class Eurotiomycetes; order Eurotiales; family Aspergillaceae; genus Penicillium; species Penicillium atrosanguineum. Next base: position 121,161 of record NW_026623133.1, on the reverse strand, counting down.
AATTCGACATCAAGTGGCACTTTTATAGATATTGGTCACGTGACAGAGAGACGAATTTTAGCGGCTTCACATTCGATCTTCGCACCACAAAGCCATGGCAGAGCCGGGGAGAACACACACCAAACTCGTGGGTGCCCCGGACTACGACGACCCCAATTTTTGGGATTTTCGATTTGCGACCGGTCGCGATGTCGGCGAATGGCTCAATTCGGGCGAGGCCCTCCTGGACGTGGTTCTGTCAGACTTGGAGCGTCGTCCCGGCTTCCAAGATACACCGCGCGTCTTGCACTTGGGCCCCGGCGTCTCACAACTGGGAATGAAGCTCCGAGATGCTTGTATGGAGCGGCAATGGATGGGAAATGGCATTGTCGTAAGTCGGGTCTGATACATGAGATGCTCACCGTCGCGCTTGAAACACTTCTCACCCATGTTCCTGCAGAATGTAGATTTTTCCGCCGAGGCCGTTCGACTGGGCCAAGAAGCCGAACGACACCAAGCTCCTCACAAGGCCATGCACTGGCTGCGTGCCGACCTGCTTTCCTGGGAACATGTTTCCACCCTTATTCCCTTTGCGCCCTTTGATGTAATCTTGGACAAAAGCACGAGCGATGCGATTGCCACCTTCAGCGACCGGAAGATTTCGTCTGAAGATGATCTGTCATGCATCTGTCCCACTGTGCGACCGTTCCTCTCCAGCGAGCCCACCGTCACCTTGTCTCCGGTCGAGGCGCTCGCTTTGCACCTTGTGCCATTGACACAAACGAACACCACATGGATCGCGCTTTCATACTCGACCCTGCGATTTGACAGTCTTCCTTTTCTTGCCAAGTACTGGTCATTGCGCTCGCGAACGCCGCTGAAAGCGACCCCCGGCGACGTCTCCTCCACGGCCTACACCCCGGAGGTTTTCCACTGGATCTATGTTATGGACCGCAAATAACGTCGTTCTCTCGCGGAATGGTGTTGATGGCGGCAACTAACCGGCCGCATGACACGTTCCAGCGGCGTGGATCCAAGAACGAATCTCGATTCCAGGTCTACCCCTTTCCTGCAGGCTTTTGGTCCCGCGTGGAGCTGGACCTGCAGCTACACGATAACACGTTATATAGAATTATTGCAAGTATTAGCGGGTAGGCACCGTTGTAGGGAGTTTGGATATTCCCCTCCTGGCAAGCCTGAATGGTACGACCCATTCGATCTTGTACAGCGGTAGATTTCGCCCGAAAGCCATTTTCAACGAAGCTCGCTCATTGCCGACCTCATATCGACTTAATACAGTAGAATTCGCATTTGCTGCACCTCCACCGACAACGTCCTCCATCTCCAGGAAAGATCACCGTCGGATGAGACTGTATCCAAACTAACCATAACAGGAAAGGAAAATTGCGGAGAAGTTCGGTCAACGATCGCCTCCATCAAAAACCTCAATGACCGGTTTATCTTATGATTAGCCGCCTTAAGTTGCACGAAAAGAGTGTCGACTTGTACCCCTAACCGAATGAATTTCAAGTAAATCGCCCTGCAGGAATCAGACACCCCATTTCCGGCAACGCCATCCTTCTTGTGATCGGTCATCGGGTAAGATCAGTGTCATCCATGCACGACAATGAGCTTTCCCTGTTACTGGGTTGAGTTATTGGAACGTACTGAGCCAAACTGCTCATTAATAAACCAACTTTGTGTGCACTTCCGGCCAAGCCATACCGAAATATAGTTGTTCCTGTACCTCCGATCTGAAAAGCTTTTTAAAACTCCGACTGTACTAACAGAAGCGCCCCTGCTCAAAATAACACAATGACTACGCGACGGTTGATCGATCCGCAAAACGCAAAGAGAGTATTTGATACTCTTCGATCTGGAGGAGTTGCAATTAATCCAAGCCAATATCGGCTACGGCGTAGTGGCGATTGACCCAGGCGTGCTTCACCGTATCTCTTCTTCAATGAAGGCAATCTTCCGGAGGAGCTGTTCAGGCTAGCAATGGACGCCCAGCTGCCTCTCTTTGGCTCCTCTGCCAATATGACTGGAATGGGGGCACATGTCACCGCGAAAGAAATCGAGCCCGTGATCAAAGAAGTATTGCGGATGTCATCATTGACTACGGGTGACAGAAATTCAGAATCCTCGCCCTCCATCAATGACGATAGAGTTCAGTCACCCGAAGCTCCTTAGACATGGGGCCTGCTACAAGGAGGTGAAGGACGCGCTTTTGCAATTCTGCTTTGCTAAAGGATCTAGTTGTTTCTAAGGGTTTAAGCTGTGACATGAAAATTAAGGAGTTACCTTGAAACACCAAGGGTAGTAGAGACCTGGTTATTGCGGATCTGATGAGTAGCAGATTATTGATAACTAGCATGGCAGGTAGAAGGTGTTGTTTAGATTCGTGCACAAACTTCAGTCACATCTTGTTTATTGCCTTTGGTTCAAGCCCGGTTCCATCTCTTCCAGAAGTGCGAAATAGAGCAATTGATGCTATCCTCTGAACTCAATTAAGCTGGAATAGTCTCCGTGAAGGCCGATATGTCGACAAGTACACACACAGAGGGAGAGGGAGAGAGAGAGAGAGAGAGAGAGAGAGAGAGAGAGAGAGAGAGAGAAAGAGAAAGAGAGAGAGTCAGGCTGTTCTCATGAGGTTTTGGTACACCGCAATCATAGCACCTTTACGACCAGTGAAATATTTCAGAGTAAAATCCCAATATAACCTCGAAAAGCGAGAATACATTACAGGGAAGAGAGGAAGCATTGTACTTCCCGAGTTGGGATTAACAATTTCATAAATTCCCTCCAGAGTCGAATTTTATGGGCAGTAACCTGATAAATGTATTGGTTTGGTTTTAAAAACGCATTAGTAGCCTTATACCAATGCATTTCGATAAAAAGGATTCCTTATCATCGTGTCTAGGAGGGCGGCATACTGAAAATAAAGCAAGAAGGTTTGATCTGCATTGATACTGTATTAGGAACATGATTGAGACTGCCGAATATAAGACGGTTCAACAATATGGAAAATTGACCCCATGGCTCCTCGTTTACGATCAAAAGACCATGGACTAGCCCGGTACCTGGCCACTTCAAGGCTCATTGATATTACCCAGTGCTCCGGGGTGGACTCTAGACGTACTTCACCACAACAGAGTTACTGGTGACAGAGCTGGAGGTGAGGACCTTGTTGCTCTGCTCAATATCAATCAAGGTAGCACCAGAAGGACCAACGGTGGAGCTTCCATCGGTAGCCTCGGCGCTGGAGAAAGTCACAGTACCGAAGTCGGCAAAAGGAACGAGGGAGTCGTTCTCCTCGAAGTCCTCGACGATCCACTCGGCATTGTACTCGCAAAGGTCACCATCAACGCCACCCGTGAAGGTGTGGGTCACAGAGGTACCGGTGGAAACATTCTCAATAGTGGCAGTGCCGGCGGTCTTGGAGGTGGCATCCACAGTCACCTTAATCACATTTCCAGCGGAGATGCTAATGCCACTGAAATCGTAGGCATAGTCGGGATACCACTCATACCAGGCGTCATAGGAAACGGTGCTGCCCTGGATACAGAAATCGACTCCAGTCTGCAGAATTGCGGTGCTGCAAGTATCTCCATCGATGCCCACCCATGCTGAAGCACAGTACTGCTCGTTGCTGGATGCCCCGCTAGGAAGGGTGGGCTTAGGGACAGTAAATTCCGCAGTGACTGCAGTGTACCCGGTGCCGATGAGAACTGCTCCCGCCCAGTTGGAGCTGTACTCCTCGTGCGAAGTCTTGTTCAAGTGGAGAACACTGTCGGTCCCGGGGATGAAGGGAGGGTTGCTTTGACGGCCGCTCGAGGAGCGAGCCACGTTGCGTGCCTGGCGCTTCGCAGTCAGCGGTGCTGCGAGGGCCGCAGTTGCAAGAAGCGAGGCGTTGATAACAGCAGTTGAGAACTTCATCGTGAAGGTAAAGTTGGGTTGCCTTGAAAGGTATGGCCGTGATGGAAGAATGGAACTGTTGAGCGAGAAAGGCTGAGAGTAGGCTTGCTTGGAAGAGAAAAGGCCATAGCTACACAGGGAGCACAGGCTTTATATAGCCTCCATATCTTGCTTAAGACCTATGTACCTTCAATATCGTGATAGATAACCAAGATGGCGCGAAGTCAAAAGGGCTACTCCGACTTCCCATTGTATTCCGGCGATCCAAGCACCATGAGACTCGATATTGATGCAACATCATGGACAGTAGACCCACGCCACTAGGAACAGCATGCATGAGTTTCCCCTGCACATACGGCATCTGAGTATGTGACGCCGTCGGAGACCGATGGGGTTCCTCGAATTAGCCTGAGAGATGCAATTTGGGCCGGCCTGCAGAGATTCATGAAGAAAATCTAGCTCACATAGAGAAGTCATCAAGATCAGACTAGCCTGATCCACAGTCACGAGTCAACCAATGGCTAGCCTTAGATCTATCCACAGCGTGGCATCTGATGAACGGAGAGTTTTCTGGTGACTCCAAGCGGATTTGCTTCGAGGGCCAAAGCGGTATAGTCAAGTATCTTGTGGTCATTTGAAGAATGACGGCTATCCTTCGGACTATGACGACAATGCAAAGGACTGGGAGAAGTCACTCTCAACCGTCTCTTCCTGTATGCAAGAAATACAGAATTTCGGCATAGATAGCTTCCGACAAGTATAATCAGTTACAAGGTGAGCACCCCACATTCGTCAAGAAATACGCAGTCAGCCACGGGCGCTTTTTAGCGCCGGCTCTCCCTATTAACAGTCCGCGATGGGAAATCTGCGGATTTCCGACGGGGTTGGGCATTGCGATAAGGAAGATTCATCTCACAACCCAGTAGAGAGAGGCCGGGATTACATTGTATACCGGGGTTTGGCCGTGTTCAGATGAGCCAAAGCAAACAAGGTAAGGATCGCCCATTATGGCTCTAGATTGTTGAACGATTTTCGATAAGCGATGTTGATACGATGTTACTGTGGCGTGAGACTAGGGAGCTCGTCTATCAGCCACGGGTTGGTGCGCACACTAAGCTTTTGACAAGCAACAGTGCCGAGCACGAGGCGGCCCCGTTGTGCAAGGCACCGAAAATGACGGTATCGAGTTATGCTTGATAACTTCATCTTCCCCATGACGGTGGTGGCGGGGTTGTTCCTGTGCTTACGATAGTCAAACGGGTTTGGTCTATCGCAGGTTTGTATCTCTATCTATAGAAAGGGTTGCAGGAGATTAGATTGGACGCCACTACTGCCGCAGCGCGGTCAAGCACGTCCACGCTAACTAAGTTCGAATATCACATCCGAAGTCCCGCGACAGGGTCAGCGGCGGTTGTTGCTGGGATGTTGCCCCTCCCTCCTGATATGCTGAATCACACCCTCAGAGATAAATTAGTGGACCAGGCGCCTGTAACACTGCACCAAATTCAATTTTGAAAGACATGTTGATCAAGAAGCCTAGATGATTTGAATCATGAGCACACTCAACGGTCACGGCAAGAGCCCGTCGGCATATGAAGCGGAAAGGAGAAAATGAGCAAAGACAAAGAGTCTGAAGGAGGTCCGACCGGCCGAACGCAATGAGGGGATGTCAATACGAATACTGCGGTGGACCGGAGATACAATTATCCTTCATGTTTATTACTTATGTAATCTAGAATCCCCTATAAATTGGCAGAATCAGGGGTAATACAAAGACAGAGCTTTTGATATCGTTGATTGGTTGCATATAAAACATTCCGACAGATGCGAACTAAGCCCCCTAAATACTTAGTGAGCTAACTACTGCTGGAACTACTATGCAGAGCAATCTCCGAGTCTCGATAATTCCTTGTCACAATCCGTAAATTTAATTTAATCGACGTTCGCTTGCATGATTTTAGTGAAAGAATCAAGAATGTGCTCAGGTGCCATTGTTGTCCACATTGCGTACGACTCGGCTTGTTGTGTGCCATCCAGGTACGTCTGAAGCAAGATTCATGACAGTGCATTGAAGACGGCAGATTCTTCAGCGGCAAGACTAGGATCGAAAAGAGTATTCTCTTCAAAGTCGAACGGGAGAAGAGAGAGCATGTCCAGGTCAAACACATCCTCGAATGTCAGTCGATCTACCTCGATCTCTGATGACATAGGAGGATTGATGCCTGTTGCTAAGATCGGCTCATCTGGAGAATTATTCCTGGGCTCTGGTGTATGAGTAGTATTAGTCAAGAATCAATGAAATCTATTGGGGATCCCATTTCACAGAAGTTGGAGACATACCGCGAGGTGGTGTATGCGGAGCTGAACCTTGTCCACCAAAGCTCTCTCTCCAGTTCCACAGTTGATCGTGAAGTAGACTAGCTGCCAGCCTCGTTCGTAGCTTCAAATGCGGTTCTTTCCCACTTTGTTGAGACTGCCCCTGCATACTCCAAAGTTGGGCTAGGATCTTGGAGGTCCTTCCTGGAAGATCGTTGTCTTCTAGTGAAGTTCGACGGAGGAGAGAAAGTGCAGCGTTGAATGACTGCTTTCCGCCTTCTGCATCTAGAAGACCAACCAGGCTAGAATCTTCGAGGCGGAGAATAAATAATGCCGCCAAAGACGTTACCCGGTAATATGATGCAGGTGAATATTTCATAAGGTTGGACGTGGTATCAAGCTGATAAAGCTTCATTATCAAAGCCTTGGCTGTTTCAAAGGCTTTCAACAAGCCCGTCTTACGAGCCAGAGAGTCTTCCAAATCAAGCAAGTAAAAGACATAAAGTTGCAGTCCGATGCCACTCAATATTATTTCGTTCTCATCTGCTCTCATTTTAGCCTATAAGATCATACATTGAAGGACAAGGGTTTGAAGCCCGGATTTACCTGTAAGTGAGTTGCTTATGGATCGTGACAGATCCGTAAGTTCCTGCTCAAGGAGGCCCAAGACAGGGAGTATCTCATGTGAAAGAAGCCCGTTTGTGCCTTTTGGAAGACATTTAGACATGTAATTGCTGACCCGAGCAGAGAATCGGTGCATCAAAAGTTGGTGTCTCATTTCCATGGGGAGAATGTAAGGACTCCCATGGTCACAGATGCGGTCCACCATCCAGTCTGAGGAGGCTAGTGCCATACCATTTGTAGTTGAGATACTATAATGATGTCAGCTCCCATCAACTGCTTCAAAGAACAGAGGCTCACCTTTGAGACACGATGTAGCAAACAGACCAGGTCTTCACCACTTCAGAGACCTCTGCTGAGCTCAGCTTTCGTTTAGTTCGAGAAAAATCTTGAATTGCCTCGGGTTGATGTAGACCGAGCTGCATTGCCATAGTTTGGGCGATGTTGACCAGCATGGGAGTTGTGTCAGTTGAAAGAGAAGATGTAGGACACGGCCACATGCATAGAAGGCAGATTGATTGCACAATGTACCAATTGTGTGGAGGGTTGGATATTGTTTCCCAAAGTAGCATTTTTACCAGAGAGCCCAACGTGGTTAGTAGGCTTGGTTCATCAGGGTACTGACGAGAGGCTATATAGATGATGGCCCAGAACAGAACTGGACTCCGATCAAAATATATATTTGGAGCGAGAGATGGATCTAGAAGCTGCATGAATGGGTGGTATTTAGTGAAGAACCTAACTCGTATTAGCAACTCCAATGACCACTATTGAGTCGCGGCTCATGACGCGTACAGATGAAATAAAGAGTTGATCTGCTGAGCTTGTAAGCGGAGATGGCCGATAGATCTCGGAATTGTGGGACGTAGAGAATCTTGGGGCGCATTGGCTTTTTGATGGCGAGTTATTTGGGAATCATCCAAGAGAAGGCCGCCGCTGCTCGGTTCGGTCGCTTGGTCCGATAAGCCCGTGAGGCAGGGTTTAGAAGCTTGGCCCAAGAAAGACTTTTCAAAAGTTGGTTTGGAATGTGACGGGAAGCCAGAAACGGACGATCTTAGTTCCCGAACTTCATCCTCGAGTTCTTCAAGTCTTCTAGTGACCATTTTAGTGCTAGTTGACAGGGATGACGTCGGGTACTTGCGCGCGCTTGTTGACTCTTTTGAACTCAGTATCCACTTCACAATCCAGACCGACACGTTGACAGCGTGAACAAGGAGCCGTTCCCCCTGTGGATACCTCACATCGAATCTGCGCAGTGTTCTAGCTATTGCTTCATGACGCTCGTCGAAGGACGGCTCACCTTTGCCTGTCGGCATTGCCGGCATGCAATACGCCGACCTCGATGATTTGATTCCTGTGGTAAACTGCAATTCTGTCGCCCCATCATGTCTTGGGGTCAATGAGACTCCAAATGTTCGAGAATGTATAGATAGATAGAAAAGGGAAGAAGCTCATCTCCGAAGGCGGGGCTCAAGCCTCTCACGTGACTATATTAGAAGGTCGAGTCGCACACTTAGGCTCAACTGGAATTTTTCGATGCATGAAATTGCTGAAAACAACAAGATGCGACTGGAGCACCAGCCACAAGGAGATACGCTTCTGTGATAGGCCCGCTAGTGGATCTTTTACGACCTTCTTTACTCTAAACAGTCTTAACTGGCCGAGCGCAGATCTAGGTGGACCATCAATAATGACTTTCTCAACTATGTTGACTCTACCCTGGCGTTTATCTTCCAGGAAAATATCATACACCTTGCTGGAACAGACCTTCACCAGATGCCAGGTCAATTGCGAGCGCTTCCTTCAAGCCAACCACATTGAATAAATCCTTAGGACTCCCTACCCCGGATGCGACCGGAGCCCCCGTCTCTTTGAGGTGCTTCGCTGCTTGTTGAACAGCGGAATAGACAGGACCCAACGCGAATCCCGGGAAGATGATCAGTCGAAAGCCCAATTCCTGTGCCTGCGGGGCCGACATATTGGGCGATAACCCCCCTGAAACGGCGTTGAAGAGTACAGGCGTTGGGTAAAGATCTCCACAAACGCGTCTGCCCTGTTCTTCTGATGTGATTGCCTCCATGAATGCAACGTCTGCTCCGAGTTCGATGGCTCTTCTCAATCGTGAGATGGCTTCATCGTACCCTAAGGTGGCCAGCGCATCGGTCCGCGCGATGATAACAATATCACCTCCCGATATCTTACGAGCGTTAACTGCAGCTTGAATGCGCGACATATACTCATCCTTGCTGACCAGCTGCTTGTTGGGAAGATGGCCACATCGCTTTGACGTTGGCTGATCCTCCAAGTGAAGCGCCGCCACTCCTGCACGGATATATTCGGTGACGGTGCGATGAACCATTAGGGAACCACCAAACCCTGTGTCCGCATCAGAAATGAGGGGCCTGGATCGATCAAGTCCAGCAATCATCTCCGCATTCCCCCGCATTTCATTGAGTGTTATAATACCAAGGTCTGGTTGTCCAAGCCTTGATGCGGTGGTCCCGGCTCCTGTCTGGAGATAATGCAGCCTGTTAGCAATGGTTCTGGGGAGTTCGAGAAGGAACACATATTCACCATATACAAGACATCAAATCCCGCCCCGAGGGCAATTCTCGCGGTAAGACCATCATATACACCAGGGCATATAATTATCTTGCTCTCGTCGGCCAGTAGATGCCTAAGCCTTGAAACTGCGGATGTGTTTGCCATCCTATAAAATATTGGAACAGGAAATACAGACAATACTGGACGGTATCGAGGAACAATGTTCAGGGGGTTGCTTACGATCTTGAAATTCTGATAATAAAGAGTATAATTTATGTATGCTCTGTTTTGCCGCCTGGGCCTTGTTGCGTGAACGCTCCGACGAGTGCTGCGAGGCCGCTTTCGGCCCGCTTGCGGGCCGGGGAAGTGTACCAGCGGGCCTCGTTCGGTAATTTGAATTGAAGATATAACGGTTGACCATCGGGACTGGATCAAAACAGTCAAGCTAGATCACTCGTTAGAATTCCTCGAGTTGAAAGTCATCCCTGTCACCAATATGACCGAGCCCAAGTCATCGCTCGACCAACTTCTCGACATTCTCTACCATTCGAGAAATATTGCGCTGCGGCCCCAAGAAGGTAGATGCCTGCTGATTTATGATTGCTATATTTGTGAATTTTGGCAATTTCAGCTGACCTTTGATAAGTCTCTTCACTTGACCGGTCGCAAAATGTGTTAGCAGTGCTCACTGTTGCCATCAAGCTTTTACAGAAAACGGGAAATGATCGGGAATCGAACGCACTCTTGGATGTCATCGAAATTTGTCGCCAACCCCCTGAACTGGGAGGACTCGGCACTGCAGAAAGCAGCCCACTCACACCGGAGCTTGTGTCTGAAATCCTGTTCTTGACCTCTGCATGGTTGGAAGCGCTCAATTCAGCCGACCATGCCAAATCGTTGCCCAAGCCTCTCTCTCAGCGGCCCGCTGGTCGCCGAGGCATGACCCTCAGCGAGAAGATCTTTGCCATTCATGATATGGAGCAGAAGGGATTCGTTGTGCCAGGGGAGCTGATCCGAATTCACGTAGACTGGGTGATTGCCTCGGAGGCATCCTGGATGGTACGTTGTCACCTCGACCCACCCAGTTGGAGATTTTTCGATCTAAATTTGAACATGAAAAGGGTATGGAGAGAACATATGATAGCCTTGGGAAACCAGGAATCTTTCGAAATGATCGTTTTTGGCTTGCAGGCGATCATGTTGTGCACCCACGGGTGAATAAATTGCCCAAGGTTCGAAGGCTAATTGACGCAAGTGAGCGTGCCAAGCGAGTCTTCAAAATGACGGATTACCAAGGCATGAATGTATTCGTTCCTTTCTGCACACACTTAACTTCTTACTGACGAACGTACAAGTACACGATCATGCACACGGAGTTCTACAGAGAACGAGCGCAACCAGGGATGGTAGTTATCGGGTCGGATTCACATACGTGTTCATCGGGAGCAGTCGGATGCTTGGCTATTGGACTCGGAGCTGCAGATGTCACTTTGCCCCTAGTGACTGGCGAAACATGGTTCAAAGTGCCCGAGTCTGTCAACATCCGTCTCATTGGATCTCCGAAGCCGGGCATAGGAGGAAAAGATGTGATCCTTTACATTCTGCAGCAGCTAAAAAGAAATACAGTGGCCTCTGATAGGATTGTAGAGTTCACGGGCCCTGGTATTTTGCATTTGTCCTCAGACGCAAGATTCGCGATTTGCAACATGACGACGGTAAGAATGACAGCCCAGCGAGTGAAGAAATGACACTGACAACGATTCAGGAGTTTGGAGGCGTGACTGGTATCTTTGTTCCTGATCAAATTACACATGATTTCATTCAGAAGCGACGACTGCCTCGCCACAAAAGTCTTCCCACTTACTTTAGGCCTGATGCTGATGCCCACTATGCCGAAGTCCACGAGATAAACCTTGGAAATGTTAGGTCTTTCTTGGCGAAATATCCAGAACCAGATAATGTGGTTCCTGTCGGCGAGCATGAGGGTATGGAACTTGATGGCTGCTTTATCGGGGCCTGCACAACTGCCGAAGAGGATTTGATCTTTGCTGCATTGGTGTTAGAAAAGGCTCTGCAAAAGGGGCAAAGGCCTATCAAAAAAGGAAAACGAAAGGTCGTTCCTGGGTCAATGCCCATCCTTCACCGTTTGCGTCAGCTGGGACTCACGGATATCTACGAGGATGCGGGTTTTGAAATTGGAATCCCTGGGTGCAGTTATTGTGTTGGCATGTCTGCCGACCAAGCCGCTCCTGGAGAGGTATGGCTGTCTTCGCAGAATCGGAATTTTGAGAATCGGATGGGAAAAGGTACGCTATAGCTGTTTTAATGATTTTTCAGTACTTAATACGTTTATGCAGGATCAATTGGACATCTCGGATCCGCCGCAACAGTCGCTGCATCCTCGTTCCAAATGAGATTGACCGACCCCGATGATTTGATCGGCTCCATCGATCTGAGCAGGTGGCAAAATCTCAAAAGGACAGTACATTCTAAAAAAGGCACACCTTCAAGCAAAGTGCTCGAATATGTTGAGCCCAGTGGTGATACTCAGACTTCGTCAGATGTGGCCGTTTTCTCGCACAAAAATGATATAATGGATAGCCAACTGCAGCTAAACGCAAATGTCTCAGACACGCAGCGCATTTTGAGAGGCAAAGTCCAAAACCTTGGGGATTTCATTGATACGGATGCGGTAAGTAGCGGGAGGTTATCTTCAACCGAGAGAATTCAATTAGCTGACAGCTTCTGTCTAGCTTGCGCCCGCCGATTTCCTAATGGAAATGCGGGACAATAAGATGAGCGGACTCTACTGCTTGCAGTATACAAACCCAGGATTCCGCGACCGTGTCAAGGAAGGCTTGAATATTGTGGTGGCTGGGAAAGCATTCGGATGTGGTTCATCCCGCGAGCAAGCAGTCATGGCGTTACTAGGTAAGTCTGCGGCCAGTCACAAGTATCTGCTGTTTCTCAAATTTCTTCACATAGGGTGTGGGGTTCAGTGTGTCATTGCCAGGTCGTTCGCTTTCATCTTCCAACGGAACATGCCTAATCTTGGAATGCTGGGTATCACAATGCAGAATGACGCATTCTATGAAGCAGCTCAGGATGGAACGGAAGTTTCTATCGATATTCACAACAGAATTATTTATCTTGGAAAGAGAGACTTTCAATTCCAGCTCAGTCAGATGGAACAGGAGCTTTTCGACCGCGGAGGCGTTGCATCTGCTTTTCGCCATTTTGGTAACAAGTTGTTCGAAGCTATGACTGCTCCAAGGGGGTTAGGAGATGCAGCCCATCAGGAACAGCCAGCTGGACCAAATGATATTCCACAGTGGTGAATAAAAGACAAATCAGAAGACGCTGCAAGAATATGACCTACCAATGAACTGAACGGTGACCATAAATCAATAAGCACAAGTTACGGAGGATTCACAGAAGTATTAGGAATTCGCTCCCTGACAATTTCGTATATCTCACACAAACAGCATATGGGGTTACTATGCTGCCAAAATAGAACATAGTTCGTTGAAGGAGACAGATTGGATTCTATTAACCTTCAAAAGCTTCAAGAAAGCGTAACTACTAGGAATTTTTCATCCGGAAAAAACAATCCTCGAGCCTCACGATTGTGAGATCATACACGCAAAGGGTGTCATATCAAGCAAGCAAGTTCAATGATTTCCACATTCCAGTAGTTCAACAGATATCTGCATACGCTGTCAGACACCAATCATCCGAGTTGACTGAAGACAACCCAAGCCAGCATGAAATATAGAGTTTAAGCTCAAGAGTGAATCGGAAGAAAAAGTTGCATCACGTTGTAAAATTCGCCTACGTCCAATTCGACTCAAAACCGAGTCATACACTGTCAGCCCCTTGGGGCCTCAGCAAAAATTAAACTTTGTTAATATGAAGACGGCGTTGATTCGAAGGAAGAAAAGGTGTTCAACTGTCCTCTGTGAGTGTACTAGAAACTATTTAAGAATAAATCTACTGTAGGTGAATACGAGAATACCAATGAATTAAATTTCAATATCTTCGATTTCTGCACGTCGCGCTCGATTTCTCATCTTCCTTCGATCGCTTTGTCTCGGAAGCCAAGTCACAAGTCACATGCAGAGTTTTTGGTACAATGGTGCGACCGGTTATTTTCATTTTTCTTTTACGGGGTGCTTTTTCGCTGCAGTGGATTCCCCCGCAACATGGCTCGCAGACTTTCCACCTCAGACGTCGCAACGGTCTCATCGGATGATATAAGGGCACTAGAGTGGAATGCCTGCGCATGGGACGTCTCCCTTAGTACTTGGACATTATTCGCTCTCACTGCACCGCCAACGATGATCTGGAGAGGGTTGCAGCTTTTTTGGGAATGAGATTGGAGTGGATCAAGCCGTTGGGTAAGGTCGGCTAGTCTGTCAACGCAGTCAATTGCCCTGTCACTCGATGGACCTCCACTGGTCAGAACTGATGCAAAGCCACACCCTTTTAAGTCATCCAGCGCTGTGTCCCAGTGAGATTCCGGAATGCAGTCAAAAGCGCGGTGAAAAGTGCACGGTTTTCCTTTCGCAAGCTTGACAAGCTCCTTATTTCTGGCGACATCAATCCACGAAGACAAACTTTTCGAGGAGTCTCCAGAAAGAGGGTTGAGAATGCCGAAAACAAAACCATCTGCCCCGAGGTTCCTCATATTGGACAATGTCGTTTTCATGATCTCAAATGATTCCTTGTCGTAGCAGAAGCCATTTGAATGTGGGCGAATCATAACGTATATTGGAACAGTAATCTGAGACTTGAGTTCCATCAAAGTTGTGGCGGCGGGTGAAAGTCCTCCAGATGCGTAATCCCGACAAAGCCTGAAGGATATTAGCGTGACATGGCCAAGGAACTACCTCAAAGCCCGATCGAGAATGAAAACAGAGCAAACTATAGACTCCTGTGACTTTCAAATGTCACTGGGCCTCGGACTTACTCAATTCGATCAGCACCGCCATTGGCTGCATTGATTGCAGATTCCTGATTGAAACAGGCGATTTCCAAGAGAGGGGTCATTGGAAAGCTGCGCTGGACCTTAGAGGTCGATTATATAGACCTCTATTGAAGAATATCTTGTTCGAATTCGATTGTGCCTGACCCTAGCAAAAATCAGGGGTGGAAACTGTAAAGAGGGGATTTCAAGCAACGGGCAGGACTGACTCCTCGTTTAGGTAACCACAAGGTGGTATCAGCCCGTGATCGAGCGGGGCTGAATCATCCAGGACCGGCTGGTGGGGCCCGAGCATTTCCTTCTACTCCTGGCCTTCAGCCGCCTTAGTAAATGACAACTGATTTATTGTTCCAATCACTATTACTGTTCAATCACTGTGAATTATTTCAGTTTCTCATTAATCGCATATATCCAAGGACGTGGCATCCAGTCCTCGGCTGTTTGCTCAGACAAGAATGTGATGCGGAATAAACTCTAGTCGATCTCTGCATAGAAGTGGACGTGACTTCACGACGCTTTCCCTCTCTCTGAATTCAGCTCGGCAACCAGTTGCTCCTCGATAGCAATAGTATCAATGTCCTTCTGGTTTTTCTCAATTCTCTCAACATCAGGAACCGAGGAATGCTTCTCGCCGTCAAACAACGCGTCAATCTCTTCCAGTGTCTTTCCTTTGGTCTCTACCCAATAATAAGCCTGGGGATATTAGCACAGAGATTTAAAGAAAAAAGAGACACAGATAATAGGCAGAGGCGTACAATAAGGCCTAGGATAATAATATCCCAGCTTGCATTGATCATGTACATCTTCCATCCAATGTTGCCCAGGCCGATCGGCATGATGAAAGTGAAAACCAGGCTGTGTACAGTCAGCATAGAATTATTCCGACATGCGGCTGACTTACGCAAATGCATTCAGCACAAATGATGAGAGAGCTACCCCATTGGCCCGAATAGAGTAATTCATGACCTCTGATGGGTAAAGATATAAGAGTGGTGTCCATCCGATAGAGTAAAAGCCTTGGAAGAGGAACATAACGGCTACATTTCCGTAAACAAGTGAGCCGGATGCGCCTTTCGGATTTGCGGCATATATTTTGGAGAGTCCTCCTATAATGAACAAGCAAGCACTCAGAAGGCCTTGAGAAAGAATGGCAGTTGGCTTACGTCCCCATTTTGCTGCAAGATGCGTTCCGACGAGACAACATACAAGACACCAAATGTTGAGAACCACATTCTGTAAGGTAAGTTGATCTGATGGCGATGCACATGCTCAGGTGTAATGAACTTACTGCTTTCAGCTGCTCGTTCTTTTCCGTAATGCCAGCCGTATCAAGTTCTGAGCCGAAGTAATAGGACGCAATTATGTTACCAGCAATGCAGGAAAATGGCCCCGGTGATATCCCAACAAGGAGGCGTTTTCTCGCTGAAGGAGTTCTAAGAATCTCGATGGGGCTCATGTCGTGCACGTTCTCTTTTTCCCACTTCAAAGTATCCACAATTTCTTTGAAAATTGTGAGAACTACTGGATCGGAGAGTACCCCATTTGAGTTTGTCTGTGCAACCGAAAGCCGGGCCTCTTCAAAGTGGCCCTGGTGAGCGAGCCAACGTGGAGATTCAGGACTTTTGTTGGTTAGTATAGCTCTTACAGAGCAGGAGCTCGTGAAATTACATGAATGGTAGAGTCAATATGCAAAGCATAGAGAAAATGGCCTGGAAAAGCGAAGGGGCTCTCCAGGCCCATGTCGATTGCCACTGTCCCGTGCCGAGAGTTACACCGGCAGCAATGAGAGCCCCAACACTATAGTTCCCTTAGTGATGGACTCCAGTTGAGGTGAGTAGACTGACTAGTAGAAATCATTCAAGAGTCCAACGCCCCATGCACGCCAACGACTTGGGAAAGCTTCTGATAAATAAACGCCGCCGGCAACCCCGGTAATTGCACTTCCAAATCCGAGTATTATTCTGGCGGCGACGAACATGCCAATATTCTGTGAAGCGGTTTGGATGATGATGCCAACAATGGTCAGACATGACCCCCAGAATATTGCCGGACGACGGCCCAACCGATCTGCAATGACTCCTGATACTAAAGGCCCCAAGAAGCCACCAATGAAAACGGAGGCAGTATTGAGCCCAGTTGTGGCGTTATTGAGCTTGAAATAGTCCGTGTATGAGGACAAGATATTGAGACCATTTAACATTGACCCGTCATAGCCACCGGTCTTATTAATGTCAGCTCACCTTGGAGGCTCCAGTGAAAAAGGGTCGACTGGTGAACGGACTTACAGCAGACTGAACAATAGAACAAACCAATAACAGTATTGAAACAGTGAAAGTGGACCCAGGAACCCACGCGGGCATCCATGTCCCCGTTGCAGTCTTTCTTAGCATTGAGGGGGATAATATATTAGGGAAGGGATAGCCCTGGAAACCTCGAGAGTTGGAAAATATACCGTTGGTCTTCTATGTGGGCACAGAATACCCAGCTATATAGGGCCGTATCTATGCCTTGAGTAGGTTACTCCGCATATTTGATTGTTAGTCGTGGGGTAGTGAGTGAGGTGGGATCCGATGATATGCCGATAGTAGTGTTCCATCACCATTTGGTCGATCAGCGGAGTTGCGCTCTCGAGAATAGGGGCTATCTAATCTTCTTCCTGTCAGAAATTCCAGCACTCGGAGCGACCCGTCTTATCGGGGAACTACCCGCCCCCCACCTCCCTTACCTGAGTATCAATTGCACTTGAGATGCAGATCGAAGACGTAAGGTCTGATGATGCATATTTTGACCGTGAGCCACATTGAATCTGAACTTGAATGAAACTTTTCTCCTTGCTATTAAAATACCGCATGAAGAATGCTTGGGGAAAGAATTATTTTAAAGTTCTTTTAAATAGGTTCCGAGCAGAAGATAAGCGGGGTCGAAATGGCTGGCGGCTCGAAGCGACGTTGCATGGAACTGGGCGCACCAAGCGGCGGCAAGGGAAAGCTTCGTTAGGACCTTGACCTGAGACTTTTGGCCACACTGTGATGATGACACAGAGGTCGTTTCTCGTCAAGTTGCAAACCGGTGTCCTACGACTTTCACACAGTGAATAGCAAGTCATAGTTTCACGCCATGGCGAAAAATCCAGTCGTTGTTATTGCGGGGCTTGCCTGTGAAACATCTGGGTTCTCTCCAGCCCGGACCCCCGCAGCAGCATTTCACCCTCTTCGTGATACCGAGATAATTGAGAAATATCATTTTATCCACCGTGGAACGCCACTTGGAGACGCAGCAGATTGGCGCGGTACACTCATCGGCCACGCCCTCCCCGGAGGAATCGTTACCAGAGCAGCATTTGAAGAGCTTGTGGGGGAGATCTTGACTCGCCTCAAAGATATTTGCAAGTCCACCCCGGTCCATGGTCTCTGGTTTGATATCCATGGAGCGATGTGTGTTCAGGATGTAGATGATGCCGAGGCCGAACTTCTTCGTCGAGTCCGAAATGTCATCGGCTCCCAAGTCATCGTATCAGCATCAATGGACCTTCATGGCAATGTTTCAGAGGAACTGGCACACCAAACGGATCTAATTACATGCTACCGGATGGCTCCGCACGAAGATGAAATAGATACGAAAGAACGTGCCTGTCGAAATCTCGTCGAGTTATTGGCCGAGGGTTCATTTCCAAATCGGCCATTGAAGGCCAGGGTTCCAATCCCCATCTTACTGCCAGGGGAGCAGACTTCGACACGACTGGAGCCCGCGAAGGGACTCTATGCACTTATACCTGAAGTCGAATCAATTGCGGGAGTGCTTGATGCTGCTATCTGGGTTGGCTATGCCTGGGCGGATGAGCCACGTAACCACGCGGTTGTGATGGTGACAGGATGGGATGCAGATGTCGTGACTGAAAGCGCTCGGAAGCTTGCAAATCACTTCTGGGACTCCCGCAAGGAGTTTCGCTTTGTGGCGCCAACCGGTTCTCTGGAAGAGTGCATTGACACTGCCCTGCAGTCAAAATTGCGACCGTTTTTTATCTCAGACTCGGGTGACAACCCAACGGCTGGGGGTGCTGGCGATGTGACATGGAGTCTTGCAAGGGTGCTCTCTCGGCCTGAGTTTCAGCACGAGTCAGGCCCTCGCGCCATCTACGCCAGTATTCCAGGACCAGAGGCAATTGAGTTAATTGTTCGGGCTGGTGTGGGAGCTACTGTGACAGTCACGGCTGGCGCTCAGGTTGACAACAA
Organism: Penicillium atrosanguineum; assembly: GCF_028827265.1. Classification (NCBI taxonomy): domain Eukaryota; kingdom Fungi; phylum Ascomycota; class Eurotiomycetes; order Eurotiales; family Aspergillaceae; genus Penicillium; species Penicillium atrosanguineum. Next base: position 102,567 of record NW_026623133.1, on the reverse strand, counting down.
CCACGGAGGGCCGGTCACTATAACAGGCCGCATTCACGCAATCAGAAATGGTGATCGAAATGCCATCACAGAGGCAGTTGTTCAGGTCGGAAGTGTGTTTGTTATCTTGACTAAACTACGCAAGCCTTATCATCTTGAGGGAGATTTCACCGAGCTCAATCTTGAGCCCCGATCTGCGGATATCGTGATAGTCAAGATCGGATACTTGGAGCCCGAATTGTTTAACATGGCAGCCGATTGGATGCTTGCTCTGACACCTGGGGGTGTTGATCAGGATCTTCCCCGCCTTGGGCACCGACGCATCCGCCGCCCTATGTGGCCTTTTGATCAGGACATTTCTGAACTGCCAGATCTCACTCCTCGATTGGTTCCGGCTTCTAACGAGCAACTGAGGATACATTGAAAGTTGAATAACAGCCTTTTGTCCTAGCCATATGGATGCATAACTAGTATACTTACCGCACTGACTGAACTAAATGTGCTGTGTAAACACCCAAAATTTCCTGTAGATGTTTTCGTAAGTGCTTGGGTGGACATGAGCCATATATATGTGAAGTGGTGCGACTAGTACTCATTGTGAAGTGCAAGATACTGAAAGAGATATTGGACATGATTCATTACTGGGGCGACGTATCTATCAATGTGGAACATTACCAGAGGGAGCATTTCGCAAAATTCTCGACGCTGTTGCCCTCATTGAAAGCTTCATTTGAATTTAATAACGGCAGCTTCCCCCCATCCCCCCCCAATTATCTGGCAACTATGCTTGGTACTGATTTCTCCTCCTCGACTGGATTTGCTACCTGAGCTGCTATTTGGGCAAACACCGCCTCTCGCCTGTGTTTCGATATCACTCAATACCCTGAGTTTCTTATGAGAGCTCCACCGAGTCTGGGTTGCTCGTCTCCAAGATAATACATTTTGAACACATTTTAAAATTACTATGGCCCCAAATATGACTGGTCACTGCTGGGTTAGGTCTCATATGGAAATGGCGGCAAGAAAACTTTTGTATGCGTGGCCGGCTCTGACTTCCACACCGTGCCTGAGCCTGTGGTCACCGTGAGCCTCCCTCCCATCGGCTGTTGGTTAGAACCCCTGTTTCCAGGACCTCCCAGCAGGGTTGGTATGCTATTAAAGGCTTCGCCGAACTTTTTCCAAAGCTCTTGCCGCAGGTCTCTGAGCGTAGAACAATCTAGCAGAACATGTGTGATACTTTCCTGCTCACCGCAGACGGTGGCAGGTCGTCATCACGGAAGCGGAAGGCCTTTGCATATGTCGATAACCAGCATTGTCCCGTTCGCAGTTGCGTCAGTAGGTACGCTCGATTTCTTGACAGGGATTCGTCAAGCTACCTCGTGTATTTGGTCGGTAATGCGCTGTCGATCTTGCGAAGGTCGCCGCTATCCCGTGACTCTCTCCATTAACTCTCCCATTGGGCGTGGATTCCCTTCCTGATGTGGACCTCCTCACGTGATAATACAGGGGGTACAGTATGTCTCAAGACTGGTTCACCGACTTCACTCTTCGATTGTTTCTTAGCCCCACGAGTCATGACACACTAAATCATATTGGATTATCAACGGATGATCGATCTTCTGCGATTACTCTCAGTATTGTATCGCACCGCTGTTACTCGTGTGTCTTAGGTCTCATCAATTAGAAGCGTAAACCAGCAATTACTTATGCTAGTGCGACTAGCAACAAATAAATTTAGTATTGACTGCAAAATGGGGGTTGCGTTTGTGGTAAGTAACATGCGATCCAAACCCGCCATTGTGGTTGCGGTCTAAAAACCGTCGAATCATTACGGTCACGTGGCTTAGATTCAAGTCGAAATCCACACGAGCCTCCTTTGCTAGAGTGGTCAGAATACCTTATCTACTCCAAAAAGGCACCCAGGCTTTATTGATACGAGTGGAATTGGATATATTCGAATGATCTGATACCAATTTAGACACTTTCATCAGCTATGCCCCCTCGTCGCTATCATCAAAAATCCCATACCGGCTGCATAACTTGCAAGCGTCGTCATGTCAAATGTGATGAAACAGGCCCACCTTGCAAGCGCTGTGAGACCAGGGATGCAGCCTGTGAATATGCGAACATCACCGCCCGTCCGTCCAAAAATCCTGCCAGTCCATGATACACCGGGAGCAGATCGAACAAATGAATCAACACGTGATGCCCACACAGCCTGCCCATCCTTTCCTGCCAATAATCGCCACCTGGATCTTCAGCTCATGCACCGGTGGAGCACCAGTACTTATAAAAGCTGTTGTATGCACTTGGGTGGCTGAACATGGCCGGCGAAGGATGTATCCAAGCTCTTAAAACGAAAGATCATATTTCGCTGCTAGTATTGATGTTTGGGGTGTTCTTGTTCAAAGACTCGGGCACGATGTCTGGTGGGCCCAGGAATTTGGCATCTCGTTGGTGGACGAGCTCTCAAAAGAACATTTCTCTACGACCACAGATCTATCAACACGGAATATAATCCTACAGATCCAGGAAGTGATTTAGATAATGGCCCATGATCGGAAGCAACAATAGAGAAGAGATTATTGTGAGATCAAGTATAAAGAGGTATTTCTTTTTTTCTATCATCAGTGGTGGGGCAACCCTTCCAGCGGAAAGGTTGATCGCCATTGGCTGGACTCGTGATCGTGTTTTACGAACACGAGCCTCGCCTCCAAAATGCTTCTAGCATACGCCAGCCATGCCACTTGGAATATAAATATCCGACTAATTCTTGACAGAAAGCCAGAAGATTCAGCATCCTTTAAAGGATTCAAACCCACTCTTTGTCTGTTTGCTACCTGCGAAATGAGACCCCCTGTTTCACCGAGGCTACGCTTTCGCTCCTCATCTAACAACACAAGTGGCGGTTCATCTCAATTTTTTTTCAATGACAGCTCGCTTCCACCAAAAGTTGATTCTTAACGATGGCCGAATCCTTGGGTACGCAGAATACGGCAACCCCACCGATTACCCCCTCCTCTACTTTCAAGGCTATCCATCTTCACGCTCAGAGGGCTGGGGGTTTGGTAAATGGCCCGAATGCCATGGATTCCGTCTCATTGTCCCAGATCGGCCGGGGTTCGGACTTTTCAGCTATCAGCCCAACCGTCAGATTCTGGACTGGCCAGCTGATGTGCAAGCTCTCGTGTCACATTTGGGTCTGTCACAATTTGCGATCTTAGGCTATTCCGGAGGTGGTCCATATGCTATTGCATGCGCTTACCTGCTACCTGCATGTATTCTATCGGCAGTGGCAGTCGTGGCGGGGGCGCCTCCATGGGTAGCGGGGATAGAGGACGTGACTGTTAGCAGAAAACTTCTATCTCGCGCGGCGATCTATTGCCCAGGAACGCTAGAAATGGTATCAAATCCACTTTTCCTCGCCCTTCGATGGATTGCGGAGTCGGGCCCAGTGACAAGGTGGCTAAATAATTGGATTGATGGCATGAAGCGTGAGAAAGAGAAGAAGGCACATGAACAGCAAGACGCAAAAGAGGAGAGGTTGTCGACAGAAGAGGCTAGAAAGCGCATGCTAAGCACGTTTCTCGGAGTCTTCGTACAAGGATTTGGCGCAGCTATACAGGAAGCACGTTTGCTGTCTCAAGATTGGGGGTTCCGGTTTCAGGATGTGCCTTATAGCGGTATGCGGATTTGGCATGGCACGAAAGATGCCAATGCGCCGGTTGATATGGTGCGCTATATGGTCAAGCGGCTTCCACAACCTGTCTTCCACGAGCTTGAAAAAAATCACTATACAATAGGCCATCACCTCGAGGAGGTAATAGTTGACTTTGTCAGAAACAAAGTAGGAAAGGATGATGATGGGCCTTGTTTGTGACGCATAGGACTGACGACTGATCTATGGACCTGGATGGGGAACCTGACTAATCCGATTGGGACTAGCGAGCGACTGTTCGCTGAGCTCGCAGCGCTCAACACTTAGTTTCTTCCTCAGTTTCGTATCTCCGTTGAATACTACGTATTTCCATGCATTTTGAGCTGTAACAATTACCCCTCAAGATCACCGACTAGTAAGCACTCGGAGTCAGCGCTACGTTTATTCACCGAAACCTTTAACCCTCATATACCGGATGAAGCTTGACGGAAGCTCATCATTTGGCAATTCCTTGACCCACTCGGCTCGCTGGAGTAGTCTGGAATTTTCTTGATGGTGTTGGAATAATTCTTTGAGACCGTCTTGGGTCTCATAGTCGGGTGAAGGACTAAACCCGCATCTTGACGCAGGCGTACGACCGAAGTATCCTGGAGTGGGGGCATATTGCGAATCTTGGACCAAGGGATCCAGCTCACATGAGGATTGAAATTCATTGCCGTTGCAATACGAATCAATAGTCATCGCCCCTGTTTTAATCGTTTTAATGTCAGCACAATTTCGCACATGCAGAGTCCAGCGGATACTGGTCCCTAACCAGCATTGTTACACATCGTATAGGAAATTGTTCACCTCACCAATACTGTCTCTGTCAACTACTCATCTTCCACAGGAGTGATCACTGTGGAAGAGCGAGGTGTATAGAGGGAGAGATCTCGAATTCTGGCCTTCCGGCCAGTCTGGCTGCCTAGCCAGGCAAATTTCCCTTCTGTTTGCCTTGATTGCAGGATCAACGTTCTAGAAGCCCTTAAGAGAATACTAGCTTAACACGGACGCTATTGTTATAATGTTATTTACAGCTGTACTAGAATACTGCCAAGAAAAGGGCCAGGCAGGATGCAGCTGAGCCCGACAATTGAGAAAGCTGAGACCAGAGTTGGAGGACCCCTTTCCTAATTACCTGACCTCGACAGTTGGTTCCTAAAATGGTTTAGCTTAAATGCGCCAACTGTAGAGACCAACCGATTCAACTAGCGGATACCAGCTGTACACTCGGGGTCAGGGGTAGAGTAACTGTAATAGGTAAAGTGGGTTTCAAAAGATGGTTCGAGAAAGAATCTCTGTGAGTAAGTGGTGAAACTGATTTCGATCCATCCTGTAATGGCTGGGTTTCTCTTTGAACGAATAACTCAGAAAGCTCGAAGACATGGCGAACTGTTTCAAAAATATTCCCAAATGAGACAAGTTGCCGACTAGGAATTTCCTTTCCCAATTAAACGAAAGTGCCAGTCTCGAGCAGAGGGCTCATATGCAAATGATCGCTCCTGGGTGATGTACTTCTAAACGAACACGCCGCGGTCGTACTAATCCCGCGCCATATGTGCCCGAATTCTTGTTGGAGGCAGTGGCAGTCCTGATTTCTTTACTTACAGGGGATAGAAGATCAAATTTCTTTCTGCCTTCACACAGACATACCTGAAACGTATAATGTTTAGCTGTGGTTTCCAACCTGAAAAGTGGGTCCTCTCCTGGAATTCACTAACCTGATTGTTTTAATCTGATTATATTGTCAGTCTAGGCCCATAAAGAGCTATAGATCCATTGTTTTATGTTTCAGGTAGCCACATACACCTTCTGGACCGTAAGTTGCGGAGTTGAGCTTAAGGTAGTTCGAAGCTTTATATAGCAGCTACTCAGCTTTCCAAAATCAACCCCGATGGAACCATTGTTCAAGCCCACTACCTCAAGACCTGCCAATTCTATATGCACGCCATCCAGTACCTCGGCTTTCTGGTTGCTCCAGTTGCCGTAGTGGCCTCTCTCTACCCAGCTTCGTCGAACACTAAGGGATACAGGCCCAGCAATCTCAACTGCACTGGTGAGTAGGATTCAAAGTTGGCAGTCAAGTCATTGAACCTCACTGATTTACCGTTTTACATAGCGGCCGCGGTGTCCACTGCCATTCAAGCTGCCGAGTGCTCCCATAACACACGTACTTCGGAGACCCAGACATTCGCCGTTTTCGAAACCGATCACCAATATGACTCGAACAACGGTGCTCCTTACGGAACATGCAGAGCTTTTATCTGCGATCCTCCAACCAGTGGTACATTGATGAAGGCTTCCGACTACTGGATCTTCTATTGGAGCGATGACGGCGAAGAGGGTGGGTATGGTACCACCTGTATCAAGGATCCCGAGACTGGGAAGTGTGGCTGTGAGAACTCGGATGGTACCTTTGTTTCTGGCAGTGATACATGCGCCTAGATAATCTGAAATAAGTAAGCAAAGCCTCTCAGCTCCACTATTCAGATAACGAAGCCTCTTAACGCTTTCCATGTTCACCGAAACACTAAATACATCGTAGATGGCCGAAGCCGCTGATTGTAGCGAGCTATTAATAATTTAAGCTTGATGTGACGCATGATTCGAGGACAGGTCACGTGTAGTGCGCTAGTCCCGATTGGGATACTGGGTGGTATTGTTTTGTAGTTGTTCCCTTTCTCTCTCTCTCTCTTCTCTTTCTTTCCTCGGTTTAGAACTTTTCTGAATGACACACGAATTATCCAGTACTGGCCTGTGACAATTGACATAAATGCACCTTCAACTGGTGTCGTCTTGGGTACCTAGATTAGCTCCCAAATTTGGGCTCTAGATCGGCTTACGATGTGTCCATATTGGGGACATACAGTACACTGCCCATGCGCTATGACGCTAATGTGTAGGAGCTCATAATATCTTTGTACGTATCAATGGGGCCGTTATTCAGTGAGGAAGTGCTTGGCCGAGCTCTCGAACCGATTCAATAGTTTATTGGATGTTCGACATAGACTGACCGAAACTGTGTTCAAAGAATTAAGGAAGAGGACTTATTGGAGGAACAAAAATAGCTATTAATCGAGCAATCACTAAGCCACGATAAAGGTGGTGGGTCATTTTTATCTTTCTTGGCTTGTGCCTTGCTCTTGCATGTTTTTGCTGCGAGCCTTGCGCATTTTCATTTACCGGTTAGCCACATATTTTATTTTCGAAGGGCCACTTTTCAGCCTCAACGTCTCCAAGATTTCTGTGTGACATATGGGGATAACTGGCCGTGTGGAGCTTCTAATAGAGAATATACCGCCTTCAAGATGCCGCCCTGGTTCGGCCCCTAGCATGGCCCCTTATCAGGCTTTATAAGTTCTATATAGGGCAAGTGATCAACGGATATAGTCGGGAAAGTCTCCTTGTGGCTCAAAATGTAGCTCAAATTATGGATCAACCTGTAGCATGGTATAAAAAGACGGCTGGCGGTTTGGTTTCTGTAGCAGGAAGGCATTAGCACGGCTATCCTCCCTCCATTTTTGAGACCCGTTGAGAACCTCATCCATTTTGCCTATAAAGAAGGTCATTCCTCTCGTTCCAAGTCTTATTTATTGCACAGAATCACCAATATGAAGTTCTTGAAGTGTCCTTTTTCAAATCTCATTATGCATTTTCCTTGTCTCATGATCGCCTTGGTGGCTAGCCTCTCCTTCTCTACGGCTGCCCCTTCTGATGACAACACCGAGGTCAAGCGGAGTTGCCCTAATGGTGGAGCAATTGCGGTGTACATCGATGACCCCTTTAGCCGGTGCTAGAAGCGTACCCTTCTAGTAAATAATTTCAACAGGAATGCAATGGCACCTCCTGCAAAGCTCGCGGCATCAACTAGTAAGATCTACGTTCGCCTTGTGCTGATCTTCGCAGATGAAAACTCAAGCTCTTGAGTCTCAGGAACTAGTGTAAGTACTGCTGGTTGAAATATCAAAAGTGTTTCCCCCTCAGACTTGTCCTGTCAAAACTTAAGGCCGCTTTTTCGTCACAATACCTTCGTGATGATATTGAGCAGCATATGGAGAAAAACTTCAGGTGTACTCAAGGGACATTAGACCTCTAGCAGTTCAACACCGCGGTCGGAATATAACTGACGTTACCAACAAAACTGATTTTGCACCCGTCTTAGTTCCCTTTTCTTGTGATGTGTGCGTGCGTATTTATTTAGCCCACCTCTCGCCGCAGCAATGCAAATGTTGCCACAACTATATGTCTCCGTGTACTTCCATATTAGGTTTAATAATTCTGGAAACAAAATTAGAGCCTCGCTGAGGCCTGGCCCAGTATGCCATACACGTTGTCAATGTGCTCTTATAGTGCGCGACTTCAAATCTGTGTGACGCCTTCCTGTCACATGATCTGCTGGCTTGTTTGAATTCAAAGGTTCTAGGCAATACATAGGCCATAAAACCATAATACAATAGAAGACCAGACGGATGAAAGATTGGGAAATACGTTAATCACTGGATGGACAGCCTATGAAGGGATAGAGATACAAACAGAATAAATATATAATGAACAATACTTTTCCCGGGTCAGACTAACCTATTGGCTATCCTAACCATCGCAGCGCCTTCGCTCGAGTCTTGAAACAATGACTTTTCTTTAGGAGCATGCGTCGCTATATAGCTGATCTACTCACCCACGTCCTCTATATAAATTGCTCGGCCCCAAGCACAAGTTTTACGTGTAACCTTGAAGTCTTTGGCTCACTCTCCACTGAGATTGAATCCCTATTGTCGAGTGATAGGAATATGTTACTTATTGGATCCCGTTATGTTTCAGAGTGGACAATTTCCGTCTATATCACCGATTTTGTCACTATGCTGTTCGCTATCATTTTCGGTATTATAATCACAGCTTTCGTAGGGGAAGTTCCTTCTAATAGCTTGCTCTCTGGTATCTTCTCTGACACCATAGCTGCGGGTAAGTCATCGCAGACCACAAAAAGACCATCAGGCCAATACGTGCTAAAATGCATTTATAACAACGTACGGGCCATCCGGTCACGGAAAACACCAACATTTATTACCCTTCGATGGATTCCAGCACGTGGGAGTTCCTGGCAATGAACTTGCAGATGAGGCTGCAATGTCCGCCGTGCTATGGGGCATGGAGGTTTCACTGGAGGGCAGCGGGGTGAGTGCGGGAGCGGAGAAACATATGCATCGATACCTATCCAAACGAGCTCAATGCGCATTTTAGGGCCTTTTATCATATAAGGTCAAAGAAAAGGAATCAGATCGTTGTGGGTACGATCAGGGATTTCCAACACTGAGACATATCTTGCTCCAGTGCCCGCTATACAACAATCTGCGGCGAACCATGCTTGACAAAACCGCTCGCACCGATCTTAGCAGCACTCATTCAGTTATGACACGCAGCAGCCAGAATCGGATGAAGACGACTACGAAAAATTCCTGGAAGGCCGGTTTTTCTTTTTTGTTATTGTGCAATGCAAGCCGCGAGTCTGGAGTCAAGGAGACCAAGTTCTACTTCAATTTGGCCGAAGCGCCTGCATAGCCTCAGCACTACTAGTTAGGCTGTATTGATTTTGATGATTCGCATCGAAGTTGAACTGGCACCCGAGCGATGACGGGCTTGGGGGAGCTAGGCGTCATCATGATGGCCTCTAAATAGTACTCAACAATTGCGAAATCGCGACGAGAAACAGCAGCCCTAATGCCCAGATCAAATGAAGGCGGAAGAGCATGCTGGTCGGCGTACAGCAAAGGCAGGTATGATGCCCTTCCAAATGGGTGCGACCTCAAAAAGCTTGGGTTCGGGTGCCTGGGGACTTCGATTGCAAAATGCCACTTATTATCGTACGGACAAGATGTTTGAATATGTAAGGCACCATTGAAAAGCTCCTTTCGAACTCCATCCTTCCCGAACAGATCCAGGCTGCTACGACACAGGTAAGAATCACGGCTAATAAATTCCGTGTTGCATCTGCCGTGGAAATTGATGCTGATGCTCGTCTCAGTACCAACCCAGCGCGATATTCGGGAGACATGGCCAGTAATTCTCTCACCAGGAAGGAAGGATTTGACTGAGTCCAGATGTATCGAAAGGTCAGAGCTGTTGCAGGCCTCGATCTTCGCCATAATGTCGCAATTGTTCAATAAGCAGTGATGTGCAGCCTGGAGCCCACGTGGTTTTGAAATTTCACGGACGCGTTGATAGCTCAATATCATCTACTCAATTATATGATGATTCATGTGGACATTGACCGCAGTATGTGAAGTAATAGTTGCTCAGTGGACGCTCGAGAAGAAGGAAGGTAATCTTAAAAGGAGCAAAACACCAGTTTCTTTGACATAGAGGGTGGTTGGCGGGATATGTATCTGTATCTACCTTTTCGTGATATCATATGATTAAACCGTTGTATGCTAAACGTAATTGTTTTCTGACAGCGCCGAATCTACACCATTGAGGGCTATGAGCACGTCACTGCCGGTTTTTAATATACTCGACCTCGTATGAGATAGCGCATCGGAATGGATATACAGTCCATTGTTATGCAGAATATCGGAGTTGGTGTTGTCGTTAACCGAAATAGATATGCAGGTCGGAATAGATATGCAGTAGGTCGGAATAAATATGCAGTAGGTCGGAATAAATATGCAGTGGGTCGGAATAAATATGCAATACTCTAGAGAATCTTAAGTTTCGATTCTATCCCTTTTTGATAACATCATCGTTTGCTAAAGACTGTGCAAAGACCATTCTGTACCGCTCCAGTTGTATGAATCTCAGATGTACCGTTTCATATTGGCCGGTAAGATTAGACTTTTCGGTGATCGTGCTCGAGGCATTTTCATGCGTGATAGAAAAGACATCCATGTCTCCAAAAGGTGCTTGTCAACATTGAAGTCCTGATATGGCTTTATGGAGTGTATGCTAAGCTTAAGCATTGTATATAATTTGCAAGTTTGGTAGATAGATTTAACAATAAACTCTTCATTAAAAGACAAAGGCATGGCATTCCACTCGAACAGGATCGATTAGTCGTAAAAAGAGTATAAGCAGTAGTTCAAATTAAGAGCGGGTCGTATGGATCAGACGCTTAATCAAGGCGCCGAGTCGCAAGGCCTTGGCCTTGTTTGAGGGATTTTCCAGGCAATATGCATCGACACTCATTGAAATGAGGTCAATGTGCATGGATTTAGGTCATTATTTATGAAAAGTCAGGGAAAGAGAGTTAGATCATTTTTGCTGCGATCAGGGGTCTCACATAACGAGACATATCCTACTCTAGTGTACGCTGTACACCGATCTGCGGAGTACCATACTCGACGAGATTGCTCGTGCCGAGCTTAGAGACACGACGGAATAAGATGCGATAGTATTCCAGTTCGGGGCCCGCTACGCCGCTGCCATGATGCACCAAACTGGCCGCCTTGGTCAGTTCTAGCACGTGGAAGCGGAGTCGGAGTCGGAGACTGATACCGACAACGATGATATTCAAAGCGAGCTTTATCGGGTTGAAACAATCTACTACTACTCCTCCTACCGACAAAGATGACTACGGATAAATCGGCCATGCGGCCATGTGGAGGTTGTGAAAACGCTACGCATTCACCACTGAGCATTAAAATCATGGCCACCGAGAACGGTCGGGTCCATAGCCTATCCACCACGTATCGCAATCAATTGAGAGCCAAAACGCTTGGAGAAATGACGGACGTACGAGACGCGGGAGCATATTGCGAGGACGATAGGAATCATGAGGGGTAAAATAATGGCCCTTGTTCTTTTGGGTCTGATTTTGTATGGGGTTTATTATGCGTGGGCTTTGGATTTGATATACTCTTTTCCGTGCCGGCCTCCTACGGAAGGCCGGTTCTCCATCTATATTACTGTGCATTGCAAGCCACAAGTCTAGAGTTCGAAAGACCAAATTGTGTCTCGATTTGGACGAAGCGCCTGCATAGCCTCAGCGCAACTAGTTGGCTCCATCAGGTTAATTGAACTTTGATTGATTCATTGATTAATTGATGGCTCCTGTCAGCGGTAGTGAGCTAACCGTGATAAAACGGAAGATCTTGTCGGAATAACACATCCCATGAGCCTCTATACTACAGGCTTCAGTTCTGTCCATTGATGTTTTCCATCCACAGCCTAAATGCGTGATCTGGACCATAAATCGGCGTCGTCATATCATAATCCAGGTCATCCATCACCACGTATCTCTCTAGCATATGTGTGTTCTGAAACGTATCGTTGGTACATGTGTTAGTAGCTAGCTGCTGTGTTTGCATCGGATAGAGATGGCAATGTCGATCTGCGGTCTTCGGAGGACTTGGGATTTTATCAAGGACTCGAGATATCACTTTTCGGCCCTTCTCGCAAAGATCTTTGTCTCCAAACATTGGATCCAAATCGCTAATGTTGGCTGTGAAGATACATAAATCTTGGATTGTCCTACTCCGAGGCAGAAGCGGTTCGTTTGGGTACACCGGGAGCTGCTCCTGCTTTAAGAGTTCTACCGCCAGTATAACCGCGCTGCGCAGTCCATGTACTGCCAGAAAATAGATGAAAGACGTTGCTGCCGACGTTTCGACACGCTTGTACAGTCGCATCACGTCACTTAGGATTGCTTGTGCCGCATGTATTAATTCTGCCGGACCAGTGCCGGCTTTCCGCATAAGTACGCGGTGCAGTAGAAGTGAGTTGGCCTGCGGACCTTGACGAAAGACATTTCGAAAGTGTAGGTCGATGACCTCCTGTGTTTCAAGCCCAAATACACCTTCTCTTAAGCTCGACATAATGTGCGGAAGAGTTGCCCAGTGTTCTTCGGTTTTTTGCTGTATAACGTCTGCAATTTGCCGTACCTCGTCTGGAGTGTAGTTCCCGAGTGACAGCTCTAGGACCTCCTCTCTCCTTTTCGTGAAGCTGATAGAAGACCTTATCCAAGAGACGTGGCGGATCTCTCCGTCTTGATTGTAACCCTGCTCATCCAGCTTAGCAATAGCGACAGCTAGCTCTTGTGGATCTTCCGAGAATAGCTGCGAGTCCGTCAGGTCTAGCGGCAGATGTAAATTCATATAACGATGCGAAAGTCGTGGTGAGCGGCCTAGGAACGTGGCTATGCTGATTTCTGCTGTGTAAACCATTACTCGAAGTCGTTTGCGTAGCTCAGCGAGGAAAAAAGGAATTTGGCCATTAGCCTTGGCCTCCTGGTGAAGGCCCATCGCAATAAGGACACTATTTACTTCGGCGCCAATACAGTACGTTGCATAGCACGCTTCTCCCTTTGTATATTCGGTAATGTTGTAGTGCTCAAACAGGGCCCAGATGAACGCATCATCCAAAGTGTCGCATTCTCGGCAAAATCCGATACATACACCTGAAACCTTGACCATATGGTTCAACAATGATTTGCGCTCCACGTTATAATCCTGAAAAAATGGATCCGATGATTTCGTTACCATTGCATATGTCCCCACATAATTGGCGATCATAGCGATTACTCCCCAGCGTATGTGATTGCCAGTGGCAGAGCAAATCCATTGCCTTGCCGTGGTGCTGCCATCAAATACCAGCGGTGTCGCCGTGTTCTCACAGAGCAACTGACATAGCTGCTGTATCTGCTCTGGATTCTGACTTGCCAATGTGTCACCATGAGCAGACCACAGTTGCAAGAGCCATTGCCTCATTATGAACTCGCCACAGTGAATATGAATACACTCAATAGACTCGAAAAACAAGTCGATGCCACGATCTATCATCTCCCTGTTCTGCAAGAAGGAAAGAATATGGCAACCGCTAGCGAACCTTTCGTTTAAAATAGGTTCCCTGTGGACAGCTGTAGTTTGCTCTAGGCCGGTAGATGTCACACCGATTTGCATCAAGTCCTCTGTCATGATTGATGTGCGTGAGGTAAAGCCGAGGAAACCGTGCTTTCCTGGCGATGTCTCTGACTGGCTAGCTAATGGCGGTGCTAAACCAGCCCTTTAATTGTACCCTTGCAAAGCGATGACAGCCACGGATACATCGCCTGTGTGAGGTTGCTCAATTGAGGAGCTAGAAACAGCACTGCTCAGACCCGGTGGTCTTAGGACGCCTTTGGTTACTGCCTCTATCATGATGGTTTCCTGTTGGTTCTAGTGGGAAATTTTATGTTAGCGGGACTTATGGGCAGCCGTACCTTTCACGTCAAGGTAAGGATGAAACGTTAAATGCTTACACGCGTAAGAGGGTTTGGGTGATAGTAGCATTTGTCAACACACCGTCTCCTTACGCATCTACCGCAAGGGATGCGGTGATCGCACGCTACTTTCGACTTTCGACATGGTTCACAGGACTGCATCTTGCGATTCCGGCGGTACTTGTCAATAGAGACTTGATTTGTTTGTTGCATCCTTATCCCCCGCCTGCTAGCCATCTTGGCGGCACTCGCAGAAAGAGTATGAGTATTCGTAAATAAAGTTGATAAGGAACAACAAAAATTTATGCCAAAGGGAAGACTGACGGCGAACCTCAAGACTAAGGCTCTTGTCACACGAAGAGGTGGAAAGGTGGGGAAGGAAGTGATGATCCTTGCCAAGACAGCCACGTCTACCGCGGTGAATAATACCACACTGCGCCAATGCTGATATAAGCAGGATTTTGGACTGGCCGAATATCAGTAATCTAATCTACACTTCTTCTTCTAAATCCACTTGAGATGATAGACCGCCTACTAGAGCTAAGTGATATTTACGACACCGATACTGCTGGATGTACAGCGATTCACTATCTAGTTCGGTATATGGGCCAAATTGATGCTGCGCGCCATCTGATCGGCCGAGGAGCGCGTTAACGTAGTCAATCACAAAGGGAATACACCTCTTCATGAGATAATGGGAGAGAAATTGAACAGGAGGGCAGATGGAGACAGAATGCCTGATCCCTCGCAGCTCCACGTTGCTCCTTATAGAGCAAGAGAGGAATTAATTAAAATCTTGGTGGACGCTGGAGGCTTGATGGAACAATCTAACGGGGCTGGGGAAACCCCCACCCAGCTGCTTGATGAGCTGACAGAGTGAAGGCAGCTGACAGAGTGAGGACGTCAGATAGCGGCAGCCTAACGAGATTGACAAGGTCAAGGTAAAGCACGCAAGGGTAGGAAGAGAGGGCCGTGAATGAGTTGTGTCCGTAACGAACACCCGAAGGACTTCATGGGGTTATCAATAAAAGGGAGAGTTAAGACGAGACATCCGAAGCTGTCAAAGGGCTCTCACATCGGCTATCGTCCATCAATGAAGCATTAGGGACCTTTGCATCGGCTCTTGACCAGTCAGGCTCATGCAAGCTCAGTCATGAAGACCGCAATCTGGACCAACCAAGAAGCCTGTGCAAGATGTCAGGAGGCTTTCAACGAATGGATAAGTCCGCTCATCAACGACTCTCTGTACGGGTCGGCTTGGTATCCCTTTGGTGCCTTTCGTGGACATACAATCTCAGCTTCTGAGCAAAAGGCGACAAGTATTGGAAGATACTATAGATATTGTGATATGAATCTACGCATTGCATATAAACTTCAAGTTGTCTGTTCTTCCAATAACTAGCTCACTGGGTTTCTTCACCAGATCGCGTGTTTTCCTTGCCTCAAAGGTCATCTCTGACGAAGATTGGAACTCAATACTGGCAAAAGAGATTGTCATGCTTTCAGCAATTATCAAAGCGAATGAAGAGTCAGCGAGTATATCAACTCAAAAGAAAGGGCGGCCAAACGCGTCGCTTGCAAGATCAAAGGATGCGGCATAGCAGGGGCAATATCATCGTAGAATTTTTCACGGATTATTGTGTGGTATTCATGAGCTACGGATCACACCACAAAATCTGTGGCACACAAAAAAAGTGGCGCATATTTTGAAAATGGCTTAATAGCTCTTTTCCATCGCCACCCACGTCAAATCCGTTGAAAGGGGGTAGCGACGCTCGGGCCGTCATACTTATACCTGTACCGGCAAGTTTTCGCCAATTATTGTGGATATCCATGGACTAGAAAAGCGATTCCGGGATTGGACTGGTATGGCACGTAAAGGCCAATATTGATTGTCTACAGGTCAAGTAGGTTTGAAATGGACACAATGGGCAGATCTGACCAATTATAGTCCTATAATGCCAGCCTAGCACTGCAATTATAATGAAACGGAGAAATTACATGCAACGTTAGCTCCTTTGTTTTCTTGTGGGTGAACGGCTTCTTCCGAAGCCGGTATCGGGCCTGTACAGGCCTGAAAGGTGGGGTTAGCTATTCAAGAACATGTACTGCATCACCAGTGTTCGTTCACCCGTCTATCTATTTTGTCACTCTTTTTCATTCCCTATATTTAACTTGGGCAAGAAGTGAACGAGAGGGCATGAGTCAAGGAAGGCATTTGAATGATGGTCGGGTCAAAAGTGACGTCGGAAACGCGACTTCACCGCCACATTCTATTTTTTCAAGACTTGAGAAAGGGGCTTATGTTTACATCGCTTCGTTAGCCGCGTTTGCGTCTCCGGTTTCTTCCAGCATTTACTATCCGGCCATGACCACATTAGCTAAGGATCTAAACACATCTCTTACCAACATCAGTTTGACGATCACTACTTATATGGTACGTAATTCATGGATCTCCAGCCCTGTATGAAGCTCGCTGACAATTTTAATGAAACAGGTATTCCAAGGCATCTCGCCAACCATTGTGGGTGGCCTTTCAGACCGGTATGGCCGAAGGCCGGCCTACCTACTCTGTTTTGTTGTTTATATTGCAGCGAATATTGGTCTCGCTTTGCAGACAAACTATGCCGCACTTTTGGTACTTCGTTGCGTTCAAAGTGCTGGTAGTAGTGGTACCACCGCTCTATCCAACGGGGTGGTCTCAGATGTTGCAACGAGGCAGCAGCGAGGCAGCTATGTTGGCCTTGCCGCGCTAGGCTCGTCACTCGGGCCCGCTCTCGGTCCTTTAATTGGAGGTCTATTAAACCATTTCCTCGGGTGGAGAGCAATTTTTTGGGTTTTTGGCCATTTACGGTGGAGTTATGCTCTTCATATACCTCATCTTTATTCCGGAAACATGTCGCAACATCGTCGGAAACGGCTCTGTTCCGCCGCAGCGATGGAACAGGCCCTTGATAGCAGTCTTCCGGCAGCGAAGGCTAGGCAAGGACAGCGCCAATCTCTCGCGTGAAACAATTGTACGAAAAATGCGACCTGGTATTCTTTCATCCATCCCAATCCTCCTAGAGAAAGAAAACTTATTGATGCTTTTCTTTGGTGGAATATTCTACGCTGGATTTTACATTATCATCACTGGTCTTCCAGCGCAACTTTCATTGACCTACAACTACAACTCCATCCAAGTTGGTCTCTGCTATATACCTATCGGTGCCGGTCCATTGCTTATCAGGCCATTCGTCGGTAGAATAATGGACGCAAATTTCCGTCGTCATGCGCAAAGACTGGGAGTTGAAATCGATCAGGAAGTACAACATAATATTGACGATTTTCCGATCGAGAGGGTACGGCTGGAGATTTCTCTCGGTTTCACATACTTCGCATGTATTGCAATCATTCCATATGGATGGGTGATTGGTATGGAGCACCCACCTCTTCCAGCAATTCTTGTGCTCCTATTTTTCATGGGTCTCAGTGTTTCCGCAGCTTTTCAGCCTTTAAGTGCCGTGGTCATTGACTTAAACACAAAAAGCTCCGCTGCTGCCAGTGCCGCCAATAATCTGGTACGGTGCTTGCTGGGAGCTGGTGGGGTGGCCATTGTCAACCCGCTGTTCAACGCACTCGGAAGAGGCTGGACAGCGACTCTGATTGCGCTGATCTGGGGGGTCATGAGCTTATGCTGGTGGGCAGTGATTATATGGGGCCCACAATGGAGGGCAGACAAGAGGAACAAGAAGTCAAAAAAGCTGGAGAGAGCTCTGGAGAATGTGTGAATAGCAAATTCGCAGTATATCCTCATGTGTAAAGTTGGAGTTTACCACTTCCAAAAATGGAGTTAGAGCATCGTTGGAGCCTAGCGCGAACTGATTTACTGTTGTATAAATTGTAAGTGAGATATCATAGCACTGCAAAGAATTGAAGGTCTAAAGACCAAATTGTGTTGGCGACCGTGAACGCGTCCTTTTAGCTGCTGGCAGCAAACGCGAAATTCCTGCGCCAACGGTGCAATTTTGTACTTGTTGCGATTTTAGAATGCTATTGATGTTTCCTGAATAGGATGCTCGCGCTACGTGCTCGAGGGACGAGTATCAGTCCGGAAACAATGCTCCGAGATCAGCCAAGGTCAACAGGCCGACCAGATCACGAGAAGAACCCGTCGGTTCCGTGAATTTACCATTCTAGTGACGAGATGAGCGCTGTAGGAGAAATCGCACAATAGATATGATGATTATTAGAGTTTCGAAAGCGGCTTAGCCAAAGGCTCCAGTACTCCTGGGATGACCCTTCAAAGCCCCGATTGGTGACCCATTTGCCAAGTGAATCAATCAATCAATCAAAGTTCTATTAACCTGATCGAGAATAACTAGATTTTTTGAGGCTAAGCAGGCGCTTCGTCGAAATCCGAAGCAGAACTTGGTGTCCTTAAACCCAGCCTCGCGGCTTGCAATAAACAGTAATACAAAGGAAAACCGGCCTTCCGCAGGAGGCCGGCACAGAAAAGACTGTACCAAATCCAAGTCTCACGCATAGAAAACCCATATAAAATCAGGCACTAAAGTATAATGCCCACAGTATTCCACTCCTTCTGTGTCGGTCCCCGTGTATTCTCCCGCCTCTCTTTCACCCGTCCACTCTCCAAGTGCTTCAGTTCTCAATTGATTGTGGTGCATGGTGAATCGGTAATTGTTGAGTGTCGACTATTCTCGGTGGTCGGTCTTGGTGGTTGGTGGTGTATACGCAGCGTTTTCACAACCCATCCCATGGCCGCAAGACCGATCTCTTCGTGGTCATCGTCAGTGTCCGGTTCCGCTTCCACGTGCCGGAACTGACCGAGGAGACCAGTTTGATGCATCATTGCAGCGGCGTAGCGGGCCGCGCGTGGGTGGGACACGATTGCCTCGTAGTCCGTAGTGTCTCCAAGATCGGTGTGAGCGATCTTGTCGATCATGGTTCGCCGCAGATCATTTTACAGCGGGCACTGGAGCAGGACATGTCTCTGTGTTTGACATCCCTGATCGCAGGTAAAACAATCTGATTCCGTTTCTTTGATACTGTATAATAAGTGCCCTGAACCAATGCGCATTGACCTCTTTTGGATGAGAATCGAAGCGTAGGGCTTGGATAGCGCCTCGTATAGCTCCAGGGCCTTCAGCGTAGGCGCCTTGATCGGCCGTTTGGTCGATTTGGCCGTCTTCTCCCTCTCCCATTGTCTCTTCCACCATTTCTTGATACGGTGGTGGACGCATCGCTTCGCCGAGGAGGCGAGGCAAGCCGGACAAAGTGTTTCTCTGCTCTCGTGCACGTTCCGCTGCTTTCCAGTGAATCCCCGCGTCCCACGGTGTGGCGGACTTTGCAGCCTCGTCTGTAAGTTCATTGTCAGGAACACTCACATCTGCTGGGACTCACCAGAGTGTGATCGATGTGGTTGTTCTCCGCGACCGGATGGCCTATATGTGATTATAAATACCGGACGGCAGCTTCGGATTCTGCAATGACTTAAATCACACCTTGGCTGTCAGAGAAGATTACCGATTCTCTGATTTTGTCCTCGCTTCGTTGATTCGGTCCATTTGGCAATTGATTCAGTGACATTTCAAGGCCTGTGAGTTCTGCAAAGTATACATTGGATTGGTCCAGTGTTTCAAGGTGTCGCCTCATCCAGTCCGTGTTCATCGGATCTACCGCGAATGCACCCTCGAGTCCTGGCGTATCCACTGCCACCAGTGAAGATGCGCTGGATCACTCCGTCGGCGAGTATGGCGTCCAATTCAATGTTATAATGGGTCTGGATGGCGGTCTCTTCGACAGTCTGTTGCATCAGTAGATTAATTAACGTCAGGAAAAGCTCAATGTCGAATTTCGCGGCTGATAAACTCTTAAGTGCACCACTGATCATCAAAGCCGCACGCTTCCGGATTCTTATAAATCCCCTGATGATGTGGGACCGTTCTACAGGTAGCTTCGTCGTAGGGCTGAACCAAGCCACAAGACCCCAGAAAAGCTGTTGAATGACCACAACCCTGTAGATCTTGCGCATTGCGGGCAGTGATGTCCCCCACGTGGATCCAGTGATGCCGCGGAAGGCTTTCAAGCTGCTATTAGCCTTCGCAAAGACCTTCCTGCGGTGTGTCGAGACGTTAAGGTCCTTATCCAGCCACACCCTAAGGTATTTGGCGTGTGGCGAAGGTGTAATAGTTTTTTTGATAGTTGCAATGACATCTGGTCACCTCCCCCTCCTGCACGTGGAACTCGGAATTGTCCCGTGGTGGCCGTGGTGTCCACACTAAGGGCGCTGGTTGTCGTGGGTTGTTGAGGTGGATTAGTTCGAATTTGTCTGGGGTGAAACTGGCCGAGTGTTGCTTCGCCCAGATCGCTGCTTTGCCAAATGACTGTTCCAGGATCTCGATATTGTGGGCGTAGGATGTCGAAGTCACCACAACGTAGACGTCGTCAAACCACCCGAATGCGTAAGCGTAGCCCTCATGACGACTACAAATGGCTAGATCTTACCTTATACATTTAATACCATCAGCACTTGTATCTCAGTTCAGGGCTTCAACTCACGAGGGGTTAGGTTAAATTAATACTGCTACTACTACTCCTGCTGCTGTACAGCATAGAACTATATGTAAACTGTATGGTGATGTTATTATCATTGGAGCAGTCCTGTCTATTGTGATATATGAAGATCAGGAACTAAGCCGCAACGTCGAAATTTTCCAGACCTGTCTATACGAAGAACCTAGCTAATTGTAAAATCAATTTGGCCTTCATGCTGCATTAAAAGCAAGTACAATACTTGCTGTAAATCACAACAGAACAAGCATGCACTAGGCTGCGAACTATACAGAAACGTCACTTCGCCGACAACAATCAGGATGTCAGTGACTGCTGCTTCCCCGAGACCGGAATTGCTCATTCCTTTGGAGAATGGGTAAGACGACAAAACCCTTCTTCGTCCTAATCCTCGCTCCCAACGCCTCGACGTACAATAAACAGGCCGGTCGGGTCCACTACTTGTTTGATCCGATATAAGCGGCTGTACCCGTTACCCCACAGCGAAGTTTGAATATCGGGCTCGTATGCAAATGCCTCATTTACGTACGCGCCCATCTGGTCCGTGCCCTCGAAATGATCGGCAGTTCCACTTCGGTGATGTTTTTGACAACTGCATGCTGCTCGTTGAGAGTTGCACTGGCACTCCAGCTTCTTTAAAGTATCATATGCGAAATAGTTTTTCTCCAAGCAGGATTGACAGCACTGGAGATGATATCACCATTCGTTGTCACGGCACCCCCTGCGACCACACAACCCGCCAGTGCTTGCCTTGGGTCATACCGAAGGCTCTTCCACGCGTTTGTCAATCTTTCGGGGCTATCTTGAGAAATCATTAGGTCTCTAGAGTAAAGTCCGGATGCTAAAAGCGTGGCATCACCAGTAGGCCATGCACCTTTCAAGAACAGAGTCGACATCGTTGAGCTGATGCTTGGAAGAACGAAAGATTTCTAATTGGCCGTAGTTCCGGTAACTTGGCTCAACTTAGACTGTAGCGGATTATAGAAGCTGTCTATATGGGTGGTGTTCGTAGCATTTGCAAAGATCAACACACTCGACATCACAGAAACATTGACGGTCTCATTCAAAGGGTAATCTGGCGCGGCGAGATAGTAACCACCGCCGCCAGCATCATTCAGTGCTGGCGGCGCCCTATGGAACTCGGTGAAGCTTTCCAGAAATGGGGATCCCCGCCAGCAGTCGTGATGTTAAGATTTGTCACCACAACAGGGACCTCGGGATGTGTGCGCAATGTGACGCTGGTGACTATTCCGAATGAACCTCCACCTCCGCCTCGCAGCGCCCAGAATAAGTCTGTATTTTGGAACGTATTTGCGTAAACGAGATGGCCCTGGTGAAAAGGTTAGCTGGTTTGTCATTTTATAACTCTAAAGTACAGCTTGATGACTTGCTTCAGCGAGGACGACCCGGGATTCCAGCGCATTATCCGAAGCCAATCCTCGCCAGACACCAAAGACTGAATGGCCTCCCCCTTGGAAGTAGCCTCCGCCAGCGCCAATGCTGCCCGATGCTCCCGCGATGACTGAGCGATTATGTCTAGACACCGCTGCATAAAGCTCTGTTATGCTCACACCGGCAGCGATCGTGATGGCCGGTCCTTCTCCGACTCCATCCTTAGGTGCACCCGTTGGCATAAATTTGTCGAAATTTTCAATATCTTTCGTCGCATGAGTAGAAATCTGCAGAGATTCAGGAGCCGAGGGGCGGCCTAAAAAATCATGGCCCGAATTTTTGATAACCAGCCTTAGGTTGTGTCTTTTCACAAACGCAACTGTTTCTTGGATCTGAGATGTCGATTCCACCTTTGCAGGGTAAAGTGAGACGCGGCCTTGTCCGCAAGTTGTGTTCTGGCGGTCTTCAATGTAACAGGTCTGATTTCTCTCTGGCCAAGCTTCCCAGTTCTCCCACTGCACGGCGCTTGGTTCCGCCGCGCGCCAGAATGGGTCTGGCCATGATGCGGAGACGTTGCTGCATTTCTGCTCATCGAAATCTGCTCATCGAAATCTGCTCATCGAAATCTGCTCATCGAAATCTGCTCCATGACATACAGCGGCAACGGGACGGACCGAGACAAGCTGGCCTTGAATTGAATTGTTCAAGGCCAACCAATCCTGAAATGAGGACCAGCAACTCTCATGTGGTCGACAGCGGCAGAGGCCTAGTGTTGGGATGGCTAAAGACAAGATAGAACCGATGACCGCCAGGTGATACATCTTCATAAATTTCTTCGTCTCGCAAAATGTCAGAGAGTTTTCGGATCCATGGTTTTCTTTTCGACTTACTGGTCGGTAAATCGGTAAACACGGGGGCGATGCATCCTTCTCGCATTGCTGCCAAGTGATACAGTCGTACCATCATGCCGGGTGGCGCATTCTTGTCGATCGTTTTTTATTTTTTTTGTTTTCTCGGTGTTCGTCGGACTACCCTTTGAAGACAGCAGATGGAAAACCCAGGAGTTAGGATTAAATTCGTGCACTCTGCTGATATTTCAAAGTAGTTTCAGAATAAGCCCATGATGGACGTTAACACGAGGGCCCTTCTGATACTTGAGCTCGTCGCTAATATTTGAACTTAATACCTAAAAAAGGGCACTTTATCTAGATAGAGACCGGGATTGCCGAGCAGATGATCGCAGGGCGCTTCTAGCGCGGGTGGCGTTATACTTCGTCTCCGACGGGGTGGAGGCATGGACGCTTCCGAATCGTCGCAAGTTCCTGCGAATACTTTTGAACGTCTGTTCACTATGTTGTGCTGCCCCGGCCATTTGACAGCATGTTGGTGATGTTACAACCCAAAATGAATGGCCTTGCCCTTGCGATTGCGCGCACTGGTGTATTCCTGCCAATCACCGTTGTCCTGTGATGTCGTGAACTGTCTGCGAAGCTGCCATATCACCTTGATTGCCTCGCGGCACTCAGGGGTGAAGCTGTGGTTTTCCCATGACGAATCGCGTGCCCAAGGCGTCGACTCTTGCACACCGCGTGGGACAACTTCCATCAGGTATCCGACCGCATCATCCACCTGTCGTAGCTGCACGATATCCCCTCGGAGATGCAGCCATGGCTTGTCTTCTATGTTGATATTGACAATGGCGGGGAACTTACCTTCATCTATGTCCTTCCATTTTCGGCGTTTCGGCGCCTCGGCTGGCTCCGCAGTTTCAAAGTCGAGGATTGTGCGGATCTACTAGTAAGTGGTCGAAATCCACATGAATACCCTCCATCGCCCAGCAATCAATCATCCTCCCAACAAGGCTTTCGGATGCGAACACTTGGTCGAGAGTCGACTGGCTGCCGGCCTGCATCCGCGTGATGGAACTCGGTTTCAGCCAGAGATCCAGTGCCCTAACATCCAGCCACTCGTCCGCAGCCTCATCCTGTTGGACGCTATGCCCACCCCCATTAGGGGTGGTGGAGGTTGAAGCCCCCCACGACTTGGTACGCAATCTCTACCTTCTCTTCCCTTGCCGGTGTAATCAGCTTCGTAAGCAGTTGCACCGTATCTTCTCCGTTTCCTCGTTTATCATATACGTTGAATATGCGCAGCTCCCTCACCTCACTCCGGTGCCGTATCCGGTGCTCGTGGCAATCCCTGGAGTGTACTACATGCGTCCATCCTTCCATCCGCTTCGACACGAACATACACACCCTCGTCCGCAGTCCTTTTGTCTCACCCACCTGGGGTAAAGCAGTTATGGCTCTGCTTGGTCGGGTGGTGCGTCGTCTCTTGATATGAGTTGGCCCGCGGTTCTTGGATGGCAATGATGCCCGCCGAAAGCACCGTGGTGTCACGCATCAATTGAGCCATCACGACGTCTTTCGACCGGTCCGTATTGTATTGAATGATGTTCAGCTCCTTATTTATTGCGAGATGAACGGGGGGGCCTATTTATTGGTTGATTTAGATTTTTTTCCTCTCTTCCTATTCTCCTTTAACGAAGAATGGTTGCTGAAGCTTGTTGACACAGTGCCTTCGCCGATTGGAGTATCTGTACCGTGCTTGCGCTTCGGGCCGACTGCGGCCGGCCAGTGCAGAATTGGTGAGTCGTTCTCCTTCCCAAAAGCCTTTTGTGCCACGTCGTCCTTCGATGCGTTGGCGTTTCCTTCGGTAAGTGCTGATGATGATCAATACTCGGTGTCGAGGCCGTTGATGCTGGTTGACGATTCATTGATGGCGATAGGCTGTTGCTCATGGATAACGCATCTCACCATTCTGATCGGATAAGAGAGCTATGCTCAAATGCTGGTGCCAAGTTCTTGTACTTACCACCCTACTCTCCTGATCTAAGCCCGATTGAGAAGTTCTTTGCAGAGCTTAAAGCATTTGTCAGACGCAATTGGCAACTCCACGCAAACTAAGGTTTCAAATGTTTCCTTGAATGGAGCCTGGAAGTCGTGGGGCTTGAGGAGAAAGTGCACAAGTTCATTTCGGACATGCGAATGTTGAAATTGAGAATGATGAAAATTGGGGTTATATGTTGCTGGATGGAGTAAGCTGTTGGTTACAATTGATCAAGGATGAGCCGTGAGACGTTCTCCGTTCCACAAAGTTTTCTAAGCCAAGAGACCGGTAAAATCTCAATTCTTTTTGCCAGGAGACTCTGGCTGAGAATCAGAAGTATGATTCGTCTGGTTTGCCTCCAGTGAGTTTCTCGCATTTATAATGCTATGCCCACGTGAAGCAGAGTGCTCATTACGTAATGTATAAAAGTCCATTGAGACTTATCCGTTCCTTAAGCTAGCGTCATGGCGGTGGGGCTCAAAAAGAATGGGAGAGTGCAAATCGGTGAAGCTAGTTTGGCACTGCTCTGTACAGCTTGTTTTGCACGAGAAGCTGAATGGAGATTTCCCGGAGGGTTTAACCTCTGACTATTGCATTGGCTTTATTTGGAGAATTTGACGCTCAAGTTCCGTCCATTTGAGTACGCATGGACCCCGCAATTGACAAATCGGCATCTTTCAGTTATGTTAGCACCGGGAAGAATATCGACCACAACCTCAGGTAAGCAAACAACGGTTGACATCAATAGTTAGCAATTCAAACGGGTGATAAGTGTTCCCGGAGTATTAGATGCTGCTAATCACATCCATACCATTCAGGCGAGAAAAGGTGATGACAAAACCGTTGAGGTCGCTTGATCAGGCTTCGACTATTAGTTATTTTTAAACCAAGATGGCGGTCTGAAGACCCAGACACTCAATGTGGAAGTCGATCAAAACCAAAACATAGGTTGTTTATGTGGTCTGAAGAACAAGGGGGAGCACATTCTTACCGCGTTCTTAGTAAGGCCCGCTCTGGTATGCCTCGAATAACAAATAACACAGATCAGGCCGCTCTCAGTGTCCTATACTTCCCCATCTACCACTACTTCTGCCCATTGTCTAAAGATAGCTGAAGCTGTTTCCCAAAAAATCGACATGAAAATCCTGTCAATTTCGTGGGGCTTCTTGCTCACAATTGCCTTTCACTGTTTATTTTCTTCCGTCGAGTGCGCAAGGGATTCTCAAACAAAGTATCCGAAATCAACGTTCACTTTCGATCAACTCTGGGAACTTGAAAAGACCTTCTGGGATTCGTTTCTTTACCCTGCCAACGTGAAACAGACACAGGGAAATGAGTCGTCAATATTCAACACAAATGTAGGAAGAACGCTTACCGTAATACGGTTTTGTGAGCAGCGCATACTGACATGGACAAAACGTAGGTCCAAGGCCGTGTCGACATCACCCGTACCTTCGACGGTGACGAGCTAAATCGTGAATATATCTTCGGCCTCTTTTCGGACCCGGTACACGTCAGTCTCGTTGGTGTTCCAATCGCATACAATATCACCCAGTTCGCTGCCAATGACAATATTGCATCCGCAACAACCGTTGTCACCTTTAACGCGACCACATTCGGCATCCAAATACCTGTCACCATCGACACGTGGATCGAGTGGGACGCGGGTGGCAAGATCATTCAGTATGACGCAGTCTTCCGGTTGTTCGACTACTTAGTAGACTTTTTGATCGGAGATGTTGCGACAAAGATCAACGCAACCTCATCTGACCAGGCCGTCGCCTATGTCTCCGACTTGTTAGCTAAGACCATCTGTGCTACGCACGAGCAGTATTGCACGGGCTCAAACCAGCAATATACAGACACGGCGGCATGTTATGAGTTTTTGACCAAGGACGTGCGATTCGGAAAGAGCTATGAGCTAGGCAAAAATACATTGCTATGCCGTGAGGTCCATGAGCATATGGTGCACTACCGACCCGGTATCCATTGTGCTCATATTGGACCCACAGGGGGTGGATACTGTGTCGACGATATGACCTACCCACAGACTGTCTTGCAGAGGTACTTTAATGATTCGTGGATTCCGTACGGATATGGAGAAGAGCAGGATATATGGCTCGGCAGCTGAGAGTGCATAACGGTTACTTGAATGGCTTTTTCTCATGCGGCAGCTTGGTAAAATGTTATACCCTGAGGCGTCCAGGACACAAGTTTGATTTATACGATGAGAGTCGCAGATAATCCAGTTCTTCACCCATCTTGACCGGTAATTCCCGGATGGTCTTCAGACTTGTTTTGTTATGCTCATTGAATGAGTTTTTCATATCTAGAGTGATCACCTTCTGTTTCCCTCGTGGCGGGCATGAAGCCAACAACGAATTAAATACGCCTCCTTGACATCCATGGCTCCTGGCTTGCGTGTGTCGTACGCTGAGCTGTTTCCCTCTCCACTTGCCAACTTGCTTTTCTCCATGTCGCATACCCGCAACCGTCTTTCAATCGCAAGTCGGATCTCTGCCACCATTATCGCATACACACCAATGAGCGACCCTATCTCTGCACCATCAAGGATTGCAATAAGAGCTCTTATCCGACTCAGCGCCTTAACCGTGCATTCGTGAATTTTCACAGGCGAGAAATCCCCGTGTCTGTGATCACGTCGGCTGCCAGAAGGCGTTCTCTGGCGTGTATCATTCCCACTCCAGCTGACGGTCACAACACATCCACTTACTGTCTTCAGTCGTCGAGTTTGATCACCATCGCCGGACCCACACAGGCAATGACCATACATCTGGCAGGAACCGACCTGGGGCCGGAGGTAAGCAAGCTGTAAATCGCCTAGCAGGTGGGGGTCCTCAAAGGCTCATTTCAAGAAGCATGCAACGCTGTTCACTCACCCCGTGTGCACTGAAATAGGAAATGATGTACGGTTTCTCGCTCAGTGCCACACATGCACAGATCGCTATCACCTTGATCCATTTGATGAAGATATCCGTTGAGTCTTGCATGTCCCGTGCGAAGTCATTTGAGGTTTGGACCCTCGACCTCGACCGAACCCTGCTCTGAAATCCCTCCATCCCGTCCGATCTCTCCTTCAGCCACCTGACTGAAGTTACCGAGCCCCCATAACAGCCCCACACCCACCCGCTCTTCCTCTTTACCTCTACACCCACCGAAATGCCATTGACAATCCATCACCTGGGCCGCTCCCAATCCGAGCGCATCGTCTGGCTCGCCGAAGAGCTTGGCGTCAAATATGACTTTGTCTTTCACAAGCGCGACCCCATCTTCTCCCCGCAATCAATCAAAGACCTGCATCCCGCCGGCACCGCCCCAGTAATCGAAGATAGCTCCTCCCCCTTCACAAAGAACAAGGTTGTGCTCGCTGAGTCCGGCGCCATCATCGACTACATCATCGCCGCCTACGGAGAAGGCTGCCTCGGACGCACCCCAAAGGACGGCGACGAGTACGTCCACTTCCTGGAATGGTACCACTGGGCCAATGCATCACTTCAGCCCGCCCTTTTCCGTGTCCTCATGACGCGCCGTTTGAGCAATGACCCTGAGGCCGTTCACGTAAAGGTTGGCGCTGCCAAGCTGGAGCGTGCGCTTGAGATGGTTGAGGCGCGGCTCGGTGAAACCGGATCTTATCTCGCCGGGAATGACGTCACCGCGGCGGATATCATGGCTGTGTGCACTTTGACAACTATGAGAGGGTTCTGTCCTATCGAGTTCGATATCCAGAAGCATAAGAATATTCTCGCATATCTGAAGCGAGTTGGTGATCGTCCTGCTTATCAGAAGGCTATGAAAATCTGTGAGGGTGAGGAGTTTGTGCCTATTCTGGGCCCGAAGGCGCAGCCGTTTAACTTTCCCTACTAAGTAGCGAATTGGCTGTGCTTGGTAATTCAGAATGTTCAATACTGCATTTGTACAAGGTAGCTTCTTTGAAAGGGGAATTTATTTGAATGTCGATGATTGTGAGATCACTTCAATGAAACTTCGGGAGTAGAAGAACCCTGAATATAATCAGCCATAGGGTCGTGGAATCTTCTCTCTTTGATAGAATGGAACACAAAGGGGCTTTGAATCTGAACCACACCCTTACCCATATGCTTAGCCTCGAACAAATGATCGAACGCAGCCTGCAGATCCTCGAAAGAGAAAACAGCATCTTCCTGATTAGGCTTCAGGTCAACGGATTTCTCCGGCAAGAAGTTGCACGAATCGTAGTGAGCTATCTTTGGACCAACAGAAATTCCCCTGAATACATTACATTGATATTGGCCAGGTTACCAATAGCCGCATCTATATGGAAGGCAATTTGCCTGATAGTAGCACGTTTCATGAGTGCGGGAGTGCAGGCATCAATGGAATTGTCAACATATATACAGAACCTGCGACAGAAGCTACAGGAGAAAATTGGAGGCGCATTGAATAGCGTGTTTAGTAGGTCGGGAGGCTCCTAAGAGGAGACGTACACCAGAAAACGTCCTTCGAGCCAAGACGGTGCAAAAGCTATATTGGCGTTTGCATAGGCGTTATAACTACTTCAAAGTCGCGCACCACAAGGGCAGCCTAACAAAAAATAAGGTCAGTAACGTAATTCACCACCGAGTGGGCCACCCAACCACCCTTTCTACACTTTTATTGATATAAATCAACCACAACGCCTTTATATTTATTAATCTCTTCTTGGACAGGCATTCTTTTTATGCCCTATATCGCTACAATTACCACATTTAGGTAGACGCCGCGCTCTTGGTGCTTGCGTAGCTTGCGCCGGTGCTACCCTTGGGCCTATTCTTGGCTGAAAGAACGAATCATGAGCTTCCTCAAGCTCTAATGCTTCTCGTACTGATAGACCGTCATCGTGGGCTATCCATCTACTCACACGAGCGCGTTTTTGCCTTTGCGTAGCGTTTATAGCGCGTAGCTGCCTATTTTCTTGCTCGAGAAATATACCGTTTTGCATTGTAATTTGATAGCCTTTGATAAGCTGGTTTAACGCGGCCTGGGACGGCGATAGCGGACTTTTGGAGCGTCTCTTTAAGAAAGCTTTAATAGACGATGCTTGCTTTAGAAGCTCGTCGACGTTCGCCGGCGTATATAGGTAAAAAGCGCTTGATTCACTACCGCGGCTTGTAGGTGGTGTCGGCGTCCGAAGTTGAATATTGAGCTTTGATAGCACTGGCTGAGGATTGAATAGTACTAATCCTGCTACTTAGAAGCTATTTTGAATCGTATTTGGTTTAAATACGTTAGCGCGAGCTTGTGGATATGCTATAAGGAAATCAAGCTTATCGATATAGTTGATCCTAAGCCGTATATTCTGGCTGACCAAGCTACTGTACGAGCGCTTTAAAACCGCGAAACACCCAATATTAAGCGGCTGTAGAAGATGCGAGGAATACGCTAGCATATAGATTGGTATAATATCGTGATCTTGGCAGAGTTAATTAAATTCTGGTGTCAGATAGCTTCTGTGACCGTCGAGAATAAGAAGTCGATATCTTCTATGCGTACGACTATTTATCGACGGGATAAATTGCTTTTGAAGCCAGCGAAGGCCTATCGCGTTAGATGTCCACCTATTTGCGCTAACTTCGAAGCGCCAGTCGGGTGAAAGGTCTTTAAACCACGCTTAATTTTATTGCTTACCTTTAAAGATAAGCGTCGGTGGAAGCGCCCACCCCGAAGCATTGATTGATTCGATCGCAGTTACCCACTCGCGGTTTCCTGGCTATAAGACTGATCTCCGGCCATAGTATTCTGACCGGGTAATCACTTTTTGCGTCGCGTAGAGGCCTATCGCGAAGCCAGTCTCATCGAAGTTATAGATATCGTCCGATAAGATACTATATTACTGAATTATGGCTTATACGGTGTTAAACCACTCTTGAATAACCCTTGGATCCTCTTATTCTGCTCGCCGGTAGTCATAGCGTCGTGAAAAGCGAGATTTAAGCTCTGGATGGCGTTGTATAAATTTTGTGACCCAATTCTTGCCGGTCGGCGTAGTATCCTTCGTGCCGCGTTTTTGGATCAATAAATTAGCCATTTCTTACACCATTAAGTGCCTAGGGGCTGCACCGCGGGTATCTATTGAGATAATCCACTGGATAAGAGAATCTTCCTCGATTTGCGATAGTTTATGGCCATTTGGACGAGTTTCAGCGCGATTTGTAGTCCCGCGTAGTCGACGCGTGAGCGTAGAACGAGGCACTTGAAATTGATCTGCAGCCTGCCGTATGGTGCCAATTTCTTTGCTTTTGATAGCTTGTATAGCAAGTAGGAGGCGGCCTTCTTGCTGGATAGAATCCTGGCTTGATCCGATACGATTTGGACGCATGGTGGTTGATAGAAGACAGATTGACGCGGTAGGACGCGAAAAAGTGGTTGGGTGGCCCACTCGGTGGTGTGGCCCACTCGGTGGTGAATTACGTTAGCTTACGGTATGCCTAGTCGAAGCTCTCAATGAAGCCACCACCCACCGTCTTTAAGGTTGCACAGCATGGTTCGAAATCATTTCACCAATTTATTATCCTCGAGGCTTTCTAGAATTCCATTTTGCGACACGCCATGTCTTGAATGATGAGTCTACTACGGAATATTGCTCTTATCGGTAGATCACTCAAAAGTGGTCTTTCAAGCTAAGCCGAATGAGGGTCTGAATTATAACATGATCTATCTGATCAAAGGCAATAGAGGTGGTGAAACTGATTTCGATCCATGCTGTTTGCGACAAGTCTGATTGTTTGTAGACTTGGGTCTGGTGGGCTCGGCTACATGTTCTTCGTAATGGGTGACCTATTCGTCTTTCACTTGCGGTATACAGATTCAATTTTGCACCTTCAGGCCTTTCATGTAATAAGATATTTCGCATCAATATGAAGAAACAGTTATTCGAACTGTTGCTCCATATGCTTGGACAACCAAGACATTTGTGAGCATTGCTATAATACTGTCAAAATTCCCATTGTCTTAACAGTGTTACAACTCAAAATGCATGAAAACATGTAGTATTCAATGAAGGTACGAAATTGAGGAAAAAACTAAGTGTTGAGCGGTGCGAGCTCAGTGAATAATCGCTCGCTAGTCCCAATCGGGTTAGTCAGGTTCCCCATCCAGGTCCATATATCAGTCTTTAGTCCTATGCGTCACAGTGGTCAAGGAATATAGTGCATGACAGGTTTTGAATGTTACCGATGACACCCTCAAGGCCGCATTTCGTCAATTGTGTGACTGCTCGAGCATGGTCTTGACCTAGAGCAGATTTACACGGATCAAGACCCCGGTTTCTTCATCGGCAAGATATTGCTCAACGGTTCGTAAAAGATATTCGCCGCTGAGTCTAGAACGCGAGGAAGACAATTCCTATCTATGAAATAATTTAGCAACAACCCGCTTTGGCGTTTAGGAGATTCAATTTGACATAGTGCTGTTGACCGCAGTTGCAAATGACATATTAGTGGTTTCACGAGTGTTGATTTGTGTAACCGGAATTCTTGTTTACTAGCCTCATGGTTTAATTGAAGCCAGGAGAAAAAAGGGCTTAACTGGAACTTATCGACGGTCTTGGACTAATTCTCCACCATATGTGGGTGGGACTGAGTTACACAACTAGTGAGGAATGACCATCTTCGAAAAAGGACCAAGCAAGAACATCTACCGTCCCACAGCCCCGTACCAACACAAGCCCAGAATAGCACCAACCGCAATAGACACGGCAGGAGGCACCTTAAACCACGCATTTCCGGCATAGGAGATAGTAGTGATAACCACCCACCACGGCTCTCTAGTTAGACTCTGTCCAGCACTATTCTGAGGTGTCAAGTAACCAATCTCCCACAACCGGTAGACAGCCGTAAACACCAAACCAATCGCAGTAGCATTAACACCTCTCAAGATGTGAATGGCATAGCTCTTCCTCCGCAGCACGCTCCAAAAACTCTGGAACGCAACTGCCAGCGCAAGGCCCGGCACGAAGATTCCCAATCAACCAATAAATGCGCCAAAAACCGCGGGAAATTGCGTGTGTTGCAGGGCCAATGCGCCCAGGAAGACAGCGAAGTTGAAATCTGGGCCCGGGAAGGCTTGGATGATGGCCAGGCCGATGAGGAAGTCTCGGCCAGAGACCCAACCTGGAGCGACGACGTAGGAGCGCAGAAGTGGGATCACGACGGGGCCTCCACCAAGTATTACCGTTCCAGCGAGGTACATGCTTGTGAAGAGATCCAGCACCAAGGGGGTGGTGGCTAGTTGGCCTCTTGCGACGAGGAGTGCGATGAAGGAGGCTTTTCAAGGTTAGTTTTGGCCATACACGATGATCCCGAGAGTGAGAAATTACTAAAGAACACCGTCGTTATGGCACTCCAGTGCCGATTCGAATCACATAGCTGGGTGACTGGGTCACTTCAGTCTCGGTTGACTGTACTGAGCTCAACGGTCCAGCTGAATTCGCAAGAAAACTGCTTGGGGAGTCACCCGAATTGGCCTTCTTCCTCGAGAGTACCGTCTCACTCCGCTCCGCTTCTACGGGCTGAATAGACTCCATCTCCACCGGGGTCGTGTTTGCCTCCTCCGAGTCCGTGGGACAATTGTGTCTATTGCGCCAAGCAGTCTTAGCCCTCTGGACTTGGGAATAGAGCCATCCATCCCAAACAGCGATGACCAAACCGCCACCAAGCATCAGCATCGGGAAATACCACAGCGCGTTATAGCAGAGACCAGCACAGGCACCGAAGATGATCAGGATGCGAGATATCTTGTCACGAATAGCCTTTTCCGCGAGTTGTACCGCAGAGACCGCGACAATCCCGACAGTCGCAGCGTTGAGGCCGGACAGCAAGGCGTAGACGGGCTCGGGCAGAGTCCTGCTTAGATTTCCAACGCCAACTGAGAGTGCATACATTCCAACTGCACCCGGCAGACTATAAGACAATTAGTGGTGGGCACAGCGTGTAAGTGCAAACTCAGCCTGACCATCAGATAAGGAACGCCATCAGGGCCGGTATAAACCCCGCATGGAGCAGGGTAAGGCAGAATAACATCTTCGTACTGCCAAGGCCAGGAAGACCCTGACAGATAGCGAAGAGTTCTTGATACTATAAGCTAAATGTTAAAAGCAGGCCTCTGACGGAAACACCATATCTGGCTGCATGATACTACAGTACAGTACGCTCATCCACCCACTGCTCTCGAGAAAATGGATTCTTTACATGTACCCGTCACACAAATTCCTTTGAAGTAGTACCGGTTTGTACGCTTCGCGTTACCTCGCTGCCCCACCGGGCTGTGCATCACCATTGTACGAAGACATTCTATTTGAGCAGATAGCTCCCTTATGGAAGTTATGTGACTTCCAAAGATTGAATTCATTAAAAAGTCCCTAGATCTTACCTAGGCCTTCTGTTCCCGCTTCATCTCCGCCTGTATCCAGAAATATGAAGTCACGGCCCAAACAATGATGTAGGCAAAGAGAGTGCCTAAAGACAATCCAAACGCGAAGTGGAATTCTAAAGTCCATATAATAGCTGATAAACAGCCAATATAGACGCATACCCCAAAAATCCACCAAATAGTGAGAAATAAAAACATGCGCCTGAAAGGTTTGGATGAGTCATAACGAAAATTCAATCGTATTCGAAATTCTCGATCCTGGAGACCATCAACAGCGATAAAGTCTTCAGCTGCGTAGTATACAAATGGGCGTAATGGTGTCCCACGGGCTTGCGAATCAATGCCAATTGGTATATTGAACGGTACCAGCGTGACAAGCATCAGTATTCCAAGAAAGCTCATAAGGAAAGCCGGAGAATAGAGATACAGCTTCGGTATTTCCTTGCTGCTGCCGATGACAAACGGGATTAATGCGCAAATCATGGAGATACCGTAGACCCAGGATGTGGCATCAAGGTCCCATCGCGACCGGGACAGAAGTGGGGCGCATTCCTTCTGGTGCCAAAGAAGGCGACATACGCGGGCAGCTAAGACGTAAAGCTCCCCTAAACCGAAAGAAACGATCGCATAGCCCAGAATATGCTTGTCGAATTCAGCTTTTGCGAAACAGCATTTTTCGTGGTCTTGACAATCGCTCAGGCACTGAGATCGACTTTTCTTGAACCAAGCGTAATATATTATGCAAGGGACTAGAAGATCAAAGACTATGATCATAGGAACCCCCAGAGTAATTGAAAGATGATCGCTGAGCTTTGGGCTCTTCTGAGCAAGCTTCTCACGCAACGGATGTGGAGGGGATCTTGCTTGTACGTTTGGTGCGGAGCTTTCCATCAGAGCAGCCTTCGCCGTGTGTTGGGCATGTATATACGTATCAGAGAAAGAGGTGAGAGAAAGTTGGATATTTCCATAAAATTGACTTTCTTTCTAGTCCCCCAAATGAACAAAGGACACAACAAATATAGGACAGCAGAGAATAACGGACACGACGCCTACTACTAGTGAAGATGCTTGACCTATAAATCAAGGTTTATTTACGTCATTGATGAGTGGTTGACAATTCATTCTTCCAACTTCACCCACTCATGTTTAAATCTTATCATGGAAATGGGAGCGGAAGCTTCCGGTTGGTCCGCCGTTTGATCGGTAATAGTACTGAATATTGGCTATTACTTAGCAGTTGAAGAGTGTAATATATGTCACCAGCTTTCCAAATAGTCTTCATAGCTGTCACAGGCCAGTACGGGATGATTCGTGTGCCATTCAGAAAAGTTCTTAACTGAGGAAAGAAAGAGAAGAGAGAGAGAGAGCGAACAACTACAACAATACAAACCCCCGTATCC
The DNA here is from genome assembly GCF_028827265.1 of Penicillium atrosanguineum. NCBI lineage: Eukaryota > Fungi > Ascomycota > Eurotiomycetes > Eurotiales > Aspergillaceae > Penicillium > Penicillium atrosanguineum. The sequence continues at coordinate 67,046 of NW_026623133.1, read as the reverse complement.
CAATCGGGATTAGCTCACTACAAGTGACCTGTCCTCAAACCAGTTGTCACACAGAGCATGTTACCAGATACCACCCCGTAGCTTTGCCAGAACTGCCCATTACAGCATGGGGAATGAACAAGAAGAGAACACGGGGTTTGCCCGCCGGACTTCGATTTCCCAATCGTCCTAGAATTTTGCCGAGCATGGTGAGCGATAGGGCAATGAGGAGGAAAGCTTCAAAAGAACGGAATTCTGCATCCATCCCAGCTGGTTTATTAGTCAGAGTTCATCTACCGGTCCTTCGTATTCAGAATCTAAAATGCGGTACATAGGATGACTATCTATACTCTTGTAATTAAAGCACCGTCCATCACGTAGATCGCTTGTAAAAAAAAAAAGCCAGAACAGAAAAGCTGTGAAGGGCGCGCTCAGCTTGCACACGTTAGATTGTCAGAGTCAACCGAGCTTGATTTCTAATATATGAGAGACTTTGGTCAAGGCGAAAAGTGGTGGCTAGACCAAAGTACAAGTAACGTGCGCCGATCTCTTCGTCGGAGACGCGCACAAAATCCCATGCACGCGTCGGAACTCCACGCCGACTCCGCTGCCCGCTTCTGTGCCTTTCACCCGCCATTTTTTCGCCTCGCGATATCCGTCACCCGAATGCAGGAACGTGATCAAATCTACATCGAATACGTATGATAAGAAATCAACCACACTCACAACACAATCCCCGGAATATGCACCAAGGAATAAATTCGATTAAATACATTCAAAATTGTCGGTTGATGCTGAATAAAAACGATTGAAAATCCACTTCTTTGATGGGGAAGATCCAAGGGGCGGATTGTTGCTTAAAGTCGAAGATGCTGATGGCGTGCTCTCGCGTAACCTGAACAACTCTTATAACGGCCGGCAACAAACACTGTGCCGTGGTCTTGGTTACAGAATAGAACAGATAATTCATACAGTAAAATGTTTCAACCAAGAAAGGAAATTTATGCAAGATCCTACAGTGGATGTGGTGTGACCAGCGGGATAAGTCTCGCTTTTTGATAGTAAGACCGCACACAGATTCGGTCTAAGAATAAAGCTCGTTGTTGAGATTCATATAACCATCCTCCAGTGTAGCGTAGCTAGCTCTATTTCGGCCTGCATGCAAAACGTTTGGCAATATTAGCAAGTTTCTGTTGAAATTTCTTCTGCGGTTCACAATCACAAATCCAACCATAATACTCACAACCACATGAGTCCCGGAATTAATAATAGAACTAGCGACACACTTCCATATGGTGAACGTGTAATAGGCTCGACCCATAAGTGAGACGCTAATTGTGACTTCCCTAGGTCGGGTGAAGCGCGGGCAGTTATATTTGTGATGATCGCCAAGATTGAGCTGGTGGCCTGTATCGTTCCTATTTTTGACTAGAAGTACCTCAGAAATAGAGAGCGATCGGTTGTCACTTGACTGAACCTCCGAGAAATATATCCGGGCCAGAGTAAAGTGTATAGTAACCTTGTGTAACGAGAAACAGAAAAAAGGGGGAATTAATGGACTGCTAGACACGCGCCTCACACGCGACTATGTGTGAGGCGCGGGCTCGTTCCAAAACCCCGTTCGAATTACCCATCTTCGTAAGATCCAAGTTTAGTGTGCATAAAAATCGGAAGCTAGAAAACCGACTAGGTGCCGCTACAGGCTCACAAATTCCAAGTGACCTCACAGCATTGCGGCAAATGCGGCCGCCCAGCCCCTTATTAATAATTCTGGCTGGTCCCCCCTGATTTAGATGATTCCAACCGTGTCATATTCCTTTCTTTCTACAAATAAATATTCTTCCAATCTTCTTCGGACACAATATGTCGAATTTTCACCCTGACTCTCTCCCCGACCTTTCGGGCAAAGTATACATTGTCACAGGCGGCAATGCTGAAATGTAAGATATATCGAATTGAATTCAAGTCCAAGAGAATGCCATAATAATGGTCCGCTCTCGCGGCTACTACACAGTCCTCCACCTAGTCCAACATAACGCAAAGGTGTATATAGGAGCCCGCTCTCAAACAAAAGCGGATAAAGCCATAGTCTCCATTCGCAAACAGCTTCCAAGCGCGGACATTCAACTCTTGATCATGGATCATATGTCCCTCGAGTCTGTCGTTGCAGCCGCAAAAGGGTTCATCAGCAAAGAGCCAGCCTTGCACGGCCTAATCAATAATGCAGGTATCATGGCCGTCCCATGGGAACAAAGCCAAGATGGCTACGAGTCCCAGTGGCAAACAAACTATCTTTCCCACTGGCTTCTTACGTTTCACCTGCTACCAATTCTCTGCCGGACAGCGGAAAGATTGCGAGAACCCGGTGTGGCTAGAATTGTGAACGTGTCCAGCCAGGGACATAGATTCGCGCCGACAGTTGGAATTGATTTTCTTAATCTAGACCAGAAGTCTGGTTCGCCATATTCAAGATACGGGGTAAGCAAATTGGGAAATATTTTACATGCAAAGGAGATTGATCGGCGATATGGGCCGCGTGGTGAATGCACCACGGGCGCTGAGGGTATCCGGGTCGCGGCTGTTCATCCGGGAAACTCACCTACGTAATTTGCCTACTAATTTTTCTTCTCATGGCCACGGATACTAATTAATAAATAGGGATCTAAACAGAAATTCTGCAATTATGGGGCCTTACGTCGATTGCGTTACGCCCATCTTTCGCCTATTTGGCTTGTACATCAGTATAGACCAGTGCTCCTACAACTCATTGTATGTGAGTGCCAGTGACAGATTTTCTGCCGACGATTCGGGCCAATATTTCACGCCTATTGCAAATAAGGCCGCTGCAAATTGCCAGGCAAATGATATGAAGATGGCGGCGAAGCTTTGGGAGTGGACAGAGAGGGAGATGAAGGAAAAGGGTCTACTGTAATAGGCAGGTGTCTAAGTAGAGCATCCAGTACTGGAAGACTTCACACCAACGTGGCTCTTGCTGTATAGATTCCTTTGTCATACATACCTTACAATACGAAATTCTATTTATTGTATAATTGGTCAAGTGTAATAATCCTTGCTTTCTCCAATGAACGTAGATAGAAAAGCATTTGCCACAAAGCCCTTCTGACAATAATAAACTCGCTGTCACGGGTGAAGCACTAGCGACATTTCATAGTCAAGAACCACTTTCAAAGAGCACGATGTAAAGATAGCTATGGCCGACAAGCTAAGTAATTTGATAAACAGGGCAACTTTACAATCTAACCTATCCTAAATGCCTCACACTCGTCTTCTGTTGTCCCTAGGTCGTCCTCCACCACACTTTTGTTACTAGGAGCTATACAACCTCCGTTCCATGCTATCGCTACGAGACTAGGGGCAATTTCGTTCATCCAGAGCATTTAAAATCGAACAAGGATTCACAGAGTACCCTAGAAACCAACCAAATGAATCAATCACATCAAAATCCCACTTGTGCGAGATCTTTGCATCCGGCCACTCAGAGTATTGTCCATGAGGGGGGCACCCGGGTAAACTCTCAGACGAGTGGGAACACCACGTTCTTTCAAAACTCGCTCATAGATTAAACCATCATCTCTCAGAGGTTCAGCGCCGGCCACTTGGAAGTAAGTAGGCGGCATCCCAGTTTGAGTTCCAGAAACATTGAAAGGCGAAAAGTCGGGCGACAAAACATCAACGCCGACAAGATCGTACATGTTTCGAATACTGTCGCCATTCAAGATCGGAGCTTCATAGTTCTGAGCTCAAGGAAGAAACAAAGATCTTTACATTGGAGGGACAATTACTTCATCTAGGATAAAGGGAATGCCAAGCCAAAGGCCTGTCAATGGAGGATGAAACCTCTCCGAGATTATTTTTTGGACCAGTTACGGCTGCAAGATTGCCACGGGCAGACACACCCCCGAGAATGAAACCGGTAGTGGGATCGGCACCCATCTCAGCCGCATGTTTTGCAATCCAGCACAGACTATCCCAACAATCGTACGCGGCGATAGGAAACTTGAATTCTGGGGCGAGGCAATATGAAAATGACACCACAGTGGCATCAAGAAGAGTGGACATCGCGCGAGCATACGGGTTGAGCTGCTTGTTGTCACCGAGAATGAAGCCCCCGCCGTGAATAAGAATAATTAGCGGCGTTTTCTCTCGAGGCCGTAGAATCTCAGGATGGTAGATCCGAACTTCACTGGCATGCCCGTCGCGCATGAGTATTTCTTGTACCTGACTCCGATTGACGTTGCCAATGATTCTTGCAAGTGAACTGGCAATTGCATTTCGACTTTCCTCTATGGTAGATTCCCTATTTGGTCTCGAAGGGGTTGCTAGGATAAGGGATTTAAGTTCGGGGTCGATCACAGACAGGGTCGCAAGTGGCTCTGGGGTCGTATATTCCCTCATCATTTTCGAGTGTAAGTTGGGCTTTAGGGATTAAATGGATTTAAAAAACATGATGAGTAAGACTGAGCTCCTCGACTTGGTAAATATAATGCCAGGGCTAATTATGGGGTTCTCATGGCGTGGAACTCCGTTAAAGACGAGCGGCTGCTTCCCTACCTCTGTGCATTGTCCCCTAGGACTAACGTATTTGGTAAGCGAGCCGCCAGTCTGTTTACTACGTAAAGCTGTCACTTTTGGAGATTACCGATTTTTTAGGATTTTATTGGTGTTAATACAGAAACGCCGATCATCGTGCGTATTTTTATGAGTAGGCCGATCGTCCATTTTCGGCAGAAGTGGAAAGCCGCCTGTTTTTATTCGCAAAGTTAGCATTCAAGTGGAGATGATGATAACGAACTAACTATATCGGGTTGGTACCGTCAGACGGACTTGCGGCCGCTCAAGCGGAAACCGACCTAGCAGTCTATGACGACAATCTCCCTGCGGCCGGACACAAGAGCCATGTCATCAGCCCGTAATTTAGTAGCAACTCTAGCGCGCTCAAGTGATTGGTTAATCGTAGCACCTGCGTTAAACGAAAAAAAAGCCACGTGATTTCAAGATATCACTGCTTCATAATAATTTCGACTCAGAACTATAGAATGGTCCTGCCGAAACTTGTCATAGTCTGTTTGACAAAATAGACGATCCCTCAAAGTGAGTTGCCTTTAAGTATTGTCTGCACAGGCCATGGTGATACAGCAAAGTGACAAGTGACTGGAGCTTCTCGCTTAATGTGACATTACCGAGTGACACGAACGAAATCAGGTTCCGATAGGTATGCACTGATACTTCGGGCTTCACCCATTCCAAACAGGAATGTTGTGGATGTGACGCATAGGATTGACGACTGATCTATGGACCTGGATGGGGGAACCTGACTAACCCGATTAGGACTAGCGAGCGACTGTTCGCTGAGCTCGCAGCGCTCAACACTCAGTTTCTTCCTCAATTTCGTACCTTCGTTGAATACTACGTATTTCCATGCATTTTCTGCTGTAACACTACTGTCGGTCTACCCGACCCCACGTCCCCACCAGAGCCCTCGGGGGCTATGGATAGATAGGCTAGCCTTTCTGTTTATTACACTTGATCAACCCAATGGAACCACTTAAACGTTTAGAATGCAGACTCTATGACATCTCGACATGATTAATACGGGACGGTGCAAGCTATTGCCGCATCGCAGATGCTAGATAGACCATGAGAGAAATAGGAAACGAAGGAGACAGTGCCCAGGGCTGTGGGACCGCTTGTTTATTGCTCGACTCAAATCAATGACGCCACAAATAAGTGGTCAGAAGGATGGATTCGTGCGCTGGCTGTTGCAGAAAATTTGGTCTCATGCCGAGAAGCCTAACCTACATACAGATGTAAAAGGCGTCTAAAAGTCCCGCTCTCAAAGATAGAGCACTTCAATTTCAAGACTTTCCAGACACTTCCATTAATTTAAACACTTCCATTGCTTGCCGTTTCTTGGACGTTTTCTCCCTTAAACATGACTATTGTTCAGGATAATGCCAGATTCGACTTCATTGTCGTCGGTAAAGGCACAGCTGGCAACGTCTTTGCCGGTCGCCTTGCCGAGAACCCTAATGCTAGAATCCTAGTTGTTGAAGCTGGTGTTGAGAACGCCAAGGATCTTGAAGCGATCAGAGTTCCTTCCAACGCGATGGATCTTCGTGATAGCGAGTATGACTGGTCATTCAAAGCAACTATGGTCAAGCGAGACGATTATGAGCGCATTGAGAAGCCTAACACGGGTGGAAAGGTCCTGGGAGGCAATTTGTCCTTGAACTCCTTCACCTGGGCGCCTGGATCCAAGGTCACTTTTGATATGTGGGAGGAGTACGGTGGAAAATAGTGGACACGGGAGCCACTTGCTCCCTACCTGCGGAAAAAAGCGTAATCTACCATGATGATACAAATGCATACTCGCCCGAGCTAAAGAAGATTTGCCAAAAAGGGCCGATCCCGATTGCTCACTCGAAACTCATCCCCGAGATGCAGCCTTTTAGAGGCCTCCTCACTAAGGCATGGAATTCCGCTGGTCACCCAGTGACCGAGAATATTTTCGATGGTACAATGCCTAGCCTAACTCATAGTGTCAACACTATTTACAAGGGTCGTCGCTCTGGCAGTTTTCTTTATGTTGCCGATAAGCCAAACGTCACTATCCTTCCTCAAGTGCATCCGAGGAACCTTATTATCGATGTCGCGGACAAAACCTGCCGAGATGTGACTGTTATCCTAAGCTCTGGCCAAGAGCTCAATCTATTTGCCGCCCGTGAAGTCATCGTCTCTGAAGGTGTTTTCGAGACTCCTAGGCTATTGATGCTCAGGGGTATTGGGCCTTCCGCAGAGCTCAAAAAGCATGGAATTCCGGTGATTAACGATAGCCCGCATGTTGGACAGCATCTCCTGGATTACCCTTGTGTTTATTTCGTCCTGCGTCTTAAGAATGGCTTCGGTATGGACGATTACGTCTTGCAGAAAGGAACCCCATATAAAAATCAAGCCATCAAGACCTACCAGAACAATTATAGTGGCTCATTGGGCTCCGGATTCCTTGAAATGGTTGGGTTCCTCCGGATCGACAAGTATCTGGAAAAAGACCCTTTATTCCGTCAAGCCAAAGCCTGCAAGGACAACAAAGACCTATTCTGTCCATACGGCCAGCCTCATTTCAAACTTGACTTTGTCTGTCTTTTCGGAAGAGCCTTCCAGTGGTACTATCCCACTCCCAGCAAAGGTAACTACATCACTGTGATGGTCGATCTTGTCCGTCCTGTCTCTGAAGGCGATAAAGTTACGCTCCACAGCAGCGATGCCCCGCAGCAAGCTAATGTCAATCTGAATTGCTTTAACAATGACCTCGATATTATTGCCATTTGCCAGGGTATCCGGTATGCCTATGGTGTCCTCAAGAATGGCGAGGGTTTCAAGCACATCATCGAGGACGAGTACCCCTGGCCGATGCCGCTGCACGACGGTGGTTTTGTCTTCTTCTTGGCTAGGTGGCACGGGTTGGAACGGAGAATCAATGCATTAATCGCCAGAAAGGAGCTGGCCGACGTAATCATGGTGTGTACGGTTCGCGTCAGTACCGAGAAGAGCTCGGAGAAATCAAGGTGGAAGAGCTTATAATGGGTCCGCTGGCAGGATTGCGTATTCTGGCTCATTGGGTCGAGAGAACTTTTCTCAATGTGATAAAGTCAAACCATGATGAGTACGACAAAGGTCTGTGATGCTAGGCAGTATCTATAGACCTCTCGGCTGGTCTTTTCGCCTATCTGCCTCATTATGCACCGGTTTGGCGGTGTCTGTCCATGACAAATGTTGAAAGGCACTGACGAAAATGGCTGCTTCAGCTGAGGACTGTTGGATATATGCCTCAGTTGATGTTATTTTTTAGGCAACAGGTCCAGTGTAGGCTCTGGTGACTCAACGGGGAATACTTTCTAAGGCCGTACTAGGACAGTGATTCAAGTCTATGGAAACCTTCTCGTTGACATAACTTTGATTGACGGAGAAGGTTTCAAGAGTGCCTAGAGTTTCAAAGTCTGCTCTAATTTTTCACGGTCCAGCGTTGACTCAACGACCGCACTTTCAAACACGAGGCATCGCCTGCAGGATGATCCCGAATCAATGACATGCACCGTCGGCTGTCACCACTATCATTTTACTGTCAGCACTAACCGTGGACCTGAAGCGCAAGCCGATTCGATCATTCCACGCCTTTACTTGGGCCAGTCATGGTCGCGCGTCGGATACCTAGCTCTTTGGACCTCATTGAAGCGCGGCCGTACCACATTGACTATAGACATTGTGACATTTCAAACACTGTCCTTGTCCTACTCGGTCTATCCTTGTCTTTCGATCATGAGTCGTTTGTCAAATAGCAAGGTCTCTTCTTTGTCCTGAAATAGAGGCTTAATACATTGATGCTGTAGAGATATATTTTGCCAGAGGTAGATGAGACGCTTAATATTGCGTGGGCAATCTGAACGAGAGAAATGCCGACAATCCCATCGACAACGGTATTGCATATAAATATAAAATCACTCCGGATATCTGTTTTTACAACTGACCATTCACCAAGATAATGAATTGATCTTTTCTTTCTTGAGACAAACGCCAGGGTCGTTGGTATAAATCTTCCTACGCGGATCACGTCCATGCGACCGCGTAAATCATGACGCATAACTGTGATTCCTTTGCTAGTCCTATGTAGTTGTAGCCGACTACCAAGAAGCTCCGGTTTCATACGTAAGGTCAGTCCGCGAAGGCAACATCCGTCATGCGCATCCCGACTAGGCACGTTACCAACGCGACTAAATGTCTCAGTCTAGGACGTACGAGCGGTCACTAGCCTCTTAGTGTGATGTTTTGAGCCAATTACGGAAAAGAAAATCCTGTACACAATGTATTGCCTGAGGAAACCACAATTGTACTGGGTTGTCAATCAATTCAACTTAGTTTATCGATCGGACTACATTTTGTATGCATAATTATCAAGAATTAACCTCTAATTCTCTCAGACTCCCGGCAACTTGCGGGGCGACTAGATGGCATAACTCAATCGAAAGAACTTGCATGACCAGAAGCACTTCTGGCGAAAAAATTATGTATATATTGTTACCCCAAGCATTCCACGTCATCTTCTACATGCCGACACTTTTTAACTACCGAAAATTTGCAATATAATCAATCTGAAATACCCAACAAGCGTTCGCTAATTGCAAATTGCGTAAAGTCTAGGCTCCAGGGGTAGAACAGACCGTAGCTGAATTCACAATGGCAATAAGCGTCTTCCTTCTCACTCACCTGTCCCAGTGACAGAACTCTCAATATTTTTCTCAGACTTCAAACCCATGTGGCTGGTATCATACCCATTATCCTCGAGATATCTCCTGAACTTGACATCCTCGTCATCAAGAGCATCAGGATGCTGTAAAACTCTCAGCTACATTCATCATAGATCAAAGCGGAGACACTTACACCAGGAATCAAGAACCAAACAACCAGAGTCCCAAGCACGGAGATTGCGCTCCCAATCAGAAACAGCGCCCTCTGGCCCTCCATTTTTGTCTCAAATGATGATACAACCGGCGTCAAGGCACTTGTACCGACCGCTGCACCGACTTTACCAATCGCTGCTGCGAAACCGAGGAAATGACCTCGAAGAGGGGTAGGGAAGGATTCGGAGGAGACTAGAAAATTGCAATCTCCTGGTCCAAGGGCCAGGCATGTTTGCATGAGTCCGTACAGAACGACGAAGAGCGGGAAGATATGTTGTAGCTTGAACATGGCGCCGCCAATGATGAAACCAAACACCGCAGCAATTGCCCAGCCAAGGGCATATGTTTGCTTCCGACCTATACGATCCATGAGAAGGGCGCCTATAAATGCACCGGGTAGAGCGAAGGAGTTAATGAGTGCACTCCAGCCAATTGTTTGCAGAAGGCTGGTGTTGCTAGAGAATCCGGCTACCAGGGTCGGGGCGAGGAGGTTGAATGGGTAGATGATGACATCATATAGAAACCACGCAGTGCAGGTTCCGATTAATGGTTTCCAATAATACTTCAGAGCAAGTTTGTAGGGGATTTTGTGCTGTATGGCATGCTTGTCGTATTGAGTTGAATCGAGAAGACGCATCCGGAAGAGGAAGATTGTCAGTGGAAGCTGAATGTATTTTGTTAGCCAATCAACATGATTATGGTTATTATGACATACGATAATTCCAATTCCAAAACATATTCTCCAGATCCCGTCGCTGGGATGGCCGTTGTATGCTTTTACGACAATGATAGAGACGATACTAGAGGCAACGAAGCCAGCGATGATAGCGGCATTTGTGGACACGGCAACCAGCATTCCTCTTTTTTTGCGCAAACGTTCGGAGCCGTCAGCGCATTCCAGGGCTTGAGATGTGCACACGGCATATTCGCCGCCTATGACTGTTAGTCCACAAGCCTTCTCAGGTACAAGTATGGGGATCCTACCAGCACCAACACCCGCAACACCGCGACCGACAACCATCATCCAGTACATCCCTTGAACCGTACCTCCATGAGAGGCGGTAGCAATGGTAATGCCCTACAATATGCTATTAGCGGCTTGCAAACAAAGGTCTCTTTATAGTAGCCCACCAGAACAAGGAACAGCGTAGTAAGGATAACACCAAGTCTTCTCCCGAATCTATCAATACAGTACCCAAATAGGAGCATTCCAAAGATGTCACCGATGAGGATGGAGTTAGATAGCCGAGTCTTGACGTCTGCAGTGGTTTCTTTTGGATACCTAGGAAAACATTCATTAGTAGCTAAGCATTGTTTCGTTCTGGAGGTATTCTTACAGCTTAGCCAAAACCGTCAGCATGTATCCAACGACCTGAATGTTGTAACCATCAGAGAAGAGAGCCACACCCTGGACCAGCACGTCCAGATAACTGGTGTGTCGGGTCCGTTTAGCAGGCGGTGTTGCCGAAGCTTCGACCCTGGTTACAGTATCATCCATAACCTTTAGGGCGAGAGGGCTCATATGGTTGTCACTCATCTTAATTGAGGTAAATGGCTTCTTGCTTGCGCTTAATATTGAATGAACATCATGTTAGAACCCAACTTCGAGCATGGCTTTATATACTTCAAAGCAGCCCTGGCCTGTCGTCGAGTTCTGTTAGATGAAGATCCAAAAATTCTGTTTTATACAGCACGTGGCAAGCTTACAAGCTTGGCATCTTTGAGAAAGTCGTAACTTTTGACCACGTGGGTAGCGTCTCAAAGTTAAAGGGTTTTATTCGGGGGAACTAACGGAGAAACCTCGCTCTGGCGAATTCTATTCCACTAGATGACACAAACAGAAGGTGCAGAATATACTGAATGAGAATTTAAATAATTCTGTGGTAGGCTGTTAGAGTATAAAGTTTAATTGACCCAAAACTCGCACAAAGACGGGTTTAGCCTTTGTTCCAGCCCTGTGGATCACTCGGGTATGTTCCGAAAGACTATAACAACAATTCAGCCATCATTTAATGCTATCATCTAATAGCGAACAAAATTGGTCTACGTCTGGGAGAGGACCCATAATAAATTTTAATAAATGGCATCTGTTCTTGATATTTAAGTTTTTAAGTCTGGCAAGGGCTGGCTGGAGTCAATCAGATTCTTGGCCGCCTATTAGTCACAGAATTTATCCATTCCAGTCCATGATTTGAATTCTCCCAGCTTAACGAGGAGGAAAGATCAGTGAAGTTGAAACGTTGTCACGGCAGCTGTGACCGACTAGCGCGTCAACACGTAGTCGCAGGGGTAGTGGTCGAAACGGTGATAATAATATCTAGCGTGGCTGAGATGTAAATGCCTCGGGCCATCTGCATTCTTCTATCATACAGGGAGGCACATTGCAGGAAAAAATACCTAATATGACCTTCTCATCTGATTCTCCGTTTTATGATACGGTGTCAACGTCAAAACGATATCCAACTTCAGAGCAGGTCCTATACGCGTCACTGAGAGTTTGGGAGTGTATGTGTTCGTTGCTGTGGCCTAGTCTGCTTTGTCACACAGCCATCAAGCCGTTCCCATTCCAATTGATAAGTCTAATCTATACTCTAATAATTCAAACACCCACCTGTGCCCTTGACCAAACGTCCTTCCCCGAGACAACTGTACTAAACAACATTGCCACCGCCACCCCCAAATCGCTCACCGCAATCCATCCCAGGATAGACCCAGGAATCAACAAATCACAGCTATCAACAATAATACGCTTAACGAGAGTTGAAGTCACAGCGGTCCGGGAAGTCGATTGAAAAACCGACTTTTTGCCCGATGATTTGACCTTTTTCGTACCCTGTCTCTCATCCTTTGGCATGCTTGCCTTCGAAGGTCCACTCGAGCAAAATATAAGACCCCACGTCGCGCCGAAAACGGAGAGTGCCAGTGCGTAGAACCGAAATTTGTACGCTTGTTCAAGGACGGGTCCATTCCAACTTACTGGGTAGACGTTCATTATATGGAGCTAAGTCATCAGAATCTTATTATGAGGTTCTTTCAAGACCAAAAGCAAGGTCAACATTTCAGGACACTGAGAGATCAGGAACGTACGATAGTCAGATCTTCTAGCAGGAGATACGTCCCCAGACAGCTCCATCGTGCTAGGTCAACTAGCATCCATACGATCCCGTGTCCGCTCGTCTCGCCGCTGAGGAGGGCAGCAACGCGATCAAAGGAATCGATTACCTCGAAGAAGCTCAAGTATCGTCTGCCTAGGAGCTATTAGAATTTGTTCATATGTTTGTTGGTTTTCCTAGAATAGACGTATGTGAAATGACTGACTTAACGCCAATTGCGACTTCGCGATCGCCCATCGCGATGCGGAGACATCGTCAACGGTGAATTCGATGACGATCTGGGAGATAGCTTGGATTAGACGAAAAATCTTCGCCAGCCCCGCAGTGTTGTGGGTAAAATTGTAGAACTGGCGGATGAGAGACATTTTATTTGAGGAACGAAGAAGATAAAGGGTGGTCAGTTGGGGTGGTTGATCTTTAATGATATTGCGCTAATTTCGAGGGTTCTTGGCCTAATTCTAGAAACCATCGTTGGGCCCGCCTACTAACTAACTAGCGCGAGTACGCTTACCAAATCGCAACTTTCTCTATCCTTGAGACCAAAGATCCCCTCAGCTACAACGCTTCGCCAAACCGATTTTTCGAGAGCTACTTGGTGTGCCCTATGATCTGATGTAGCCTTCATTACGATAGAATCTATTATTGACCTCAATGAGTGAAACAAGGTGAATACGAGGAGACTCGAAAAAACAACTCATGTGAGGTGACTAATACCCACTTTTCTTTTTATAGTGGGTTTTTTTCTATAATGGGTTATTGAGAGATCTGACCACGTGTCAGACCTTCTGATTAAATATTGGATCGTGACTAAAAGCCAAGTGGGTAAAACATAAACACTAATAGAAGCTGTGCGGTAGATAAAGTATACTAGTGAGGAATACCAAAGCCTCATGTGAGATCGTGGCGCGCGCTAAAATCTGCACGTGGGCTGAACATGGAATTTCAGTGCTCGGGCTGTGAGATAGTATCCACTTGGATTTTTCAAATTATTGCCAAGTCTGGGTAATTTGGACTCTAGATAGGCATTGTATTGCCAGGCCCAAAAAATTTAAAGGTGGCGTGTGCTGGCACATGAATCCTTTGTTTCCCGAACTACACCACTATTCGCAGCTGGTTTCCACATGGGCAGAGGAAAAGACGCCTTTCATGTGCCCAGGTCCAATATGGCTGCCTTTAAGTGGCATATCAATCGTGCGAGGAGCATATTCCAAGGACACTCCAAAATCAAAAGTGCACTGCGAACAGTCGCTGCAATCAGTCGAATTTTACTGTGGCTGACGGTATTTTGCTTTCTCCGCTTGGTACGTTATCCAATTTTTGATCGATTAATATGCTTATTGGTTTAGCTCCCACTTGGACCTCGCTTCCTACCCATCATCTATACAACCGCTACTTTATACTTCAGCACATTCACGCTTCAAGTCCTGTGCGATAAACGGACTGAAAAACCGGGCAAATTGAGCAACAGACCATCTAAATGGTATCCTCTTGTTTTTGGTTGGTATGAATCTTCACACCTATGGATGTCTATAACAGGCCTTCTAATAAGCTGTATTCCTGTCCTTGTAACGTGGGACTTCCTTTGGAGGAGTCAATTCCTACATTCTGGAGAAAACCTCTCCTTCTCCAGGGTTGGCTATCTCACTTCTTCTTCAGCAAGCATTGTAATGCGAGCTCCTGGGGTTGAGAGAGTCCGTGTGCAATGGAAATCTGAAGAGGATTCGAAATGGGTTTCAGATATTATTGGAGGTTTCAACAACGACAGTGACTTCACGGCTACCATCACCCTTCCTGGGTTACATGAGGATACTTTATACACATACGCAACGAACGCCAGCCATACTGGTTTTTTCCGTACGCCCATGCTCTACCCAAAAGTGTTCTCGATTACCACATCAAGTTGCATCATGCCCTTTTTCCCCTACAATCCGACCGACCATTCACTTCGAATACGCGGCCTAGACCATTTGTCCAGGCATATTACGCAAGTGAAAACCGACTTCATTCTTTTTTTGGGTGACTTTATATATATCGACATTCCTCAGCGATATGGTTGGAGCTTAGCTCATTACAGAAAGGCTTACCGACATATATATGCATCACCAAGCTGGAACAAAGCTCTTCAGTCCATCCCTTTCTTACACATGTATGACGATCATGAGATTACAAATGACTGGTCTGCCCAGGAAACTGGGCTCTATGAACAGGCCATTCAGCCATTTATCCATTATCAACACAAAGTGAACCCACCGCCTTTCCGAGCAGGAGCGACACATTTCACCTTCGACCACGGCGATGTTTCATTCTTTGTTATGGATAACAGGCGATATCGCTCTGGACCCGAGGTCATAGATGAGCAGTCGAGAACCATGCTTGGCCCGCAGCAGTTAGCCGATCTGATATACTGGCTAAAGAATGAAAAGAAGTGGAAGGTACTAGTCAGTAGTGTGCCATTCACACGAAATTGGAGAGGATCTTCCGACGAACGTGATAGCTGGGCGGGCTATCTATTTGAGCGCCAACAGCTGCTAGAGATAATGTGGCAAACAGAAGGTGTTATCATTATCAGCGGTGATCGACATGAGCACGCAACTACGTTATTCCCTTCGCCGGAGAACAAGACAAACGTTATTGAGTTTTCAACAAGTCCTTTGAGCCAATTTTTTCAACCTTTGGAGCGGACATATAAGCAAGTCGAGAACACAGACGTGAAGGTATACACTCATGCGTGGGGCTCATCAAAATTTGGGGCACTAGAATTCAACACGATGGATCAGACATCACTAAAAGTACATTTTGATCTCATCGTTGATGGTCTTAAAGTCTGGAAATTTGATTGGTCGTTGAGCAAAGCAATCTGATAGTTTGACTGAGCGAAGGCTCATTGAAAGACAGGTGGTTTCTTCTGTAAACAGACTGCCATAGAAATTGCCTGTGCTTATTTAATTTTGCAATCCAGATTTGTTTCCCTCCCATTGGCCGTATTAGAGTACTCGATGTACGGTAATCCTGGTGTCCGAAATTATCATATCAATCAATCAATCAATCAATTAAAGTTCTATTAACCTGATAAAGCCTAGCTAGATGCGTCGAGGCTATGCAGGCGCTTCGTCGAAATCCGAAGCAGAACTTGGCGTCCTTAACTCCAGACTCGCGGCTTGCAATAAACAGTCATACAAAGGAAAACCGGCCTTCCGCGTGAGGCCGGCACAGAAAACAGTGTTTCAAATCCAAGGCCCACGCATAATAAAGCCCATGTAAAATCAAACCCGAAGAAATAATGCACCCAGTACTTGACTCCTTCTGTATCCCCTCGTCCCCGTCGCATGCTCCCACCTCTCGTTCGTCAGTCCTATCTTCAAGCGCTTCGGTTCTTAATTGATGATGTTGTCGTGTTGAGTCGGTAATGGTTGAGAGTCGACCACTCTCGGTGGTTGGTCTTGATGTTCGGCGGTGTATGCACAGCATCTTCACAACCTATCCCATGGCCTCAAGGCCAATCTGTTCGTGGTCGTCGTCATCGTCAGTGTCCGGCTCCGCTTCCACGTGCCGGAACTGACCGAGAAGAACAGTTTGATAAATCATCGCAGCGGCGTAGCGGGCCGCGCGCGGGTGGGATACGATTGCATCGTAGTCCGCAGTGTCTCCAAGATCGATGCGAGCGATCTTGTCAAGCATGGCTCGTCGCAGATCATTTTACAGCGGGCACTGGAACAGGATATCTCTCGGTGTTTGAGATCCCTGATCACAGCTACAACGATCTGATTCCATTTCTTTGATCTTGTATAAGAAGTGCCCTGAACCAATGCGCATTGATCTCATCTGGATGAGAATAGATGCGTATATCTTGGACAATCCCTCTTACAACTCCAAGGTCTTTCGTGTATGCGCCTTGATTAGGCGCTTGGTCTGCTTGGCCATTTTCTCCTTTTCCCACTGCCTCTCTGGCGAACGCATCGTTTCGCCGCGGATGCACCCACGAGTCCTGCGTATCCACTGCCATCAGTGAAAATGCGCTGGATCGCTCCGTCGGCGAGTGCGGCGTCCATTCATATGGTGTCATGAGTCTGAATAGCAGTTTCCCCATCCTCCATGACGCACTTGATGCGTGTCTCCCATGGGGGGAGCACGAGTGCAGTCCTCGTTTCCTATTGCATCTCATGTCCTCGTCACTTTAACGGCGCCAATGGGCCGTTCTTCTTCCACTTCAACGCCCCGAGGGGTGTAGTCCCTCCGAGCTTCTTTTCTCTTGGGTTTCGCTTCTTGTTGGCATTGATCCTTTCGTGTATCGCTCAAAGAACTCCCGTCTCGATCCGGATAGCGGTCTCTTCGATGGTCTGTTGCATCAGTAGATTAATCGGTGTCAGGAAGAGCTCAATGTCCAGCGCCGCGTCCGAGGTGCTTTTAAAAGCCCCACTAATCATCAGCGCGGCGCGTTTCTGAATCCGTGTAAATCCTCTGACCACGCGTGATTGCTCCGCGACTGGCATGTTTCCACTTGCGGGACTCCACCACGCCGCAAGACCCCAGAAGAGTTGGGGGATGACCACGGCTCTGTAGATCTGGCGCATCGCAGATAGTGACGTCCCCCACGTGGATCCAGCGATGCCGCGGAAGGCTTCCAAGGTACTGTTGGCTTTCGCGATGACTTTTTTGTGGTGCGTTGTGAAATCGAGGTGCTTGTCCAGCCAGATACCGAGGTATTTGGCGTGCGATGATGGTGTGATAGTCTGTCACTGTTCTGGCAGTTTCAATGGCATCCTACTATCTCCTTCCTCCACGTGGAACTCGTAGATTGCTTGTCAATGACGAGATTGTATCACTGAGGAACCCCAGGAGTCGGAATCTGGTGCTGTTGCCTTGCAGGAAGGACTGAATCCAGGCATGAAGCGGCCCAACTTCAGCTTCTTGATATTATAGAGCAGGCGTTCGTGAGAGACGTTGTCGTATGCCCCAGACACATCAAGCAGCAGTATACCGACCTTCCGGTTCATGCTCCAAGCCTTATACACTTGGTTCAGGATTAATTGATTGCGTGATCGACAGACTCCTCTCCGTCCTCCAAGACGTCCCTTCGGTAAGATCCCCTTCTCCGCCGCCCACGATATCCTCGTTACAATGACCGTTTTCAACAGCTTGCCAAGAGTGTTCAGCAAAGCCACCCTCCGGCACAACTTCAGCATTCGGTAGTCTTTCGGGCCGCCTTTGTGGAGGGTGACCGTGATCGAGGACTAGAAGTGGCGAGGAATGTATCCGATGCGGATACAGGCGTCAAAGATTGATGTGGTAATGCTGCAGAAAGTTGAGGTGTCATCCGCTGCTAGCAATCGCCATACCTTGTTCGGCACCGTATGATCCCCTGGTGCTTTATCGGCCGCGCTCTGCGGATGGCGTCCAGTATTTCTTACAGAGAGACTGGCGGAAACTAGATTTAGTCAACTTGATGCAGGCAGTTCTCTCACTGGATATTATCAAGATCTGGGGTGGGTGGCTGAGGGAAGAAGGCGTCCTTCAGAAAATCTACTTTGGCCTAGCTAGTATCCGAAAGATTGCCGTCTGGCCTCTTCAGCGCGAGGATAATGCTCCCGGACGACGCTTCACGGTTCCTTGCCCATTTGCCGATCTTCCACATCCCCTTTGTCCCTTCTTCAGTAATTTCCTTCACCCATTTGCGATATGCCGTGCAGCAGGCCTTCGCAATGACCCTGCCCTTGCGGTTGCGCGCACTAGTGTATTACTGCCAGTCATCGTTATCCTGTGATGTCGCGAACCGTCTGCGGAGCTGCCGTGTCACCTTGATTGTCTCGCGGCACTCGGGGGTGAAGCTGTGGTTTGCCCATGACGAATAGCGTGCCCAAGGCGTCGACTCTTGCACACCGCGTTAGACGACTTCCATACAGTATCCGATGGCATCATCAATCTTTTGTAGCTGCATGGTCTCCCCTCGTAGATCCAGCAATGGCTTGTCTTCTATATTGGCATTGATGGAGGTTGAAGTCCCCCACGATTAGGTACGTGATACCTGGCTCCTTCACCTATTCCCGTGTCGGTGTAATCATCCGTGTGAGTAGCTGTAACATGTCCTCCCCGTTTCCTGGTTCATTATATACATTGAATATGCGCAGCTCCCCGCCTCACTCCCGTGCTGTATCTGAAGCTCTTGACAATCCCTAGAGTGCACGATATGTGTATATCCTTCTCATTGCTTCGACACAACAGGCATACCCTCGTCCGCAGTCCCCCGGTCTGGTTCGCCTGGGGATACAGCAGTTGATGGCTCTGTTTAGCCAGGTGATGCGTGGTTTCCTGATATGGATTGGCCCACGGTTCTTGGATGGCGATGATGCGAGCCTGAAGAACCATGGGATCACGCATAAACCGGGCCATCATGACGCCTTTCGACCGGCGCGTATTATATTTAATATTGTTCAGCTCCTTATTCATTGCGAGATGAACGGGCGGGGGGGGTTGCTTCTTATTTGATCGAAGTTTCTTTGCCTTTCCTTCCCTTTTCCTTCCCTCCTTTAGCGACGAGCGGTTGCTTAAGCTTGTCGAAACGGTCCCTTCGCCGACTGGGGCATCTGCCCGGTGCTTGCGCTTTATAGGCCGACTGCGGCCTGTTGTTGGATTTGGCTGTGCTGGAGAATAATGGTGAGTCGTTCTCCTTCCCTGTGGCCTTGCGTGCCGCGCTGTTCTTCGTTGCCTTGGCATCTCCTTTGGTGAGTGGAGATGATGGCCGATAGTCGGAGTCCTGGTCGTTGATGTTGGGCGAGTCGATATTGGCAGGCTGCTGCTCGTGCTCTTTCCACAGTTCGTTATCGAACACAGCCTCCCTATCCCCCTCCTGTCGTTCCATGCATGCCTTCTTCGCCGCCGGGGCCACCCTCGTGGTCTTGCGGGTTACCCTGGGGGAAGCGCTCGAGCTAACCTGGCTGCCCTAGACGACTGTTTAGATGGCTCGGACTGCGTCTACGATAGTGCATGAATCAACCGGTGAATTAAATCTGTGATTGCCTACACTTAGCCGGCTGCCTGGTCTTCAACGGTATCTATGGGCTCACTAATTACCCGGATACCTCTCTTATTTTTCCCTTGGCGCCACCTTTGGTGCTTTTTTTAAAACTGCCACGGGGCGCCTTGCTGCTTGAGGTGACCACTGACGTCGTGTTCACCTCGTTCTCCGGTTGTTGAGTGGATTGCAGGCTTGACACACTTCACACAAGGCCGGAGTCTCCGTGTGTCTGCTCCCCGCTGGAAGAGCGTGCGGACGACCCTGAGTCGCTACTCCCAGAGCCGGTTTCCCGTGAAGGTAAGTAGGGAAACGATCCCTCCAACCTCGATCCCACTGACTGCTGGGAGATAGAGATGTGGGCCGGCACGCGGTGATATCTAGGCCTGGTGGCCCGTCTGATATCCACACGTTCCACTTCCTAACGGAACGCCTCACACCTCCTTGACCATCCAGCATGTGCGCCCCCGCAATTGGCGCTCTTCCGTTCCATGAAAATACTGTTCTTGTACCGCTCGCACTCCCAAGAAAGGTGCTCGTCGGCACAGAACACACACTTGGCTCCGTTGGGACAGTTTAATCCTATGTGTCCAAATTGTTGACATCGATGACACTGTCGAATGCGACCAGCCCGGTCGTATAAGACCGTGGTCAGATAACTATCGCTAAGCAGGGTATTCAGGTCAGTGGCCTTCTTCGCCGCAACTGGCGAGTCCAGTTCCATAACCATCGAACTCGCTTTCTTGCCGTCAGGAATGACCGCCCAATGCAGCTTGATCACTTTGGGATCCTTGCCCCAGTTCTTCTGGCTCGACGTCTCCAACATTTTAATCACTCGTGCCAAGGCATCCTTCAGCTCCGTTGCCTTGTCAATCCCAAGGGCGCGCACGTTAACATCGTGCACGATCACCCCCCAGGTCGGCAGATGGATCTTGGCCCCTTTGCAGAGTCCTTTAGCCCATCCTTGGTGTTGCAACTCAAAATGCATGGAAACACGTAGTATTCAACGAATGTACGGTGAACAAAGGGCAATGATCAATGAGTATCTCTCATATGAAGAGATATAGGCGGCTAGGGAGGAAAGGGATACTCAAGCGAGTGAATTTGATCCAATTAGTGGTAATGAGGAACCGGGTGTACAAGAGGAGGACGAGGAAGAGAAACTTCCACAGCGCATTGATAATGAAGACGATGTGACAGATCTCCCTTCTATGAAAAGCACTCAGACACGACGCGTATCATCACACAAGCGTCCTCGGGAGGATGACGATCAATGGACATATCATTAGTGACTAATACTATAGCCAATTGAGCCTATTCTCTGACGGCCGTCAAAACAAGCTAATGCGATAGCTCCCAGTCCCTAACTCCCTTTTCTAAATAATTTCTGACGGCCGTCAGAAGACTGGTGCCGTAGCGGGAAGAACTCATTGAACGTACGTCAGGAACTGAGGTTAAAACTGAGGTGTCTATTGTAAGCCAAATACCCAAAAATACAGACTGGTACTACATGAATTATGCAAAGATGGGGACCCAGAGACTATGCCTCACAGGGTGGGCGATGTTATCAAATATGTTAAAGTTGGCATACTATCTATTGAAATGGTTTGAATTTCGGAGGTTTCCGCCAGGCAGTATTAAGAAGTGGGTCCAAGGCCAAAGTACTCGAGGTCAAATACTTATGTTACAGCACTGTACATCACAAACTTGTGTAATCTCAGTGATTCGGTGACTAATTAATCTAGGCGATCATTTGATCTTATTGGAATTACTTTAGCAACAAAGTTCTTTGAACCGTGCTCATCTCCAAACCCTCTATGTCCCGCAGTAGCATCAGCCGTCTCATTGTTACCTTGTGCAGAGTGTCTTGTAGTGTAAGAGGAGCTATTACCCAGAGCAGGTGGAGAGAAAAATAGTGCTATCAACCATTATGAGATGATTTACAGGCTTGAGCCCACAGAACCGAAAGGATCTTAATCATGTTATCCATGTTGTGAAAGTCATTTAGCTCCATGAAAAAGGCCAAGGGCGGGGAATTACGCATGACTCTTCTTGGTCTACTTGGTTGCGAGGAAAGAGCCACCCGCGGACATCATTTACAATTTAAGGTTACGTATGTTTCATGCGCGGAGTGCTGTAAGCTGTGACATCAACAGTGGTCGATAATTTGTTTAGGGCTAGTAGTACATATTTGGAGCAGACAAATAACTCGAAATGATTCAACGGTTTTTTTTATAAAACCATGTTATTAGCAACCTATCATGGCTCGTGTAAAGAATGAATTAAAATCATGATGTGACGTAGCCCTTTCATAAGATTGTCACCGTGCTTTGTAGTCGGCTGGTCTGGATTCCACTTGCGGCAGGTTCAACCAATTCCTCAATGATCTCCCCAAATTTTTTCGGGTAAACTAGCAATTGTTCAAAGAAAGCGACGGAGTTGATTTCATTTCTTGATGCATTTCTTAGAACAAAAATCATGCGAAGCACGCACCTATTCCCTCTTCAAATATTTATCTGGGCCCAACTTCCATATTGATGGTGATGGTTTTGGCTTCCAGATAGCTCTTTATAGCCGCATATCCACCCTCACGTCCTCCGTTTCCGCTTTGTTTCCAACCTCCAAACGGAACGGTGGTTCCTGGTAAGTAGTTGGAATTGATGGCCACCGTTCCAGACTCAAGTCTTCCAGAAACTCTCAGTGCACGGGCAATATCACTCGTGTAGACGCAGGCAGATAAGCCATAGCTGGTGTCGTTTGCAAGTCGAATAGCCTCTTCTTCGGATTTAAAGGTTCTGATTCCCAAGGCCGGACCAAATATTTCTTCCTTCCAGACAGAGGAGTCGAGCGGAGGATTTTTCATTATCGTTGGTTCGACGAAATTACCCTTTATCTTCCCACCTGTGAGGAACTCAACACCATCTTTCTTACCTTGCTGAAAGAAACTCCGGACGTTTTCTGTCTGCGCCTTATCGGCCAGCGGCCCAAGAAACGTCTCTTTTGCCAAAGGTTCTCCCATGGTATTCTTGAACATCTCGAAGCGAGCCTTCAGCTCATTCGCGAAATTTTCGGCGATATCTTCATGGATGAGAACTCTTGTTGCAGAAACGCAGATTTGGCCGGAGTTGAGCAGAAAATTCTGAGAGGAATTCTCAAGGGCGTTTTCGAGGTCCGCATCAGGAAAGATGATCGACGGCGATTTACCTCCAAGTTCGAGAGTAACGCGTTTCAGGTTACTATTCGTTGCAGCGACTTGGACTTTGCGTCCGGCATTCACGGAACCTGTGTAGCTAATCTTTTTGATGCCCATATGGGAAGCAAGTAGCGCCCCTGTCGACCCGGGACCTGATATGATATTGATGACCCCTGGGGGGAAACCAGCTTCCTTTACTAATTCCCCGAAGGCCAAGGACCCTAAAGGTGATTTTTCTGAAGATTTGAATATGAATGTGTTTCCAGCTGCAATAGCGGGCATGGTTTTCATGCAAAGAAAAGTCAGGGTGGCATTCCATGCGGCAATACCAGCGCAGACACCCAAAGGCTGGTAGCGTACCAGTTTGAATCGTCCATCGCCATCGTCGGCCTGCAGCTCTCCTGGAAGCTTATCGCACCACCCGGCATAATACCGGACAATGGATCCCAAGAGTCCGCCGAGTCGAGCGCCAAAGGCAGTTGGCTGTCCCATTGCAATGCTTTCGAGCTTCACGATGGCAAGGTTGTCTCTATCAAGTAGATCGGCAAGTTTAAGCATTCTTTTTTGACGCTCGCTGCTGGCCATATTGCCCCAAGTTTCCTCAAACGCAGATTGGGATGCAGCCACTGCATCATCGACGTCCTCTTCACCGGCACAGTGGACCTCTTCTGTAACAATAGAGTCATCGGTTGGGTTTCGAACCGTCCAAAATTGGCCGGATTTGGCAGGGACGTACTGAGACTGATGGTAAGCTACTTTGCTAGGAATAGGGAAAAGCTGGCCAAAACTCTGCAGTGGCTCAGTTGAATTGGGCTTTCGTCAAAAAAGCAATGCTTCAAGTACCGTACCTTGTTACCGATGAAAATTTTGGTGTGAAAGGTGAGTTTTGAGGCATCAGCACCATCTTCGGTGAGATTCACTCGAGAAGGGGGAAAGGAACCATTCGATGCCGTCATTTTGCAACTGAGGAATTTACGTGGTTAAAAATGTACTTGTTGTTTTCAATGGTGATTCTCAATGTCGTTCCAAGCGGCAGATAGCAATATTTATAATAAAATATCATACTTCTCTGCAGGTATTCGTTTTGCGCCAGCCATCTGGTGGACTCGGTCTGGACCATGTTAAACTCCCGTGTTGGCTTCGTCGACCAAACTTCATAGCTTAGGCATCTGTTGACTAATCGAAAGTCTTCCGTGGCTGGTCAGTCAGGCGGTTCATCAAGATCACGCACTTCTCTATATGCATTGAATTTTTTGTCAGACGACACGATGAGAATTCTAGTGATCCTTGATATCTCTCGCAGCTTCTCTGCCCGAGCGAAATGTCCCTTCCGTTAGGGTGAAGATACATCTGCCCAGGACTCTATGGAGAAGCTTAAATCCGGCCGGTCATTATCAAACAGTCTCTCCATCTTACCGCCGTTCGAGAGTGACGAGTTGTTTTGGTATGCAAAGTTCATTCGTCGCAAGACGCGTTCAACCATGGACACAACTATTCCTGTATAGGAGAATCGTCTCTTATGACCTGCTCCACTCCGAGCGTGTAATTGAATCGAGGGGCGACTTGTGGCGAAAAGTGACACAAGAGAATCTTCCCTGGCCCTCGGGCTAACGTGTCTGACGTCATGACTCAGACCATTACGGAATGCGCCTACTTTGATTGTGCAAGTATTGTACTAAGCAGGCGGTTCTTCTCAAAAATATATCGAATAAGACGCAGAGTATAAGTGCCGTTCTTAACGGCCATGACTCTGTTAAGTAGTAGTAGTAGTAGTAGTAGTAGTAGTAGTAGTAGTAGTAGTAGTAGTAGTAGTACGTACGGAATGGAGGAATTGGAGGATTGAAGCTCCAGTTCCGGTGGGGCTTCCCGCACTTTCAGACAAACCAATCAAACTCCGACAAAAAGGACAACTGATCAAACAGACCAAACAAAGAAACAGAACTGCAGCCGCTTCCGATCGCAATAATTTACCCCGCATGATGCCGCACCTGCACCTTTGCATCGTGTTCCAGTCCTCTGTCCCCCAGTTTGCTGCATTTCCTCCTCCAACAGGACTTTCCCTTCCTCTCCACTCGTTCTGCGACGGCTTTCAATCAATCAATTAATCAATCAAAGTTCTATTAACCTGATAAAGCCTAACTAGATGCGTCGAGGCTATGCAGGCGCTTCGTCCAAATCTGAGGCAGAATTTGGTGTCCTTGATTCCAGACTCGCGGCTTGCAATAAACAGTCATACAAAGGAAAACCGGCCTTCCGCAGAAGGCCGGCACAGAAAAGAGTGTACTAAACCCAAATCCCAAGCATAGAAATCCCCATATAAAATCAGACCCAAAAGTACAAAGCCCACAGTATTCCACTCTTCTGCGTCCCCGTGGCCTGCTCACGCCTCTCTTTCATCAGTCCTCTCTCCAAGTGCCTCGGTTCTCAATTGATCGTTGTACGTGGCGAATCGGTAGTAGTTGAGTGTTCTGGTCATTCTCGGTGGCCCGGTCTTGGTGTTCGTTGGTGTATGCACAGCGTCTTCACCACCTATCCCATGGCCGCAAGGTCGATTTGTTCGTTTCATGGTCATGGTCAGTGTCCGGTTCCGCTTTCACGTATCGGAACTGACCAAGGAGACCAGTTTGATGCATCATCGCAGCGGCGTAGCGGGCCGCGCGCGGGTGAGGTACTATTGCATGGTACTCAGTGGTATTGCCAAGATCGGTGCGAGCGATCTTGTCAAGCATGGTTCGCCGCAGATCACTATACAGCGGACACTGCAGCAGGATATGTCTTGGTGTTTGAGATCCCTGCTCACAGCTACAACGATCCGATTCCCTTTCCTTGATACAATACGCATTGATCTCATCTGGATGAGAATCGATGCGTATAGCTTGGACAGTCCCTCATATGACTCTAAAGCCTTGCGACTCGGCGCCTTGACTATGTGCTTGGTCGGTTTGGCCGTCTTCCCCCTTTCCCATTGTCTCTTCCACCGTTCCTTAATGCGTTGGTGGACGCATCGTCTCGCCGCGGAGGCCAGCCGGAAAAGGTGTTTCTCCGCTCCCGCTCCCGCTCCGCTGCCCTTCTGTGAATCCCCTGCACCCCACAGTGCGGCGGATTTTGCAGCCTCGTCTGCAAATTCATTGCCAGGAACACGCACATGGGCTGGAATCCATCGAAGGGTGATCGATGGGGATGTGGGTGCTCCCCGCGACCGAATGGCCCGTACGTGATTGTAAATGCTCTTCAGCACGTACTGACCAGACGGTCGCTTTGGGTTCTGCAATGATTTAATTGCAGCTTGGCTGCCAGAGAAGATCACCAGTTCTCTGACTTTGTCCTCCTTTGTCGGTCGTGTTACCAGTTGTCCCAATGCCATCTCAATGCCCGTGAGCTCGGCCACATACACATTGGACTGATCCAATGAGCCAAGATGTCGTTGCATCCAGTCCGTGCTCATTGGATTCACCGCGGATGTACCCACGAGTCCTGCGTATCCACTGCCATCCGTGAAGACGTCAAACGGGAAACAACAGGATATTTCATACCTGCAAAAATTGTGGATAACCCACCAGAGAAATCGCATGTGGTGCAGGATGAGCCTTTCGGATCTATCGTCCCTGTTCCGAAATGGGAGGATGAAGAGGAGGTTATCCAACGCGCGAATGCTACTGATCAGGGCCTTGGCGCAACACTGTGGTGTCGCAACACAGAGTAGGCTGAGTGTACTGCTCTTCGCCTTAAGGCCGGGAGTGTATGGGTAAATCGTGGTGTAGCACTCCTGCCCACTGCTCTATTTGGGGACATTAAAAAAGTGGTATCGGCAGGGAATGGGGCCAGCTTGGGTATCTAAAATACTGTAGTGCAAGGACCTTACATTTTGCGAAGAACATCTGAAAGGAAAACCTTTTATGAAGCCCAAGTATCAATAACTTCAACACATAGCAAATGCTTGAGATTCCATCCCATGTCAGAGAAATACAGTCGCAACTTCTTGCATCATTGATGCTGAACATCAGGCTGCATTAGAAGAACAAGTATGATACCTACCTTGGCCTTCCTAGGAGCCCGAAGCTGAGGGGCCAAACGGGTGCTTCGAGGTGAATGTAATAAGGCTGTTAACCGCCTGACCTATTGCATCCCCACAACTGATGACCCTTGGACCGACTTCATATTTAGCCAACCTCGGGAACCTGGGACTTCCTTGACTCGTCTCAATATCACGCAAGTCTATTAACCCCAAAAGTGGAGATGCCGAACGTAAGACCATCTCTCATTTCACTCCCACTGGAGATTCAATGCGCCATCTACGCAATCCTTGACCCCATCGGGTTGATATCCGCCAGTCAAACAAAGTCTCAACTGCGAGATATTATAAAGCCAACGCGGCATCACTCCCTTGAAAATCTTTTGGTCCTTGAATGCTGTGAAGAATGGGACGGTGGCACGCCCATCTTGTCAGCAAGTAGGGGCCATCTTAACCCAGACTGAAGCCGGCCGGAATGGCAAATCATGCGCTGAGCCTGTTCCACCTGCCTTGGCCGTCTTCCGCACACTGCTTTCGATGACAGATCGCTTTTACGGCTTCGCTACAGAAAGCCTGTTTCGGGGTCACCAGCAGTGAACCTGACTATGAGCTGGAATCCATCTGGAAGGGTCGGCCAGACCCCGTCAAGAAGGGAGAGCCACCTCTTGAATATTCGCCCGAGGAGAAACGAACTCGGCGACGATATGGACTCGCGCTCTCAGATGATTGGAACCGGCCGCGCACATCCAATGAACTTCCTCGAAGGCTGATCAATTTCTAAAAATGCGGTGTGTCCAGGTTCGAAGAAATGAGTCTGTCGAAATTTATCGACACTTAACTAATAATTTTGGAACCTTAGCTCTTGTTCTGGGCTTTTTCCCTTTAGACATACAACTTATCGCATCAAGGGCTACCGACAGAAACATGGGATCGACTACCACGAGACGTTCGCGGCCGTATCGCGAATGGACTCGGTCCGCTGCATTGTTGCCAGCGCTGTGTTGTGCGGATGGGAACTCCACCAATTCGATGCTGTCATTGCATTCCTCTACGGTGTTGTCGACTCGTCCATCTAAATGAAGTTGCCCGAGGGCTTTGAAGAACTAGAGTACGTGTGCCGGCTGCGCCGCTCACTGTACGGGCTGAAGCAAGCCCCACGGATTTGGTACAAATGCGTCTACCGCGTTCTGACTTCCCATGGCTTCACCATGGCGCAATGGGACAACTGTGTGTACTACAAATCCAATTGCGTGGTCTGTGTTTACGTCGACGACTTTCTCGTTGCCGCCGCAAACACGCACGAGAGAAACCAAGTGCAACGAGCATTGCAAACAGAAATCCGATTAAATGACCTGGGAACCCCGCGCTCGTTCCTCGAGATCCGATTCGCCTATCATGCCGACAGGTCAGTGTCCGTTCACCAACATCAGTACATCCAGAAGGTGCTCTCCGACTTTGGCATGGAGACTTGTCAGTCGAAGTCTACGCCGATGAATCCCAAACAAATCCTGAATCATCGTGTAGAGGAGAAATATCCAGACGAGGAAGCAAAAGCTCGTTTTGCGACTACCATTGGTTCGTTGATGTTTCTGATGGTTCGTACACGACCGGATATTGCGTTTACGCTGGGCATGTCGAGTCGCTTCACGTCTCAGTCGCAATCGCACCACCAAGTTGCTCTGCAGCGATTGGTTCGCTACATGAAAGTCACGCATTCTCATCGTATTACCTATCGCAGTGGGCAGCTGATCGGGTACACGGATGCCGACTTCGGTGGCTCCGTCGTCACTGACGGTGCATACTCAACGTCTGGCTATGTATTCCAGCTTGCAGGTGCGCCAGTTTCCTGGTCGTCCAAAAGGTAGGGGGAAGTAACCACGTCTACAACTCATGCCGAATACATCGGGCAGTACAATGCAATTCTTCATCTGCAATGGCTTCCCACATTTCTGGCCGAAACGCAACTGTATCGGTCCCCGCTCATCAATATCATGCTCTTTCCACTTTATTTTCCCACGAAGGTTTTTTAAGTGGTTTTACCGAGGCCTGACTGCTCTGCATAATTCCAGTATCGCCCTGCTAGCAAAGCGATCCTGAGGGGGAATGTTGTGATATGAGGCTGGTGCAGATCAGTAGCCAAGCCGCACCATCGGAATTAGCTCGAGATGTCTATACAGACAACCGAGTTGATTTCCAATTGGCTTCGTGTTGTATATATAGCGTCATGTTTCCCTCTAGAAGAGAACAAAATAATTAATACCTCTGAACTACAACACGGCCGTGGCTTCGCGAGATGCCTAATACACAATGCTACCACTTGGGCAGAGCTAGTGAATGCAGTGCAGGCCATGTGGGAACAGCTTACGATTAGACATTTATCAATCTAGCCGAAACTATGCTTCATCGTATATAGGATGCTATTAAGTATGAAGGATGGCATACTAGTTATTAGAAACAGAAGTTCTACCGGCAGAATTCATGTGGGTCTAGTCTACCGAGGTACCAGGGTGCAAATACTTATTAAATGTGACTGTACACCCGCCAATGGGGTGTGGGTGATACGGAAGGCTCAGTGGGATTAAGAATTGTGAAAAATAGCGTTTACATTACCTACATCCCCATCTTATCATCACTTATCACTTGCAAGGAGCCCCTCAGAGGGGACTCCTCGGTACGTTGGAATATGTCGGAATGTTTTATATGCAACCAATCAACGATATCAAAAGCTCTGTTCTTGTATTACCCCTGATTCTGCCAATTTATAGGGGGATTCTAGATTACATAAGTAATAAACATGAAGGATAATTATATCTCCGGTCCACCGCGGTATTCGTATTGACAGAATAAGACCGAGGAACACAAGAGTGTGTGGATGGCATTCAGACTAATCGCTGATTCCTCGTAAGAGGAATCAGCGATTAGTCTATATAGGATGGTGTGATCCTAAGCGACATGTGATCTGTATGCTGCAGATAGGATACAGGGGCCTGGCGGTGCTGACGCACCTCTTGTGCAGTACCAAGGACAGTGTCGTAACACAATTTATCGTATTTATTATGGTGTTTAGGAGCGCCGCTCGGTGGTAATCCGCCACTAGGTGGTTTGAATACGCTAAGTTGAATAATACTTAGCTAAGATCTCCTCATGCAAAAATCCAGTATGTAACACCCTCAGTTAGCATTGATAGTCGCGAAGAGGAACTTCGACCCCTACATGCGCCGGGTTCGTGTAATGATTAAGATCGATCGAGGCTGGTCATGCATGTGGAAGTACTCTTTCACTGGCCCCGTCACTTATATTTCCGCTTCTAGGGAATGGTCCCTTGGTTTTCCAATTACCCCGCACGCACCCCCAGGCTCGCTCCACTTCGTTTAATTAAAGAAATGTGCGGGTAACTCCATCTTAGTCAGTGTGCAAACACTCCAGCAGCAGAGTCAAAGGACCACGCTAAACCATCTTTGTCTGGGTTTTGGGACTCCGCCTCGTTCAACCTTTGATCTGATTTGTTCACACCATTACAAGGCCAGCCGTATTGTAGTAACATGACTACACTGTATATAAAACCAGCGGACCAAGTCTGAAAAGTATCCGAGCCGACTGAGTCAGTGGAAAAGAGAAATCAAAGATAACTCTACGCGACCAATAGCGTGACATGAATGATGTGCTCATAGCCGGTATACTCCGCTAGCTATAAATAAGGCCTGGAGTCCCGGATCATATGAAACTAGTCGGGTGCATACATTCGAGTTGTTTTGTGCCTGTCGCGTTGAGAGCCCATTCAGGCCAAACAACCTCCAGGCTATCCATCCATTCGTTTCCGCATAATAGCCAAAATGCGTCTCGCTGCTGCTGCTGTCGTGCTCGGCGCCGGTGCCATCACCAGCGCCCAAATATCCAATATCCCACAATGCTCTGTAAGGCCTGTCCGCTCAATGCCCCGACTCTAATTCTCGTTTCAAATTTAACCCGTGCTCTCTTCTCCTTCTTCCTCTTGCAGCTTAACTGCCTTACTTCGGCCCTTGGTGCGGACGGCTGCTCTGAGCTGACGGATTTCGCATGCCATTGCCAAAAGACGAGCCTTGTGGAACAGGTTGTGCCCTGCGTCAAACAAGCTTGTGATGTCATGGACCAACAAGGTATGAGAAGCCGAATTCTCTTCAGTATGATCCCCTCTAACTATACCCTTTAGCCGTTTCCAATGTCGTCGTATCTTTGTGCTCTGGTGCTGGCCACCCGGTCTCTGTCCCGCCGGTGGACCCATCAGCTCCCACATCGACTGCCGCAGGAAGTGTCCCGACTACATTGAGCAGCTCCAATTCTACCACGGTCAGTGGTTTGGGCGGAAGCCGTCGGACTTCGTCTTCAGCCTCCATGACTTCGACTATGGGTTCCACGACTTCGTCCATGGTTAACACTGCTTCGCCTTCGAGCACCTCCCAGTTCAATGGGGCCTCTGCTATTGGATCTGGAGCTGCTCAGATGGCTAGTACTGCCATCCTGCTAGCCGGAATGATTTTTCTGGTCTAAAGAATTGCGTGGAGAAACACTTGGAGGTTCTTTCAACTGTTGTCTGAAATACTTAATTTGACGCTCTAGCTTCTTGCTACCAAGCTATCTCAAACTAGAATTATGTGAAATATCTCCTATCATAGAACACATTGAAAAGTTATGACACTGTGGAAAACCTGACTGCAGGGTGCATTTCTCCACTAATTGTCTGCCACAACCTAGACCCTAGAGCCTTCTCAAATTCAATTTTTGTGATCCATGGGAAGAATAAGGACGAACGGAGTCATTCTAAGGAAGAACGCCCTATGACACGAAGCAAGGGCATTCATTTGATCAAAATATTTGAACTGACTTGTGCACATGTATACTAATACACGAAGTCTCATTGCAATGGCGTCATGGCGGTTCGAAGCAAGGCACTCTCCAGCAACACTGCCTATATAAATATGCACGCCTCTAAAAGCTGGGTATGCGGAAAAAAGTCCTACCGAGAGGCATTGTAATATAAGGCACTCTAGTTGTAATATTGGATGCAACATCGGCAACGGCAAACTAACCGAAAATGAAAAAAGAACTTAATACGTCCTTGCTTCTGAGTCATTAGATTATTATTCGTAACAACTTACATGGGATTTTACTTCGGTCCGGCTTTGTAAGTTACGAGACCCAAGACAGCAAAAAGAACGGTCCCCAAACCCAGGGGAGAATACTAGAGCAAAGAAACTTTGTCTGAATCCTCAGGTCTGTCAGTTAGTTCTCCTCTGACCCCACTGATTTCCGCGAAAGCTCGCCTAATGCCCAATTCTGACGATAGCAGATACCAAAACGCGCATGATCCTTATCCCCAAATTCATAGTGATGCATGATATTGCCCGCATTGATAATTTTCCTGTCATAGTTACCCCGTGGAGACCAAAGGTGGCCAGGTGCGACTAAAGCAGCCATCCACCGGATATCTAACCGAATCGAGATTGACAGCCGGAGGGACGTTCTGGCAGTGAGGTGTGTGAGGTTGAAAGTTTCCACTGACCAATCGATACATACGGCGAACGCGGGAGATCAGGGTTCTTGGCTTGAGGACCTGCCCCACACCACGCAGGCACTAACTATTTTGAGTTTCGGGCACATGCTCAAGCTTACGGGGCACTGTCCATATACGGGACTCACCTCGGTCGATCAATGTCTTAGACAAAATGGTGGAAAAAACATGTGAAAGGACGCATAGCGCTTGGCAGCAGGACTTCATGTCAAAAAAACTACTCCAGTGGGAGAGCATGCTACACAACGCCGCCCAAGCCACTCAGCCCACTGACCAAGTTCTACACGAACAAACAAATAGAAAGATAAGAAGACAGTACGAGAAATGGAGGCTGACGAGGATTCTGGACTGCCACTGACTCTGAAAGGGATCTTAATTACCTTTCGCTTTTTTTCGTTTTTAATTCTCATGTATCGATAGTGGATTGTACGGTGCTAGGTTAAATTTCTAATGTTCAAGCACATGGACGTATTGTACATCGTAACAAGATCGAATTCACCCTCAAAGTAATTGAAAAATGAGACATACAAGTCGCCAGAGCTCCTAGTAAAGAATCAAATCAAATTCCTGCACACATACCCAGCTCTGCTAAGAGGTCTCTCGCGGTAACGTCGATACCTCCAGCGGCCGAGTCCTCTCTACCAAATGCCAGGAACAGTGTGTCATCAATGTACCCATGATACTTCTGGCCTTGGCTTTTCCAGCTGATGGTGGTCACGTAGAGCATCTCGGAGTCGTCTGAGAATAATGTTGAAGAAGGTACATCTGACTTTTTCGCAGCAATTTTGCGACCAAAAATCCAAATTGGTTTTGATGAGACCGCATAAATCTCATATGGCATAGAACGCCGAGTAAGCACGGCATATGGCTCATATACGGGGTGAAGACCTCGTAAGGTCTTTTGTTGGATGATGAAAAGCACAAAGGTATTGGTCGTATCGGGTTGGCAAGATTGGTCAGATAGTGCACATAGAGTGATAGCTAGCGAGTTTGTCGCTTGATGAATGCTCTCCGTTGGGTTTTCACTCTGAAGCAAGAATCTCATGAGACACGTTTGGTCAGAATTTGCGGTCGCCAGAGCCAGGTTTGGCCCGACAGAGCCATCGAGCTCGAGTTTCGCAAATACTCGCACCGGTGCAATATCATGGTGTATAAACATTTGTCCCAAGTCGTCCCAGAAAAGGAACCAATTCTTCTCAACAGCATTCCAGGGCATTGGACGTTGGAGCTCACGATACTGGCGGAACTCATGTTCAAGTATCGTGTCTATGCCCCAGTCCACCAATATTCGAAAATCGGAGATCCATTGTCCAAAGCAAGTAAAGAAAGAATTGGAGCCATAAATGGTGTACGGAATCTCCGGCCCGTAGAATACCCTCGCATCATGAGGACCAACGCTCAGACTAAAGTATGAAAGGTCGTCGACGCACCTGCTGGAGTCACCAAACGTCGCTGGTATGGGCAATTGCAGTGGTGGTTCCAGACAGCTCAGAACTCGCTTATCCTCTGAGAACGCCGCATTGCAGACGAGTTCAGCAAACCAGACTGATGCTATTCGAGCCGAAGGAGGGGTTTGAAGTTGTGCAGTGATGATCCAGGTTTCAAGCAATTCAGGATGGGGTATGATACTGGGATTCATCACGGATCTTCTCCCAAAATCGATATTAAAATACGTCCGATCGGGACTCGATACTGAGTATAATATATGGCGCATTC
This sequence comes from Penicillium atrosanguineum, assembly GCF_028827265.1. Taxonomy (NCBI): domain Eukaryota; kingdom Fungi; phylum Ascomycota; class Eurotiomycetes; order Eurotiales; family Aspergillaceae; genus Penicillium; species Penicillium atrosanguineum. The sequence continues at coordinate 33,000 of NW_026623133.1, read as the reverse complement.
GAGACATTTCTTTCTCTAGTTCAGGACGTCTTCCGTCTTCGTCTGCGGGTTGTCTATCCCGGCAGTGAGACCAGGCTTCGCTGCCGCGGACGCCTGAGCAAGCTGTCTCAGATTCCCTGGTATTTATGTATGACTGCCCATATGGACTATCCATGGAGTGATACGTGGACAGAAAATTCGTTTGCAAATCGAGATGGTTGGATTGAAGTTTAGCGACGAGGATCACCGCGAACAATAGCCCTGCAACAAGCATTAGGCGTGTGCCTGTTTTTTTGGCCATGTTCAGTCTGGCGTGTGTAGAGTAGAGCATCGGGATGTAACAGTAAGAAGTAATAAGCCATATTTCAGAAAACGGGTTGCCGAGATTGGTCACTGACAAATTGACTAGAAATGGGGGCCCGACGGACGCTGAATTGAGGTAGTAGTTTGCCGCTAGTCATCAATGGGGAGTAGCGTGGCTACATCCGTAACTCTTAATTTCTGTGTATTGTATTCGGCGTATCCTGGGAGCATCAAGCCGATTCCTCGCTAGATACAACTTCTGAGATTGGCATTACATCGACCGTGAGAATTGAGGTAAAGCTGCGAAGAACATATGCCGAAATCAATAATCTGACAAGCTTTTCCACTATGGTCTTAGACACATGGCGTACGTACTTTCATTGTAAGTCTTCATGATCGAGGTGTATCTGGACTTAGGGACTCCGACAATTGCTAGACTTTTATCATACAATAATTCATAATGCAGAGTAGGCTTTGCATAAGAAGCTCAAAAACAAATAAGTAGATTATAAACACAAGAGGAGATTTGTCAAATTTTGTCGACCAACGCCTCTCGATACATCCGCTGAGAGAGCCTCACAGCGGGCTCGTCAACTAGTCTAGTCGTGACCTCTGCAAGCCAAAGGGTCAAGGGCAACAAAATCAGCTGTGGGACGAGAAAATTGACCTCAAGCCCAGAAGGACCAAGGGTAGGCAGGGGCAAACGATTAATCCACCAGGGACAATTTTGAGCATGTGAATCGCGCACGAATCCCACTGCAGCGTAGAGCCTGTCTCCCAAAATCCACAGAACCGGTCCGTGGACTAAATACAAGGCAAATGAAATTCGGCCCAAGTACTGGTTGAACGGGGCTGCAAAAAATGCCTTGAGCCACTGAAGGTGAGATGTGCACGAGACAAGGAAGACAGCGGCCCAGAATAGGTAGAACCACTTGTAGTCGAACACTGCCTGTGGCTTCAGGAATGATAAGAGGTACCATCCCGGTGAGTCACGTAGTTGTTGCAAGTTATCCGTATGCGATGGAACCCCGCCGAGGTAGAGGCTGGCATAAAAGAGTAAGGTCATAATGGCTGACTTGAAGGGCTCCAGTCTGCGAAAGAAGCCGGGCAAGTCATTGCGCATGGCGAGGAGATCGAGATCTCTTAAAAGCATGCCAGCAATAAACATGGCAAAGTGCGCCCCATCCGCAATGTACAAAAAATATACCACCAATGCAACTTCGCCGATCAGCCGGGCGTTGCGGCGAACCCTTGCAAAAGCGATCGCAGCGGTGTAAACAGACAGAGAGCCTCGATATTCGACGGGTATAGACCAAGCATGAAAATTGTACGTGAACCAAGGTTCACCGCCTGTTCGCAAAACGAAGCTGAAATTCTTGAATTCGGCGTACCAATTCCATAGCTCCGAGAGGTAGCTTCCTTGAAGCTCTGGGATAGTGCGAATTTTGAATAAATGCAAAAACGTCATGTAGCAAAGTGTTGTGCAAATGACAGGTATATACAGACGAAACCATCGGCGGAATACCGCAGAGGAAAGACTTTTACCTAGTTCAGCGTAGTCGCCATCCTGGATGCATCCCAGTGGCTTCATTGAGAGAACGTACCCAGAGAGCACAAAGAAAACGCTGACAGCAAAATGACCCCCAGCGAAGATTGTTCGAAGACCAGGAAGACAAGCGAAATAGTATTTGTTGTCATAACCGTAGGCTAGCTCGAAGGCCTTTCCCACTCCTGCACCATCGTGGGCCCAAAGTTCATGATGTCCCCAGTAGACCAGGAGAGCTGCAAACCCTCGTAATCCATCTAGGTATGCGGTCGGCCTGGTGCGCTGTCGTTGCTTTTCATTCGTGTTCGTATCGCTATTTGTCGGCCCAGTGAACAAAGTGGGCAGGAAAGGAGCCATCCATGAAAAAGACGACATTCCATGTCGAGGGTGTGTCCTCTGGGCTAACTGTGGTTTCCACCGTCCACCCTCGAGGACTCCTTCGTGACTTAAGTTCAACTGAGGCGAAAAGCTCTCAATTGAGGTGTGTAGGATCGGCATCGGAGGTAAGAGTTGAAGTTGCTAGAGTCCTTTGAAAGGTCGAAGAAGACGATTAATAAAAACCTATGTCTCACTGCTTGAGAATTATTACACAGCTCCTGGTAAGTCTAATACGTGAATTGTGGGTACTCATACAGTGACTAATGCTCCTTAGCGGGTCGCTGGGCAGGCCGAGTCCTAGTGCCACTGATACTTATTCATTTTTTCATGATTGTTTTATCTAAGCAATAATAATTTTATTTTTTACTACTACCCACTGGTGCCGAGGCTGCCGCTAGATCTCGTTTCGTGTAAATTGTGCCGGGTCTTTGCGGACCCTCTTTCCTACCTCCACACGTCGGGGTCTAAACGCAGACCCCCAGGGAACATGACCGAGTGGTTGAAGCCGTGCAGGCACGATCTCACCCTCGCAATTTGACAAGGTTTGGGGTCGCATTTGAGTGGGTTCCATATCATGCGGATAAGATTTACGGAAGTCTAAAAGGCGTTTTCCACTAAATTGCCATGATTGACTGATCCCATCACTTCCCTAATATTGGTCCGGCCGATTAACTTGAAGCGTTCAGATGCCACCAAATGATCCAGTGGATCTTGAAGTCTCGACGGTTCCCGTACTAGTGGCTACAAATGCGCTCGCGGGATTACCAACAAGACAGCCCAGCAAATGAGACATAATCTTTCAAAGGTGTCAGGGACTAGCGCAACCCGAGGCAATGCATTTCAAAATTAGTGAAGACCACATGTTAAATACAAAGCTATAACAAACCTATGTACTGTATGTAATCTACACGGCGCTGAAATAAGGCTATGTTTTCCTGGACTCACGATCTTTTTCCTTTTTCCGATTTCTTTGCTTTCCCCAGACAAGAGGCCAGTGAATAAAATCACAGGCGCGGTCATGGTTGAGAACAGATTCATGCCGATCAATCTCTTTCCAAAGAGGGCACGTCGGTTCACGCATGGCGGCCTGGTGGCATTGTTCCTGTTCATCTACTTCTGTGTCACCAGGAAATCACACGGCTTTGGCGAGACTCGATCATACTCTACTCAGGTGACGGCCGATGTTAGTGGAAAATTTCCCCACAAAATCTGGCAGATTTGGAAAGTGAACCCATTGGAATTTGACGGACGTGATATCGAGGTTGCGCGCAGCTGGACTGCGAAAAACCCGGGCTATCGGTACGAAGTTCTGACCGACCAGAATGCCTTCGAATATGTCAAAACGAATTTCGGACCTCTTGGGGAGAACCGACCAGATATCGTTGAAATGTATCAATCTTTGACTGCGCCAATTATCAAGGCTGACCTGCTTCGGTACCTTGTGATGTATATAGAAGGAGGTATCTATGCTGATATAGACGTGGAAGCATTGAGACCCGTCGGGCGATTTGTCCCAAGCACTCATGACGAAAGAGATATCGACATGGTCATAGGCGTCGAAATTGATGAGCCACAGTTCAGCGACCATCCTATATTGGGTCAGAAATCGCAATCCTTCTGCCAATGGACCTTCATGTGCAAGCCCCGACAGCCTGTGATGATGCGACTAGTCGAGAATATCCTCCATTGGCTCAATGAGCTCTCCATCAAGCAAGAAAAGCCAATCTCAGAGCTTCAGCTGGACTTCGATGATGTGATCACAGGCACCGGGCCCTCTGCCTTTACGGGTGCCATCCTATCTGAAATGAGTCGTACCATTGGCAAGACCGTGACATGGCATACGTTCCATGATATCCCCCAGTCCAAAGTTGTTGGAGGATTTCTGGTCCTGACGGTCGAAGCTTTCGCCGCTGGGCAAGGTCATTCTGACTCGGGCACCCATAACTCGCGCAATGCATTAGTCAAGCATCATTACCATGCCTCCGAGTGGCCAAAAAATCACCCTCGATTCTATCACCCCATCTTTAGGGAGGTTGAGAGGTGCAATTGGAACGCGGACTGTGTGAAAAAATGGGACGAAGAAACAACTGCTTTCGCTGCTCTGCCTCAAGAAGAGCAGGAGCGGCAGATTGCCACATTTCAGGCAATAGGGGAAGCGTTGAAGGATATGGGATCAGGACCGCAGGCCGCCTTTGGCGGTTTTTGATGCGCAAGACATTTTTCTTCAACTTTGTCTTGTCATTTGCTCCTTTTTCTTTTGCTTCTTCTCCTCTTCGAAACTTGATGAGTTATTATAGATTAAAATGGCTAAGCCATTGTTGACGACTATTTCACAAAATGCTCTGTTATACTAGAATTATTGTTAGTGGCAGCGTGCCGAGTGACAGGACTAAGGTACCGTAGTTTGCGCGAAGCAACCTTTGAGCACCCCCCGACAGTCCGTCTTGGCCTTTATCATAGCTACCTAGACTGCAAGTGGACATGCCAATTGAACTGGACTGACATGAGACCAGGCTCCCATATACACTACACGCTACAATCAGAAGGTGTGTAGAGTTTAGTATTATTGGGTTGCGTGTTCCCGCTACATATGGCAGTGAAAATGGGCCAGCCCGGCACGTGCTTATCAGAATGTACCCCTCAAGGGATGTTTACCTTGTGTGGAGAAAGGCCAAGGTAGAAAACGAGGTGTATCCAAAGTAAAATACGGTGCGGAATTTCGAGTAGTCTCATTTCTAGACGACTTTTGACGTTTTCGGGAAGCCCTTTCTCTTGTGCTAACTGCTTGACTCGATATCGAATGACGTGGTTGATTTCTCGACTGATGTTTTCTGACTTTTCTTATACGGACATAGGGATACGAATCCCGCAAAATGGTGAATTTGCGTTTACGGCTTGCGCCACTTAAGCTTGAACTAAGAAGTATTTGTTTTATTACACCATCTATATTTATTATACAATCATTTCGTATCAATCAATCAACCAATCAAAGTTCTACTAACCTAATAAAGCCTAACTAGATGCATTGAGATTATGCAGGTGCTTCGTCCAAATCTGAAGCAGAACTTGGTGTCCTTAATTCCAGACTCGCGGCTTGCAATAATCAGCCATACAAAGGAAAACCGGCCTTCCGCAGGAGGCCGGCACAGAAAAGAGTCTACTTAATCCAGATCCCAAGCATAGAAACCCCCAGAACATTCCTATGCGAGGCCAGCCACATGGTGCCACCCCGGACAAGATTGACAATGTGACCGTCTATAAGCACAATGGTCCCGATGGCAAGCTGCGAGCATCTAAGCGTGCCTTGGGTCAAGATTCTCATCTATCGGAAGAGAAACTCCAACAACAGGCGCCTACTGAACTGTGGTTTCCCTTCGATAAGGAAGAAAAAGTACCCCCGGAACTGTCGTGGAGCTCAACATTCCTATTTGGCCTACTGGCATGGTCTTCGAGGCGGGTGAGTCGATGCGTCTATACGTCAGCGGTCATGAACATGAGATATCTGACTACAAAGATTTACCACAATTGGTGGGAGATCTCGGCGAGAAATCCTTCAGCGTACACACAAGCGAGCAACATCCTTCGCAGATCCTTCTGCCATTGGTGTTCTAGGGAAACAGGCTAGCGAGGCTAATCTGAAGCCATACTGCGAGTTGATTGACCGTTAAGTTCTTTAAAGTTCTGAATTGAACCAAATTCGATCAATGACTTAGAATCTGCAAAGTAAACTGTACCTGAAATACCCTTAAAGTATACCTTAAATATATATATATTCCATGTTTCGTATACCGTATAAGCCACCTTTATGGCAACACCTTATTATAAAACCAATAAAAGCCATTGGAAATAAGTAGAAGTATAGTTCATGATACTAAATATCCATAAATACGAACGAATTTCACATATATAGCTGTGAGCAGAGATCTCAAACACCAAGACATATCTTGCTACAGTATCCGCTGTACAACGATTCGCGGCGAACCATGCTTGACAAGATCACTCGCACCGATCTTAGCAATACCACTGAGTATGAGGCAATCGTATCTCACCCACGCGCGGCCCGCTACGCCTCTACGATGATACATCAAACTGGTCTCCTTGGTCAGTTCCGACACGAGGAAGTGGAGCCGAACACCGACGATAACCACGAACAGATTGGCCTTGCGGTTATGGGATAAGTTGTGAAGACGCTATGCATATACCACCGAACATCAAGACCGACCACCGAGAATGGTCGACACTCAACTACTACCGATTCACCATACACCACAATCAATGGATAACCGGAGCGATTAGAGACAGGACTGACAAAAGAGAGGCGGGAGCATGCTACGGGGACGAGGGGATGCAGGAGTGGAATAATGTGGATAATATACTCTTGGGTCTGATTTTATATGGGTTTTCTATGGTTGGGATTTGGATTTCGTACACTCTTCTGTGCCGGTCTCCTGCGGAAGGCCGGTTTTCCTTTGTATGACTGTTTACTACAAGCCACGAGTCTGGAGTTAAGGACACCAAGTTCTGTTTCGGATTTGGACGAAGCACCTGCATAGCCTCGACGCATCTAGTTAGACTTTATCGGGTTAATAGGACTTTGATTGATTGATTGATTGGGATCTTCATAATTTATACAATAAAGAACCTTGGAAGAACTACTTACTGTACACTACATTAGAGATAGGCGTGTCAAATTTGATTATACATCTCTTCTAGACTCGGTGGATCAGACGCATGATTCATAATCCACTTTTTGTCATTTTCAGTTTTATGTCACATTCGGCGGAGTTTGATATTCCGATCTGACTCGAAGCGACCTATACAAACCGATAAGGCAAGGGAGAGAAAGTTGCCGGTGCCGGTTCAAAAACTTCCCGGGATCCTATGTTCTAGAAGCTTAGTATCTCCGAGCGAGTAGAAAAACCTTGTCAATTGCACTTCCAGCACCTGCAAATCTATTAGTGCTTTTGTCGTGTACTAATGAACCCAAAAGTGAGCATAAGGCAGCCTGAATATGCCATGATTTGCATAAACCCACATGTCTGGTGGGGCCCATGCCAATTTCACGGGTCGAGTGGATTGGCAGACCCGAAAATCCCCCCTCCCGATTATTTCCTTTATCTACAAGTTTCCCTCCGTTCATTGCTAACTTTTTCGGGAGTTCCATGGCTTTTTCTCAAAGCTTATACGCCACATTTTTAGGCCCGAACATGACGATCATGAAACATTCACAATGTGAAGTGTAACTCTATGCTCATATTACTATTTTTTTCTACTTTTCAATATTGGACCTCTAGTCATGCAATATAAGAATAAATGATTACACGGGCGACGGCCACCCAGCCGAAGCATCTGAATATATACAGTGTAGTACATTGCTGGTTGGGAATAATACCATTACACAAAAGAAATAGTATAAGTACATGGTAAAGGTAAAAAGTGGAGAAGGGGCGTAAAGTTGCACTCAGCACGGGGTAAGAGGTCATTAAGTGGCATATTCAAAAGGCAGTGGTTGGGGATCATAAAATGGCGTCCAATATCCATCAGTTGACAGCTGGCCCTTTGTCAATGGATTGAAAAATATTTCCCAGTCATCGGGATGATTCCCTATGCCAGCGAATAGATCCGAGCTCACGGAATTAGTCTCCGTGGGATACTCGAGCATGGGACTGCTTGTCTGGATGTCATTGTATAACAATCCGGCGTGGCTCGCAGGGTCTGGCATATATGATTGGTCGTATTCGTCCAAATTGCTGCTTGTATGTATTTGGAGTGGAGCATGAATGTTTTCGGCATCGATAAAGTCGGGCACAGATGAGAATGAAAGGGTGTTCTCGGTTTCAATATGTTGGACTTGGTGAACCGTTGGTGAGGGCAAGGTTTTTCTGAGAGCAGTTGGCGGTCCTTGGGCTGGAGTGAAGCTCTGCGGGCTGCCATTGGAAGAATGTGGCCTCTGCTTGTTTTGGTCAGGTTGATCTTGCAGCTTTTGGTGATATGGAGAAGTTGGTTCAGTCATGTGTTCAATCTCTTGAAAGATTGTGCTTCCAGGTTGGTTTAAAGACCCTAGGCGAGAGAGTATATCGTGTACAAGAGGTTGACCATTGGCTTTACAGTTCAACCGCTCTCCAGGCCAGCCATCTCCAGCTTGCACACGTTGATATAATTCTCTAATGCCGTGGATAAGCCAGCCTTGCTGTTCTTCCAAGAAAGTTGTGTATCTAAAACGCAATGAGTCTTTTGCTATGCTGGCATTTGATAAGGTATGTTACTCACCCTTTAGGATACACCTTTTCTCGGTGCCTCTTCCGATCACCAAACATGCAATTGGCATTTTCAGCTTTGCATCTTTGACAAGGACTGGCTGCATCGCACTGAAAACGGTTAGATCAAGGTTTTTATTGAAAGACGCTGCTGTTGCATACCTTTGCCTTCTTCCTTCTACAACGATCACAAGCTTTTTGTACCCTCGAACGAGCACAGTCCTTGGAATAAGGCGAGTCTCTCGACACTGCTGGTTTCGAGACCTGGCGTGGCATAATTATATGAGCAGTATATACAAATTTATGGTTTGTATAAACAGAAAGTTGAATTTCTTTACCGAAGTTAGAACTAGACCGTTTTGTTCTACCTCACTGAATATCGAGTCGATAAGATCGTAGCAAAGAATTTCAGTATGCAAGTTTCCGAGAGGGGACTAGGGATAAAATAATATATATAAGGGAGGTGATGAGATCGTGGCGAGTCGCACCATGGATCGGGTTTTTCTGCGGCTAATACTGAAAGACTGGACTATTCAAACTACTATTAAGGTATGGGTCTGGTGTACCCCTTTTCAGAAATTTTATTTTCCCTTTGGGATGTGGCAATATTACGGCATTGTACTCGCTTGGCAACCAAAATTCGAATATGCAACGGATAAACATTGAAGAGTTTCCAGATACCGGGAGAACATGTCGCAAATTAGAGACTGGTTTTATAACCATTCCAGGAAGCAGAATAGGCGAAGCATATTTCTCACCCCTTCAGAGTAAATGTGACAGCCAGTGATTTTTCTATAAAATAAGATTAAAGACAGGTCCAAAGAAATTGCTTCGTAGAAATGGCGGTGTAACGGTTTCTAGCCATATTTTAGGGCATTGGGAACCTTCTAATCCTTTCTCTTTGCTTATTATTTGCGCGACAAGTCGAATATATTCATCGCAGTGTTGATGAATATGTAATCGGTCTGGAGTAGAATAAATTACATGTGGATGGGGTTTGACCAATCACAGCTGATCCCGAGGAATATTACACCGGACCGTGTAGCATCCGAGCGTAACGAGGTCGTAAATTTTGAAGATCTACCCAACCTTCGGCCCGTGAACATACCGCTGCCGAACCAAATGGCCGGAAACGGTAACTACAGCTGGCCCATAAGAAAGCTTTGGTATGTATCTGTAACTCGCTGACGATTTCTTTATGGTGGATCTACCAGGGCTGAAACACCGGTTTTCGATGCGCGTACATCTCAGGAGAACGGGACAATGGTGCGAGTCGCCCGGATGTGACGCCCCGCCCTGGTTCTTTGTGGTCCCTTGGTCAATATATGTGGGACTAGTGATTTGGACAGGCATTCAAGTGTCTACACAGAATATCCATACTATGTTTAGCTGGTCCATAGGTCGCTCGGGTCGTAAAAATCCCGGCCCTGGAGAATTGATATGAAATGCCGGGTACGGAAGTTAGCGGCTCTGGATTGATCTATCAGCTAGTTTTATAATCAACTACTGTCGATCTCTTAAAAGGCTTAGAGGCCCACCTAGATCCTTTCTGTCCTTCTAGAAATAAACTTGGTGCATTGGAGCTATCTTCATCATGTCGGTCTTGGGCGGAACACCCTTCATGGGTAGTTCGCATCAACAGCGACTAGTGACCGGACACGAGATAAGAGAAACCTATGCTTCATCGGCTACACTCCACAATAATTTTAAGGAGCAGAGTGAGGAGAAGGAGGAACCTGAGGTCGATATGGAGGACAAGGTTGAGGACATGGTGAGGCAACTGACTCGCCACTCCACTCATTTCTCATCGGCGAATGCAAGCAACCCTTTCTTTGAGGAGAACAAGGAAACCTCCTGGCATCCTGACAGTCCTTTCTTCAAGCCGAAAGATTGGATTCGGTCCTTGATCGCTGCTCAGTCGCAGGATCCGGAACGATTCCTTCAACGCTCGGCAGGTGTTGCATTCAAGAGCCTTTCGGTGCATGGTTTTGGAAGTCCCACCGATTATCAAAAGGACGTTTTCAATTCTCTGCTCAGTATCGGTGGCCTCGTCCGCAACCTGGTTGGAAGCGGGAAACAGAAGGTTCAAATTCTCCAGAACTTCAATGGACTGGTCAAAAGTGGAGAAATGCTGGTGGTCCTGGGCCGTCCTGGAAGGTGAGTCGCTCAGCCAGAGTGTGATTTTTGATGGATAGAACAGCTCTAACTCGTTTTTCGTTAGTGGCTGCTCAACATTATTGAAGACGATTGCCGGCGAGATGAACGGTATCTATGTCGACGATAACAGCTATTTGAACTATCAAGGTACGCAAAGACGTCCAACATAGGATGTGATTCGATCAACCAACACATGACAACAGGGATCTCGGCCCCAATGATGCAAAAGCAGTTTCGTGGAGAGGCCATTTTCAGTGCTGAGAATGATGTGCATTTCCCTCAATTGACGGTCGGTGAAACCTTGACATTTGCCGCTACGGCACGTACGCCACGCACCCGTTTCCCCGACTTGTCGAGAAGGCAATACGCCGATCATCTTCGGGACGTGGTGATGACCATGCTAGGTCTCCGGCATACATTTAATACTCGAGTGGGTAACGACTTCGTGCGTGGTGTTAGTGGAGGTGAACGCAAGCGAGTTAGTATTGCAGAGGCTATCCTCAGTGGTGCTCCCCTTCAATGCTGGGACAACAGTACGCGAGGTCTTGACAGTGCGAACGCATTGGAATTCTGCAAAAACCTCCGCTTGATGAGCGATTATGCAGGAACCACGGCCTGCGTTGCGATTTACCAAGCTTCGCAGAGTGCCTACGATGTAAGTTCAGAATATGGAGGCAAATTGACGTGAACTTACTAACATATATCGATTGGGACAGGTGTTTGACAAAGTCGTTGTTCTCTACGAGGGCCAGCAAATCTATTTCGGCCCGACTGGTGAGGCTCGTGACTTCTTTACCAATATGGGCTTCGATTGTCCGGGCCGCCAGACCACCGCCGACTTCCTCACCTCCCTGACTAGTCCCACCGAGCGCAGAGTGAAGCCCGGATACGAAGCAAGAGTGCCTCGCACGTCACAGGAATTTGCCCAGCTCTGGCAAAATAGTCCGGAGTGTGCCCGTCTCCTCCAGGAGATTGACACCTTCGACAAGGAATACCCCATCGGTGGTCAGGCCTTGTCTACTTTCAGTGAAGCTCGCCGTCAGATGCAGTCAAAGCAGCAGTGAGATAAATCACATGATAAATATTCTATGAAAGCGCTGACAATACTTCTTTAGGCGTATCAAATCCCCCCTACACACTCTCGGTTCTCGAACAGATTAATCTTAACGTGAAACGTGGTTTCCTGCGGCTTAAGGCTGACATGTCCCTGTTCTACTCGGCTCTTTTCGGCAATTTTTTTATTTCTCTGATTTTGGGAAGTGTGTTTTACAATCTCGCTTCGGATACATCCAGTTTCTACTCTCGAGAAGTTCTGCTCTTCTACGCCGTTCTTCTCGCTGCGTTTGCCAGTGCTCTCGAGGTATGTCAATACATTCATTATCTAACCCCACTGGAGGCTACAATAGTAAGTCTAACATTATCCTTTTAGATCTTGACTCTCTATGCCCAACGAGCAATTGTGGAAAAGCAATCCCGATATGCCTTCTACCATCCTTTCACGGAAGCGGTCGCGTCCATGTTATGCGATGTACCGTATAAATTGGCAAACTCGTTCACCTTCAATCTTCCTCTCTACTTCATGGCCAACCTCAAGCGTGAGCCAGGAGCCTTTTTCATTTACTGGCTCTTTTCCCTCGTGACCACATTTACCATGTCAATGGTCTTCCGCACTTTTGGTGCCGCATCACGTTCTCTGGCCCAGGCACTGGTCCCTGCTGCTCTCCTCATCTTAGGTCTCGTGATCTACACAGGTTTTATCATTCCTACTAAAGGCATGCTGGGTTGGTCTCGCTGGATGAACTACATTGACCCGATTGCGTACTCGTTCGAAAGTATGATGGTCAATGAGTTCCGCTATAGAGAGTTCGCCTGTTCGGCTTTTGTACCTTCTGGGGAGGGATATGAGAATGTGGACACTATTAACACCATCTGCAGCACCGTCTCATCCACCGCGGGAGACCTCTACGTTAGCGGAGAGGCCTACTTGGAGGTTGCTTATGCTTACACTAACAACCATCTCTGGCGTAACCTGGGTATTATCATCGCGTTCATGATATTCTTCATGTTCGTTTATCTCATTGCGACCGAATACATCACCGAAGCTGCCTCCAAGGGTGAGGTTCTTCTTTTCCGCCGGGGTCGTCAGCCGAAGGCCCAGGCACTCGATTCTGAGACTACCGCAGACGCGACCTACCGCGCGGAAGAGAATTCCGAGGGTGCTGGTACTAAAATCCAGCGACAAACTGCTATCTTTCAGTGGCAGGATCTTTGCTATGATATCAAGATCAAGAATGAGGATCGTCGTATCCTTGACCACGTGAACGGATGGGTTAAACCAGGTACCGCGACCGCATTGATGGTAGGGAATTCTCTTCGCATATTGGGATGGAGTTCGCTAACTATTTACTAGGGTGTTTCTGGCGCAGGAAAAACTACACTTCTTGACGTTCTTGCAACTCGTGTGACTATGGGTGTTGTCACTGGCGATGTCCTCGTTGATGGTCGTCCCCGAGATAGCTCATTCCAGCGCAAAACTGGCTACGTTCAACAGCAGGATGTTCATTTGCCCACCTCTACGGTGCGCGAAGCTTTGGAGTTCAGTGCTTTGCTCAGACAGCCAGCCCATACTAGCCGTCAAGAGAAGCTCGACTATGTTGAAGAAGTCTTGGAATTGCTTGGTATGCAAACATATGCTGACGCTGTGGTTGGTGTCCCGGGTGAAGGTACGTTATGATTCAAATTAAAGCAATATTCCCAATTATTTCCTCAGTTGCTAACAATCTCTAGGATTGAACGTTGAGCAGCGAAAGCGCTTGACTATTGCCGTGGAGTTAGTTGCCCGACCTCAGCTATTGCTTTTCTTGGATGAGCCTACGTCCGGCTTGGACAGTCAAACCTCTTGGTCTATTCTGGATTTGATTGAAACCCTCACCAAACATGGACAAGCTATTCTGTGTACCATCCATCAGCCCTCTGCTATGTTGTTCCAGCGATTCGATAGACTGTTGTTCCTTGCCAAAGGAGGACGCACTGTCTACTTTGGAAAGATCGGTGACAATTCATCGATCTTGGCGGACTATTTTATGCGTAACGGTGGCCATACTCTGACTGATGGTGAAAACCCGGCAGAATGGATGCTTGATGTGATTGGTGCTGCTCCTGGATCTCACACTGATGTCGATTGGCCCGAGGCCTGGAACAAGAGTGCTGAAAGGCAGGCCGTTCTTGATCACCTAGCTGAGCTGAAGTCGTCCCTTTCTCAAAAACAGCCAGAGGGCACCGAATATGGAGAGCATCGCGAGTTTGCTTCTTCGACAAAGGACCAGTTCGTGCAGTGTCTGTCTCGTCTCTTCTCGCAATACTGGCGTACTCCCTCCTATATCTGGTCTAAACTTGTTCTCTCGATTCTCACTGCACTTTACAACGGCTTTTCGTTCTACAACGCAAAGAACACCCAACAAGGACTGCAGAACCAGATGTTCAGCATCTTCATGCTCATGACCATCTTCGGAAACCTTGTTCAACAGATTATGCCTAACTTCATCATCCAACGATCCATCTTCGAAGTTCGTGAACGCCCATCCAAGATGTACTCTTGGAAGGTGTTCATGACCTCCAATATTATTGTTGAGTTGCCTTGGAACTTCCTGGTTGCCGTGTTGATGTTCTTCTGCTGGTACTACCCCGTTGGTTTATACCAAAACGCCGAGCCCACCGATGCCGTCTCTGAGCGTGGTGCGCTTATGTTCCTGTTTTTGTTGGTGTTCCTGTGGTTCACATCTACATTCACTCATATGGTCGTGGCTGGTGTGGAAACTGCGGAAACTGGAGGCAACATCGCCAATTTACTCTTCGCCATTCTGCTCCTATTCTGCGGGTAAGTTATATCGATCCCTGCCTCCTCTTTCTGTTTACTAAAATCTTGGTTTCTAGTGTCATCGCTACCCCACAAGATATGCCCGGATTCTGGATCTTCATGTATCGCCTCTCCCCATTCACGTACCTGGTATCTGGAATGTTATCCACTGCTGTTAGTGGAACGGACGTTACATGTAGTACTGATGAAATTCTCACCTTCAACCCCCCGAGCTCTCAAACCTGCTACCAGTACCTGAACGCTTATGCTGAACGGACTGGTGGATACATCGAGAACCCCAACGCAACGAGCTCATGCTCTTACTGCACCATGTCGTCCACTGACAATTTCCTCACCGGGGTCGACTCCTACTGGAGCGATGCCTGGAGAAACTTTGGAATCATGTGGGCTTACTTGGCGTTCAATATTGTCGTCACCCTTGGAATCTACTGGTGGGCACGTGTTCCTAAGGGAAACAAAACCAAGGGAAGCTCTTAAAAGGTTTGCCCATTTCGTAGTTAGCGGGGACATCGTTTCGTTCTAATGGAACGCGATGTCTTGCATAGAATGCTGACATGCTCATCTTGCAATTTTTTTTCATAGACTCCTTGTTTTCATTTTCTTTAGATAGACTCTCATTCTTTGGATCTTTCCTTTCGTTCCCTACTTGTGCAGGGCCTATCGGTCTCTAAATTCCTTACATTCTTTGCCAGGTTTTATTATCTAGACTCCTTTCCATCATTTCAGAAATACATGCTTTAATCTCTTATGTGATCAATCAATTAATCAAGGTTCTATTAACTTGATAAAGCCTAACTAGATGCGTCGAGGCTATGCAGGCGCTTCGTTCAAAACCGAAGCAGAATTTGGTGTCCTTAACTCCAGACTCGCGGCTTGCGAAAAACAGTAAGTCATAGGAAAACCGAGCTCCCGTAGGAGGCCGGCACAGAAGAGAGTGTACTAAATCCAAAACCCAAGCATAGAAAACCCCATATAAAATCAGACCCAAAAGTACAAAGCCCACAAAATTCCACTCTTCTGCGTCCCCTCGTCCCCGTAGCATGCTCCCGCCTCTCGTTCGTCAGTCCTGTCTCCAAGTGCTTCAGATTCTCAATTGATGATGTTGGCGTTGTGAATCGGTAATGGTTGAGTGCCGACCATTCTCGGTGGTCGGTCTTAATGTTCGGTGGTGTATGCACAGCGTCTTCACAACCTATCCCATGGCCGCAAGGCCAATCTGTTCGTGGTCGTCGTCATCGTCAGTGTCTGGTTCCGCTTCCACGTGTCGGAACTGACTGAGGAGACCAGTTTGAGGCATCATCGCAGCGGCATAGCGGGCCGCGCGCGGGTGAGATACGATTGCATCGTAGTCCGTAGTGTCTCCAAGATCGGTGCGAGCGATCTTGTCGAGCATGGTTCGCCGCAGATCATTGTACAGCGGACACTGGAGCAGGATATGTCTCGGTGTTTGAGAATCCCTGCTCACAGCTACAACGATCTGATTCCCTCTCTTTGATCTTATATAAGAAGTGCCCTAAGCCAATACGCATTGATCTCATCTGGATGAGGATCGAAGCGTACGGCTTGGATAAGCCCTCGTACACCTCCAAAGCCTTGCGACTCGGCGCCTTGATCAGGCGCTCGGTCGGCTTGGCCGTCTTCTCCCTCTCCCATTGTCTCTTCCACCGTTCCTTAATACGCTGGCGGACGCATCGTTTCGCCGCAGAGGCCAGCCGGACAAAGTGTTTCTCCGCTCCCGCGCCCCACAATGCGGCGGATTTTGCAGCCTCGTCTGCAAGTTCATTGCCAAGAACATCCACATGTGCTGGAATCCATCGAAAGGTAATCGATAGGGATATGGGTGCTCCCCGCGACCGAATGGCCCGTACGTGATTGTAAATGCTCTTCAGCACATACTGACCAGACGGTCGCTTTGGGTTCTGCAATGATTTAATTGCAGCTTGGCTGCCAGAGAAGATCACCAGTTCTCTGACTTTGTCCTCCTTTGTCGGTCGTGTTACCAGTTGTCCCAATGCCATCTCAATGCCCGTGAGCTCGGCCACATACACATTGGACTGATCCAATGAGCCAAGATGTCGTTGCATCCAGTCCGTGCTCATTGGATTCACCGCGGATGCACCCACGAGTCCTGCGTATCCACTGCCGTCAGTGAAGATACGCTGGATCGCTCCGTCGGCGAGTGCGGCGTCCAATTCAATACTGTCATGGGTCTGGATAGCGGTTTCCGCATCCTCCATGACGCATTTAATACGTGTCTCCCACGGGGGAGCACGAATGCTGTCCTTGATTCCCACTGTATATCGCGTCCCTTCAGCGGCGCCAATGGGCCGTTCTTCTTCCACTTCATAGCTTCCAGCGGTGTTATCCCTCCAAGTCGTGTTCTCTTCGTTGTTCGTTTGGCCGTGAGGCCCTCGGGTAAGGCCCAGGGTACTCCGGTTTGGATTCTGATTGCTGTTTCCTCGATGGTTTGCTGCATCAGTAGGTTGATCGGTGTAAGAAATAACTCAATGTCGAGGGCTGCAGCCGATGTGCTTTTAAAGGCCCCGCTTATCATCAATGCCGCACGCTTCTGGATTCTTGTAAACCCTCTGACCATGCGTGATTGCTCCGCAGCTGGAATGTTCCTACTTGCGGGACTCCACCACGCCGCTACGCCCCAGAAGAGTTGTGGGATGACTACGGCTCTGTAGATCTGGCGCATCGCAGATAGCGACGTCCCCCACGTGGATCCGGTGATACCGCGGAAAGCTTCGAGGCTGGGGTTGGCCTTCGCAATGACCTTGTCGCGGTGTGTTGAGAAATTAAGGTACTTGTCAAGCCAGACACCGAGGTATATGGCGTAAGATGATGGTGTGATAGTCTGTCCTTGGTCTGGTAGCTTGAGTGGCATCTGGTCGTTCCCTTCTTCCACAAAGTACTCATAGATATCCCTTAGCGCTCGAGGAGGTGTTAAAGGAGGTGCCGGCTCGGTGGGCAGTCGAGGGTTGCTAAAATGAATTAATTCGAATTTGTCTGGTGCGAACTTGGCCGAGTGCCGCTTCGCGGGTGGTGGAGATTGAAGTCCCCCACGATCAGGAACGTAACCCTTTCCTTCTGTTCTCTTGCCGGTGGAATTAACTGCGTGAGCAGTTGCACCGTATCCTCTCCGTTATCTGGTTGATTATATACATTGAATATGCGCAACTCCCTCGCCTCACTCCGGTGCCGTATCCGGAGCTCTTGACAATCCCTGGAGTGCACGATATGTGTCCATCCCTCCATCCGCTTCGATACAAACATACACACCCTTGTCCGCAGTCCTCCCGTTTCGTTCGCCTGAGGATATAATAGTTGATGGCTCTTCTTAGCCGGGTGATGTGTGGTCTCTTGATATGGGTTAGCCCCCGGCTCTTGGATGGCGATGACGCCAGCCTGGAGAACCGTGGGATCACGCATAAACTGTGCCATCATAACGTCTTTCGACCGGTGCGTATTATATTGAATGATGTTTAGCTCCTTATTCA